>NC_134109.1:109203464-110456929 GCF_040939455.1 Microcebus murinus
AATATTGCCCTCTGGGGCTTTAGAGACAAGAAAAAAAAAAGCCTGATTACTCTTCCACAAGGCAACCTTTTAGTATTTCAAAGGTTGTCAATCTTTTTGTTTCCCTGTCTTATTGAGATGGGTTTCAAGGTTGAGACATCAGGGAAGCACTACTTTAATTTTGAGTAGCAGTGAGGTTAGACCTTGATTCATTATTTTTTGTGCGTACATGTGTGCATGTGGCAGTGCTAGCTGCCGTATTCTTCTGGTCCAGTCAGAGGTAACCCTTTCTCTCTCTCTTTCCTGATCCCCTGTCTTCTGGGGGAAGATGGGGCTCATCCTGCCATGGATGATCTGTTTTGGAGGGAGGGAGAAGAAGTTAGCAATTCTTATTTCAGTACCCTGAGAACCCGAGATAACTCCCCTGGGTAAGTGTGGTTTTCATTTGGCTGAAGTACCTAGATGAAACTAGTGAGATAAAACAGGGAATAAAAGGGCCTCCCATGGATGGAGCTGCCCAGTGCCATGGCCTGTGCATTCTAGCATTTTGTGAACAGAGAACTTTATTCTCACTTTTTTTTCTCCCTCTCTTCCTTCCTCATCTCCCCACTCAGAACACTTTCTACTGTCCTTTCATCCCATGGGGCATTATGGTGTAACAAAGAGAACCACACAGGCCTTAGTTTAAATCCCGACGCTGCCACGTAGAAGCTCTGAGACCTGGGCAAAGTACTTGAGTTCTCTGAGCTGCTGTTTTCCCAACTCCAAAATAACCACCTCTCCATCATAGAAAGAGGTGAGAAAACGCCTGTAAGGCTCCGGGTGCGGGCCTTATGTGGCAGAAGGCGCAGACACTAGCTTCCTGCTCCCCTTTCTCCTCTCCCCAACCTTCTTTCACTTCCATTTTTTGAGAGATTTAAAGGCAAAACACTGTGTAGTTTTCCTGGGGAAAATAAGGTGAATGTGAGTATAGTAGCCCAAGCTAGTCTTGGGTGGGTATTTGGGAACAAATGGTCAGTTTCCTGTGAGCTCCTGGTGAGATCAAAGATGTTAAAAGAATTCTCAAGTAGAGGAGGCTGAGAAGGCTGTAAATGGCAATAAGTGACCACTGCAGCTACTGTTGACTCCCCACACGCATTTCAGGGCTATTTATTACTGCTGCCTGCACCAACGGGCAGCAAAGCCTGCTCCCCAAAGCCTGCTGCTGGCAGGTCCGACTTCATGCAGTCTTTGCCCTTCAACTGAAATGCTTTCCTTATTGACCTATCTTGATCCCTAAAATGTTAAGCTGTCTCTTTTGGGGTGTGTTTCCCCCACATCCATCTGCCTTTGCCACTCCCTGCTTTCTTCTAGCAATACAGTCTCAGTTAACCACAGGTAGCATCCGAGAAAAAATTATTTCTGGGCTCAGAACTCTCTAGTAGTCACACTCACACACTGTTTATAGGCCAAGAAATCTCCTGCACATAAACTTGAATTGCGTGAGTCATGTTTTATAGTAGTTGGTCAGAGTTAAGAACCAAGAAAATAACTGCTTAGGCCTGTCACCCTCCCAGTGAAAGGAGGAGAAGATGAGTTGTGGGGTTGGGGGGCCCACAGGGGAGCCTATCCCTTTCTTTTCGGTAGATGTGTCAGCACTTTCTTGTACTGGGGGCTGGGGATACCCAGACAGGATTCCTACAGACTGGGGACATAGGGGCACAAGTAGCCAGAATGTGAGGTGACAGCCCAGAGCAGAAAGGCGCTGACTCTGTGGGCTGTGCAGAGGCAGGAGGCTCATGGAGAAGGTGCCTCAGCTGGTCTAGGAAGGGCAGGCAGGGCTCAGGAATTACTGTCACCGCAGCCAGAAAATCCTGGGAGGCGGGGTCAAAGTTTAACAGCCTCAAGACAAAGAAATCAAAGCATATCGGACATTCTCCATCAGCCCCAGCTGAATATTTTAAGTGGACGATTTTGCCTTGGAATTGGACAAAAGGCACCCCCACTCTGGGCAACTATTTTTCCCACGTTTCTTTCAAGAGAGTAACTGACAGTTCCTATCTGTCTCCCTGTCTTCTGTGGTCACTGAGCTGAAAGCATTTCAAGCCAAGTGAGTCACAGTGAGTGGGCTGTGGCTAGTGCAAGGTGTCACCATCCTGCTGCTGAATTCCCATGCAGTTTGGGCGGAGCTGGAGGAGCTAAAGACCCCAGCCCCCAGCCTGCTAAGACTTTCTGCTCTGTTCCTGGAGCTGAGCTCTCGCACTGGGGTGTTTATTTTCACACATAGTCACATAGTGGTCACACTGGCATGCTTGTTTTCACACTCCTCTTCTGCTGCTGCTGCGGACAGCCCTGTCTGAGATTCTGGGTTGTGGATTCTGTCCTCTCTACCCAACTGAGTGTTAAATAGTTTGAGCATTCAGAGTGTCTGGAAGTTACTGTAATTAGCAAAAAAAGGGTGTTTTCATCTCTCTTGGTGACTGGCAGAGAAAGAATCCTCCTGTGAACAAGAGATCAGCTTCAGAGCTCTGGCCATCGAGCTGCTGCAGTAAACAGCTGACATAACAGAAGCGGCAGCGATCCCCTATTAAATGTCTGTCAGCCGATAGGGGCTCCCGGGATAATTGACTTTCCAGCAGGAATTACTGGCTCAAACAAAATCACTGAGCATTAGGGCAACCTACTGAATCCTTTGAAAGGGGGAATGTAACTCTGTCTGGTTTTGCTGACCTGACAGGCATAATTCATCTTGATTATTCATTGTGCTAGTTGCCACCAGATGACACCAGATTTCTGGTGACTGTAATTACAATGTGGGATGAGTTTTAGCTTTTTTTTCTTAAAACAAACAAACAAACAAAAGCAACGTTCTTCCTGCTTGGTTACTGGCTTCCCTGAGCTGAAGGTACCATAGGAAGATTTCTAACATTGTCTGCCTCGGGAGATGATGGTGCACACAGTCGGATAGCATTGACTGAGCACTTCCTTACTACATGTGTTTGACCAGATAAGCAGGGAAAGGACTTAGTATAGGCTGTTTCATTTCAGCTGATAGGGTGTCACTTCTTGTTGATATACTTAACCTCAGTAAGTGCTGAATTTCTGCTATCAGAGAGTGGATCTGTATGTCAGAGCCCACTTTGAATAGAATAAGCAAAGTATGGGCCCAAAATATCTATGCACGATGTCTCACACCTGTAACCCTGGCACTCTGGGGAGCCGAGGCAGGAGGATCACTCAAGGTCAGGAGTGCAAACCAACCTGAGCAAGAACAAGACCCCGTCTCTACTAAAAATAGAAAGAAATTAATTGGCCAACTAAAAATATATAGAAAAAATTAGTCGGGCATGGTGGTGCATGCCTGTAGTCCCAGCTACTTGGGACGCTGAGGCAGAAGGATCCCTTGAGCCCAGGAATTTGAGGTTGCTGTGAGCTAGGCTGACACCATGGCACTCTAGCCCAGGCAACAGAGTGAGACTCTATCTCAAAAAAATAAATAATAATAATAAAATTATATATATATATATATATACACACACACCCAAATAATGCCTCCTGCTTTACTACAGGAGAAGTGTGGGAGAGAAAGGAATTCAACTAGGCTTTCATCTTATAGGCATGGTTTTAGAATGAGATATCCGGCCGGGCGTGGTGGCTTACGCCTATAATTCTGCCACTCTGGGAGTCTGAGGTGGGAGAATTGCTCAAGGTTACTAGTTTGAGACCAGCCTGAGCAAGAGTGAGACTCCATCTCTACTGAAAAAATAAACAGAGATTAGCCGGACAACTAAAAATATATATAGAAAAAATTAGCTGGGCATAGTGGTGCATGCCTATAGTCCCAGCTACTTGGGAGGCTGAGGCAGAAGGATTGCTTGAGCCCAGAAGTTTGAGGTTGCTGTGAGCTAGGCTGACACCACGACACTCTAGACCAGGCAACAGAGTGAGACTCTGTCTAAAAAAAAAAAAAAAAAAAAAAAGAATGAGATATCCATGCAGTCCAACGAATTTTGTGCCAAGAAACCTCTGCCTCCTTGCCCCAAATGCCCTTTCCCCACCACGCACACACACCCCTCAGCCAGCTGGGTCACATGTGCGTGCCCTTGTGTGCACGTGCCTGTGGTCCTGGGGGAGAAATGAGAGTTACAGGCTCAGTGTGTCTGGTCCCATACACTGGGTCCTCCACTGACCAGTGGGTTGTGGATGAATACCATGAGATTTCATACTCCCCAAGAGCATGTAGGCTTTTGGGTATATGTGTGTGTTTATTTTTTGAAGAGGTGCTTAATTGGTGTGCCAGGCTATCGGCTCTGTTGGGGACAAAGACACCTTTGCTGTTAAGGAGCTTACCATATTTAGTGGGTGATAGATACTTCCAAAGTAATATGTTAAATTCTAAGCTAGAAATGGGCAGAGATTGCTTCTAGAGTACTTAGTGCAGCTGCGAGTGAAGGGAAGGCTTCCCACGGAAGATGCCTGGTTTGAGGAATAAGAGTTGCCTGACTGACTAAAGGTAGGAAGCCAGCTTAAGGAATATAAACAAAGTCCTGTGTGCCATTTCCTCTTACTCAGTTGAATGGTGTTGGTTTAACCTAACCTTAAATTAGGGTTAGGCTTTTGTAATTTCTCTATTGAAAATAAACTATTGCCCTAGTGGCACAGAGTCTGTACCTTGGGGGCGATCTCAGGCTATAGTGGCCCTCAGGGGTTACTAAGGACTTCTTACCACTAGGCTTAGAACTTCTAATGGCAAGGCTTGGCTGAGAGACTACAACTCTCCTTTGGCCCTTTCCCCCCACTCACAGTTTCATGTCGGAAACCAGGTGAGGTATCTTTACCACTTGCAGAAAAGTGGTACATCTCAATGATGGCTTCTGGAAGATCAGCTGGGAATGAGCAGGTTCTCAGCAACCTGGGCCTTTGTGTCCTCCTCTTCCAGGATCATTAAGTAAAAATGACACCCGTCTTTGTCCAGCAAGGTGAAATCTTCCATCTGACTCCCTCTTATTCTAGAACCATACTCAAAAGTGAAAAAAAAGGTGTCCCTGTAAGGGTGGCAGAGGTGGTCACCTGAGCAGCCTTTTATAGTGTGAGCCAGGATAGCACCATTGCTAAGAGTCTTCATCTTCCCCCTAGATAATTGCGCTGCCTTCTACTACTCGTTCTCCTCCTGTTCACCTGTCAACTTTGTGTTTTGTTCCCTTCTAGAATGGTGGTCTGGCCTGGAGTGATGATGCAGATGGAGGCCGGGGAAGAGAGATCTCTCGAGATTTTGCCAAGGTCTGTAGTATTTCCTTTGTTATAAAGATAGGGGTAGTTCTGCAGTGAGTAGTTGTGTCTGATTCATAAAGAATAAGAACAGGAGTGGCCATTGAGTCACATTTGTAGATATTTAGATGGTTGTAGTAGATCTGATATAAGACTTCCTGCAGCAAGATGGAATTTTTCATTGTGTTTTTCCTTGGGGGATCGGGATTGCAGCTGTATGAACTGGACGGTGATCCTGAAAGGAAAGAGTTCCTGGATGACCTCTTCGTCTTTATGCAAAAGAGGGGTGAGTGTGCTGTCTACTCATCATTTCAGTTCAGTGAATATTTATTGAGTGCCTACTGTGTGCTAGTCACTGCTAGCCGTCCTTAGACAAGAGACATTTACTGTTGATTGGTTCTAGATTTAGTCAAATAATTTACAGCCAGATAGAAGAGGGCAGAGAGGGCCTTGGCAAAAAATGGATGGAACAGTCATCTGCTTTTGGCCCTGCCTTATCTCTGTCTCTTCTTCTAATTAACTGGTCTCTGGAGTCATTTCAAATTCAAATGTACTTTTATTTTAGCCTTATAGCTGCCTAGGCTTCACTTATACTAGCTTGTGGGGCTTCTTGTTGCTATATCTAGTCTTATAAAGACTGAGAAAGGTAAGTGAAAGAATAGAGGCCACTCAGTTTTGGGGAGGGTCTGAAATGATCCGTGGAAGCAAAGGCCAACTCTTTTTTTTATCTGTTGGCTTTTGCTTTTTGCATTCACTGGCTTGGTTGGAACATTCCTGCAGTTTAATTTTAGGGTACAATGGCATCTGCTTTATAATGCACCCTCCCAATTCTCTGTCCTCCTCTCCACCCCCGCCACCCCCAGTAGCCATCTCCACTGGGGACCATGGTGTGACTGAGTCTTGAGCCCAGTGACTCAGCTTCCTGGCTTTATATCCCATCATAACAATGGGTTCCCCAGTTGGGGCAGCTCTCGGGAAGCATGGCCAGAATCCCAGTCTCTCTAGGAGAAGGTAACCTGTGTGGCTCCCCCTACATGACCCTCAGGACAAAGCCATAGGAGAGAGATGTTCCCACCAAACTCTTCCCCAGGATCCTGCTTATATCTGATTATGTACCCTTGGTGTCTGTGTCAACAACTTTATTGAAACCTGGCCATGAAACCCTCCTCTTCACCCTCCATGGAGGTGTAATGGCAGCCCCCAGCAGTTACATATTCTGGGCTAGCTTCTCTCCCTCTCTCACCCATCCCCCCCCCATCCTCCCCTCCTTCTCTCCCTCCCTCTATCTCCTTCCGCTTCCTTTACCTTCCAAAACCTTATTGCCTTTTTGGTGGCATACCTATTACTGCTGGTTTGCATAAAAAGGTAATTGAAAGTTTTGGGTCTTGGTCCCCCCAATCTCCAAGCCTATCAAAGCAGTCTAAGCAGCCTTAATTAGTTTACTCCTCCAACTGTTATCTGGAGCTGCATGTGTCAGTAAAAACAAGAATATAATCCTGAAAGATAGTGTGAGTGGCAGCAGTGAAACTCCCTGGTTGCTCTCTGAGAGAGAAATCCATTTAATACTTCGGTCTCCCCTTCCAATTACCTTTTAATTATTTACGAGCTCTGCAAGCCCAGCTGGTACAAACCCAGGAGCTGATCCTGTCTCAAAAGGGCTGCCATAGCAATATAGATTTTAATCCGTAATGTAGCTCCACTGCTTTATTTTCTACTTTATTGTTTTTCTCCCCTCCCAGAAGGACTATTTTTTTTTGTTTTTGTTTTTTCCTTTCAGTGTAATATTTTAAAACAACCCAGAAGGATTTTTAAAGGAAAATGGAAGTCAGATCAGCTGAGAGTGGGGGTCAGCAATTGTCTACTACTGCATGTCCTCACTAGACGAGGAGCTTCTCGAGAACAGCCACTTTTCATTCCTCCGCGTCCCCCATGCTGGCACAGGCCACATGCAAGGTGCTCAGGGCGCATTGCTGTGCGAGTAGTCTTGTTGGTTCTCTTGGCTCAGCTTGCCACATGCAGGGTAGCTCAGCTGCCCTGGAATTGAGGGTTGGAAGCAGAGAACAGGCTCTGCTGCATATCCCGCTATTCTGCAGCAGCGGGGACTGCACAGGAGCAGAGTGCTATCTAGTATATATTTCTGAGTAAACCCAGAGCAGGAATAAGTGATAATTTCGGCTTTGATAATGTCAGCTTACCATTATTTGGGTCCTGAGTAAGTCTTTGTCCTGTCTTCAGCACTTATGTCAGGTATTTCACTATTTGCTGACATTACCAATAGAAAGGAGACTGTTCAGTCTGCTACTTGTTAGTTACTCTAATATGAGGTTTCTCAGCCTTAGAACTGTTGACTTTTGGGATAACATAGTCCTTTGTTGTGAGGACTGTCCTGTGTAGAATGTTTAGTAGTATCTGTGGCCTTACCCACTAGATGCCAATAGCAAGCCCCAGTCATGACAACCAAAAATATCTCTAGACATTGTAAATATCTCCTAGGGAACAAATTTGTGCACTGTTGAGACTCCCTGCCATAGAAGGGTGGGAAAGAAAGTAAAGATCTAAAGTTTCCTCTGCAGAAGAAAACTCTTTATGGACGTTATCTTACCTCCAGTCAGGTACCTGGGAGTGGGGCTGTGTCAAGTGGTATTATGAGCTTCCCTCCTGTGAGTGTCAAAAGAGTGGGTATTGGAACCCCATCCGGGGCTGGATTGCAGAGAAGGACTCTGGGAGGACCCATGGCTCCAGTGTATCGGAGGCAACCCCATAGAGGGAGGCAGAAGCGCTGGGGCACCTGTGGCCATGGCACAGTTGGAGGAACTCTTGTCTGTGGCCTGGAATCAGAGACTCTCCTGGATTGGTCAGCTGGCACCAGAATCTGAAGAGCTGTGTTTGGCCAAGAAGTTGGCACTTCAGTCCATAGAATAGCCAGGTTATTGAAGGTAAACAGGGGCTTTCAGGAAACTTGCTGTGGTCTTGTTGGGCTCCAGAGGGGAAATGGAGGCAGGAAAGTAGTGTGGAGGTTGTTCCCTTTAAATTCACGGTGATCTCCTTCCTGGAAAACCCTTGTCTGGTAGTCTAAATTAGAGCTGTTGGTTGAGGAGGGCTGGAAGCAGATTGTACTTTTAATCATGTGAAGCTTACTGTCTTTGCTCTTCACACAATAGTGAGACCAAGGCCCTCTGGACATTTGTGACTTATTTGTCACTCCCTAAGTAGTGTCTGGGGCACTCGAAAAAACAGGTCTTATTAACTGGGACCAAGGAAGAGCCTCATAGACCTCAGCAGCAGGTCAGCAGCTCAGCCTCCAGGGCTCATGTGAAGGATAAGCAGTGGATTTCACAGGAGCCACTGCAAACAGCCTGAGTTTGAAAGGCCTGGTAACAACCAGCTGGGCTGGGAGTGGGGCTGGGCTGCTCTGACACAGCAGGCAGCACCCGCAGAGGAAGCAGACGGAGCTCCAAGGGAGGCAACACACAGCAGGCTCCCCCAAATGACTGCAGCTGCAAGTGGTAAAATAGCTGTCCAGTAGAAGGGGACCGGCTATAACTGCTGCTTTGTGCTATGTCTCTCGCTTGTTAACATGTTTAGGTGAATTGACTGCAACAGATGGGCCTTTTAGCCCTCAGCACCTTGGTTTCTAGGCTAGATCAGGGTGACTTGCACCATGGTAGCCGCCTTGCCGACTAGCAGAGCAGCCTGCCAGTAGAGGAGCCTGAGCAGAGTGGAGTAGGCTGAGACGGTGCCCCTCAGGCTCACTGTCTTCCCCCAGTCTCAGGACACAGCACTGCTGCAGCCATGTTTAAAGGCCTGCGGAGGTGAAAAGAGCTCCAGACCCACGAGTGCAAAGCTGCGGCTGGCACTCTTCTCTGCCCCGTGATCTTGAGCCAGTCTTTTCTCGCTGGTGGTCACAGTTTCCTTATCTACAAAATCAAGGAGTTCATTTAGAATTAACTTGAACGTTTCTGTTTGTTCTTACATATTCATGATTATGTCTGTTGAGTTACTCTTTTTTTTTTTTGAGACAGAGTCTCACTTTGTTGCCCAGGCTAGAGTGAGTGCCGTGGCATCAGCCTAGCTCACAGCAACCTCAAACTCCTGGCTCAAGCAATCCTCCTGCCTCAGCCTCCCAAGTAGCTGGGACTACAGGCCTGCACCACCATGCCTGGCTAATTTTTTCTATATGTATTAGTTGGCCAATTAATTTCTTTCTACTTATAGTAGAGATGGGGTCTCACTCTTGCTCAGGCTGGTCTCGAACTCCTGAGCTCAAATGATCCGCCCACCTCGGCCTCCCAGAGAGCTTGGATTACAGGCTTGTTGAGTTACTCTTGATGAATAAAAAACAAAAGAAGAAAAGCCCCTTTAGCAATTTTCTGTCAAAATAATTGTGTGAAAACAACACCAGGAATCTCCAAGACCAAAGAGGTAAAGACTTCTTTCCTTACTGAGTAATGTGTTTCTTCTTTTGCTTACTGAAGCCAAATTGAATTAAACACATTACCCTTAATTCTATTTTTCCCCAGACTATTTCTCTAGAACACACGGGTTAGATTTCAGACTCTGATGTCCCTTTTTGCTTACCTTTTGCTGTGTTTGCATGTGTATATATGCAAAAATACACACTTTTTTTACTTAAATGGCTTAATAAAGCCAAACAGTTCTAAATAAAATTGTCTAGCTAATTTAACTCACTGTGGGTGGTTTCTGAGATATCATACCCTCATAGATTTTCCATTTAGTGTTCCAGTGCCCAAGGGAAAGTACTAATTTATGAGTATAATAAGCAAAGGCTATGTAAAAACAATGCTATTTTTTCTTCAGTGTGAAAGAAAGGTTTGTTCCCTTACTCCCTAGGAGGTGAAGCAGGATTGTGGTCTTACAAAAAGTCAGGATGATGATGATGGTGATTTTACTATTATTTTTATTATCCATACACTTTACAAAACTCTTTCATCTCATTATCTGATCTGCTGCTCCCCACAGCTCCAGCTCTGTGGGGTAGAGCGAGCAAAGGTTATCACTTGTAGCCATAAAGAGTCAGCCCCGAGGTTAAGTGACTTACCTAAAGTCATAGAGCAGACTCAGCACTGGTCTCCTAACTCCCAGGCCAGTGTGTACCCTTCTGTACTGCCTCTGAGAAACTTGTTCCCTAGCACTAGCACCCTTCTCTCCTTCCTGGGGCAGCAGGCAAGCCTGGTCTGTCCTGCAGCTTCCGGGGCCCCACAGAGAGTGCCGGCCTGCTATTCAATAGAAGGTCTGACAGCACCTAGCTGGTCATCATGCAAGAAGGGTCTTCATGCCAGGGAAGGGCAGATGTGACAACTCACAGTGGCACAGAGGCCTGCTCTGTGAGGCAGAATGCGATAGGGGTGGGGAGCACAAGAGAATGCCCACAAGCAAGGCTTTCCTTTCCTGCCCCAGCCCCATCTGGACACACCAGGCTAAGGACTGCTTGGGCTTGTGGAAGACAAGTTTTGTCAAGACCTCACTTGTAGAGCTGCCCTCCCGCCCCCACCACTTCTGTTCAAGGCTGCAAACTGACCTTGGTTTTCCTGAATGGATTATTGGATCTGTTTTTTATGTGTATATACAAAGAATTGACTGTGGGAAAAGGGCTTGGTCTGCCTCAAAGTGCAATTTGAGTGTTTTTCCTTCTGTTGTGTGCTTATCTATCCATCTCGGGCAAGGAAATGTTCATGACATATATTGCCTTGCCTTTTAGTGGAGGCAGTTTCTTGTATATTCTTTGTATCTTGCGATAAATGGTCTGTACCCTGGACACCCTTCCGAATAGACTAAAATATATTGTCTTTGTCAGATGAAATAGGCTTTGGGGCTTCATTTTCTAACTTTATCCCCAAATGAAAGTCTAAAATGCAAATCTTTAAGTTTTAGGATTAGCTCTTTGTCTGAGGCTAGATATTTTTCTCCTAGTTATCCAGCTGCCATTCATAAATGTACTGTTTTTGTTTGCCCCACTTTTTTTTTTTTTTTTTTTTTTTTTTTGAGACAGAGTCTTGCTTTGTTGCCCAGGCTAGAGTGAGTGCCGTGGCGTCAGCCTAGCTCACAGCAACCTCAAACTCCTGGGCTCAAGCAATCCTTCTGCCTCAGCCTCCCGGGTAGCTGGGACTACAGGCATGTGCCACCATGCCCGGCTAATTTTTTATATATATATCAGTTGGCCAATTAATTTCTTTCTATTTATAGTAGAGACGGGGTCTCGCTCTTGCTCAGGCTGGTTTTGAACTCCTGACCTTGAGCAATCCGCCCGCCTTGGCCTCCCAAGAGCTAGGATTACAGGTGTGAGCCACAGCGCCCGGCCTGTTTGCCCCACTTTTATTTTATTTTTTTTTTTTTGTACAAATTGAAATGTCTGTAATGCCCCACTTTTAACAGGCATTTGATATCCTATAAAAACCCAGTTTTCCATGAAAATAGGAAGGGACTTGGTTTTTGAAAGGCACAATTAATTTGAATAGCCCACTTTTGTCATTAAAGTCAGCCTCTTCCCCTTCAAAATCTTTTATTGATACTTCTAGCACATGGTAAAATTGAATTATTTGATAGTTTTGCCTCTTTTGCTCCTAGGTAAGCCAATCTTTAGTAAATCATCGAGGGCTGGTATAGAGAAATGTTAAAATGAGGGTTTGGCCCACTCACACTGTGGGGAAGCTCTGCTGATCTTGAAAGCCCTTGAGGTATGCCCCCGCCTGGCCATGTCCGAGATCCAGCAGCAGGCTAAGCAGAGAACCCCACAGTCCACCTGCCCTGACTCCTTGGCTAGCTTCTCTGAATGCAGCTGTTACGGAAAGAGGTGGCACAGGCATAGCACTAATTTCACTATTAGCCATAACAGAATACAGTATCACACGTATTGCTGAACTTCACCTAAAGAGATTAGTGCAGGCTGGAGTATCAAAAAAGGTAATGACACGCCTGTAATCCTAGCTCTTGGGAGGCCGAGGTGGGCGGATTGCTCAAGGTCAGGAGTTCAAAACCAGCCTGAGCAAGAGCGAGACCCCGTCTCTAGTATAAATAGAAAGAAATTAATTGGCCAACTGATATATATATATAAAAAAAAAAATTAGCCGGGGATGGTGGCGCATGCCTGTAGTCCCAGCTACTCGGGAGGCTGAGGCAGAAGGATCACTCAAGCCCAGGAGTTTGAGGTTGCTGTGAGCTAGGCTGACGCCACGGCACTCACTCTAGCCTGGACAACAAAGTGAGACTCTGTCTCAAAAAAAAAAAAAAAAAAAAAAAAAAGACAAAAAAGGTAATGAATTTAAAATTAGCCTCCCAGATTTAAATTAATTTAAAATTAGCCTCCCAGAGCAACCAGAGCTCCCATGCCTTGCGGTTGGGAGTGTAAATGGGTGTAACCATTTTGGAAATCCGTTTGGTATTATTCACTAAAGCTAAACATATGCTTGTCCCTGTTACCCAGCAGTCCACTCCTGGATGTATACCCACCAGAAATGAGTACTTATGTTCACTTAAAGACACCTGCAAGAATACTCATAGCAGCACCATTTTTATACCCCAAACTGAAAAAAATGCAAGCATCCTGGCATAGTCACATAGTGGAATACTGCACAACAGTAAAAAATAATTAACTACGGCCATATACAACTGGAATAACTCATCAGCCTAATGTTGTAGAGGCCCGACACAAAAGAATATATATTAATACTATATGATTACATTTATATATAAAATCCAAGAAAATGTGTGTCAGGATAATGGTTACCTCCAGGATGGATAGGGATGGAGGCATGGATATTGACTGGGAAAGGGGCATGAGAAAGTTTTCCAGGGTGCTGAAAATGTTATGTATGTTGATCTGAGGGCTGGTTACTTGAGTGGATATGGAAGTACAAATCCAGTGAGCTATATACTTAAGATTAATGCATTATATGTAAGGTAGACCCACTCAGTGGGCACTTGGAGTTAGAGGGCTCAAGGTCAGTCCAGTATAGGATATTGGCACGTCCTTGCCTCTGTCCTGTCTAGTGGAACAGTCCAACTACAAACTACACTGCAGACTGCCAGACACTGCTGTCAGTTTTTCAGAGGGAGATATTTTCTACATAAACAAGTCAGGGAAAATAATCACCAGTCATTTCTCTGCTTGTTTCTAGGGAGCAAGAATTAATATGCAGAGTAGTGGTCAGGAGGCCTGCCTGCCTGTACATGTTCCCTGCTTAACATGGATCTTACCTCTTCTAGGCTCATTGGTCCGCTTTCTTGACAGTGAGGCTATAGAAATGATTAATGATCTTTTTCAAAGCCCAGAAAAACCAGCAAGGGTCCCTGTCAGGGCCACGCCCTGGGTCCTGGGTCCTCATCCCTGGCCAGTAGGCAGGAAGGCAGCCTTGTGAGTCTGTCTGGAGTCCTTCCTCTGACTGCTTCTGGTCTTCACTAGAACATGTCCACTCTTTGCTATCTCCCATCTTTGTCTCCAGAGCCACAGAAGGCTCTCTCTTCTCCTTCTGCCCTCATACCTACCCCCAGCTACATCTCTGTTTTCTGAGTGGTTGGAAAGAAAGCAAAATGCCAGGGAGCAGCTTTTGTTTGGCTGCATCTGCCCTGAAAGCTCCTGGTTGCAGCTTTGGCTGCTAGTGTCAGGCCCAGCAGAATTTCCACCAACAAGGGCTGAAGCCCCAGAAGTCCTGCCAGCCTCACTGGGCCTGTGGCCCTCATAAAAGCCTTTTACATCCATCCCTGGGGCTGCCTCGGGCTCCCTGGCTGAAATCTGATAAGGGCCCTCTTTGTTACAACTGTCAATCTCTTTTATTGAGGAGGGAACTGGAGACCAGCGGCACTTCTTGGGGTACAGATAAGGCCTTGGGTTCCTGTCAGAGAGAGCATGATTAATTACCCTCAATCCCAGCTCCTGCTTTGATAGCAGTGACTGACAGTCCACAGGCTTCCCCATCGAGTGCTCTCCCGCCTCTGAGAGGCATGATGGGAGCAGAGATTCAGCCTCCTGCAGGGCCAACACCAGTGACCCACAGAGAACTCTCTTCAGTAGGTGTTTGCCTCCTTCCTGGCACTCTGCAGGTTGCTTTTACATTTCTTGTGAACAGAGGCCTGTCTCTCTCAGGTGAAGAGCCTCCTTAGAGGAAGGTATAATACAGCCCAAAGACCCCCTGCTCCCTTCCCTGAAAGGCTGTGGAAGGAGTCATTGTTTGAGGCAGGCGAGAATTCCACTGGACCACCAGTGCAATGCCATTGCTTGTGGACGTGAACTTCATGGACCTGGTCTCAAGCCACAGAGGGGTCTTCACAGACAAGATCCCAAATCATCTGTTTGTTTCGAGGTCATGTGGTAACATTATTCCATAATTAAGACAAGTTCCTAAAACCAAGCTAAAGGTATGCTATCCTAATAAGCATATGCCCTAAGCAGTTCTCAGTCAGATAAGTCACATTCTATGTGACTATAAAGAAGCTAATTTTTAATGAAATTTTTACAACTGTAACAATGTTGTCCTTTAAAGAAAACCATTCCAAATGGGTAGACAGTCCAATAACTACTCAAAATGAATTTGCAATTCCTCTCTGGGTAGTTGCTTTCAGAGGCAGTTTGAGCCACACTAGAAAATCTGTCATGATTTAATGATCATACCTTCAGTCAAAAATAGTGTAAAGTACCTGGGCGCGGTGGCTCATGCCAGTAATCCTAACACTCTGGGAGGCCAAAGCGGGAGGATCGTTTGAGCTCAGGAGTTCGAGACCAGCCTGAGCAAGAGTCAGACCCCATCTCTACTAAAAATAGAAAGAAATTAGCCAAAACAACTAAAAATAGAAAAAATTAGCCAGGCATAGTGGTGCATGCCTGTAGTCCCAGCTACTCGGGAGGCTGAGGCAGGAGGATTGCTTGAGCCTAGGAGTTTGAGGTTGCTGTGAGCTATTCTGACACCACAGCACTCTAGCCCAGGCAGCAGAGTGAGACTCTGTCTCAAAAAAAAAAAAAATAGTGTAAACAGCCTGGTCCATTTATCCTTTTCTAAAAGTAAAATGTATTCTCTATGTGTGAAGATTTGTCACCATTGAAGAGATTCAAAAGAATATATAGTGCAGACCGGGCGCGGTGGCTCACGCCTGTAATCCTAGCACTCTGGGAGGCTGAGGCGGGTGGATTGCTTGAGATCAGGAGTTCGAAACCAGCTTGAGCAAGAGCAAAACCCTGTCTCTACTATAAACAGAAATTAGTTGGCCAACTAATATATAAAGAAAAAATTAGCCGGGCATGGTGGCGCATGCCTGTAGTCCCAGCTACTCGGGAGGCTGAGTCAGGAGGGTCACTTGAGCCCAGGAGTTTGAGGTTGCTGTGAGCTAGGCTGACACCACGGCACTCACTCTAGCCTGGGCAACACAGCAAGAATCTGTCTCAAAAAAAAAAAAAAAAAAAAAGAATATAGTGCAAACTCTGAAAGCTATTTACAGATGGAGTTCCAAAGCCACGTGGTAGCTGGCTGTCCGAGGCGACCTTATGAGGACAGCGCTTCTTCAGCTGGGCAGGCTTTGCTGTGCTGGTTCAGCGCTCTGCCACGTGTGTTCTGTGTCTGTCACACTTCTAGCCGCTTTCTGCTCTTTTTTTTTTTTTTTTTTTTTTGAGACAGAGTCTCACTTGTTGCCCAGGCTAGAGTGAGTGCCGTGGCGTCAGCCTAGCTCACAGCAACCTCAAACTCCTAGGCTCGAGCAATCCTCCTGCCTCAGCCTCCCGAGTAGCTGGGACTACAGGCATGCGCCACAATGCCCGGCTAATTTTTCTATATATATTAGTTGGCCAATTAATTTCTTTCTATTTATAGTAGAGACGGGGGTCTCGCTCTTGCTCAGGCTGGTTTCGAACTCCTGACCTTGAGCAATCCGCCCGCCTCGGCCTCCCAGAGTGCTAGGATTACAGGCGTGAGCCACCATGCCCAGCCCCGCCTTCTGCTCTTTAGCACCTGTCTTCCCTTCCCTTTGACCCTACTCTCTGGAGTCAGTTTCTTTGCCATCTCAAAATCCCCAGCTTCTTCCCCAACTACATCCATCTTCTCCTGTTGCTAGTTTTCTTATTGTGGGACCTGAAAGGAAGCAAAGAGCTTAGCCACTCTGGGCCTCAGTTCCCCTTTCGGTGTAATAAGGGTCATGACCCTAATGGACCATGCTAGGACCTGGGAAGAGCAGGTAACTTCTGTTTGGGGGCTGTCAGCATTAGACACTTACAGCTAGTCTACACAGGCACACCACAGGCAGGAAATAGATGTACTTCAAGATACTCAGTTGAGCTAGGTGCAGTGGTGCACACCTGTAGTCCCTGCTGAGGCTGAGGTTGGAGGATCACTTGAGCCCAGGAGTTCAAGTCCAGCCTGGGCAGCAAGATCCCATCTCTAATAAAAACCCATGTAACTTAAAAAAAAAAAAAAAAAGATTCCCAATTGAGTTACCACAGAGCTATTTGCTTTGACTCTGAGAAGAATTTTTTAAAAATCTGCATGGTAGGTTAATTTATTAACACTATAATATTCAAGGCATGGTGAAGGAATGACAATCTCTGCCCTCATAGAGCTAACAGTCCTCCTGGGATACCAAGGGAACATATGTGAAACAATCAGAATAATAATTTGCTGAACTTGTAAGGGTATAATAGAAATTCTGAGAGGGAAGAAAGCCACATGAACTGGAATAATTAGAAAATTCTTTCTACAGGGAGTAGACATGGAAGGACACTGGAGGATTTGAGTGGAGGCAGGTCATGTGAGGTTTGTGGAGGGAAAGTAAGGAAGAGGCAGAAATAAGCTTGGTTGGAGGGTGACAGTGAAAAGGCCCAATTACTTGGAGTGAGAGTGAGTTGTTGGTTATGCTGGAAATCCTTCACATGTGATCTTTTTAAGGGAGTGTTGGAGACATAGGTCACGAATGGACATGTAGGATGGGATAGGTATGCAATAGGAAGGGTCTGTGTAGGTTTTTAAACAAGGAAACAAGCAATATGGTGAAAATAGTATGTTAGTAAGATTGGTTGTGCTGTGCAAGTTGAACGTATGGATAAGAAGCTGCTAGGCTGCTGCAGGCATCTAATTGTGAGCCCTCGAGGGCCTGCTCCAGGGTAGCAGCTGCGGCCTGGAAAGGAAGATGTCTTTGAAAGGTACCTCAAAAGGATGAATCTATGGAGCCTCCTAACAACGTAAAAGTGGGTGATAAGGAGAGAAGAGGCACCAGTGCTGAAGTTTCTGGGTAACCTCAGAGAATGATGGTGTTGCTAGAAAAAAAATGGAAATGATGGGAAAGGGGAGCTAGTTTAGTAGATTGAAGGTGAGCCCAGTGTGAACATTCTCACTTGGAAGAGAACAGGTCAGACATGTGATGATGCCTCCCTGGAAGCTTCTGGAAATGTGAGCTTAGCGGGCATTGCAAGGGGACCTTCGGAGTGATCCTCCCAGGATCACCTCCAGGTGATGCCATGGAAGGTGTAGACTCAGCAAGGTTGTGATGCACTTGGGCAGACAGGCCTCCAAAAGGAGGTGGACGTTAGCCTGTCCTGCTGGGGCCCAGTTCTGCTGCATAAGGCTTTTTTGTCTTTATGGTAGGAGGAGGGTACACTGTCTAACACATGGAAAAGTTAGCCCACACATGGGCTGTGTCTTAGCAATATGCCAGTGATCCTTTGATATTTTTATATATGAATTTGTGGCTCTAACTCCATGACACCTTTATCTTTGATCCTCCAGAGACCCTCTAGTCAAGACAAAGGTCTTTGAGATCAGTAGCTCCTTCCCCACACCTAGAAAAGAGACCTGGTTATGCCTGTAATCCCAGCACTTCGGGAGGCCAAGGCAGGAAGATCAATTGAGGCTAGGAGTTTGAGATCAGCCTAGGCAACATAGCAAGACCCTATTCCTTCCTTCCTTCCTTCCTTCCTTCCTTCCTTCCTTCCTTCCTTCCTTCCTTCCTTCCTTCCTTCCTTCCTTCCTTCCTCCCCTTCCTCCCCTTCCTCCCCTTCCTCCCCTTCCTCCCCTTCCTCCCCTTCCTCCCCTTCCTCCCCTTCCTCCCCTTCCCTCCCTTCCCTCCCTTCCCTCCCTTCCTTTCCTTCCTTTCCTTCCTTCTTTTTTGAGACAGAGTCTCACTCCGTTGCCTGGGCTAGAGTGCCATGGCGTCAGCCTAGCTCACAGCAACCTCAAACTCCTCCTGGGTTCAAGCAGTCCTTCTAACTCAGCTTCCTGAGTAGCTGGGATTACAGGCATGTGCCACCATGCCTGGCTAATTTTTTCTATATATATTTTTAGATGTCCAGCCAATTTCTTTCTATTTTTTTTTAGTAGAGATGGGGTCTGACTCTTACTCAGGCTGGTCTCGAACTCCTGAGCTCAAACTATCCACCCACCTTGGTCTCCCAGAGTGCTAGGATTACAGGTGTGAACCACTGCACCACTGCACAAAACCCCATTTCTATAAAATGTTTTTAAAATTAGCCAGGTGTGGTGTTGTGCAGCTGTAGTCCCAGCTATTAATAGTTAGGAGGTTGAGGCAGGAGGATCCCTTGAGCCCAGGAGTTTGAGGCTGGAGTGGCTCACGCCTGTAATCCCAATACTTTGGGAGATTGAGGCGGGGGAAGATTGCTTGAGGCCAGGAGTTCAAGACCACCCTAGGCAACATAGCCAAGCCCCTGACTATACAAAAAATTTAAAAATTAGCTGGCTGTGGTGGCATGTGCCTGTAGTCCCAGCTACTTGGGAAGCTGAGGTGGGAGGATCCCTTGAGCCCAGGAGTTTGAGGCTGTAGTGAGCCATGATGACGATACTAGACTCCAGCGTTGGTGACAGAATGGGAAAAAAAAAAAAAAAGATTTGGCGAGGCTGCCATTCCTTTAGAGGAAGGGAGCAGGAGGAGCAGAAACAAGCAGCGTGTCTCTGCTCTGCTCCAACCGGCCTAACATCCAGCAGGCAGATCAGTGAGAGGAGGGGAGACAGAGCAGCAGCAGCCTGTGCACAGTAAAAGGAGTTGCCATCAGAAGGCAACAAGTCTCACACCCTGCCCTGGACTGTGACCCTTCCCTGTGGAATTCTCCCCTCTGACCTCCAGATCATTAATCCCAAGGCTGCCAAATGACAGTCATCCATCATGCCTCCTGACAAGCATCCCAGCCGGCTGTGAAAGGAGCCTGCCCCACCCGCCCTGCCTCCCCTAGTGCTCATTAGTAGCCTTTCTTGCTCAGTGCCAGGTTTCCTGATCAAGTCCCTGGCTCCTCTCGCTTCCCCTCGGGGCCAGTGGGCGGAAGCTGCTCTGACCCTCCCTCTTTCAGAGGCCAGGGATGGGGTGGAGTGATTAGTGGGGAGAGAATTGTTGAGTGGCTTTTCATTCCCTTGGAGACTGGTGTGTCCAGCAGCTCCTTTTCCATGGTGGGGCCCACAGGAGAGAAAGAAACCATCTCTCCATCGTGCAGCAGGAGAGGAGAAAGCAGGTGGTATGTAAATGAGCACACTGTTACAGACCATGTGGGGAGCTGCCAGAGAGAAGCCCAGGGAGCTGTCCAGGTGCATGATGAGGCAAGGCCTCCCCTCCCAGGGAGTCAGGGAAGGCTTCCTAGAGGAGGTGACCACTGCATGGAGTCTGAAGGCTCCAGAGGAGTATAAGCTGCCAGATCATTGGGAAATAGTCCAGAATTGTCCTGCTAGAAAAAACAAACAAAACTCACCTTTGAAATCATGTAGTCCTCTTATTTATAGATGGGAAAACAGGACTAGAAAGGCTAAGTGTTTTGCCAAAGGCCACACACAGCCTGTGAGTTGGACCTGTTCTTCCGCTCATCCCAAAGGGAACTGACAGCTGTTCTGACAGCACTCAGGTTTGGGTCGCTGGAGTCAAATTACTCTTCCAATAGGTTCATGAGCATTATTTCCACTCAGCTAAAGATGAGTGTCCGCAGATGTCTTCTTTCTCTGCTTGGTGATAACACAACCTTCTATTTCTCTTGTCGGACGACCACAGGGACCCCCATCAATCGAATCCCCATCATGGCCAAGCAGATCCTGGACCTATACATGCTGTACAAGCTGGTGACCGAGAAGGGGGGCCTGGTGGAAATCATCAACAAGAAGATCTGGAGGGAGATCACCAAAGGCCTGAACCTGCCCACGTCCATCACCAGCGCCGCCTTCACTCTCAGGACCCAGTGAGTGGCCAGGGCCTGCGGGGAGGAAGTGAGGCTGGAGAGAGGGGATGTTTTAGCCTAGAGGACAGGAAGGAAGGAAATTCCATTGTGCAGCTAGCAAGAGGCGTCGAGTTTCTGAAACAATGGGGAGCTTTCTGAGATGAATCTGTCACTAGACCCAGTAATACTGAGAGCTGCCACATATCGAGCACCTCCTATGTGCTACTGCACTAGTGTTCTGTCTCATTTAACCTCACAGCCAGCCCTGTAAGGTAGGTGCTTCCGCATTTTCCAGATTACAGAAAGTAAATCTTCAAGGTTAAATAATAGAGCCAAGATTCATACCTGGGCTTCTGTCTCTAAAATCAGTGCTCTTCCCAGTACATTGTCTTCCAAACAGCACTGCCACCCAAGTGGCCCTTCTCACCTGACATTCAGCTTGCCAGCAACAGAGGACCCAGAGGAAGACAGGCAGGCCCCATTGGATTGGCAACCTGTTTTTGTTACTATTTGTGTTAATTACAAGGGTGATGGAAGCAGTGAAACTGAAGTAGCACTAACTAGAGAATGAGTGTTGTCACAGGGGAATCTTCTTCTGGAACATTCCGGAAGTTTCTTTGTGAAGAATATGGAATGAACAGCTGACATATCACATAGCATATTGAGGCCTTGTTGAAAAGTATTAATAGAAGAGTTTTATCTATTGGAATTGTTCCAGCAGAAGTTGGGGACAGAGTTATAACCAGAATAGCAAGATTCTTGGGTAAAGAACTGCTTCTTAGGACATAGGACACAAAGGACAGCACATCTAGGTACACGCACAATGGGAAGAATTGCTTCTTTCTGACTAGCCTAACTCGGAATGGTTAGGGAATCAAGGAGCCAGAATGGCATTGCAAAACACGGGCTTAATTTCTCCCAAGTGCTGAAAAGGCACCAAAACAAATGTGGCAATGTCAACTAAGATGTTACTTATTTCCCTTAATGAGCAATGCTTTAAATTTGAGCAATGTTTAGGATTTAGTAGCAGCTAAAGGAGCCTGAGCCAGAGTGTCCATTGTTCCCGGACTTCTCTACCAAGTACATCAGAGGTGCCCTAGAGGCCTGCCCAACAGAGACAGTTTCCAGAGACTCATCCACCTAAATGGGGGAGGTGTCTGGTGCTATGTTTTGGATTATTCTTGCTTCCATCCTTTCCTCCAGGTACATGAAGTATCTATATGCCTATGAGTGTGAGAAGAAAGCCCTGAGCTCCCCAGCTGAGCTCCAGGCAGCCATTGATGGCAACCGGCGGGAGGGCCGACGGCCCAGCTATAGCTCCTCCCTCTTTGGCTACTCACCCGCTGCTGCTACTGCTGCTGCTGGGGCCCCTGCCCTTCTCTCCCCACCCAAAATCCGCTTCCCCATCCTCGGGCTTGGCTCCAGCAGTGGTACCAATACCAGTAGCCCTCGGATACCGCCAGCATCCACTCTCAGGAAAGGTCAGTAGGGCCCTTAGGGGAGGAAGGGAGAAGGGAGCTCAGTGTCTCTGTGTCCAGGGTTAGGGTTTTTGGGTGAGAGGATTGACTGTGAGTTGGTCCAGCTTTAGTTCCATCGCAGGTGATGGAGTCCCTGTGACAACAGTGCCCGTGCCAAATCGCCTGGCTGTGCCTGTGACCCTGGCAGGCCAGCAGGCCAGTGCTCGGACGGCCGCGCTGGAGCAGCTGCGGGAGCGGCTGGAGTCAGGGGAGCCTCCTGAGAAGAAGGCATCGCGACTGTCCGAGGAGGAGCAGCGCTTGGTGCAGCAGGCCTTCCAGCGCAACTTCTTCAGCATGGCGAGGCAGCTCCCCATGAAAATCAGGATCAACGGCAGGGGTGAGCCCAGGCGGGGGTTCTTCCCTTCCTGGTGAATGCCAAACCCCGGCTCCACTGAAGGCCCATTCACGCACGCCTCTGGAGCTAGTGGGGTCCGAGGGCAGTGTGAGCTAGTGCTCCAAACCTGGAAAGGGTCCCTCCAGGCCCCCAGAAGCCCAGAAGGGTCTAGAGAGCAGAAGAAGAGAGCCCTGTGGGCTTTCTGTGGCCACTGAGATCACCAAGCCGAGGTTGTTTGCTGGCTTGGGTTGGGGACAAGCTAAGGGGACCACAAATTGCCTCAGGCAGTGCCCTGTTCTCTAGCAAGAAGGAAAAGCAGTTGCTGAAGGAGGAACCAGCACCCTTCAGAGACAGCTGCTGTGCTTCTGGCTCCCATCAGCCTTTTGATCTGTGTAAAATTGAAGGGCTCGGCCTTCACCCCAGCACCTCGCCGGATGTAGGCAGGAGCAGGGCTCCACCGGCAAGTCCAGGAGGAAGACACCCTGGCATTCAGGGGGCAGAGTCACCTCGGACTGGGTGGTGGGCCTGCCAGTGACCCTCAGGAACATAAGAGGGAAGGAGCAAATTCGAGTTTGGCAGCATAACTGACATGTTTCCCTTCTCTGCATTTTTCTAGTGCCCCACTTTCTCTTCCCCAAGCCGCGCTTTCCATTTCCCTTGTTCCCTTCTTGCCTGTCCCCTCGCACTCGCTCCCTGTGCCATTCCTGGCCATTCCTGCCCTTGACTCGGCCTCAGAGCAAACCTGCATGTGTGCAGGAAGGAGTCGGGTGTTCCCAGGCAGCCCCACCCTGCCCCACTTACGGCTAGGTGGGGAGCGGAAGGGAGCTGGGAGGTCGCCTGCAGAGCAAGGGGCTGATGGAAAGGGCAGCTCGCCTGGAAGAGTGAATTCCGGGCACGCTGTGTGGTGTGCAGGCGGAGGCTCTGTGTGCCAGCACCTGCAGCCTTCCACAGACGCCGGATGCCCGTGTGGGCATGGCAGTTAGGTGCTGGGGGTGCAGGCCCCTCTCCTCAAGGAATTCACAGTCGAGGGCAAGGGGTCCAGGTGAGTGTTCAGGCGTGGGGCCAGGTCTTGTTGATCTGATTTCCTGGGCCTGATGTGTAGTGGGTGCTCAGTTAGGGTTTGCCTAACTGTGCTGTGTTGGTGCACAGCTGTGGAGCTGGCATCAACCTCCTGGCTGGCTGTGGTCCCTTTTCTCTGAGAGTAGAGGAGTGGGGAAATGAGCTGGTTCAGTGGAGGGAGCCAGCAACAGGAGGTTGGCGAGCCTGGGCTCTTCTGCTGCTTCGTGTACTCAGGAGGTTCCACAGACGCTTCTAACGGTGTGAGGTCTTGGCCTGGAGTGGCCGGGAAGCGTCAGAGAGCAACAGGAATGCTTTGGAAAGCTTGACCAGGCCTGCTTTCTCCTTGTCCCCAGCAGAGGACAGAGCAGAGACCTCAGCTGCAGCACTGAACCTGACCACGAGCAGCATCGGGAGCATTAACATGTCCGTGGACATCGATGGCACCACCTATGCGGGTGAGGCCCTGGGGTTCGGGGGGAGGCCCACGCGGTGGCAGCCAGCCACAGGGGCAGCCACCTGGCTGGCCCTGCCTGTTGCCCGTGTGTCTGAACACCTCCCAGGGTGTTTACCTCGTTTTGGGGTTCCAAAGGTAAAGCAGCCCTTCTGGACTAGCAGAGGCCATGGATTGTTACCAGCACGACCGGCCTCCTCCTGACAGGAACCCTTCGCCTAACCCCCACAGACTAGCGATGGTCTGCCAGTCAGTGTCCACCGTGCCCAGGCCTCCTCCTCTGGCTGTGGTTTGCTGTTCTCTTCCTCTTGTAATACACACCCATGCCACGATATCTGCATTCCCTCCTTCACAGCGGACCCAGGGCTGGCGCGCAGGCAGAGGGGTCTGAGCGCAGCAGGGTCGGCCCACGTTTCTATGATGCTTTCCTCCAGCCTTTCACAGCTGCCTCTCCCGTAGACCTAATTTGGCGACAGTTTCTTGTTGGTTGGTTGGTTTAGCGCCTTTCCCAAGTCTTTCCAAGGCATTCGTAGAAGCGTCAGTCCTGTCCCACTCCTATTTCGTTGGTTTAGGGAGGAGCTCGGGAACAAACCCAGCTGACTCTTGTAAGCACAGCTTGGTGAGTGGAGCCTCCAGAGTTGGCCCAGGGCACCCCCACCTGCTCTGTCGAGTGGAGAATGCGGGCCAGCCTCTCCAGTGGGGAGGGTTGAGAGCCATGCGGCTCCACCTTCCACCATACGGGGCATATTTTTAGGGCCTGCTTCTATTGTAGGGCTACGTCGCCTCAGAACAGCATCTGCAGACCCTACAGGGAACCCCTCATGCCCTGCATCTCTGCTGGACAGCCTGCCACAGGCATTGGCCAGGGGCAGGCAGGGAAGGGGTGGGTGCAGGGAAGCAGCGATGCCAGGCTGGCTCACTAGAGGCCACAGCCAGAGGTCTCTGCCTGACATGGGAGGTCCCTGGAGGAGGCAGGGCCTGGCACCCTGTGCTGTCTGTGGGCCAAGTGCAGTTGCTCAGGCCAGGAACCCAGAGCAAGGGCGTTCCTGAGAGCCCCTCCCCCTCCCTGAGCTAACTTCTCCTGCCTGTCCTTGCTGCCACTCTTGGAGCAATTCCTCCTCCTTCTCCCCTGTCACCGGTGTTCCTCCCATGCCGTGGAGAGGGTGTTATAAAATGCAGATCTGAGGTCCTTCTCCTGCTCAGAGGCACATGAGGCCCTGACGCAGCCCTTACCATCAGCACCCTTCTTAATTTGGCCACACTCCTTCTCCTAACAGCCCAGACATGCTCTCCCCACGGAGCCTTTCCTGACCAGCCTTCCCCTGTCCCCCAGAACCCACTTTGTAATCCCACAACACGTGTCTCAGAGCAGTTACAACATTTCAGCAAAATCACTCTGTCGACCTGCCTCCCCCTCCCCAGCTCATAAGCACCTGAAGGCAGGACAGCGTTGGGGACTTCTGTTGGCCCCAGTGCAGTGTGTGCAGCAGAGCTAGGTCAGCAGTGAATACCGGTTGGAGTGAGCTGACCCGTCCCTTCTCTCCCTTCTGCCCACTCCTGCCTCTCCTCCCCCACTCAGGTGTGCTGTTTGCCCAGAAGCCTGTGGTCCACCTCATCGCGGGCTCTGCTCCCCAGAGCCTGGGCAGCGCCAGCAACAGCAGCAGCTCCCACTGCTCGCCGAGCCCTACCTCGTCCCGGGGCACCCCCGGCGCAGAGCCCTCCACCAGCTGGTCCCTCTGACAGCTGTACCCCACTTCCTGCTCCCCACTCTCCTGCTGAGAGTGAAGGAAGTTGCTGCACAGAATTTACCTCATCTCACGGAGCCTGTGTGAACACCGCTGGGCCAGACAGTGCACACTTGGACGTGTCCGTCTGTCCAGGCACCATTCAGGTCCTGTTGTACTCTGGTTAGAGAGAGGCCGGAGGGGCAGGACAGGGCAGCGTTGTCCAATCAGGGATTGTCCTGGAGAACTGGGCAGGGGTCTGTGGGCATCCAGCTTTCTCCAGGGCTCCCCGGCCACCTCCCACCCCGGGGCACTGTGTATCGACAATCTGTAAGCTGACACAGGGCTCCATTTCCCTTCCCCTTTAATTTATTTCCCTACCCTGCCTTTTGCTGTGACCCCAGGGTCACTAGTCTCTTCCCCTGCTAGTCCCCCAGTTTTTAAGTCCCATGTGGGGCTGTCAGGAACCACGAACACGCCTTCATGGACCTTCTCTGCTGAGTGTGGGATGCGGCCCTCCTAGCCCACCTTGCCTATTGTTTGGCTCCTAGGGTGTGGGTCCCTCAAATTCAGGTCTAGAATCAGTCCTCAGGGCCCCGTATGTCCCTTCAGTGGTCCCAGGAAGGAGCAGGTAAGGGTTGTCTTTGGGTCCCAGGGCCCGCCGGCATCTGCTGAGCGGGGAGGCAGAGCCTCCGGGCTGTCCAGGCCCTGGCACGCATTCCACACAGACCCTTTTCTGACCCCCCAAACCTCATGCTCCCCACTTGCCCTTGTTGGCCAGCCCTCCCAAGAACAGCCCACTGTCCCTTGCCCCTCCTTCTCTCATGGGGCTATCTCAGCCCCACCATCCCCAAACGTGCTGACGTCAGGTTCATTGAAATACCTCAGATTTGTAATTGTTGTTTAATTCTTCAGGAAGTATTTGCATCTCTGAATCTTTTTTATATGTGTTTTGCTGACTTTTGTTTTTTATTTTAAAATTTTTATTGTTGTTGTTGTAGCACCAAAGAAATGAAAACAGATGACCCCCAAAGCCAAGCAAGTGATTTGGTAACCCCACTGGCCTTCCCTAGAACCCCAGCGTGGAGCGGGGGAGGCAGGCAGGGCAATGACTCAGGGATCTCAGGGACGGGGAGGTGGAATGAGGAGACCGCTCTCGCGCCAGTCGGGGCCTGAACCCGCACCAGTTCTGAGGAGGGTCCTTGACCTATTTCCTGCCACACAACCCCCACCCCCACAGGTGACAAGGGTGGGCGCAGGACATCTCCCCTTTGGCCAGCCTTCCCCGCTCAGGACATGTGGAGCCTGTGGGCTTTGCTCGTCCTGCCAGCCACAGCTTGAGCTGCCCCAGGGAACGTGGAGGTGCAGAGAAAGCTGTCTCTCCTCCGTGGCCCTGGGGTAGGACAGGTGCTCCTGTGTTGTAATGAAAAGGTGATTCTTGCTCAAGGCTCGCTTCATCCGAGTAAGCCCTGAAGAGTTCAGTGCAACACCACCACTGTCGTCGGGCTGTGGTGGGGGGAGACACCACGTGTGACATGAGCCGTGTGAGGCCACACAGCTAGCATTCGGTCCTGTCTAGGAAAGGAAAGGGAAATTAAAAGCTTGAGCACAAAACAGATGCCTCAGCCTGGTAAGCTACAGCTCTGCTGGGCTGCGTCTCCCCTCTCCGGCCCTCCACGCTCACGCACCGCCTGTCCCTGGGGGCTGACCCTCGTCGGGCCTCAGAAGCTTTGCCCACCAGGCACGTGCAAGGCATGGCGGAGAAAGGCACCAGGATCAGGTGCCAGTAAGGATCCCAGTTGGCTGGCACTGGGCGTACTTGAAGGTGTCTCAGACATTTGGCCAGTGTGTCTTTTCTCAGGGTTTGGTCACGAAGGATGGACTCTTCCCACCCAGAGGATGCAGGCACAGCACACTGTCTTTCTGGTCATTGGGTCCTCTCCCTTTCCCCAGGCAGCTTTCCGACCTCACCCTCTGAGTAAACTCTCACTGCCCTTGAGGACAACAGCAGGGTCTCAGCCAAAAAGCTCAAGATTGGGGGTCCCAGCAGGTGCCCCCAGGAGTGGGGCCCTGGCCCAAGCAGAGCTTTCCCTGCAAATGCAGTCCTGAAGGCCATGTGGTAGGCAGTCAGCCAGGGCAGCTCTGTCCCCTCCCTCTTCCCATCTTATATGTATTCTAACCAGGAAAAATGTGATAGCACATGGGTAGCCTAGGCAGAGAATAAATACCTCAGATGTCCTTTTGCAGCAAGTGTCTGTATATGTTGTGGTTATTTTCTATCTTACATGTTCTCGAATGTTTATATTTCAATAAACCTCTACCTCTTCACACAAGTAGGTCTCTCTTGGTTGCTTTGACTGACCCTTCCATTGGACAGTAACAGAGGAGGGGCAAGGTCCTTCACAGTAAAAAGAGACTGAGTGACCTCCTGATATCCTGATTTTTCCTGAACCTTCCCTCTTCACTGCTTACCCATCCTTTCTCCAAAGCGTTTACTCTCAGGTTATCTTCTGTATTAGTAAGGTATTCTGGCATTGTGCGATCACCAAAACTGACTCCAATGGTGTCACATCAGGGTCCTGGCAGGCACAGGGCCAAGGAATTGCCTCCTTGGTGTAACAAGCCCTTGTGGAGCTCCTACTGGATTGACACTAAGGGAGGAGACACAAAGTTGTCTGGACAGAGACCAGTTCTTTTTTTGAGACAGAGTCTCGCTTTGTTGGCCAAGCTAGAGTGAGTGCCGTGGTGTCAGCCTAGCTCACAGCAACCTCAAACTCCTGGGCTCAAGTGATCCTTCTGCCTCAGCCTCCCGAGTAGCTGGGACTACAGGCATGCACCACCATGCCCGGCTAATTTTTTCTATATATATTAGTTGGCCAATTAATTTCTTTCTATTTATAGTAGAGACGGGGGTCTCACTCTTGCTCAGGCTGGTTTTGAACTCCTGACCTCGAGCAATCTGCCTGCCTCGGCCTCCCAAGAGCTAGGATTACAGGCGTGAGCCACCGCGCCCGGCCCAGAGACCAGTTCTTTAGAGAACAGCATGGCTGGGACTCTAAACAGTACACTACCACTGGTGGGCAGGTAGAAGCTAGAGCAGCTCCTGAACATCTGGAAGGCTTTGCAGAGGCAGTGACATTAAAGCTGGTTCAGAGATTGACAACTAGAAATGTGAATAGAAGAGCATTCCTAGCAGAAAAGTAAGTACATACATTTGGATACACATGGAAACACAGTGGCAGAGGACCTGGCATTGGAGGAGTGTGGCCAGTGCCTGGGGTCATTGGGGTAGAGGGGAGGGGAATTGGGACAAAGTGCAGCTGGGGCCAGGATGGGTCTCCGGCTAATGGATCTGGGTGCCATCCTCTAAGCATAGAGGATGTGTTTTAACAAGGGCATGGGCTTAGAGGAATGCTTTTCCAGAAGGGTGATGTGAGGCTGGGAGTGGACAACCTGGGTCACTTGCCAGTGGAGCTTGGGCCTAGACCCAAAGTGCTCACCCTTTCTCTGCTGTGATGTGCACTCCCATGGGCACAACCTGAAGACACGTGCAGAAGCAAAGCCTTGGGTGGGTTGCAAAGCCTGCCGCCTCCGTCATGACAACACTACCCATCTGTGCACCCTTTGAGGCAACGTAGTAGGATTCCCTTTCTCTGGCCTTTTGAAGTCTTGAGCTCTTGCTGATTTTTAAAATCTTTTGAAAAAAATGACTGATACTTTGGTACTTTAATTACTGGTAACCACTCGGTATCATACTGACAACTTCCTGTGCCACATGGAAATGCAATGGGCCTGTCTAGAAGGGAGCTGAGAGGTGAAGAGCAGGACCAGGGCCCAGAGACATTGGAGGTGGAGACAGCACACAGTGACTGGTGGGGGAATGGGGCTACTTGGAGGAGTGGCACCTGAGACAGACGGAGAAGCTAGGGAGGACAAGTCCCTGGCCACTGCAATTCCATGCTGTCTCAAACTAACAGAGAAGAAAATAAAGGAGAATATCTTTTTTTTTTTTTTTTGAGACAGAGTCTTGCTTTGTTGCCCAGGCTAGAGTGAGTGCCATGGTGTCAGTCAGCCTAGCTCACAGCAACCTCAAACTCCTGGGCTCAAGCAATTCTACTGCCTCAGCCTCCCGAGTAGCTGGGACTACAGGCATGCGCCACTATGCCCAGCTAATTTTTTCTATATATATTAGTTGGCCAATTAATTTCTTTCTATTTATGGTACAGATGGGGTCTTGCTCTTGCTCAGGCTAGTTTCGAACTCCTGACCTCGAGCAATCCACTCGCCTCGGCCTCCCAGAGTGCTAGGATTACAGGCGTGAGCCACCGCGCCCGGCCAAGGAGAATATCTTGACCTTCAGAAAAGAAAGAATTTTTCAAGCCAGACCCACCTCCCAAAAGAGTTCATTGAATGATACCATAAAGTAAAAAAGACAAGGAGAAGATACTTGCAACACATAACTAACAAAGTAGTAGTCAGAATTTTTTTTAAATGCTTGTTCTTTTTTGTTTTTTTGAGACAGGGTTGCACTCTATCACCCAGGGTAGAGTGCAGTGGTGTTGTCATACCTCACTATAGTCTCAAACTCCTGGGCTCAAGCAATCCTCCCACCTCAGCCTCCAGAGTAGCAGAGACACACACCTGGCTAATTTTCCTATTTTTAGTAGAGATGGGTCTCGCCCCCGCTGGTCTTAGACTTCTGACCTCAAGTGATCTTCCCAGATCAGCCTCCCAGAGTGCTAGGAGTAATAGGTGTGAGTCACTGTGCTTATTAATTCTTAAAACAAATGCAAAAAGAAGAATTGAGGAGAGGGGCAGTGTAAATCAGTCTAACCAATCTGGAAACCACTTTGACCTTACCTAGTGTCAGGTTTCAGTCTGAAATGTTGATTCAAAGGGCGTTCATGGCCGAAGAATGACCAGACATGCGAAAGGCAAGCACGGTAATGAGGTCTATTGAGGAGAGAAAGATAGGATAATAGAATAAGAGCAAGCTACAGGTTTACAAACATGACAGATGACGACTAGACCCATTGTTGCAGCCAAGGGAGAGCAGAAGGAAGGAAAAAAGCAGGCCAGGTTATGGTTAGTGTCTTGTTTTATGGTGCGTGGATGGGGACCTCCCTCATGGCTCAGATGTCCCCATGGAACCACTTTGGACAGTTGGGAGTTACATGACGTCTTACTATGCATGTGGGTTCTAGGTTACTTTCTGGATTCTGTCATGCTGCTTGGCCCATGGGCTAGCGCCCTCTGCATTCTTTTGCAGTTGGCTCAGTAAGTTCTGACTGGCAGATTCATAGGGTATTCCCTCCTACACCAGGTCTGGCAGTCTCTTGGGAAAGGTGAGGCAGGACCAAGATGAGGGCCTGGGCCCACCCTTACCCTTCTTCCCAGGTGGGGCAATTGCACCAAGGCAAAGCACCCACTTCTGTCCCTAGGAGACCCTTCTACCTAACAGTACAGCTGATCACACGCTCGCCGTGGGGCCCTGTAATTTCACTCCTAGGCTTGTGTCCAGGAGGTGGACAGGAAGGTTCAGCAGCACTGATGGTGATAACTTGGCTGTGAAACTGCCAGTTATTGAACCCGGTGTGAGCCAAGTGCTGTTCTCAGTTCTCTGCAGGAATTAACTCGTGCAATCCGCTACACACTTGTGAGATGGGACCGTAATCCCCATTTACAGATGAGAACGGTACAGAGCTTGAGCCACCAGCCTGAGGCCCCAGCACTAGTGTGCAGAGGAGCCCGGGGTCTGCCGACCGCAAAGTGCTAAGCACTCCGCACGCATCACCTCGTGGCGCCCTCCACCCGCCGCCCGCGAGGCGGTCATTTCGTTCATTTTACAAACGAAGAGACCGAAGAAGGGAAATATGCTCAAGGCATCTAGAACGGCAGGGCGGGGACTGCACTCCAAAGTGGCTGACCTGCGCCTCTCTCCCATGTGCCGCCCTCAGGGAGGGGAGAGGGCCCGCCAGCTGGGCGACCAGGAGGAAGACGGAAGGCGGCTACCCCAGGTCTCCGCTCCGTCCGCCACTCCCGGCCTGGTCTCAGGCGGCACGCAGCAGGCCGCCTCCCATTGGCCAGAGTTCGGCCACGTGGCCTCCCCAGAGCCAATGGGAGTGAGGGGGCGGGACGCCTGGGAGCGCCCCGCGGCGCGGCGGGGGGGGGGGACGGCACGGGGGGACGGCGCGGGGCGCGCGGGGGGGGACGGCGCGGGGCGCGCGGGGGGGGGACGGCGCGGGGGACGGCGCGGGGCGCGCGGGGGGACGGCGCGGGGCGCGGGGGGGGGACGGCGCGGGGGGGACGGCGCGGGGGGATGGCGCGGGGCGCGCGGGGGGACGGCGCGGGGCGCGCGGGGGGGACGGCGCGGGGCGCGCGGGGGGGACGGCGCGGGGCGCGCGGGGGGGACGGCGCGGGGCGCGGGGGGGGACGGCGCGGGGGGGACGGCGCGGGGGGGACGGCGCGGGGCGCGCGGGGGGGACGGCGCGGGGCGCGCGGGGGGGACGGCGCGGGGGGATGGCGCGGGGCGCGCGGGGGGACGGCGCGGGGCGCGGGGGGGGGACGGCGCGGGGCGCGGGGGGGGACGGCGCGGGGGGGACGGCGCGGGGGGACGGCGCGGGGCGCGCGGGGGGGACGGCGCGGGGCGCGCGGGGGGGACGGCGCGGGGCGCGCGGGGGGGACGGCGCGGGGCGCGCGGGGGACGGCGGGGGGGGGGACGGCGCGGGGGGACGGCGCGGGAAGCGCGGGGGGGACGGCGCGGGAAGCGCGGGGGGGACGGCGCGGGAAGCGCGGGGGGGGGGACGGCGCGGGGCGCGCGGGGGGGGGACGGCGCGGGGGGACAGCGCAGGGCGCGCAGGGGGACGGCGCGGCGCTGGGGGGGGACGGCGCGGCGCGGGGGGGGGAGGTGCGGGGGGGGGAGGCGCGGGGGGGGGGAAGGCGCGGGGCGGGCAGAGCTGGGGCACCCGAGCGACCGTGAAGCGGAGTGGAGGTCACTACAGACAAAGAGAGGGAGGTGGTGGCCGAGGGGCTTGTGAAGCAAGGTTTGGAATCAGCGCTGGAGAGAAGGGGAGAAGGAACCAAGCAGGAATAGCGGGAACAGGAAGGGACTAGGGGTAGGAAGTCGAGCTTGGGGACGGGGGTACAAACGCCTGCAGGTACAAGGACAGACCGGAAGCCGGGGGCTGGTGGGGTGGGCGCCTTTGACAAGCCAGTGGCAATCCCTTCACTGGAGTGCGGTGTGCTGGGACTAGGGCGGGCACTGAGGAGCAGCAGATGGGGGATTAATGCCCCAGCATTAAGGGGCGCCTTCCAGCGGGACAGGCGCTTCCCCGCCAGCAACACTGGCCACTTGTGCCAGGCAGCGGTTCTTTGTGAGCCGTCAGCACTCAGGCCAGTGGCAGCAAGAGAGGAGAGGGGTTTATTCTTGGACCCCAAGGTGTGTGGAGGAGCCCAAGGGCAGCTGGACCTGGTGCTGTCTTCAGGAAGTGCCTGGAACTTGGGAAGCTCTGCCCACGAAGGTGTTCCTGACCACCCCAAAACTCAGCTTGATGTGTTCTCATGACATGCCTGAGGGCCCCCTGGGCTGAGTTAGCATCTCTCCATCCCATTTCCACTCCTGCCCAGCTTTACTTCCAGCTCCTAGCCACAGGGTCCCCTGGGAAGGTGCCAGGCGGCCTCATCCACGGAGAGGTAGGAACCTTAGTGGCAACCCCTGGGCTAACATGGGCATTTCAGGCCCTGTGGCAGGCAGAGGATGAGGAGAAGTTTCTGCCAAGGAGGCCTCTGACTACAGCTGCTTAGGACGGGCCCCACGCCTCAGGCCTGGCGGACACCCTGGCCTGGGGGGCTGATGGCATAGCCATAGGGGCCTCCCCTTTCCCCAGGAAGTTCTTGCCCAGCCTTGGTTCCCTGAGGCCTCACCACCCAGCCCCTCTATACCAGGGGCCACCCAGCTCACTGGGGGATGGCTGACCCCAACCTCTCGTGCTGCCGAGCGAGGCTGTGAGTCTGGCCACTGATAGCTCTGAGCCACAGTCTCCATACTACCTGGCCACTGCCCCTGGCTTCCAACTTTTGTCAGATGCTCCTCTCCTCTGGGTTCCAGGACTGTGGCTGGGATCTGGGGGCAGATGAAGCAGAGGATGACACCATGGTGGGCAGAGAGGCAGGCCAGGTACCCAGGCATGGGGCAGTTCCCGCTATGTCCAGGGAGGGGGTGCTAACTCAGGAATCCATGTAAAACCCGCAAAAGCCCGGGCTGGAAGTACTTTTTGAGCCTTTTGTCTCCCTTTCCAACATACAGATGGGAAGACCAAGGCACAGAGAGGAACGGGGTGTGGGTCCCACCAGGAGGCAGGGATCACTCTTCCCCCCTTTCTACAGGGACCCCATGTGCTACCTTCAGGGGCTGAGAGGTGGCTGGAGGCTCCTGTCCTTGCCAGGAGCTGCAGAAGCTCCTACTCCCTGAGGACACAGTTCTCAGCCTGAGGGTCAGAACTCTTCCAGTCTCCCAGGCCCTACTGGCAGCTCTGGCCCTCTGTGTTAGGGTCCCCAAAGAACAGCTGAGGCAAAGGACAGGAGCGCCCACCCCATCGGGCTCCTTGGTGCAGTAGGTCAAAGATGAGGAGCTGGCTTGGTTGGTAGGTTGTGCTGGTTTTTCATTGGTGGCTCCACAGTATAATAAATTGTTTCATGAGAAGTGCAAATAAAGCCTTGTTGATTGAACATTGGATCAACAGATTTTATGACTAAAGCCCACATGCAGCTGGTCCTTGGCACACATGCATGGCCTTTTGCCTTTGGTACTGATTAGCCTAAGTGGGCCCCAGACACAAGGGAAGCTGAGGAGGACGGGAAAAACAGGCACCAAACCAGGTGTGTCATGTACCATGCCACCCTCACATCAACCCATGTGGCAGTACTGTCAGTGTTCCAGTTTTACAGATGAGGCCACTGAGGCCTAGCAAGGAGACACGCTGGTGCTGCCCGAGCTGACCAGTGCACAGTGAAGCACTGCATTCTCCACTCTGACGGCCACTCCTTCCATCCATCACTCCAGCCCTGGGAACCCGGATGTCCCGGTTCCCTGTGCCCCTGGAGCCCACCTAGCCATGCCCCATCCTGCCCCTGGCCCCGGGGTCCCCTCTCCAGGAGAAGGCAGACGAGGACACATGTCAGGCCCCGGCCTGCTGGCCCACCCTATCCTAGCCCCCGAAGGGATGAAAGGGTGTCCTCCACGGCGTCCCTCGGTCCTCAGGGAAGAGGAAGAGCCGTGAGGCCTAGGGAGTAGCTCTGCAAGGGACGGCAGCGTTCCCCCGCCAGAGCCCCTCAGACGCAGACACCTCTCATCCCACGGTCCTTGCTTTCCCACAGTTCTGCTTGAGAGTCCTCAGCTTCTCGACAAGGCTCTGCCAGCTTGGGAGAAAGGGGGAGAGGCGGTGAGCACGTTCCAGGGCCTGGCCCTGGGGGCAGCAAGGGCTTGGGAGGGACTTTACTGACCAAGCACGGGGAAGGGAGGGTCGATGGCCACTGTGGGCCCCAGGGACTGGGCTGGGGAAGGCTGTAGGGACAGCCTGGCACAGGCACAGTGCTGGGGGTGCTGCCGAGCACCTGGTTCGGGGCAGCCTGCAGCATCTGCTGCTGAGCCTCCAGTTCTGAGTCTCGAGCTTCCGGCACATCCCAGACCCAGCCCAGCTCAGCCCACACCTGCGCCAGCACTGAGCCCACTTCCCGCAGGAAGTCCGGACAGAGTGGGCAGGTTGGCTCTTGTTTTGATCTGGTGCTTCGCCAAGGACATCGCCCCCCTTGCATTCAGAGTTCCATCCTACAGGGACTTTCCTAGGACTGTGCCTTGACCCAAAGAAGGGGGCATGATGGGGGTGTCAGAGGCAGTGCTGAGAGGACAGCACTGGGGGAGGGAGCAAGATGGCTCATCCTGCCCCTCCAAGCTGTATAGGTAACTAAAATCCAGAACATTTAGCCTGAACCCACCATCCTGTACTTACCTCTTTATTTTCTCTGAGTCCAAAAATATGGATGCATGATAGTCTCTCAGTGCTCCCTGCATGTCTGGTACTGCCCAGCCCGAGAGCCTCGCGGGCAGGCCCAGGTCTTCACATCGCACTCCGTCCCCAGCCCCTGCGCTCCATCCGCCTGCACGGGGCTGCTGTGTGCAGGGCTGGGCCCACAGAGCCGGGCCCCCCAACACACGCGTTTCATATCGGTTGGTGAGTCCACCCTACCAAGGAGTGACTGCCTAGTCCCGTGACGGGACCACGCTGAAACTGTGGGAGGCCAGGGCAGCCAGGGGGTTGAGTCTAGGCTGAGCCCTTGGCCCTCAGTGGAGACGCCCCCATCCTGACTCATTGGTTCCAACAAGCTGGGCACCCCACCTGTCCCCCTGCCTCCGGGCACAGCCCCCACCTTCTCTTCTTCACATGGCCTCGGTCTCAGCTCCTTCACTTCCTGGACACAAATGCTGGCCTTAGAGGGCCCAGTCTACATGGCAAGGGGAGACCAGAGCAGGGTCCTCTGCCTGAGAGGTCCCACCTCCAGCACCTGCGCCCCGCTTGGTCTTGAGAGGGCAATCAGGGCTGCCCCAGGTCAACTCTCCCATGCCCCAAGATACACTCTAGGGCCAGGGCAGAGAGTTTGGGACACATTATATAGACAGAGAAGCTGAGGCCCCATGAGGAGAAGGGGCTGTAATTGTGGCAGAGCCCAGGCCTCACACTTTTTTGCACTAGGCCCCTGATTTTGGATTTGGGGAGGACTCTAGGGTTCTCAGGAGTGATTCCTTGGGGGCCCTGAGCCCAGATAGGTCCCACGTCAGCCCACCCCAGGCAGACCCCAGCTCCTCCCCACCTTCCGCCTCTGGCTCCAACAGCCAGAGGTGTTTTCCTTCTCCAGAGTCCCGCCCCTGCTGCTAGCTGGGGTGGGGCAGAGTGCACCCCATCTGAGGGGCTTGTGCTCCCACCTTCTCATGCAGAATCCCCCACGCTGGAGCCTGATGTCCAGCCTGCCCCAGCCTGCCCTCCCCATGCCCAGGATGCAGATGAGGCACCCAGGGATCAGGGAGCACCCTCCCCCCCATTCATGGCAGTTCCTTGAGCACACTCTGGCCTTGCTGCAGCTGGGGGAGGGGCCTGGGGTTACATGAGGGGAAAAACAAGACAGGGAGTAGCTGGGCCCTTGAGGTCCCAAGTCAAACCCAAACTACAACCAGGGAAGGGAGCAGGAAGCAAACTGGGGACATTATGGGTTGGTTGTATCACCCCACACACACACTCAAATAAAAGATATACTGAAGTCCTTGGTACCTCGGAATGAGACGTTTTTTGGAGATAGGCTCTTTACAGAGGTACTCAGGTTAAAATGAAATCATTAGACTGCGCCTTGCCCCAATGTGACAGATGTCCTTATAAAAAGGGGAATTTGGACACAGACGCACAGGGAGAACACTGTGCACAGATGCAGGCAGAGCACCAGGTGGGAGTGTCAAAGTAGCTGGCAAACCACCAGAAGTCAGGGGACAGGCCTGGGACAGACCCTCCCTCACAGCCTGCAGAAGGGACCAACCCTGCTGACACCTTGATCAGAACTTCCAGTCCCCGGAACTGAGGGACAATAATGCCTGTTGTTTGAGCTACCCAGTCTGTGGCAGTTTGTTTTCACAGCCCTAGCAGACTAATACAGAGGGCACATGGGGTAAAACCCAAAGGACCCTGATTTCTAGGGGAACTTTCTTCTCAAAACTGCCACACCTGTAGCACAGGAGTGTACAGTGATAGCAGCAAACATTTCCCGACTGTGCCCACTGGGTTTCCATGCTTGCTTGGTGTGACCCTCACAGGCACCTGCTAAGGGAGGAGAACAGTATTCTAGTTTTTACAGATGACGTGCAGAGATGTGCCCAGAGTCACCCAGCTGGTATATTGTGGAATCAAGATTTAAACCCAGCATTCAGGCTCCTAAGCCCACAATCTCAAATACTAATCTGTGGACAGTGAAGGCACTGGATCCTGGAATTGAAGAGAAAGATAGATTGAGGTAAGGCCCAGAGAGGGCAGGGTGGAAGGAGCTTGAGGCTGGGAATGGGACAGGAGGTAGAGTGTGACACAGGCCCTGGGAGCCCCAAGGTCAAGCTCTCACACCTCCTGGCCAGCTGGATGTTGAGGCAGTATAGGCTTCCTCCCAACTCTATCCAGCTGTTGCCCCATCTCTGAGCGCCTTGTCCTGCTGGAAGAGCACTGCTGTGAGTTTGGTCCATCAGCCACTTTGCACAAGGACCCCTGCCCACGGCTCAAGGCCTACATTTTAGGACACCCTCCCTGGGCAGGCCCAGAGCCCAGAGAACTCGCCTGCTCCCAGAGAGGGAGTCCTGGGCCAGCCTTCCAGGTCTTCCAGGTCTAGGCAGAGCGTAGAAATGGCCTGGGCAGTCCCTGAGAGGCTGGAAGAAGGCCCTTCGCTTGGGGCCCAGTTGGCACTGGCTTTATGTCAGTTGCATGCAAAGCAGACAGCTCACCCATTGCCACTTCCTGCCAGGAGCCAAATCTGACCGGGGGCCCAGGCCTCAGCCACCCTGTGCCCTGCCTTCTCGCTGACATTGTCCACTGCAGGTTCTCCAACTCAACTAGAGAATAGAGACTTATAAGCCCTGAGGATATGTCCTCTGATCCCCAAGGGTCTGGTTTGAGAAATGACAAAAACAAGCTGAGAAGCTATTCTGTACAAACCTTCTGACCTTGGGGGTCAGAAGCCCTCAAATCACGTCACTGCTATGGCACCTCTCTGGCTTCCACATCTTCAGCTGTAAGAACCTTGGCAAGGGGCTCCTGGGGTGTTGCCACTCCCCACTCCTCCCCATCATCACCCTCCTCACCTCCAGGGTCCAAGCCTGAATCTACCACTGCCTGCCCACCCCCACCCCCATTCGCACTCCTGGGCGACGGGCGCCCCACCCCAGCTCTGTAGGAGCACAGGAGGGTGCACTCAGCACCTCTGCTACCCCCACCCTGACTTGCCCACACCTCACATTCCCAGACCTTCCCCACTCAGGACGGCAGCACCGTCCACCAGCCCTTCCTCCTTCCGGACGGCATGACTCTCCTCTCCCGATTTCAAGCCCAGGTTCGCGGAGCCCTCCAGAGCTGTCTCCCCCATCACCACCAGGCAAGGCCTCTCTAAAACGGCCGGCGACTGGCCCTGCTCCCACCTCCCTCGGCCAGCACAGCGCCCACAACGATGCTCTGTTTTCCCAGTTAGAGGTGAGGGCCAGGCCGGGCACGGTGGCTCACGCCTGTAATCCTAGCACTCTGGGAGTTCACTTGAACTCAGGAGTTCGAGACCAGCCTGAACAAGAGCAAGACTCTGTCTCTACTAAAAATAGAAAAAATTAGCCAGGCATTGTGGCGCATGCCACCACACTCTGGCCCAGGCAACAGAGTGAGACTCTGTTTGAAAAAAAAGAAGTGAGGGGCTTTCCACAGGCAGCCCCTGCCCTTACGGAGAACCTGAGCTAGGCCTGGCTTGGTTGTGCAGAGGCTCATGGCCTGTGGGGCGCAGAGTGTGCGCAGGCCAGACTGTCAAGCGTGGGGAGCAGGTGCAGAGGAAAGTGCAGCTCCCGCGCTGCACAGAGGAGCAGTACCAAGTTGTGGGTGCACAGGAAAGGGGCCTGACTCTCCTTGGGGGCTCCCAGGAAGGCTTTCCAGGGAGGTGACCCTGGAGCCAAGGCTCAAGGTGAATTAACTGCCCCCAGAGAAGGCATGCAGTGGAGAATGAAGACAGCAGGACAAGGAGGCCATCACAGCTGCTGGAGCCTGGAGTGGGCAGTGAGCTGAGAAGGAGCCAGGTGGGGATGGGGGACAAAAGAGAGAACAAGAGGGCCGAGGAGCTGTGGGGTTCGGGTGGATGCAGGGCAGAGGCATCTCCCTGGCACCCTGGAATGATGTCGCAGACCTCAGTCACACAGAAAAGGCTTAGTGGGCACAGAGGCTGAGGGCTGCAAAAAGACCTTGGGCCTGAGGGGCCGTGGGGATGGACCAAGCCTCCTCTGGGGTGGAGTGGGGGCCTTACCCAACCCTCACCTCAAGGTTGATCTTTTTCCAAGAGCCTATCTGATAGATGTGAGTTTCTTTATGAAGAAAGAGACAAAAGAGTGACTCTCTAATGGTAGAATCTCAGGCAGGATGGCCTCCAGGCTGCAAATTATGGAGAGGGAGAGTGCTGGGAGATGGCTCCTACTGTATTTCAAAAAAAGAGAGAGTTGCTGCATTACTGGGAGGCAGGGATTCCTGGTTTCTCCAAGGTGGGAAGAGGCTTAACTTACCTCAGCAGAGCCTGGGGCCCAGGGCAGGGCTGGGTATGGGAACTTCTCTGAGGACTTCAGGAGGAGACACCACTGAAACCTCCCACCGCATCTGTGCGGATGAGGCCTCCAAGATGGAACCTGGCTGGCATGACCACAGCCATGGGGACCTGGCCGGAATGGCATCTCAGGATGCCTGAGATTTGTCAGAATTTTGAACTCCTGAAGCAGGACCTTAGGGGGCAGGATGGAGGCACAGGGACAGCAGACCTCGGGTCACCCATCGTACACTGAAAAGGCTCCTGAATTTCTATATTGGGGGCCAGCTGCATTTGGGGTAAGGGGATCAGGAGCCGGTCGGTCTTGAGGCTGCATAGCTAGCAAGGGCCTGGTTTTTAATTAGCTTCTGTTGCTTACTTAGGATGGGGGTTGTAGAGCTGACGGAGCTTTGGGGGTATTAAGCACCCCCTCAAGCCACGCCGTCAGATCCTACTTTCGGGGGAGCCAGAGGCAAAAGACTAGCGGAACAGCCACAGCTCTAGAGGGGGCAGCGCCTGCCGGCGTGCGGACGGCGTCCCGCGGGAGGCGCGTGCCCGGGCCGCAGAGGCCGTCTGGGGGAGCCCTGCCACCGCGCGGAGCCGCGCCGAGGAGGGGCGGCGCTTGGACGGAAGCTCCGCCCAGGCGGCGAGTTTCGAGCCCTCGCGTGGCGTAGGGGCAATTAGGGGCCGTGCCGCCCGCTTCGCTGGGGCTTGCCCAGTAGCCTGGGGCGGGGACGCCACCCCGGGACCTGGCGGGCTGTGCACGCTCACAAAGTGAGGTGTCGCAAAGAGCCCCGACCTCGGTTTTTCCTTTGGAAAGTGGAGCTTCACAGTCCGCGCAAGCGCGGGACAAAAGGTGCAAGGAGTTTTGGTGGCCTCACGTTCGAGGCCTCTGCAAAAGGGGGTCGTCAAATGACTCGAAGAGGCCCGCGGGGCCTGACCGCAGCAGGCGTGGGGCTTTTGTTCGGCGGGGGTTTCCTTTTTTTTGGAGACAGTCTCGCTCTGTTGCCCGGGCTAGAGTGAGTGCCGTGGCGTCAGCCTAGCTCACAGCAACCTCAAACTCCTGGACTCAAGCGATCCTCCTGCCTCAGCCTCCCAAGTAGCTGGGACTACAGGCATGCGCCACCATGCCCGGCTAATTTTTCTCTGTTGTAGAGATGGGGGTCTTGCTAAGTTACTCAGGCTGGCCTTGGACTCCTGGCCTCAAGCGATCCGCCCGCCTCGGCCTGCCAGAGTGCTAGGATTATAGGCGTGAGCCACCGCGCCCGGCCGGCACGGGTTTCGTAACTGAGAAACTATGCTGGCCCGCAGTAAGTCGCACCAAGGGTGCTCAAGGAAAGGGGGATCTCCTCTTCCCCCAGACCTCGGCCCCTCCAGGACCCACTGACGTGGCCCTTTTTCCAAAAACTGCCCTGCGTGCACCGGCGAGCCGGGGCGTGTCGCCACGGCTTTCAAAAAACCCGCACACACAGAGCGAATAATGTGCCGTTTGCTTCTTTCACGCAAGCGGAGTCACGCCCGCCTTCCCGAGCCCCGGCGCACGGACCTCCAATGCCTCTAGCGCCCTCGGGGCCCCCAGGAACAATGCCCATCCTCTCCGCGCGCAGGAAGGAGTTGGCGGACATGGCGGGGTCGGGGCGACAGAGCGGGCCGAGCCCCGCAGCCGGGTGGGGGCTCCACTTTTCGGCTCCGAGCGTCCCGCTGGCCAGGGACAGGAACCTGCCCGGTCAGGGAGCCTGTGTGCGTCGCGACACGGCAGGCGGTTGGCCCGGCCGGGGACGTCCCTTCTGCACTCCCGGAACTAGTCTACACAGCTTCGGCACTGACCGGAGCGGAGACGGCGGTTGCCCCAGAGCCTTCGAGTCGCGGGCTAGAGCGGTCAGGCCTCCGAGACGGGTTGACCCGGGGCTGGCTACGGCTGCGTCACGCGAGGGGGCGGGACCGCCACGGGCGGAGGTCGGAGCCGGAAGCGGAAGAGGCTCTTGGAGCGGGGAGTGGGGCCTAGCAGCCGCCGGAGCCTGGGAGACGGTGAGTGTGGACCGGGACCCGCGGCAGCGGCTGGGGGTGAGTTGGCGGGGCTTGCGCGCTGGTGCCGTCCCCAGGTTCCCGGTTCGGTCTTAGCCTAATTCCCTTTCTTTCTCCGGCACACCTCAGGCCGCGGCCCCGACCTCTCACCCCTGACCCGCCGCTTCTCCCTTTGAAGGCGGTCACTACAGACCCCGACCTCTTGGCTCCGCGGTGTTGAAGGCGAAGCCTGAGCGGCCTCTGAGGCCCCCTCAAGTGTTCAATTTCGGCCCTGCATCTACTCGCGGAATGGGGCTGTGATCCGAAGTGGGATAGCCAGAAAGGGCCTTCAGACTCCTCCCTGTTCTCGGCTCGAGGCTTGGTCTGCAGACTCCTCTTCGTCTCGCGACCTGGAGTTTGATTCTGAACCAGGCTGGCTTTCCAACCCTGCCCTGGGGTCTGACCCTGAGTTTCCCCTCGGTGCCACTGGTGGCGGTTACGGGGGATTGGACTCTTAAAATCCCTGGGACCCGGGGCGGCAGGAAAGGACGCGAATGAAGGCGGCAGGCTCCCTTGCATGTTTCGTTTTGATGATGGAGCCGCTCCAGCCGGGGGGTATGGGCCAGGCCAAACTGACAGTACTGATACCTAGGCTGCTCCTTAGTTCGGCCCTGGAGTCTCTGTGCTTTAGTTCCGGGTGTGGGTTCCGCTGGTGTAGAGCTTGGGTGGGAATTGCTTGAGCCAGGCCCCCATCTAGGCGGAGTTGGCAGCCTTCCAGCTTCCCTCCTCCATGCCCTTGAAAAGGAGGAGTGTTTCACCGTTGGTGGTGGCGCTTTGCGAGGTGGCAGGTTTGAGGTTGCAGTCGTGGGGCACTGCCAGCCAAAAATAACCATGGGGCGCTGGGGTGGCTGGGATCCAGGAGGGCAGCCGCTGCCCTGGCTGGCTGCTCTTCTTGTCAGCCCAGTTCTTCGGCCAGGAACAGCAAATGAGAAGCCGACAAGGTCTGTGCTCAAAGAAAAGTTGGCATCCTTGCCTTGGTTTCTTTCACACTGCTTTTTTCTTCATTGTGCAGAGCAGAGCTTCCCAAAGCATAATTGTGGCCCTTAGCTTCTTTAAACAAGCTGTTTGCTGAGGTTTCAGAGAATCAGAGACTGTTGATGAGAAATGGGCTCTAGAGCCCTGGCTGGGAGGATGACATCTGGTAGTATTTCCAATATTTTACCTGCCTAGAATGTGTTAAAAAGGAGGGATGATCTTCTCTAATATTGCTTTGTGTGTGGTACTTTATAGCTGTCATACTCGTCATCTCCTTTGCCAGGCTGGGAAACATTATCTCCATTTTCCAGACTTGGTAACCAAGGCCTAGCGTGACTTGTCTAAGGTTATGAGGTTAGTAAGTGGCAGCACTGGGATTTAGTTTAGGGTTTTCTGCCAGAGCCCTCTCCTCCCAGGTCTCTTGGAAGGGACTTATAAAATATCCTTAAGGCATTTAATACAGCCCTGAGGTGTTACCTGGAACTTTTTAATGTCAATGGAAAGCTGCCTTTATTATCTCTGGGCACAAATCTGTGCCGGGCATTTGACTTAGAGGAGAGACATACATATATGTGTATTTTTTTTTTTTGAGACAGTCTCACTCTGTTGCCTGGGGTAGGGTGCCGTGGTGTCAGCCTCGCTCACAGCAACCTCAAACTCCTGGGCTTAAGCGATCCTCCTGCCTCAGCCTCCCAAGTAGCTGGGACTACAGGCATGCACCACCATGCCTGGCTAATTTTTTCTATATATTTTTAGTTGGCCAATTAATTTCTATTTTTTTTTTTTTTTTAGACAGAATCTCGCTTTGTTCCCCAGGCTAGAGTGAGTGCCATGGCGTCAGCCTAGCTCACAGTAATCTCAAACTCCTAGGCTCAAGCAATCCTGCTGCATCAGCCTCCTGAGTAGCTGGGACTACAGGCATGCGCCACCATGCCTGGCTAATTTTTTCTATATATATTAGTTGGCCAATTAATTTCTTTCTATTTATAGTAGAGATGGGGTCTTGTTCTTGCTCAGGCTGGTTTCGAACCTCTGACCTTGAGCAATCCGCCTGCCCCGGCCTCCCAGAGTGCTAGGATTACAGGCATGAGCCACGGTCTCCCAAAGTGCTAGGATTATAGGCATGAGCCACTGTACCCGGCCAGGAGAGACATATTTAATCCTCACAGAATCTTGTAAGACACTACTATTCCCTTGTTGCAAGAGGAAACTGAAAGAGTAATTTAATAATTTTCCCAAGGGCACACAGCTAGAAGTGGCATTGCCACAATTTGGATTGGCAGCTGTCTGATTCTGAAGCTGTGCTCTTTCCACTCATGTGAACACGTATGGACATAAGAATCTGCTGGGTCCCAGGAGGGAGTCTTTGGCCTGGTGGGATAGACCATGTCCTCCAGCTCTAGTGTTTTGTCTGTTTAGTAAGGATGGGCAGGACCACACTTGCCTTGTGGGAGGGTACATGCCCTGGCCAATTGAGCGTCTTCTGGGTCAATTAGTGAGATGGGAGATACGGCTTTTAACCCATAGCTTGGGCACCTGACCCAGGGTAATTATAGGAAAACAGTGAAACATTAGTCAGCTGATCATCAAAACAACAAATCTAAGCTCTTGGGAAGGTGTTGGTGCTTTTATATAGTGTTTATCTCCAAGGACTTCACAGGTAGACAGGGGAAGACATCTGGTAGTGAGATTGAGGGCAGTGACCTTTCTTAGGATCACAGAGAAGTGCCCAGGGGTTTGTTCAGATATGCCTGTGTCCTGCTCATCCATGGGGAGCCATTCCATGCTGGACTTCTTCTGACAGACCCTGCTGATGAGATGAGGGAGCCTTGATGGGGTTTGTTCAAAATGTGTTTGGTCAGGCAAGCCCAGGACTGACCATGACTGGAGGCTGGCTATGGTCAAGTGAAGGGTTGGGAAGAAAGCTGCTGTGGAATGGTTCAGCCTTCCTGTGGAGGCAGTGTCAGAAGTTTGGGTCTTCACATAGCTAGCTTTCTCAGCTAGTGGCAAATCCAGCCCAGTAATTTCCTGTGGCGGCTCTAAGTCCCCACTGTATAGGGACAGTGAAGTGGGGCTCTTTTGGCCTGCTAGGCTAGTTCTGAGGGAGGTGTAGGAGAGGGTACTAGAGTAGGGAAGCTAGAAGAGGGGACAGCATGGTTCTGTTGGATAAAGGTGAGGCACCTGGCATAGCACTGCAGAGTGCTCAGTAGGCCTTGGACAAGAAACTTGGGTACTCCAAGGACCCTGGAGTCCTCACTGGTGCTGAGACCAAGTGTGAACCAGCAGGGCCCCTGGGCCCATGTCTACTTGGGTAGACCGTCCGGTGGGCTAGGAAATGTTTATGAGACCCTGCATACCTCTTTCTCCAAGAGCTGGTCTTCTCGTTTCTGCTGTGGCTCCTCATACTGACTGTGGTCCTTACTCCCTTGAGTGGAGTCCACTTCAGGGCCTCAGCTGGGCAGCTTTCAGCTTCTCAAACTTGAGGGCTTTGACCCCTTGCTCCCATGTGTCGGCTCCATGCCAGCAGCCCTTTGGCCCCTGGCTTTACAGAGCATATGCTTCATGGGACCTCCCCTAAGCAGGAGGGAATTGAGCACAGGAGGCTTCCCTTTCTCTGTTTTTAGTCTCCTTGTGACAGTGCCCACCCTCTGCACCCTGTGTCCCTGCCTCAGCACCTAGGCCCTGGCTCACTTATTTCCCTGAATGCTCAGGCTACTAGGCCAGTTGTGCTTTCCTAGGAGGCAGCTGTTTGTTTGTTCACTGGCAGAGAAGGGTGTTACCCATTGTCTGCTGTTTGACCAGTGTGACCTCAGAGTTCTTCACTTCATAAACCCCTGGGAGGGGCTGCCCCCAAACAGAACAATGGGCCTCTTCTTCAGGAGAAACTGGGCTGTCCCACAAAGCCCTGTGGCTGGAGGTGGCTGACTGTGTATTTAGCAGGGCTTTCCATTTCTTGTGGCCTAGATGCATCACTGTAAGCGATACCGCTCCCCTGAGCCAGACCCGTACCTGAGCTACCGATGGAAAAGGAGGAGATCTTATAGTCGGGAACATGAAGGGAGACTACGATACCCGTCCCGAAGGGAGCCTCCCCCCCGGAGATCTCGGTCCAGAAGGTGAGAGGGAACTAGGTGAGAAGGAAGGGCTCCTTCCCTCTGCTGGGCTAGCGAGACTGCCCGGAAGCTGTGGCAGCCCCAAACTCCTTGAGATGATTCCACCCCTGCCCAGCTGCCTTTGGATCCCTGCCTTGTCCCCTTGGGCTCATCCTCTGATCTCACCTGCATGCCCTGGCCTCAGCAGTAGCTACCATCCTTGCTGCCCCTTTTTCTCTGTCCTGGAGTTTTCATTCTTCTTCTACCTACATATGCCCCCATTTTCTAGGTCAGCATCTCTTCTGCGGTCCTTCTGAGCCTTCCTCAGTGAGGATTAGGAACATAACCTCAGCCCTGGAAAGGTTGCTTCTTGGGTCCTATCTCAGCCCCCAGGCCAAAGTTATAGTCGCAGCAGGCCCCATTCTTATGTCCCCCTGCGCCCTTCCTCCTATGGCATTGGAGGGATGCCATCATGAGCCACATCTCCCGAAGAGCAGGCCTCGTACCTTTGCACCTTCCCCTCTCCTGCCCACTTGCCACCGGTCTGAATGCTTGGGCCCATGAGATACTCTCTGTGAGCCCTCTAGCAGGGACCTAGCTGACCAGTGTCCCCATCTCCCTTTTGGCAGCCATGACCGCCTGCCCTACCAGAGGAGATACCGGGAGCGTCGTGACAGTGATGCATACCGGTGTGAAGAACGAAGCCCCTCCTTTGGAGAGGACTGCTATGGATCTTCACGTTCTCGTCATCGCCGGAGGTCACGAGAGAGGGGGCCGTACCGGACCCGCAAGCACGCCCACCACTGCCACAAACGCCGCACCAGGTCTTGTAGCAGCGCCTCCTCGGTGAGTGGTGGCCAGAGTGTGCTGGCTGGGGCTTAAAGGCCTCATCTCTTTCTAGTCTTCTCTCAGGCTGGCTGGTCTGGGTGAGTACTGCCAGCCTTGCGCACACACGTGGTGTGCGTGCGTGTGTGTGTGTATGTGTCGTCTGGTCAAGTTATAGGGCTCAGCAGGGGGTTCCGGCCCCTCTGTCTTCTGGCCCCTTGCCAGTGGCAGCTGTAGGGGCTTTGGCTCCGTCGCTGGCTGACCCCGGCCTGTCTGTGTCTACACACTGCATCAGGCACAGGCCACATGGTGAAGTGGCCGGGGTCACTTCTTAGGTATCCTAGTAGTGTTGCCAGTATGCGGTCTGCAGCTAAAATGGCCTGGTCCTTCCCACCCAGAGGCTGCTCCTGTGTGTAGCCGAATGCTCTGACTGGTGTGGACGGCACCCACCTCTGCAGGCTTATCTCCACACACCTCCCCAAAGGCCCGGAGGCTGTCAAGCCCCACTGGTATGCCCCACGGGGGGGCGGGGGGAGTATTAACCTGTCATTCAGCTCTGACTGGGGAGCTCCCCTTGTGACCCCCAGCCAGGCCCTCTCTAGCTCAGCCTCTTTATGTGAAAGACAGTCATGGAGAAGAGGGTGTATGAAGAAGTGACAGCAATGACAGAAAGGCCCATAGCCCCAGGCTTCCCCTGCCTTGTCCACTTGCAGGACACATGCCAAGGGTGGGGCCTGGCCAGTGTTTCTAGCATGGAGGGTTGTGCAGGTCTCTCTTGAGCCCAGGAGCCCCTGTTGCGCTCAGTCCCCTGAGGAAGGCAAACCAGTTATGTATTTCTGAGGTTATGTGCGGTCTTCTCGTTTCCCCTCATCCCTCCTTCCTGCCTCCCTGCTTCCCTCCTGCCAGCCACGAGGCCCCTGCGGAGCCATGGAGGGCCCAGGCATCTTCTCTACCCAGCTATCTTCTGCGACTTCTTTGAGCGGCCATGGGTTGAGGTTGACTCTGTACAAGCCTGTCCAGCATGGCCTGGTGGCCTCTCTGCATACTGCCACACACTGCCACAGGATGGCACTGCAAATCTGGCTCTGCTTCTTCTCTTTTTGGTGCCCTCTATCGTGAGGCTCAGGATGGGCCTAGGTTGTGAATAGCACAGGCGCCAAGGCCAGGACAGGAGCTGGCATGTGGCCTGTGTGGGCCATTGTGGTAGAAGGCCTGGAGGTCAACCAGCCCAAAGGATCCCAGGCTCCTTCCTGCTGGAGGCTGGTGGCAGGAGGGCTGCTGACGGAAGGCCGTTTCTGGTAGTGATGGTTAAGTCTGGCCAAGATTGCCTTCTGGGGGCAGGTAGCTGCTTGGCTGTGCGTGGCAGCTGTTGGGCATGTGCAAGGCTGCGTGGTGAACAGAGGCAGGCAAGCACAGGCTGGGCGTTCTGCAGCCGAAGCCAGCGTAGCTCTCTGACCAGTCTGGATGGTTGGACCCGGGCTGAGCCAGCTGTCTTCTTGCGCCGTTCTCACTGCATCTTCAGCTCCAGCCGAAGCCACCACGGGAGGGCTCGGGAGGGGGAGACTTGGAGGAGGAGAGAGTCAGGGCTGTGGCTCTCTCACCACCCGGCCCCTCAGCAGCAGAGGCTGGTCATCTTTCTGAGCATTTGCGGCGCTCCTCTTATAGATAATGTCCGAGTTTTCTTTACGTACCTGTAGCTGTTTTTACTTTTCTGTTTTTGAAGTCAGTTTGTGTCTTGACGTGTCCCTTGCAATATCCCTATCGTTATATATGCTGTGTGCCTTATGAAATGCTGGGATCTGGAAAATCCAACCAACCAACCAACCCACCGGCTCCTCACCGTCTCCACCTCTGCCTTTGACTGACACCTCAATCTGTCAATCGGAACCGCCTACCATGCGATTGGTCGGATGGCGTTTCGGGGGGCGGTGCATGCAGAGAAGCCAACAGAGCAGTAAGCGCAGCAGCCGAAGTGTGGAAGATGACAAGGAGGGCCACCTGGTGTGCCGGATCGGCGATTGGCTCCAAGAGCGATGTACAGCCACCTTTCGTAAAACTTTACCTCTCTACTTTCTACCCCCCTTGTTAGACAAGACCTCTCCTGCCTGGAGGGGCCTCTAGTGCGCGTGGCGCCTTAGTGGGGCCACCAGTAATTGCCTGAATGACGCAGACGCTAGCAACTTCTGTTTTTAAGAGTGTAGCAGTGAGAGAGAAACCTTTTTTGTTTCTGAGAATTTGAATGCTGTGAACTTGCAGGAGCTGCCGCCCCCCTGCCCTCCAGACTCTTATGCCCAACTTCTTTTCTCTCCTAGATGAGATCGTGGGGAACCTGGGTGAAGGCACCTTTGGCAAGGTGGTTGAGTGCTTGGACCATGCCAGGTGAGGGGCTGGGCAGTACAGCTGGCTCTGGATGTGATCTTCCTGGGATGGGTAGCCTGTGGTTCTCGAGGGCTATGGCTGTCGGAGCTTAACTTTCTTCTTTTTGAAGGGTAGCACCAAAGTAGGGGTCTGACCTGCACACATCGGGGTTTTGCTGATCCCCCAAAATAAGGGAGAAAATCTTGGGGTTCTGAAGGCATGTGGCATCCCTACCCAAGAACTGGTCAGCGAATGGTTCTGCCCCAATTTCTCCACTTTTCTAAGGCTGCGATAGTGGATATCAGAACAGGGCCCAGGCCTTGGCTCCTCTGTGCTTGGAGTTGCTTCCTGTGATCTCTTTTAGATTCTTGGCTTGGCAAGGGGTTGGGAGTGCCACTAAGTCCAGCCCAAGCATGAGCCCTCACCCCCTGGGGGGCCTTGCAGGTCCTAGTTGAGAGAAATAAGACCCTGGGCTTTCTCACCAAGCAGGCCACTGTTTCTCCAGTGTGGCTAGGGTAGCATGTTTTCCCTGCTGAGTGTGCTTAGGAAGACTGGGTATTTGCCTGTGTGTCCTGCTGCTGGGGGCACCTTGCTCCCTCCCAGGCCTAACAGTGTAACACTTTGTCCCCTTACCATTCCTCACGACTACAACCCCTGCTTCCTCCTGTAGCTCTGGGTTGGGGAGACTGCCTCCTGGGAGCCAACTGTCTCTCTGCCTTAATGGCCCTCTAACTGGCTTGGCACTTTAGCTTCAAAGTGCTTGTGTCTTCATTTTGAGTCAGGTGCCACCCATGTATGGCTCTCTCGATTTTAGAGATGAATAAATCTGCTCAGGGTTTGCCTAAATCCACTGTTGATGGCGGAGCTGGTAGAAGGCCTGGAGGTCCACTGTACTGTAGTGCTTCCACATTGAGAAGAGTGATCAGAAAGGACAGTCATACCTGGAGTCCAGCCATCCCTGTGGCCACAAGATAAGGCGGCAGCAGTGACTGAGAGGAAGCTTCTCTTTGCTCCTAGTTCCCATTTAAACACCCCTCAGACCCAGTGTGGCACAAGAGGTTAGGGCTGGGACCAATGGGTAGAAGGACACGTACAGACTATGCTGTGACCAGATGGAGATATGGCAGATCTGACAGCTATAATGCGTGAGGTCAGAATTGAACCATCTGGGGTGTGCTACTCTGAGTAGCTAGAGGGAAAATGAGCCTCTGAAGTCACTAAGGGGCAGGCACAAGGTCCAGGGAACTTTCAGGGGACTCAGGGCTAGTGGGGGGAGGTGGTTATGCAGAGGCAGAATTCAGCTCACTAAAAGGAAGGGCCTTACTCTCAGAGCCATATAGTCCTTGTAGGGGTGGCCTTTGGAAGTGGCGAGCTCCCTGTGTTGACGATTGGAGTGCCACGGAGAGATCCTGTTCTAGGAGGAGGCTGGAGTATGTAATTTTTCCTCTGAGCTTCTTTCCTGCTTTGAGAATCTGGGGAAATGGGTTGTGGAGTAATATCCTCTAGAAGATGGCCTTTGCTCTGCAGCCTGTGGGTCTTTCCTTGGGCACCAAGGCCATCCTCTCTGAGGTCTCAGAGGACGTATCTTTGTGGGCCAAGGCTCTGAACACTAGTTCCACACTGAACATCTCAATTCTAGCTGTCCCTTCCTGACAGCCTGGCAGCCTCAGCAGCAGGTTTCCTTTCTCTGCTCACACCCTGCAGATGGCCTCCTGGGATGGGGTTCGGGGTGTGAAGTACAGAGTAGGGACTGTTAAAATCTTCATTGGACACTTAAAGGTTCCTGGCACTCTGTGGTCACTGATAAATGCTGTGGCAGGTAGGTGGGCCTGAAGAGGAGTGTGGTAAAGAAATTGGCCCTGGGCCTTACAGTGAGAGCACCCCATTGCTGGCACCCTTACCTCTTGCCAGACCATCCCTCCATCCTGAAACCCTCCCCCCACCCCCAAGGGGAACTGTTTGCTCAGACTTGAAGATGACATGCTCGGGAAGGTCAAGAGGTGCTGCGGGAGGATTCTGAGTGTAGCAGCATTGCCAGGGTCAGGGCTGACTGGCCTAAAGGTTAGGTTACTGTGTAATTTCCTGGGCTGGCGCCAGCCAGCAAAATTAGCCTCTGCTCTGCCCACACTATCCCTGGGAGCTGGCAGTGGGTGAGAACACAGAAGCCTAAGGCTGGCATGGAGGCTGAGAGCATTAAGTCACATTTGCCAGGGAGCTCGCTATTGGGTGGAAGGGGTCTGATGTTGCATGGGGCAGGCTGGGCATAAAGTATCTCCTCTCTCCAGTGCAGGCCATTCCTGGAGCAGTGCTTGTTGGGAGTTGCTGGGTTGGGGAGGAGGGTGGGAGAAGGGCTGGGCCTCTGCTGATGAGAACCTTTGCTTCCTTCCTGGGTACCAGAGGGAAGTCTCAGGTTGCCCTGAAGATCATCCGCAATGTGGGCAAGTACCGGGAGGCTGCCCGACTAGAAATCAATGTTCTCAAAAAAATCAAGGAGAAGGACAAAGAGAACAAGTTGTGAGTGTCTGCAAGGAGTGGGAGGGAAGCCTTTTGTGGAGACAGAGTCCTTCAGCCCCGACTGGCCCCCCAGTGGCTTAGCAGTATCCCATCACCTGCTCGGCACTGTGCCTTCTCTACACTCAGGCAGGGGTCTGGCAAGCAAGTCTTGCTGGAAGGAGCCTTTGGACTTGAGTCCAGGCTCTACGCCAACTGGTGCTGTGTTCTGAGCCACACCTACTAGCCCTACATTTGTGAATTGGGGACCTCACTGGGTTGTGGTGGGCACGTGAGGCTGTCCAGGACTCTCACACAGTAGAAGACATCCAAAGGAGGGGCCTTTCTTTGGCAAACACACTGAGCACTTTCCCCCAAGGACCGTGCTGAGCACGGGCAGATGGGTGAATCCAGCACCCTCGTGAAGCTCAGTAGAGCGTGTGCGTTGAGAAAGCAACACTAGTCCATCTCTTCCTCGGCAACTCTGAGGCAAGGCTTCTCCCCACACCCTAAATAGGGAGGAGGCCTTGAGAACTCGGCCAGAACCCTGTCCTCCATCCACTCCACCTCCGTGCAGGAAGTTCATTCCTTGCCTAGAGATCATCTGGGTGATGGCTGGTGGGGAGATGTGTCCTTGCTCTGATTCTCTTTCTTCATGTGTATCTGTGTCCTGGTGTTATGACCCAGTTGCCTAGGAGAGAATGGGGACTGGCTTCACCTGAAAGGGGGTGAGAGAGGCCCCCAGCACAGAGCCTGAGCCCTACCCATCCTTCTCCCTCAGCCTGTGCGTCTTGATGTCTGACTGGTTCAACTTCCATGGTCACATGTGCATCGCCTTTGAGCTTCTGGGCAAGAACACCTTTGAGTTCCTGAAGGAGAATAATTTCCAGCCTTACCCCCTACCACACGTGCGGCACATGGCCTACCAGCTCTGCCACGCCCTTAGATGTAAGTGTCTACCCTCACATGGAGCACGGGGTGGCCACACCCTGCAGCACAGTCATCTGGTCGTCTTGCTCTCCATTCACTCTAGCATATTGCTAACTACTCTGTTGGCCCTCAGAGGTACCTGACCCCCTTTGGCTGAAAGGCCTTCTGTCTTCAGGTAGGAATCTCAGTGTGAGGATGGGAAGGCTAAAATCCCATCCAGGGACTTCCAAGGCTAGTTTTGCCCCAGGTAACCAGGAAGAAAAAAGGAAAAAGCTGCTGTAGAATTGGCCCAGCTACCAACCCTGCCTCCCCACTTCATACATAGCATAAAAAGGTAGCCTGACCTGACAGATTCCACTGCATGGAGACCCTGTCTCCCCATTGCTCCCTGTCTGCCTGCCAGCCTTGAATACCTGGTGGTGCCAGTGCTCAGCACTGTAGGGTTTGTGATGGTTCGAGTGGTACAGAAAGGCTCCTTAGAGAGGTCAGTATACCTAGAGCCAGAATGTGTAGGATCTGGACAGATGGAGCCGGGCAGGCATTCCAAGCAAGAACAGTTCAGTGAAGGCCTAGAGCCTGGCATGTGCTGAGACTCACTCTAGTGGAGGGAGGGCTCACACTGGGAAGTGGTGGGCCACACCTTTGTGAGGCTCTTGAATACCAGATGGGAGCATTGACCCTGAAAGTGACAAGTAGCAGGAAGCTACTGTCGGTAAGATGGGCTGCTCAGGGCTAGTGACAAGAGGCAGGTAGTTCTGGCTTCCTGGGTGTGTGACTTGTAGAGTCAGTCACATAGAACCCTATGCTTGATTTTGTGCTGTTGCCACCACCTTAACATTCTTAGTATTTTTTAAACCAGGGGACGTGCATTTTTCATTTTGCAATGGGCTTTGTTTTCCATAACTGGTGTTGGGGAGAGGGAGCCACCCCAAGGCTGTTGCTGTAGCTTTGGTGAGAGACAGGTGAGGAGGCCTGGTTTCTGCAGAGGAGGTAGAGGGAGGTTTTTTGAATGGAAAAGGTCTTCCCCCTCTAAGGCCTCAAGAATGGGAACCCTTGAGAGGGAAGCCAGGAGAAAGGCAGGACGAAGCCCAGCTCCCTGCTTAGATTGGGGGGTGTTGCTGGCTTTGGAGGCAGGGTCTGGCCTACAGCTGGCAGCAGCTGGCGAGTAAGCGCAGGTTTTCAGTGTCTCCTTCCCTGCCTCCCTAGTTCTGCATGAGAACCAGCTGACCCACACAGACTTAAAGCCAGAGAACATCCTATTTGTGAATTCCGAGTTTGAAACCCTCTACAATGAGCACAAGGTACTGACGGGGTGAGGGTGAAGCCCTGTTCCTGGGGTGGGTTACCTGATGGGACAGACTCCTGACCTCTCTTACCTGTCTTGCCCTTCAGAGTTGTGAGGAGAAGTCAGTTAAGAACACCAGCATCCGAGTGGCTGACTTCGGTAGTGCCACCTTTGACCATGAGCATCACACGACCATTGTGGCCACTCGTCACTATCGCCCACCTGAGGTGATCCTTGGTGAGCTTCTGATAGTCCCTGGCCTTGTTACTCCAGACAGTTGTTGGGGGGGTATGAACAGAAGCGGCGTGCCCGTCAGTTTGCCACCCAGGGCAGTCAGAACATCTCAGATGAAGGGGCCAGTGTCATGAGACACTAAGGGTGCTGACTTGGCTTTGTCAGTCAGCCTTACTGAGAGAGGGCCTTGTACTGGGGCAAGAGTCCTGCCAGCCAGCGTGGCTGCTGCCCTGTGATCTCCAGGCGAGGTGCACAGAACTGGATCTCACAGCCTCTCCGTCTTGGTTTTCAGAGCTGGGCTGGGCACAGCCTTGCGACGTTTGGAGTATCGGCTGCATTCTCTTCGAGTACTACCGGGGCTTCACACTCTTCCAGGTACAGTCCCCACACTGCTCCCCTGCCCTGAGCATTGCCACTCTGGGGTAGGAAGCCCCATGGCTGAAGAGACAGGTATCTTCTACCTTGTCACTTGTCAGGTTGTAAGATTCAGACTCTCAAGGGTTGTAGATGCTCGGGAAGAAGGCAGAGAGGTCTGCATAGCTGGCATCAAGGATGAAGGTGCAGGAGGAAGCGTTTTAGGCAGGGGATATAGCATGAGTGAGGGCATGGGAATAGCTGGAACATTTTCTGGGGAGAGTGGAGCTAACCAGAGAGAGGTGTGCAGTCAAGGCCAAGTCTACCTGAAGTGCTGAGGAGTGTGATCTTGTTTCTGAGAGAACAGGCTGGCAAGCTGCCACCAGGTTGGAGAGGCTGGGACTGCTATTCCATTGGTAGTTTGCATCTCCTGGGGCAGCAAGGGCATTTGCCCCTCTCTTTCATCCCGTATTCTCCCTGAGGGGTGAGGCTGGCACTGTCCCTTACTTGCTCTGCCCTTGATCTTCCACAGACCCATGAAAACCGAGAGCATTTGGTGATGATGGAGAAAATCCTAGGGCCCATCCCATCACACATGATCCACCGCACCAGGTAAGGACCCTGGTAGCTCCTTCAGGGCTGACATAGGAAACTTTCCCTTCTCGGCTGGGTGTTAACAGGGTACTGGATACAGAATAGAAAGTTCTTGCCAGACATTCATGGCTCCCCCGTGCTCCTAACAGCCTTCCCTGTACACCCTGGCTTTGCTGCCAGTCCCTAGACTGCCACTGTCTTGAATCTGGCTGGAGCTGCTCTTCCTCACGTCCCACCAGAGGCTGTGTCTCCCTACCACTCCCACAACCTGACTCCCACTCCTCTCACCCCACATTTTCAGGAAGCAGAAATATTTCTACAAAGGGGGCCTGGTTTGGGATGAGAACAGCTCTGACGGCCGGTATGTGAAGGAGAACTGCAAACCTCTGAAGGTCAGTTTCTGGCTTCCCCCAGCTCAACTCATGCCAAGGAGACCCCAGGCACTGGGCAGACACACAGCAGAGAGACAGGCCAGGCAGCTAAAGGCTGCCTCCTCGTTCCAGCTCTGTGGGAGGCAGCACCCAAGACTGGGGGCTGGCAGTTGGGCTTCTTGCAAACTGCCCCAGAGGGGCTCTTAGCCCTACCCCTTCCCCATGGGGTGGCTATGAATGTAATTGGGGAACACCAGAAGAGCCTGCTGCTTCCTGTCCCACCCTCTTCTCTCAATTTTGGGAAGAACTAGGCAGGACTGAGGTGAGGGGGAGGGAAGACCTAGCGATGGCCAGGAAGCCTCTGTCAACTGCATTTGGTGCTCAGACAAGTGAATTTCGCAGAGGTGATCTCTACCCACCTGTCAGGACTTTGCATGTGGGGCAGAGGCACCAACCCAGCAAGACACCTAGTAGCCTGACAAGTTCCGAGCAAAACGTTAAACACGGGCATGAAAAGAAAGGAGCTGCTCACTGTCTGTCCAGGAGGGCGGAAGTAGAGTCCTCCAAGGAGGCATCACTGCCTCCTCAGCCCAGTCCAGCAAGGCGTCCCAGAGGCAAAGGGACCTGCTGTGGCTTCCCCACGACCCCGCCATCACACTGAGGCACCTTGTGTCCCTGAGCAGAGTTACATGCTCCAGGACACTCTGGAGCACGTGCAGCTGTTTGACCTGATGAGGAGGATGTTAGAATTTGACCCTGCCCAGCGCATCACACTGGCCGAGGCCCTGCTGCACCCCTTCTTTGCTGGCTTGACCCCTGAGGAGCGGTCCTTCCACAGCAGCCGCAACCCAAGCAGATGACAGGTGCAGGCCACCCTGCAAGGAGATGGAGAGCGGGACTGGGCTGTCCAGCCCCTTTTCTCCAGCCTCTACCACCGGCCCCAGGGCCAGAGCCACCCAACGAACAGTGCAATGTGAAGGAAGGCAGGAGCCTGCAGGGGAGGAGACTTGGTGCCCAGCTGCCAGAAAGCACAGATTTGACCCAAGCTATTTATATGTTGTAAAGTTATAATAAAGTGTTTCTTACTGTTTGTAACCCCTGGTACCAGTGTGTCCGTCTCCAGGCTCCCTGCCTTCTCCCTTCCCTGACCTCATTAATAAAGTCTTTCTTAGCAGTTCAGCTTGTGGAGAGCTAAGTGTGAACTGGGCCAGGCACAGAAGAGCTAGCCAGTGGGAAGACCAGAAGTGGGACATCTCTCGGCCCAAAAGGAGAGCAGTCCAGCCCCGAGGTGGGGCTGAGATGGCAGGCTGTTGAGCAGTCCTAGATGACACCTGAGCCTTATCCTGTACCCCTGCCCTGCTGGCTCCTGTACTTCACAGCCCCAAAGAACCTAAGGGAAATAGCCCACTGCAGCTAGCCAGGCAGAATCTGGTTTTCCCTGCCCTGCCAGCCCTGTCACTGGCTGGGCCTATCCATAACCAACAGCTATAGCCAACTGAGGGCAAGTGGATGACTGGGGCAGGTTCCTACAGTTGGGGGAGGCAGGACCTCATCAGCCTGCAGAGCAATTCACCACAGAGCACAGAACTCAGTCGTTCAGCTTTATTTTAGTGCTGGTTTTGGGTTTCCCGAAGAGCTGCATGAGATAGGCTTGCTATCTGATTGGGGCTCCCTGGGGACTGGGCACTCTAGGCAGGATGCCTCCGAAAAGAGCTGCAGATAGAGGAATCATGCTTATTTTTAATGCCTGTGGGGAAGACCCAGGCTAAGGGCAAGGAGAGGCCCCAATGCCACCTGGGGAGAGAGAGGATGGAGAGAGACTTGGGCACAAAGTCCCAGTGGCCCCTCAATAAAGTCATCACCCCCAGGGCCCCAACAACTCACTGGAACCACCAGCCAGACTTCTTCCATCATTTCCCATTGTGCCTAATCAGGGGGCCAGACTGCATTCTCAGGCAGCCAGAACCTGTTGCCTACTAAAATGCCTGTTAGGCTGCTCCTCAGGTTGTGGCCTTGTCCCTGAAGAGGGGACCCCAGCTTGGGTGCTGCTTGGCCCTGAGAGGGAGGAGACACAGCATGAAGCTCACAGTCCCAGCCGCCCCCCACTGCTGGAGACATTTAACACTGGAGAGGGGAAGGGTGGGGCCAGCCCTCTCTGCCCTGCCTCATCTGCTCCTGGCTATGCTCCTACAAGAAAAGTGATAAGCAGCCTGAAACCTATGGCGCCAGGGCCTACCCTGTGTCCACAGTCCTGGTGCGCCCCCTACTCCTCACCCCCTCAACCAGTGGGTGGGCACAGCAGAAGGAAGCCTGAAGCCCTGGAAAAGGCTTAAGCACAAATCCTTTGCAAGGGTCCCTGCCAGGGTTCCAGGCATGGCTCCTGCTCCATGAGCTTCTGGGGCTTACGCCTGGGAAGGTCCTGGTCTTGGCACCGTAGGACGTGAGCAGTAGTATGTTCCTATGGCGGAGACCCGCTAGCTAGCTCATCCTGAACTAGCCTCATTTTGGCATCTTTTGAGACAGGGCACTGGCCCCAAGCTGACTCAACTAGAGTGGACACCCATAAAAGCTTCAAAGCCCAGATGTTGTAAGAACTGGGATGGAGCCCGGGCAAGGGAGGGACATGCACCCTGCTCTGGGATGACAGCTGCAGAAGGCTGTTGCAGGGTAAGGGCAGAGGGAGCAGAAAAGTGGGGTATGTCTATGCAGGCAAGGAGATGGGGGAGTGGTGGCCTAGGACCGAAGCACCAGGGAGCCTCTTCTGGCTCAGCACCAGGCTCCCCCAGGGGCCTCCCCAATATTGAACATTACAGCTGCACTCTGAGGGGTCTGGCCCAGACTAGGCAAAGGCTCAGCCCCAGCTGGGGGTTAGGGGGCACTGCTGGCAAGATGGGCACTGTGGTTCTACAGTAACATTAACATACTACCTGTGCTGAAGATGACAGAAGAGAATATAAAACCCCGATACAGTAACACCATCCTGATGCCACCCCCTTCACTACCTCTGAATGATGGAAAGTAAAGAAGGGACAGACCCTTGGAAAAATCCCAGCAAAACATGGATCAGCTCAGGAGAAAGGGTTAAAAGCCTCCAAATCAACTTGGGTTAGGGTGGCCCTAGTCTGTCACAGCTCATAAAATGAAAGGAGCACACAGGTCTGGCCTCTAGTGGACAGCGGCCAGGCAGCCGGTCTACATGATTAGTGGAAGGGCTGTGCAGCAGCAGGTAAGCAGGGGAGTCACAAGCCACAAGCTCTGACATAGAGGGATGGGACCTGGCCCACCCCCAAGGTGCTCGCCCAGGCCCAGTGGCTGTAAACCTAAAACACGGTCAGAGAGCTGCCTATGTCTGTAAACAAAGGCCCACCTGGCTGCACAGGGGACCGAGGAGACACTGCACACTTGGCTGCCACCCTGCCCTGCACACACTATGGGAAAGCCTTCCCTGGCTAAGGGCAGGTGACAGGTCAGTTTTAGGTAAGTAAGTTCTGTTCTATCACAGAAGAAACAAACCCAAAAGAGAAAAAGTTTAACAAGGTCCATGAAACTTCACATCCTTAAGGCGTTCGTCATCAGGTTCAGTGTCAGGAGCAGCAGGGACTGCAGGATCCAGCCTGCCCAGGGCCCACTAGGCAGAGTGCAGTGGGATGACAAACTTGCAGCCAAAGGGTGAGTGGTAGTTGATGCCCACCTCCTGGAAGACCTGCTGGGGAATGCCAATGTCGCACAAATAGATGCGGCCTGCGTGCTCCCCCAGTGGCAGAGGCAGGCCCAGTGCCAGTGACCATTTGGCATCAATGCCCTGTTCAACTTCATGCACAGGAGGATCTATGCTGAGTACTGGAGCCCGGTTCTGGTTGGCCCAGGCCACAGCTGCCTTGTACCAGGGCTGATCCCGCAGGAAGGCGTTCTCGGGGCAATCCAGGCAGTTGATGACCAGGTCCACAGGGCTAGTGGGCAGATCTGCAGGTGGAAAGAGTGCCATCTGAACATCCCTATAAGCAGAAAGCAGCCCAGGCTGGGACTAGAGCCCAGGTGGCCCCAAGAATGCTGTTTTCTAGAAAACACTCCAAACGCTGGTCTTCTCAAGGCTGGGTGAGGACAGAGGCCCTGAGAGTTCCAAGGCCTGGTTAGGCTGGGTGTTAAAGACCAAGGCCACGTCAGCCTGACAAACCACTGCCTTCTGGGAGCTCCCAGGCCGAAGCACTGTCCTGCTAAGTGTGCAGAGCTTCTCTGGGCACAAAGCCCTCACCTCTTCTGCCTCTCTAGGCAAGTCTTTGTATATTTGACTAGTGCCCCAAATACATTACGAGCTCTGGGAAGAGAGAGTCCACTGCCAAGTCACCCTCACAGGGAAGTCGTGCTAAGGGCTCAGCAAAAATGGGAGCTGACTGCTATTTGTTGACTGACCCAAGAAGGGTGAGCAAGTGAGAACAAACCTGCTTATTCTACTCCAGACTAGCTTACTCATTCTACTCTAGCCTGCCTGCCCTCCTCTCTGGCCTTTTTCATTCTGTCATAGGAATAGGTCCTCCACTCAGCCCTACCTTAAGAATGAGGAGGAAAGCTATCACTGTTCTCCCAGATATTTAAAAAGGCTCCTCTGCCCTAACCAGGCTTCTGGGACAGTATAAGAACAGGATGCCTCAACCAGTATGTATATCTTGGACTGGCCTAAGAGGTTAAACTGACCTCTTGAAGTGATAGCAGAAATCAACTCAAGGGTTGCCATTCTCAGACCTGTCTCCTGGAGGGATTGGGATAGGAAGCTTTCTGGGCAGCCAGGGGAAGAACTGCCTGGAATGGGACATCATGTTCAAGATTTCACGATGGGGAACCCACACCAGGCCCCCTCCCAGCTCTAGGCCTAGAGCAATGTCATTTCTCAACTAAAGACCCATGTCTTCCCTACTTAGAACATGTCACTATGGGAGTCCCTGTGGGCCATGAGGAGAGACTTGGGCACAAGTCAAGAATGAGACTGGTGTCCTATCTTATCTTCTGGGTGCCTACAGGAGCTTGGCCCAAGACTTAGGAAACTGATCTAGGCTCTGTCCCTGACTTGCCATCTGACCTCTGGCAAGGCCCTCTCTCTGGGCCATATTTGCTCTCTCCAATTCTTCTCCCCACTTTCTCACTTAAACCCACTGTAGTCAGACTTTGCCCCCACCACTTCACTTGGAACTGCTCTTGCCGAGCTCACCAGGGGCCTCCAAAAGGCTAATGCAGTGGTCGACTGCCAGTCTTCCTTTGGGCTTAACCTAGAGTGGGGCTTGAGACGCAGGTGGCGCTCCTCTCTTCACTTGGCTTTCAACTACCGTGCTCTCCTGGTTTTCCTTCTCCCTCACTGACCATTCCTGCCCTGTGTCTCCTAGGCTGGTTTCTCCCCTCCTTTACTTCTAAACAAAGAGCCCAAAGAGCTCAGTCTTCCAACTTCTCTTTTTCTTTTGTTAAACAACCAATGTAACAGTTGTTGTTTTGTTTTTTTTAATGGACAGTTTCTTGTTATGTTGCCCAGGCTGGAGTCAAACTCCTGTGCTCAAGCAATCTTACCATCTCAGTTTCTCCAGTAGCTGGGACTATAGGCACATGCCACCATGCCCAGCTCCCAACTTCTCTCTCTTCCTAGGTGATATATCCAGGCTTATCATGGCTTAAATATTACCTACAATTGTAACTCCAGGTAAGAGCCCTTCACTTAACTCCAGGTGCGTATCACTCCTGCCCAATCAGCTTCTCCCCCTGTATACCCAATAGACGTCCCAAATTGCATTTCTGCTCTCCCTCCCCAAACCTTCTCCTCTACTAAGTCTCCCTGTCTCGGTGACTGCACCTCAGTTCCTTAGGCCAAAACCCTTGGAATCATTCTTTTCTTGTTTTGTTTTTGTTTTTTTTTTGGTGGGGAAGGGGAGGGGGAGACTCGGTCTCACTCTGTTGCCCAGGCTGGAACAGTGATGTGATCACAGCTCACTGTAACCTCAAACTCCAGGGCTCAAGTGATCTGACCACTTCAGCCTCCCAAGTAGCTGTGACTTTAGGCACGCACCACCACCATGCTCAGTTTGTAATGTTTTCTCTTTTTTAGAAACAGAGTCTCACTCTGTTGCCTGGGCTAGTGTGCCGTGGTATCAGTCTAGCTCACAGCAACCTCAAACTCCTGGGCTCAAGCAATCCTACTGCCTCAGCCTCCCAAGTAGCTGGGACTATAACCATGCGCCACCATGTCCGGCTAATTTTTTGTATATATATTGGTAGTTATCCAGCTAATTTCTATTTTTTCAGTAGAGATTTGAGTGTCCCAAAGCACTAGGATTACAGGTATGAGCCACCGTGCCTGGCCAGCCATTCTTAACTCTTTTTTTTTTGAGACAGAGTCTCGCTTTGTTGCCCAGGCTAGAGTGCCATGGCATCAGCCTAGTTCACAGCAACCTTAAACTCCTGGGCTCAAGCAATCCTGCTGCCTCAGCCTCCCGATAAGCTGGGACTACAGGCATATGCCACCATGCCCAGCTAGTTTTTTCTATATATATTAGTTGGCCAATTAATTTCTTTCTATTTATAGTAGAGACGGGGTCTCGCTCTTGCTCAGGCTGGTCTCAAACTCCTGACCTTGAGCAATCCGCCCACCTCGGCCACCCAGAGTGCTAGGATTACAGGCGTGAGCCACCACACCTGGCCCATTCTTATCTCTTCTCCTTTACCCTCTACATCCAATCTGTGGATTCCATCTTTCAAATTCATTCAGAAACTAACCATTTTTAGCACCTCTGCCACTATCACTGTGTCTTAGCTACCATCATCTTTCTCTCCAATGAACAGAACAGCATCTTAACACCTCTTTGTTCTCTTAGAGTTCACTCTCAAACAGATCCAGAATGATTGTTGGGAACCTAAGCTGGATGATATCAATCCTCTACTTATTCCTCCAATGACTCTCCATCTTATCCACAATGAAAGCCCAAACCCTTTAAGCGATCCACACAGCCCTTCACGACCCAGCCCTGAGATGTCCAGGTCTCCTCCTTCCTGCCCAACCCCCTTCTATCTCCCTTCTCTGCTTTATTTTTCTTCATAACACTTACTACCGTCTGATGTAATAAGTTCCTTATTTGTGTGTTCATCTCTCCTAACCAGAATATACACTCTATGGAAGAATGGATTTGAAAAAAAATCCATTGCCATATCCCAAGCATCAGGAACAGTGCTTGTTCCATAAATGTTTGTAAAATGAATAAACGGGTCTCCAGCTCTTCATCTGAGTAATGGGAGAGGGAGAAGGGGAAGGAGATGGGAAGTAGGCACATCAACACCAAGTATATCACAAGAGGCAGATTATTATCCTTATACACGTGGTGCCTTTCCACATGTCACCATTGGGTGGCACCACCAAACCATCAAACTACCAAGAAGGGAAGAAACCTTCAGCCTCCCTCTTTGTTAAATGCTCACCTTTGAGGCTAGACACTTGTTGGCCTTGGGTCTTGCTGAAGAGTGACAGCTCATTGGTGATGGACTCCAGCATCTTGACAAAGTTGGGCAGGAAGAGGATGACCTGGACATCATGGTTGGCTAGGTGCCTTCCACAGCTGATGCCCTGAGCTCCCTTCACATGGGGCCCACATAGTAGGGCTACTGTAGGTCTCTGGTGAACATTTTTGGGATTCAACCTAGAGCAGAAGGTAAAGCAGCATTATCAGCTACAGACTTTTCAATCCCTGGCACCCCCTACCAGACAACTGCCTGTAGGTACCTGCTGCTCTCAGAGCTCTCTTCCCCTGCTCACCAGGTCCCAGGCTCCAGAAGGGGCCAAAATACACTGCAGGCCAGGTCTGCAGAGTGGCATGCCCACTGTCTGCATCACTTCATTGCCGGGTCCTCTCGCTAGGCAGTTCAGAACAAGCCAGATCTTGTTCCATACAACACTTGCCAGAACACTGTTTCCTGACCCATAAACATATAATGGTTCCTCCCTGTGTGACCTATTAGGTCCAAATTCTGTTTGGCAAAGAGGTTTTGCCACCTCTGCAGCCTTTTTGGCTCTTCTTCCCCAACACGTCTGCTCTACCCAGCAAGGCTGGCCTCATCCTCTCCTGTACTTGTAAGGCTTTTTCCCTGCTTATGCTCAGACTAGGGCCCCTGCCCAGAAGCCCTTCATTTTCCAAACTCTGACTTGCCTTTTCTTGGAGGTCCAGTTTCAGGCTTCCGTCTTCTGCGATTACTCTAGCTCCCATTCTTACCTTTTCTCAACTCCTAATAAACTCACAGCAAGTACCAGTTCAGGCTCATTCTCAATTTTCCTCAATCAGTTGCCAACTCTTTACTGAGCTTATTGGCTTACTAATACTAATAAGCAGTGTTATAGATATTAATAGTACCTATTTCATAGGATGCCATGTGAATTACTGGAGAGACAGTAGTGCCCACCATGTAGGAAGCGTTCAATCGATCCCAAACATCGAGGAAGCAGAGGCTAGGGGCTACCCACTCTCCTAGGCTGGCAACTGCCTTAGATGAAGTCATTTCCAGTTTTCAAAGCTGAGACTCTTATGGCCTCAGAGAAGCCACAAAGTACGGTGGTGTGGAGGATTAGCCCTGGAGCTCTGCCCAACTCACAGGCAACACAGTTGGCTCACAAGGCAGCAGTATAGAGAAGAGACAGACAGCAAGGCTGTAGGTCCCTGCTTAGGGGCAGAGCAATGACAGTCACTGATTTCACAAAGAAACAAAGAAGACAGATACTGTCAAGCCAAAGAGGAGCTTCATAACTGCCTCCTTCCCAAACAAATTTTGGGGAATTAGCAATGTACTCTACACACAGACACCAAACCATTCATTTTCCCCACTACTTTTACATCTAAAAGAAATATGGTAGGTACTTCGCCCTTCAACAGATGCTGTGGTTCTGGCATCTGACTTACCCTGTTTCCTAAGTGGGCTCTCCCTCTCACGGAGGAACACCACCCACTCCATCAGAACAATCAAAGCAGAGCACAGCATGCACACCCCAGCAGCAACAGGCAGAGTACAGGAAACAGACCTCTCCAGAGTAGAGACCCAGCTTTACCATGTTCTAGCAGTGTCAAATGGGAAAGCAGCATCAAATGCTCATCTTTTCTTTTTTTTCTTCGAGACAGAGTCTCGCTTTGTTACACAGGCTACAGCGAGTGCTGTGGCATCAGCCTAGCTCACAGCAACCTCAAACTCCTGGGCTCAAGTGATCCTCCTGCCTCAGCCTCCTGAGCAGCTGGGACTACAGGTGCAAGCCACCACATCCGGCTAATTTTTTCTATATATTTTTAGTTGTTTGGCTAATTTCTTTCTATTTATAGTAGAGACAGGGTCTCACCTCAAGCGATCCTCCTGCCTCGGCCTCCCAGAGTGCTAGGACAACAGGCTCCAATGCTCATCTTAAAACATGGAGCTGTTATTTATCTGTATGTATGTATGTATGTATGTATGTATTTATTTTTGAGACAGAGTCTCGCTTTGTTGCCCAGGCTAGAGTGAGTGCCATGGCATCAGCCTAGCTCACAGCAACCTCAAACTCCTGGGCTCAAGCAATCCTTCTGCCTCAGCCTCCCTTGTAGCTGGGACTACAGGCATGCACCACCATGCCCGGCTAATTTTTTCTATATATATTAGTTGGCCAATTAATTTCTTTCTATTTTTAGTAGAGACGGGGTCTTGCTCTTGCTCAGGCTGGTTTCAAACTCCTGACCTTGAGCGATCCTCCCGCCTCGGCCTCCCAGGGTGCTAGGATTACAGGCATGAGCCACCACGCCCGGCCCTGTTTATCTTTGAGGTGAAGCTTTGAGGATCACATTAAATTCTGTTTGTGAAAGCCATGTGAAAAATGGCATGCCACTTGACATACGTTAAACTTCAAGGTTACTAACTATAGGTTTGATTTCTCAAAGCAAAACTAGCTACTGCTGCAAAGGACAGGAGATCAGATGCTAAGAGAAAAGACAGTCACATGTACGGCCAAAACCAAGGAGCTGGCTAGAGGGGAAAGTGACTTGGTGAGAACATTCAGCCCCCTTGCCCCAAAATTACTGTTTCGGAGAGCCACTTAATGGCTCTAATACCCACAGAGGGGCTCATTCCAGGAGCTGCTCCCACAGCTGCTCCAGGAGGAGGGCAGCAGATGCCATCCCCAAGGGCCTGATGCCCCTTCAGAGGGCACCTCACCCCACTCCCTCCTTTAGGCATCTCCACTGGCTCTTCCCTGGCATGGCAGAGGCCAGGGATCCCACACAGCTGGGAAGCAGGCTTAAATCAAGGGCCAAGGGCGAGTGAACAACACCCCCCAGCTCAAATGGGAAAGGGAGGTAGAGGAGCAGGGAGGGGAGATCTCACACCCAGCTTGGATCAAACATGCTTTAATCAATATCACTTCGGAATCAGGCGCTGCCTCCCATGCAAACACAGCATCCCCAGGCCCCAAGAATGGAAAGAGACTAGAGTGAGGAGCTGTGAGGCTTATCCACAATATCAGTATTCTGGCAAGGACCCCCAAATGCCATGGCTGGAAACACAAGCCAAGGATAGGCTTCCATTTCCCAAAAAGGAAAAGGGCTCTGTAGGAAGCAACATCCTGTCGTGTGAGGCTCCAGATCTGTAAGTGCTGCTCAGGGAAATGAAGCTTTCCTTGCTATGCTAAACCGAGGTCCACCCTGCTCCTTGGTAGCCACCTCATCCCTCAAGACACCACTCTCCCCTAAGGTTACCCATGTCCTCTTCCTTTTTATTCACAAATCCAACAGATACCTGTCAATTCTAATTTTGCTTTATCTCAATCTCTCTGAAGTACCACTGCTAATCATTCCTTTTTTCTGTGAATACTATTTCCTTGGTTCCTACACACTACTCTCTTGCTTTTCTCATCTCTCTAGCTCTCTTCCTCATCCTCATAACTGTGCCTTAAATGCTGGTGTTCCCCAGAAGCGCACCCTAGGTCCTTTCACATCTTTCTCCTTTGAAGATCTCATCTATTCTTACACCATCTACAAGGAGACAATGCCCAAATACCTAGCTTTAGCTCAGACCCTTTCCTGAACTTCAAATCTATATAGCTAACAGTCTATTTGGATATCTCACAGGGATTCTAAACTCAACGCATCCAAAACTGCCACCTTCCCTATCACAGTGAATGTTATCACCATCCAACCAGGTGTCCAAGCTGGAAAGCTTGAAGGTCAGTGATCACCGACATTCCACTTTCCATCACCTCCAACACCCATTTGATTACCTTGCCCTGCTGAATTTACCTTAAAAAACAAAACAAAACAAAACAACCCTCATATGTCCACTTTTCCGATCCCTACTCAGCTGGGTGGGCTACCATCATCTGGGCCCTGGCTCGATTTTCTAACTGTTGCAGTTTTCTAACTAGTCCCACTGCCTTCAGTCTTGCCTCCATTCAGTCAACTGTCCACACTTTAGCTGAAGTCATCTTTTTAAGTACAAGACCAGTCATGTCGCAGCCTGACAGAAATCCCTGCAGCAGCTCCCTGCTGCTCAGCTGTACCAAGGCCCTACTTTCTAGCCATGAAGAATGACTTACAGATTCCCAGCAGTTCCGTGGTCTTTCATTCTCTTTGCCCTGGGCACCTGCCACTCCCTATACCCAGAATACTTTTCCGTTTTCTTCCCTGCCCCTGTTAATTGCCCCGTGTTCTTCAGGACTCTAATTGGATGCCACTGCTGCTCTAGGAAGGGGACTGGGGTAGACATATGGCTTCCTAGAGAATTTCCTGTTTCCTCTGCAATAGCAGTGTGCTATCTGGTGACCCCCATGAGGCTGCTAAAAGGCAGGAACAGTATTTTATTCTTCTTTGTACCCTCAGTGTCTAACATACGGTTTGGTACAAGGTATCAATAAATGTCTACAAATAAAATAAAGCACTACTCCTGATGTATGAGCCCAAGGGGCAGGTGGGAAGGTGCCAAACCCCAGCTCCCCTACCTAGTTATCAGGGTGGTTCTAGAAGTTCTTAGGTATGAAGCTCAGGATTCATTTGCATCCTAGCCACCTAAAGTAAATGACAAGTGCCAAAGGCCAGGTCTCTGAAGGCTCCTAGATGGAAGGCCTCTGATAGTTAACAAGAGTCTCAAAGCCAGGCAGCTGCTGTTAGGAAAGAAAGGGTCAAAGGGTGGCTTGTTGGGAGAAGAATGAGGACTTCCAGGAGATGAATAAGGAGGGGCAAACAAAGACGTCCAGGAAAGTGACTTCAGAGAGACCCTCAAATTAGATGAGTAGCCCTAGCACTCTGGGAGGCCAGGGCTCGAGGTCAGGAGTTTGAAACCAGCCTAAGCATGAGCAAGACCTCGTCTCTACTATAAATAGAAAGAAATTAATTGACCAATTAATATATAAAGAAAAAATTAGCCGGGCATGGTGGCGCATGCCTGTAGTCCCAACTACTTGGGAGGCTGAGGCAGTAGGATTGCTTGAGCCCAGGAGTTTGAGGTTGCTGTGAGCTAGGCTGACGCCACGGCACTCACTCTAGCCTGGGCAACAAAGCGAGGCTCTGTCTCAAAAAAAAAAAATTAGACGAGTAGCGACTGTCTAATGAAGTCTCCCGTGTGTATGCAAGGCATGGAGGTAGCGCCTAGGCAGAGCATCCTCACTCTACACTCAGCCCCTGCCAGTTAAAGGCATTTACCTGTTGGGTCCTCCAAGGAGGGTCAGTGCCATCTGACTGGCACACACACCTGTCATCTCCAGTCTCCGCTCCAGGGTCAGTCCGTGCTTCTCAGCCACGGATAGCAGCTTTTTATGCAGCTCATAGGAAACACTTGGGACAACCAGGCCAGAGTCTGTGGTTCAAAAGGTGGAGAAAGAAAGGGAAAGTGATTATGGGAAACAAGGTTAAAAATGAGTGTACTCAATCCAGAATTGTGTGAATGCCCACATTTTAAGACTGATCCTCCCCTGGCCTATCCTCTTTGTCTTGTGTGGCTAAGGCATGCTCTGCAGCCCTCCAGAGCTCAAGTAGTAAGTGGTGAACTGAATAACAACTTGTTCCAGGTCACCACAGAGCAGAGACGAACTTAAGCTCCCTCAGCAGTTTAGCTTTAGACTATAAAGGCCAAATCCACCATGATACATCCATCACGAACTATGGAGAAACGGCCTGCACGCAGCACATAACAGCAACTCATACACTATGTTAGAAGAGTGCGTGCTTTCCCCACGTGGAGAAGTGCAGATCTGGGCAGTGGGCTTTCCTCATGAGCAGGCTCCTCATCCTTCCTGAAAAGCGGAACAGACACCAGCTAACCCTCTGACCCCCTGGCCCCTGCTGTTCTGGTCAAACTCAGGGCAGGATGACTTGCTGGTTGCATCTGCTCCCTACTTTCTCTTCCTTCTCTCTTCTATTTATATCTTCCTCTTTGCTTGAGAAATTCAGCTAGCAACTTGTTTTCTCAAATAATTTCTCCCCATTTGAGGTGGGTATAACCCAATACACCACAGGGAAAGAGCATATGGAAAGTAACCTATGGCTTTAAACTACTCAGAATCTAGAACATTTTTTATTCACCACAAAAAAAGACAACTCTATAAAGGCTGGGGAGAATTACTGTCACTAAAAGTACATCAGGCGGGCGAGGTGGCTCACGCCTGTAATCCTAGCTCTCTGGGAGGCCGAGACGGGCAGATTGCTCGAGGTCAGTAGTTCAAAACCAGCCTGAGCAAGACCCTGTCTCTACTAAAAATAAAAAGAAGTTAACTGGACAACTAAAAATATATATACAAAAAATTAGTCGGGCATGGTGGCGCATGCCTGTAGTCCCAGCTACTTGGGAGGCTGAGACAGGAGGATCGCCTGAGCCCAGGAGTTTGAGGTTGCTGTGAGCTAGGCTGATGCCATGGCACTCACTCTAGCCTGGGCAACAAAGTGAGACTCTGTCTCAAAAAAAAAAAAGTACATCGTGGAAAAAAATAACAAAGAAAAACAAAAATAACAACAAAAAAGAAAGACAAAACAACAAAAAAAGTACACCATGGAAAGTACCTGGTTTTTTAAACTCAAAGCCAAAGTCTGCTGTGGCTGGTATACTTGAAGAAGTCTATAGTACTGTGCTTCCTCGAAAATAAGACCACCCATAAAATAAGCCCTAGCAGGATTTCTAAGCATTTGCGCAATATAAGCCCTACCCCGAAAATAAGACCTAGTGATGGGCGTGGCTACGCAGCGCATCTGCACAACCCGTGCATTTCATTGTGGAGCAGTAAAGACGATAAGCAGCCCTTCTCATCTGCCTTATCGTGACAGCTACTATCCCAGAAGTGACCAGAAAGGTGCGGGCAGCCCCACCAACAAGGTCAGCTCCCCCTGTCAGGTCCTGGCCATCCTGTGCGTGCCGCAAGCTGAGGCTTTGAGGGGAAAGTCTCCTCAGTGAAGTGAGGAGCTGGACGCTCCGCTTTAGGTACTGTGTGTCCCCAGGGAGAAGGAGGAAAGCTGTGGCTGCCATTTTACTCAGTGCCGTGGGCCTCTCTCACTCCCCACAGACACCAGGGGATAGAGGAAAAGCTTCAGCAAGCAGTCTCCTACTGAGCCCAGAGAGATCATTTCTGCTCCACCAATCTGCTTCTGTGCAGACTAGACCCAGTGCTCACTGGATCTCTGATAAATAAGCCAGCCCTGCTCATTTAATGAAAGCTCTATTGCTCGACATGAGAGATTGGGGCCAATGGTTCTAAAGGAAATAGAGTCGCAAGAAATTCAGGATGGAATTTGGGGTTTGGAGAGTTATGATGATGTTCCAGGAGAAGACGACTTAACTACATTCGAATAAATGTAGATTGTTGTACTGTACTTAAAAACAAGACAAGAAAGAAACAGCAAACTCAAAAATTGTGATCTGCAATGGACTACTCTTGCCTTGACAAGGTCTTCCTCCCTTCAAGATGCCAATGCCACCTTACAAATGCCCAGGCCACTGGGCTGGCCACAGGGGAGCATACCCTTTGTCAAAGAGCCCCATCTAGCTTCACTGGGTGATGGACCAACAAACACAAAGCCATTATGGGATTGCATGTAACTAGTTCTGTCTGGCTGGATCAGATGCCCTTTTAGATCCTGTGTCCTCAACTCTACTGGACTATAAATTCCTTGAGACAGGGAAATACATCTTGTATTTCTTTTTTTCTTTTTTGAGGCAGAGTCTTACTGCTGCCCTGCATAGAGTGCCGTGGCATCATCCTAGCTCACAGCAACCTCAAACTCCTGGCCTCAAGCCATCCTTCTGCTTCAGCTTCCCAAGTATCTGAGACTACAGGCTCACACCACCACACCCAGCTATTTTTTTCTATTTTTAGTAGAGATGGGGTCTCCGTCTTGCTCAGGCTGGTCTCAAACTCCTGAGCTCAAGCAATCCTTCCTCCTCGGCCTCCCAGAGTGCTAGGATTACAGGCATGAGCCACCATGCCCGGTCACACATCTTGTATTTCTTTAGCTCTTGCTTGCTCAACTTGTTCCAGCTACAATTATCAACACAGGTGAGTTCTCATCAGGTAATCAAATATATAAATGGTATAAATCTAGTGCTATTTCTGGCCTGGCCTAACTGTAAGATAGAAGTTTTCAGTAAATTCATCATCATTCCATTATTCTAGTGTCCTACAGTGAAAAAAACTTTCTTCCTCACTGGTATTCATGAGAAATCTCTTGAGAGTCTATCAAGCATCCAGTCTTGCCTGCATAGATTCTTAAAACCACACAGAATATGGCTACAGCTTTATGTTTCAACAATAGGAAATCAAGTAAAAAGACTGAACCTATAGCACACAGGTCTATATCCTCTCAAGGGAAGATTGATGACGATAAAAAATGTTTAACATATCAAAATAAACAGTATCCTGTGGGTTAACAGAGCCCCTTTACTTGCCCAAGTCCTATTCCTGTCTTGGGCAGAGACAACAAACAGAGCCACTAGATGCACTCAGTCTCTCTTCCACCTCTTTCTGAAATGCCAGTCATTGATGTCCCAGGTGCCAATGCTGTAGGCTACTGCCTGACCTTGCATGTCAACAGCTGATTAAAACAGCCATTTTTATGGCCTGCTTCAGACACACATATTATCAGAACTAATTAAGCTGAACAGTTCTCAAGAGTTCCATGCCACTAACAACCCCAAACCCGTCAAACAAGTCACGCACCTGCTTATTTCAAACACCCTCTTTACCTGCAAAGTCACGCAAGGGAAAGCTTTCACTCAAGTCTATGCATTTTTTCACCTATTTATCAGTATTCTTTCTGTTGGATTTGAAATGCATCAGGGCAGTGAGTCTTGGGCCTGCTACTCCACAAATCAAGTTTGCTTTTTGGGTCTGACTCTTGTGCTATGTATACAGGCAGACAGCTCCCTCTGGTTCTGAGGGCTCTCTCGGAGCAGGCAGAAGCATTTTCTGCTAGCTTTCCCCTCAAAGTCCTTAGGGGTACAAAACTCATGGTATAGGGAGAGGAGAGATCACCCCGTCCTGGCTGGCTAGATGCTTCAGCTGAAAATAGTATGGCTCTTACCATCCCCTCACTGATCTGTGTTGGGGGACAGGGCACCATTGATCAACTGGCATATTTCTGTAGTCTAGTGAAAGACAAGGCCAAGACCCTGTCTGCTCAGAGTCTGGCAGTTGCAGGGTCTAGGACTCCACTGTACTCTACCCTGATTGCTTCTCTGAAAGGAACATGCAAGCACCATAAAATATTCCTTTTAAACATTTATACACAAAGTCCAACCAGTTAGACTGGCTTATCAGAAACAGGCAGAGGGAATAAAATAAACTCCAAAGGAAGGGAACCAAGAACATTGCGTGTAAATGACAAACAATAACATTGCAAAAGCCTGAACATGGGCCAAGCCTAATTATGTTTGGGTTGGAAGGTGAATCTTTATTGTTCAGAATCAAGACAGTAAAATCAGTTAGGGTTTCTTTGAATATTAATATGTATTTTACAGCTGTTGGTAAAACAAGGGAGACATAATTATAACCAGTTTGTGACATGCCGAGTACTTCTTTTTTTTTTTTTTTGAGACAGTCTCACTTTGTTGCCCAGGCTAGAGTGCGTGCCGTGGTGTCAGCCTGGCTCACAGCAACCTCAATCTCCGGGGCTCAGCGATCCTACTGCCTCAGCCTCCCGAGTAGCTGGGACTACAGGCATGCGCCACCATGCCCGGCTAATTTTTTGTATATATATTTTTAGTTGGTCAATTAATTTATTTCTATTTTTGGTAGAGATGGGGTCTCGCTCAGGCTGGTTTCGAACTCCTGACCTTGAGCAATCCGCCCTCCTCGGCCTCCCAAAGTGCTAGGATTACAGGCGTGAGCCACAACGCCCGGCCCAAGTACTTCTTATGATCTGACTTAACCTTAGAGTATCAAGGAAAATGACTCAAGCACACTCACCACGGGCCAGGAAAGAAGAGTCCTCCCTGCAAAACTGGCCTCCACCGCATGAGGCTGTGGTGGTCTCTTCAGGCCATGGAACCCAGTTGCCTAGCGCCACATGTGCCTGCTGCAGTCTGCCCCTTGTCATGTCCTCATTTTTGCGCTGCTCATTCCACACACCTATTTTAGGGCTTTCTCTCCCTTACGGACACATATGCATGCTCTTACACCTTCCATCACACTTCCCACCCTCAGACACCCTTTAGCACCATGTCATGTCCAAGCTTTCTCTCTCCTTCCAACAGCCCCCAACAAAGTGCCATCTCAGATCAACTCAATCCTCTCACTGACGTGGCCCTTCAACTGGAAAGGCCGTGTGTCTCATGTCTTATCAGTGAGGAACACAGCTCATTAGCAGGCATGAGATTTCTCCAGGACTACGAATTCTGACTCCATTCTGTGGTGGTCACAAAATTGGGTGGTGATGTCACACTGATTCCTTTTGAGATATAAAGCCATTGGTAAATTTATACCGTCAGAGCAATGTACATACAACCCCTCTAGATCTACATTAAAGTGACCACAGTTTGCTGGCAAGGCAATTTGACGTCAAGTGTATGTCTGAAGGAAGGATCTGTTATGAGAAGCCTACATACATACTCCCAATACTCTTCATTATGTCCCCAAGACCTCTCACCATCTGGGCCTGTCTACTTACCACCTTCACCTGGCACCCAACGTGCATTTTGGCTGCCTTTTGGTTCCTTTTCTTGCCTCAAGAAACAGGTCCCTTCACATGCTTTCCCTCTCCTGGCATTCGCTTCTCTCTTCCAACACCACCCCTACACACAGCTGGCTTCATTCATTCTTCAGGGCCAGCATGCCACTATTTCCCTACTACTCCCCTCCCCCATTTACAACAACTAGACCAACCCCCCATCCACACTGGACTATATTCCTCCAGGCTAATACTCCACTGGAACAAGCTGTGGACTCAAGAGGTAAAGAACTTCTCAACAAGATAACTTACTAATTGTGAAGGGAAAAATTATCTTTACAATGAAGAAATCTGGCATATGACACCTTACCAAGTAATCGAACTTAGCCCCAGTGATGGGACAAACTGATGTGACACATTGAGAAAGACAAAACCCCACTAAAATCCTGGAAAACATGTTTAACATGGATCAAATCAAAAGGAAACAATCAGTAAATCAAAACTAAGGGACATTCTGCAAATCAACTGGCCTAGACTCTTCACAAATATCAATCTCACAAAGATAACAAAAGTTGTGGGAACTGTTCTAGATTAAAAGAAACAACACAGATGATATGACAACTGAATGTAATGTGCAATGGCTGATTAAAAATGCAGCTATAAAGGACATTATTGGAATAACTGGAAAGTTTTACATATGGAGCATATATTAGATAACAGTTTTATATTACTTTAAAATTTCTTGAGAGCAATCCTGTCATGTAATAAATATTCCACTGAATATATGTGCTGTGGAAGTTATTTAGGGGGGCAATGCAATGATGAGTGAAACCAAATGGGTCAGAAATATGTCTGTGCGTGCATATGTATGTATGTATGTATTTTTGAGACAGAGTCTCACTCTGTAGCCTGGACTAGAACTGATCCTGGTCCCAACCTGGTCCTGCCAGGTTGCCATGGCATCAGCCTAGTTCACAGCAACCTCAAACTCCTGAGCTCAAGCAATTCTTCTACCTCAGCCTCCTGAGTACCTTGGATTACAGGCATCCGCCACCATTCCTGGCTAATTTTTTCTACATATATTTAGTTGTCCAATTAATTTCTATTTTTAATAGAGACAGGGTCTCGCTCTTGCTCAGTCTGGTCTTGAACGCCTGACCTTGAGCGATCCTCTCACTTCGGCCTCCCAGAGTGCTAGGATTACAGGCGTGAGCCACCATGCCCAGCCTGTATTTATTTTATATAAAGCAAATGTGTCAAAATGTTGACGGATGACGCTAAATGAAGAGTATATGGTATTTTTATTATACTATCCTAGCAACTTTTCTGAAAGTTTGAAATCTTTTATTATCTGTATGATTTTTTTATTTTTTAATATGAAGGAGGTAAGTGAAGACAGAGGTTCAATTTCCTTTTTTTTTTTTTAAAGATAGAGTCTTGCTCTGTAGCCCTGGGTAGAGTGCAGTGGCATTAGCCTACCTCACAGCAACCTCAAACTCCTGGGGTCAAGCAATCCTCCTGCCTCAGCCACCCAAGTAGCTGGGACTACAGGTGCATGCTAAAATACTTGGCTAATTTTTTCTATTTTCAGGAGAAACAGGGTCTCACTTACACTCAGGCTGGTCTTGAACTCCTGAGCTCAAGAGATCCTCCCACCTTGGCCTATCAGAATGCTAGGATTATAGGCGTGAGCCACCATGCCTGGCCAAATTTTTTTTTTTGAGACAGAGTCTCACTCTACTGCACAGGCTAGAGTGCCGTGGCGTCAGCCTAGCTCACGGCAATCTTAAACTCCAGGGCTCAAGTGATCCTCCTGCCTCAGCCTCCCGTGTAGCTGGGACTACAAGCACACGCCACTATGCCTGGCTAAATTTTTCCGTATATTTTTAGTTGTCCAGCTAATCTCTTTCTTATTTTTAGTAGAAACAGGGTCTTGCTCTTGCTCAGGCTGGTCTCGAACTCCTGAGCTCAAACCATCTGCCCACCTCGGCCTCCCAGAGTGCTACGAATACAGGCATGAGCCACTGCGCCCAGCCCAAAATTTTTTTTAGCATAAAAAGTTGGAGAGAAAAAAGAGAAACACAAAGTGCTTCCACATATGATCAACAATGTTTGCAGAGTAACAACACACCAAGTCCAGTGGTGAAATGGAGAATGTCACGGGGTAGAAAAGATAAAAAGAGTATGAAAACAGACCCTGTACCCAGAGTCTTACCATCTAGCCGGGGGAAAAAAATGCGTATGTGCAAACATCAGAGCATACACAACAGTCCTAAACTGTGTTATCCTGAGCACAAGTGCAAAGTGTGGATTTTAAGTTCTTAATTTGAACTATGTCTTGAAAGTCAGGCAGGATTGTAGTCATAATGAACAGAAGAGGGACTCCAGGTAGAGCTGGGAGGAACCATGAACAAAGTTCCAGAGGCCAGAAAGGGTGTGACACACGCAGATGAAAACATCCCTACCTAGAGCCCAGCGGCTGGTGTGAAAGCTCAGCTTAGAGTAGTGGGGCAGTGCCAGACTTCACAAGGCTTTAAAAACTGAGTTGTTTTATGCAAGTTGTCTTAAGCAATATGAAATTGACAGGTGTAGAAAATGAGGCTAGAAAGACCAGGAAGAATTGATTTCAGGGGGCATGGGGAACCTATGGGGTAGCACAAGAAACTAAAAGGTCATGAGAATTTCAGGGGGAAATCCAAAGGAAGATGAGAATCTGGAACCAGAATGAATACTGAGGATAAAGGAAAATTTTCTGCCAGGGCTGCTACAGAACAAATCTCCAGTGTCTGCTATTAAATTTTAGAAAATGGCCTCCTAAGTCCTTTCCAGACTTGAATTTTCATGAAAAGGAATAGGGAAAGGTAGTCCCAGAGTTTCACGCTGGACACATAAAGAATTGTGAGTCCACTGAAACAAATGGGAATGCCAAGGAGTCAAGGATATGGGTGGGTGTGAACAACCAAGCTTTGGTGTGTTCAATTTGAGGAGGATGATAGATACACTGAAATCAAACCTTCTCACTCTGTCTAGATACTTGTGGCTCTGAAATGGCAAGAGGCACATAATAGCAAAGGAGTCACATTAGCACAAACTAATGCAGTTCTGGAATGACCAACTGGCAGTTTCATCAAAAACTCAGGTGTCAGGCCATAATCCTCCAGCCCTTAGTTAGAGCTTATACTCTTAAAATACTGGCAACAAGTTGCCAAGAGGCCTTTTCTGGTGGGGTAAGAGTCCAGCCAAGACACCTGTCTTAATAGTACTGCTCAAAAAACTCATATCACCAATGACCACAACCAAGCCCTTGAGATCTATGACAACCATCCACCTGATTATTCAGGCCCAGGAACTCTGAAGGATTCCAAGTTAAAGAGACTGATTACTTCTTCCACTCCTGGCACTGGAGGATCTGCTAGAACCCAAGGTTCCCCAAATCAACCAAGTCACCGTCAAGGACGTCTGCCTGCTGAGAAACAATTTCAGAAACTAGGCTCCTTTGCTCTGCTCAATAAAAAAATGTGGGCCAGGCACTGTGGCTCACGCCTGTAATCCTAGCACTCTGGGAGGCCGAGGCAGGTGGATTGCTCGAGGGCAGGAGTTTGAAACCAGCCTGAGCAAGAGCGAGACCCCGTCTCTACTATAAATAGAAAGAAATTAATTGGCCAACTAATATATAGAAAAAATTGGCCAGGCATGGTGGTGCATGCCTGTAGTCCCAGCTACTCGGGAGGCTGAGGCAGCAGGATTGCTTGAGCCCAGGAGCTTGAGGTTGCTGTGAGCTAGGCTGACACCACGGCACTCACTCTAACCTGGGCAACAAAGCAAGACTCTGTCCCCACCCAAAAATAAACATAAAAAATAAAAAACTGTGACACTTGGTGCAGGAGCACAGGTTTATCAGAGCAGAACACCTCCTAGAATGTGCTTCCTGGTATCTCCCTCTAGATCTCTCTCAGAATGACATCCCTGTAGCACTGGATCTAACCTGTAAACATAGGATGGGTGGGGGTGGGAGACTAAGGCAGGAACCTGTATGGGTTGGGTCTACGGTATGAGGAGGCAATGAGATGATGACCAGGCATCACTGCAGCAGATTCTCTGAGAAGAATTCTTTTCAGGAGTACAACAGCTGCTGAAGGATACCTCGCAACCTTCAGGATAAAATTCTTCAGTAGCACTTCTAAACTCCAAGATTTATTTCTTCCTGAATTCCTTTTAAACACACACACACACAAAATCAACACAGATTTCCTGACCACCTGTTTTGAGATAAAAACACTGCTGGTCAGCTGAGCATGGTGGCTCATGCCTGTAATCCCAGCACTCTGGGATACCAAGGCATGAGGATCGCTTGGCGCCTGGTCTTTGAGACTAGCCTGAGCAACAAAACAAGATCCTGCCTCTACAAAAAATAATTAGCTGGGTGTGGTGGCACAAGCCTGTGGTCCCAGGTACTTGGAAGGCTGAGGCAGGAGACCTCACTGAGCCCAGGAGTTCTGCCTGAGTCCAGGAGTTTGAGGTTGCAGTGAGCTGTGTCACATCATGGCACTCAGCCCGGCAACAGAGTGAGATCCTATCATTCATTCATTTATTCATTCATTCATTCATAAATAACACTGCTGGTTTTCAAAGCCTTAGAATGCTTCTAGAAGGTCTCCTGGTGACAAGAAGCAGAAGAAGATAGCCAAGGCTCAGAGGCAGATAGAATGCCAGCTATGGAAAAAAAAAAAAAAAAGCCAGCCATGGAAGACAAATGCCGGCCTGGAATGGTAAAAGCCAAACTTGTCCTGAGAGCAAGATACATCCCCACTGAGGCTCAAAGACTTAGCTAGCACCGTAGGAAGAGCAGAGCCAAGAAGCAGCAGGAACAAACCAACTGTGTATTCACTGGCTGCTCCCCTGCCGAGTAGGAACCAGAACTGCTTTTACAGAGAGAGATGGGTAAGTAGTGCGGGAGCTCAGACTAGAGGACTTCACCCAAGCTCTGACTGGATCCTTTGCAAGACAGTAAACAGTAACTCTAGTTCGGGTCATCTTCACACATTTGCTGTTCCCTAAATCTCAGTAGACACAGTGTGAAGGTGACAAATCTGATGGAACAAGTGGAGAGATTCAGTGCCTGCATAATAAGCACCCCACTGCCTCTCTTCTGGGCTTCTACATAACAGAGGACAGAAGAGGGCTACCTGGTAGAAAACCAATGGTGGAGGTTAAATAGGAAGTCTACCCAAAAGGAAGTCCTCATGATTAGAAAAGAATTTATTGGAACCTAGGGAACGAAGAATTTGAGTCACTTTTTTTTTTTTTTTTTTGGAGACAGAGTCTCGCTTTGTTGCCCAGGCTAGAGTGAGTGCCGTGGCGTCAGCCTAGCTCACAGCAACCTCAGACTCCTAGGCTCAAGCGATCCTCCTGCCTCAGCCTCCCAAGTAGCTGGGACTACAGGCATGTGCCACCATGCCCGGCTAATTTTTTCCATATATATTAGTTGGCCAATTAATTTCTTTCTATTTATAGTAGAGACGGGGTCTCGCTCTTTCTCAGGCTGGTTTCGAACTCCCGACCTCGAATGATTTGCCCGCCTCGGCCTCCCAGAGTGCTAGGATTACAGGCGTGAACCACCGCGCCTGGCCTCCTATTACAGCTTAATAACTTGAAGGCAAGGACTTATAGTGACTTACACCAAAGAAGCAGTGTTTACACTGACTCAAACTGTCTTAAATATTTCTTTCAGAATTTTTTTTTTTTTTTTTTTTTGAGACAGAGCCTCACTCTGTTGCCTGGGCTAGAGTGCCATGGCATCAGCCTAGCTCACAGCAACCTCAAACTCTTAGGCTCAAGCGATCCTCCTGCCTCGGCATCCCGAGTAGCTGGGACTACAGGCATGCGCCATCATGTCTGGACAATTTTTTGTATATATTTTTAGTTGGCCAATTAATTTCTTTCTATTTTTAGTAGAGACAGGGTCTCGCTCTTGCTCAGGCTGGTCTCAAACTCCTGAGCTCAAACGATCTGCCCGCCTCAGCTTCCCAGAGTGCTAGGATTACAGGCGTGAGCCACTGTGCCCGGCCTTTCTTTCAGAATATTATGAGTGTTGAGCAAATATTCTCTGAAACCTTACCACTTTCCTAAGCAGTGTTTTTTGTGAGTTCTCTCCACTGAACAGAAGGGTGCTCACACACACTAAGGAGTTTATATTTAAAATGAGCACACATGTGCATGTGCATATACATATGGAATCTTTAAAGAATTTCAAATTATAAGTCTGGATCCAGAGAGATCTTGATCAATCCAGGTGGTGACCACTGGACACCATTATTTAGCAGGGTGGGCCAAAGCTAGAGAAATGTCTGACAGTCCATGGCTGTTGGAGACACAGCAACCCTGCCAAAGGACTCAAAGGACTCTCCACAGAGAAAAGATTTGGGGCCAGGCACGGTGGCTCACGCCTGTAATCCTAGCACTCTGGGAGGCCGAGGCAGGCAGATCGTTTGAACTCAGGAGTTCGAGACTAGCCTGAGCAAGAGCAAGACCTCATCTCTACTAAAAAATAAAAGAAATTAATTGGCCAACTAAAAATATATAGAAAAAATTAGGCGGGCATGGTGGCGCATGCCTGTAGTCCCAGCTACTTTAGAGGCTGAGACAGAATGATTGCTTGAGCCCAGGAGTTTGTCGTTGCTGTGAGCTAGGGGACGCCATGGCACTCTAGCCCAGGTAACAGAGTGAGACTCTGTCTCAAAAAAAAAAAAAAAAAAAAAAGATTTGGGTTAAACAAAGAGCTAGATTTAGCTGCTTCCTGAATGTGTTTTCCAATCAACAAACCTATCATAATACTGCCTGCCCTCCAGCCCACCATAGCTGGCAAGGAGTACTGCCAGGAGGAATATGAGTACTTGGTGAATAATGGCTTATTATATACTATTGACACCACCTAGCATGAAGTCAGTATGTAGACACCAGCAGCAAGCTGTCAGAATCCTAAATCCCAAGCCATAACCAATGGGTAATAAACATGTTGTTCTCGTTTTGCTACTCTGGGAATCAGCAGAAAATAAGGTATTTGGTATTCTGGGATATAAATGGCACAAGGCCAGACTGGGGGAGCTATTCAGGCCACTCCGGTAAACTGCTGATCTAAATTGGTCCATTTCTGACAGAGTACAGTACTAAAGAGAAAAGACTATAGAGATACTCCTCAACTTACAAATGGGGCTACATCCCCATAAATCCAATGTAAGCTGAAAATCTTATAAGGTGAAAATGTATTTAATACACCTAACCTACTAAACATCATAGTTTACCCTATGTTAAACATGCTGAGAACATTTACATTAGCCCACAGTTGGACAAAATCATCTGGCAACACAGTCCACTATAGAGTTTTAGCTGTTTACTCTAGTGACTGTGTGGCTGACTGAGAGCTGCAGCTCTTGTGAGTGTCCAGCAACAGAGAGAGTATCCTACAGCATATTGCCAGCCTGGGAAAAGGTCAAAATTCAAAATTTGAACTACAGTTTCTACTGAATGAGAATTGCTTTCACATCAACCTGAAGTCAAAACACTGTAAGTCAAACCATCATACATTAGAGACCTATCTATAGTCTATTTTGCCATTAAATTGCCATTCTCTTCTTACACTGTATTCTTGCTCCTCTTTATTGAAATTCAGAAGAGAAAAGGAGATGTGAGGGGTAAGGTTTAAAAGAGCCTCTACCTCTCTGGGCCTCATGTCCATCTATAAAATGAGAAAATTATGCTAGGTGATCAAGCAACCTAACACTAACATTTTATGGTCCTAGATTGTTTCTCCAAATATTTTAGATAGTTTGCCTTATTCTGATTCTAACATTTGGATAGCAGATCCAATTGGAAAAGTGTCCCAGCTCTGCACTATCTGACTACCACTCAGTAAAAACCTGCTTGAGGCTTGTGCCTTGGAGCTGGAACACAGATAAAAATCACCTGCAGGAGAAGCTGCTCAGCAAGACAACTGTTTGCTAGCTCAGGCCCTGCTTGGCAAAGGGACTACATTTCCACTCCTTGTCACTGTTAAGAACAAAAACCAGATGGCATGAAGCTGCTGGGCTTCTTGTCCCCTCACTGTCAAGAACCAGTGGAGTGCAACTATTGCTACACATAAGCCGCCATACCTGAGTTCTTGGCCAAGGACCAGCATGTGTGGTTTGTAGCATGTTTGCTGATAGTAACTTAAAGGAAAGTAGAGAACTTTTCACTTCTGTCATTAAAAACAAAAGAGGTGTGAAGGTCAAGTTGGAGTGTGTAGAAGAAAGAAATTTCCACCTTCCTTTTGTCTACTTTAGCAAATGTTTTCTCAGGTTCTTTTAGATTTGAGAATCCTTCCTTATTCTCACTGTTATTCTCATACTTTTAGCCACTTCACTCCAAGGCAGACCATAATCTTCACCAATTTAGGAATTTTCCTGCAGTGTAAATAATTTCAGGGACAGTACATACTGCAAAATCCAACAACCTCAGCAGCATCATCCGGACCATAATATGGACAGCTACCAGTAGCACTTGCTTATTTTACAAATGAGAGCAATAAAAAAGGGAGTTGTGAGAGGTGGATAGTCAGCAGATCTGGGAATATCACCAGACCTAAAGATGATAACTACCTTTGAAAGGCCTAAAACCAGCAATTTTTAAGCCTGATTCTGAGCTAGGCTGTTTGCCTTTACACATGTAGTAAAAATCAAAGGAGTTTGTCAAGTCACACCATTACTGCCACTTACGGAAACTACCTTAATAAAGAAGCATACCTACCAGAGTCTGCTAGTGAAAGACTGGAAACCATTTAGCAGTCTTTTTTAGCCTGACAGCCTTTTTTAGCACAAGCTGCTATACTCGGCAAAACCAAATACAACAGAGCCCTACTGTTGTCTATAAAAGAGCCACATTTGATTTTCCTCCAAATGCAATTAAGCTGTCTCTATAATTTTTCCTATAACAGCTACCAGCATTCAATATTTATATTCCATATATTCCAAACTTCAAATCAAAATGAAAATATTATACTCAGTTCCTTTGCTAATAAAATGATTATGATTTATTATGATTTCCCCTTTAGCTATTAGGATCATTCAATGACAATGGTTTTCAAACTGTGATCCAAGAAGTCCAGTTAATAATGTGGTTTGGTGGTAGGGTGGGGACAGGGAGGAGGTGAACTGCCTCTCCCACAGCTGCTTTTATCTGCTTCATATGCTGTACATTTGAAGAAAAGGGAAAGAAAGAAGAAAGAGAAAAGAAAAGAAAAGAAAAGAAAAGAAAAGAAAAGAAAAGAAAAGAAAAGAAAAGAAAAGAAAGAAAAGAAAAGAAAAGAAAAGAAAACTTAAACATCACTAAGGTAAGGTAAGGTAACTACCAAGCACTACTTTATTACATAAAAATTATAGCTAGCCAAATTAAATAACCAAGGTTAACAAGAAATGAGGACAGCATGGTAAACAATTGTAATTTAATGAATCCCTAATTTTAGCCAATGATTTTAATTATCCATCTTCAGCTGGTTTTGCACCAGCAAATAGTTAGTATAACAGAGTTGAACTTCTGATGAAAGGTATAGGCAGTAGTAACAGGGAAGCCAAAGTGCAAACGGATCTGATGATTTGAATCTAGATAGTACCAAAGGCCTTTATTTGCTTCTCATAAAACTAGTACTAAATAAAGCAGACCACACCCTGCCAGATAAAGGATATAAACAGACACATAGAGAAATTCCCCCCTACGGCGACAGACTGCTATATTGGCCACAATTCCCAAGAGACACTAATACTGGGCCAACCATCAAGCCACTTAATTCCTAATGTATGATTCTGACTCAGAAACAGAGTCTTTTTGTTTCAAGCATAATAGAAAGCAAAGAGCATCCTAGCACTTTGGGAGGCCGAGGTGGGTGGATTGCTCAAGGTCAGGAGTTCGAAACCAGCCTGAGCGAGACCCCGTCTCTACCAAAAATAGAAATAAATTAATTGACCAACTAAAAATATATATACAAAAAATTGGCCCGGCATGGTGGCACATGCCTGTAGTGCCAGCTACTCGGAAGGCTGAGGCAGGAGGATCGCTTGAGCCCAGGAGATTGAGGTTGCTGTGAGCGAGGCTGACGCCATGGCACTCACTCTAGCCTGGGCAACAAAGTGAGACTCTGTTTCAAAAAAAAAAAAGAAAGCAAAGAGCAGCCAGGGGGACGTGGGACCTGGTGCAACTCACCTGTGCAGAACTCCTTGCTCACGTTGTGGGGCACTGTGATCCGTCGGTAGACAATGGGCTCCGACTCCAGGATGTTCTCATCGTGGCGGTACCGAGTAGGCCTTTCACTTGGGATGCCCCGGGAACGGGACCCACTTCTCCTCTCATAGGTATCAATCTCCTCAAACACAGCTGCCTTGTCAAAGAGGGCCAGGTTCCCTTCAAAATCAAAATCTGTGTCTGGGATCTCCTCAATATCATCCCCGAAGCACTCATCATCTTTATTCTTCATTTGACCATTCTTTAAACCACTTTTCTTTGGAGTTGCCTGATTTGGGTGCCTGCTACTAGATGACCCTGGAGAAAAAACAGGGACTAAAGTCAGTGTGCCCACAGAAAGTGCTCAGTGGAAGTGGACAATATAGTACATGAGTTGTCTGCAGAGAATGTTCCAGGAACCAAAGTGAAGATGGTAAAGGCAAGCTATTTCTAAATCATATTAGAGAGCACAAACCACACATCTCATGTGGATAACAGCTTTTAATTATCCAAGCAACTAGTTAATGAATATGAAGTAAGCAGCACTCCTGGAAATCTTAACCACTTCTGTCCTCTGTAAGGAAACTGGTAATAACTGAAGCTTTTCTGACAACTTAATCTCAAGAAAAGTGGAGGGACAGTCTCTCTCCCCACAGGCCAGGGTGGTTTGAGTCTAAAAGTCCAGCAGTTATTGAAGAAAGAAATACCCCTGAAGTACAAGGCCAAGGCCTCACAACCTGAAGCCTAAAGGAAGATATTAATTAACTTGCTCTTAATTCTATGCTTACTCAGCAAGCAACCTTCTGACTTTTAATTTGATCTCAGGCTAGACTCTAGTAGGAGAGAATCTTTGATTTATATAAGAGATTCCATATCTTCAGCCAGATACATAGCTACCACTGGTATTCTTCTGACTTACAAACACGTCTTTGACCTTTTGGTTAATGTGATCTCTTTTTCTCAAAATTTTATCTCTTCTGAGTAAGCAGTTTCTGAACCATCAAATAATGATAAGGTCCATACTAAGCTGATCCTATAGAGGCCACACCAAGATGCACGTAAACACCAGAGTAGCCAGCTACCCTCTGAGACCCTACTTGGCTACCACACATGAGTCAACAACTACTCTAGCAGCCAGGGCAGAAGGCCTCATAGAATTCTCCAAACCATCCATTTCCAGAGAATCTTCAATTAAATTTATATGCTGATTCCCATCTGACTACCCTGAAAGGGTGGACTAGGTAAGGTAACTGGTATGCCAAACTGAACCTGTATCACAGTCTAAATAAATGTACTGCACTTCCTTTTGAAAGACTGAGCCCCTCAACTACTGAAAACACTCAAGTAGCACAAGAATACCACAAGCAAATGCCCTCACATATGCCATACCAACTATACTGCTCTAACTCTTCTCATAGCAACCCCTACAATCCAATGGACCAAGAGTCAGGAGACCTAGGATCTAGTTGCAGTTCCATCATTAAAACGTTATATAATGTCATATCCATCATCTAACTTCTCAATTTCCTTGTATCTAAAATGTTCATACATACTGGTACCCCCAGTAGAGTTTCTAGCATATAGCAGACAGTCAATAAATATTTGTTTAACAAAGTAATATCAGCAAGATCAAATACATGAATTATTCTGAAATGTGTGTACTATGCAAATGTAATTTATGTCCAAGTCTTCCTAATGCCAAGTACTGGTATGGAAAAAGGCTGCAATGGTAGTGAAGATACCATTTAAGACTCTGAAAAAAAAACCAAGGCTGACCAAAATTATGAAGGTGAGGAAGAGTGCTTGAGACACCATAAACAGCTCAGATTATGATCCAATAAGAAGCTAGTCAGACTTTAGGTTAAGTTCTAGTTCTCATAATTTGATAAAATATTCAGTGAAAGGCCAGGTGTGATGGTGGCTCAGGCCTGTAATACTAGCACCTTGGGAGGCCAAGGCGTGAGGATCATTTGAGGACAGGAGTTCAAGACCAGCCTGAACACAACCGAGAGCCTGTTTCTTAAAAAAAAAATTAGCCAGGCATGGTGGTGCATGCCTGTAGTCCTAGCTACTTGGGAGGCTGAAGCAGGAGGATCGTTTGAGCCTAGAGTTTGTGGTTGCTGTGAGCTATAATGACACCACTGCACTCTAACCCCAGCAACAGAGAAAAACCATTTCAGTGAGAACCTACTGTATGCTACAGCTAGGTGCTAGGAACACATGATGAAAATACAATATGATTAGCATTATAAAAGAAGTTTATGTAAAGTGCCATAGAAATATGGATAAGAAAGCAGAGATAGATTAGGAAGGGAGAATGGGTATGAAAACACAAGATCAGGATAACACCATTAGCAATATAGGCAAGGGAATAACAAAAGAATAAGGATTATCAATGTACTATCCCACTATTAAATCAAACCATCCTATTAGGAAATAGGTCTCTCGCCCAGTGGTCTCTCTTTAGTGGATGTGTGCAACCCCAGAGGTATACAGAATGATCCACTGGAATGCAAGAAGAAGATATTGAATATTCTATTTACTTTTTCCTTTAACTAAAAATAATAAAAAATCGCCGGGGGCGGTGGCTCACGCCTGTAATCCTAGCACTCTGGGAGGCCGAGGCAGGAAGATTGCTCCACGTCAGGAGTTCGAAACCAGCCTAAGAAAGAGCGAGACCCCGTCTCTACTATAAATAGAAACAAATTAATTGGCCAACTAATATATATAGAAAAAATTAGCCAGGCATGGTGGCGCATGCCTGTGGTCCCAGCTACTTGGGAGGCTGAGGCAGAAGAACTGCTTGAGCCCAGGAGTTTGAGGTTGCTGTGAGCTAGGCTGATGCCACGGCACTCACTCTAGCCTGGGCAACAAAGCGAAACTGTCTCAAAAAAATTAAAAAAATACAAAAATAAAAAGAAAACTTTATGAATTTAATGTATTCATAGAAACTGGCACCCTTATAAAGTTTCATGCCAGCCAAATGTTGCTAGTATTCAAGATATCTGAGGAAAATGTGACATTCCATAACAAGAAGTGTATCCATGCAAGTGGATTTACATTTTTTTTTAAACTGTGGTAAAATATATGTAACATACAGTTTACCATCTTAACCATTTTTAAGCACACAGTTCAGTGGCATTAAGTACTTCACATTGTACAACTGTGCCAATTTTTAACTAAAGCAAACAAAACTGAATATGTGGCTTTAAAAAATTCTTATAAAGAATTCTGCTTAGGCTGAAAGCGGTGGCTCACACCTGTAATCCTAGCACTCTGGCTCACGCCTGTAATCCAAGCGGGAGAATCACTCAAGGTCAGGAGTTTGAAACCAGCCTGAGCAAAAGCGAGATGCTGTCTCTACTAAAAATAAAGAGAAATTAATTGGACAATTAAAAATATATAGAAAAAATTAGCTAGGCATGGTGGTGCATGCCTGTAGTCCCAGCTACTTTGGAGGCTGAGGCAAAAGGATTGCTTGAGCCCAGGAGTTTGAGGTTGCTGTGCGCTAGGCTGATGCCACGGCACTCTAGCCTGGGCAACAAAGGGAGACTCTGTCTCAAAAAATAAAAAAATTAAAAAAAATAAATAAAGAATTCCCCTTAGAGGCATTCTTTAGCCAGATTTTTAAAAAATCAATCAGATTTATGAAGATGGTTCCCCTGATTTAAAAAGTATCAAGAAGGTTATTCTAAACATGAATCCACATTTTTTTTTTTTTTTTGAGACAGAGTCTCACTTTGTTGTCCAGGCTAGAGTGAGTGCCAGACTAGCTCACAGCAACCTCAATCTCCTGGGCTCAAGCGATCTTCCTGCCTCAGCCTCCCAAGCAGCTGGGACTACAGGCATGCACCGCCATGCCCAGCTAATATTTTCTATATATATTAGTTGGCCAATTAATTTGTTTCTATTTATAGTAGAGACGGGGTCTCACTCTTGCTCAGGCTGGTTTCGAACTCCTGACCTGGAGCAATCCGCCCGTCTTGGCCTCCCAGAGAGCTAGGAGTACAGGCGTAAGCCACCGCGCCCGGCCATGAATCCACACTGACTATCGCTAATTAACTTTACACTAAATGTATATATTCTACATTAAAAGTCTGCAAACTATAGTCCACAGGCCAAATCCAACTCACTCCCTGTTTCTATAAATAAAATTTTATCAGAACACACACTTATTTGTTTACATATTGTTTAAGGCTTGTTTTTGTGCTACAAAGGCAAAGTTAAGTATTTGGGATGGAGGCCCTGTGGCCTGCAAAGCCTAAAACATTTGCCACTTAACCCTTTACAGAAAAGGTTTGCTGACCCTGTTCCACACCATGCCTTTCAGAAGTATTCTTTCCAGCTATGACTATCATTAAAAACTAACCAACCTGGCCGGGCGCAGTGGCTCAAGCCTGTAATCCTAGCACTCTGGGAGGCCAAGGCGGGTGGATTGCTCGAGGTCAGGAGTTCGAAACCAGCCTGAGCAAGAGCAAGACCCCGTCTCTACTATAAATAGAAAGAAATTAATTGGCCAACTAATATATATATATAAAAAAAATATTAGCCGGGCATGGTGGTGCATGCCTGTAGTCCCAGCTACTCAGGAGGCTGAGGCAGAAGGATCACTTGAGCCCAGGAGTTTGAGGTTGCTGTGAGCTAGGCTGACGCCATGGCACTCACTCTAGCCTGGGCAACAAAGTGAGACTCTGTCTCAAAAAAAAACAAAAAAAAACTAACCAACCTAAAATCTGTACCCCCATAATATGCCGGGAAAAAAAATACAGAAAAAAAAAAACAAAACCAAAAAAACTAACCAACCAAAATTAACTGAATCCAGGACCAGTTCTCTGAGTCTTTTTCTTCTTTTTTTTTTTAAGACAGAGTCTCACTCTGTTCCCCAGGCTAGAATGCCATGGTGTCAGTCTAGCTCACAGCAACCTCAAACTCCTGAGCTCAAGTGATCCTCCTTCCTCAGCCTCCCAAGTAGCTGGGACTACAGGCATGCGCCACCATGCCCGGCTAATTTTTTCTATTTTCAGTTGCCTGGCTAAATTTTTTACTATTTTTAGGAATAGAAATGTTGGTCTTGCTCAGGCTGGTCTCAAACTCCTGAACTCAAGCAATCCTTCTGCTGTCTCCCAGAGTGCTGGGATTACAGGCTGAGCCACTGCACCCAGCCTGAGTCTTTTTCATTCAGAGTTAAGTGTGTCACTTACTAAGCTACTGCTTTTCAACTCCTCGCTCACCCTTTGTTTGTGGTACTGAGGCTGGAACTCTACAAATTATATTTCTCTTCAGTTAGCGACTTCCTATTAGGTTCCATCACCAGTAGTGGGTACTGGAAGAGACTAGAAGGAAGGAAGGAGAAGAGACTTTCTCTTTTTTTCCTTGCTATTCTCTCCAGCGTTGCCCAGTTGGTTCCAGTCTTCAACCATTTTCATTGCAACTCCTCAGAAGTACTGGCACCAGCTCTGTAAAGCTCCTCTGCAAACTTCGAGGTTCTAAGAATCCTAATCTCTTCCCTTTGTTTCCCCTTCCTCAATGTCCCTTTATGTTGTATCAGTCTTATAGCACCTACTTAACCAATTCCCTACATTAAATTCTCTCTGAAATAACTGATGTGGTTACCATTTTCCTCAGTGGTATACCAACATTTTAGAAATCAATGACTCATAGTTAATCACTCTATTACTCTTTTTTGTTTGTTTGTTTGTTTGTTTGTTTTGAGACAGAGTCTCACTTTGTTGCCCAGGCTAGAGTGAGTGCCGTGGCATCAGCCTAGCTCACAGCAACCTCAAACTCCTGGGCTCAAGCAATACTCCTGCCTCAGCCTCCGAGTAGCTGGGACTACAGGCATGTGCCACCATGCCCGGCTAATTTTTTCTATATATATTAGTTGGCCAATTAATTTTCTTTCTATTTACAGTAGAGACGGGGTCTCGCTCTTGCTCAGGCTGGTTTTGAACTCCTGACCTCGAGCAATCTGTCTGCCTTGGCCTCCCAGAGTGCTAGGATTACAGGCGTGAGCCACCACGCCCGGCCTCTATTACTTTTTAATAAGCAAAAAATATTTTGAACCATTAACTATATTTTATTACTATAAAAATTTTTGTTTAATCCTTTAATTTGTACTTTTATATCTCCTATCTAATATATATGAAATGTAAGTATAACAGAAATCCACAAATTAGTGGCTAATCAAGAGTTCTTATCACATAGAAATGTTTAATTCTAAAGGAGGCAGTATGAGAAACTTAATGAAATGGCATCAATATTATGAGTCAAATATTTAATTCTTATTTTAAGGCATTATTTAGTTCAAAGCATAATTCCTTTGAAGCTGAATATAGTTTATTTGGAAGAAAAGAATGAGCATAGTCTAAATGAGTTTCCTCATTTCAACTAACTGTATTAATAACCACACCAAAACTGGTCCTGAGTCTAAAACACCATTTCACCCATGAGAGTGTATCATAAGCATTTTCTCATATTCATTCATCCATTCAAAAAATAGTCATTAAGCATCTATTATGTACTGGGATCTGTGCTAGGTGCTAGAGATTCAATGGTAAACAGTATAAACATAAGCCCAGTCCTTATTTAAGATTACACTCACCCATCATCATTCGAAAATCACTTCTGTGGACCTAATTGTCAAACTGCCTGCATGTGTCCAACATAGTTCTTTCAACACCCCTTGCCATAGGTAAGCAATTTTAGTGTGAAATGTTTTTTCCCTATAGCAGATCCTGTTGTTGCCTACTCAACATTCAGACTCCTCTATCCTAAGAACAAAACTCTATTTTTTCAGATACTTTCCTCTCAGGTGAGGGAACTGATTGATTCCTAAATCAATCATGGTGGTGTTCGTGACAACTTATTTAAGCATGGGCATGTGAAGCAGTATTAGTCAAGAAGACATGATGGGACGGGGGTTGGGGAAGGGATATCTTATAATAGTTTCTGATAAAGGTTTCCTCAATCCTGAAGAACTCCTGATTCTCAATTGGGGACAATTCTGCCCCCAGTGGGACATATGATAATGTCTGGAGACATTTTTGTTTGTTACAATTGGTGGTGGTAGTGGTGAGGGTGCTGCTACTGGCATCTATTAGGTAGACTACAGGGATGCTGGCAGGGCGGGTGGCTCACACCTGTAATCCTAGTACTCTGGGAAGCCGAGGCAGGAGGATTGCTTGAGGTCAGGAGTTTAAGACCAGCCCAAGCAAGAGCAAGACCCTGTCTCCACTAAAAATAGAAAAAATTAGCCAGGTGACTAAAAATAGAAAGAAAAGAAATTAGCTGGATATGGTGGTACATGCCTGTAGTCCCAACTACTTGAGAGGGTGAGGCAGAAGGATCGCTTGAGCCCAGAAGCTTGAGGTTGCTGTGAGCTAGGCTAATGCCATTACATTCTAGCCCAGGCAACAGTGCAAGACTCTGTCTCAAAACAAACAAACAAACAAAAAACCAGAATACAGGGATGCTGCTAAATATCCTATAATGCACAGGGCAGTCCCCCACAACAAAAAATTACGCAGCCCCAAACGTTAATAGTTCTGAGCTTGAGAAACTCTGCTAAAGATGATACACTGAAAGACATGATCTTTTTTCTCCTTCTGAAGAATGTTATGTCTAGATGAGACACATGGAACTGCTAGAGCCAGCTAGTATCAACGGAGGATGTAGTCAACACACAAAAGAGAGTTTCAGAGAAATAAGGTCAAAGGCCTGATTATACTATATTTACAAATGATAACCTCTGGACTTACTGTGCTGTAATTTCTTTATTATTTAAGCCACTGAGTAGGATTTTCTATTAATTCACAGCCAGAGCATCCTGATATAATCTAGCTAGTATACAATTGTACTTTTAATAATTACCATGAGCTTTTCCACAAAGATTACTTAATTCTTATAATACCTTGTGGTATTATAAGGTATTAGGGAAGCATGAAGATACTTTAAGATGGTTATTATTGTCTAGAGTCATTTACTAGTTTAGGAAGAAAAGAAGAAAGATAGTCAAGATTCCCATCATTTGTAATCCTGCAGAACCTATGTAGCTAACACCATCTTAGGCTTTGATATACATATTATTTCGATTTTTCTTCTGAACAACCTGATTAAAATTACCCTTCTACAAATGAGGAAACTAAGAGTGAAAGGTGAAGTAGCTTGCTCCAGATTTATACCGAGTTAGGATCTGAACTTTAATCTGTAAATTTCCAAATTCTATACTGTTTCCACATATAAAAACATGGAAATAGGCCGGGCGCTGTGGCTCACGCCTGTAATCCTAGCTCTTGGGAGGCCGAGGCGGGCGGATTGCTCAAGGTCAGGAGTTCAAAACCAGCCTGAGCAAGAGCGAGACCCCGTCTCTACTATAAATAGAAAGAAATTAATTGGCCAACTGATATATATATAAAAAAAAAATTAGCCGGGCATGGTGGCGCATGCCTGTAGTCCCAGCTACCCGGGAGGCTGAGGCAGAAGGATCACTCGAGCCCAGGAGTTTGAGGTTGCTGTGAGCTAGGCTGACGCCACGGCACTCACTCTAGCCTGGGCAACAAAGCGAGACTCTGTCTCAAAAAAAAAAAAAAAAAAAAAACACATGGAAATAAGAGTAGGAAAACCATGTAGCTCTGATAGACCTAGGCAAAGTTAAAAGTACAGAGAGTATCATGTCTAGAAAATGAGCACACAAGGCAAAAATCAAATGACATTCAGTATAGCACAACAGTAAAAGAAGAAATTCAAAGGCAATAGAAAATAAGTATTCCTTTTAAAAAATAACTTTTAAAAGATGTTCATAATAGACAATGCACAAAATATATAGAAAAGTACAAATATTCACATGACATTTTATGTATTTCCTTTTGGTAAAAATTTTGCATCCATCTTATGAAGTTTTATATCCTACTTTCTTGTTTAGGAGATTCTTCCCATTTCATAAAAGAATTCTGCAAATACTGTATCTTACTTTTTTATGGCTGTATAAATTATACCATACAAAAGATTATCCCTACTGATGAACTTTTAAGCTATTTCTCATTTTTGCTGTTACAGACTCAGCCGAAACATACTCTTTGCCTACTGCTGCTGAAAAATCACTCCCATCTGACTACTTATGACAATGTGAGTACCAATGACGTAGCACTTACGCTATGCTATCTACTTCATTCTGTAGTTAATCTATGTTCTCATTCTAACTCCCCAAGGAGCTTATAAGACAACAGAGGGCAGGAATGACATCATTCATACCTGTCACCCAATAGTATGCCTGGCAAGCATAAATACACAAATCTCTCAATAAATAAAAATAGCCAAATAAAATAAGCAAAACAAAACAAAAAATAAACACTAGACAAATGAAAGTTAAAAGTTTAAAAAGAGGTTGTAACAGAAAGGGCAATTTGAGATTAACTACAAGACAGAAAGGGAGTCATCAAAAATTATGCCAGTTTGTTGCGTGACTGAAACACAACAGGAAGATGAAGTTGTTGACAATAAAATGAGGGGGAGTATGAGGCAAGGGCTTCAGAGGAAAAAAGTTCAGTCATGTCCAATGTAAACCAACAATGAACTATCCGGGAACTATCATGATGACAGATGAAGATAAGCAACTGATCACTGAAAGAGAAGACAGGGTAAAAGAAACAAAATGGGAAATCATTCCGGTTCAGATGAAACCCTGAGCTCCAGAAACCAGACAACAGACCAACAATAAAGCTCAGAGGAAAAGGGATATAGACATTGTTAAAGAGGAACAGGCAGAGGCACAGAAAAAGTTGTAGAAGAAAATAGAAAAGAACCAAGACTTCAAAGATCCCAAAACTCTATAGATAGTTCAGAAATCCCAAAGACACTGGTATAAGGCCAGTAATCTAGTGCTAAAGTCTGCTTTATGCAAAAATCATCAGTTGCTTCTCTAACAACTAGCCCAGTGTTTATTATCACTAAACCTAAACCATGCTGAACCTGTGCTTCTGAATACTTTCATATTAAAATATTAAATATCATATCAAAATATTAAAATATTACTATGAAAGTGTTCAGAAGCACAGGTTCAGCATACCTAATCCAAAAAGCTCTAAAATTCAAAAATTTTTGAGTGCTGACATGATGCTCAAAAAAATGTTCACTGGAGCATTTTGGATTTCAGATTTTCAGATTAGGGATGCTCAAACCAGTATGTATTCTGCAAATATTCCAAAATCTGAAAAATTCCAAAATCAAGACACTCCTGGTCCCAAGCATTCTGGATAAGGGATACTCAACCTGTATTTGGGGGGATAGAGTACAGTGTGGAAACAAAACTTTCGGCTCAGATTTTTTAAAGAAATGGCTAATAAATGGTACCCATTTCATATTATGCCAGATAATGAAAAACAAAGTAAAAAAGCAAAGAAAAAGAACTGTAAAGCTCTTTCTCAGCACTCTGACAAAGTACCCCACTATAAAGACTAACAGGATTCACAGAGGGAGATGCTCTAAATCTGCCCTTATGATGCTGGGCACTGGTCATTGCCACTGTTGGCTCTGCTGTATGACTCTACAAATATAACTTGCAACCAAAAACAGAGCTGTGTTTTTAGAAGGTCTCAGGTATTTTCTGGTGTTCTTCTGAACACAGGATCTTCTATTCATTCATTTGAGAAATATACACTAAGGATTAGCTATGTTCCAAACACTCAGGAAAGCAGAGAGTGAGAAACATTTCTAAGACAAAGTACTGACACCACAGATTAGCAAGAGAATACAAAATAAATGAAAGGCAGGCTAATATGCTCAGTTGTCTCTTATTCTTCCCTTTTGTCATACTTTAACACAAATATTAGTAAGTTCTGGGTGAATAAGCTGTTGCAATACTTGGCTTACTTAGCCCAAAGGGCCTTAGCTCTGCATTAAATAGGCCTTTGGCCCCTGGGAGAGAAAAGTACTTCCCTAGGAAGAGATAAACAGTCTTTCCCAGATTTCTTTATCTTTCAACTACAGGGGCCAAGTATGTGTTAAGACTAGAGGTTGGCCGCCTTCCTGTGCCATTTTTTTGCCAGCCTTTAGCACGAAGGCCCTTTGGCCAGGATAATTTGTAACAAACCCATTGTGTAATCCTCAGTGCCACTATTTATTAGTTTTTGTCACACACAGACTGTAAAGGGGAACTTTGTCCTGCACTTAACATGCTAAAGGGTACGTGAAGGTCAAATTGCAAATGTTTTAGTGACAGATTCAATGGGCCTCATGAGAAGGTGCCTGAGAATATCTGGGATCTTCTTTTCAACTCCTAAATTCTAGGCCCTGGGTTTTAAAGTCTGTTAAGATATATGAAGCACATTCAAGGAGGTTAAGAAGTCAAAAGGGAGGCCAAAGTGGGAGGATCACTCAGGGTCAGGAGTTCGAAACCAGCCTGAGCAAAAGTGAGACCCTGTCTCTACTAAAAATAAAAAAATAAAATAAAAAAGAAGTCAAAAGGACCTCAGTGCTCCCAAAAAACTTGCCAAAATATAACTTCTGGGCTGGAAGTGGTGGCTCACACCTGTAATCCTAGCAATCTGGGAGGTCAAGGCAAGAGGATAGCCTGAGCTCAGGAGTTTGAGACCAGCCTGAACAAAAGCGAAACCCTGCCTCTACTAAATATAAAAAGAAACTAGCCAGACAACTAAAAAAGAGAAAAAATTGCTTTTTCCACGCTACCCACGGAAGGGGCCCATATGGCATTGTTCTGGATTCCCGTCGTAACTTAAACGGAAACTTTCACAATGTCCAGAGCCCTTGATGTCCTGCAAATGAAGAAGGAGGATGTCCTCAAATTCCTTGCAGCAGGAACCCACTTAGGTGGCACCAACCTTGACTTCCAAATGGAACAGTACATCTACAAAAGGAAAACTGATGGCATCTACATCATAAATCTGAAGAGGACCTGGGAGAAGCTTCTGTTGGCAGCTCGTGCCACTGTTGCCATTGAAAACCCTGCTGATGTCAGTGCCACATCCTCCAGGAACACTGGCCAGCGAGCTGTGCTGAAGTTTGCTGCTGCCACTGGAGCCACTCCTATTGCTGGCCGCTTCACTCCTGGAACCTTCACTGGCCAGATCCAGGCAGCGTTCCGGGAGCCGCGTCTTCTGGTGGTTACTGACCCCAGGGCTGACCACCGGCCTCTCACAGAGGCGTCTTATGTTAACCTGCCCACCACTGTTCTGTGTAACACAGATTCTCCTCTGCGTTACGTGGACATTGCCATCCCATGCAACAACAACGGGGCTCACTCTGTGGGTCTGATGTGGTGGATGCTGGCCTGGAAAGTTCTCCGCATGCGTGGTACCATCTCCCGTGAATACCCGTAGGAGGTCATGTCTGACCTCTACTTCTACAGAGATCCTGAAGAGATTGAAAAGGAAGAGCAAGCTGCCACCGAGAAAGCTGTGACCAAAGAGGAATTTCAGGGTGAATGGACAGCTCCGGCTCCTGAGTTTACTGCTACTCAGCCCGAGGCTGCATACTGGTCTGAAGGTGTGCAGCTGCCCTCTGTGCCTATTCGGCAGTTCCCCACTGAAGACTGGAGCGCTCAGCCTGCCACGGACGACTGGTCTGCAGCTCCCACTGCTCAGGCCACTGAATGGGTGGGAACAACCCCTGAGTGGTCTTAAGTTCTTCTACAAATTCTTAAAAATGGAAATAAGGTTGATGGAAAATAAACATGAGTTTCTAAAAATAAAAAAATTTTAAAAAAGAGAAAAAATTAGCGAGGCATGGTGGCACACGTCTGTAGTCCCAGCTACTTGGGAGGCTGAGGCAGTAGGATTGCTTGAGCCCAGGAGTTTGAGGTTGCTGTGAGCTAGGCTGACGCCACAGCACTCTAGCCCAGGCAATAGAGCAAGACTCTGTCTCTAAATAAATAAATAACTTTTTTTTTTTTTTTTTTTTTTTTTTTTTTGAGACAGAGTCTCGCTTTGTTGCCCAGGCTAGAGTGAGTGCCGTGGCGTCAGCCTAGCTCACAGCAACCTCAAACTCCTGGGCTCGAGTGATCCTTCTGCCTCAGCCTCCCGAGTAGCTGGGACTACAGGCATGAGCCACCATGCCCGGCTAATTTTTTTTTTATATATATATATTAGTTGGCCAATTAATTTCTTTCTATTTATAGTAGAGACGGGGTCTCACTCTTGCTCAGGCTGGTTTTGAACTCCTGACCTTGAGCAATCCGCCCGCCTCGGCCTCCCAAGAGCTAGGATTACAGGCGTGAGCCACAGCGCCCGGCCTATAAATAACTTTTGACCTCAGATGGTAGGATCATTGTTACACTGGACTATTAAAGCCCAACCATACTGTAACAAGATAATACCCAACATTTTTCAATTAAAAAAGTTCAATTCCACTTCCTCATTTCTCTCCACCTCTAGAAACAAAGGAAAATCAGTACCTACCAGAAGCAATGTCTTGCCTATGAGACCACCACTACCTATATATAAATGAGCTAAAGGCCAGCTATATACTTTCATGATCTATAGGCAAAAGAGCCTTAACTCAACATTAAATTTTTATTTAACTCCTTGTAGCCAGTGATTACACTCAAGTTTATACACTGAAATTTCAGAGAAGGGTAGATTTCATCTGCCCCTCATGGTCACCATTTTTAGCTCTGACATGAGATTTCACCAATATGAATTGTACCCAAACAAAGACCTGTATTCTTAACAAGACTTAATTGCTTTCCATCTGCTCCCGGGGACTGATGTTCCATTCATCTACTTGACAAATGAGTAGTAATACAAACTATACTTTAAACCCACTCCCACCTCCAAGCCAAGTGAAGAGATTAAAATCTGCTTGAGCTAAATCTCTCATCAATGTTGGATTAAATAACTAGAACCAACAAATCCCTCAACTCCTCACTGCCAATCTTGAAAGGACACTGAACAGCCAGAACTGAAAAGAGATTATATTCCTACAGTTCCCTCTATCTACCAGTCTTAACATTAATGTGTATGTATCAGAGAAAATTCTAAGGCAGACCTTTCTACTTATCTTACAGGACTCATTGAGCAGATAAATGAATGTAATTCTACCATCTATCAGAAACCAATTCTAAGCCACATCTCATCATCAAATTCCCAGGTCACAGACATTTTCCACAATGACATGGAATCAAAAGAAATTCCCTAAAAGAGAATAACATTTTACTACCCCATGATCCCTTTACCTTATTTATGTACAGTTAACAATCTAGGAAACGGAAATTGACCAAACAGCAAAAGCAGAGTAAGTACCACATAGGGTGTATTTTGCAGAATGAGAATAAACCCACTTTTTAACATATCAGAATGACTTGTTAAAGGTCAAGTATAATAAATTACTCATTTTGAAGTTACCTGCCTTCTTTCAAAAGAGTTACTATAACTGGTTAATGAGAACAAAAAAACAGAAACAAACTAATAGTCTTACCAAAACATCCAGCAATTGCTCTCCTTGGTACTTTCACAACTGATCTGAAAATTATGTTACACAAAAACCTGCACACAAATGTTTATAGCAGCTTTATTCATAATCACCAAAAGCTAGAAGCAACTAAGATATCCTTTAATAGATAAATAAACAAACTGATACACTCATACAATGGAATACTATCCAACAATAAAAAGAAAGGAGCTATGAAGCCACAAAAGACATGAAAGAATCTTAAGCGTATATATCTAAGTGAAAGAAGTCAGTCTGAAAAGGATATATACTATAGTATGATTTTAATTATGTGACATTCAGGAAAGGGCAAAACTACACAGATGATTAAAAGATCAGCAGTTGCCAGGAGGGAGTAGGGAGTCCTCGAGGAGAGAGATGTTAGAGGCAAGGACCCTCAAAGACCCTCAACTCCCCTATGACTCGTCCTACGCACGGACTTCGCCCTGGAAAATTCCAGCTATAGCTCCGAGAAGAATGCAGTCCATGACGTGCTGACCACGGGATGCTCCAAGGAGTGCTAACTGCAATTGTTCCCGACCACCTGCCAGGTTGGAGATGAGTAACCAGTCAAAAACAGGATACCGATAAGACGATGATTGGGGCTGATTAACCCAGACCCAAGCCTCATCGTCGCCACTCTATTTTTTTGTTTCTACTTCCTTGTTTCTGTATGCTTATAAAACCTACTAAAAATCCAAGTAAAGTAGACCTTGACAACCATTTGCTTGGTCTCGTTTCTTTCTCTCGCCCATCTCTTTCAGGCACGGTCCCCCTCGCCCCCGCGAGTAACAGAAGGTCCCGCGGGCCGGGACAGAGAGAGAGAGTTGAACAGGTAAAGCACAGAAGATATTTCGGACAGTGAAACTGTTCTGAATAATATTGTAATGACAGATACATGACACTACATATTTGTCAAAACTCACTGAACTTAACAGCACAAAGAGTGAACCTTAATGTATGTGAATTTTAAAAAATCATTTAGGAAGTTAGGGGAATTGCACGATGGATACAGAATATGGCAAAACAATTTAACTGTATTACAAATATATGAAACAAGTCACTGAAGTGGGTGGGAGACCTAAGTAACTCTGGAAATGGAGTCTATAAGATGAAAGGCCAAAGGAACTGTGCATAAGCATTGTATGCTGTTTGATAGTCTACCATGGGGGTGGGGGATATAGGTAAATAATTCTGATATCACTACATATGTATACTGGAACTGAATAATTATATAAATGGATGACAGGCCAGGCATGATGGCTCACACTTGGAATCCCAGCACTTTGGGATGCCAAGGTAGGATGATTGCTTGAGACAGCCTGGGCAACACAGTAAGACCCCATCTCTATAAACAATAAAATAATTAGCCAGGCATGGTGGTATATGCCTGTGGTCCCAGCTACTCAGGAGACTGAGATAGGAGGATCCCTTGAGCACAGGTGTCTGAGGCTGAAGTGAGCTATGATCATACCATTGCACTCCAGTCTGGGTGACAGAGCAAGAACCTGTCTCTTAAAAAAACTTTTAAAAAATGGATGACAGATGGTGGGAGACAGGTTTCTCACTGTTGGAGTGGGAGGTTACAGATAAGCAAAAGGAGAAAGCTAAAATGATCCATGTGGTAATGGATTAAAGTTCGAGATATTAGTATGAACTCATATTTAGTATAGTACAGTATACATGGTTACATACAGAAATATTTACAGATATGTGTATATATACTGGTTAAGTATACACACATAGGCTGGGTGTGGTGGCTCACGCCTGTAATCCTAGCACTCTGGGAGGCTGAGGCGGGTGGATTGCTCAAGGTCAAGAGTTCGAAACCAGCCTGAGCAAGAGCGAGACCCCATCTCTACTATAAATAGAAAGAAATTAATTGGCCAACTAATATATATAGAAAAAAGCCAAGCATGGTGGCTCTTGCCTGTAGTCCCAGCACTTGAGCCCAGGAGTCTGAGTCTGAGGTTGCTGTGAGCTAGGCTGATGCTACGGCACTCACTCTAGCCTGGGCAACAAAGGGAGACTCTGTCTCAAAAAAAAAAAAAAAAAAGGATACACACATATATTTTCTTGCTGTCAGCTATAAGGGTGACACCCAGTAGCAATCAGCACACCAAGTGTGCCCAGATCTGGGTTTCTAATACCAATCTCCAATAAAAGGAAACAGGGCTCCTTGGAGACATGGCTGATTTTAGGGCTAGGGCAGAAAATATACAAGATAAGACTCAAGTACAAGCCAGGCATAGTGGCCCAAGCCTGTAATCCTAGCACTCTGGGAGGCTGAGGTGGGAGGATCACTTGAGGTCAGGAATTCAAGACCAGCCTGACTACGAGCAAGACCTCATCTCTACTAAAAACTAGAAAAAATTAGCTGGGCAACTAAAAATAGAAACAAAAAAGTAGCTGGATGTGGTAGTGAGCACCTGTAGTCCCAGCTAGTTGGGAGGCTGAGGCAGAAGGATCACTTGAGCCCGGGAGTTTAAGGTTGCTGTGAGCTAGGCTAACACCACAGCACTCTAGTCTAGGCAACAGAGCCAGATTCTGCCTCAAAAAAAAAGGACTCAAGTACAACCTGTAGTCCCAACTACTCAGGAGGCCAAAGCAGGAATACTGCTTGAGGCCAGGAGTTTGAGACCAGCCTGAGTAACATAGCAAGACTTCATCTCTACAAAAAAATTAAAAAATTAGCCAAGCACAGTGGTGCATGCCTGTAGCCCCAGCTACTCGGGAGGCTGAGGCAGGAGGATCAACTGAGTCCAGGAGTTTGAGGTTGCAGTGAGCTATGATGACACTACTGCATTCTAGCCTGGCACATGGAGCCAAAAGAAAGAGCTCCCAATGAAAGACCAAAGCTGAGAAAATTTGGGTACCAAAATAAAGTAATATTGAATTATAAGCCAAAGTATAAAATAAATACCCTAAACCCTAAGTCCACACCAATATAAATAAACAAATGAATAAATAAATAAACAGGGGAGAAGAGATAACTTTCTGGTGCAGGAGAATTCTAAATAATTTATGTTGATGCTGTGCCCTCAAGGAGAAAGGGAACATAATTCCTCACTCCTTGGATATGAGCTGCACACAGTGACATCCTTCCAAACAGTACAGTATGTAAAGGAAGAAGAAACAGTCACTTTATTGAGGAAATATCTGATGCTACCTCAGCCAAGTGATCAAGGTCATAAACCATGGTGATGGGCCGCAGTGGCTCACACCTGTAATCCTAGCACTCTGGGAGGCTGAGGCGGGTGGATTGCTCAAGGTCAGAAGTTCGAAACCAGCCTGAGCAAGAGTGAGACCCCGTCTCTACTATAAATAGAAAGAAATTAATTGGCCAACTAAAAATATATAGAAAAAATTAGCCGGGCATGCTACAGTGAGACTATCTCAAAAAATAAAAAAATAAACCATGGTGATGGCACATACCTTTGATACAATGTGATAAAAATGATACTTTACCTCTGTGGTCTTCCTTTCAAAAACACATGACCCCAGTCTAATCATGAGAAAAATATCAGACAATACCAACTGAGGAGCATTCTATAAAATAACAGTACCCATCAAAATTATCTAGGTCATCAAAACCAAAGAAAGTCTGAGAAACTGTGGGAGCCAACCAGAGATGTGATACTAAATGTAACATGGTATGCTGGATGGACCCTAGAACAAGGACATCAGGTAAAGAGTATGGCAATCTGAATAAAATATGAACTTTATTTTATAACAACGTATCAATGTTGATTCACTAATTATAACAAACGTACCAGGACAACATAAGATGTTAATAATAGGTAAAAAAACATGCAAGACAAATAAAATATAAACTGATAATAAGGGTCATCTTCAAATGCACGCAAGATTATAAACTGCTTAAATATTTGCACTTCTAACAAGTTAACTTTTGGCAAAGAAAAATGACTTTTTTTAAAGAGAATAAAGCAAAACAGATAAGGTTAAAGTATAAACAGAAAGAGTCATTTTCTATATTCAAGCATTCTATCAGTTTTTCTAAGGACATAAAACAAGTAACAGCTGAATTTCAGTCTCAAGTTTTTAGTCACCAACAATTCTGATAGTGGCTTCTCATGCACTGATAAAAATGGCCTTGAAATAGTTTTTAAAGAAACCTTTAATTTCAATTATTTATTCACTTGAATCAGGCATTTGCAAACCTTAAAATGTTAGTGCCTGACACAGATGTTACACCACAAACTAGAATTCACAAGGCACACAAAAACCTCACTACAATGTCACCGGGACTACAGTTTGAGATGTAACAATGGCAGCAATCAGTATCTGGAATTTTTGTAATAAACTCCCTGAATGTGGGTTTTAGAGAGACCTAGCTCACTTTAAATGCTGCTTTTTAGAAGGTAATGCCATAGCATTACTCTAGCTGATAAGTTAATATGACTTAATGAATGCTCACTTAAAATTCCTAATATTCTGCCATTATCTGAATATAAAACCATCTAAGTAAAAATTTTTGTCAATAATCTGTCATTTAGAAGCAATTTTTTAAAAGAACATTTGTATTCATTTAAGGAACACAACAGAGCTATAACATTATTCTAGTGAATATGTTGTGCCAGTAGGCACAGTAAATACAGCAAATTTTAAATTGTTGGTCTGTCAGAAAATAAAAGATCACAAAGCCAGTGTCCTCCTCTCTAACTGAGGAGGAGAGTCAAATCATAAGGAAGAAAGTTACACAAGAATTCCCGGAACAGCCCAAATTCGGGTTCAACTCAGACATCACTACTATCATCAGTGACTGAATTTAAAACATCACTATTGGTCTCAACAAACTGTGCAGACTTTTCCTGAAAGATGTGAAGTGGTGGCGGAGGGCAGGAGGCTCATGTGCACCTCTAATAACTTATTTCCTTTCCCTTAACATCTTGAAGGACTAGCCCTAGAATAAGAGAACCATGCCATATTTTTGTGAAGCTCTGCCAGCATCCTTTTTTATTAGAGTAATAAAGGAACTGTTTAAAGAACAGTAGTAGATAAGAGCTTACAGCCCCGAAAAATGAGCTTAAGAAGAAATATCAACTGGACCCTACTTACAGGAGTTGTGCCGACGGCGGAAACCTTTGGACTGACCCAAGGATTCCACATGTCTGTCCACATAGCTCTTTGAGCACTGTTGTTGCTGGGGGGAAATGGCAACATCTTGATTCTTCACATCTGTCCTCTTAGGAATGTTCTGAGGGGCACTGCTGGAAGAGGCTGGCTTCTTCACCAACTTGCCCGTGCCGTTCTGATTGATACCCATTTGGTATCCAACACCAGAGGGGCCTAATTCTGTCTGATGAAGGTCTCCAAAATGTTGGTTGTCTCCAGGACCTGGTATCTCCAGAATTTTTAATTCTGTAATGTCACCTGCCCTGAAATACACAAATGAGTCCAAGTCTCAAAATTATAATAGTGATAGAAACAACCAAATGGGATCAATAGCAAACAGCTACTCCTTTGCAGGACTGCATTTCATGAGAGGCAAAAACTAGGAAAGGCAGCTGTGCACTTAAAGACAAGGCTAGGCCACCAATATCCAATTGACCAATACCTTTAAAAAGAGACTATTGTTAACAACAAAACAAAAGATATCTTGAATTTAAGATAGATTGTGGGATATATTGCCATCTTAGATTTCTAGAACATTTAATGGCTTTTTTTTCACTTTTTCACTCATCCATTCAATAGGCAAACATATAATACTTACTTACTATATAGTAAGCCCTATGCTAGGATAGGGAATACAGAAATGAAAACCAACATGTACCCACAAAGAATTCAGTCTGGTGAGTGGAAAAGTACACAATCAACTAAAAGAGTTAAATGCTATGACAGAGGTATACACAAGGGATCAGAAAGAACAAAACAAAATATTTAAGTTAGTTTGGTGGAGGTGGATACAATACTTAAGCTAAGTCTGGCCAGGGGTAGGGGGCTAAGAGTCGGCCAAGCGGAGAAGAATAGGGAGAAAGGCATCTCAGGCAGAGGTTCAGATTGAGAAAATGTGGAAAATGTGGCCCATGTGAGGAATTGCAGATGTTACAATGTTACTAAAGGAAAGGATGCTTGTGGAGGGCCATCAGAAAGTAAGACTGCAGATGATGCTATCTTGGCCTCAGCCTGTCTGCATGTAGACATTAAAATTTTAAAAAATAACAAAAAAAGAAAGTAAGGCTACAGAGGTAACTAGGAGCCAGATCGTGAGCACAATGGATTTTTCTGGTGGCTGTAAGAAAAGTGGAGAAACCAGAGGCAGGGTTACCAGTTAAGAGACCAAGCAAGAAATAAGAGGGGCTGACTGGGCAAGTAACAACAAAAAGGAAGAAGGGAGAATGGACCAAAAGATATTTAGAATCCATAGGATTTGGTGACTAACTGAATAGGAGGATTAAAGAAAAAGAAGAGTTTATTATGATTCCTAAGTTTCTAATTTAGGGGGAAAGGTGTATTAGTCATCAATAATTGGTAGACCTTTGCAGAAAGAAATCTGCAGATACACATAATAAGATCAGCTCCAAAAATTTTGAATTTAAGATATCTTGTGGGCAGCTGGGTGCAGTGGCTCACACCTGTAATCCCAGCACTTTGGGAGGCCATGGCAGGAGGATCACTTGAGGCTAAGCACTGAAGACCAACCTGGGCAACATAGCAAGACTCTTGTCTCCACAAAAAAAATTTTTTTAATTAGCCAGGCATGGTGGCACATGCCCATAGGCACAGGAGGCTGAGGTGGGAGGATCCCTTGAGCCCAGGTACTTGAGGCTACAGTGAGTTATAATCAAACTCTTGTATTCGAGCCTGGGAAACAGAGTGAGATCCTGTGTCTTAAAAAAAAAAAAAAAAAAAAAGATATCCTGTGGGGTATCCAACTGGAAATGACCAGTAGATAACTAAAATGACTGGAGCTCAGACAATGGGTCTAAATTAAAGATAAAAATTTTAGGTATCATTAATGTGTAAGATGGTACATATGAGATTGTCTAGAGAATACAAACTAAGAACCCTAATTCAATCTTAACAGGTGAGTAGGAAAAAAAAAAAAAAAAGAATGGAGAAATATGTGGAATATATGCAAAGAAAACCCAAAGAGGTAACAGAGAAACTAAGAGTACTAAGAGAAGAGAGTACTTTAAGAGTCAGGAAGCATTCAAGTAAGATTAGAATTGAGACACTGACATTGAATTTGGGAACAAGGTCATCTGTAACCCTGATAAGAGCTAATTCAGCAAGATGATAAAGTTAGAAAAAGATAAAAAAGATAATGGTGGGGTAAAAAGGGACTAGAGAATGAAGCTACAAAAGGGAGTGAAGGCAGACTATTTTGTTCTGAAAAGCACTGTAGGTGTAAAGGGAAGAGAAACGAAAGGGCAATACTTAGTGGCAAATGCAAGGTCGAGTGGAGAGGGTTATTTTTAACATGTGGGAGGCCTGGGAATGTTAAAATGCAAAGAGAAAAGCAGTATAAAGATTGAAACTGCAAACACAAAAGAGATGAAGTAAGGTCTGAAAGGAAGTACAAAAGGATAACACCTAAAGCCTACGCCATAAGGTTAGTCTTGAACACAAGAGATCCTTCTTTTCTTTTTCTTTTTTTTTTTTTTTTGAGACAGAGTCTCACTCTGTTGCCTGGGCTATAGTGCCATGGTGTCAGTCTAGCTCACAGCAACCTCAAACTACTGGGCTCAAGTGATCCTCTTGCCTCAGCCTCCTGGGTTGCTAGGACTACAGGCACGCGCCACCATGCCCAGCTAATTTTTTCTATTTTTGGTAGAGACGAGGTCTCGAGCTCCTGAGCTCAAATGATGATACTTCTTTTCTTGAGACTGTAGAGTAGGTAAGCAGTAAGAATGAATGGGTATACCCACAAAAAAGGTCCTGTGTGGGTATGTATAAGAACTGAATTGCTCCAAAAATCAAGGAAGCTCTTACTTGACAGCCTTTTTTTTTTTTTTTTTTTGGTAGCTAAGAATGGAAGGCTATCTGCCAATCTCATGAAAAGAGCGGTATGCAGACACAAGTGAACTTGAGATCTGTTGGCAAATACTAAGAAAAAAACTTTCCTATAACTAAGGACTTTAGCTACTGGCTACAATGTGTTTCTGGGGATAAATCATAATACAAATCTAAAAAGAGAGACATATTTATGCAGGGGAAAAAATTAATAAGGAACTTAGATGTGAGAAAGCACAAATAAAACTGAGGAAGAAAATCTAAAACCACTAAACAAAGGTTATTCTGATTTGACCTACTTAAATAATATAATATTGCATGCAAGACAGAGATAAGAAAAAAGTTTCCCAGATCTTAATCTCTGGCTGAAAGCTAATTACAACACAAAGTCTCTGCTGAGAACAGTAGCTGGACAGTTAAGGCCTAAGACTGCAAAACCTCACACCTGGCAAGACTCTACTCAAAAGCAGCCCGATGAAAGAGAATACTGGCAATCAGACCTCCAATCAAGCTCCACAGACCACCAGGATGGATTTGGAAGAATGAGTCAGGACACTCACCTGAAGGTGACTTCTGGAACAAGACACTTCACTCCATTGTGGAAAGGCCGGGTGAGAGAAATGGTCTGGCTGACCTGATCTACTGCTGACACTCTTCCCTGATAGACACCCAAGCTTTCTCCACAGTTGATGGACACAATACTGCCGAGCCAATCTGTAGCCATATTTCAGAAGTGAGACCACCGTGAAGATAGGTACCTTGAGGAATGGACAAATCTTTAATTAAATTCAGCAAATATTATGTCATGCTCTGTACCAAGTGTTGGTTAACAAGACATATTCTGCTACATCTTTACCTGAGGTACTAAACTACAAAAAGAAGTCAAACTAAAACTTTTTCAGTAAGAGTTTGAATACTAATGAATAAACAACTTTATTAATACATATAAAGATTTGGTAATTGTTTTAAAACACATGCACTGGATAAAGATAATATTTACCAGACATCAAATCACACAAACTATAACTCATTTATATTGTATGTTAATAAATCTGCCATCAAAATGCTTTCATAGAGTATATATTGGTAAGAAATAATATATATTACCAAAAAATACTGGTAATACCAGAGTAGCTCATACCAGACTCTTTTGCTGATGATAATGATAAATTCTGGACAATTTTTTTTTAACAAAGCCAACTGAAGGCACCACAGAACACCACATCTAACAACTACAGAATATACATTCAAGTCCACATGGAATGTTCACCAACATATACTTGGTCTTAAAGAAGTATGAATAAATTTCAAAGGACTAAAATCACAGAGTCAATTCTCTGCCCAAAATAGAATTAAATTTGAAATTGATATTAGATATTTATAATATTCTTAGATATTTGGAAATTAAGCAAGACATTCCCAAATAACTTATCAGTAAAAGAAGAAATCAGAAGGGAAGTTGGAAAATAGTTCAAACTCAATGACAACATGAAAACACAACATATCAATATTTGTAGTAGCATAGGCTTAATACAGTATGCAAAGGGGAAATTTATAGGTTTAAAAGTTCATATTAGAAAAGAAAGGTTTAAAACCAATACTCGAAGCTTCCATCTTAAGAATTAGTAGGGAAAAAAAGGAGCAAATTAATCTGAAGTTAACAGAAACGAAATCAAGCAGAAATCAATAAAATAAACAAGAAAAATACAACAAAAATTAGCTTTGAAAATATTAACAAAGTTGATAAACCCCTCACTAGACTGATCAAGAAAAAAAAGATAGGGTGACTTCTGGGGCTCCCCTCTCTTGGGGCCCCAGAACCTTGTCCATGAATAAGAATAATATTAAAAAAAAGATGAAACACATATTACCAATATCAAGAATGAACAAGTAAACATCACAGACATTAAAAAGATAATTTTTTTTTTTTTTTTTTGAGACAGAGTCTCACTTTGTTGCCTGGGCTAGAGTGCCGTGTTGTCAGCCTAGCTCACAGCAACCTCAAACTCCTCCTCCCTCAGCCTCCCGAGTAGCAGGGACCACCACGCCCGACTAATTTTTTCTATATATTTTTAGTTGACCAATTAATTTATTTCTATTTTTTTTAGTAGAGATGGGGTCTCGCTCTTGCTCAGGCTGGTTTTGAACTCCTGACCTTGGACGATTCACCCACCTCGGCCTCTCAGAGTGCTAGGATTATAGGCGTGAGCCACCGCACCCAATCTAAAAAGATAATTTTATGCCAGTAAATTTGACAACTTAGGTAAAATGAGGAAATTCCTTGAAAGACAAAATTTACAAAACTCATACAAGAAATAGAAAATCTGAATAGCTTTATATCTATTTTAAAAACTGAATTTGTCAACATGAGACAAGCCACAGATCAAAAGGAAATATTTGCTAAAGACATATCTGATTAATGACTGTTATCCAAAATATACCAAGAAGTCTTAAAACTCATCAATAAGAAAATAACCTGCTTAAAAAATGGGCAACAGACACTTCACCATGCAGAAAGGAAGCATTTGAAAAGATGCTCCACATCATATCTCATTAGGGAAATGCAAATTAAAACAATGAGATGCAATTACACACCTATTAGAATGGCCAAAATCCAAAACACTGACACGACCAAAGGACACAGAACAACAGGAACCCCCCATTCACTGCTGGTGGAAATGCAAAATGGCCCAGCTACTCTGAAAGACAGTTTGGCAGTTTCTTACAAAACTAAACATACTACATGATCCAGCAATCACACTCTTTGATATTCTCCCAAATAAACTGAAAACTTAAGTCTACACAAAAATCTGCATACAAATGTTTATAGCAGCTTATTCATGACTGCCAAAACTTCGAAGCAACTGAGATGTCCTTCAGTAGGTGGATGGATAAATTGTGCTACATCTAGACAATGGAATGCTATTCAGCCCTGAAAAGAGCTATCAAGCCATGAAAAGACATGGAGAAACGTTAAATGTATAATTACTAAGTGAAACAAACCAATCTGAAAAGGTTTGATACTGTATGATTCCAACTATATGACATTCTGGAAAAGGTAAAACTATGAAGACGGTAAAAGGAGTCAGCGGTTGGGGGAAGGGACGGATGAACAGGAAAAACACAGGATTTCAGGGCAGTGAAACTATTCTGTACGATACTATTAATACAATGGTGTATACATGTCACTTCAAAACCTACAGAATGTACAAATACCAAGAGTGAACCCTGATGTAAACTATGGACTCTGGGTGATATGACGTGTCAACATAGGTTCATCACTTATAACAACGTACCAGTCTGGTGTGGGATGTTAAGAATGGAGGAGCCCTGTAGAAACACGTATTTTAAGGGGCTGTGGGGGGAGATATATAGAAATTTTCTGTACTTTCTGTTCAATTTTCTTTTCTTTTCTTTTTTTTTTTTTTGAGACAGAGTCTTGCTTTGTCACCCGGGTAGAGTGCAGTGGCATTATCGTAGCTCACTGCAGCCTCGAACTCCTGGGCTCAAGTGATCCTCCTGCCTCAGCCTCCTGAGTAGCTGGGAATATAGGCATGCACCATGACACCCGGTTAATTTTTCTATTTTTAGTACAGATGGGGTCTTGCTCTTGCTCAGGCTGGTCTTGGATTCCTGGGCTCAAGCAATCCTCCCACCTTGGCCTCCCAGAGTGCTAGGATTACAGAAGTGAACCACCACACCCAGCCTCAATTTTAACCTGAATGTAAAACTGCTCTAGGAAACAAGGCCTATTTAGAAGAAAAACATGTTGATCACATAGCTTAACACCTTCCAACAAAGAAAACTTCAGGCCCAGATGGCTTTACTAATTAATTTTATAAAACATTTTAGGCAGAAATAATGACAATTTTATAAAAACTTTTAGAAAAGAGTATCCACTATATCCAGGCTGGAATCGTGTAGATGCTGACAGCCAATTTGACACTTGATCTGTGAGGCAAGGTCCTTTTTGTATTTAAACTTAACTTCTATCCTTGAATCATGGCTGGATGTTTCTTGCACTCTATTCTTGAAAATTCTCTTGGCTTTGATTCCTTGACATACTCAACGATTTCGTCACTTCTACTTCCTGTTCTTGGTCCCCCATAAAGACATGGGGCAAAGAAGGCTGGGAACAGTCAACACACATACTATGTAGGTTATAATTTATTATGTGGATTATAATTGATAACTTATTAGATTTTGTTTTCACCCAAATACTTTAATAATGCTTCAAGTACAACCAAAAAACATTTCTCAATTTTCATAGGGATAGAGGCCTTACCCAAGCAGATTAAAAGGATTCAGTACTCATCCTTGAGGAAGGGGCAGCTAAAATCTTGATGTAGATTAGCCCAAACAAAAATAATCAGACATATATTAAGAATAAGACGGAATATGAATAGGAATTTCATTTCACGTAAGTTAATTTTAAGAAGAACATGGCTATTTCTTTTCTTTACTTTTTTGAGACAGAGTCTCACTCTGTTGCCCTGGCTAGAGTGTCATGGTGTCAGTCTAGCTCACAGCAACCTCAAACTCCTAGGCTCAATTGATCCTCCTGCCTCATCCTTCTCCCAAGTAGCTGGAACTATAGGCAGCCACCACCGCACCTGGATGATTTTTTTCCTATTTTTGTAGAAACCGTGTCTCATGTTGCTCATGCTGATCTTGCACTTCTGTCCTCAAGCAATCCTCCCATCTTGGCCTCCCAAAGTGCTAGGATTATAGACATGAGCCACCGCACCTAGCCTGTTTGGTTTTTTTTAATTATATCAATGTAGACTGCTAGCAAGCATTATCTTCCCCCCAAATGTTATATTTAATAATGTTAGGCCAGGCATGGTGGCTCACGCCTATAATCCTAGCACTCTGGGAGGCCAAGGTGGGTAGATCATTTGAGCTCAGGAGTTCAAGACCAGCCTGAGCAAGAGTGAGACCCTGTCTCTACTAAAAATAGAAAGAAATTAATTGGCCAACTAAAAATATATGGAAAAAAATCAGCCGGGCATGGTGGCACATGCCTGTAGTACCAACTACTTAGGAGGCTGAGGCAGAAGGATTGCTTGAGCTCAGGAGTTTGAGGTTGCTGTAAGCTAGGCTAACGCCACGGCACTCTAGCCAGGACAAGTGTGAGACTCTGTCTCCAAAAAAAAAAAAAAAACAAAGTTAAATTTTTGTGGTTGTTTATTAAATGTTAAAAAGAGGGAAGAAAATAAACTTTCAGAAAATACAGGAGAATGAAATACTTCCAAACCTGTTCAACAAGGCCAGCACAACCCTAATGGGAGAGCCTCTCCACAAAGGAATTACAGGAAGAAAAAATAAACATCCTGCACAAATATAGACCTCAAACCCTCCACAAGATGTTAACAAATAAAACCAGCAATAAATTGTAAAAGTCTATATACATCACGATGATTTAGGTATTTACTCCTGGAATGCAAAGTTGGTTTGAGATTTTAAAAATCAATCAATTTTAAAATCATTTTATTTTAACAGAATAAATGAGAAAATTATATAATTTTTTCACATCAATAAATGTAGGAAAATTATCTTGATGACAAAACCTGACAAAGATAGTACATAAACAAAACCACAGAACAGTATTACTCATAAATATAGACATAAAATTCTTTATCAAAATATAACCCAACAGAATTCAATGATAAATAAAAAGAATTATACACTATGACCAGGTAGAACTGATTCCAAGGATGCAATGTTGGCTCAGCATTAGAAAGCTAATCAAGGTAATCTACCATATTAACAGGTTAAAGAAGAAAAAAACACATGATCATAATAACTGATGCAGAAAAGGTATCTGACAAAATTCAACACCCATTTATGACTTTAAAAAAAAGTCAGGTGGGGCAAAGTGGCTCATGCTTGTAATCCCAGTACTTTGAGAGCCTGAGGTTGGAGGACTGCTTGAGCCCAGGAGTTTGAGACCAGTCTGGGCAACAAAGCCAGATCTTGTCTCTACAAAAAACTTTTTAAAAAATTAGTTGGGCATGGTGATGCACACCTGTAGTCCTGGCTACTTGGGAGGCTGAGGCAGGAGGATCCCTTGAGCCCAGGAGTTTGAGACTGCAATGAACTATGATCATGCCATTGCACTCCAGCCTATCAGTGACCAAGCAAAACCTCATCTCTAAATAAAGAAAGAGACCAAACAACAACCAAAACACACACACACATAAATCTCAGAAAAATGGCAACACAGAAGAACTCTCTCAATTTGATAAAAAGCATCCAAAACACCCCTACAGTTAATATTATAATTAATGGTGAAAGACTAAATGCTTTCCCCCAAGATCAGGAACAAGGCAAGGATATCCACTCTCACCACTTTTATTCAACATAGCACTAGAAGTTCTGGCAATAAGGCAAGAAAAAGAAATAAAAGGCATGCATAAATTGGAAAGGAAAAAACAAAACTGTTCACATTTCGGATGCCATGACTGTCTATATAGAAAATCCCAAAGACCTACACAAAAAGTCTTAGAACTCAATACATCAGTTCAGCAAGATCACAGGATATATAAACGTACAAAAGTCAACGTTATTTCAAGATACTAGCAATGAACACATGGACACCAAAATTAAAAATATAAAACCATTTACAATTGCTCAAAAACAATGAAATACTAGGTGTCAGTCTAAAGAAATATGTACAGGGCCAGGCATGGTGGCTCATGCCTAGCTACACTGGAGGCTGAGGCAGAAGGATCCCTTAAGCCCCAGAGTATGAGGTTGCAATGACCTATGAAGATGCCACTGTCCTGTCGCCTGGGAAACAGAGCAAGACCCTGTCTTAAAATAAATTAATTTTAAAAATAAATAAATAAATAAATAAACATACATGTACAGGATTTGCATGCTGAAAACTATGCAATATTGAGGGGAAAAATCAAAATGCTAAAGAAGACATAACATATTTCATAGGTTAAAAGACTCAACATAGTATGTCAAGTCTCCCCAAACTGATATAAAGGATTAATGAAATTCCCATCAAAGTCCCAGCAGGATTTGTAGATATAGACAAGATTATTCTAAAATTTATAGGAAAGGCAAAGGAAGTAAAATAGCTAAATCAACTTTTACAAGAAAGTGGAGGCAATCAGTCTACTTGATTTCAAGACTTAATATATAGCTATGGTAATCAAGACTATATGGCATTGGTGATGAGATAGACATAAAAATCAATAAAATAGAGAACCCAGAAACAGATTCATACAGATAAGACCAACAGATTTTTGACAAAATGCAAAAACAATTCAATGGGGGCTATATAGCTTTTACAACAAATGGTGCTGGAGCAAATAGACATCCATCAGCAAAAAAATGAATCTCAACCTAAGTCTATCTTATACAAAAATTTACTCAAAATGGATCATGACTTTAAATGCAAAACATCAAACTCTAAAACTTTTAGAAAAAGCACAAGAGAAAAACCTTGAGGATCTAGGGCTAGGCAAAGAGTTCCTAGACTTGACAACAAAAGCACAACCTATAAAAAGAAACTGATTAGACTTCCCCAAAATTAAAAATGTTTATTCTCCAAAAGACTTGTTAAAAGGACAAAAAGGATACAGACTAGGAGAAAACATCTGCAAACCACATATCTGACAAAGAACTAATATCTAAAATACAGAATGAACTCTCAAAATTTAACAGAAAATGGACAAAAGACATGAAAAGATATTTCACCAAAAGGAATATGCAGATGGCAAATAAGCACATAAAAAGATGTTCAACATCATTAACAATTAGGGAAATGCAAATTGAAACCACAGTGAGATGTGACTACATACCTTTTAAAATGGTTAAAATAAAAAATAGTGACAACAAACTGCCAGCAAGGATGTGGGAAAACTGGATCAGTCATACATTGCTAGTGGGACTATTAAATGGTATAGTTATTCTGGAAAAAAATGTGGCAGTTTATAAAAAATCTATAAAAATGCAACTACTGTATGATCCAGCAATTGCACTCCTGGTCATTTATCCCACAGAAAGAAAGACCTAAATTCCCACAAAAACCTGTACACAGATGTTTTTATCAGGTTTACTCATAATAGCTGCAAGCTAGAAACAACCCAGATGATCTTCAATGGGTGAATAGTTAAACTTGTGGTACATCCATGCAACAGATAAAAAAGTGAAAAAAGCAAACTGCAAAAGGTTATATTCTGCATGATTCAATTTATGTAACATTCTTGAAATGACAAGCTATAGCAATGGAGAACGGATTAGCACCTCCAGGGGTTAAGGAAAGGGTAGGGACAGGAGACAAGCAGACATGGCTTTAAAGGACGACATGATGGATCCTTGTGGTAATGGAAATGTTCTGCATATTCACTACATCAGTGTCGATATCCTAATAGTGATACTGTATTATAGTTTTGCAAGATGTTACCAAAGAGGGAAACTAGGTAGGGTATAGGGAATCTCTCCATATTATTTCTTACAATTGCACGTGAATCTACAACTATCTCAAAATAAAAAGTTTAATTAAAAAAAATCAGTATCTTCCATGACATTAACAATATCAATGACAAAATCATGTATATCACATGAATAAATGCAGAAAGATAATTTGACAAAATTCAACACCCATTAATGATATTTAAAAAAGGTAGGGCCGGGCGCGGTGACTCACGCCTGTAATCCTAGCTCTCTGGGAGGCCGTGGCGGGCGGATCGTTTGAGCTCAGGAGTTCGAAATCAACCTGAGCAAGAGCGAGACCCCATCTATACTATAAATAGAAAGAAATTAATTGGCCAACTAATATATATATATATATATAAATTAACCGGGCGTGGTGGCACATGCCTGTAGTCCCAGCTACTCAGGAAGTTGAGGCAGGGGGATCGCTTGAGCCCAGGAGTTTGAGGTTGCTGTGAGCTAGGCTGACGCCACGGCACTCACTCTAGCCTGGGCAACAAAGCAAGACTCTTGTCTCAAAAAAAAAAAAGGTAGGTACCTCTGTGTATTCCCTGAAAGAGGAAAAAAAAAAAGAAATAAAAAAGGTGGGGGAGCTGGCATCTAGAAAACAACTACAGCTAACATTATACTTAATGGTAAAATGATGAATGCTTTTCCCCTAAGACTGAGGACAAGGCAAAGATATCTACTGTTACCACTTGTACTTCCATTCAACATTATACAGCAAGTCCTAACCAGTGCAATAAAACAAGAAAAAGAAATAAAAAGCATAAATATTGGAAAGGAAGAAATAAAACTGTCTTTATTTGCAATGACATGATTGTGCATGTATAATATCCTAAAGAACGCACACAATAAAAGTCCTAGAACTAATAAACGTTTAGCAAGGTCACAGGATATACACTCATGTAGAAAAACCAACCACATTCTATATAGTAGCAATAAATATCTTAAAATAAAATTTAAAAATACCATTTATAATAGTATTAAAAAACAAAATACTTAGGAATAAATACAATGAAAAAGTCACAGGCACTGTACAATGAAAACTATGAAAGACTGCTGAGAAAAATTAAAGATCTCAATAAATAGAAAGATGTATTATGTTTACAGATTGAAGAATTTAATATGGTCAATTCTCCCAAATTGATTTATGGGTCAAATACACATATCAATCGAAAATCCAGCTAGGCCAGGCATGGTGGCTCATGCCTGTAAGCCTAACTCTCTGGGAGGCCAATAAGGCTGATCGCTCAAGGTCAGGAGTTTGAAACCAGCCTGAGAAAAGAGTGAGACCCCGTCTCTACTAAAAACAGAAAGAAATTAATTGGCCAACTAAAAATATATAGAAAAAATTAGCCGGGCATGGTGGCGCATGCCTGTAATCCCAGCTACCCGGGAGGCTGAGGCAGTAGGATTGCTTGAGCCCAGGAGTTTGAGGTTGCTGTGAACTAGGCTGATGCCATGGCACTCACTCTAGCCTGAGCAACAAGAGTGAGACTCTGTCTCAAAAAAAAAAAAAACCACAAACTCCAGCTGGCCCTTTTTGGAGAAACTGAAAAACTGATTCCAAAATATATATGGAAATGCACAGTACTTATAATAGCCAATACAACTGTGAAAAAGAAAAACAAAGATTTTTTACACTATCATGTTTCAAAGAAATCAAGACACTTCCCTCCCACTATTTTCCACACACAATGGCCTTATTACTGTTCCTTAAACACATCAAGCTTGTTCCCCAAGAAATCTGCACCAGGTATTCCTAGAACACTCTTTCCCCAGCTCTATGGATGGCCTGTTCCATTTTGTCTTTCTGGTATCTGGTAAAAATATCAACACATCAGATAGGCCTTCCCTGGCTACCCATTCTAACGTGGCTACTCATTACTCTCTTATACCTCACTTTCTATTATGATCTCAAAATGGATCACCATATGAATTACCTTATTTGTTTGTATTGTGTCAACCCACTAGAATAGGGCAAAGGACTTTGTCTTGTTCAGCCAGTAAGAGTACCTAGAATAGAAGAAAAATTCAATTAAGTATTGATTCAATCAATGAATGAATTAGACACAACAGATATGACAGAAGTCAATTATGCAAGATTAGCCGGGAGCGGTGGCTCACGCCTGTAATTCTAGCACTCTGGGAGGCCGAGGCAGGCGGATTGCTTGAGGCAGGCAGATTGCAGGAGGTCAGGAGTTCGAAACCAGCCTGAGAAAGAGCAAGACCCCGTCTCTACAATAAATAGAAAGAAATTAATTGGCCACCTAATATATATAGAAAAAATTAGTCGGGCATGGTGGTGCATGCCTGTAGTCCCAGCGACTCAGGAGGCTGAGGCAGCAGGATTGCTTGAGCCCAGGAGTTTGAGGTTGCTGTGAGCTAGGCTGACACCATGGCACTCACTCTAGCCTGGGCAACAAAGTGAGACTCTGTCTCAAAAAAAAACGAAAAACAATTATGCAAGATCTAGAGAGCAATTCTGTAAAATTTGGATTCAGTCAAAAGGCCACACTTAAGGATCTAGAAGGCCACATGTGGCCTTAAGACTGCAGGTTCGCCACCCTGATAGAGTATCTAAATATTTATATCTAAATGTGTTGGCTCTTCTTGAAAATGGTTCTAAAAATACAGTATCTTTAAAGCATACTCTATGCCAAATCCTATACAAGATATAAAATCTAACATTTTCCTACTCACAGAAGGAAGTCGGGAAATAGCTAGCAGATAAATATAAACATAACAAACATGTTAAGCACAAAGTGAAACACTGGCTCAGTATTTTCTCACAGAAAAAAAAGAAAGCATTTCACACTGTTTTCAAATATTAATTTCAGGTATATACCTACATAAAATGTAGAGTCTAAAGGAAGAAAAAGGGGAAAAAAGCATATAAATAAGCACTCTCCTGATAAAAAGAGTATGTCCCATCAGATACAAAGCATGAAAGAGTCTAGCTCTAGGGATTAATCAAACTCTAGACAGTTCTCCAGTGATTTAACTAAGAAAGTATCACAAAACCATACTGATGGAACAGAAAATAAATAATGCATTAGCGGGCTCATTCATAAGGCCTTTTTAAATGTCTTATTATAAAAAATTTCAAACATATACAAATGTAGAGAGAAAAGCACAATGAACCCCCACATATCATCACTAAGTTGCAACAATTATCAACATATCTATAAGAATTTAAGAGATCAGATCAATTTCCAATGCAACACAATTTCAATAATGATGACAGTAAAAAGGCATAAAATATACATACTTTAGGTTTATATCTCCTTCCTAAGCAGTTTTGCCTACTTAATGTCACAAAAGTACAATTTTCCTTTTTTATCATTTATATTCCATCATAATTCTACTCTGATGCTTGTTTTAGATGCAGAGTAAAAAGCTATAATAACAGAATTTTGAAATACCAGAAATTAACCAGATATGAAAAGCCTTTTACTTCTCCATTCAACATATATCTTTAAGACACCCATGCTGTATCAAGTTTATATGATGTTAATAACTGAAGAGAATTTTTTTTTTCCTTGAGACCTTCCTCACTTTATTGCCTGGGCTAGAGAGCCATGGCATCAGCCTAGCTCACAGCAACCTCAAACTCCTGGGCTTAAGCAATCCTTCTGCCTCAACCTCCTGAGTAGCTGGGACTACAGGCATGAGCCACCATGCCCGGCTAATTTTTATTTATATATATATATATATATATATATATATATATATATATATATACACACACATTTTTTTTTTTTTTTTGAGACAGAGTCTCGCTTTGTTGCCTAGGCTAGAGTGAGTGCTGTGGCAGCAGCCTAGCTCACAGCAACCTCGAACTCCTGGGCTCAAGTGATCCTCCTACCTCAGCCTCCTGAGTAGCTGGGACTACAGGCATGTGCCACCATGCCTGGCTAATTTTTTCTATGTATATTAATTGGCCAATTAATTTCTTTCTATTTATAGTAGAGACTGGTCTCGCTCTTGCTCAGGCTGGTTTCGAACTCCTGACCTCGAGCAATCCGCCTGCCTCGGCCTCCCAGAGTGCTAGGATTACAGGTGTGAGCCTCCGCGCCCGGCCTATATATATATTTTTAGTTGTCCAGCTAATTTCTTTCTGTTTTTAGTAGAGATGGGGTTTCACTCTTGCTGAAGCTGGTCTCAAACTGAATAGAATTTTTTTTTTTTTTGAGACAGAGTTTCGCTCTGTTGCCTGGGCTAGAGTGCTGCGGTGTCAGCCTAGCTCACAGCAACCTCAGTCTTGGGCTCAAGCAAGCCTTCTGCCTCAGCCTCCCGAGTAGCTGGGACATAGTGGCACACGCCTGGCTAATTTTTTCTATGTAGTTTTAGTTGTCCAGCTATTCTTTCTATTTTTTGGTACAGATGGGGTCTGACTCTTGCTCAGGCTGGTCTCAAACTCCTTAGCTCAAACAATCCTCCCGCCTTGGCCTCCCAGAGTGCTAGGATTACAGATGTGAGCCACCACACCAGGCCTGAATAGAATTTTTAATAGTTTGAAAATGTGAATGATAGTTGACAAGTATGTATTTTCTATTTAATTCTCTATCAACAAAAACTTTTTAAAAATCACTAAAAGTGTAACAAACAGCCCTTCCATTTTATCAGAAACTTCTCTCTGTAAAACACATTAATGCATTGTTCAAAACTCATCAAAGAGGTTTATTCTATTTTTAAAATTCTGCTGGCCGGGGGTGGTTGCTCATGCCTGTAATCCTAGCTCTCTGGGAGGCCAAGCGCGTGGATCGCTCAAGGTCAGGAGTTCAAAACTAGCCTGAGCAAGAGTGAGACCCAGTCTCTACTAAAAATAGAAAGAAATTAATTGGCCAACTAAAAATATATAGGAAAAATTAGCTGGGCATGGTGGCACATGCCTATAGTCCCAGGTACCCGGAAGGCTGAGGCAGTAGGATTGCTTGGGCTCAGGAAGTTGAGGTTGCTGTGAACTAGGCTGATGCCACAGCACTCTAGCCCAGGCAACAGAGTGAGATTCTGTCTCAAAAAAAAAAAAAAAAAAATTCTGTTATTTACAGAATCTAAAAGAAGTAGAGTATCAATTGGCTTGCTAATCGGATGACTACACTAAGGGGCTTCATCAATTATAGGGCTAATATTGCCAAGTCAAAAGACCTATAGCTGAGGCAGGAGATACAAGACCTGCATTAGCTACCACAGGATGACATATCTAGTAAGTCTATATATTCTACGTATACAGCTCCATGAAATTTTACATATTAATTCACCCATGTGACCAGCATTTCCAATCAAGATACAGAATATTTCCAATACCCCAAAAGGCTGCAATGTATCCCCCAAAGATAGTCATTATTCTGACATTCATCATAAAAGATTAGTTTAGCTTGTATTTGAACATCCTATAAATGAAATCATAAAGGTTCTCGTTTAGAGTGTTCAGCTTCTTTTGCTCAAGAGTACATCCATGAGATTCATCCCCACTGCTGCAGGTATCAGAAGTTCATTCTTTCTCAGGGCTGCTATATTCTATTACATAAGTATGCCTCAAGGTAGTTATCCATTCGACTGTTGATACAGTTGAGTTATTTCCAGTTCTGGGCTATTATGAATAATTAAGATTCTTATACTCTATACAGTAAATGTTTGTGGTGGACAAGTGTACCCACTTCTGCTAGGCATATTACACAGGAAGTCACATTACATTTGGCTTTCTTAGGACTGCCATATAGTTCTCTTTTCTCCCCATGTTAAAATTTTTGAGGTAAAATATGCATATATAATTTTTAAGTGTACAAATCAGTGGTTGCCAAATAGTTTTTCAAAATGGTTGTACCATTTCACACTCCCACCTGCATTCAGACAACCCACCACATGCACATTCCTGTTGCTTCGAATCTTCATCACTTGGTATTGTCATTATCTTTAACTTGACTCATTCAGGTGGGGGTGCAATGGTTTTGATATTTTCTTACACATACTCTTGCTTCATATACTTTTGCTTCATATACTTTCTTACATATACTCTTGCTTCACTGATACTGTTTTCTCCTAATTATTCCATCATTTCTAAAGCACTGTAGTGACTGTTAAACTCAGAAACACTGTGAAGTATTATTTAGTCAATAACTTGCTATAAAGTCCACTTTCTCTTAGTTGTTTTCCTTCTGCTTCCATTTCTTAAGCATCTCCAAGTAAGGACACTTTGGTTCATTTATCATTTTGTCCTAATACCATTGTAATATCCTTCACCTCAATGCTTATATAAGTTATATACTTACATAAGTTTGGTGACAGGATTTGATGTGCATGTAGAAAAAAACATGTATATTTTCCTTGAAAAGCCTATTCATGATAGTGAATCCTTCAAACAATTTCATTTCCAAAAAGAACTAATTCTTTTGTATAGGATTCAACAGCGTTAACTAACAAGATGCTTCCAAAAAATGCAAATTTGGTGCAACTAGCTAGCCAACACTTATTTTGTCAATTTGCTATTAAAATCTATGTTAACAATCTGTTTGTGGAATCAGTAAGGGAGCCCCAGATGTCAAATCATCAGGACATTCCAGATTACTTTTAATTATGCGGCTATTTTGCTCAAATCTTGAACTATCAAGATTTCCAGACTACTGAATGCCAAACTAAGCACAGGACTTTACTGTATCATTTCTCTCATAAGAAGCCTTTAGATAACAAGGTCAGGTACCCCTAAATGGTCTTCCATCTATTACGAAACTGAGGCAGTTGTCCAAATGATACATAAATTACAAATAAACAACTTGCCAATTACAGAACTAGCTAATTCCATCTCATCTGCCACATTAGAACTCACAGCATTCAGATCCTACCAGGCCTTGGCCTGGATAATTATAATTAACAGCTGTGGATGAGTGAGTGGTTAGTTACAAATTTTCTGGAAAACTACGTATTTTTTCCACACACTAGTAAAGTATTTAATGAATCAAAATTATAGAAATAGGCCGGGCGCTGTGGCTCACGCCTGTAATCCTAGCTCTTGGGAGGCCGAGGCGGGCGGATTGCTCAAGGTCAGGAGTTCAAAACCAGCCTGAGCAAGAGCGAGACCCCGTCTCTACTATAAATAGAAAGAAATTAATTGGCCAACTGATATATATATATAAAATTAGCCGGGCATAGTGGTGCATGCCTGTAGTCCCAGCTACTCGGGAGGCTGAGGCAGAAGGATCACTCTAGCCCAGGAGTTTGAGGTTGCTGTGAGCTAGGCTGACGCCACGGCACTCACTCTAGCCTGGACAACAAAGCGAGACTCTGTCTCAAAAAAAAAAAAAAAAATTAAAAAAAAAAAATTCTAGAAATAGCAGAGACCTTAAAAGAAAACATCCAATATAATCCTAGTACTAAATCCATACCTTCTACAAAAGACAGCATGGTGGAAAGAAAATAAAATTCTGAGACATCACAGCCCCTGGTTCACATCTGTACTTCTGTCCTTACCAGCATTATGACCTGGGCAAATTACCTGATCTAAGTCTCAACTGCCTCATCTACAAAATGCGAATTATACCAATTATACCACTATCTCACAGAATCACCGTTAAGATTAAATTACATAATCTACATAGTGTCTACCATATAACAAATTTTAGTTCAAATATCTCCTTTTGGCAGAAAGAATACTGGTCACATAGGAGACTTAAATTATGGCCTTGGAAAATTATACCTTGAGGGGCACCTCCCTTCTCACCCAAACAAAACTACAAAAATGCATGAATTCCCTCTATAACATCTTAGAAACGCAGTCCTGCTCTTCAAACTGCAAAACACATATCCAGGGGATAAAGATATGCAAGCAAGGGAATCAACTTCCACACTACTCTTTCATAAATTTGATCTTAATTGGGCAATCAAAAAAATATTTAATCATAAGGCCGGGCGCGGTGGCTCACGCCTGTAATCCTTGTACTCTGGGAAGCCGAAGCGGGCGGATTGCTCAAGGTCAGGAGTTCGAAACCAGCCTGAGCAAGAGCAAGACCCTGTCTCTACTATAAATAGAAAGAAATTAATTGGCCAACTAATATATATAGAAAAAATTAGCCGGGCATGGTGGCGCATGCCTGTAGTCCCAGCTACTCGGGAGGCTGAGGCATAAGGACTGCTTGAGCCCAGGAGTTTGAGGTTGCTGTGAGCTAGGCTGATGCCATGACACTCTAGCCTGGAGAACAGAGAGAGACTCTGTCTCAAAAAAAAAAAAATTTATACACATAACTAAGTGGGGTTCATACCAGGAATGCAAGATTGGCTTAACATCTACAAATCAAGTAATGTAATATACTGTTATATATATTTTATAGTCTTTTAAAAAAAGGTTATTTGTATATTTTTAAACCATCAAATTGCTATTGTATTTAGATAATTTCTATTTTTTTTTTTTTTTTTGAGACAGAGTCTCACTTTGTTGTCCAGGCTAGAGTGAGTGCCGTGGCGTCAGCCTAGCTCACAGCAACCTCAAACTCCTGGGCTCGAGTGATCCTTCTGCCTCAGCCTCCCAAGTAGCTGGGACTACAGGCATGTGCCACTATGCCCGGCTAATTTTTTATATATATATCAGTTGGCCAATTAATTTCTTTCTGTTTATAGTAGAGACGGGGTCTCGCTCTTGCTCAGGCTGGTTTTGAACTCCTGACCTTGAGCAATCCGCCCGCCTCGGCCTCCCAAGAGCTAGGATTACAGGCGTGAGCCACAGCGCCCGGCCTATTTTTTTAAAGTCAATATTTGTAATACATGTCAGAAATTACACCTGAACTACTTGAAATTAAACATTTAAACTCATTAAATCTATGATGAAAAGTTTCAGATGTCAACTTAAACATTTATGAAATACATAAGATACACATAGTTCTCAGTCTTTTAGAACACTCGAGCAAAAAAAAATTTTTTTGGAGACAGAATCTTGCTCTGTTGCCCAGGCTAGAGTGTCACGGCATCAGCCTAGCTCACCGCAACCTCCAACTCCTGGGCTTAAGCAATCTCCTGCCTCAGCCTCCCCAGTAGCAGGGACTACAGGCTTGCACCACCACACCTGTCTAAATTTTATCTACTTCTGGTAGAGATGGGGTCTTGCTCTTGTTCAGGTTGGTCTTGAATTCCTGACCTCAAGCAATCCTCCCATCTCAGCCTCCCATAGTACTAGGATTATAGGTGTGAGCCACCATGCTTGGCCTCTCAAAAATGTTTTAAGGTCAATGACCTAGTCTATACCTGAACGCCTGAAATGACAAGGAGAAAAAGAATCATTCACACCAAACCAACTCCACTGTATCATCAGGCAGCCAATAAAACAAAACTTTTTAAAAATTAACAAATTCCAACTCCTTTAGACTTCTACCCATAAATTTACTCTCAGCACACTCAGACCTAAACCCAACATTCCAGGTGTGAGCCTAGCAATGCTAGGGTGAAGTGATGCAAACTTTCTCATTCCAGATTTTGTATTTTCCTAATACAATCTAATGCAGATCACATAAGTTTTTTTCACAGCCTAACCACACCACTGATTGAGACAGTGATTGAAAGTCCACATATTTTTATTGCAGGAATTCCTGCAAGGTCACATCTCCACTCTCATAACTGGTACAGTTGATTTTTCTTGGACCCAAGTGAAATTTCTCACTCTTATGTTTCTCCATTTTATTAAATAGTACTGGGCAAATCTTGAGACCTTTTAGCATTCTTGCAGTCATCAAAAAGATGACACTTTCTCTGTTCTCTTCATAAAGGCAATAAATTTGATAAGCACACCTTCTGGATACATTTCAAACATATACTGTGTACAAAGAAATTTCCAGCTCAGATCACCAGAATTCCAGCTGTAAGTAGTGTCCACAAATTAAATTTCTCCAGACAGACGCTCAAACTCATGATTCCATCTAATTCTATCACAATCTGGCACATTCCACCAACTCACTCACTAGGTTATCATAAAGGATTTAAAAAATGCCTTGCTAAAATTTTGACACTTACCACTATGGTTACTGTACGCCTCTGAGATACCAATTTGGATGTCCTGTAGTTTTGCCTGAATTTTTTTCTTTTTTGCAAGACAGGGTCTCTCATTCATTCCCCAGGCTAGAGTGCAATGGTGTCATGATTGCTCACTGCAACCTCAAATTCCTGCCTCAGCTTCCCAAGCAGCTGGAACAGACGCTTGAGCCACCATGCCCAGCTAATTTTTTTTTTTTTTTTGAGACTGAGTCTCACTCTGTTCCTCAGGCTAGAGTGCATCAGCCTAGCTCACAGCAACCTCAAACTCCTGGGCTCAAGCAATCCTTCCGCCTCAGCCTCCCAAATAGCTGGGACTACAGGCATGTGCCACCATGCCCGGCTAATATATATATATATATATTTTTTTTTTTAAGTTGTCCAGCTAATTTCTATTTTTTCAGTAGAGCTGGGGTCTCACTCTTGTTCAAGCTGGTTTTGAACTCCTGACCTTGAGCGATCCGCCCACCTCGGAGTGCTAGGATTACAGGCGTGAGCCAACATGCCCAGCCTAATTTTTCTATTTTTTGTAGAGACAGTCAGGATGGTCTCCAATTCCTGGTCTCAAACAATCCTACCAACTGACCCTCTCAGAGTGCTGGGATTACAGGTGTGAGCCACCGCACCGGGTTGTCTGTCTGAATTTAGAAAAACTACAGTAACCCTTTTTCTCTGGCTGATAAGACCAGAAAAATGACACATGTTCCATTTTGTATTAGTTACAGAATCTCAGGAATGGCAAAGATTTTTTTTTTTCTGGAGACAGAGTCTCGCTCTGTCAACCTGGGCCACAGTGTCAGGGTGTCATTATAGATCACTGCGACCTCAAACTCCTAGGCTCAAGCGATCTTCCTGCCTTAGCCTCCCAAGTAGCTGGAACTACAGGCATGTGTTATGATGCCTGGCTAATTTTTCTATTTTCAGTAGAGACAGGGTGTCCGCTCTTGCTCAGGCTGGTCTCCAACCCCTGACCTCAAGTGATCCTCCCGCCTCTGCCTTCCAGAGTGTTAAGATTAAAGGCGTGAGCCACTGGGCCTGGCCTGGCAAAGAATTTTTTTTTTTTTTTTTTTTGAGACAACTCTCTTGCCTGGGCTAGAGTGCCGTGGCATCAGCCTAGCTCACAGCAACCTCAAACTCCTGGGCTCAAGTGATCCTCCTTCCTCAGCCTTCCAAGTAGCTGGGACTACAGGCATGCACCACCATGCCAGGCTAATTTTTTCTATATATTTTTAGTTGACCAATTAATTTCTTTCTATTTTTGTTTCTTTTTTTTTTTTCTTTTTTTCTAGGCTACTGTGGTTAATCTTTCTATTTTTAATAGAGACAGGGTCTCGCTCTTGCTCAGGCTGGTTTTGAACTCGTGACCTTGAGCCATCCTCCTGCCTCTGCCTCCCACTAGGATTACAGGCGTGAGCCACTGTGCCCGGCCTGGCAAAGACCTTAAAACGTTTCTAGTCTAATATTTTTCAAACTATAGGTCCAGTTTAGTGAGTTTCAACCAACTTATTTTTTGCCTTTAATGAAATGGAAAAATGTCAGAGGGCATCATCTGTAAAGGATAAGCTGTGTGTGTGTGCATGTGTCTACACACAGTAGGCAGAGGCATATTGAGTCATGTTGTAAAATGTCAAAAACAATTTGAGACACTTTTCTAGTCCCACAGCCCTACAAAAACAAATGACAAGACTCCACCAAAAAATTCTTAGTAATCAAAAAATCACATTCTTTGCAACCACTTTCACTTCATACAGAGAAATGAATAGGATTTTGTGCTCAATACACCTAATATGCCATTCATTTTTAAAAAGATCAGAATGCATCTGAGGTTTCCAGTTAAATACTAAACTGCTTGGGGACAGTCATTTCTTTTTGTGTGGAAATAAAACCTCTATTTGACAGACAGCAGTCCGAAATCAATTTGGTCTGTAACTAGAGAAGAAAAACCATTCTGGGTTGCGAGTTCCTCATCTGTAACCACAGGAGAGGACTGTTAAGACTCCTCTTAGCTCTGCAATTAAGAGATTAATTGAAAATTAACTGATCCAGCCGACAAGAACTATGCCCCCCACACAGACACCGAAACAGTTCAACTATTCAACAAGTCAACTGTTGATAAATACATTCAATATAACACAAAGGGTACTGATAATAAGAACCACAGACTTACACCAAGGGCAGAAATAAATCAAGGGAGAAGTTCCTGGGATTCAGGAAAAGTGTGCCCTGATAGGTACCAATTTCTCAGGCATCCTCTTCTCCTACACCCCAATTCACTTCTGTCCTCAAGCTGTCAGTCATAGATGTGGCACTCGCGTTCTTCCCTGCCACCCTACCTCACTGTGGAAAAGGAAACTGAGGCATGAAGCAATGAGTGAGTGAACTGCAGCAGTCCCCAACACGGCTGGACTAAGAGCCCAGGCCGCTAATGCTCCTCACCCCACACAATCCGGACTAATTAGAATCCCGCTGTCCTCAGCCTCCCACCTCAAACCAAACTCCTGGCGGCACCACTACTACCTGGCCCCAGCGCACCCGAAGCAGCCCCAGCTCCAGCCCGCCTCTAAACAAGTGCACAAGGCCTGGAACTCCAGAGCCTAAAAGCAATGCCCGTTGCCAACCCCGGAAGCCCCCTCCCACGAGTGCGCACAAACGAGCCACCTCCCCTCGCTCCCACCTCCGCGCCGTCTGGCCTGCGCCTCCGCCGCACACCACACCAAGCCGACCACGCAACAGCAGGGGACCCACGGAGGGCCTCCTCCACACCCACCCCAACAACCGCGGCCGCTGGAAGCGCCCCCACGTCTCCACGCCACCGTGGTGAGGTCACTTCCGGCGCGACGCTTTGCAATCCTGAAGGCAGGAGGTTGAGGGGCGGGGCGCCCGGGAAATTTGAAGGACTGGGAGAAACCCGCGAAGGCCGGTCTTTCAGAAAAGCGCTTGGGCCGCCATTTTGCGCGCCCCGTTTACTTATTAATACATCCGATGGAGTTTTGACTGTAATCAGGGTCCCACCCCTAACTCCCCAGCCTAGCTGCTTGCCTCCACCAGCTTTCAGGCTCGATGAAAAGCAGCCACTTTCCCTCTTGTACCCCAGCGCCAATCGCTAAACTAGAGCGAGCGGACTCCTAGCGGGGGCCTGGTGATGCGGGACCTCGTCCTTGCTAAATTGCAGCAGGGGGACTCAATAAGTAGGCCAACCCCTTGACGGATTGGAGGAAACCAGAAACGTCCTCCGTGTTTGATCTTCGAAGTTTGTCAGCTTCAGCCCGTGTTGGAGGTTAGAATCAGCCAGTCTGTGCTTGACTGCTCCCCTCTCCCTAGTACTCAGCACATGGGAAAAGGCCACCTCTTCCCCATGGCATTTTAGAGTCTTGATTTTGGAGGGCGGGGAAAGCATACATTTAGAGCCAAGACCGGATATAATAAGGAATTTTAGAGTTTAAAATTTGCACGGCCTTACTGGAACCAGCCTGACACCTCATTTGGTAACCCCTGCTTGGGCAGGCAGCATACAGTAGGGTAGTAGTTCCAAATCTGGCTCTACAAAATTAGTTAAGGAATTTTACTAAATTTCTACTTTCTAGGGATCTACTTCACTCCTTCCCCCACTCCCCCAACACCAGAGATTCCCTAGGTTGTGGTTGCAGAGGACCCTAGTCTTTATATTATTATTATAATAAACTTTATTTTTTAGAGCAGCTTTAGGTTCAGGGCAAAATTGAGAAGAAAGTACAGAGAGCTTCCATATATCCCCTGTACATACACACACACAAAACCTCTCTCCCTACGGACACCCTCAGCCACAGTGATATATTTGTTAACAATTGATGAACCATCATTATAAACCAGAGTCCATAGTTTACATTGGTGTTCACGCTTTCTATGGGTTTTGACAAGCCTATAATGACATGTATCCACCATTACAATACCATGCAGAATACTTGCACTGTCCTAAAAACACTCTATGCTCCGCCTATTCATCCTTCCCTCTGCCAATCCCTGGCAACCACTATTCCTGTTACTGTCTTCATAGTTTTACCTTTTCCAGAATGTCATATAGTTGGAACCATACAGTATCTAGCCTTTTCAGATTGGCTTCTTTTAGTTAGTAATATGCATTTAAGATTCTTACATGTCATTTCATGGCTTGATAGCTGATTTTTTTTTTTTTTTTTTTTTTTTTTTTTTTTTGAGACAGAATCTCACTCTGTTGTCCAGGACAGAGTGCCGTGGCATCAGCCTATCTCATGGCAACCTCAAACTCCTGGGCTCAAGCTATTCTTCTGCCTCAGCCTCCCAAATACCTGGGACAACAGGCGTATGCCACCATGCCCAGCTAATTTTTTCTATATATATTTTTAGTTGTCCAGCTAATTTCTTTCTATATTTTTTAGTAGAGATGGGGACTCACTCTTGCTCAGGCTGGGCTCGAACTCCTGAGCTCAAATTATCCGCCCGCCTCGGCCTCCCAGACTGCTAGTATTACAGGCGTGAGCCACCCTGCTGGCCTGATAGCTCATTTCTTTTTAGTGCTGAATAATATTCCATTGTCTATATGTACCACAGTTTATTTATCCATTCACCTACTGAAGGACATCTCGGTTGCTTCCAAGTTTTGGTAATTATAAGTAAAGCTGCTGTTTACATCCATGTGCAGATTTTTGTGTGTACTTAAGTTTCCAATTCATCTGGGTAAATAACAACGAGTGCAGTTTTTAGATCATATGGTATGTTTAGTTTTATAAGAAACTGCCAAACTGTCTTTGAAAGTGGCTATATCATTTTCTTTTTTCTTTTTTTTTTTTTTCTTTGAGACAGAGTCTCGCTTTGTTGCCCAGGCTAGAGTGAGTGCCTTGGTGTCAGCCTAGTTCACAGCAACCTCAAACTCCTGGACTCAAGTGATCCTACTGCCTCAGCCTCCCGAGTACCTGGGACTACAGACATGCACCACCATGCCCAGCTGATTTTTTCTATATATATTACTTGGCCAATTAATTTCTTTCTATTTATAGTAGAGACGGGGTCTCGCCCTTGCTCAGGCTGGTTTCAAACTCCTGACCTCGAGCAATCCACCCGCCTCAACCTCCCAGACTGCTAGGATTACAGGTGTGAGCCACCGCACCCATCTGAAAGTGGCTATATCATTTTGCATTTCCACCAGTAGTGAATGAGAGTTTCTGTTGCTCAACATTCTCATTAGCATTTTGTGGTGTCAGTGTTAGGGATTTTAGCCATTCTTACAGTTGTTGTAGTAGCTCTTTGTTGTTTTAATATGTAATTCCCTAATTATATGTGATGTCGAATATCTTTTTATATGTTTACTTGCTATGGGTATGTCTTCTTTGGTGAAGTGCTTGTTCAAGTATTTTGCCTATTTTTTAATCAGGTTATTTGTTTTCTTTTTTTGTTGTTGTTATTTGTTTTCTTATTGTTGAGTTTTAAGAGTTCTTGGTATATTTTGGGTAATGGTTCTTTATTAGATATGTCTTTTGCAAATATTTTCTCTCAATGTGTAGCTTGTCTTCTTATTCTCTTAATATGATCTTTCACAGTGCAGAAGTTTTCAATTTTAATGAAGTCCAGATTATCAATTATTTTTTTCTTGGTTCATGCCTTTGGTGCTGTACCTAAAAAATCAGTGGTGCCCAAGGTCAGTTAGATTTTCTCCTATGTTATCTTCTATGAGTTTTATAGTCTTTGTAGTTTTAGATTTCGGTCTACAATCTGTTTTGAGTTAATTTTTTGAAGGGTGTAAGGTGTTTGTCTAGATGAACTATTTTGCATGTGTAAGTCCACTTGTTCCAATACCATTTTTGAAAAAATGATCTTTGGCTCATTGTATTGCTTTTACTCCTTTGACAAAGATCAGTTGACTATATTTATGTGGGTCTATTTCCAGATTGCCTATTCCGTTCCATTGATCTATTTGTTCTTTCACCAATACCACACTGTCTTTTTTTTTTTTTTTTTTTTTTTGAGACAAAGTCTCGCTTTGTTGCCCAGGCTAGAGTGAGTGCCTTGGCGTCAGACTAGCTCATAGCAACCTCAAACTCCTGGGCTCAAGCGATCCTGCTGCCTCAGCCTCTCAAGTAGCTGGGACTACCAGCATGCACCACCATGCCCGGCTAATTTTTTCTATATATATTAGTTGGCCAATTAATTTCTTTCTATTTATAGTAGAGACAGGGGTCTCGCTCTTGCTCAGGCTGGTTTCGAACTCCTGACCTCGAGCAATCCGCCCGCCTCGGCCTCCCAGAGTGCTAGGATTACAGGTGTGAGCCACCGTGCCCGGCCCACACCGTCTTGATTACTGTAGTTTATAGCAAGTCTTGAAGTTGGGTAGAGTCAGTCCTCCAACTTTGTTCTTCTCCTTCAATATTGAGGTGACTATTATGCATCTTTTGTCTCTCCTTATAAATTTTAGAATCAATTTGTTGATAGTTGCGAAAATAACATGAAGGGACTTCAATTGGGATTGTGTAGAATCTACAGATAAAGTTGGGAAGAACTGATGTTTTGACAATATTGAGTCTTCCAATACATGAACATGAAATATATCTCTCAATATATTTAGCTCTTCTTTGATCAGAGTTTTATAGTTTTCCTCATATAGATTACATTAGTCCATTTACTGTTGTTATAAAGGAATACCTGAAGCTGGGTAATTTATAAAGAAAAGAAGTTTATTTGGCTCCCAGTTCTGCAGTCTGTACAAGAAGTGTGACAGAAGCATCTGATTCTAGTGCAAGCTTCAAGCTGCTTCCACTCATGGCAGAAGGCAAAGCTGAGCTGGCCTGTGCAGAGATCACAAGAAAAGAGAGGAAGCAAGGGAAGAGGGAGGTGCCAGTCTGTTTTAAACAACCAGTTCTTTTTTTTTTTTTTTTTTTTTGAGACAGAGTCTCATTCTGTTGCCCCAGCTAGAGTGCCATGGCATCAGCCTAGCTCACAGAAACCTCAAACTCCTGGGCTGAAGCAATTCTACTGCCTCAGCTTCCTGAGTAGCTGGGACTACAGGCATGTGCCACCATGCCCGGCTGATTTTTTCTCTATATATTTTTAGTTGTCCAGCTAATTTGTTTCTATTTTTAGTAGAGACAGGGTCTCACTCTTGCTCAGGCTGGTCTCAAACTCCTGAGCTCAAATGATCTTCCAGACTCAGCCTCCCAGAGTGCCAGGATTACAGGCGTGAGCCACCACGCCAGGCCAACAACAAGTTGTTTAGGGAACTCTTGTGGAAACTAATAGAACAAGAACTTATCTACTGCCAGCCCCTGCCCAAGTAGGAGATTAATCTATTCATGAGAGATCCACCCCTATGAAGCAAATACCTTCCATTAGGCCCCACCTCCAATAGTGGGGATCAAATTTCAACATGAGATTTGGAGGGGTCAAACAAACCAAACTATAGTATAGATTTTGTACATATTTTGTTAGATTTATACCGAAATATTTCATTATGAAAGGTGCTAATTTAAATGTTGATGGGTATTTATTTTTATTTTTTTAATTTTTTTGGTGGAGGTGCTGGGGATTGAATCCAGGAACTTGTGCTGTTGGGTATTTAATTTCAAATTGTTCATAGCTGGTATATATCCTGTAACCTCCTATAAAAAGGAGTTTTTTGTCAATTGTTTTATATTTTCTGCATAAACAAGATGTCATCTGCAAACAAAAATGGTTTGATTTCTTCCTTCCCAGTCTGAATACTTTTTATTTTCTATTCTTGTCTTATCACATTAGCTAGGACTTCCAGAATGATGTTGAGAAGTGGTGAGAGGGGATATCCTTGCCTTGTTCCTGATCTTAGTGAGAAAAACCTCAAGTTTTTCATCATTAGGCTGTAGGATATTTGTATCTGTTCTTTATCAAGCTGAGGAAAGTCGCCTCTATTCCTAATCTGCTGAGAGTTTTTATCATAAATGGATGTTGGGTTTTGTCAAATGCTTTTTTTTGCATCTATTGACATTATTATGTGATTTTTCTTCTTTAGCCTGCTGATGTGATGGATTACATTAATTGATTTTCAAATGTGGGACTAGGTATACACACTTGGGATAAATCTTACCTGGTCATGGTATATGATTCTTTTTAAACACTATTGTATTTGACTTGCTTATATTTTGTTGAGAATTTCTTGCATCTATGTTCATGAGCAATATTGGTCTGTAGTTTTCTTGTAATATCTTTCTCTGGTTTGTATATCAGAGTAATGATGGCCTCATAAAATCAGTTTTGAAATATTTCCTCAGCTTCTAACTTCTGGAAAAGATAGTAGAGAATTATTATGATTTCTTCCTCAAATGTTTGATAGAATTCTCCAGTGAACATGTTCAGGTCTGGTGCTGTTTTGGAAGGCTATTAATTATTGATTTAATTTCTTTAATAGAAATAGTTCTATTAGATTGTCTGTCCCTTCTTTGTTGAGTTTTGGCAGATTGTATCTTTCAAGGAATTGATCCATTTCATCTAGGTTATCAAATTTGAGGGCATGGGGTTATTCATAGTATTTCTTTATTATCTTTTTAATATCTGTGATATCTGTAGTAATGTCTACTCTTTCATTTTTTATATTAGTAATTTATGTCTTCTCTTTTTTTTACTTACCCTGGCTAGAGGCATATTATTTTATTGATCTTTTAAAAGAACTAATTTTGGTTTTGTTGATTTTCTCAATTGATTTCTTATTTTCAATTTCATTGATTTCTGCTCTAATTTTTTAAATTTATCTTCTTCCACCTACTCTGAACTTAATTTGCTCTTTTTCTAGTCTCCTAAGATGGAAACTTAAATTAATGATTTTAAATCTTTTTTCTTTTCTAATATATGCATTCAATGCTATAAATTTCCCTCTAACCACTGCTTTTTCTGCATCCCACAAACTTAAATAAGTTGCATTTTCATTTTCTTTTAGTTCAAAATAATTTAAAATTTGTCTTGAGGTATGTCTTTGACCAATGTACTATTTAGAAATGTATTGCCAATTTTGGGATTTCAGGCTATCTTTCTGTTATCAAATTCTAGTTTAATTCCATTGTGGTCTGAGAGCAGACATTGTATGATTCCTTTTAAATTTGTTAAGGTGTGTTTTATGCCCAGAATGTGGTCTATCTTAATGAATGTTCCATAGAGCTTGAAAAGAATGTGTGATCTGCTGCTATTGAGTGAAATAGCATATGGATGTCAATTATATTCTGTTGGCCTCACGTGCTGGCTCACACCTGTAATCCTAGTTCTCTGGGAGGCGGAGGCAGGAGGATCTCTCAAGGTCAGGAGTTCAAAATCAGCCTGAGCAAGAGCAAGACCCTGTCTCTACTAAAAATAGAAAGAAATTAATTGCCCAACTAAAAACATATAGAAAAAAAATTAGCCGGGCATGGTGGCACATGCCTGTAGTCCCAGTTACTCGGAGGCTGAGGCAGAAGGATCACTTGAGCCCAGGAGTTTGAGGTTGCTGTGAGCTAGGCTGATGCCATAGCACTCTAGCTGGGGCAACAGAGTGAGACTCTGTCTCAAAAAAACAAACAAACAAAACAAAAAAAACCCAGCCTGAGCAAGAGCGAGACCCTGTCCCTACTACAAATAGAAAGAAATTAATTAGCCAACTAAAAATATATAGAAAAAATTAGCTGGACAGCCACCCAGGAGGCTGAAGCAGAAGGATCACTTGAGCCCAGGAGTTTGAGGTTGCTGTGAGCTAAGCTGATGCCATGGCACTCTAGTGTGGACAACAGAGTGAGACTCTGCCTCAAAAAAAAAAAATAAAATTATATTCTGTTGATTCATGGTGCTGTTGAGGTACTGATTTTCTACCTGCTGGATCTGTCCATTTCTGATAAAGAGGTATTAAAGTCTCTAACTGTAATAGTGGATTCATCTATTTGTCTTTGAGGTTCCATCCATTTTTATCTCACATATTTTGATGCTCTACTGTTCTGGGTATACATGTTAAATTTTTCTGTCTTCTTGGAATATTGATTCATTTATCATTATGTAATGTCCTCTTTATCCCTGATAACTTTCATTGATCTGATGTCTACTCTTTCTGAAATTAGTATAGCTATTCCTGCCTTTTGTAAAAGTTAGCATGGTATATCTTTCTGTATCACTTTACTTTTAATCTACATATGTCTTTATATTTAAAATTGGTTTCTTGTAGATATCATGTAGCTGGGTTTTGTTTTTTAGATTTTTTTAATTTTTTATTTTTAATTATTATGAGTACATAATAGTTGTATGTATTTATACAGTACATGTGATATTTTGATACAGGCATACAATGTGATGTGAATTAATCAAATCAGGGTAATTGCAATATCCATATCCTCTGGTATTTATCATTTCTTTGTGTTAGAAACATTCCAATCCCACTCTTTTAGTTATTTTAAAGTATACCGCAACTTATTGTTGATTATATCAACAATATACTATCAAATAGCGTTCAAATGGTGTACTATCAAATAGTGTTCAATCTTTCTGACAAGGTCTTATTTTTTTAATGCACTCTGACAATCTCTGTCCTTTTTTTTTTTTCCAGACAGAATCTCACTCCGCCACCCTGAGTAGAGTGCCATGGCATCAGCCTAGCTCACTGCAACCTCAAACTCCTGGGTTCAAGCAATCCTCCTGCCTCAGCCTCCAGAGTAGCTAGGACTGCAGGCATGTGCTACCATGCCTGGCTAATTTTTTCTCTATATATTTTTAGTTGTCCAACTAATTTCTTTGTATATTTTTAGCAGAGACGGGGTCTCACTCTTGCTCAGGCTGGTCTTGAACTCCTGAGCTCAAACGATACACCTGCCTCAGCCTCCCAGAGAGCTAGGATTACAGGCGTGAATCTGTCTTTTAATAGATATGGTTAGACCATTGACATTTAAAGTGATTATTGATATAGTTGGATTAATATCTATGATATTGGTCACTTTTTTATTTTTTGCCCTTATTCTTTCCCTATTTTTGTCTTCCACACTTTTCCTGCCTTTTCTGGTTTTAATTGAGCATTTTATTTTATTATTTGTTTATTTATTACTTTAGAGATAGAGTCTCACACTGTCACCCAGGCTGGAGTGCAGTGGCTGGATCATAGCTCCCTGCAGCCTTGAATTCCTGAACTCAAGCAATCCTGCCTCAGCTTCCTAAGTAATGGGGACTACAGGTATGTGCCACCATGCCCAGCTAATTTTTTTTGTTTTTTATAGAGACAGGGTCTTGCAATGTTGCCCAGGCTGGCCTTAAACTCCTGGCCTCAGGTAATCCCCATGCCTAGTCCTCCCAAAGTGCTGGAATTATAGGTGTGAGCCACCAGCCTAATCGATTAGCCACCAGCCTAATCGAGCATTTTATATGGTTCCATTTTCTCTCCTTTCTTAGCATATCAATTATCCTTCTTTCTTTACTTTTTTAGTGGTTACACAAGAATTTGCAATATATAATTTCAACTAATCCAATTCCACTTTCAGATAACACCGTGCCACTTCATGGGTAGTGCTAATACCTTTTAGAAACAAAATATCCTGAGTTCCTCCCTCTTGTCCCTTCTATCATGTATTCATTTTACTTATACATAAGCATAAATATATATGTATGAATATATATGTGAACTTCACCAGTGCTTCTCAGTTGTTCCCCCTTTAGGTAGAACAAGATGTCTACAGAGGGCTAGAGTTGGGGGTTTCCTTTCCCCCAGCTAGGTTAGGCTCTAGTGAAACGCCAGCAAGTTAGGATCTGGTAAAATAGTTTCTCCTGAGAGCAGATCTTGTTAAGAAGACAGAATGCTCTGATGTATTTCAAAATGATTCCTTTTCTCCTCCCCCTGCGGGAAGCATGAGGGGATATTCACTGTAGAAATCAGGTCAGGATTCTGAGGTAAAACTCACAGAAGTGTGAGGCTCCAACCCCTGCTGGGTCCCCTGGAGTCTTTAACTCTCTGACTTGTCTGCACTCAGCCTCCAGCAATTATAATTCAGGTTTTCCTACCCTGGCTCTGGTTCCTACTGGGGTTTCTACTCTAGTAAGTTGTGATTTTCTGTATCTGTCAGATGATCCAGTTTTGACAATTTGCTCTGTGACCTCACTTCTCTGATGAATCTAAGAAGTGTTTTAGATTTTTCAAATTGTTCAGCTTTTTACTTGTTGCTAGGACAGAGTGGAGATTCCTTACATGTTGAACTGGGAATCAGAAGTCACATACGTATATATATTTTTTTGAGACAGAGTCTCACTCTGTTGCCTAGACTAGAGTGCTGTGGCGTCAGCCTAGCTCACAGCAACTTCAAACTCCTGGGCTCAAGCAATCCTACTGCCTCAGCCTCCCAAGTAACTGGGACTACAGGCATGCGCCACCATGCCCAGCTAATTTTTTCTATATATTTTTAGTTGTCCAGCTAATTTCTTTCTATTTTTAGTAGAGATGGAGTCTCACTCTTGCTCAGGCTAGTCTTGAACTCCTGACCTTGAGGAATCATCCCACCTCAGCCTCCCAGAGTGCTAGGATTACAAGCGTGAGCCACTATGCCTGGTCGTCACATACATATTTTTTTAATTAATAATATAATATTTTATCTTTTAAAAAAATTTTCCTTCTTTCTTTTTGGGTCCCCAGAATTCATATGTTGAAAGTCACATACACATTTTAAAATATACTTTCCAACCACTTCTGTGCACACCACAGGTTTGAATACCATTGGTGTATGAGATTCAGGGTTGAATCCTGACTGTACTATTTTTTTTAAAACTGGAGCTGTACAACTCTAGAGATAAACTGGAAATAATAGCCAACAAAGAGGCTGTGAAAATAAACAAGATAATGTGCATATGACCATGGTTGATATCCCTAAAAAGGTGGTTAATTCTCTTGTGCCTTCCTTTGGTTAGGATTCAGTAGTACATTCCAAATGGTTTTTTGAATTCACATGAGAACCACAACTATAGCCATAGAAGTCAGCTGGATATTATGCCCACTCTCACATCCCTATCATGTCACACAGTGCCTGCCACACAGGAGGTGCTAACATAAGTGTCTGTTGAATGAATTGTCCCAAGACCTCCAGCAAAGACTTTCCTGGGAAGACCTAGTCAGATCTCAAGTCCCACATAGCCATTAATCCTGGAGAAAGAGATCAATAGCCACCTTGATTCCACTCTGGTCAGTCCTAGAGAATTGCTCTGCTTAGAGGATTATGCTATTAGTATGCTGGTGTTTGAACTTTGATGTCATGTAAGGATAAATCACCCAGTCTTTTAATGCTTTTAAGCATTATTGAGTTTTTCATTTGGCCTACAGGATATGGCAAATATATTCAAAATTGAGAAGGGGAAGATTCTTTTCTTTTAACTATGTCTCCATTCGTCTTTCACTAGGGCTGATCACTCTGAGAATCTCAACAATTCCCACTGGAAATGGAATTTTCATCCTAACCTGAGTGGCTCTAGTTGAGTTCTTTCAGAAACCGTAAACTAGTGGCATTCTGCAAAGATTGTTAAAAATATAGATTCTAGGCCTTGCTGCCAGAAATTCTGATTCACAATGTCTGGGGTAGGATCCAGGGATCTGCATTTTAACAAGCTCTTTGGGGAATTCGGATGACCAGTAGACCAAGCTTTTGGAGCTACATCAAGCTTTTTGCTTAACATTATCAGGGAAAAGTGTCCTAGCATCACCATTCCCTTCCCAAGCCTCTCAACACCACTCCATGCCCAATTCACGCATAGAAATCAACAAGGTTCCTTTCTCCAAAGCCTAATTTGATTCTTTCCTTTCCTATCTTTTCCCCTGGGCTCTTATCAGTCCCCACTAATCCCCACTAATGCATCACTTAGCATAATGTGTTTGAGATTACCTATGTTGCGTTTATAATAATTTGTTCATTTTCAGTGCCATTGTATGTATGTACCCATTTGTTTATCCATTCCCCAATTGCAGGACATTTAGTTTGTTTCCAATTTTTGGCAATCACAAATAAAGCTGCTATATACATTCATGTACAGGTTTTTATGTAAACATAGGTTTTAATATCACTTGGGTAAATAACTAGGATTATTTGGACTGGGGTATATGGTTAAGTTGGGATTTCTGGGTATATGGTTAAGTATATGTTTCCAATTAAGTTTTTTGAAATTACCATTAATGGCACGTAAGTTTAAATATATTTAGTCAATTTCTGTTATTCTTATTGATGGCCAAATTGTCCTACATTTGACTAATGGGGGCCTCTTCAAGTTGGCTTCTGAGCTCTTTTAACAAAAACCCAGTGGTCATTGATAGCTTTTTGCTTTTTTGTATGATAAGATGTTCCAGGCATATGATGTATACTTCTTGTTCCAACTAGTGTCCAATTTTAATACACGATAGCTGGTGGTTGTAGCAAGACAAGGTGTTCAGAAACTGTTATAGAGTGATCCATGTCTCCTAACTCTGCAAGATGCTGATCTTTAATTTGATTTTTTGCATAATTAACAAACACTCCAAGTTCACAACACAACAATATGGATAATCTCAAATACATTATGCTAAGTGAAAGAAGTCAGATTCCAAAGGCTATATACTGTATAATTCCATTCATATGACATTCTGGAAAAGGTAAAATTATAGAGACAGAAAACATCAGTGTTTCCCTCGGGGTGAGAAATGGGAGGTTGGACTATAAAGAAGTAGCACAAGGGATTTGGCAGGGGGTGGAGATAGAACTGGATCTTTTTTTTTTTTTTCAGACAGAGTCTCGCTTTGTTGCCTAGGCTAGAGTGAGTGCCGTGGCATCAGCCTAGCTCACAGCAACCTCAAACTCCTGGGCTCAAGCAATCCTCCTGCCTCAGCCTCCCGAGTAGCTGGGACTACAGGCATGCGCCACCATGCCTGGCTAATTTTTTCTATATATATTAGTTGGCCAATTAATTTCTTTCTATTTATAGTAGAGACGGGGTCTCGCTCTTGTTCAGGCTAGTTTCAAACTCCTGACCTTGAGCAATCCGACGCCTCGGCCTCCCAGAGAGCTAGGATTACAGGTGTTAGCCACCGCGCCCGGCCAGAACTGGATCTTGATTGTATTCATTTGCAAAACTCATAGAAATATACACTTAGAAGAATGGATCTGGAGCTCAGGAAGAGATATGAGGTTTGGAAGTCATCAATTACCAGGCAGTAATTAAAGTCCCAATAATGGGCATTATGGCCCAGGAATATAGCATATAGCATGAGAAGAGTCAGGAGCCAAGGACAGAATCCTGGGGAACACCAACATTTAAAGGATATACAGGGGGCCAGGCACGGTGGCTCACACCTGTAATCCTAGCACTCTGGGAGGCTGAGGTGGGAGGATTGCTTGAGCTCAGGAGTACGAGACCAGCCTGAGCAAGAGCGAGACCCTGTCTCTACTATAAATGAAAGAAATTAGCCAAACAACTAAAAATAGAAAAAATTAGCCAGGCATGGTGGTGCATGCCTGTAGTCCCAGCTACTCGGGAGGCTAAGACATGAGGATCACTGGAGCCCAGGAGTTGGAGGTTGCTGTGAGCTAGGCTGACACCACAGCACTCTAGCCTGGGCAAGAGAGTGAGACTCTGTTTCAAAAAAAAAAAGGATATACATAGGAAGAGATCTACTCAAGGCAGTTGGGAAGCAGCAGCTAGGAAATAGAAGAAAACCCAGCAATGGGTCATGCCAAAGAGACCAATAAAAGAGTATTTTTAAGAAAGAGTAGTCAACATTGCTAAATATTGCACAGAGTTCAAATCAGAGGAAGACTGAAAATGTCCATTAGATTTAGCAACTAGGAGGTCCCTGGTGGTTTTGACAAGGGTTTTAAAGCAGAGTATAAAGGTCAGAAGTCAAATCTCATTGGTTTGAGGAGAGAATAGAAAGTGAGCAAGTGGAAGCAGTGAGTGTAGACAAGTTCTAAGAAGTTTTACTATGAAGGTTAAGTGAGATACAGCAATAGCTGCAAAGGCAGGTGGAACAGGATAACAGTTCAGATTCAGAACAGGATAATAGTTCAGGATAACAGAAAGGTTTACTACTCCCCAAATACTCTTGAAGCCTTCCTGAACTCCCGAGTTAAAGAACTCCTCAAGGAATTGCTAGTTATAGACAGTTATCTGAACTCGGTGGACACTACCTGACCACTGGAGCCAAGTTTCTGGGAAGCCTTGTAGACAAGACCAGTGGGCAGCACCCATCCGCCTCTTCTAATTTATGGAAGATGCCATTTTTTTTTTTTTTTTTTTTTGAGACAGTGTCTTGCTCTGTTGCCGGGCTAGAGTGCCATGGCGTCAGCCTAGCTCACAGCAACCTCCAACTCCTGGGCTCAAGGGATCCTTCTGCCTCAACCTCCCAAGTAGCTGGGACTGCAGGCATGTGCCACTGTGCCTGGCTAATTTTTTCTATATATTTGTAGTTGGCCAATTGATTTCTTTCCATTTTTATTAGAGACTGGGTCTTGCTCTTGCTCAGGCTGGTTTTGAACTCCTGACCTTGAGTGATCCTCCTGCCTTGGCCTTCCAGAGTGCTAGGATTACAGACATGAACCACCTTGCCTGGCCTGGATGGCTATAATTTTAAAAAATGAAAATAAATGCTGACATGAATATGGAGAAATTGGAACCATCATGCATTGCTGGTGGGAATGTAAGATGGTGAAGCCACTATGGAGAACAATTTGGCAATTCCTCAAAAAGTTAAACATAGAATTACCATATGACCCAGAAATTCCACTTCTAAGTATTTACTATATACCAAGAGAATGGAAAACATATGTTCAAACAAAATTTTGCACACAAATGTTCATAGCAGCACTGTATACAATAGCCAAAGGTGCGAACAACTTAAACGTCAATCAACCAGATAAGTGGATAAACATAGAGACAGAAAGTAAGTTAGTGGTTGCCAGGAACTAAGGGGAAGGGGTAACAGGAAGCAACTGCTTCATGGGTACAGGGTCTCTATGCATTTGCCTATTCTGAACATTTCATATAAATGGAATCCTACAATATATGGTCTTTAGTGACTGGCTTATTTCACTTAGTGTAATGTTTTCAAGTTTGTTCATGTTTTACCATATATCAGTACAGTACTTCATTCCTTTTTATGACTGAATAATATTCCATTACATAGATATACCACATTTTGTATACAGATTCACGTACAAGTTATTTGAACACTTGTTTTCAATTCTCTTGGCTGTTTCTAGAAGAGGAATTGCTGGATCACATGAGAATTTTATGTTTAACTATTCTGAGGTGGGCAGGTCTATACAAACCTACACCCAAAGTCCAAGGAAGCTAAAAGGCTAACATATCTGATTTCTCAGAAACAAACATTTAATAGGGCCTTATAAGCAGAATCTAAGTCCCAAGCTAACTGGACCCCCACTCAGCCCAGAGGCTTCTATGCCACAGGGAAGGAAGGTGTAGGACAATTGAAGTCCACTCCTCCGGGAAAGGCAAGAATGCTGTGTGAATCTGCTTAAGGGTAGGATTTATGGTCAAGTTGGTTCTGCTCTAAAGGCAAGATTTATGGTAACGGTAGAAATCTTAAGAGGCATTCCAGAATAGGGGTTAATCAGAAGTCAACATGGCAGATTAGCATCCAAGATGGAGTTGCATTTTAACATGGATTTCGGGGGGGGGGGGACAAGATGGAGTTGCTTTAGCTTCCACGTTAACTTATTGAGGAGCTGCCAAACCATTTTCTATATGGCTACGGCATTTTACATTTCCACCAGCAACATATAAGTGTTCTGATTTCTCCATATCCTTGCCGATGTTTATTTTCCATTTTTTAATTATAGCCATCCTCATGTATGTGAAGTATCTCATTGTAATTTTCATTTTCATTTCCCTAATAACTGATGACATTGAGTTCTTTTTCACGTGCTTTTTGGACATTTCTGGGCTATATCTTCTTTGGAGACATGTTTATCAAGTCCTTTACTCATTTTTTTTTTTTGAATCTCACTTTGTTGCCTAGGCTAGTGTGAGTGCCGTGACATCAGCCTAGCTCACAGCAACCTCAATCTCCTGGGCTCCTTCTGCCTCAGCCTCCTGAGTAGCTGGGACTATAGGCATGTGCCACCATGCCCGGCTAATTTTTTGTATATATTTTTTTAGTTGGTCGATTAATTTCTTTCTAATTTTAGTAGAAATGGGGTCTCACTCAGGCTGGTTTTGAGCTCCCGACTTCGAGCAATCCGCCCGCCTCAGCCTCCCAGAGTGCTAGGATTACAGGCATGAGCCACTGCGCCCGGCCACTTTGCTTATTTTTTGATTGGGTTGTTTGTCTTTTTGTCAATGACTTAGGGTGGGGTTTTTTTTGTTTTTTTTAGGGGAGGTGATAAAAATGTTCCAGAGTCACAGAGTGGTGATGGTGGTACAACATTGTGAATATACTAAAAATCACTGAATTGTACACTTAAAAATAGTTAAAAGGGTGGATTTTATGTTATGTGAATTTTACCTCAATAAAGAAAACTTCAAACAATAATATATGTAATGCACAATGAATATCCAGTTCTTTAAAAAAGTTTTTTAGTTCTCTCCCCATTGGCATCATTATCACAATTATTTTTGCCTGCAGGGACAGAAACTCTCCCTGCCAGCGCAGGCCATCAGCTTTTGTCGTGGAGGTCCATGGTGGAAGGGGATTCATCGCGGAGAAACTTGCCTCTTCATCACACCTGTTGCTATTTCCCACCCCATTAATCAAGCACTCCCCAAATAAAAGAATTCAGATTTGCTTTTTGGCTACAATCATCTGAAAATAGCTTTCCTTTTCTACCTCATTTTGGCAAAATCAACTTCGACAGGAAACAGTAATCTGGTGCAGTAAACGGGCCCTGACGTGTACCAGATGTCTTGTTTGTTTCCTCCACCAAATGTCTCTTCCCTACACCCTGTCTCCTGTCACCCCCTCCCATGATACCCTGGAACCCTCACCTCTTCCTTGGCCTGTGCTCTCATGTGCCTTTCTCTGTGTCTAAAATAGAGAATGTTCTTGATTAAAAAATGGAGCAGGGATAGATGTTGAACGTAAAGAATAAGGAAAATCTGGAACTGTGCTGAGTAATAGAGTAGGGTGTGTTGCCTGTTGGAAAAGTCACATCCAAGAAGAGAACACACAACTGTCACTGTGGGGCAGCAGCCCCTGCGTCAGTCATACAGCCCCTCCCAGCTCCAGCCGCTCCACCTCTGCTGTCCTTCTTCGCTCCATCCCATCCTGGGATCTGCACTCAGGGAGAAACTGGCTCAGCAACAACTGGTCTTTTCAGATACTGCTGCTGACTTTCCACTTGTTACTCCTTCCTGAGGCTTTTGACAATTAGATGCCAGCTTTGACATCTCATCTCAGGCTCCAGGCAGGCCTGCGGGGCTGCGTGCGGATGCAGAGGCTCCCAGTTTTCCTTACCTGCAAGCCAACTATTAGGATATTCAGGGGAGGTGATCTCAAATTGTGTAGGCACAGAACCAGACTAAATAGAAGCCCAGATGGTGGTGGAGAGAGAGGGTGTGGTTTAGAGAAGCTTCCCAGGTCATCCCGGAAAACAGCCCAGAGGACCCAGAAGACAGGTGTCCTCCGTAGCATGCCTTAAGGATCAGACCACCGGGCAGAATGTCTAGGAGTCCAGGGCGCTGCTGTGTGTTCCCCACAGCCCAGATGGGTGCAAAGTGCAAACTGTATACCTCTTTGTTCCCTTGTTCTCTGAGGAACCCTTCCCCTCCACTACCACATACTTCAATCTGACGTCCTGAGATATCCAACTTCCGACATTCGCCCTGCAAGAGAAGTACAGGGAAAAGTGGGAAGTAAATGAGTAATTTTTCATGCAAGGTGAAAGCATTTACACAAACTTCGTGATAAACTCAAGAGTATTTCACTTGGCGACTTCTGGGGCCCCCCTCTCCTTGGACCTCGGAACCTCGTCCACGAGTAAAATATATATATATATATATATATATATATATATATATATATATAAAGAAAAAAAACTGAAAAAAAAGGGACATTTCACAAAATCTGTTTCACAAGCCTGCATTAAAAAGAAAATGGATTGAGTATTCACTCTGGAAAAGTCCTGACATGGAGACTGACAGCTTTATTTACTCTTAATCCAATCCTTTGGAAAGAGTAGACAGAGATGTGAACAGGACAGAAATAAACCCAGAGGCAAAACAATATGCTCAAAGTCACCCCACCAACCAATAAAGTTTCTAATGAAGACTGATTAATCAACAGGTATTTACAGTTCCTAAATCATGTGCGGAAGATTCTGGTTGACTCTTAGACCAAAGCCGAGCAACTTCAACATCCTACAAGGCTGGTTCATTCTGCCTTCCTACCGTGTTTCCCTGAAAATAAGACCTGCCCATAAAATAAGCCCTAGCAGGATTTCTAAGCATTTGTACAATACAAGCCCTACCCCAAAAATAAGACCTAGTGATGCTCGTGGCTACACAGCGTATCTGCACAACCCATGCATTTCGTCACGAAGAGGTAAAGAAGACGAGCAGCCCTTCTCATCTGCCCATGCGAGCTCTATTGCTCGACATGAGAGATTGGGACCAATGGTTCTAAAGGAAATAGAGTCGTAAGAAATTCAGGATGGAATTCGGGGTTTGGAGAGTTATGATGATGTTCCAGAAGAAGACAACTATATTTGAATAAATGTAGATTGTTGTACTGTACTTAAAAAGAAATAACACATCCCCTGAAAAGAAGCCCTAGGGTGTCATCTGGAGGAAAAATAAATATAAGACCCTGTCTTATTTTCGGGGAAACACGGTAGTCCCTGATGTGATTTTTTTTTTTTACATTTTTAAAATTTATTTTTTGTTGTGTTGAAATACACATAACATAAAATTTACCACTAGTGACATTTAGTACATTCATGATGTTGTGCAACCATCGCGACTCTCTACTCCAGAACGTTTCAACACCCAAGAGGAAACCCCATACCTATGAAACGGTCACTCCCTATGCTTCACTCCCTACCAGTCCCTGACAACTACCAATCTAGTTTTTGTCTCTACAGATTTGCTGACTCCGGGTGTTTCATATAAACAAGATCATACAATATGTGGCCTTTGTATCTGGTTTCTTCCTCTTAGTATAATGTTTTCAAGGTTCATCCATGTTGCAGCATGTGTCAGTACTTCATTCCTTTTTTGTTTGTTTGTTTCTTTGTTTGAGACACGGTCTCTCTCTGTTACCTGGGCTAGAGTACAATGGCGTCATCATAGATCACTGTAACCTCAGACTCCTGGGCTCAAGTGATCCTTCTGCCTCAGCCTCCCAAGTAGCTGGGACTACAGGTGCATGCTACCATGCCCAGCTAATTTTTCTTATTTTTCGTGAAGACAGGGTTTCACTATTGCCCATGATAGTCTCAAACTCCTGACCTGAAGCAATCCTCCCACCTTGGCCTCCCAAAGTGCTAGGATTACAGGTGTGAGCCACTGTGCCCGGCCTCATTCCTTTTTATAGATGAATAGTATTCCATTGTATCGATATACCACATTTTGTTTATTCATTCTTCAGATGATGGACATTTGGGTTGTTTCCATTTTGTGGCTACTGTGAATAATGCTGCTATGAACATCCATGTACAAGTTTTTGTTTAAACATCTGTTTTCAATTCTTTTCAGTATGTATCTAGAAATTCAATTGCTTGGTCATATGGTAATTCTATTTTACTCACTTCAGTACGGCGCTCACGGGCCGAGAAACCTGGCCCGCGGCGGCCCTCGCGGTCGGCGCGGTGGCGTGCTCTTGTGTGGTGAGGAGAGCTTTAAAGCACTGAAAGCTTGCTTTACTTTACAGGCGGCTTTACTTGTCAGGGAAATCAGAATAGGTAACATATACCTATATGTTTTCATTACGTTATTTTTAAATGTTCACAATTTTATTTTGATAAATGAAAAATTAGAAAAGTCGTATCACGGCTGTCGGCTACAGTCAACGCTCAGCTGTGCGCCTTCCCATCACGCCTGTCGCTACAGTCGCTGTGCGCGCCATCTGTGGCTGTCGACTGTGGTCGGCGCCGGGCTGCGTGTTCATCTGTGGCTGTCGACTATAGTCGATGCTGGGTTGTGCGTGTTCATCTGTGGCCGTGGACTACAGTCGACACTCGTACCGAAGTGGTTAGCTTATTGAGGAACTGTCAAACTGTTCTCCACAGTGGCTACACCACCATTTTATATTCCCAGGACAATATACAAGGATTCCAATTTTCCTACATCTTCACCAATACTTGATTTTTCCCTTTTTAAAAAAATTATAGCCATTCCAGTGAGCATGAAGTGGTATCTCATAGTGGGTTTCTTTTTGTTTTTTCTTTTTGAGACAGAGTCTCGCTTTGTTGCCCAGGCTACAGTGAGTGCCGTGGCGTCAGCCTAGCTCACAGCAACCTCAAACTCCTGGGCTCAGCGATCCTCCTGCCTCAGCCTCCCGAGTAGCTGGGACTACAGGCATGCGCCACCATGCCCGGCTAATTTTTTGTATATATATTAGTTGGCCAATTAATTTCTTTCTATTTATAGTAGAGACGGGGGTCTCGCTCTTGCTCAGGCTGGTTTCGAACTCCTGACCTCGAGCAATCCTCCCGCCTCGGCCTCCCAGAGTGCTAGGATTACAGGCGTGAGCCACCGCGCCCGGCCTCTCATAGTGGTTTTGATTTGCATTTCCTGCATGACTAATGATATTGAACATCGTTTTATATTCTTTTTGGCCATTTCTATAACTTCTTTGGAGAAACATCTATTCAATCCTTTGCTAATTTAGGGGAGGTTGTCTTTTTGTTGTTGAGTTGTAGGCGTTCTTTATATATTCTAGATATTAGTTCTTTACCAGATATATGATTTGCAAATTCTCTTTTTTTTTGAGACAGAGTCTCACTCTGTTGCCCCGGCTATAATGCAGTGGCATCATGAAAGCTCACAGCAGCCTCAGACTCCTGGGGTCAAGTGATCTTCCTGCCTCAGCCTCCTAAGTAGCTGGGACTACAGTTGCACACCACCATGCCTGGCTAATTTTTTCTGCTTTTAGAAGACAGGTCTTGCTTTTTGCTCAGGATGGTCTCAAACTCCTGGCCTTAAGCAATCCTCCTGCCTCAGCCTCCCAGAGTGCTAGGATTTACAGGCGTGAGCCACTGCACCGAGCCATGATTTGCAAATATTTTTTTCCATTATGTGTGTTGTCTTTTTACTCTCTTGCTAGTGTCCTTTCAAGCACAAAAGTTTTTAATTTTGGTGAAGTCCAATTTATCTATTTTTTCTATTGTTGCCTTGCTTTTGTTGTCATATCTAAGAAACTATTGCCAAAGATTTACCTCTTTGTTTTCTTCTAAGAGTTTTATGATTTTAGCACTTATATTTATGTCTTTGATCCAGTTTTGTTTAATTTTTATATATGATATGAAGTAAGAGTACAACTTTATTGTTTTATTAAGGTTATTAAGTATGAGATGTTTGATTTCCTTAAGTACTGAGTTTGACAGTTGCTATCTCTGACATTTCACTTTGACACTTCTTGTGTTATGTTTATTGTGAAGATACATCCTCAGTCTTTCAAACGCACATTTTGGCTTGGTGATTATCTTTCACATTGTTTTCTTAGAGCAATTTTTGTGAAACCTTGGATAAGCCAAAAATCCGTGTTATTTCCGAATATGAGTTCTGTCCCAGAAACAACGTGGCGCGGGCAGCTCGAGACGTCAACGAAGTGTTTGGGAAGGACGTGGCTAATGCACACACGCCACGTCGGTGGCTTGAGAAGTTCCAATCTGGTGACTGTAATTTTGAGAATGAGCCACACGGGCGACCTGAGACCAAGGTGGATAATGATGAGCTGAAAACTGCAGTGGAGGCAAATCCATCCAACCTACGCGTGAATTAGCAGCAAGGCTTGACGGTACTGTTCCAGCGACATTGGACCCTTTGAAACTAATGGGCAAGGCAAAGAAGCTGGACAGACGGTTCCGCATGAATTCAATGAGTGTCAGGAGAGAAGTCCTCTCGAGGCTCGCCTTTCTTTGCTGTCAGGACATAAAGGCGAACCACTTCTACACTGCCTTGTGATGCGTGATGAAAAGTGGATTCTTTTTATTTTTTCTTAAAATAGACTTCATTATTTCTCCTTTATATACCAAATGAGGCTTCTTTAAAGCCAGAAGACAACATTACTGAAACTTTTTCACATCTAAGCAACAGAAATCAGGGGCCCTTGAGAAGCCAGTATTTATTTATATTTCCATTTGTGACACACAGTGCCATACAGGAAAATGAATGAAGAAGAGCTTGGCCCGGCGCGGTGGCTCACGCCTGTAATCCTAGCACTCTGGGAGGCCGAGGCGGGCGGATTGCTCAAGGTCAGGAGTTCAAAACCAGCCTGAGCAAGAGTGAGACCCCGTCTCTATAAAAATAGAAAGAAATTAGCTGGACAACTAAAAATATATAGAAAAAATTAGCCAGGCATGGTGGCGCATGCCTGTAGTCCCAGCTACTTTGGAGGCTGAGGCAGCAGGATTGCTTGAGTTTGAGGTTGCTGTGAGCTAGGCTGATGCCACGGGACTCTAGCCTGGGCAACAGAGTGAGACTCTGTCTCAAAAAAAGAGAAGAGCTAGACACTCCTTCTACCCACTTTTTCCTTCTCCTCTACCACTCATTTTCCAGTGGAATTTAAAAAATAGAAGGTGAGTGGAAGAATGATGGGACTATAAGAATGGATTCTTTTTGACAATTGCAAGCATTTGGCACAATAGTTAGACAAAGATGAAGTGCTGAAACACAGTCCAAAATTGAATATTCATCAAAAAAAGCTAATGATATCTGTTTGGTGGTCCAGCACTGGTATTATCCACTCAGCTTCATGAAACCTGGTCCATCCTTTACAGCAGATGTCTACTACAACCAGCTGGACGAAATGTGAGGACGCTTGCAATTAAGCAGCTGATATCAGTCAACAGAAACAGGCCAATCCAGGCCGGCGCGGTGGCTCACGCCTGTAATCCTAGCACTCTGGGAGGCCGAGGCGGGTGGATCGTTTGAGCTCAGGAGTTCGAGACCAGCCTGCGCAAGAGTGAGACCCCCCCTTCTCCCCCCATCTCTTCTAAAAATATATAGAGAAAGAAATTAGCCGGGCATGGTGGTGCATGCCTGTAGTCCCAGCTACTCGGGAAGCTGAGGCAGGAGGATTGCTTGAGCCCAGGAGTTTGAGGTTGCTGTGAGCTAGGCTGATGCCATGGCACTCTAGCCTGGGCAACAGTGAGACTCTGTCTCAAAAAAAAAAAAAAAAGAAAAACAGGCCAATCCTCTTGCAAGACAATGCTCGACCACATGTCGCACAAACAGCACTGCTCAAACTACAAAAGCTGGATTTGGAAACTCTCTGTCATCCACTATATTCACCAAACCTTGCACCAACTGACTACCACTTCTTCCAGGCTTTGGACCACTTGTTGCAAGGAAAAATATTCAATATCCAACACACTGTGGAAAACACCTTTTGTGATTTCATCGCCACTTGCTCTCCAGGCTTCTTTGCTGCTGGCATAAGCAAGCTGCTGTTAAGATGGCAAAACTGCGTTGATAGTTTAAGCACATACCTAGATTAATTGTACTGCTTCCTGTTTGAGATACAATAAACTATACTTTTGATTTGAAATAGAATTTTTCCTACTTAATGAAATGGATGCCAAGCACTATTAGTTGAAGAAACCACTTTCCTCATTGAATGGTCTTGGCACCCTTGTCAAAATCAATTGGACATAGATGTATGGATTTACTTCTGGACAGTCAGTGATATTCCATTGACCTACAAGTCTGTCCTTGTGCCACACTGCTTTGATTACTGTACCTTTGTAGTAAGGGTTAAAAGCAATAAGTGTGATTCCTCCAACTTTATTCCTACTTTTCCCTGATACGAATGTAAACCGCAAAGTTTCTCAGGGTCCTGTGATCTAAAAGAATAATATTGCTCGGTACTGTCCTTGATGTTGATGTGATTTCAATGAACATAACTCCTAATATTATGCCCTTGGTACTCATCGAAGCAGCACCCTGATTCTCCTTTTCACAGTCTTCCTTTTTTTATCTAAGATGAGCCCTCAAAATTCTGACTCATGTCCCTAGATCTTCACAGCTGTGTTTATTTCTTCTCTGCACCCAGCTGATCATCAGTTGTTTAAATTGAGTTGATGTGATAAGTGATGAACTTCTCTTCTCTGCAATGCCATTTGGTGAGTCGGTTTTCAAACCAGTGGCTGCACAGTCGCTTTTGAGATTCTGGAGTTCAAGCATCATGTGACTCTGGCGTAAAGATGCCAATTAGAAAGAACTATAGAGAGTTTGAAAACACTTCCAAATCATAACTTAAGGTTTCTCAAGACCTAGTCATGAGAATTGATTCCAAAAGAGTGGTTTTGAAAGCCAAGCAACTTATTCCTGGATTTTGTGTAAAGACCTTTCTACTTGAGCAGAAGCATTTATCCGAATACACAAGAGGAAGCATTTGTCCATGAATAGACACCACTTTATTCAGCCAACAAGTAGCCAATCTAATTCTATAATCTAATGCCATGGTGATAAATAAATCAAGGCTCTTTTCTGGGCATCAGTGATGACTGCAATAGGAAGAAAAAGATTTTATGTATATTGGCCAGGTGTGGTGGCTCATGCCTGTAATCCTAGCACTCTGGGAGGCTCAGGGTCAGGAGTTCAAAACCAGCCTGAGCAAGAGCAAGATCCCGTCTCTACTAAAAAATAGAAAGAAATTAACTGGCCAGCTAAAAATATATAGAAACAATTAGCCGGGCATGGTAGTGCATGCCTGTAGTCCCAGCTACTTGGGAGGCTGAGGCAGAAGGATTGCTTGAGCCCAGGAGTTTGAGGTTGCTGTGAGCTAGGCTGACGCCACGGCACTCTAGCCTGGGCAACAGAGTGAGACTCTGTCTCAAAAAAAAAAAAAAATATATATATATATATATATATTATGTATAATGTTCAAATGCAGGTACACAAGCCAAAGAGCAAATACACTGTCCATGTATTAGAAAGCAGTTTCTTGGACTCCTGAATGACCTGCACTTTAACTATCAATGAGAAAAGAAAAAGTCATTTGTGATACAATCATAGAGTGGGAAAGTATTAAAATCTAAGAAAGGCATAAAAACCATTCCTATGTGCAGGCTCCTCACTCCCTTCAAGGTCCCATTGTGTAGCAATTTTCCTTTGTCATAAACAGGCAAAGCACAACCTATAATTTTGGTAAATTTACAATATATTTCTCAGATGTCCGGGAATCGCTATAGTTAAATATGTCTAATGTGACAACCAAAATGGTGTAGTTAGCCCTACCAGCACAATGGTATTTTCTTTGATTAATTAGTGGAGTGTAAAGGTTAGTTATTGGTTATTTCCTGTGATGTGGCACAATTAGCAAGATTTTATGTTATATGGCTCTCCTGAAAACCCATCATCCTTTTTAACTGAGGTATTTATGTCATACATACATGTGATTTCTTAACACAAGCCACTTACTTAAAAAACAATTTGGGACTATTATCACTGACTAGCTTTGTTTTCTTTGATGTAATCAGCCTGTATGATGTACTTTTTTAACATTAAAATTACGTGTACGGAGCGATCAGAAACTAATCGATTTCCATGCATCAGCCTTGTCACGGCTGCAGCTGGTAGCATGTCAGGTAGAATGCTCTGATGGAAGAGAGCTCCCCAGTAGTCTTGGAGACTGGCGACATCCAACAGCAAGTTACATTTCCTGAGGCAGCTACTGAAACTGTTAATAACAAATGAGCGGGCCGGCCCAGTGGTAATCCTGGCAGTCAGGGAGGCCGAGGCGGGCAGATTGTTCGAGGTCAGGAGTTCAAAACCAGCATGAGCAAGAGCGAGACCCTGTCTGTAATATAAAAGGAAAGAAATTAATTGGCCAACTAATATATATATATATAAAAAATTAGCCGGGCATGGTGGCGCATGCCTGTAGTCCCAGCTACTCGGGAGGCTGAGGCAGGAGGATCGCTTGAACCCAGGAGTTTGAGGTTGCTGTGAGCTAGGCTGACGCCACGGCACTCACTGGGCAACAAAGTGAGACTCTGTCTCAAAAAAATAAATAAATAACAAATGAGCTGTCTGTATCTGGTTTGTTCTAGAATTAGGATGGTCAGAAAAAGTAAACATTTAAATTTCATTATTAAAAACAGTTAAAGAGTTAAAAGGTAAATCAGTACCTCTATTTATAGGCATTGATCTTGATCCAAAGACCCTGAGGTTGAGCTGTCTCTTTCCATGAAGTCCCTGCCTCCAGACTAAAAAGGTCATAGAGACCCTGATGTGGTCCCTTAGGAGAATCAAGTCTAGTGAGTGTCTGCTGGCTGTTGAGGTTTTTGTTTTGTTTTGTTTTGAGACAGAGTCTCATTCTGTTGCCTGGGCTAGAGTGCCATGGCATCAGCCTCGCTCACAGCAACCTCAAACTCCTGGGCTCAAGTGATCCTCCTGCCTCAGCCTCCTGAGTAGCTGGGACTACAGGCATGTGCCACCATGCCCAGCTAATTTTTTCTATATATTTTTAGTTGACCAATTAATTTCTTTCTATTTTTAGTAGAGATGGGATCTCGCTCTTGCTCAGGCTGGTTTCGAACTCCCAACCTTAAGTGATCCACCTGCCTCGGGCTCCCAGAGTGCTAGGATTACAGGCGTCGGCCACCGTGCCCAGCATGTTGAAGTTTTTTGATGTCCTTCTAGGAGACTCAATTTCTGCTCTAGACCTTGTAGCAGGGATCTTTAGGCCAATGTAAGGCAACAAACAGAAACTACTTCAGAATGATAAGACTAGATGGTTATGGTATGGTTAATTTATTTCAATAATCAACAGTACTGGAATGATTGGAATCCTCTGTTGAGAATAACACACATCTGTTTATGAAGACTTAGCCAATCATTTACCCCATAAAGTGTTTTTATAATAGTTTCCAATTGAAAGGATATCTAAACCTAGAAACAAAAATTGTTCATAAATCTGTGTACTTATTGTTTTAGTTGTATGTGAACATGACAGTGCTTATTCTCAAACTGAAAAGGAAATAGACCCTGAAACAAATTTATATTAATAAGACCAAACTTCTCTCTCTCTCTCTCTCTGTCTCTCTCTCTGTCTCTCTCTCTGTCTCTCTCTCTCTCTCTCTCTCGGAACAGGGTATTGCTCTGTCTTCCAGGCTGGAGTGCTGTGGTGTCATCATAGCTCACTGCAACCTCTAACTCCTGGGCTTAAGTGATTCTCCTTCCTCAGCCTCCCAGGAAGCTGGGATTACAGGCATGTGCCCCCATGCCCAGGGAATTTTTCTATTTTTTATAGAGACGGGGTCTTGCTCTTGCTCAGGCTTAAATTCCTGGTCTCAAAGGATCCTCCTGCCTCAGCCTCCCAAATGCTATGATTACAGGAGTGTCTGGACAAGTTTATGTTTTGATATGTTATTTAATTTGTTTTCATCCCAGGTTTGGAAAACAGAAGAATTTTCTCAATAGTTTTAAGTTAAATAATATCTGGAAGTTAACAGCAATGACAACAAAACTTAGTTACTGTTATTGTCCCCCTTTTGTGAAGAGAAGAAGTAAATCTCTCTGGTTCCCTAGTGACTATGTAGAAAACTCCAAAGTCAGCTTAGATACAAAATACTCTTTTTCTTTTGTTCTTATTGTCATAAAATATATATTACATGAAGCTTATTTACCATTTTAACCATTGTTACGGGTACAATTTAGTGGCATTGAGTACATTCATGATGTTGGGTAACCATCACTGCTATAGCAAAGACCTAATATTTCGGGCCGGGCGCGGTGGCTCACGCCTGTAATCCTAGCACTCTGGGAGGCCGAGGCGGGCGGATTGCTCGAGGTCAGGAGTTTGAAACCAGCCTGAGCAAGAGCGAGACCAGTCTCTACTATAAATAGAAAGAAATCAGGCGGTGAGGGGAGCCAGGCTGAGGAGGAGAGGGGAAGTGGGAGGGGGAGGGGGCGGGGGCAGGGGGAGGCGGGGAGGAGGGCGCGGAGGAGGGCGGGGAGGCGGGGAGGGGGCGGGGTGGGGCGGGGTGGGGCGGGGTGGGGCGGAGAGGGGGCGGGGCGGGGCGGAGAGGGGGCGGGGCGGAGAGGGGGCGGGGGCGGGGGCGGGGGCGTGGCGTGGGGGCGGGGCAGGGGCGGGGCGGGGCGGGGCGGGGCGCGGAGGAGGCGAAGAGTCGGATGATGAACAAGCTTTACATCGGGAACCTGAGCCGCGGTCACCGCCGACGACCTCCGGCAGCTCTTGGGGACAGGAAGCTGCCCCTGGCAGGACAGGTCTTGCTCAAGTCCGGCTACGCCTTCGTGGACTACCTGGACCAGAACTGGGCCATCCGCCATCGAGACCCTCTCGGGTAAAGTGGAATTGCATGGGAAATCAAGTTGATTGCTCAGTCTCTAAAAAGCTAAGGAGCAGGAAAATTCAGATTCGAAACATCCCTCCTCACCTGCAGTGGGAGGTGTTAGATGGACTTTTGGCTCAGTATGGGACAGTGGAGAATGTGGAACAAGTCAACACAGACACAGAAACTGCTGTTGTCAACGTCACATATGCAACAAGAGAAGAAGCAAAAATAGCCGTCGAGAAGCTAAGCGGGCATCAGTTTGAGAACTACTCTTCCAAGATTTCCTACATCCCGGATGAAGAGGTGAGCTCCCCCTCGCCCCCTCAGCGAGCCCAGCGTGGGGACCACTCTTCCCCGGAGCAAGGCCACGGCCCGGGGGCTCTTCTCAGGCCAGACAGATTGATTTCCCGCTGCGGATCCTGGTCCCCACCCAGTTTGTTGGTGCCATCATCGGAAAGGAGGGCTTGACCATAAAGAACATCACTAAGCAGACCCAGTCCCGGGTAGACATCCATAGAAAGGAGAACTCTGGGGCCGCAGAGAAGCCTGCTGCCATCCATGCCACCCCAGAGGGAACCTCTGAAGCATGCTGCATGATTCTTGAAATCATGCAGAAAGAGGCTGATGAGACCAAACTAGCTGAAGAGATCCCCCTGAAAATCTTGGCCCACAATGGCTTGGTTGGAAGACTGATTGGGAAAGAAGGCAGAAATTTGAAGAAAATTGAACATGAAACAGGGACCAAGATAACAATCTCATCATTGCAGGATTTGAGCATGTATAACCCCAAAAGAGCCATCACTGTGAAGGGCACAGTTGAGGCCTGTGCCAATGCTGAGATAGAGATCGTGAAGAAGCTTCGAGAGGCCTTTGAAAATGATATGCTGGCTGTTAACCAACAAGACAATCTGATCCCAGGGCTGAATCTCAGCGCACTTGGCATCTTTTCAACAGGACTGTCCGTGCTGCCTCCACCAGCAGGCCCCGCAGAGCTCCCCCGCTGCCCCCTACCACCCCTTCGCTACCCACTCCGGATACTTCTCCAGCCTGTACCCCCATCACCAGTTCAGCCCGTTTCCACATCATCACTCTTATCCAGAGCAGGAGATTGTGAATCTCTTCATCCCGACCCAGGCTGTGGGCACCATCATCGGGAAGAAAGGGGCGCACCTCAAACAGCTGGCAAGATTCGCCGGAGCCTCCATCACGATTGCCCCAGCGGAAGGCCGAGACGTCAGTGAAAGGATGGTCATCATCACCGGGCCACCTGAAGCCCAGTTCAAGGCCCAGGGACGGATCTTTGGAAAACTGAAAGAAGAAAACTTCTTTAACCCCAAAGAAGAAGTGAAGCTGGAAGCCCATATCAGAGTGCCCTCTTCCACAGCTGGCCGGGTGATTGGCAAAGGTGGCAAAACCGTGAATGAACTGCAGAACTTAACCAGTGCAGAAGTCATCGTGCCTCGTGACCAGACACCGGATGAAAATGAGGAAGTGATCGTCAGAATTATCGGGCATTTCTTTGCTAGCCAGACTGCACAGCGCAAGATCAGGGAAATTGTACAACAGGTGAAGCAGCAGAAGCAGAAATATCCTCAGGGAGTCACCTCACAGCGCAGCAAGTGAGGCTCCCACAGGCGCCAGCAAAACGACGGATGAATGTAGCCCTTCCAACACCTGACAGAATGAGACCAAACACAGCCAGCCAGATCGGGAGCAAACCAAAGACCATCCTGAGGAAGAGAAGTCTGCGGAGGTGGCCAGGGACTCTGCAGAGGCCCTGTGAAGCGGGCGGGGAAGGCCAGCGGGGCTTGCCAGCCCCCCCAGGGCCTCTGCAGGCTCCCCAGCCATCCACTTCACCACGCACTGGGATCTCTCCTTACCTCCCAAGACGCTATCCCTTCTAGTTGCACTAACATAGTGAACGTGTTCAAAGCCAAGCAAATTTCACACCCTTTTTTTTTTTTTTTTTGGCAAAGTGTCTCTGTTGTACATGTGTGTACATATTAGAAGGGAAGATGTTAAGATACGTTGCCTGTGGGTTACACAGGGTGCCTGCGGCGGTAATATATTTTAGAAATAATATATCAAATAACTCAACTAACTTCAATTTTTAATCAATTATTAATTTTTTTTCTTTTTAAAGAGAAAGCAGGCTTTTCTAGACTTTAAAGAATGAAGTCTTTCTTTGGGAGGTCTGATAGTGTAGAGAGGAGCTTTGAGGCCACCCACACAAAATTCACCCAGAGGGAATCTCATCAAAAGGACACTGACAGCAGTTCTGGATCACCTGTGTATGTCAACAGAAGGGATACCATCTCTTTGAAGAGGAAACTCTCTTCATGCCTGTCCAGCTCATACATCCATTTCTCTTTGCTTCACAGGTTTTACACTGTTTTTTTGCATACTGCTATATAATTCTGTCTCTCTCTGTTTATCTCTCCCTTCCCTCCCTTCCTCCCCCCCCCATCTCTTCCATCCCCATTCTTTTGAATTCCCTCATCCCTCTGTCTCGGTCCCCTGTATCTATGCACCTCCTCGCCCCCAGGCAAAGCCGTGCTCTGAGTATCACAGCACACAAAAGGAACAAAAGCGACACACACAAACCAGCCTCAACTTACACTTGGTTACTCAAAAGAACAAGAGTCAATGGTACTTGTCCTAGCATTTTGGAAGAGGAAAACAGGAACCCATCAAACCAACCAACCAACCAAAGAAAAATTCCACAAGGAAAGAATGTATTTTGTCTTTTTACATTTTGGTGTATAAGCCATTAATATTCAGCAAAATGATTTCTTTCTTTTAAAAAAAATGTGGAGGAAAAATAGCAATTTATACAAGGTTGTTGGCCCAGGGCATTAAATTTACAGATTTTTTTAACGAGAAAAACACACACAAAGGCCGGGCGCTGTGGCTCACGCCTGTAATCCTAGCTCTTGGGAGGCCGAGGCGGGCGGATTGCTCAAGGTCAGGAGTTCAAAACCAGCCTGAGCAAGAGCGAGACCCCGTCTCTACTATAAATAGAAAGAAATCAATTGGCCAACTGATATATATATAAAAAATTAGCCGGGCATGGTGGCACATGCCTGTAGTCCCAGCTACCAGGGAGGCTGAGGCAGAAGGATCGCTCGAGCCCAGGAGTTTGAGGTTGCTGTGAGCTAGGCTGACGCCACGACACTCACTCTAGCCTGGGCAACAAAGCGAGACTCTGTCTCAAAAAAAAAAAAAAAAACACACACAAAAAAGCTACCTCAGGTGTTTTTTACCTCAGCACCTTGCTCTTGTGTTTCCCTTAGAGATTTTGTAAAACTGATAGTCGGAGCATTTTTTTATTTTTTTAATAAAAATGAGTTGGAAAAAAATAAGATATCAACTGCCAGCCTGGAGAAGGTGACAGTCCAAGTGTGCAGCAACTGTTCTGAACTGTCTTCCGCTAGCCAAGAACCTATATGGCCTTCTTTTGAACAAACCTTGAAAATGTTTATTAAAAAATATATATGAAAAAGAAAAACACAGAGAGAAAATATTGGAGATGCCCTGAATTTCATAGGGTACGCGCCATTAGGGCTTTTTGCGCTAAAGGATGAACATGTACTGGTTTATGTGAACAAGCCATTATACCACCAGACTGCAATGCCAGTTTCCTCTACTGCAAACAGTGTTCTGTGACAAAAAACAAAAGAAAAAAAAAAAAAAGAAATATATCCAGCTAACAAGAAAAAAAAAGAAATTAATTGGCCAACTAATACATATATAGAAAAAATTAGCCGGGCATGGTGGCGCATGCCTGTAGTCCCAGCTACTTGGGAGGCTGAGGCAGAAGGATTGCTTGAGCCCAGGAGATTGAGGTTGCTGTGAGCTAGGCTGACGCCACGGCACTCACTCTAGCCTGGGCAACAAAGCGAGACTCTGTCTCAAAAAAAAAAAAAGACCTAATATTTCATTATTCTGAATTTAGGAAAGGCAATGTCAAAAAGTCATCAGAAACAAACTGGCCACAAGAACAAGGAATATATTGTTGTTTTGGCTACCTCATTAATCAGAATGATAATAATAATATTTAAAATAAACATAACAAAAGTTAACCTAATAATTATTAAAAATTTTAGCCCTTCCTAAAGTAAAGAATTCTTGTTCTTTTATTTTAAACAACTTAGTATCATGGTAAGAGGCAACATAGAAACACAAAAAAAATTAGACTTTTTTTTTTTTTTTTTGAGACAGAGTCTCACTCTGTTGCCCAGGCTAGAGTGCCATGGCATCAGCCTAGCTCACAGCAACCTCAAACTTTTGGGCTCAAGCGATCCTACTGCCTCAGCCTCCCGAGTAGCTGGGACTACAGGCATGTTTCACCATGCCCGGCTAATTTTTTTCTATATATATTTTTCAGTTGTTCATATAATTTCTTCTATTTTTTTTTTAGTAGAGAAGGGGTCTTGCTCTTGCTCAGGCTGGTCTCAAATTCCTGGTCTTGAGTGATCCTCCTGCCTGGGCCTCCCAGAATGCTAGGATTACAGGCGTGAGCCACCGTGCCGGCCCAAGAATATGACATTTTTAGAATTCACATGGATAGCTCGTTTAGATTAAATAATTTGCAATACTGTCTGAAATTACAAAAGCATATATTTTAAATGATAACCGTTATTATAATTTTATTTAGATCAACACATAGGTTTATGTTTTCATAATTATGAAAGTAATATTAGTGTATCTGACTGGTAAAAGTAGTACAGGCAATTTATTAGGCTTTCTTTGAGAAAGTAAACCAAGTTTTGCATCACCTAGAATATTCCTAGAATTGCTAAAATTGTGATAAAATCAGAGATAAGTCATATTATCAAACCAGGCTAATTTCCAAGGATTTGTCCTAACTAGAAATGTTTTATTTTGTTCCTTTTATGTAATATTCCAATTATTAAATTACTTAAATTGGTTAAAAGCTTTGAGTGGTCTGCATCTTTTTTTACCTTGTAACTCAGTAACCAAAGTCATTACCTTAATTCAGTTATTTAATTTTTGCCCTGAGAGTTTAGCTGCAATTGGAGAGGGAAAAAAGTCTTTAAGGAACCAGCATATTTAAAGCAATATAAATTAAAATTTTCTTTTTCTTTTATAAATTCTTGAATTTCCTTATTTTATTTATTTAATTTTTTTATTTTTTTGAGACAGAGTCTCACTCTGTTGCCTGGGCTAGAGAGTGAGTGCCATAGCATCAGCCTAGCTCACAGCAACCTCAAACTCCTGGGCTCAAGCGATCCTCCTGCCTCAGCCTCCCAAGTAGCTGGGACTACAGGCATGCACCACCATGCCCGGCTAATTTTTTTTTTTTTTTTTTTTTTTTTTTTTTTTTTTTTTTGAGACAGAGTCTCGCTTTGTTGTCCAGGCTAGAGTGAGTGCCGTGGCGTCAACCTAGCTCACAGCAACCTCAAACTCCTGGGCTTGAGTGATCCTTCTGCCTCAGCCTCCCGAGTAGCTGGGACTACAGGCATGCGCCACCATGCCCGGCTAATTTTTTATATATATATCAGTTGGCCAATTAATTTCTTTCTATTTATAGTAGAGACGGGGTCTCGCTCTTGCTCAGGCTGGTTTTGAACTCCTGACCTTGAGCAATCCGCCCGCCTCGGCCTCCCAAGAGCTAGGATTACAGGCGTGAGCCACAGCGCCCGGCCTAATTTTTTTTTTTTTTTTTTTTTTTTTTTTTCCTTTTTTCTTTTACCAGAAATGTCTGTTGTATAATTTTTTCTATATATATTAGGTGGCCAATTAATTTCTTTCTATTTATAGTAGAGACGGGTTCTCACTCTTGCTCAGGCTGGTTTCGAACTCCTGACCTCGAGCGATCCGCCCACCTTGGCCTCCCAGAGTGCTAGGATTATAGGCGAGAGCCACCAACCTGGGCTGAATTTCCTTATTTTAAAGTCATGTAAGTGCTTAGTCTGTACAAACCAATTAGCACAGAGCTCTTAAAGATTCTAGGGGCACTTATCTGATTTAGTAGTTTTCTGTTTTTTAAATGTTAGATTTGTCTAAATGGGTTAGATACTCCTAAGGTGTGCATGCGATGAAAGCCTTTAGCATCAACACAAAGGCGGACTATTGTACAACTGAGCTTTTGTTTCCCTTTTTGTGCTAAAACTTCAGGGAGGTAGAAAACTTATTAAAATCAAAATTTTTCTACAGAGGACCCTGTAGCTACTGTGATTGTAGCTACTGTGATTGTAAACTGTATTTAATGAAAAACTACTCTTTTACCAACTGGGCTCAGGAATTAGGATTACAATAGGAAGCAAAAACTCAGAAAGTAGGAGTTTGAGGTTAGATGTTGACAAATCCAAATGAACAAGAGAAAAAAAAAAATTAGAACAAAGGCTGGGGGTTTGAACCAAGCAACACAGCTGAGCAGCACTACGCTGATGCAGGGACCTCAGACTGTGCTTCCAACAGCCCCAGGTCACCCTCCCCCAAGGCTGTGTCTTTCCTCGTGACAAGGCGTGGAATGCCCTGCACTATTTGGTCCACAAGACTGATGGACCTACTATGGTTAGTGTTACTTGACTTAACACACATTAAAAGAATACAAGATTCTCAGTTAAATTCGAATTTCAGAAAAATAATGATTACTTTTTTAGTGTAAGTATGTCCCAAATATTGCACGGGATATATTTATGCTAAAAAATAATTACAGGGGGCCCCGTCACGGTGGCTCACGCCTATAATCCTAGCACTCTGGGAGGCCGGGGTGGGATGATCATTTGAGCTCAGGAGTTTGAGACCAGCCTGAGCAAGACTAAGATCCTATCTCTACTAAAAATAGAAAGAAATTAGCTGGACAACTAAAAATATATAGAAAAAATTAGCCGGGCATGGTGGCGCATGCCTGTAGTCCCAGCTACTCAGGAGGCTGAGGCAGGAGGATTGCTTGAGCCCAGGAGTTTGAGGTTGCTGTGAGCTAGGCTGACGCCACGGCACTCAGTCTCAAAAAAAAGAGATAGTAGTTTAAAAATGCTCCTTTATAACAATCAGAACAAAATTTATCAGGGAATGAAAAATATCATTAACAGGTAAGTAAAAGTAACAGAAAATAAACAGGGTTAGTAAAGAGTTTCCTAATGAATTAAACCAAAGAGAACCACAAGGAGCCTAGGATATCCTAGGATAACAAAATGTAGCAATGAGAACTCAGCAGAAATCTGTGAAGCTCAACATTGTCCTGGAGACATAGTCTCCCAGCAGCAGATCTGGAAGACAATCAGTGGAGGGCGCACAGCAGGCCAGAACTGAGCACTCAAGAATTGACAGTCCTGTGAGATTGCCACTATGTGGGACCTTCATTTTGGTGAAGTTTCCAAACTGTTAATGAGATAAGGAGACCAACTGAAAGGCAAAGACAAACCTGGATTCATTAGACTTGCTGAGCACCAGGTAGCTACATGCATTTGCAAACACAGTCTTTCCCAACAGTGTTTCAGCCGTTCACACTCACGTTTACTGAACGGAGTATGGGGATTCTGATGGGCTCTAACAAAGGGTGTGATGGTTAATTTTGTGTGTGACCTCCACTGGGCCACAGGATGCTCAAATAACTGGTCTAAACACTATTTGGGGGCGTGTCTGCGAGGGTGTTTCCAGAAGAGATTAGCATTTGGATTGGTGGGCTGAGTAAAGCAGATGGCCCGCCCCGGTGTGAGTAGGCCTCATCCAATCAGTTGAGGGCCTGGTTAGAACGAAAAGGCAGAAGGTTGAATTAACTCTGCCTGACCTATTGAACTGGGATATTGCTCTTCTGTCCTTGTGCTCCTGGTTCTCAAGCCTTCAGACCCAGGTTGGATACCATCTATACCATCAGTCCTCTGGTTCTCAGGACTTGGAACTACACCATAGGCTTTTCTGGGTCTCCAGCAAGCAGATGACAGAGCGTGGGACGTCTCAGCCTCCAGACTTGCGGGAGCCAATACCTTATAATAAATCTCTGTTTTATATACATATATAGCCATATATATAGTCATATACAGAGTTATATATAGTCATGTATATAGTCATATGTAGAGTTCTATATATTCTCATATATGTAGCTACATATGGTCATATATATACACATATGCCCCTCCCTATTCATGCCCCGGTTCAGGCACTGCAGCCATAGAACCGAAGGCTGATCACTGATGGAGAACAAGGCCTTTGCAAGCAGACTCTGGCCCAGATTTCAACGCTGAAAGCCCCTGTCCACGTGGGACGGCAGAGTGATGGTGTCAAGTCCGGGCAGAGGCTGGACCCACACAGCCTCTGCTGCTCTAAGGGGCTGACGGGAGACACATCTTGGGGTGTGAGCCCCCTTTCCCCACACCAGCCCAGCTTTCTTCCTGAAGCGCTGTGCCGAGGCCAGCAGTGGCCATGCGTGCGCTGTGCTTGCCAGCAGGGTTAGACGGCTCTCACTCAACAAGAGGTTCAGGCCACTGCAAGGAACAAGCAAGCTGCAGTCAGCTGGAGAAACTTGCTTGGTGTGGGAGGATGAGAAATTTGGTGCCTAATCATTCTCATATTGGTTTATTTTCTACTTAAAAAGACAACTCGTATTATATGCTATAACACAGACAAGCCTTGAAAACATGCAAAGTGAAAGAAGCCAGACACGGAAGGCCATATATTGTGTGATTCCACTCATACGAAATATCCAGAAGGGGCAGATTTCCAGAAGCAGAAAGTAGATCAGCAGTTGCCAGGGAATAGGGGGCAAGGCAAATGGGAAGTGTAGGTTTATTCCAGAGATGATGGAAACATTCCAGAACTAGGCAGTGGTGATGGTTGTACAACTTTGTTAATATACTAAAACCCAATGAATCATGCAGTTTAAAATGGTAGAAAAAAATGTTTGCCAATCTTTGTTCTAAAAAAAATGTGAGGTCACGCCTGTAATCCTAGCACTCTGGGAGGATCACTCAAGGTCAGGATCGCTCAAGGTCAAGGTTCAAAACCAGCATGAGCAAGAGCAAGACCCCGTCTCTACTAAAAATAGAAAGAAATTAATTGACCGACTAAAAATATATAGAAAAAATTAGCCAGGCATGGTGGCACATGCCTGTAGTCCCAGGTACTCGGGAGGCTGAGGCAGGAGGATTGCTTGAGCCCAGGAGTTTGAGGTTGCTGTGAGCTAGGCTGATGCCACGGCACTCTAGCCGGGGCAACAGAGTGAGACTCTGTCTCAAAAAGAAAAAAAGTGAGGGAGGAATGGAGACAGCATATGCAAAACAATTTATGTAACTGTCTCAGTGATCACTTTGGAATTGGTAATATTAGTACTGATATTTTCAGACTATAGTGTAATGTAGGATAAAATAAATGCGTAATTGATAATGAGGATTGGCCAGGTGCGGTGGCTCATGCCTGTAATCCTAGCACTCTGGGAGGCCAAGGAGGGAGGATCGCTTCAGGTCAGGAATTCAACACCGGCCTGAGCAAGAGAGAGACATCATCTCTACAAAAAATAGAAAAAATTAGCCAGGCGTCGTGGTGCACACCTGTAGTCCCAGCTACTCAGGAGGCCACGGCAGGAGGATCACTTGAGCCCAGGAGTTTGAGGTTGCCATGAGCTATGATGACACCACTGCACTCTAGTCTCGCTGTCTCAAGGAAAAAAAATGAGGATATTCTAATTCATCATTCCCTTTTTCCTTGAGAGCCAGGATTTTTGGTATGGAAAAAAAGTAGATACAGATGTCATATAGAAATGGTTAAGTTTTTAAAAACATATCACATACTTGTATCTGTTATCTATGTATCTAATCTTTGTTTCTTTCTTTCTTTCAAGTGCTGGAACCAATGACCAGCTCACAGCAATGAGCATCCTAGTTCCCTAATCACAGATTATGATCCAGGGCAGCTTCTTGGAGGAACAGCTATTTACAAATCTGGGACAAGGAATGTAAAAGACAAGCCCGGAGCGCTTGGTCATACCAGTTAGAAAGGATGCTACAAAGACTACCAGAGCTTGATCAAGCCTTTCTGGAGCCAACTTGAAGAGACTCCAACTCTTGGAGACAGGACAATTTAAGTGTCAACAATAATAATAGGCTGGGCGTGGTGACTCTGTCTCAAATAATAATAATAATAATAATTGCCATGGATTAAAATCCATCAAATATGTTTGAATCCATGAGTTCATACTTTTTTTAAAAAGAGAGCTGGTTCTTCAGAGGAACCAGCTTACTAACTTCAAAAGTGAAAATCCAAGGTCAAGAATCAAGTATGTCTCCCACCTTTGCTATATGAACTATACCTTTGAATTACCAAATAGTAGATTAGAACAAGAATCCCTTAATAAAAGTATTCCAACTAATAAACGAAAAAGAAATAATAGAATTAGAGTGTCACTATTTGGCAGCCACCAATAAATTAATAAATCTGGGCATTGTGTCCAGCAACTACTAACATCATAAAAAGAGAGGAAGCCAGACATGGTGTGACTACCAAAGAAAGAACACAACAGCATCTGTAATGTTGTCAAAGGGGCTGAACCAGAGTCGGACCAAGCCTCTGGATCCAGCTGCCAATTTGCAACAAATGCAGAGGGTGAAGGCACATGTTGAGCTACAAAGTGAGCATGCAGTCAGTAAAATTCAGACGTTGGGAGACTCTGTAGGTCTGTGGGCCTTCTCCAACAGAAAAAGTGCAAGGGAAAGAAAGGGATGGAGGGGAAACCTGTAGATGAACAGAGACTTAAAAGACACGTCAAATGTTAAGAGATGAACAATTCTGAACTGTAGTGTCTAGGGACACACGCTTGGTGATAAAACTATAAAGAGCAGCAAAATGATTGCTATAAGAGCTTGGAGAGTGGTTAATTTTGGGGGGAAGGAGTGAGTTATAGTTAACATGAGACATGTGGAGGGCTTCTGGCATGGTTGATAAAATTCCATTTCTTGACCTGGTTGTGTTTACAAGGATTTTTATTATGAATAACACTGTTATGAACATTCATGAGCATATTTTTGTGTGAACATGTTTTTATTTTTTTCTGGTATATACCTAGGAGTGGAATTGCTGAGTCTTATGGTAACTGTATGTTTAACCTTTTGCGGAACTGTAGACTTTTCCAAAGCAGATGCATCATTTTATAATTTCACTGCAATGGATGAATGTTTCTTTTTAAGGACACTAAAATATAAATACATCATACTTCCTGTAAAAGACACTCAGCAGCCTCCAAAATGAGGCAAGCACAGATTATTCAGAACTTTCAGAAAGGATAACTTATTCCCTCTTCATGTGTATTCTGCCAGCTACAATTCCCTCAGTTGGAATAGAACAACTAGAAAAAGTTCAAAGCTTGTGTCTGACCTACCAGAAGTGATATATGACACCACTTCTGCTCAGAAAACGCAAAAAACTAGTCTAACTTCATTAACTAGAGTTGTCATGGACAGTCAATCACACAGCCCTTGATTTTCTTCTTGGCCAACTAAGGGAAAATTTGTGCTATGGCAAATGCTATTTGCTATACCTATATAAATACTATAGGACAAACAGTAAAAGCCACCTGACTCCCTAAAACAGATTCTGGAACATGTTTTCATTGCCTGAATTTCATAATTTAGGCCCTTGGCTTCCAGCCCTATTACAAGGACTAAGAGTTATTTTTATTCTGATAATTGCCTGTGTTACAACTGGCTGATGCAGCCTGTGTGGAATCTTAAGTGCTACTGCACAGCCATTGCCACATCAGATGGTCCAGCAACTCATCCTACAACAGAAGAAAAGATGAACTCTAGTTCAATTCCAGACTACGTTCAGTGGGTGCTCTTCTTGATCAACAAATTGATCTTAATCAGCAAGATCTTGGCAAGGATGGATATCCGGGTATAATGCATTAACATCCTGAGATTTAACTTTGTCCTTGACCAAAAAGGAGACCTGAGAAAGAACAGCCCCTGACAGCTAGAGCTATTCTGTTGTCCATGTGTTATTATAAGCTGTTCTGGTGTTCACTGGCCATTCTGTTCTCCTGTCCTCCAGTTCTCTTCTCCCAGAACATCATGATCAGATATGGTTACTTTGCAACCATGATAAAATGAAACAAAACAAGGCCACTTCATAATTCTGCCTAAGCACAGATAAAATCAAGTACCGTGTGCTACTCAACGATTACCCAATCATAGAATTATCCCTACTTTCTGATAGTATCCAACCTAGAGCTAACCCCAGCTACCTTAGACCTTCTCCCAAATCATGCAACCAAAGCCCAAATGCCACAATTGGTAATTCTAACACCCTCTCATTGAGCCTCATGGTTCCCCACTGCAATGAGTAATAAATCCACCTTGTCTAACTACAGGTGTTCTCCCTGTAGTCTTTGGCTGAAGGGCATTGACAACGTATATTAATTATATATATCTAAAAAACAAAAAGAAATAAAAGCTATTTGTATGTTTTTCTTCATTTTTGAAGAGCAAAAATCCTTGTAAACACAACCAGGTCAAGAAATGGAATTTTATCAACCATGCCAGAAGCCCTCCACATGTCTCATGTTAACTATAACTCACTCCTTCCCCCCAAAATTAACCACTCTCCAAGCTCTTATAGCAATCATTTTGCTGCTCTTTATAGTTTTATCACCAAGCGTGTGTCCCTAGACACTACAGTTCAGAATTGTTCATCTCTTAACATTTGACGTGTCTTTTAAGTCTCTGTTCATCTACAGGTTTCCCCTCCATCCCTTTCTTTCCCTTGCACTTTTTCTGTTGGAGAAGGCCCACAGACCTACAGAGTCTCCCAACGTCTGAATTTTACTGACTGCATGCTCACTTTGTAGCTCAACATGTGCCTTCACCCTCTGCATTTGTTGCAAATTGGCAGCTGGATCCAGAGGCTTGGTCCGACTCTGGTTCAGCCCCTTTGACAACATTACAGATGCTGTTGTGTTCTTTCTTTGGTAGTCACACCATGTCTGGCTTCCTCTCTTTTTATGATGTTAGTAGTTGCTGGACACAATGCCCAGATTTATTAATTTATTGGTGGCTGCCAAATAGTGACACTCTAATTCTATTATTTCTTTTTCGTTTATTAGTTGGAATACTTTTATTAAGGGATTCTTGTTCTAATCTACTATTTGGTAATTCAAAGGTATAGTTCATATAGCAAAGGTGGGAGACATACTTGATTCTTGACCTTGGATTTTCACTTTTGAAGTTAGTAAGCTGGTTCCTCTGAAGAACCAGCTCTCTTTTAAAAAAAAGTATGAACTCATGGATTCAAACATATTTGATGGATTTTAATCCATGGCAATTATTATTATTATTATTATTTGAGACAGAGTCACCACGCCCAGCCTATTATTATTGTTGACACTTAAATTGTCCTGTCTCCAAGAGTTGGAGTCTCTTCAAGTTGGCTCCAGAAAGGCTTGATCAAGCTCTGGTAGTCTTTGTAGCATCCTTTCTAATTGGTATGACCAAGCGCTCCGGGCTTGTCTTTTACATTCCTTGTCCCAGATTTGTAAATAGCTGTTCCTCCAAGAAGCTGCCCTGGATCATAATCTGTGATTAGGGAACTAGGATGCTCATTGCTGTGAGCTGGTCATTGGTTCCAGCACTTGAAAGAAAGAAAGAAACAAAGATTAGATACATAGATAACAGATACAAGTATGTGATATGTTTTTAAAAACTTAACCATTTCTATATGACATCTGTATCTACTTTTTTTCCATACCAAAAATCCTGGCTCTCAAGGAAAAAGGGAATGATGAATTAGAATATCCTCATTTTTTTTCCTTGAGACAGCGAGACTAGAGTGCAGTGGTGTCATCATAGCTCATGGCAACCTCAAACTCCTGGGCTCAAGTGATCCTCCTGCCTTGGCCTCCTGAGTAGCTGGGACTACAGGTGTGCACCACGACGCCTGGCTAATTTTTTCTATTTTTTGTAGAGATGATGTCTCTCTCTTGCTCAGGCCGGTGTTGAACTCCTGACCTGAAGCGATCCTCCCTCCTTGGCCTCCCAGAGTGCTAGGATTACAGGCATGAGCCACCGCACCTGGCCAATCCTCATTATCAATTACGCATTTATTTTATCCTACATTACGCTATAGTCTGAAAATATCAGTACTAATATTACCAATTCCAAAGTGATCACTGAGACAGTTACATAAATTGTTTTGCATATGCTGTCTCCATTCCTCCCTCACTTTTTTTCTTTTTGAGACAGAGTCTCACTCTGTTGCCCCGGCTAGAGTGCCGTGGCATCAGCCTAGCTCACAGCAACCTCAAACTCCTGGGCTCAAGCAATCCTCCTGCCTCAGCCTCCCGAGTACCTGGGACTACAGGCATGTGCCACCATGCCTGGCTAATTTTTTCTATATATTTTTAGTCGGTCAATTAATTTCTTTCTATTTTTAGTAGAGACGGGGTCTTGCTCTTGCTCATGCTGGTTTTGAACCTTGACCTTGAGCGATCCTGACCTTGAGTGATCCTCCCAGAGTGCTAGGATTACAGGCGTGACCTCACATTTTTTTTAGAACAAAGATTGGCAAACATTTTTTTCTACCATTTTAAACTGCATGATTCATTGGGTTTTAGTATATTAACAAAGTTGTACAACCATCACCACTGCCTAGTTCTGGAATGTTTCCATCATCTCTGGAATAAACCTACACTTCCCATTTGCCTTGCCCCCTATTCCCTGGCAACTGCTGATCTACTTTCTGCTTCTGGAAATCTGCCCCTTCTGGATATTTCGTATGAGTGGAATCACACAATATATGGCCTTCCGTGTCTGGCTTCTTTCACTTTGCATGTTTTCAAGGCTTGTCTGTGTTATAGCATATAATACGAGTTGTCTTTTTAAGTAGAAAATAAACCAATATGAGAATGATTAGGCACCAAATTTCTCATCCTCCCACACCAAGCAAGTTTCTCCAGCTGACTGCAGCTTGCTTGTTCCTTGCAGTGGCCTGAACCTCTTGTTGAGTGAGAGCCGTCTAACCCTGCTGGCAAGCACAGCGCACGCATGGCCACTGCTGGCCTCGGCACAGCGCTTCAGGAAGAAAGCTGGGCTGGTGTGGGGAAAGGGGGCTCACACCCCAAGATGTGTCTCCCGTCAGCCCCTTAGAGCAGCAGAGGCTGTGTGGGTCCAGCCTCTGCCCGGACTTGACACCATCACTCTGCCGTCCCACGTGGACAGGGGCTTTCAGCGTTGAAATCTGGGCCAGAGTCTGCTTGCAAAGGCCTTGTTCTCCATCAGTGATCAGCCTTCGGTTCTATGGCTGCAGTGCCTGAACCGGGGCATGAATAGGGAGGGACAGATTTCAATCTCCATGCTGAGAACCATTCTGCCCCCAGAACTCTGGCCAGAGCGTACCCCCTTGGGCTTCAGCATCTAATGCTGCGAGTCTCAGGTATGACTGTCCCTTGTCCTGCATGGAAGGATTGGCTCAGATATCCCCAAGACCTGAGAACTTCTCCCAGAGCCCGCTCACCCACCCAGCCCACCCTTCTATGTGTATCTGTGTGGTAGAGCCCTGATCACAATGAATTGAATGATGTGTTTAAGTGACAGTTCCCTCAACCAGTTTGGGAGGCTTTTGAAAGCAGGGACCATGTTTTATTTATTTTATACCCCAGTGCCTGGTTTTGAGAATACTCTTCATCAATGTGTGATAAGTTAGAGAGGGAAAAGTCAGTGAAGTGATGAGAGTCTTGTCTCCCGTGAACAGAATGCCTGAGAGCGGTAGCTTTGCCTCTTCACTGCTCCCTCCCCCCCGTGAAACCCAACATAGGTGGGGCTCAGGGAGACTATGTAGATGAGTGATATCTTCATTTAAGATCCAAAAAATCTCCACCTATAGGACTTTAAGAGAATATCTTTATTTAGCTCAAGTAGATGTTCCTCCACATTTTTGGATACTTGGGTTAGAATTTTCTCTATTGCATTAAATCAATGGTTCTTAAGCCCTTATATATGATAAATGCAAACATGCAAACACAATACAGACTAGAATAAAAAGGCTGGTGATTACAAACATTAAAAACAGACATACTCATACAGGGTGTAGGGAAGGGAAACAGGCAGAAGGTGATTGAAATACCACCAGCCCCACGACCCTCATCTTGGTGCCCAGAAATGTGCACTCCGTCTGCTTCCTGCTCCTCTTAGACACAAGTCCTCAGCCCCTCCTGGACAGAAACGGGCCTTTATAAGGCCAAGAGGCAGCCCATTTGTTCCTGCCTGCAGGGAGGGCAGAGGAAGGCGATTCCCCCAGGCACGATCCCCAGATCCATGGGGTCAGATTGCTCAGCGTTGTTCAAGCAGTGAGGCTACCTCTGTGCCAGTATCCTGAGTTGTCTTTTCTCTCCAGTCTTGGTGGCTCCCAATTGTCAAAGAGGTCTTGGTGTGGCGTGCTCTGTTTCTCAAACCAGTCAACACCCCATAGAGCCAGCCAGCTGCGGGGCCAAGGGGCTTCTGGAGAGCTCTTCAGAGGTTCTCAGAGGCCTCCTTCACCCTGCCAGGCCCCCTAGCTCAAGCACAACATCAGAAGGCTTCATCGGCTCCTGCTGTGTTCACTGTCTTGGTGGATATGGAGAGGGACAAGTCCAGGCTAGGGGCAGGCCTGATCCCTCAGGCTTGCCCACAGCTCTGAAAGCAAAAACAGCCAAGCCAGTCTCTGTGAGTTTCAGGCTGAAGCTTAGACACTCCCGGGCCAGCCCCCTGGTCAGGCTGCCCAGGCAGGCCAGGTAGGCAGAGTCTGGGCTTCAGGGTTCTCGGGCCCCTAACACCGCATCTGCACTTGGAAGTGCTCACAACGGGCATGCTTCATGGTCAGTCCATAGATGGGGGTCATGTCCACCTTCATGCCTGGCAACACGCTGAATTCCACCTGCTGCAGCAGGGTGGCCAGGAAAAGAAAGACCTCCAAGCGGCCGATGGTCTCCCCAATGCACTTCCGCTTGCCCAAGCCAAAGAGAATCATCTTCTCACTCAGCGCCTTGTTAATAATGCCATCAGGGGTGAGAAAACGCTCGGGACGGAACTCGAATGGGTCACCCCACAGCTTCCTGTAACCAGAGGGAGGCAGCTGAATTGGCAGGCTGGGGGCTCAGAAGCATCAAGTGGATTGAGCCCCAGCCCCAAAGGATGGGGAGTGGGCAGGGAGCCCACAGACAGGAGGGTCTGAACCCCAGGAGAGGAAAGGCCCAGCCTTTCCCCTGCCCATCTCGACTTACTGGTCATGGTTGATCTGCCACTGGTTCACAAAGACACAGTGCCCCTTGGGGATGTAAAAGCCATTCAGACTTGTGTCTCTCGTGGTGCTGGGGAGGAAGGAAGCTCAGTCAGGCTCACATGCCATGTCTCTCCCACTGCCCTAATCAGGTATGTGGACGGGAGTAAGGCACGTGTTGGAAGCAGCGGATCTATAGGGCTTTACCTGTGGGGGATGGTGAAAGGGACGAAGGAGGAGTGTCGGAAGGTCTCCAGGATGAAGGCCTCCATGTAGGGCAGCTGGGGCCTGTCAGACAGCCGGGGCCGCCGCGCCCTGCCGATCACCGCGTCTGCAGAATACAAAGGACCAGATTGGTTAAGGGGCTGCCTAGACCTTGGCCAGGCTTCTGACCTTGACCCTTTTGAAGGGAGCCACCACCTACCTAGCTCCTCCTGGATCTTTTTCTGTATCCTGGGGTTTGTCACCAAGTACATTAAGCTCCAGGAGATGGCAGTTGTGACTGTGTCAAACCCTGGACAAGGTAGAACAAAGGGAGAATTTAGGCAGGTGGTGGGTCAGGGCACTTGGGTACAGGAAGGGCACAATGGGATAATTCATACCGGCTCCAAAGATATCCGAGACAACATTAATGATCTTCTCATCGGACAGCTGAATGTTGGCATTCTCATCCAGCTTCCTATCCTGACAGTGCTCAATCAGGCTGTCTGTGATGTCCCGGATATGGCCCTAAGTAAGGAAGGTCCACAAGTGACCAAGATACCAAACTCAGACCTACCTCTCCATCTGCGCCTGGCTCCACGACCCCTAGCACCTTTGATCAAGAGATGACATCCCCTGAGGCTGTCATCCCAGCTTCTCTCTCCTCCCCAAAGCTCTCTTACCTTAGAATACTGTTAGCCTCATCTCAAGGGACACCTGACACACAGAGTCTGGTACTGTGACCATCTGGATGTGTTCTTTAACTTTTTTCTACCATGTGGCTAGGAGACAAACTCTCTAACTCTTCCTGGTCCTCTAAAAAGCAGCCCCGGGTCTTGCATGTGAGGGTGTGCAGCAGCCATTGCTGTCAGACAGAAGTGGAGAAGGGACACTGCAGAGGAGCTCTGCTTCCCTGCCAAGGGTGGAGTCCACTCCACAACTGGGTGAAGCCTTCCTGAGAATTTGCCAGACCACATGCTGTCCCTTATCTCTGACCTCACAGCCCCTGACCCTACCTGCTTTCACCACCACCTACCTCTCCCCAGCCTGTACCTTCTCAAATATTTTATAGTGCTCCTTGACCATCTTCTGCATGAAGCTGTAGAACTTCTTATTCAGATCCTTGAAGGCATCCAGGGCAGGGTTGGGCAGGTAGCGGAGGATGGGGATGAAGTCAGCTGGGTTTCCTGAGGCCACCATCTCCCCAAACTCATTATTCAGGTTGACCAGGCTAAGCAGTTCTTGGTTGTCATGGTCATAGCGCTGGCCAAAGCATATAGCACAGATCACATTGGCCACTGACACAACCACATACCTGTAGGGGTCAAAGTGCCCAGCCCCTGCCATCAGCTCCTGCAACTTGCTGATTAGGGCTTCAGCCTCTTTGCTCACGTGCTCCTCCAGGTAGCAGGAGAACGAGGAAGACGGGTCGGAGGCGATGGAGAAGGCTTTGAGGGCATTGTGGGCCAGGCGCCGGCGGGCAGCCCACACCGGTCCGGAGTCTGGGCTGAAGGTCATGCTCTGGCCATCAGTGACCAGGGTGAAGCTGTAGAAGTCGGGCCGGCCCTTGAAGTGGTCACCCTGCCGCACCAGGGCCTGCCGGATGGTGTCCAGGCCGCTCAGCACCAGCACAGGCGTGGAGCCAATGCGGATCTGCAGCACGTCCCCGTACTGCTGGCTCATCTTGGCCAGTGCCAGGTGCGGGTTCTTCCCCAGGGTCAGCACGTGCCCAATCAGGGGCCAGCCCCATGGCCCGGGTGGGCTCTTCAGACCCTTGGGGACCCGAGGCCTTGAGGCCCTGACCACCCAGAATACCAGGCAGAAGACGGCAGACACCAGGAGAAGCTCCGTGGCTGAGATGTGGAGTGGGAGTCCAAGTTCAGAAAGCATGATCAGCGCAGGGATCTTGGAGGGGACTGCTGAGAGATGGGACAGGAGGAAAAGCCAAGCCATCAGATGGAGGTTTGGAGGAGCCAACACCCTAGTGTCATCACGCTTGTCAGGGAAAGGGAAGCCTTTCCACCCCGAACTGCTGCCTAGACACGAAGAGGAAGAGGAGGTGGAAGACGTGTTTGTTAACTTGCCACTGTGTGCCAAGAATTTCACAGTCATTCTTCAATCCTGGCCACAAATCTATGAGAGAGACTGCAGTGAGGCGCAGGATAAGTAACTTGCCCAGGGTCACACAGCCAGGTAGTGTTGGGTACAGACCCCCAACCCAAGTTGCCTAATTCTAGGACACTTTCTCTTACCTGTACCAATCTGACATGGCATCTTGCAAACCAGTCTGTGATTTCCATATGGCCCACTACTATTACTTCACATGTGCCTAAAACCAACCTTAAATCCACCCACATAGCATCATCCTAAACAATATCCATGTGAAAATACAGCTTTGACTTGTTTCCCTAACACATGAAAATAGACACATAATCAACATTTATCACCCCAGATCCCTTTGAGTCCTACCTACCACACCTAGGAAAACCATACTATCAGAGGAACTAGGGATTATTTACTCCTTTGGCCTCATTTCACATCTGGGGAAATTGACCTCCGGAATAGGTACTCACTGATTTGCCCAAATTCACCCAGCAATCAGTGACAGAGCCAAGACTCAGGCCCCTAGGGACAGACAGCTCCTGGGAAGTTTCCATCTGCTGTCACGGGTACCTCCCTTTGAAGAGTGATCAGGTCAATGAAGGAATTTTTCCAGAATGCTCAGTTCTCTACCACTCTATCCCAGGATCTGGGAAATCCTGCCAGACCCCAGGACAGGGTGAGGAGGGGACAGGGGACAGAAAACCCACTGCCCAAGCCACACTGCTCTCAGCCCCAGCTCTCTGAGTTCAACTGGCCCACAGCTTAAAGCAGCTGGAGATCAGTGAGATTGAGCTCCCAGCCACAGAATTCCAGGCCAAGGTTTTCTTTGGGCTCAATTCTCAATGAATGAAGTCTGGGCCTTCCCCTTTTTTGTGTCACCTGAGAGCCAAGGATATTTGGAAGGCTCCCACTAGGCTGTAAAAAAGCTCCAGACTGGAATAGTGGAAATCAGGAATGGAGCTGAACTTAACAGAAGCTGAAACGATGCTTTCTCTCTAGGCTTGGTCTAGAAGGGCTGTGCAAATGCACAGGCCACTCTCTCTGAGGCATCAGGCTCTGCCTGGGGCATATGCCTGGTGCTGGGACTGAAGGTCAGGAGACGCAGTATTCCAGCCCAAGTGGCCTTGGACTGGTCATTTTACCTTTGTGGGCTTCAATTATAACAGGTGAGGGGGGGGTGACAAAATCTCCCAATTCAGAGAGCCCAATGGGATCCTAGGGAAGCAGAGACCCAGATCTGCTCTGGGGAACCACAGTCTTGCCCACAGGAGAAACACACAAGGCAGGCAGCTATGTGGTCCTACCCAAGCATTACAGCCTCAGAGTGTAGGGAGGCTTCCTGGAAAGCTGAATCCCAAACACACTAGACCCCTACTTCACTGCCAGCCCACGGTGTATCAGTGTCCCTTTCTTCACAATAGGTACCAGGACCTCTATCCTTTGTGAGGTGGTAGGAGGCCAAGGGAGATGTGACTGGTGAGTTTTCAGGGACCAGTGTTTCCAGCTCCCTACAGTTGGCAATCTGTCACACTGACTGCTTCCCAGCAGAGGACAGAGAAGACAGCCAATGGGATAGGAAAGGCCCCTGAGACTCCTACTCAGATTAGCCTCTCCTGTCTGGGTCAGGCAGGACATCTCAGCTCTGCCAAGCCATCCCTTGGGAGGGTAGAGCCTGCCAGGGTAGCTTTTAGATAGGGTGGGGTACAGCTGGTAAGAACCTAGCCTGCTCCCTCCATCTACCCTGCCCCACCCGGGGAGAAGCCCCTGTCATCACGTAGCCTGAGGGAGGGCTGCACAGGCTTCCCGCTTCCCTCAACTGTGTGCCTATTCCAGCCCCCCAGGTAACCCTGATGGAGAAGCCCTGAGTGGTCTGGGAGTAAGTGAGGGATAAAGCCAGAGCCTGAGTCCTGAAGTCCCGAATGGGAGGCCACCTACATCTAGAGGTCTGGTACTAGCTGTGTGACTATGGCCAAGTCCTGCTCTTCCCCTGGCCTTAGTTTCCCCTCTAGGGGGCTAGACTGAGTGGTCACTCAGGACATTCTTACCTAGCCTCCTTTTACAGAGGTGCTAGACCAGTGGCTACCTAGGAAGACCTGGAGGCACCAAAATTTTCTTTTTATTGGGAGGGAAGAGGCAAGCCAGAAGGCCCCCAGCACTCACCTGTGGCTGTGAGAAGGTGCTGAGCTGACCTGGGAAGACTGGACTGTGGAGCCAGGGACCCCCAAGGAGGATCAGAGAAGGCTCCTAGGAACTGTCACCTTCAGGGTGAGGGTGAAGGCACTGTCACCTTTATAGGCAGGCTCATGCATGTGGCCACGCCTCCTTCCCTGATGAGACAGAGGGAGGGGCAGCCTGAGGAGGGCTGATTGCTCCAGGATATGAGGGGGACTGGGGGGGGGGGGACAAGAACTCATCCAGGTGCCAGCATGTAAAGGGGTGAGGGCTGGGGACACCTGGGACTCCTAGTTCTAAGGCACCACATGGGCAGCGCAGAACCCAGCCAAGGTGGAGGTTTGAGGGAGAAGTCCCACGACAGCCCGAAGAGAAGGGCTATCGATCCTGGGGCACGGGGACTCCTCTTCATCATTTTTGCACCCCATGGAACATCAGGCGTGCAAATGCCTACCCCTCACTGCTAGCTAACCGGGGCCAGGCAGGCAGGGGCGCGGCTGCCGGCTGTGACCTTCCCCTAGGTCTGAGTCCCCGTTCTGCTCGTTCTGCTCGCGTGAGAAGCGCGGCGACCCCGGCCCTGAGGTCACTGGGGCTGGAGGGTCAGAGGCTCCGCTGGGCTGGCCCTGTCGCCCCAGAGCCCCGGAGACTAGCACAGGCGCGCTTCTCGCTTGAGGGACGGGAATGGATGGCGGACGGGCAGTCTCGCCAAGCACTTGCTGGCGGCTCGGCGCGGCCTCCAGGGTCCCCTTAGACGTGCTGCAAGCCCGAACCCCTCCAGCGGGGACCCACCGGCCGTTGAGGGCCCCTCTTGGCTCCCAGCATCGCAAGCGCTCGCGTTGGAGGGCAGAGACAATGCGGAGGCTGGGGGCCGCGCGGCCAGCAGTGGGTGGCCGAGGGAAGGGCTGGAGGGAGACCCCGCGGACCGCGGGGGGCGCCTGGCGCGGAGGCTCCCGGGCGAGCGTACGTGCCTCTGCCACATCCCTCCAGGGGCAGAGGTCAGGCGGCCCATCCCCGCCCCACCTGGCCCGGGGCGCGGTGCCCAGGAGTTGCGTGAGAAGGGCCCGGAGGCCCGCGCAGCCACCCAGCCGCCCAACGCCCCAGCCCGGCGCGGGTCTCGGCACAGTCACGCGAGGGGGGAGGGGGACTCGGGGGTGGGGCTCTTAAAGGGCCAATCTCTCGCGAGGTGGGAGTGGAAGGAGAGAGCCCCGAAACGTCGCGGGTAGGCAATTGGGTGGGGTGTTTGCGGTGCAAAGGGCCAAGGTTTGCGTGCGGAGCTCGGCTTCTCCCTGCGGGGAGTAGGCGCCTGTGCGTGTCCGCATTTTGGGTCCACGCCTGTGGCAGGACACCGCAGCCCCAGCGGCGCCCGGCACGCCTGGCTGGCTGCCTGGGACGCTGCCCCCGCCCCTGCCGAGCCCTCCCCATGTAGAATGCCCAGGGAGAAAAGTCGTACTTGAGTGTCACTCTAGCGCAACTTGTCCCCAACTAACATCACCACTACCCATCCCTGTCGTGCTCCCCAACCCAGCAAATAGCACCACCCCCATCCATCTGCTGGTCCCTGCCAGAAAACAACCTCGTGGCCCCGCTCACCTCCCACTCCAGTCAGACGCCACCTCGCGCACTACAAATATTTACAAGTATTTACCAAGCGCCTACTATGTGCTGGGCGCTGTTCTGAGGCTCTGGCGATTGACAAAATGGGAAACAAAACCGACAACGCTCCTGCTTTCCTGGAGCTTACGCGTGGCAGAAGGATACAGGTAACAGGCCCCAAATGCAGAGTGTCAGGGTAAAAAATGCCATAGAAAAAATAAAGCAGAAAAGGAATAGAAATTATGTGAGGGCAGACTGTAATTCAAAATAGGGTGGTGGGGAAGACCTCCAGGAGGTGGCACAGAGCAGAGTCGGAGGGAGCGTGGCATCAAGAGCGCAAGCCACAGGTAGCTGGACGGAACCTGCGCCCTGCGGAGGGAACAAGGCCAAAGGCCCTGCCGGGGTTGGCGAGGAAGGGAGCAGTATGGAGGCGCCGGAAGTGGGGAGGCATGTGAGTGGGGAGTTCTCCTGGCCTGGAGTGGATGTGGCATGCCATGGGGAGCATCCCTGCCACACTGAGAAACATGGGACTTTCCCCATGTGACACAGGCATTGCTGGGGTCTGAGCGGGCACGATCGCTGTAGCTGCTGTGCTGAGGGCAGGCTGAAGGGACAAAGGCTCATTTCCCCACTTTGACATCTGTCCAACGGCACTGCTGCACCCCGTGCAGGCCCTCCGCCATTGCTTCCTGGCCTCCAAACTGTTCCCATTTTCTCTTGCTCCTACCAATTCTTTCTCCCATCACACCCAGAGTGGTCTTTTCAAAAACGCAAAATCTCACTCCATCACCACCTTCCTTAAACCCTTTTGGTAGCTCCTGCCACTCTGAAGATAGAAACAAGAATTTCTAACAGAATCCTTAACGGAACCCACCAGGCCTGCCTGCCTTGACTTCTAACGTCCCCTACTTCGAGTCTCAGATAAAATGTTGCCTCCTCTGGGCTGCCTTCCCACCCCTCCACAGCGGGTTAGATTTCTGCTGGTCTCCGCTTACAGCACTTCTCCATGGCAAGTCTCAGGACATTTGCCCCTCACCATGACCCTGACCCAATCTGCCACTTCTTCCTCTATGCTCTAACACGGATGACCAAGCTGCAGGAAGTTAATCCGATAAGCCAAGTCCTGGCAAGATATGAATAACTGGTAAGGGATTTAGACACAGCTGTACTATAGATGGGGCAAATGGCAAGAGTGATGTTGAACCAAATGTGCTGGTGCTATGATGGTGGAATTTAGGCACCAGAACAGGCAGGAGACAGGGAGGTATTGCTGAGCTCTCTCAGCATCTTTCCAATCTTCCCACCTTCAACGTCTTTGGCTCAGCCTAAGGAGCTTCGTGGTACCCAAGAGAGGTCTGTCCTTTAATCCTGGTTGGAGCCAGGGCCACAAAGAATATAACAAGTGGGTGTGGAAGCCATGTCAAGGAAGTGGGAAGCAAAGCACTCCTAGATCCCCCCATCCCGCTCTGTAGCCCAATCTCTCCTCCAATGCCCCAGCTCTGGAAAATCATGATAGCCTGGTCATCAGGGCTGGGAGACCTGAGCAGGGACCCAGGAAGCCCCTTCCCTTGGCTGAAGGGGCACTGTTTTGCTCATGTTCTGTAAGTGGCTCTTGACCTCAAAGAAATTCATAAGCTAATAAAGCCAATTTCTCTCCCACTTCTTTACTGGACAGACTAATGCCAGAAAGAAAAGGCCCAAGTACACATGGCAAATCAAACCAGAGCCTAGAACTCTTTTGCTTCCAGGCTGGGGCTCTTTCCACTATGATTTACTGTCCCAGACTATTTGCAAAGTCCCAAAAGGCCAAAGGTAGAAAGGCTCAACCCCTGGCCAAGACCCCCATCTCCCCAGACCCCTGGCCTAGTGCCCTGGGGTTACAGGAGGTATTGCACTTCTCATCGCCAACTCGGCTAACAGCCCACAATGACAGGAAGGGGGCCCGCACAGAGCACTGGGCAGAGAAGGAGGGAGACAGGCAGGAGGTTACAGGACCTTGGCCTGGAGTGAACACTCAATCCTGGGTCAAAGTTTGCATGCCTTTGCGTGAGAAGCTCTTTGGCTAGGATTCCCTAGTGACTGATACCAAGAACGGGGTGGGGGTTGGGGAGGGGAGAGGGCTCTGGGCTGGAGGCATGGAGATAGCTAAGGGTCTTGACCCCACAGTCATCCACCCTGGAGCCATCAGTCAGCACTGCTGAGGGCTGTGTGACAGGGGATGGGGAGATAAGCAAGACTCACAGCAAGCCCCTGCCCCATGGGGATGGGAGCCACACCAAACAGGACCTGTGCTGTCTGGAGATGCCACGGGAGCTGTAAGGAGCTGGGGGCAGGCTGGTGAAAGGGGCTCTCCAGAGAGTGATGAACTAGAGAAGAGTCATTGAGTCTGATGAGTATAGAAAGGGCATTCCTGGCATGGGGAGGGGGCAGGACATGAACAAAAGATGGTAGTCAGAGGCCAGGGCGACACAGTCTAGGAAGAGTGCAGTGTGGGTGGATGTGGAAAACTGGGACTTGTCTTTCAATGTGGCCTCACCCCACTCAGCCACCCCCTACCCCACAGGAGATCTGAGCCCTAAGCACACTTCCCTCCTCTCCTGCCTGTGCCCAGAGAGCCAGACAGACCTAATTTGCAGGACCCAGGGCTCAGATGGGGTAGCCCTTGGCTTCCTGGCTCTTGACTGCTATTGTTAGGGTGACAGTACTTTCCCAGGACAGTCTTTGTCTAAGCCTGTTGTCCTGGAATAATTATTAAATTATTAAAAGTGCCCTCTCTCACTTTCAAAAGACCCTAGTGTACTAGCACTCTGGGAGGCTGAGGCGGGAGGACTGCTTGAGGTCAGGAGTTCAAGACCAGCCTGAGCAAAAGTGAGACTCTGTCTCTCCTAAAAATATAAATAATTAGTAGTCCCAGCTACTCGGGAGGCTGACGCAGGAGGATTGCTTGAGCCCAGGAGTTTGAGGTTGCTGTGAGCTAGGCTGACACCATGGCACTCTAGCCCAGGTGACAGAGCAAGACTGTCTCAAAAAAAAGAAAAAGAAAAATCTTATTTTTTTTCTCTTTTTTCACGGAGTTTACTTAATTATTCAAGCTCCCTGTGCTTGCGTCACTGACAGCTGAAGCAGAGGTCATCAGAGTATTTTTTTTATTTTAGCATATTATGGGGGTACAAGTGTTAAGGTTACATATACTGCCCGTGCCCCCCTCCCCCCCTCGAATAAGAGCTTCAAGTGTGTCCATCCTCCAAACATCACACATCTCACTCATTGTGTTTGTGTATACCCATCCCCTCCTCCCCCCTCCCACCCGCCCAACACTCGATAAATGTTACTCCTATACGTCCACTTAGGTGTTGATCCTTAATACCAATTTGCTGGTGAGTACATGTGGTGCTGGTTTTTCCATTCTTGAGATACTTCACTTAGTAGAATGGGTTCCAGCTCTATCCAGGAAAATACAAGAGGTGCTATATCACCATTGTTTCTTAAAGCTGAGTAGTACTCCATGGTATACATATACCACATTTTATTAATCCACTCATGAATTGATGGGCACTTGGGTTGTTTCCACAGCTTTGCAATTGTGATTGTGCTGCTATAAATATTTGAGTGCAGGTGTCTTTTTCATAAAGTGACTTTTGATCTTTTGGGTAGATGCCCAGTAGTGGAATTGCTGGATCAAATGGTAGATCTACTTGTATCACTTTGAGGTATCTCCATATTGCTTTCTGCAGAGGTTGAACTAGTTTGCAGTCCCACCAGCAGTGTAGGAGTGTTCCTCTCTCTCTGCATCCACGCCAGCATTTATTGTTTAGGGACTTTTTGATAAAGGCCATTCTCACTGGAGTGAAGCGATATCTCATTGTGGTTTTGATTTGCATTTCCCTGATGGACAAATCCTATTTTGAATAATAAGTTATATGGTCACCCCAGTAAGTGATAGTGGACATCTAAGCATTCTGTAGGCCCAGCATCTATTCCCTCTTCTTCTGTCAATACTACATTCATTGTCCTTAAAGGACCATCCCTCCCCTTCTCTCAGACATTGGGTTTGGTGGAGCTGACCCTGCCTCAGGCAGCCCAGTGAGAACCTTGTGGGGCTTTTGATGAAATACTGGAAAAGAGAGATTCTCCTGCGGGGGGTGGCTATGCTGGTTAGAAAATAAGTCTGGAGCTGTCAGTAGATGTTTTTTAAGAAAATCTTTTATAGGCCGGGCGCAGTGGCTCACGCCTGTAATCCTAGCACTCTGGGAGGCTGAGGCAGAAGGATCACTCAAGGTCAGGAGTTCGAAACTAGCCCGAGCAATAGCAAGACCCCGTCTCTACTAAAAAAATAGAAAGAAATTAATTGGCCAACTAAAAATATATAGAAAAAATCAGCCGGGCATGGTGGCACATGCCTGTAGTCCCAGCTACTCAGGAGGCTGAGGCAGGAGGATCACTTGAGCCCAGGAGTTTGAGGTTGCTGTGAGCTAGGCTGATGTCAGGGCACTCTAGCCCGAGCAACAGAGTGAGACTTTGTCTCAAAAAAAAAAAAAAAAAATCTTTTATAGAATGATACCTATCCAGAGGGGAGCAGAACTGGAAGATGAGGGGAGAATGGATGACATTAAACATCTAGATCCAGCTATTCCTGAAACCAGGGCAGGTCACCCATAGAATATTCCTGTTGTATAAACCACTATCACCACCACCTTCTCCCTTTTCTCCTCCTTTCTCCCTTTTTCCTTTTCCACTGCCTCTTTCCCTTACTCCTTCTTCTCCTTCTCCCCCTCCTTCTCTTCCTCTTCTAGTATGAGTTGGGCTTGGGGGACTTGCAACTACAAGGATTATAACCCAAACCTGCCAGCCAGAAAAGCTTGCCCAGCAGAGCTTTCCGAGTGACTGAACCTCGTCGGCACCTGGCGCAGGCCACAGGAAGTCCTACCCCGGCTGGACAGAGTCCTGAGAACTTACTCCTGTCTTACAGCCTCCCCGGTCTGTCCTTGTGCCAAAATGGCCACCAGCAGAGTGGCTTTGGAGGCCAGTTGTTCCTCCAGAGGCCCCCATGGTGGTGCTGAGCTGGTGGCTGGCGAGCCTGGGAGAGAGCCCACTCATGGGCGAGTGGGTCAGCTGGGCCTTGGGGGTCACTGCAGTTCCTGCGTGCCCAGCAGGCCGGGAGCAGAGCTCACACCACTGCGGCTGGAGGCTCTTTGGCTCCAAGTGAACCAGGACCAGGCCGTTGCCGAGTTCCTGTCGCGCCATTTGCTCCCTGCTCCTCTCAGCCCCCAGCCCTGCAGCTCCCAGGCGAGGAAGAGACGCCCTTTCCGAGTTCAGGCGAGGAAGAGACGAGAGACGCCCTTTCCGAGTTCAGGCGGGGCGGAGCTGTCCTCAGGAGGGAGCTCAGGGGGGAACAGTCCTTCCAATGCCTGCGAGGCCTCGAGGCCTCGCTGGAGCTGGCTCCCAACCTCTCTGACCTCCACGCCTCTTACCGTCCCTCCCCGGGCTCACTCCTCTCCAGGCACAAAGCCCCTCCGATGTACCTGAGATGCTCTGGGCAAGTCCCTGCCCATATCTCTCAAGGTCAAACCCTGCAGGAAACAGTCAAACTGGGTCACTGAGGGGAGTTTCATAAAGGGACTATTTGCAAAGGTGTGGCCAAGGTTTAAGAAAACCCATAAGGGATAATGAAGCTCCTCAGGGCCTTTGCACTTGCTCTTCCCTCCACCAGCAAAGTCTTCATGTCTGACTTTCTCAAACATAACCTCTTCGTATGTCTTCCTTGGCCTTCCTATCTAAAACTGTTACCCTGACTCATAGTCTCTGTCCTTCTCTGTCCTTGACTTTTATTTATAGCCACTTAGAAACTCCAAACATACTGTATATTTCACTTATCTATGTTATGTGTGGTCTATATCCCTCAATTAGAATGTAAGCTCCAGCAAAGCAGGGGCTTTGGTGTGTTTCGATCAATGCTTCATCAATAGCACCTAGCACATAGTGGATGCTAAATAAATATTTGTTAAATGAATGGAAGCATGTCAAATCCCCAAACAGGAAAATATAGCAGATTTGAAATGGTAGAGGCCTGGAGTGAGATTCTAGGTCTTGGTGGGCAGGGTCTCGGGTCCAAGATGGTCAGCTAAATAGATCCCCCAACCCTAATCCTTTCCTCGATGCCTGCCATCGAGGCGGGTTAGTCATTCTGCCGCCAGGAGACAGTCGATCAGTATAATCCTGCTCTGAGAAATTCGCCCTAGTCTGGCCTAGCTTAGCATCCTGGCTTGTGCCAACTTCACCCCTGTCCAAGGCCAGCAGCTGGGCTAGGTCTCATTGCCAGCCACATGGCGTGATCATCAGAAGTCCCTGAGCTCTCCCAATTCTGAAGCTTCCTGGGTCCTCCCAGAAGGATGGCTCCTCCTTCCACACTCCAGACCCACCACCATAAGGGGGGTCAGATTCAGAAGCTGCTCTCGGCATGGAGAGGGCTCTGCAGGACAGGGGCAGGACATCTCCATGTTTTGATGGGTAGGGAAGGACTATGGAAACCCAGACACTGGGACACTGCCCAGGGTAAGCTGGGGAAGGGGTGACCCAGAAGCTCTATTCTGACCCTAGATAGAGGACAGTGGAGATGAAGGGAGACCTTCTTTCTCCTTTTTCTGTTCTTCCCCTAATAGCATCAAATATAATTAATTTAGACCTATATTATAGAACAGAACTTGACTAATTCTTTTTGAGTTAGCAGTTTTCGTCATTGCTGGGGAAATGTTTGCCAAGCCAGTGAATTGTGAAAACGGCCTTGCAGGGGGGATGTTTGATCTACTGAAGGCTGTGTTCAGCATGATCAGAAGAACACTCTGTTTCCAAGTTAGAGGTAACTCTTTACACATAAACACAGAGATTTGTTGATAATGAAGGTTCTCGTCCTCTCACCAAAGCAGAGCCTCTAAAGACCCTTCTCCATCTGCCAAATGCCCGTAGAAGTGCTCTGCTATGGTTTGAATGTGTCCCCCAAAATTCATGGGTTAGAAACTTAATCTCCAAATTCATATGTTGATTGGAGGTGGGGCCTCTGGGAAGTGATTAGGATTAGATAAGGTCATCAGCCTGGGGCCCCATGATGGGACCAGAGGCTGTATAAGAAGACGAAGAGAGACCTGGGTTGACACCCTCACTCTTGCCCTCTCACCGTGCAATGCCTCTGCCATTCTATGACTCAACGAGAAGGCCCTCACCAGATGCCAGCACCATGCTCTTGGACTTCCAGCCCCCAGCACTGTGACCTAATAAACTTCTCTCCTTTATGTTACCCAGTCTGTGGTATTCTGTGATAGCCACATAAATATTCCTGACTGAGACATGCTCCTATGGTCTCTGCCAAGGAGGTGGCTTCATTCAGATCCATGGCACATAGCTTCACTGTCCCACCAGCCAGTGAAGGCCACTCAGCCACCTTAGGAATCCCTTTCCAACTGCTCTGCCACTTGTAGACACCCAACAGCCATTCCCCTCAACCTTGACTTTTCCTCCTTCCCAGTGCTCCCCATCCCCGTTGGGCCAGAGTGGCAAGGAAGGGAGCAGAGTGGCAAGGAAGGGACAGACTCGGAGGCAGTGGCTACAGGGGGCTACAGGGAGGAGTCATGGCCTCTGGGAGAGGGTCGAAGCTAGTGCTCAAAGACCCCTGCAAGAGAGCCTAAAGATCCTCCACTTTCCTTTCTTTTTACTATTTTGGGTTGTTTTGTTTGGGATTTTTGTTCATTTGGGAGTTTTCATTTTTTGATACAGGGTCTTGCTCTGTTGCCAAGGCTGGAGTACAGTGTCATCATCACAGCTCACTGCAGCCTACAACTCCTGGGCTCAAGTGATCCTCCTGCCTTGGCCTCAGGAGTAGCTGGAACTACAGGCGTGCGCCACCATGCCTGGCTAATTTTTCTTGTTTTTTGTAGAGACAGGGTCTTGCTCTTTCTCAGGCTGGTCTCAAACTCCTGAGCTCAAGCAATCCTCCCACCACAGCCTCCCAGAGTGCTAGGATTACAGGCGTGAGCCACCACGCCGGGCCCTCCACTTTCTTTCTAGAGCTATGTGCTTTAGGGCTGCAGTCCCCGACTCCTGGGCTGATGACCAGTACCAGTCTGTGGCCTGCTAGGAACCGGGCCGCACAGCAGGAGACGAGCAGTGGGTGAGCCAGCAAAGCTTCCTCTGTGTTTATGGCCACTCCCCATCACCAGCATCACCACCTGAGCTCTGCCTCCTCACCCCATCGGTGGAAACATTTGTCTTCCTTGAAACTGGTCTCTGATACCAAAAAGGTTGTGGGGACCACTGCTTCAGGGGCAGCTGAGCCCCCCAGCTCCAGCCTCAGTTACTGTGGCCCCAGTTGTCTTGCTGGTAATTGGATTAAACATGAATCTGTGACAAGATTCTGGCCAATACATGCAGAATAAATCTGCTGGGACAGCTTTTCCCCCAGAAATCTTCTGGGAAAGGTGTCCTCGCTTTTAAAAGGGACACATGGCAATTCTGGCCCTTGTCATGTCATGATGTAATGGCCAAAACTACAGCAGCCATCTTGTGACCAGGAGGGAGCCAGCTTGGGAGGACCATATTTCAAGGATGGCAGTACAGAAATGCAGAGTGAGTTCATTATCCAGGATCCTGGCAGTAAACAGAGGACCCACTTACACTGAATCATTAGGAGAGTTTAATAAGGGACTATTTACACCAGATGCAGTGGCTCACACCTGTAATCCTAGCACTCTGGGAGGCCGAGGCGGGAGAATTGCTCAAGGTCAGAAGTTGGAAACCAGCCTGAGAAAGAGTGAGACCCTGTCTCTACTAAAAGTAGAAACAAATGAATTGACCAACTAAAAATATATAGAAAAAATTAGCCAGGTATGGTGGCACATGCCTGTAGTCCCAGCTACTTGGGAGGCTGAGGCAGGAGGATCGCTTGAGCCCAGGAGTTTGAGGTTGCTGTGAGCTAGGCTGACGCCACAGCACTCTAGCCCGGGCAACGGAGTGAGACTCTGTCTCAAAATAAATAAATAAATAAAATAAGGGACTATTTACAAAGCTGTGAGCAAAGTATAGAGAAGCCAACACAGGATAGTATAGAACCATAAGACTAGTGACAGGAGGGAACCCTCGCCACCTCTGGCCTGAAGGTAGACAGTGGCTACCCCACCAGATCGTACAAATATAGAATATTTCCATCATCACAGAAAGTTCTATTGGACAATACTGACCCAGAAGCAGTGAGGCCAAGTAGGAGGTTCCTGTGAAAGTGTAGGGAGAGGTGGTGCTCAGAGCCTCTCCAGGGCAGTGGCCACAGCAAGAGAGAGAAGCGGTCAGATTCAAGAGGTAGAATCTTGAGAATCCAGGCCAGGTGCCATGGCTCACACCTGTAATTTCAGTACTTTGAGAGACCAAGGCAGGTGGATCACTTGAGCCCAAGAGTTTAAGATCAGCCTGAGCAACATAGTAAGACACCTAATTATACAAAAATAAGAAAATTTAGCCAGGTGTGATGGTGCATGCTTATAGTCCCAGCTATGTGGGAGACTGAAGCAGGAGGATCACTTGAGCCCAGGAGCTATGATGATGCCACTGAACTCCAGCCTGGGCAACTGAGCAAGACTCTTTCTCAAAAAAAACAAAAAGTAGAATCTTGAAAATTCTGTGAGAGGTTAATAAAAGGTGAAGGGGGACGTGGTGGCCAGCAAAGCCAGAGAGGTGAGCAAGAGCTGCTGCTGAAGCTCTTGTGTAAGAAGCAAATGAATTTAGTTTGTATCCTGAAATCTATGGGAAACATTGAAGGACTTTAAAATGGGAGGAGTTGGCCAGGCGCGGTGGCTCAGGCCTGTAATCCTAGGACTCAGGGAGGCCAAGGCGAGAGGGTCACTTGAACTCAGGCATTTGAGACCAGCCTGAGCAAGAGCAACACCCCCATCTCTACAAAAAAAAAAACCAAAAAAACTAACTAAAATAAATTAGCTGGGTGCAGTGGTGTGAGCCTATAGTCCCAGCTAATTGGAAGGCTGAGGCAGAGAATTTTCAATTGCTTGAGCCCAGGAAATTTGAGGTTGCAGTGAGCTATGATGATGCCACCACAATCTGCCCAGGATGACAGAACGAGACTCTGTCTCAAAAAAAAGGGGGAAAGGACTCAACACCTCTAGAGTGGCTTAAATGAAAAAGATTGAAAATGCTCTCTGGTGGTGAGGAGGAGAAGCTGGGGCCTTCCTGCACAGCTGACGGGAGTACAAATTGGTTCACCTACGTTGGAAAGTTGTTTCTGAAGCTAGACATTCACTTGTCCTCTGACCCAGCAATTCCAGTCCACAGCAGGCATGCATTCAAAAGTAAGAATGTCCTGGTAGCAGGGCTCATCATAGCCCAACCCAGAAAACAACCCAAATGTCAATCAACAGTTGAATGGATGAAGAAGGTGTTGAGTGTTCATATAATAATGGAACAGGACACAGCAATGAGAATGAACTACACCTACACCTAATGCTGTGGCTGAGTCTCATAAAAAAGGATGTTAAGTCACAGCCAGACACAAGAGTACGCACTACCCACTGACATAAAATAGTTAAATGGTAAATTTTATGTATATTTTACCACAATTTAAAAAGTGGGGAAAAATCCACAGAACTGCACAGCATAAAAAGTGCACCTTAATTTAAACTCTGGTCTTTAGTTACTAATAACACATCAACATTCATGCGTTAGCTGTGACAATGCGCCACACTGATGCAAGATGTTAACAAGGGGAACGGGGAGGAAAGGAAGGGAAATGGGAGATCTCACTCTCCACTTAGTTTTTCTGTAAACCAAAAACTGTTCTAAAAAATAAAATCTATTAATTTTTTTAATTTCCATGCTTCCCCCCAAAAGAGCACACATGGTAGGATTTCATTTATATAAAGACCAAAACCAGACGAACTAATCCACGCATTTAGAAGCCATGGTCACCCCGGGGAGGGAGCACTCGAGGGTGCTGATGAGATGCTGTCTCTCGATCTGAGAGCCAGTGACATGGGTTTATTAAGTGTGAAAGTTCACTGAGCTATACATGATATATGCACTTTTCTGTGTCATACCTTGTAATTTAATTTTAAAAGTTTTAAGAAAACATTAAAAATAAAAAGTCTGTTATACAGAAGAATTCCAAATAGTTTATGTAGATATTCTGTCCTCGAGGACAAGGAGCGTAACTCCCCACTCCTTAGGTGTGGGCTGTACACAGTGACTTCCTTCCAAACTGCACAGTATGGAAAGGGGAAGGAAGAGTCACTTTGCAGAGGAGAAACCTGACATGCACGACCTCAGCTGGGCAATCAAGGTCGACATCAATAGTCATCAGTCACATTGAAGTATGTACCCTTGAGATGGTGTGATAAAAATGCCACTTTACCTCTGAAGTCTTCCTACTGAAACCCATAACCCAGGCTCACCGTGAGAAAAACATCACCCAAATCCCAGTTATGAGCATCCTGTGAAATACCCGACCAGGACTCCTGAAAATTGTCAAGGTCATAAAAACAAGGATAGTCCGGGAAACTGTCATAGCTAAGAGAAGTCCAAAGAGATATGATGACCCAATGACATGTGGTATCTTCAATGGGTTCTTGGAACCAAAAAAAAAAAGGGCATTAGGTGAAAACCAAGGAAATCTAAACAAACTTTGGACTTTAGTTAGTGAGTGGGACAGAGAGAGAAAGACAGAGACAGGGAGGTAGAGAGAGAGAAACAAAGCATCAGTCTTCTATAAAACTCAGCCTAACCTCAAACCATGACCTTTTCCATTGAGTGAGCTGACCCAGGAGAGACACCGACGGGACACAGCTTTCCCTTCCAATCGCCCACCATTCAAACGGTCACTCTGTTGGATTCCCCATCCTTGCACCTTGACATCGTCACAGGCTGATCCTACAGCTTTCTCATTTTCAGCAATAAAAAACTCCACCACTCTAAATCAAAATTTCCTTCTTCAACCTGACTGAGACCTTAGTTGCTCTTAAAAACTCATTTAATACAACAAACATTCTTATGTCTTCACCTAGTTTCATGGTAGCTGACATTTCTCATATTTACTTTCTTTTGATGGATAGATAGATGCACATTCTTAACAGAGCCATTTGAAGGGGGTTTGCAGGCATTATGACATGTCACCCCTAAACACTACAGCATTCATCTCCTAAGAATAAGGTTATACACCCATATAACCATGATACTATGTTCACACCTAAGAAAATTAACATTTATTCCAGAATATAATCTAATCTCCAATTCATGTTCACATGTCCCCAATTGTCTCAAAAGCATCTTTTGTAGCTTTAAAAAATTTTTGGTTAAATACTGTATTCAATCAAGGTTCACACATCACATTTGGTTGTACATCTCTTAAGTCTTTGCTCTATAGAATAGGCCCTTGTCATTTTTTTTTTTTTAATGACATTGATTATTTTGAAGAGACCAAGCTGGCTGCATGAGGAACAGCACATGCATGGATTTTCTTCATTCCTTTTTGAATTTCCTTCCACCTCTGACACAGGTAGGAGGTGGGGGTAAGGGTCTCTCTTTAGAATGCAAATCCTCATCATCTCTTCTTTTTTTTTTTTTTTTTTTTTGAGACAGAGTCTTGCTTTGTTGCCCAGGCTAGAGTGAGTGCCGTGGCGTCAGCCTAGCTCACAGCAACCTCAAACTCCTGGGCTCAAGCAATCCTGCTGCCTCAGCCTCCCAAGTAGCTGGGACTACAGGCATGCGCCACCATGCCCGGCTAATTTTTTTTCTATATATATTAGTTGGCCAAATTAGTTTCTTTCTATTTATAGTAGAGACGGGGTCTCGCTCTTGCTCAGGCTAGTTTCGAACTCCTGACCTCGAGCAATCCGCCCGCCTCGGCCTCCCAGAGTGCTAGGATTACAGGCGTGAGCCACCACGCCCGGCCCTCATCATCTCTTCTTTACAGATCGGGAAGTGGGGTTGGAAATCGGAGGCAGCTGGCACATGCCCATTTCCCGCAGGCTGCTGGAGGGTACCTCAGAGACCCTTCTGCAGAGGAGCAGTGAGCCTGGTTGGCCAGGAATGAGAGCCCAGGCAGGACTCTTCCTCCTGGGTGCAGTGGGAAAGAAGGCTATGCCAGGCCAGAGCTCCAACTTGCACTCTCAGCACCCTGCCCTGCCCATGAGAAAAACAGGCCCCCAACCCTGAACCTTGAAAAAAGCTGGATAGTCATCCCCAGGAGGCCAGCACCCCTTCTGGCCTATGCCCAGAGAGCAAGCTACCCCAGGCCCTGGATACCAGGTGCAGCTGAGGGATCATGGCCCAAGGCCAAGAGTTGATCCTTCCAGCTTTGTTCAGTGATCCAACTTTAATATCAGGTGACCAGGACACCCAAGCCAAATCCACAGTGGTGGGGTTTATAAACAGTCCCCACACATAGAGCCAGAAGCTCTACACCAGACCCTACAATCCTGTTGATCGAGCACCTGCCTCTACAGGTACCTTTCTTGGGCCTGTTTCTCAGTCCCTGGGACCCTCTCCCACTATATATCCTGGGAACTAGTGGAATAGAAAGATGGGGGACCTCAGGCTAGGTATAAGAGGCCTGAGTTCTAGTTCTTACTACTCACCTCTGGGCCTCAGTTTCTCTCTCTCTCTTTTTTTTTTTTTCTTAATTGAGACAGAGTCTTGCTCTGTTGTCCAAGCTAGAGTGCCTGAGCTCAAGCAATCCTCCTGCCTTGGCCTCCCAGAGTGTTAGGATTACAGGCATGAGCCACCACACTCAGCCAGTTTCTCCATTTTTATTTATTTATTATTTATCTTTTGAGACAAGGTCTCACTCTGTCACCCAGACTAGAGTGCAGTGGCATAATCATAGCTCACTGAGACCTTAAACTCTCACAATGCTGCTGCCAGGCTGGTCTCAATCTCCATTTGTAAATGAGCAACTTGGACTAGGCCCTCTCTAAGGACCCTTACTTGGTTGGCGTGGAGAGATGGGGAGGGGTCCCCCAGGCACAAGGGCAGCCCTGGCCCTAGCTACAGCCCAACCTCAACCTCTAACTGTGAGGGGAGCCTGGGCAACATAGCAAGACCCTGTTTCTGCAAAATATGTTTTAAATAATCTAGTCAGGCATGGTGGGACGCAACTCTAGTCCCAGCCACTCGGGAGCTGAGGCAGGAGGGTCGCTTGAGCCCAGGAGTTCATGATTACAGTGAGCTGTGATCACCTCACTGCACTCCAGCCTGGGTGACAGAGAGAGATCCTACCTCTAACATAAATAAACGAATAAAAAGACTGTGCAGGGGTGGGAACTCATCCTTGGAGGAGGTGCCCTACTTAGTGTTGATAATGGGTATCATGGGGAGGGGGCATTACAGGCCATCTGCATCAGCCCTGGGACCTTGGTCTCCTCAGTGTCACTAGGGAGGGGACTCCCTGTTCCCTGAGTATGTAAGATGTCTCAGCAGGAAGCCAGCACCAGTGGGACCCTCTGGCACAATGCCCAACGCACCCACTGTGCCAGGGCGGCCAGGGGTGCTGTCCTCGGCTTCCCTGTTCTGGAGTGGTCTCTTGCCTCCACTCCAGCCTCAGATTGGAAGCTGAGATGATGAGTAGAGGGGACAGCCAGGCTGGGTGTTCAGACACTGAAGGTGGGACTCTTGAGGCTCCTTTCCAGCCCTCCGATGCTGTGGTGTGCTAAGGGTGAGCTCCTGGGCTCAGGACAGTGGAAATGTATCTCAGTCTTTCTGGTGTCCAGCTGGGAGCCAAGCACAGAACATGTGTCAGTGTTTATCAAATGACTAAGTGAATGAATGAATAAATGAATGTCTCCATCTCCACCCCAGCCTAGCCCCTCCTTCCTTTTCCCTTGTAGCTGGCACAGATGGCGCTGTCCCAGGCTGTTCCCATCTCAGCCACGGAGCTTCTCCTGGTGTCTGCCGTCTTCTGCCTGGTATTCTGGGTGGTCAGGGCCTCAAGGCCTCGGGTCCCCAAGGGTCTGAAGAGCCCACCCGGGCCATGGGGCTGGCCCCTGATTGGGCACGTGCTGACCCTGGGGAAGAACCCGCACCTGGCACTGGCCAGGATGAGCCAGCAGTACGGGGACGTGCTGCAGATCCGCATTGGCTCCACGCCTGTGCTGGTGCTGAGCGGCCTGGACACCATCCGGCAGGCCCTGGTGCGGCAGGGTGGCCACTTCAAGGGCCGGCCCGACTTCTACAGCTTCACCCTGGTCACTGATGGCCAGAGCATGACCTTCAGCCCAGACTCCGGACCGGTGTGGGCTGCCCGCCGGCGCCTGGCCCACAATGCCCTCAAAGCCTTCTCCATCGCCTCCGACCCGTCTTCCTCGTTCTCCTGCTACCTGGAGGAGCATGTGAGCAAAGAGGCTGAAGCCCTAATCAGCAAGTTGCAGGAGCTGATGGCAGGGGCTGGGCACTTTGACCCCTACAGCCAGGTGGTGGCACCAGTGGCCAATGTCATCGGTGCCATGTGCTTCAGGCAGCACTTCCCCCAGGGCAGTGAGGAGATGCTGAGCATCCTGAGGAACAGCCATGAGTTTGTGGAGTCCGCCACCTCTGGGAACCCCGTGGACTTCTTCCCCACCCTTCGCTACCTGCCCAACCCCACCCTGCAGAGGTTCAAAGACTTCAACCAGAGGTTCCTGCAGTTTCTGCAGAAAACAGTCTGGGAGCACTATCAGGACTTTGACAAGGTGAGCCCGGGGTGCAGTTGAGGAGGGGCACCCTGCAGGGCCTGGGTGCAGCCCCTCTCACCCAGCTGCAATGTGCCTGAGAGGCTGCGCACTGCCCAGGCCTGGGGCGCTGTACACCTCAGACCAGCATCTGACCTGGGCCGGAGTTTCCTCACCCTTCCAGCCCCCTCTCAGGGCTGCTCAAAACCCTCAGAGAAAAGGCCTGTGAATGGGACCTGTCAGAGTCCTGCAATGTGGGGGGCCCATGAAGGAGAAGGCTTTTGTTCTGCAGAAACTGGAACCCCAACAGAGGCTAATGCCCCAGCTCTAGTGTCACTCTGCTTCCCTGGATCCACACTAATCTCTTCTTTTTTTGAAATTGGATCCCTGGGGTTATTGAGAAGAAGAGTCAATGGGGCATGAAATGATACTTTCAGCCCTACCCAGGGCTGCTACCTGTTCCTGAAAGCCCCAGCCCACGCCTGGGGGTGGGGGCAGTGCCCATCCCCCAGGGGCAGGTCAGAGGGGTGAAGTAAAGTCCAGCCTTTGGCCCTGGAACTTCCAGGGATGCCCCTAAGCTTTTGGCCCCACAGAACAGTGTCCAAGACATCACGGGTGCCCTGTTCAAGCATAGAGAGATGGGCTCCAGAGCCAGCGGTGACCTTATTCCCCAGGAGAAGATTATCAGCATTATCAATGACTTATTTGGAGCAGGTAGGAGCCAGACCTCTGCCCCTCCAGCCATCAGAGCCTGTTGTCCACCCACAGCCTTACCCAGCTCAAGTCCATCAAATAACCTGCCAAGCACACATCAGATGGTACAAGACACGGAGACCTGACCTGGGATCAGGGTTTGAACCCAGGCTGTGCCACCAATTCCAAGTAGAAACTGAACCAAATCCCTCTCCTCTCCTGTCCTTTCCTCCTCAGTTTCCCCATCTGAACAATAAAGGCCTATAAGTCTAGGCTCCTATAATTCCAGCATCTAATTATGAAAGCAGTGTCTCAAGTTGCTGTTGAAGAGACCCAGCCCCTGCCCTCAGGAAACTCACAGGCTAGAGCCAGAGGAGGGTAATCCTTGGTACACGCATGGTGGCTACTTGGTAAATGATGGTTTCCTGTTCCTGTCTTCCTTCCTCCCTCACCTCACCCTGTGCTGTCTAGGGTTTGACACGATCACAACTGCCATCTCCTAGAGCCTTATGTACCTTGTGACCAAGCCTGAGATACATAGAAAGATCAGAAGGAGTTGGGTATGTGGTGGCCCCCAACCCTATGGCCAGGGGAAGCCTTGGTACCTAGGTTGCTTTTTCAGTCTACAAATACCTGTTATGTGCCTGCTATGTGCAAGCCCTGGGCATACAGTGGTGCCCACCCTTGCCCAGAAGATGTGGAGGGTTAATGGGGTCTCAGATATGTGAATGTAGTCTCATACAGAGTGTCATGCGATATAATAGGAGACAGATGCCATGGAGCAGTCAGGGCAGCCCTGAAGCTCTGTGTGTCCTCTGTGTTCCACAGATGCGGTGATCGGCAGGGCGCGGCGGCCCCGGCTGTCTGACAGGCCCCAGCTGCCCTACATGGAGGCCTTCATCCTGGAGACCTTCCGACACTCCTTCGTCCCTTTCACCATCCCCCACTGGTGACACCTGCCTATCCTGCCTGCCCACCTGCGAAGTCCTTGCCATGTTTTCTCCTCCCAGCTTCTCAGCCCTGGCCCTGGTTCCGACCTTGGCATTTCCTTCCCGACCCCAGCCGCTAGTCTGCTCCCGTCCAGTCCAGTCCCAAGATGCTCAAACCGCCAGCTCTCCTCCACCTCTGCTCCTGCTCCCCCCCTGCAAGTCTCTCTACTCCAGCCAGCTCGGCCTCGCTGCCCCTCACCAGTATGATCCCCCCAATCCCCAATTTTGCTTACGCTGGACCTTCTGCCTGCTATGCCTGCTACTCTCTTCTGTGACTATCGAAATCTCACCCTAGCTCAAGGTCAATCCCCACACAAGCTTTTCCTCCCCACAAGCCTCTTTGCCTCATCCGGCTGGCCCGGCTTCATTCCTGATTACAGGACTTAGAGCCATTGTTCATGTCCTGGAATTTTAGCAATGTCCAGAGAGTTAGTGAACATTCACATCTGCCCAAATACTGGTCTCATTATTCCTGCAGAAAGAGGCCTGACTCCCAGCCAGGCTAGAAACTCCCTAGGGCTGGCCTCGACTTCCTGCTCCTTGGCTCCCAAGAGTGGCCAAGTGCACAGCTGGACACAGAGAGAGGCTGGACACTTGCTAAAGTTGAGGAACAGGAGCCAAGCAAGGGGGAGGTGATCCCGCCTCCTCCCTGAGCCCCACATGCCCCCTGGTGTAGGGTTTGGAGACTATAGCAGGCAGGCCCTTGGGGTGGGGTGGAGGTAGGCACGAGACACACTCACGTTCCAGCCCTGAGCCTGACGGAGCCCTCTTCCCTCCTCAGCACAACAAGGGACACGGCACTGAATGGCTTGTACATTCCCAAAGGGTGCCATGTCTTCATAAACCAGTGGCAGGTCAACCACGACCGGTGAGTGCACATCCGTCACGGAGAAATGCGTGCATGTTCGGCAGTCGGGAAGGCTGTTTGTCCCCGCTAGGAACTTGTTCCATGATGAAGGAACAGGGCCTCAGCTATATGGCTCGTTCTAAGTGACAAATTTTAAGTCTGTGCTCCTCAAACTCTAATGCACATGAGAATGGACTAGGAACTTCGTTCCAGCTGATGGAGCCCGGGATCCCCCGGGATTCCGAGTTCAGCAGAATCACATGAGGCGATTCTGATGTGAAGGCCCAGAGACCTCTCTTTGGAAAACCCCACTTTAGTCTCTAGGCAGGGGGACCATGTAATTTACCACCCAAACTGGGATGCTTCGGAGTGTGAAAGTGCTGTCAATATTTGCACTATTAATAATTACTCCATCCAGCTAAATGCATCGAGTTAAAAAAAAAAAAAAATAATTACTCCAAAATAATACCATAAACCGGAACACACTGTGATGCCCCTTGCTACAGGCACATTTCAAGCAGAATGAAGAGAAACATGTTTTCCTTTTTTAAATTTCTTTTCTATTGAAGCATTATTTAAAATCACAGATATTAGAAGTCACTATCTTCAAGGCTGGTCACTTCAGGGAGAGCTTGTAAAAGAAGTGAGCATCAAGGCTGGGCGCGGTGGCTCACGCCTGTAATCCTAGCACTCTGGGAGGCCGAGGCAGGCGGATTGCTCAAGGTCAGGAGTTCGAAACCAGCCTGAGCGAGAGCGAGACCCCTTCTCTACTATAAATAGAAAGAAATTAATTGGCCAACTAATATATATAGAAAATATTAGCCGGGCATGGTGGCGCATGCCTGTAGTCCCAGCTACTCGGGAGGCTGAGGCAGGAGGATCGCTTGAGCCCAGGAGTTTGAGGTTGCTGTGAGCTAGGCTGACGCCATGGCACTCACTCTAGCCTGGGCAACAAAGTGAGACTCTGTCTCAAAAAAAAAAAAAATAAAAAGTAGTTCAGTTTGGTCCCTTTCCCACTAACCCGTCCTTGCTGTCGATCTATCTGACCTTGTGTTCTCAGCAGAAGTCTGTTCAGAAGTCTGTTCGTCTCCCCCAGGCCTTTCCTCCCAGGCGACTCCCATCCCCCTAAAGTCCTGAGATTCCATTTCCTCTGCTCCTCTTCCAGCGAGATATGAGGGAACCCATCTGAGTTCCGCCCGGAGCGGTTCCTCACCGCCTAAGGCATGGCCTCCACGCGGCTGCCGTTTGGCTTGGGCAGGTGCCGCTGCCTCTGGAGTTCCCGGCCCGGTGGGAGGTCTTCCTGTTCCTGGCCATCGTGCTGCAGCAGCTGGAGTAGAGCGTGCCACCAGGCCTGGGCGTGGACCTGACCCCATCTGCAGGCTGACCATGAAGCACCCCGCTGTCAGCACGTTCAGGCGCGGCTGCGCTTCTCCAACCGGTGAAGAAGGCACCACCGTGCCGCAGAGGCAGGGCAGAGGGCGGGCGCCTGTGGACTCTAGCCCTTGTTTCTTTTCCGTTCTTTTTTTTGTTCAGACAGAGTCTCACTCTGTTGCCCAGGCTAGAGTGAGTGCCGTGGCGTCAGCCTAGCTCACAGCAACCTCAGACTCCTGGGCTCAAGTGATCCTCCTGCCTCAGCCTCCCGAGTAGCTGGGACTACAGGCATGCGCCACCATGCCCGGCTCATTTTTTATATATATACTTTTAGTTGTCCAGCTAATTTCTTTCTATTTTTAGTAGAGACGGGGTCTCGCTCTTGCTCAGGCTGGTTTCGCACTCCTGACCTTGAGCGATCGATCCACCCACCTCAGCCTCCCAGAGTGCTAGGATTACAGATGGGAGCCACTGCCCCCGGCCTTCCTTTCTTTTTTTTTAAAAAAAATAATGGGTTTAGGCTGGCTCGGTGGCTCACGTCTGTAATCCTAGCACTCTGGGAGGCCGAGGCCGGCAGGTTGCTTGAGGTCAGGAGTTTGAAACCAGCCTGAGCAAGAGCAAGACCCCATCTCTACTATAAATAGAAAAAAACTAATTGGCCAATTAATATATATAGAAAAAATTATCCGGGCATGGTGGTGCATGCCTGTAGTCCCAGCCACTCGGGAGGCTGAGGCAGCAGGATCGCTTGAGCCCAGGAGTTTGAGGTTGCTGTGAGCTAGGCTGACACCATGGCACTCACTCTAGCCTGGGCAACAAAGCGAGACTCTGTCTCAAAAAAAAAAAAGGAAAAGAAAAATAATGGGTTTACAAAGAGATAATTCTTATGCCATATAATTCACCTTCTTGGAGTGTACAATCCAATGGCTATTGGTATATTCACAGAGGTATATGTACAGCCATCACCACAATTATAGAACATTCTCATCATCCACAAAAGAAACCCTGTGCCCATTAGCAGCCACTGCCCATTTCCCCCTAATCTTCTTCCTCCCTCACCAGCCTAGGCAGCTACTAATCTACTGTCTGTCTACATAGATTTCCCTACTCTGGACTTTTCATATAAATGGAATTATACAATAATTGGTCTTTTGTGACTGGCTTCTTTGACTTAGCATGTTTTCAAGGTTCATTCATGTCGTGGCATGTATCAGCAAGTCCTGGTTTCCCTTTTTTTTGAGATGGTGTCTCCCTCTGTCACCTGGGCTAGAATGCAGTGGCATCATCATAGCCCACTGCAACCTCGAACTCCTGGGTTCAAGTGATCCTCCTGCCTCAGCCTCCTGAGAATCTGGGACTACAGGCATGTGCCACCATGCCCAGCTAATTTTTCTATTTTTAGTAGAGATGGGGTCACTACTCATGCCCATAATCCTAGCACTCTGGGAGGCTGAGATGGGAGGATTGCTTGAGATCAGGAGTTCAAGACCAGCCTGAGCAAGAGCGAGACCCTGTCTTTACTAAAAATAGAAAAAATTGCCAGGCATCCCAGCGTGTGCCTGTAGTCCCAACAACTCAGGAGGCTGAGGCAGGAGGATCACTTGAGCACAGGAGTTTGAGGTTGCTGTGAGCGAGGCTGACTCCACTGCATTTTACCCACCATTGCACTGTACCTGGGGTGACAGAGCAAGATTTTGTCTAAAAAAAAGAAAAAAGAAAAAAGAATAGAGTTCATCCAGTGGCATTGTTGCTCCAACATTCAGGAAATTGTGGCCGTCTGTGGCTTTGAAGAAAATAATACGTGTAAGAAGTTAAATTAGCTGGAGCCCACACTCAAACCCTCGAGGGAGGAAGCGCCTCGCCGGAGCTCTGTCTGTGTCTGTGCCTGTCCTCAAACCCAAGCAAACCCTCAAGGAACTGCCGCCTGAGAGAAGCCCCAGCTCATCTCCGAGTGAAGAAGGCCCAGCTCCGCCCTAGGAAACCCTAGTCTGAGAGGGAAGACAGAGTCCTGCCCTGGGATCCCAAGATAGCAGGGCACGACCATGCCCTGGACATGACAGGCTGAGAGAGGAGACGGCCCTGCCTGAGGGCTCCAGTCTGAGGAGCAAGCGACCCTCCTCTGAGAGCACCATCTGATGCGGAAGAGGCAGCTCAGCTCTCGGGCTCCTGGGAAAACAATCCTGTTCGGGGATCCCTTGTCTGAGGGAGGAAGCACAGCCTTGTCCTGGGAGACCCCACAATCTGAGGGGGTAGGCAGAGCCTTTCTCTGGGATCCCTAAGTTGAAGGGAACACAACTTTGCCACGGAATCTCAGGAAAAGGCAGTTTGGCCCTGTCTGAGTGAGGAGACGGGGCCGAGCCCTGGGAGCTCTAGTCTGAGGGGGAGCTGGCCCTACCCTCCAGGAGCCCTGGACTGGTGGGAAGCTCACTGATGCACCAGACGGCACATTTAAACACCCCAACGAGCAGCAAGCAGACATTGCCATACTTTATCAAGCTATGGCTCAGCAAGGCCCAGCTCCCTGGGGCATCTCGAGACAGGCCTGAGGGGGTCAGGGTCACCCAGCAGTCACTGCCTCATCCAGCTGTGTGGTCAGGAGCTGCTCCGAGCCTCTCACACACACCTGCCTATCTTTGCTTGGCTGGAGCCAGGGCAGGAGGAATTGGACACACAGACTTTGCTCCCCTGCACGCCATCCCTGTCACCTGAAACTGGCTGGAGGCAGACTGGACCAGTCTGTCCTGCCCCTCCCAGCAGGCCCTGCCACCCATCATCTCGGGCTGTTCTCACAGTCACCATGGGCTGCGAGCACCGTTACCCCACTTTAGAGAAAAGAAACCTGAGGCTCAGAAAGCACATGCTGGGAATGGGTGGGGCAGGGGCTCGGGAAGGTGTGGTCTGCCCTGCACCACGTCCAGAGTCTCTTCTGGCCTGGCCCTCACCCCCGAGTCAGGACTGCCCGGCTGGAACAGGGCAGCGTGGAAAGGCGCCACGATCCGTGGCTGGTGTGCAGGGTTGGAAAGAGCACTCGGTGGGAGCGTTAGGAGACCTGTGCTCAGGTTCTAGGTGCTGGCAGCCTCAAGCACGCCCCGCCCTCATGGGCCTCAGGTCCCCATCTTCAGTCTTCAGCCACCTCCAGCACCATCCACATGAAGCCCGGGCCGCTGACAACGACCTGCTCTGCCAGCCCACTTAAGGCTGTGGGTCAATCCCGTGAGAGCCTGGCAGACTCAGAAGCGCAGCCCCCGGGAGGGCAATGTTGGTGAGGACGAGACGGTGGGGAAAGTGGGCTGGGAACCCACCTCGGTCTCCCAGGAAAAAGCAAGAGACTCTCAGCCTGTCCAGTTCAGATCCTCAACTTCTTTTATCTCACGCAGCTGCCACCAACCAGATCTTTCCGTCACATCTCTTAGCCCAGGTTCTTTGTGGGTTTTTTGTTTTTTTCTTTAGAGATGAGGTGTCGCTATGTTGCCCAGGCTGGAGTGCGGTGGCTACTCACAGGCGGGATCGTGGCACTCGACAGCCTCAAACTCCTGGGCCCGAGCAACCCTCCTGTGCCGCCAACTGGGCTAGCTCAGGTTCTTGAGCAAGGAGTTCGATTGGCTCAGGTCATCTTTTTGAACCAGGCCATATAGGTCAAAGGTCACAGGGCAGTCAGCAGTTGGGTCCCCTCGGAGTGGTGTCCATCCTGGCCCAAACAGCCACAGCCAACAGCAACAGCACGGTCACGGCACCTTGGCTACCATGGCAGGGTGCCCTACACACCAGGCCAGCAGAGACAATGGCATAGGGGAAAGCCAGAAGAGCCACACAAGAGCCTCCACTTGTCACTTTTCCGTCCTGCCCTGCCCACCCCTCCTCACACCCCCAGTGCAAAGCAAGCTCACCCTTGCTCTCAGTCTCCCCTGGGTCTCCAACACTGGGACTCCTAACAGATTAGACAAAGACGCATCAGTGTTCTTATCCCAAACCAGCTCATCCCTTCTCTGAAGAAGGCTGTGGCACTGGGTTGGGTGGTCCTACCTGGCTCTTTTCTGCCTCGGGTGACCTCCTTCCCAGGATCCCCTCCGTCCCTATGCAATTAACCCAATCACTGGGGTTCTTCTCACCCAGATCTACCTGGATAAATCTCAGTCCTAAGGCGACTTGCTCCCCAAGGAAGGGTTTTGCAGCTGGCAAAGGAATCTGGGGGCGGTGCGTACAGACTGTCTGAAAACATGGTGGTGAGTGCACTGTCTGGGTGGGGAAAATGAAGCTGAGCTGGATTTCGCTAGACCAGAGTTTATGAAGTTTAAAGAGTCAGTCTAGGCCGGGCGCGGTGGCTCACGCCTGTAATCCTAGCTCTCTGGGAAGCCGAGGCAGGTGGATTGTTTGAGTTCAGGAGTTCGAAACCAGCCTGAGCAAGAGCGAGACCCCGTCTCTACTATAAATAGAAAGAAATTAATTGGCCAACTAATATATATAGAAAAAATTAGCCGGGCATGGTGGCGCATGCCTGTAGTCCCAGCTACTCAGGAGGCTGAGGCAACAGGATTGCTTGAGCCCAGGACTTGGAGGTTGCTGTGAGCGAGGCTGACACCACAGCACTCACTCTAGCCTGGGCAACAAAGTGAGACTCTATCTCCAAAAAAAAAAAAAAAAAAGACTCAGTCTATGAGTTCACCCTCCACCTTATCACTGCCACTGCCTCCTGTCCTGGGAGGGCTGCCACCAGAAGTGGTCCACATATTGATCTGAGCTTCCCATCCCTCAGCAACCCTCTCAAAATTAGCTCCCTGAGACTTTGCACTCTGTTCACCCCTCTGCTCTGGAGTGCAGCTCAGCTCAACAGGGGCACTTTTGGGCAAGGAGCCTGTCCGACGCCCTCTGTCGTGATGCCCCTGGCCCTGCTCCCTGAGCACCCTGAGTGTCATCAGCAGGCTTTCCTGAGTTTAGAAGGATAATAGGGTGACACTCAATAGGCTTCCCAGGCCAGTAATTAAGATAACAGAATGCAATCCTCCACAGGGAAAAGGGAAAGAGGTCGAGCAGGGAGGCTAGCTTACAGATGGAGATCCAAACTCCAGCTCCCAACTAACCTTGGGCCAGCTGCACAACCTTTCTGAGTCTAGATTTTCTCATCTTGCAACTGGGGATGATAATCCTACTCCACAGGGTTGGTACAGTGCCAGGTACCAGGCTAGCGCACAACACACAAACATATACACACACACACTCGCACACCAGGAATGTTGCAGGGGCAGTCTCGGGGTGAGACAGAGGCCCTGGCGTGTGTGTGGCGTGTGCAGCTGTGTGCATAGCGGGCCCACGCACGTGAGCCGGCATTCCCAAACCCTGCACCTTCTTGCTGAGGTTTTGCCAGAGTCTGGGCTCAGCCCACTTCCTTCCACTGCTCCCCCACCCAGAAGCTGGGGAGGGCTGGGGGTGCTGGCGTGCCAGGAAACAATGGGCCCCCAACTCCTTCCCGCCCATCGCGTGAGAAGGAGCTGCCGGAAGGAAACTCACCTCCCAACGGAGCAGGCCACCGCCCCCTGATGCCTGCCCGGGGAAGCCTGGAGACCCCCGGCTGCTCAGGGCGAGGGTTGCTGAGCAGTCCAGGCCTCTCAGCCTCAGCGCACCCTGTTGCCACCACTTGGACTGGCTTCCCCCCCTTTCAGAGAGGACTGTCCCTGACCCCCTCCCTGGAGCTGGGCTGGGAGCCCTCCAAGAGTCAAGGGCCCTGTTCTCATTCACCTCGGTATCCCCATGTGTAGTCTGCCCCAGAGTAGTCTCAGTGGGTATTGGCCAACAGCATGAGTGACAGTGAGGGCAGCCAGTCCAGGGGGATTGGGGGCCTGCAAGCTGAGCCAGAAAGGCTGGGAGAGAAAAGGACCCAGCTCAGGGTGGCCAGAACTCCTTCACTGCAGAGAGGGGTGAGGTTAGGGCCCCAGCAATGCCTCCAGACAGCACAAGGCACACTGCTGGGGTGGGGAATGCTCTCCCCCAAATCCTTCCAACACTTAGCTCAGAGTTTCATTTGTGTAATGGCACCTTCACCTGCACCCCCGACTTCCTCTCTCACACACAGTCACTCTCATTCCAGGCGGGCCGGTGCGTCCACCATCAGATGAAGGCTCCCTGAGGCAGGGCTGGGGGGCAGAGGGCAACAGGAGGTGGGGGATGCCCCCCCACTATGACTGTCCACACCCAGCACGACAGCTCAGAGGGTCCCCACCGGGTGGGCTGCTGACCAAAGACTCTGAGCATCAGTTTCCCCACCTAGAAAATGGGGGGGGGGCGGGGGGCTGGACAAAACCAGCCCCGTGCTGGGCCTGCTGGCCTGGGTGGGTCGTGGAGGCTCTGGCCAGAGTACAGCCTGTCTGCAGTGCGGGTGGTTGCTCAAGTCTGCCTGATCTTGCCCAGCTACTTGTTTTCCCACCATGGTCCCCCAAAACTTTGGGCAGGGTCTCACTCCTAATGTCCAGGGAGGTAGTGTCACCAGATCCAGGTGTCCTAGTCCTCAGATGTGAGCATTGCCAGCCAGCAGAAGCAACATGCTTCCCAAACCTCCCTGCTCACGCGGCCAGCCACCTCCCACCGCCACTTACCCTTTGGAGGAAGCTCTAATCTGGGGCCCAAAAGATTCCTTGATTCCCACGCAAGGAGGACTCTCAGGCACACAAGCCAGCGGCTCCCTTGGCCCTGAGGGCACGGGAGATAGCAGGCACACCTGCAAACACATGCCTGGCTACAAGCGCGCACACACCTTACTGGTGTGCTGATCTGCTGGAACACACACCTGGAGAAGTCACGCTACATCTGACAGTCCAGACCCATGTTTGCCCATCCGTGTGCACCCACTGAGGACTGGCATGGTCTCCAGCCTCGTACACACTCCCCTGGGTCTAGCATTTGACACGTGTGCCCATGCCTGCCCCCACTCCCACAGCCCCACTGGTCCTCTTGGCTGCACAACCCCAGGAACTACACCCTCTTGTGGACCCCGCACCACCTCCACGCCAGAGGCCCAGAGGACACTAGGGCTGTGCAGGGCTCTGGGAATGGACCCCAGGCAGGGCCCAGGGTGACGATGCGGTAGAGCAGACAGCACTGAGTGTCCCTTCCCAGAAATCATGCCAACTAATTCATCCATAAAAGTTTTTATTAAAAGATAACATTTTAGATCAGTGAAGAAAGATATAATATTGAATACATAATGTGCAAAGTAAACTGGATACCTGCCTCTCTCCTAACACCAAAAGAAATTTGAATGGGTCAAAGATTTTTTTTTTTTTCATTTTTTTTTTTGAGACAGAGTCTCACTCTGTTGCCAGGGCTAGAGTGCCGTGGCGTCAGCCTCGCTCACAGCAACCTCAAACTCCTGGGCTCAAGCGATCCTTCTGCCTCAGCCTCCCGAGTAGCTGGGACTACAGGCATGCACCACCACACCCAGCTAATTTTTTCTATATATTTTTAGTTGTCCAGCTAATTTCTTTCTATTTATAGTAGAGACGGGGTCTTGCTCTTGCTCAGGCTGGTTTTGAACTCCTGACTTTGAGCAATCCTCCCACCTCAGCCTCCCAGAGTGCTAGGATTACAGGCGTGAGCCACCAAGCCCAGCCTAGGTCAAAGATTTAAATGTTAAAAACAGTTCTCCTAGCTAGCTCCGTCGGTAAAGCATGAGACTCTTGAATGTTAAAAATAAAACCATAGGCCGGGCGCGGTGGCTCACGCCTGTAATCCTAGCACTCTGGGAGGCCGAGGTGGGCGGATTCCTCGAGGTCAGGAGTTCGAAACCAGCCTGAGCAAGAGCAAGACCCCATCTCTATTATAAATAGAAAGAAATTAATTGGCCAACTAAGATATATATATAGAAAAAATTAGCCGGGCATGGTGGCGCATGCCTGTAGTCCCAGCTACTTGGGAGGCTGAGGCAGGAGGATCGCTTGAGCCCAGGAGTTTGAGGTTGCTGTGAGCTAGGCTGACGCCACGGCACTCACTCTAGCCTGGGCAACAAAGTGAGACTCTGTCTCAAAAAAATAAAAATAAAACCATAAAGGGCCAGCAGTAAACATGAAATTGATTTTTTAAAATAATATGAGAGTGGGAAAAGTCTTTCAAAGTTTGAGAGAAGTCCAAAGGCTGTAAAAGTAAAGATTTGATGCCATTATGTAAAATTCAATCATTTCTGCACCCCAGAGAATTGTAAACACAGTCAGAGGACAGATGCCCAGTGTGTGCTGATTGGCTTCCAGCCCCTCCCGAGCCCCCTCCATCCTGTGCTCCGTCCCTGGAGGCCGTGGGCTCCCTGGCCCTCTGGCTCCTAGCTGGGTCCACGGAACAGAGCTCTAATGGGAGACAGGGACACGTCCTCTCAGGCGTCCCTCTCCCGGCAGCTCTCTGCCTCAGCTGTATCCTTCCAGCAACTGCATTACCCTTCCAGGTTCCCCTGTTCCCTGCCTGCCCCCTTGTAAATAATCCCTGTGTTAAACTTTCCTCGAATTAAACTGATTTGAGCATACTATCTGTTTCCTACTGGGACCCTGAATGATACATAGATAAAAGGTTAATATCCTTAATATGCAAAGGGTTCCTATAAAAACCAATAATCCAATAAAAATAGAGAACATGAACAGTTAACAAAACAGGAAAATATAAATGAATTTTAAAATATAAAGAGATGCTTGGCCTCCCTTCTAATCAGTGAACTGTAACACAAAGCTATCACATACAATTTTTCACCAATTAGACGGGCAAAGATAAAATGTCCAGTAATATACTGTTGGCAAGGGTATTGAAAAACAGGCACTCGCATTCATTATCGGCGAGAGTGAATTTTAGTTAAAAAGTAAAGCTCTAAGGCCGGGCGCTGTGGCTCACGCCTGTAATCCTAGCTCTTGGGAGGCCGAGGCGGGCGGATTGCTCAAGGTCAGGAGTTCAAAACCAGCCTGAGCAAGAGCGAGACCCCGTCTCTACTATAAATAGAAAGAAATCAATTGGCCAACTGATATATATATAAAAAATTAGCCGGGCATGGTGGCGCATGCCTGTAGTCCCAGCTACTCGGGAGGCTGAGGCAGGAGGATCGCTTGAGTCCAGGAGTTTGAGGCTGCTGTGAGCTAGGCTGACGCCACGGCACTCGCTCTAGCCTGGGCAACAAAGCGAGACTCTGTCTCAAAAAAAAAAAAAAAAAAAAAAAAAAGTAAAGCTCTAAACATCATGCTAAGTGAAACAAGGCAGTCACAAAAAGACAAATTCTGTATGATTCCACTTATGTGAGATATCTCAAGTAGTCAAAATCTTAGAGGTAGAAAGTAGAACAGTGGTTGTCAGGACTTGGGGAAGAAGGAATGAGGAGTTGTTAATGGGCACAATTCCAATTTTACAAGCTGAAAAGGTTCTGGAGATGGGTGGTGGTGATGGCTGCACAACACTATGAATATGTTTAATAACACTGAATTGTGCCCTTAAAAGTGGTTGAGATGATAAATTTTATGTTATGTGTATTTTACCAAAATAAAAAATGGAAAAAGGCCTGGTGCGGTGGCTCACGCCTGTAATCCTAGCACTCTGGAAGGCCGAAGCGGGCGGATTGCTCAAGGTCAGGAGTTCGAAACCAGCCTGAGCAAGAGCGAGACCCCTTCTCTACTAAAAATAGAAAGAAATTAATTGACCAACTAATATATGTAGAAAAAATCAGCCGGGCATGGTGGCACATGCCTGTAGTCCCAGCTACTCTGGAGGCTGAGGCAGTAGGATTGCTTGAGCCCAGGAGTTTGAGGTTGCTGTGAGCTAGGCTGACGCCATGGCACTCTAGCCTGGGCAAAAAAGTGAGACCCTGTCTCAAAAAAAAAAAAAAAAAAAAAAGTAAAGCTCTAAAAAATAAACTTGACAATATTTATCAAATTTTAAAAGTACATATCCTTTAACCCAGCAATGCCACTTTTAGAAATTTATCCTTCAGTTAAACTTACACAAATGGCAATAACATGGCTGGACATGGTGGCTCATCCCTGTAATCCTAGCACTCTCGGATGCTGAGGCAGGAGGATCACTTGAGTCCAAGAGTTCAAGACCAGCCTGAGCAAGTGTGAGATCCTGTCTCTAGGAAAAGGTTAAAAATTAGCCAAGCATGGTGGCGTACACCTGCTGTCCTAGCTGTTTGGAATGCTGAACCAGGAGGATCACTTGAGCCCAAGAATTCAAGGTTGTAGTGAGCTATGATTGTGCCACTGCACTCCAGCCTGGGCAACAGAGCAAGACCCTATCTCTGGGGAAAAAAAAAAGACAATAACATATTCAAGGATTTTGTTGCAGCATTCCATTAATTCCAATAATAGCAAAAATGCCTGAATAAAGTATATCCATATAAAATAACATTCATGATGTGGAAGAACCTCCAAAATAAAGAGTACAAGTTGTTTTTAAGCCACTTAAAGAAATGAGAACAAGGTATATAGTTTCTTTACCATTTATGTTTTTATTTATCTTTTTGCCACTCTAGCTTCAGAAGTATATATATATATATATATATATATATATATATATATATATATACATTTTTTTTTTTGAGACAGAGTCTCACTTTGTTGCCCAGGCTAGAGTGAGTGCCGTGGCATCAGCCTAGCTCACAGCAACCTCAAACTCCTGGGCTCAAGCAATCCTCCTGCCTCAGCCTCCGAGTAGCTGGGACTACAGCCATGTGCCACCATGCCCGGCTAATTTTTTCTATATATATTAGTTGGCCAATTAATTTGTTTCTATTTTTAGTAGAGATGGGGTCTCGCTCTTGCTCAGGCTGGTTTTGAACTCCTGACCTCGAGGAATCCGCCCGCCTCAGCCTCTCAGAGTGCTAGGATTACAGGCGTGAGCCACCGCGCCCGGCCAGCATTTATATTTTTAAACACAGATATGTGCTAATATATGCAGAGAGCATCCTGGAAAGATGGATAAGAAAAAGTAAGTCTCTTTACCAGGGAAGGTAACAGATGTACAGGGACCCGAGTTTGAGGGAGATTTCATCCTTTCTCAACTTCTGGACTTTGTACTATATGTACAGATTTTCTATTTCAAGAAGCAATGTACATTGATTGAACATCCATTGTATACAGATGCTGTGCTGTGCTGGCTGGTGGAGACATGACGATGAGCAAGATTGGCATGCTACCTTCTGCTCTCATGAAGCTTATGAGAGACACTAAAACAATAAATATATTGGCCAGGTGCAGTGGCTCATGCCTGTAATCCTAGCACTCTGGGAGGCCAAGGCAAGAGGATCGCTCAAGGTCAGGAGTTCAAGACCAGCCTGAGCAAGATCTCAGTAGAGTTTCTTCAGTAGAGTCTCTACTAAAAACAGAAAGAAATTAATTGGCCAACTAAAAATATATAGAAAAAAAATTAGCCGGGCATGGTGGCGCATGCTTGTAGTCCCAGCTACTCGAGAGGCTGAGGCAGTAGAATTGCTTAAGCCCAGAAGTTTGAGGTTGCTGTGGGCTAGGTTGATGCCACGGCACTCTAGCCCAGGCAACAGAGTGAGATCCTGACTCAAAATAAATAAATAAATAAATAAAATATGCAAATGAATATCCAATTACGAACTGTAATGAGTGCTATGAAGAAGAAGCAAGGCTTCTAGGAAGGGACAAACAGAGATAATGACTTTAGATAAGTCAATCAGGAAGGCTTCTCAGGGGAGGTACAATTAAATCAGAGCAGAGGAAAGAAGTCTAGACAGAGGCACCAACAAGTGCAAAGGCCCTGAGGCAGGAAAGAGCAAATTAGCACCCGTCTTGGAGAAGGCGCAGGCTTGCCTGTGAAACACCTCATTTTAGAGATGGAAACAGAAGCTCAGAGGGGGTGATGGCTTCCCCAGGAAAGCTAAGAGCCAGGACTGAACCCCAGATCTTTTGGTTCCATGAACTCAGTTCTATTTTGGCTATGCATTCGGGGACATTTTGCAGGATTATAAAGACCAGGAAGGGAGAAGTGGGGAAGAAGTTGGCAACTCCCCTGGCGTTGTCCCCACATCAGGGACTGAGGGAGGGAAAATCAGAAGGTGCACGTGCGAATGTGTGCACATGTGCCATGGGCACCAACCACAGACCAGAACAGGTGAGCTGCTAACTTACCACAGTCACCTTGGGCCTGAGTCGGGCCTTCCTCTTCTTTGCTCCACCCCCACCCCAGCCCTAGAAATGTGCCTGTCCTAAAGTGCTACTGCTTTTGTGTACAAACCTGAGCATGTGTGTCCTTGTGCACCTTTCAGTTATGGGTACGCGTTTCAGTGTGTTTGCACCGGGGGCTCCCTGCGGACAGCAACCAGGTCTCATTTTCCTCATTTCATGATAAGGTAATCTTCAGAGATCCTGGGCATACACTATCATTCACTCCTTTTTACAGACAAGGAAACCGAGGCTTGGAGATGTCCCACAAAGTGCCCATAGCTGAGCGAGCAGGCAAGACTTTCCCCTTGCCAGCCTGGGGTCTGCTGGGCTCAGCTCCTGCCCTGCACCTGCAAGTGAGTCCAGTAGGGTCCTGGGACCTCCGCCCTGTGTCCTCAGCGATGCACCTGATGAGTCTGACAGGGGCCGCCTTCTCCCTGAGCGAGCTCCCCTGCCATTTCCTCACTCAGAGAGGGCCCCAGTCCAGGAGGAGGGGGTTCCTCGCTGCCCACCCACAGGGGTGCCTGTGCTAACCGCACAGAGCCCAGGAGCCCTGAAATGAGCACACTCACTGCACACAAGCAAGCGCCATGACCCTCCCACCCAGGGGATGGCAGAGCGGCTCCAGGAAGGCCCCCAGCCCCACCCACCCCGCAGCTCACCCACCCCGCAGCTCACCCACGGTGCCCGAAGCCCCCGCTTAGCACCTCCCACCTGGGGCCCGTGCTGTCCTGCGGGCACCCTCTCTTCCTGAGTGCTAGGCCCCCTTCCTCCCAGCAGCCGTACTCGCGTTCTCCCTGCTCCAGAGGGGGGGACTCTGTCCCCGAATGTCAAGCTGGAGGGCTTCCTAGACAGTTGCTACGCCTAGTCTTCAAATTCGGCAAACTTTTTCCAGTGGCAGGGCCCACCGTTCAAAGGAAAGCTTCCCACCTTGCCTGCTCCCACCCCCCCAAAAGAGTTGGCCTTGCGCTCTCGGAGGAGATTAGCCGCTCCTCGCCATCAGCCGCCTGACCCTTCGCCTTCTCCCGCCCCAGCTCCGCGGGTCTCAGGCCAGGGTCCGGCCCCACCGCCGGCGAGCAGCCGAGAGACGGCGGTCTGTGCCTCCCCCTCGTGGCCACTTCAAGAAACGCATGCTTGCCGCAGCCGCGGACCTTTACGCGCCACTGTTCTGCAAACGCAGGTTCAAAATAAGTCAAGTCCTTCCTACGCATAAATTCTGGAGAAGCCACTGATAGTGGCCAGAGGGTAGTCCACTCCGTCCCCGTCATTCCTTGGCCTGGTCTTCACAGATCCACTTGAAGTAGAAATTCCTTGTCCAACTCCCTTCCAGGAGTTCAACTTCTGTTCTCCTACTTCCAGGAACAGGAAGCTCACTACCTCCAGGGCTAACCCACCCATCGTCTTTTCTGTGCTGGGAGCACTGATGTTGCAAACCCATCCCTGCCCTCCGGGGACTGTCACACTGCTCACTTAGCTGGAGCTACAGGTGAGCAAACAAGGGTTACAGGTGCACCAAAGGCGCAGAGATGGAAGTGGCCATTTCCACAAGGACCTACACACCAACTACCTCTTCTCAAGGATCTAGTATTCAAAGGAATTAAGTTCCAGAATCTTGGAAATGGCTGGAGTCTGATTTCACCTTAGAAACAGCCGAAGTTCACTGAGCACCTGCCCTATGCCAGGTCCGTCCTGGCACTTGCCCCACTGGGCAGGTGGGGGTAGAGGTACAGAGGGGAGGTCACTTGCCCAGGATGACACCTCTAGTCATTTGCAGAGTTGGATCTGACTTCAGGCTTGCTGGTAGCTCTTGCAACCCATACAGAATTGCCCAAGCCAACACATGACACCCCAACCTGGCACCAATGCCCTGTGCTGCCCCTCAAAGAGCCTGGCCAAGCCAGAGCCTGCTGCAAAGGCTCAGGCAGACTGTGATGCCAGGAGTTTTACTCCAGCTTGCCTCTTCATGAGCCTCCTTCCTGGCCCTGCCTCCATGCATGCCCCATCTCTGCCTCCCACCTGGGGTCCAGGACCATCGCAGCCAGCCCCTCCCGTCCCAGCTGTTTCCAGCAGGAGATTGCCTGCACCCGCAGCTCCTGAGTGCCTAGATACAGGACCAGCAGGCAGGAGGCAAACATCTCCTCCAGCTCATGGCCCTTTTCTGCCAAGTGAACCTAGGACCTGGTGGCCTGAGGTCTCTGCAGCTGCCCTCTGGGGACCTGCTCATGAGGCAGGAGAAAGAGTCCAGGTTTTGGGGTGGTTCTGCAAATCCTCCTCTGCAGGCCTCCATTGCCATACAGACACGATATAGATGCCACTGTTTCAAATAAGAGTAAATGAACAAACACCCAGCACACAGTAGGTGTTCGACAAAGTGCACCTTCCTGCCCTAACAACCCAGAGCGCACAGGTGCCCGCTCTCCAGGCAGGCCCCAGGGCCTGCTGGCCAGGGCCACTCGCCTTGTCCTGCCTCCAGCCCAGCCTCTTCCCTTACCGTGGGATCTGAGTGCTGGCCACCAGGAGGCGCTGTTCCCCTTCAGACCTGAGCCGACCAACAGGCCGGGGCCATTGAGCCCAAACTCAGTTCTAAAGGAGCACAGCAGACAAGTAACACCCAAAGTGCAAGGGGAAGACAATGGCCTTTGTCTAATAGCTGCTATGAATCTGGCACTTCCCACGCACGACTTTACCGCGTCCTCCCGCCCCCGACGATGGGAGTGGGGGGGCCCGAGGCAGGCTAAGTCACAAACAACAGAAACTGACCTCTGGCTAGCTTTAGCAAAACGTGAGTGTACTGCCACAGAAGCAACAGAAAAGATGAGAACTGAGCTGGGGCGTGGCAGGCACCCAGGGAAGATGAGGGAGGCCTCCAGTGCGGTTTGAACAGGATGCTCCGCCTGAATCGGCTCCCAGGGACCCACACGCCCTCACCCCAGCTGATGTGACTCCTCCCTGACTCTGGTCCTCCCCCCCAGCATCCATCCTTCACTCATTCTACAAAAGCGAGGTCCCTGTCAACAGCCAGCACCCACCCCAGGCAGGAGGATGGTCCCCAGCTGCCCACCAGCCCTGTCCCAGGCTGCCAGGTGCGCTCACTGGCCACGCGGTGCAGAGGGGTGGTGAGGGCTGGCTACCAGTAGCAGCTCAGGACTTGACGTTGCTGAGGGCTCAGGCTGCAGGAGCCAAAGCACGACCACAGAGGGAGGGTGGCTGTCTCTGGGGGTAAGAACCAGCCCTGGCTGGAGGGAGAGGTGACTGGGACCTCTAGCACCTACTTCTGACAGAAGGGTGCCCCCAGACACCCAGCGTTACGGTCAGGAATTCAAGAAGATGTACTGGGGAAAAGAAACTAGGAATGCATGCAGGGACCTGAGACCTCTACTCCAGCGACAGCCAGAGACCCCAGGAGAATCTCTTGCTGCTGCAGGCTCTGCGCCGGCCCGGAGAGGGAGAGGAGAGGGAGCCAGCTGCTGTCCTCACAGAGCTCACCCCACACCCCAGCCACACACCTGCTCTCTGGAACAAAACTCTGAGGGGCTTAACAGCCAAAGGGAAGGGGCGTTTCCCTCCAGGTCCTCTGGACCCCCTGAAGAAGGGCCCTCCAGGCCTCATCCCTGACTCAAGTGGCTTCTGGAGCCTCCTCTGGCTCAGGGAGCATCTGCCCCAGCTCCACGTCACCCCCAACCAGGCAAGGGGTCTTTTGAAAGCTCCCTGATCTCTGACCTCTGACTGGGCCAGCCTTGGCACACAAGCTTGTGCACAGTGCAACACCTGGGCAGGAGGATTTGCATGTGATTTGCAAAAGCTGGGCCTGAGGCTCACCAGTGCTCAGTTGCTCTTTCTCCCCCTGCCCCCACCACCTTCTCCTCACCCGCCCCACCCTGAGCCAGGTCTCCAAGCTTTGCACCGAAGGAGCCCAAGGCCTCTTTTCTTGCATTGCCCCAAACAGTTCCCATGAGGAAGCCCGAACAGCACCAGTAAGCAAGGCAGAGCATGGGGACTCCTGGGTTGAGGTTGATCCAGTGCAAAAATGACACCTGACAGGTGAAGGTCTCTGGGCAGCATTGAGGGGAAGTGTCAGTCTGCAAAAGGCTTTGTGAGCCAAGGACTCCAGACGGAAACCAGGTAGCTCTGGCCCTGCCCAATCCCAGCTACTCCAGTGCCTGGAAAGTAGTAAACGCGCCCTCAATATCTGGTGAGTGGATGAATGAGGGCTTTCAATTCAGCAGCCATTGTGAAGCTGCAGGCTCAGGAGCAGACAAAAGCCTTGGCCCTACCACTCAGAGAGCCTGGAGAGCCCGACTGAACCCAGCAGGGGAGAGCCAGGACTACAAAGCCTGTTTTAGGAGCTAGAGAAAAATATCCATCTGTCTGCCTTGCGCCGAAGCACTGTGCTGAGCGATTAACGTGTGTCATCTCACAGTAACACCCCACGTCCGCTGGCAGGTGGGTCCCTCATTTCCATTTTAGAGATGAGAAAACTGAGGTTCACAAAGGTTCAGTGACTTCTTCTTAAGGTCATGCAGTTGGGAAAGGGTGAAGCCAGGACTCTCGCTGGAAGCTGCTAGGATAAAGGGAGTGAAAATGACGTGATGGCATCCTGGGTCCCTCCTTCCCTAACGGGCCTGGTGACAGAGTCCCTCATCAAGTCCCTCCTCGGCCTCCTCTGCGAGATGGAGACTGGAGACGGTGACGACGCACTGCGAGTATGTTGGGAGGATCTAATGGCACGCAAGCGTGTGAGTGCTTGGGAGGGTGCTGGCACCCCGTGAGCCCCACGGCAGCATGCCTAGTTGGCACTCCCACCCCGGTCACACATTCGTCCCACCAACATCTGAGCACCAGGCTTCACTCGCCGGCAGGTCAGGACACAGGCACAAGGGGGCAGTCAGGTACCAGGAGGCCACCGAGGGAGCATCCCGGAGGGGAGGGTGCAGCCTCTGGGATGTGGGAAAGGGTCACCTACGCTTCCTGGAGAACAGCCAGTCATTCTCTACCCAGAACAGAAGTGATCTTTTTAACATACAAATCCGATCAGCTGAGACTGTGGTGAAACCTTTCAATGGGGGCCTTCTGCTATGAGGATGAAGTCCAAAGACTTCTGTGGTCCACTCTGGCCTCTGCCCCCAGGCTCTGCCCCCGTGCACAGACCCCACCCCATTCTGGCCTGTCTTCCCTTCTCACAAAGCTCAGCCCCTTCCAGCTCCAGGGCCCTGCCAGCCCGCAGGCACCCCTCTCCCTGGCCGTCCTCTGCTGTGCACTCACACCGCACCTACACTACCCCCTGGGAACACGCATCTCCTGTTGAACGTGTGTGCCCCCACTACACAGAACATTCCAAGGAGACAGGGACCCAGGAAGAGGAAAATGTCTTGGAGGATGCGTTCGCAGGGATCCCAGGCGCCCCAGCCAACTTGTGTCATGGACTTGGCTCTGGACCTGCCCTCTCTAGGGAGACACCTAATCCAGACTGGGAAGCCCAGGAGCCATGGCTTTTGAGGTCAGGTGTCAGCCAGTTGAGCTCTGAGGTGGTGGAGGCCCGAGAGGCCCTGTGTGCAGGCTTCTTCAAGCCCCACTCTACAAGTGGGGTCCTCTAGCTCCCAGTGGCCTCTCAGCTGGCTCACCACCACAGCTAACACCACTAATGTCATGAAGCCACCAAACCACCACCAGCAGGACTTCTAGCACCACCATGAAGGAAACAAAGACTAACTTCCTGGGAAACCCTCTTGTAGCAAACCAGTGCATGGAGAGAACAGACCTTGGTCTGTCACGAAAAGTGGTTGTGCATAGTAAGTACTCAATAAATACTAGTAGTTATCATCAATAATAATATGAAGTGCCTGGCACATAGTAATTGTTCAGTGAATGGTAATTCCTTGGTCCCAGGGGAACAGAAGTTGGAGGCAGTCGGCAGCCCCCCACCCCCTCCACCCCCAGGGCCCTCCACTTATGCACAAAGATTTGGACCTGCAGATCACCAAATCCAACCCTTTATTACACAAGTGGAGAAACTGAGGCCTAAAAGGGAAGGACTTGCCCAAAGTCAGAAGCAAGTTCTGTCCCTAGAACCTGGGTTGTCCAGGCCAGTGCCTTGGCCTCCTAATAAACTCATCCAGCCTTAGGAGGGAGGTTTTCAAGGTGTGACTCCCCTAGATCCAGGCAGGCATGCTTCGTCCTAAAGACAGCTTTGGAAAGGTGGGAGCTCACGTCCCTACAGAGAGTGATAGGAGTTATCTGTAAGGCCAAGGCTTTGCCTCTCCATGAGACAGGCTCAGCTGCTTGACTTGACGGAGTCCCCAGGACCTTGCTCTCTCATGAGTCAGAAAGGAGAAAAGGTCACAGAGGCAGCCCCTCCTGCCCCAAGCCTTTGGCAACTGTGGACATCAGCATGGCCACCCAGTCAGTGGGCCCCCTGGCATTGAGATGACAGGGACCACTGTGGCCTCTTACCTCCTCCTGGTTTCTGTCCTTCCATAGACTCTCAGCCCCCAGCACTGGTCTGGTGTCCCTGGCCACGTTCCCTTAAGGTCCCCTTTGTACTTTCACTCCCAACCTGCTTCACAACTCATTGAGACTCTGAAGCAGGGAAGTGGGATTCACACCAGGTAAGCAGCCCCAAAGCCCATGTCCTTTCTGCTTGGTCCCACTGCCTCCCAGGTGTCCCTGGGTGCTGCTTCCTGTCTGTGCCACTGTTTGGCCTCTTTCCCTGCAATGCTCCTTCCATAGCCCTTTCTCGAGGAGGCTTATTCCCCAAGGGCCTGGGTAGAAGCTCCCTGGTGGGATGGTGACAATAAAGCCAAAGGATGGTCCCCCAAATTGGAAGCCAGCCACTGTGGGGGCACTTGGAGGTGCTGTTAGCAAGGAAGCTGGCCCAGCCCCTCTGCTCTCTGCTCTGCTCTCTGCTCAAGGCCAGCTCAGCCAGAGCACCTGCTCTGCAGGAAGTAGAAGGGGACTTTGCTGGAAATCTGCCTTTAATCTTGGCTTCCTGTTTTCTGCCCTAGGGGACCGCCCAGACCTTCTGAGTTTCAAGCTATTTCACACCAGCTTCTCTAAACTGTCATCTCAGAGCAAAGAGGCTGGGGGAGGGGAAGAGGCTGGGAGGAAGAAGGTGCAGCTCTTCCCTTCTCAGGGACCCTGGGAGCACAGTCCACCCATAAGGGCACATAAGCTCTCAACTTCTGGCAACCAACCCAACTTTGCATCGAGCTAGCCCATTTGGCTCCTATCATCAAAATGCAGCCAAAAGTCCCAGCTCTGGTCCCATTCCCCACATCCAGCCTTTCTGCAGCAGCCTCTCTCCTCTTTTCAGTATCCCCCGGCCTGGGGACAGGCCTCACCACACCAGGGACAAGCATCCCAGCCTTGGAAAACTAGTGTTTAGCTTCCAACGCTGAATGCTCCCTTGGCATCTATATGTTTCACAGGCGTTTCAAAATCAGTTTCTCCAAAACCAAAACCAAGCTTTTTCTTGAGACAGGATCTTGCTCTGTTGCCCAGGCTGGAGTGCAGTGGTGCGATCATAGCTCACTCACTGCAGCCTCAAATGTCTGGGCTCAAGCAGCCTCAGACTTCCTCCCACCTCAGCCTCCTGAGTAGCTGGGACTACAGGCATGTGTCACCAAGCCCCACTGATTTATTTTTCTTTTGCTAGAAACGGGGTCTCCCTATGTTGCCCAGGCTGGTCTTGAACTGCTGGGTGCAAGAGACTCTCCTGCCTTGGTCTCCCAAAGTGCTGGGATTATAGGCATCAGCCATGGTGCCTGGCCCAAAACCAAACTCTTGAGTGTTCCCCCAGCTCATTGTCCCTCTCCCACCTCACCCCAGGTGCTCCAGCCACACCTGAGGAGTCATGCCTGATTTCTTCGGTGGCCTCACTTCCCACAAACACCCCTCATGGAGAGCTGTCGTGGGCACTCCCCTTTGTCCAGCCACTGCTCCACCCATTGCTCCCACCAGGGTCCATGCCCATAATCCCTGGTCTGGACTGTGCAGGGCCTCTTCACTGGCGTTCTGACCTTCACTCTTTTTGTTTTTTTTAAGACAGAGTCTCACTCTGTTGCCCAGGCTAGAGTGAGTGCCGTGGCGTCAGCCTAGCTCACAGCAACCTCCAACTCCTGGGCTCAAGCAATCCTCCTGCCTCAGCCTCCCAAGTAGCTGGGACTACAGGCATGTGCCACCATGCCTGGCTAATTTTTCTATATATTTTTTGTTGGCCAATTAATTTCTTTCTATTTTTAGTAGAGATGGGGGTCTCACTCTTGCTCAGGCTGGTTTTGAACTCCTGACCTTGAGCGATCCTCCCGCCTCGGCCTCCCAGAGTGCTAGGATTACAGGCATGAGCCACCGCGCCCAGCCTCGACCTTCACTCTTAATCATGTCACTCCCCTGCTTAAAATCTTTCAGTGGCTCCCCGTTGCTCATATAATAAAATCCAAACTCTTGTAATAAAATCTCTGGCCTACAACAGCCCGTAGGATCTGGACCGTTCCTCTCATACCACTCTGCCCTGCTTGCTAGTGTCTTCACCTTGGCCTTCTGGCTGTCCCTTGACCCATTGAGCCCTTCTGTGCCTCAGGGTCTTTAACCATCCTGTCCCCTCTGTCTGGAACACATTCTCCCACTTCTCCATCACTGGCTCAGTCCCTTCTGGGGTCTGGAAGCTGAGATCTGTCTTCCCCAAGGCCTCTCATCCATGGGGTGCTCACTGCCTTCATTCCAGTGTCTGATTTACTTAGGCAGTCTTGCTCACTCCTTCATCTCTGGCCTCTTTCATCTCTGGAGCAATGCCTAGCACTTAGTAGGTGCTCAATAAGTATTTGCTGAGTGAATGAATTATGAGGTTGAATTATGAAGTTAATTGGCTCTTCCACTAGAGCATAGGTCTGTGGGTGACCCCCTTATTGGTTTTATCCCCAGTGCCTGGGCTTCAGGAAGGTTAAAAAGTTTATTTCACTCTGCTGTGAAGAGGTGGAGCCAGGATTCAAATCCAAGTCTATTTGACTTCAAAGTTCACACCCTGGGCCACAGCACACCCAGGGAAAAAAAGTCAAGTGTGTTTGGGGGTAAAAGAGGCTGGGCTGGTGAAAAACTGAAACAGAAATTAGAGTGGTTTCCCCAAATCCCCAGTCCTTTCTTTCCCATTCTGCCAGCTGATTCGGCCAGGGGAGGGGAGAAGTCAATTTCTTCTTCCAGAAGCCTTTGCAGAGCTGCAGAAGTGCGGTGTTTTGGCTGAGAGGTGGCCCCCCATCTGGCCCCATATTATCATTCCATCTTGACCTCAGAGGAAAGAAAGGGAAACCAACTATGCTGAGCACCCTTTCCACCCTCTCACCCCGGCCGTTATCTTGCTGAATCTGCACCATCTCTCATGAGAGAAGTATATTCTGAGCCTGATCTTACAGAAGAGGAAACCAAGCTCAGAGACCTTAAGTAACTAGCCTAAGGTCACACAGCTAGTAAGTGTCCCAGCTGAGATTTAACTCTGAGATGTGGACCCCAAATCTATGCATTTTTTCCATTACATCACACTTACCTCTGAGACTTACTGGATGTGTCCTCAGGGGCATCCTTCCCCAAAGGGTTGGCTCCAGCTGGGAAGGTGCCCCAGGAGTCCACTGGGACAGGGGCCAACCTGTAGTTTTTCAGGAGCAGAGGGCATACTCAATTCCTGGCATTCGAGGCTCTTTACAATCTGTGGGTACACTGTCTCCCCGCTGTCTCCCACAGGGCCCTTTACTCTCCCTGTCACTCCCTTGGGCCCCTGCATACTTATTTTGTGTTCTAAGACTTTGCCAGCATGTCTCACTTCCCCCTCCCTTCTGTCCACCTCAGCCTGACCCTTCAACTCCTACCTACGCTGGAGACTCTAGTCTCCTCCTCACCACTGCACCCCTTTCTGTGCCCCCATGCCTGAGCACAATGCCCACTCTGGAAGCTCAGAGCAGATCATCTCTTTGCTCCTCATTAACAATGATATAATAACAGCCTGTGCTTAACTAAGGGCTCACCACATGCCAGCCACTGCACACCAAGCACTCGAAACCTATTAACTCATTTCCTCCCCACAAAACCTTAAGAAGTTGGTGCTATTATATTCCCCATTTTGCCAAACGGGGAAACTAAAGCACAGAGAAGTTGGGTAACTTGCCCAAGGTCACAGATCTGACAACTTCATTGTTGCCTCCAGGCAGAAAATAAACTCCAAGAAACACCCACGGGGCTCTTTGGGGCTCTCTTGCCCCCCGGGCTTGCAGGAACCCACCTCCCACCACTCTCCCCCATCCGCACTGCCAGCTGCAGCCTGCTGAGCTATTTATAGATCCCAGAAGCCACCAAGCCTCTCAGACTCCCTCCCTTTGTGCATGCTGTCCCCTCTGCCTGGGTCCCAGCCCTGTGAAGCCTCCCCGTTAGCCCTCCCTTCTTTTCTGCTTCCTGTGACTTGTGCACCACCTCACCACTGCTATCACTTGTTCCTCTGCGACTGCCTGCGGGCCTGTCAGTCTACCCGCACCCGACTGAGAACTCCTGGACAGTGACGAGGTGGTCTTGCTAGTGCACCCCGCGCAGGGCCGCCGTGTCCTCAGAACCGGGAAACGTTTGCGAATGAATGAATGGATGAATGCTTATGGCTGCGAGAGAGGCCACGCGCCACCAGCAGCGCTGAGGAGAGGGCCCAGGCCCGGCCTCCGTCGCTCCTACAGCGGGGCAGCTGCGCCCACAGAAAGCCGGGCGGGAGCCCCAAGTCGGCCGGTCGCCCGCCGGGAGGGACCGCGGAGCCGGGCACGCGGGCGGGGCAGGGCGAGGGCGCGGACACACCCCCGCGGTGCCCCCGGCGCCCAGCAGGGGGCGCGCCCGCGGCCCCCGCCCCGCCGCGCGCCGGGCAGGCCCCCTCGCGCAGGCGCGCTGCCGCGGGCGGAGGATCCGGGCCGGGCTTCCTCTCTCCAGGCCTGCGAGCTTCCTCCCCGCGGAGCCCCGGGCGAGCCGAGGTTGGCTGCGCCGCCGAGCCCGCCGCCGCGCGCCCGCCGCCCACCGCGCCCCGCGCCCCGGGGGCCTGCCGGGGCGGGGTCCGAGCCGGGCGACCGCCGGGCCGCGCCGCCGCCGGCCAGTCCCGGCCCGCCGCCCTCCCGCCCTCCCGCCGTGGCCGCCGGAGCCTCCGGGCGTGGAGCGCGGGGCCCCGCAGCCCGGGTCGAGCGTCCGGGCGGCCCCTGGCAGCCGGCGCGGCGTTCCAGAGTCGAGCCCCGCTGGCGGCGGTTCGGAAGCGGAACTCTGCCGGGGCCGCGCCGGCTACATTGTTTCCTCCCCGACTCCCGCCCGCCCCTTCCCCCGCCTTTCTTCCCTCCCGACCCGGGCGCGCGGCCGTGCCTGCTGTCGGCCGGCCCTCCTCCCCTCTCCGCACCGCCCTCTCGGGGCGCACCCCGGGGACCCTGCGCCCCCACCCCGGCCGCATGGACCGTCCCGCAGGCCGCTGATGCCGCCCGCGGCGAGGTGGCCCGGACCGCAGCGCCACGAGAGGGGTGAGTGCCTGGCAGCCTCGGAGGAGGCGGGCGTCCGAGTGCCTCCTGAAGGGGAGGGGGTGGAGGTCGCATGTCCAGCCTCCGTTGCCGCCGCTGTCGCGTCCACTCCCATCCCCCACCTCGTTTACGCCCTCCTCCTCAAGTTCGGATTCTCCCAGGAGCCACTGTCAGACCTGAGGAGAAGGGCGCGCACGAGGGAGGTGCTCAGGTCATCCCGGGTCCTCCCCGTGGGGAGCATGGAGTAGGGGTGGCGGGAGGAGGAGGATCAGCAGGGGCTAGGGCGCTGGAGAGTCGCCTGGACTCGTGGGAATTTGCCCTTCCCTGCCCAGGGCCTCCCTGCAGATGCCCTGGCCTGCTTGGTTCTGACCCCTCCCTCCTTCCCCCACCGAGGCCCCTCTGGCTGCAGGCAAACCCAGGGCCCTGCTAAAAGCCCAGGTCCTGGGCCTGAGCCTGTCACCCCAGCACTCCTGGAAGAGCAAGCCTAAGCCAAGGGACCTCTGACCCTTGGATGGGAAACTGGGCAGGGGTTTGAACCTGGGTGAAGGTGACCCTGGGAATTAGCACCATGCTCCCACCTCCCAGCACGCTGGTCAGCGGGTTAGCACCGTTCTCCCAGGCTCCTCAGGGCTCAGGCCAGGTGTCAGGAAGGGGTGTGTCTGGCCACCAGATCTTTGGAGCTTAACTAGGGGTTCACTTCCCCGCCTATTTTGTGGACTAGGGAACTGAGGCTCAAAGGGGGGCATCACTACCCCGGGCCTCTGGTAGAGGTAGGCCAGCTGGCTGTCCTTTCATCCCCAGCTCTGCAGAGCTGGACTGCTGTGAGTGGAGGAAAACTAGGCAAGTGCCTTCACCCAGCAGGGATACAGGCTCCCAGCCTGGCCCAGGAGGGACACTGGGGTGAGCACGTGCTCCCCTGCAGAGGGCTGGAGGGAGGGAAAGGCTTCCAGCGCATCTCTGCCCCTCAGGCGGCATAGGCATTGCCCATGAGATTTTCCCTTGGTGCCTGAGGCAGGGCCCAGGAGCAGGGGATGTGGCAGTGTGTGGCACGGGGGTGGCTGTGTGGTGTGGCAGGAAGGCCTGGTCCTGGCCCCTGGCACTGAGTTGAAACAGCCTGATGGTCAGTCCTAACTCAGCCCTCCCCACACCTGTGGCTCAGCTGGCACAGGGGCAGCCAAGTTCAGAATATAAGTGGGATCAGGACGGGCAAGGTGGGAGCCCTGTCTCCATTGGCAGCACCCTACAGCCTTGGCATGGGAGCAGTATCAGATGGGGGACACCCAAGGGGCCTATTTCAGGCTCCTAGTGCCTTATGAGTGTGGTCACAGCAGGAACAGGGCAAAGGCAGCAGGGCTGAGACTGGGAGGGTCGTCTTACTCCCAGGAGAGCAGGCAGTTCCCTGGAGGATTCTGAGCCACGTCTGGGCCCCCTTGGAGCTGCTGGCAGTTTCATTCTCCTCGGCCCCATCCTTGATTTAAGATTTTTTTTCTGGTTGATGTGACATGCACAAGGAAGAGGACCCAGGTGTCCTGGCCCTGTGAGGCTCCCCTCACATAGCCCCACACCCAGCCCTAACTTCCTTCCAGTCTAAGGGGTGGGACTGGGGCCTGGCACGGTTGGTTGCTTTTTTACCAACTGAGCTGTGAGGGCACACACAGGGTCCCGGGCCTTTGTAGAAAGGAGTCTGGCTTCTGGCTAGCACGAGTGCAGGGGTGTGGTTTTTCTTATTTGGCGAGTTTGGTGCCATCCTCCCTCTCAGAAGTGGGTGTTCTCTGTGCACTGGGTCAGGGGCCAGGAAAGACCAGGAAATGTTCCCCTTCACCATTGCAGGGACACCAGACCCCAAAAGGCAGAGCCACACAGAGTAGCCCATGGAAAGGGGACAGAATTCAGCTTTCCCCAGACAAGTATAGGCAGGGGCTGAGGGCCCCGATCCACAGTGTGACGTGGCTGCCCTCAAAGGGGCAGCACTGCCCAGGTCAGTTCTGGGCTCCATCTTTTGAGGGATTTTGAGGCCTCAACATATGGGCCCCAAAGAACAGAGGGGTTGCATTTGGGAAAGAGATGGTAGAGATTCTCAGATGTGTGAGCGACTGTCCTGTATGGGAAAGGCCATCCCAATGGCAGAAGTGTCCCAGACATCTGGGCTAGAGCTGGTAAGCCGCTCAGTCCCAGGGAAGCGAATCTGAGCTCATTGTAAGGAAACTGTGTATGTACTAATTTTCTTGATTTAGAAAATAACAGAACAGCACTCTAGAAAATTTAGAAAATGAAACAAAAATCACCCACTATTTCTTTGGTAAGCAGTGACTGTGTTAGCATTTTGGAGTTCCCTGCCAGTCTTTTCTGATTTTTTTCCTTCCTGGCTGTTAGCGTGTGAGCTTGCCTGCCATGACACCTTTTTCATTGAAGCCTGTGTCCGTGGGCATTTGCTCACGGTGCTCCACAACCTAGGTGACTTTGCCTCTAGAAAACCATAGACTATTCCAAGCGGCGCTGCCTCAGCCCTCACCTGTACCCTTCACTACGGGTGTGCATCGTCTCCCCTCTGTCATTGTGGTTGTTACTATGGGCCCCAAAAGCAGCTGGGGTGTTGCAGAGACAGGTAACTTGGCACCTGACCGATACAAGTTCCAGGCTCAGCCATGCCACTTAGGCCAGGGGTGGAGGGACCTCGGACAAGTCACTGACCTTCTGAGCCTCCTATGTATAAATAACAGGATGGTGATTTCCTTCAGAGGCAGGTGTGAAAGTGCCTAGCACAACCCCTCTCCTGCGCTTACCCTTTATAATAGGGTTGGCACTGTTGAAGGAATGCCCACTGCGGGCTGCTTCGACATGTGGCGAAGACTTCTGAGCCATGAGCCGAGGTCAGCTGACCACTTACCCAGCAGAGAGATGGTCCCTGTTGAGGGAGCCCCTCTGAAACCCTCTGTCCTTGAGGTTCTGGGCTACTGTGGCCAGTGCCCTGCCCAGCCTCCCTGCCGTCCCTTCTCCTTATCGCCACGTGATTGGTTGGCCCAGAGCATGGGGCTGGCCCTGGGAATATGGGCTGCTGGTTGCTGTCCTGACCCCACCCATTCCTCTTCCGGTCTCCCAGCATCAGAGCTAAGTAGACAAGGCCTCTTCTCTGAGAGCCCAGCTGCCTCCCGCCTCCCAGCTTAGTCTAGGCCAGCCCAGCCCAGCATTTCCCCAGTGGAAATAGAGGCCTCCTTAGCCTGCCACTTGGGCAGGGAACCCATGCATCCTAGGGACAGCCATGCAAGCCACATACTCCCACCCTTTCCCAGTAGCCAATGAAGGGAAGAAAGCTGGGGGAGAAGGATTCTAGAGCCTTAGAGCCTCCCAGCTGGGAGTTAGAAGGGAACATAAAGGGTCCACAGAGTCACTGGGGAACTCTTGTGTGTTAGCACCCTCCTCCTTGGCAGGCATTCCCCAGGCCTAACCTGAGTGTGCACTGCTGTGACACGCCTTGCTTGCTCTTGTTACACGTCTGTGGAAACCAGAATAACTGGGAGTACCCTCCTGGAGCCACCCCTCGGGCAGTCAGAGGAAACCAGTCTCAGCTGGGCACCCGCTGGGCCTATGAGACCATAGCCCCAGATGACACTAGGGCGGCCCAAGACCAGCCTAGGCTGGGGGTCCTCCCCCCAGCTGGTCCATTCATTATAGAGGTCCCACAGGCATGTGACCTCAGACTCTGGCTGCCAGACTGTTGCCTATGGAGTGTCTCCTTCCTCCCTGGTCTTGGTGCAGGGGAAGTAGGCATTACAACTGCCCTCCTGTCCACAGCTTGGGCTGGGATGAGGTCACAGGGTGGAGTCCTCCCCAAGTTGCTGGCCTGGCTCTGGCGAGCACTTTGGGTGTTTCTCAGTTCCCCCCACCCTTAGCTGGGGACAAGATGGGTGGAGGAGCAGGCCACCCCCAAGCACGGCAGGGAGCACTGCCTCTCTTCCTCCCTTCCTCCTTCCCTCTGGGTCCCTTCATCCAGGGGCTGGAAATAGAATCTGCTAAGTAATGATTAAAGTCAAATTCAGACCTAAAAATAAAGAGCTGGGGAAGGAAGAGCTGGTGCTCCCGTTGTGGCTGAGGGGAGAAGCAAGCAGGGAGAGGCTGGTTTCATGTGGCTGAGCCCCTGTTTCCCGGTATCAGGGGTGCTCCACCAACTGAGGGGTGCTCTTTTGTCAGGCCTGATGTGGCCCACAGTGCTCATTAGTTATAAACTGCACTGATCAGGGCAGACTGGCAGGACCTGATAGAGAATCCCATTTTTCCACTGGAGAAACTGAGGCTCAAAAGGGAGAAGTGGTTTGTCCAGCAGCTATCTGGGAGCTTCCCTTAGCAGGCCCCTAGGGACTGGAGGGCCCCTGCAGCTCAGCCCGCCCTTTCTGCCTGCTCGGTTTCTCTTCCTGGTTTTGAGGTGCTGTGATGAGGGCAGCTTCTCATCACACACTAGCTGCGCACACCCTCCAACCGCAGCTTCCCTCCGCCTCCCCTTCCGTGGTCTGGGCCCAGAGTCGAAGGAACAAGCAGAAAAGAGGCTGCTTGGCCTGTTGGAAGCCTTAAGGATGGGTGAAAACCTAGTGTCCTCTGACCCCTGTCCACGCTGGCTGCTGCTTCTCAGCCCTGGTCAGTGGGCACCTGGTCCTTACTCAGCCTGGTCAGTGGGCACCTGGTCCTTACTCAGCCTGGTGCGTCTGCGGCCTCTGCTGCCAGGCTGCAGGGAGACAGGAGGGGAGGATGAAGAACAAACCCTGAGAGCTCCCCTGCTGGCCAGTGGAGGAGGCTTAGGGGAGGCCTGTGGTTCCAACTTCCTGATGGGGCTGCTGGGGATCTGTGTGGGCTGGAGCATCCCAGAGGGCTTCCCGGAGGGGAGGGACCTGTGAAACTCAAGCGACATTTGGAGAAAAGTCATGTTGAGGGTGAGGTTCTTTGGAGCTTCTACCCTCTCTGGGGCCTGCTAGCTGTTGCCGTGTGGCCCTGGACAAGCTCTTGGCCTCTGTGTGTGAGGCCAGGGTGTGCAGGCGAGTAAGAAATGGACACAGATGTGCCTCTGCTTCCGGAACAGAAGAGCCAAGCTCTGGGCAGACCCATCAGTGTCCCCGTCCGTCCACTTTCAGGGGTCATCTGTCTGCCTAAGGAAGGGTTGAAAGAAAGGTCTCCTGACCAATGTTCAGACAAATCTTTGCGCTCAAGTCCCCATTCTGCCCTGTTGGAAGCTGGGGGACCCCCTCAGAGCTTGTTTCCTCCTCTGTCAGAGATCAGCAGTACTTGCCTCATGGGGTGTTTTGAGGATTAAATAATGCTGGGCCCCAGACTGAGTTCTGTCAGCAGGCTCTAATTTCTGTGCTTTTGTGGGGTTTTTTTGACAGCCCATCCTGGTGGGGGAGTGTGTTGCTAACGCCCCCTTGTCCCCACGTGGGTAGCGAGCCTGTCTGTCCTTGTGTTGGCCCTATAGCTTTACCCTCTGAGCTGTGTGTTCCACAGGTCCCAGTTCTGAGTGGGGAGACCAGAAATCTGAGGTCAAAGTTCTAGGCAGCTCATGGGCCTCAGCCCTCGTCTCCCCACCTATGACGTGACTAGGAGACTTTGGGGTAAGGGACAAGGACACTTCATGACTTTCAAGAGGTTGTTAGAGGTTAGTGCTGAGAGGCCATATGTAAATGCAGGCAAATGAAGATGCAAAGAGGGGGCTAGGGGAGCAGAGGCCTGGGTTAGGGCCCTGGGGAGCCCTGAGTCCCCATTGCCCAGTGCAGGTAGGTAATTAGGCTCCTGAGCGGTAATTAGAAACCTTTCTGGGCCAGGAGAGACAGCCTCAAGCTGCAGCAGTGCCCCAGTGCCCGAGGAGTCTCCCCGGTAGCCTGCTCTAGCCCCAGCCCCCACCTCTCTCAAACCACTGGATGGGATTTCCGGTCCCACTGAGCCATGGGGGCAGGCTCAGTGAGTTGCTGTAATTTAGTTTTTAACATTGTTCAGCCATTATACCTGGCCCTCCCCCTAGATCAGGGGTGCTGAGGGCTGGAAGGAGCCCCGGGTGGAGTAGGGCAGCATACACTGGAGCCAGGCATTCTTCTAACCCTTCCTGGGACATCTGTGCAGTAGGGGTGCTGAGGGCTCACCTGCCCGGCCCCAGCGTCAGTGGGAGCCCTCCAGCCCAGTGTGTGGCTGGGGTGTCACAGACTGTCAGCCTGGGTGCCCTCTGCAAAACCAGGGTGGGGCTGGTTTTATTGCTGCCAAGCCAGCCCAACTGCGGGTGCATGCGTGCCGGGCCTCCCTAGGCGCCCTGCCCTTTTGGAGGGGCGTGCCCAATTCTGAAACTTATTTCTGCCCTCATCTGTACTATGACCTGGAGGCTGGGCTCAGAGCCTCCCTTGGCCTTCTTCAGCCTTAATTAACTCCCTCTGTGCCACAGTTCGGACTATTAATCCTGGCCTGCTCCAGCACACCCTTTTCCCAGGTATTTCCCCCCCGAAATCCTTCCAGCTCTGGTTCTCCTGCGCCTTCTTCCTGGAAGCCTTCCCAGGTGGCCCCATCTCCATCTCTTGAGGTCCTGAGCACACCAAGCCATGACTGACCATCCAGTAGCCAGAAGGACAGAAACCAGGTCTGCATTTTGTTGGGGTCCCCAGCACCTGGCCCTGGGCTAGGCACAGAGGAGAGGCTGATGAGTAGAGATCTTGGGTCCCCAAGGGCAGAACCTTCTAGGGCAGGGGTCCTCAAACTTTTTAAACAGGGAGCCAGTTCACTGCCCCTCAGACCATTGGAGGGCCAGACTGTAGTTAAAAGAAAAAAACTATGAACAAATTCCTATGCACACCACACATATCTTATTTTGAAGTAAAAAAACAAACAGGCAAAAACACCTGTGTGTGACCCGCGGACTGTAGTTTGAGGACGCCTGTAATCTAGGGCCTACCCTCATGTCCACCCTGGCCCGCCAAGCATGTCACCGGGCACACACAAAGGCTCCCAAAACAATGGCTCAAAGAACGAGAAGGCAGGATGGACCTAGCTGTTGCCTGTTGCTTCCAGTGGCTGCCACCAGAGGATCTAGCTGGGTCCTGTGGCAGGGCCAGAGTCTCTGGGGGCCATGGCCCCAAGTTCCCCCAGGTCTCTTGTGCACTTCCCTTTTCAGTGGGTATTTTTAGCTGGGTGTAAACAGTCACTGAACACTCCCACGCTCCATTAGACAGAAGAGTTTTGGTGAGGGGGGCAGGGCAAGAAGCCCCTTGACCTTGCCTGGCCCTTAGCACCTGCCTGGCTTTTGGAGGTCTACAGCTGTCTCCAGGGCAGGGAAACGTCAGCCTGAGAGTTTCTGGGCTCCCATTCCCCTTCATCACCCCTCCTTACCAGCCTGGGCTCCCAAGAAAGGCCTGCCTGAGGCTGCAGCCACTGACCTCAGTGCTTGGGCACAATGCCAGCCTGTTCCTGGGACCCCAGCACAAGGGCTGCTGGAAGCAGGGTTTGGGGCAGGAAGTCAGAATGGAGCACTGGTCCTGCCATATCCCAAGCCCCTATCCCCTAGCCCTGTGGGGGTAGGGTGACAGCTGCAGTCCCTTTGGGGTTAAATATAGTCTTAGTTATGGGACCTCAGTGTGGCACAGCCAGCCTGGCTTCCCCTTTGTGCGTTCATTCATTCGTTCATTCAGCACTTGCTTACTGCGCGGCCACTCTGGGCCCAGCCCATGCTGGGGACGCAGTGTGAGTCAGACCCTAGCTTTCCCCTGCAGAGCCCCCAGTCCACCCTAAACCACAGGCCACAGCCAGTGAGATTTCAGTGGAGCACAGGGGTGTGTGGGGCGCGGCAGGGCCAGGGTGGGGCCAGCAGCACAGCTGGGGACCCAAGAAAGTCTCCTGGCAAAGATGATTTACAAAAAGTTACTTATTTTCAATTTTATTTTTAGGGGGAAGGTAATAGATGCATGTGGTCAAAAAAAAAAAAAATTCCAAAAGGACAAAACAGCAAATACACAGTAAAGTTTCCCTTGAACTTGATCCCTTCCCATCCTAGAGGCAACCTCTGTTATTAGTTTCCTCTGTTGTTCCAAAGATAATCTAGGTATGTTTGAGTTTAGGGAATATATTGTATGTCTTTAAAAACACAAATTGTGGCCAGGCGCAGTGGCTCACGCCTGTAATCCTAGCACTCTGGGAGGCCGAGGCGGGAGGATCACTTGAGGTCAGGAGTTCGAAACCAGCCTGAGCAAGAGCGAGACTCCGTCTCTACTAAAAATAGAAAGAAATTAATTGGCCAACTAATATATATATATACACACACACATATATATAATTAGCTGGGGATGGTGGCGCAGCTACTTGGGAGGCTGAGGCAGCAGAATTGCTTGAGCCCAAGAGTTTGAGGTTGCTGTGAGCTAGGCTGACGCCACGGCACTCACTCTAGCCTGGGCAACAAAGCGAGACTCTTGTCTCAAAAAAAAAAAACACAACTTGTATACCAAGGCAGGAGGATATGTCAAGGTCAGAAGTTTGAGATCAGCCTAAACAAGAGTGAGACCCCCATCTCTACTAAAAAAGAAAAAGAAAAACTTAGCCAGACAACTGAAAACAGAAAAAATTAGCCGGCATGGTGGTGCATGCCTGTAGTCCCAGCTACTCAGGAGGCTGAGGCAGGAGGATCCATGAGCCAAGGAGTGTGAGGTTGCTGTGAGCTAGGCTGACACCACTGCACTCTAGTCCAAGCAAAAGAGCAAGGCTGTGTCTCAAAAAAAAAAAAAAAAAAACGAAAACACACAACTTGTAGTATGCCATAGATGATCTACACCTGGCTTTTTTCACAGCCTTTTATTGTGAGTGTTTGAAACCTACCAAAAAGTTGTAATAATAGTATAATGAATATTCATACATCCTTCACCCAGATTTACCAGTTCTTAAGATTTTTGCCACGTTTACTTTACCTCTTTTTTTATCTACACAAACTTATGTGTGCATGTATTTTTTTGCTAGTCTGAGTGTTAGTTGTAAGCATCATATCTTTTCACTCCCAAGAATGTTAGCATGTGTCTCTAATCTTAGTACCATGATCACCCTTAAGAAAACTGACTTTGTTTGTTTTGAGACAGTCTCACTCTGTTGCCAGGCTAGAGTGCCATGGTGTCAGCCTAGCTCATAGCAACCGCAGACTCCTGGGCTCAACTGATCCTCCTGCCTCAGCCTCCCAAGGAGCTGGGCCTAAAGGCATGCACCACCATGCCTGGCTAATTGTTTCTCTATAAATTTTTGATTGTTCAGCTAATTTCTTTCTTTTTTCTTTTTCTTTTCTTTTTTTTTTTTTTTTTTTTAGTGGAGACAGGGTTTCGTTCTTGCTCAGGCTGGTCTCAAACTCCTAACCTTGAGTGATCTTCCTGCCTCGGCCTCCCAGAGTGCTAGGATTACAGGCATGAGCCGCCATGCCTGGACAAGAAATTTGACTTTAAATCCATAATATTACCTATTATTTTCATTTTCTCAGTTGTTTCCAAATGGTTTCTGTCACTGGGTTTTCCCCCCCCCATCCAGAATCCAATTCAGGATTGTTCATTGAATCTTGTCATGTTTCTTTAGTGTCCTATTTAATCTCGAACATTCTCCAGGCTTTTTATTTTTGTGGGGTTTTTTTGTTTGTTTTTTTATGACAGTGACGTTAAGAATCTGTGCCAGCTGTTTTTTTGTTTTGGTTTTTTGTGCCAGTTGTTTTGTATTTGTCTGATTGCTTCTTCCTGGTTGGAGTCAGGTTAAACAGCTCTGGCAGGACTACCACACAGGTGGCGCCCTGTCCTCCTCAGTACCTTATAGCAGGAGGCACTTAGGGCTGCCCGCTGGTGAGGCCTAATTTGGTCACTTGGCTGAGGAGGTGTTCACCCAATCTCCCTGTGGTACAGGGACCCTTTCCTCTTTTTATTTATTTATTTATTTATTTATTTATTTATTTTTTGAGACAGTCTCACTCTGTTGTCCCGGCTAGATTGCAATGGCATCATCACAGCTCACAGCAACTTCAAACTCCTGGGCTCAAGTGATCCTCCTTCCTCAGCTTCCCGAGTATCTGGGACTACAGGCATGCACCACCATGCCAGGGTAATTTTTTGTATATATATTTTTAGTTGGTCAATTAATTTATTTCTATTTTTAGTAAAGACGGGGTCTCACTCAGGCTGGTTTCGAACTCCTGACCTTGAGGGATCCTCCTACCTTGGCCTCCCAGAGTGCTAGGATTATAGGCGTGAGCCACCGCGCCTGGCCTCTGCTGTGGTTTTTAAGGCATGTGTGCAACAGAAGTGGTTCCTTAGCTGCCCCCCCCAAGACCGAGTGGAAGTTCCTTGGGTGGAGAACGGGGAGAGAGCAGGGGAGGTGATGGCAAGGCAGGGAGATGGGCAAGGCACAGGTGTCCTGGGAACAGCAGGTGGGAACAGGCCTGGCTGGCGTGCTGGAAGTCAACAAATCCCAGAAATGTTAAGTGACCTTCCCAAGGTCACAAGGCGAGTTGGTGGCAGAGCCGCGCACAGGACTCAGAGCCCCGACGCCCAGGACAGTGTTCCCGCAGCGCTCCGTAGCCTGGCCTGGCCTCGCGTTCGGAGGACCTGGGGAGGACCCCTCTGCCTGGCTCAGGCTGCGTCGTGGAGGCCCAAGTTCGCAGTAGCCCTTCCAGTCACTCACTGTGGGCCTCTGACCTGGCAGGGAGGGTATGTCCTCCTGGGGATGTCGGAAAGAGGGGCTCCAGTCTAGGTGCTGGCTGGGAGGCTGCTGAGCCATCATGGGCTGTGACCTCAGCAGGGAGGAGCTGTCCAAGAGGTCAACAGCGCCAGCTTGCAGGGTTTCTGTGGGCAGCGTTCCTGGGGCTGAGAGCTGCAACTCCAGTGCTCAGGGCAGCCCTCAGAGCCGAGAGTTATCGCCAACCCATTGCACAAGTGGGGGAGCTGGGGCCCAAGGTCATTGCCAGTAGAGTACAGGTGATGAGTCTAACTCCTCTCTCCACTTTCCGGATCCTCTGAGGCCATCAAAGGCTGGCTCCTTGAGGCAGTCTTCTCTGACCACTCTTGGTCCTGTCCCTTCTGAGCTATGCCATCTGTGCCCCTCATGGCTGCTTCTCTCCCCTCCTTCCTCTTTCTCTCTTTCTCACTGTCTGCTGGGCTGGTGTGGTCCCAGCCGTATAGCAGCTGCGGGGCACTAAGTGCCCAGGAGGCACCAGGGGTGAGGGAGGACTGTCTGAGTAGCCCAGGAGCCTGACACCTGAGCAGCCCTGGATGCTCATTGAGATGTGACCCTAGGTGAGGCCGCCTTTCCCCTCTGGGCCTCATTTGGGGTCCTTGTCTGCAAAATGGGGATAATGATAGCCCCTCTGTCTCTCAGAGTTGTTACAGGGTTTAATGAGCCTTAATGTGCCAAGGACAGGGCCTGGTATGGAACAAGTGCCCAGGAAACAGGGTCTGGTATTATTTTTATTATCACTATCACGGCAGTGGGGAGGCGGGCAGGCCAGGAGGGAGTGTTTGCAAACTGACAGCTGGAAGGGTGACTAACATGCTGCAGCCTCCGCGCCCTCCTGTGGCGGCAGCGAGTTTGGAAGGAGGGGGAGGCGTGGGGTGTGGAGCTAGCAGGGCTCTACTCAGAGGGGCCTGGCCAACCACAGTGGGACCCCAGTTTAAGCTCTGGGCTGTCACCTCCTCGCTAGCTGTGTGACATCAGGCAAGTCGTCCAACCACGGGAGCCTTGGTCTCTGCTGCTATAAAATAGGCGCAACAAGAGTTCACAGGCCCCGCCATGGCGTGCGGTTCTCGGAGGCGCTGGGGTGGTTCCCCGACTCACGGTGGCTCAGTCTCGTGAATGTTGAGGGGAGGTTTCCAGGCTCATCTTCCTTGGGCCTCATTGTCCCTGCCTAGACCATGAGGGTTGATGCGCTGGCCTCGGGACAGGGAGGGGCACACCAGACACTTCCAGGTTCGGGGTTTCATTCCATCCTCCATGGCTACTTGTAGGGAATCCCTGTCCCCCTTTCAGGGTGAGGAATGGGTTGAGTCACACCCCAGGTTGAACACTTAGCAGACCCAGGCGTTAAGCCCAGGTCTGCCTGGCTGTAGAACCACGTGTGAGGTCTGGAAGTGGCGGTTTTCCCGGCCTCCCCTCCCCAGCTCCTTCTGCTCTCTCAGATCACACGCTCTCCCCCGATGAAGCCCTGGGCCCCAGAATGAAACCCTGATTCCTCACACTGGCACCAGAAGCCCCTGCTGCCTGCCCGGCTGCTGCCAGGCCCGCTTGCAGCCATCTCCTGAGCAAGGTGCTCAGGGTGGGCTCTGGAGCCCCAGCGGGGCAGAGTCTGTGCCCCCCCTTCCCTCCGTTTCTCACGCTGCGCCTGTCTCCTGCCCCGACACCTCTGCTCAGGCTGCCGTACCAAGCTGCGGGCTTCCCTGGCCCACCTCTGCCTTCCTGCGCCCTCAGTGTTCAGGGCTCAGCCCAGCACTGCATCTGGCAGGCCTGCCCGAGCTCTGCAGGCCTTGCTCACTTCACAGCCCCGGCACCTGCACGTACAGTGTCTTCTCCCACTGCCTGGCCGTGGGGAGGGGAGGGCGGCGTTGTGTGTGACCATCAGCCTGGCCCCAGACATCCATCCTGTCAAATGAGCCTGGTCGTGAGGCTCGTAGAGGAGCTTCTCTCCTAACATACTGTGGCCACGGAGAAGCCACTGGCCCTGTTGAGGCCTCTGTTCCCTACCTGTAGAAAGGAACAGTAACCCTCTGCTTCCTGAGACAGGTCCAGGGGCTCTGGGGGCTGGTGCTATAGTGTGTGTGCAGACAAGGTTGTGTTGCTGCTCTTGGGTCATGGGGTTGGCTGGGATGGCTTTTATGGGGAGTCGTATTTATTGAGATAAATACATAGTTGACCCTTGAACAATGAACTCAGAAATCCACATATAACTTTTGAATCCCAAAATCTTAACCATTAATAATCTGTTGACTCAAAGCCTTACCAATAACATAAACAGTTGATCAATACATACTTTGTATGTTATATGTATTATATACTGTATTCTTATAATAAAGTAAGCTGGAGAAAAGAAAATCATAACAACTGGGTGTGGTGGCTCACACCTGTAATCTTAGCACTCTGGAAGGCCAAAGTGAGCAGATGGCTTGAGCTCAGGAGTTTGAGACCAGCCTGAGCAAGAGCAAGACCCCTGTCTCTACCAAAAATAGAAAAAAAATTAGCCAGGTGTGGCAGCTCGCACCTATAGTCCCAGTTACTTGGGAGACTGAGGCAAGATGATAGCTTGAGTCCAGGAGTTTGAGGTTGCAGTGAGCTATTATGATGCCACTGCACTCCACCCAGGGTGACAGAGCCAGATTCTGTCTCCAAAAAAAAAAGTAAAGAAAATCATAAGGCTAGGTGGAGCCGCTCATGCCTATAATCTTAGCACTTTGGGAGGCCAAGGAAGGAGAATCACTTGAGGCCTGGAGTTTGAGACCAGGCGGGATAATATAGCAAGACCCTGTTTCTACAAAAAATGTAAAAATTAGCCAGGCGTGGTGGTACACACCTGTCATCCTAGCTACTCAGGAAGCTGAGCCAGGATTGCTTTAGCCTGGGAATTTGAGGCTGTGGTGAGCTATGATGGCACCCCTGCACTCCAGCCCAGGCAACAGGGCAAGACTCTCTCTCTAAAAAAGAGTCTGGACGTGGTGGCTCATGCCTGTAATCCTAGCACTTTGGAGGGCCAAGGTGGGAGAGTTCCTTAAGGTCAGGAGACTATGATGAACAACAGCGAGACCCCGTCTCTACAAAAAATAGAAAAACTAGCTGGGTGTGCTGGTGCGTGCCTGTAATCTCGGCTACTGGGGAGGCTGAGGCAGGAGGATCACTTGAGCCCAGAAGTTGGACTTTGCAGTGAGCTATGATGATGCCACTGCACTCTAGCCCAGGCAACAGAGTGAGACCTTGTCTCAAAAAAAAAAAAAAAGAAAAGAAAAAAATCATAAGAGAAAATATATTCACTATTCATTAGGTGGAAGTGGATCATCATAAAGGCCCTCATTCTTGTCTTTATGTTGAGTAGGCTGAGGGAGAGGAGGCAGAGGAGTGGAAGAGGTGCTCAGATTCTAATCCCGGCACCTCCACTTTATAGCTGTGTGACCTCACGCAGGTCCCTTAACTGCTCTGAACCTTGGTTTCCTGGTCTACAAAATGGCGATGATCTACCTCCCTGAGGTGCTCTCTCAGGTAGAAGAGGTGGAGGAAGTGGAAGGGGAAACAGGCACATTCGATGTACCTTTTATTGTAAAAAAAAAAAAAAAAAAAAGGCCGGGTGCGGTGGCTCACGCCTGTAACCCTAGCACTCTGGGAGGCTGAGGCGGGCGGATTGCTCGAGATCAGGAGTTCGAAACCAGCCTGAGCAAGAGCGAGACCCCGTCTCTACTATAAATAGAAAGAAATTAATTGGCCAACTAATATATATATAGAAAAAATTAGCTGGGCATGGTGGCGCATGCCTGTAGTCCCAGCTACTCGGGAGGCTGAGGCAGGAGGATCGCTTGAGCCCAGGAGTTTGAGGTTGCTGTGAGCTAGGCTGACGCCACGGCACTCACTCTAGCCTGCGCAACAAAGTGAGACTGTCTCAAAAAAAAAAAAAAAAAAAGTCCACGTGTAAGTGGGCCTGCGCACCTTACACTCATGTTATTCAAGGGTCAACTGTACACCAAAAGGCTGCCGCTCATTAGGGTGTAGCTCAGTGAATTGTCACAGAAGGAACCCAGAAGTATGAGCTTTTCCGTGTCTGGCTCCTTGGTTAATACCATGTTTAGAAATTCATCGGGGTTATTTCACAGCTGCGGTTTATCTGGTTTATCCATGTTTGCTGCTGCACGGTATTCCATTTTGTGAATATACCACCGTTTATGCATTTTCCTCTCGATGGGCTTCTGGGCAGCTCCCAGTTTGAGGTTTTTTGGTTTGTTTGTTTTTTGAGACAGAGTCTCGCTTTGTTGCCCAGGCTAGAGTGAGTGCCGTGGCATCAGCCTAGCTCACAGCAACCTCAAACTCTTGGGCTCAAACGATCCTCCTGCCTCAGCCTCCCGAGTAGCTGGGACTACAGGCATGCGCCACCATGCCCGGCTAATATATTAGTTGGCCAATTAATTTCTTTCTATTTATAGTAGAGACGGGGTCTCACTCTTGCTCAGGCTGGTTTCGAACTCCTGACCTTGAGCAATCCGCCCGCCTAGGCCTCCCAGAGAGCTAGGATTACAGGCGTGAGCCACCGCGCCCGGCCCCAGTTTGAGGTTTGTTGCAGATCGTGCTGCCGTCAGCCCCTGCGCCCGTCTTCATGGGTGCGTGCTGTGTCCCTTGCGTGTGCACTAGGATTGAGACCGGTGTATACCTAGAGATGCTGCCAAGCCCGGGTTTTGTAGGCGAAGGACCTGAGGGCCCACAGAGCATGAGCGACCTTCCCAGGTCGCAAGGCACCTTCAGAGCTGCCCCGGCCAGGCCGGCGGACCGGGAAGCCAGCACCCAGCCCGGGGCTGCCAGGCAGGGGCTCTAGGGCTGCCGACCCCCCCTGACCCTGTGCTTCTCTCAGTCATTCTGTTGGGCCTCGAAGGCTCCCTGTGGGCTTAAGGATGGTGGCCTCTCTGTCCCGGGGGTCCTCGGTCCTTATGCTCCTCTTCTACCCAGTGCTCTGAGCCTGCCAGGGCTGGAGAGGGCGGCCCTTGCCTTGAGTCCTAGCTCAGAAAGCTCTTGGTGCCTGTTCACACTCCTCAGGGAAGGGGCTAGAGCGCAGTGATGGGGAGCGTCTCCTCACACCCCCAACCTTCGCCCCCCTCCCCGCAGCTCTAATGGTACCAAGTGACAAGTGGGCTTTCCTGTGACACGGGGACGCCAGAGCTGAGAAGATGTCAGCAATACAGGTACCGTGGGGGTCTGGGCCCACTAGCACCCGCCACCCCCAGAGGAGAGCACGTGGGGATGGGTCAGCCCACCCCCTTTCCCCGAGCCCTGTCCCAGCCCAGATTTTGACTAGAGAAAGATTTGCACGCATACCGTCAGACACAGGGCGGGGGTCGGAGGAATCTCAGCTCCAAGGCACCCAGAGTTCTCGGGGGAGGGGTGCCTCACCCAGGCTGCACCCACCCACCCGTCTTCTGCCCTGTAGGCTGCCTGGCCATCCGGTACAGAATGCATTGCCAAGTACAACTTCCACGGCACCGCGGAGCAGGACCTGCCCTTCTGCAAAGGAGATGTGCTCACCATTGTGGCTGTCACCAAGGTAAGTTGAGGACCTTATATTCCCACCCGCCCTCCCACCTATGGGGCTTGCCTCTGGGGCGAGGTCCCCCTGCAGGGGAGACCAGGCCTGAGAGTGCGTCTGGGCTGTCCTCTGCCTAGGACCCCAACTGGTACAAAGCCAAGAACAAGGTGGGCCGTGAAGGCATCATCCCAGCCAACTACGTGCAGAAGCGGGAAGGTGTGAAGGCGGGTACCAAACTCAGCCTCATGCCGTGAGTACCGGCAGAGGGTCGGGGAGAAAAGGGGAAGAGGCCCTGTCCTCCCTGGAACAGCATCAGAGGAAAGCAGGCAGGCCAGAGTAGGGGCTGCAGTGTAGACGAGGGCTTCCAGAGCAGGGCAGGGCGTGCATGCTTCCTCACGGTCATGGAAGGAAGAGGACAGGGGCGGGGGACAGGGAGCAGGAGTGGAGGCCCCGGATGCCTGAGCCAGTGGGAACCATGGGAAGGTGCCGAACAGAGGGAGCATCTTCAGAAAGGGGAGCCTTGCCGATGCATGGAGGAGGCTGGCAGGAGGCACCAGGGTCTGTACCCTTGGGCCACCATGACCTCTGGCTGGCCATCCCTCAGCTGGTTCCACGGCAAGATCACACGGGAGCAGGCCGAGCGGCTTCTGTACCCACCAGAGACGGGCCTGTTCCTGGTGCGGGAGAGCACCAACTACCCTGGGGACTACACGCTGTGCGTGAGCTGCGAGGGCAAGGTGGAGCACTACCGCATCATGTACCACTCCAGCAAGCTCAGCATCGACGAGGAGGTGTACTTCGAGAACCTCATGCAGCTGGTGGAGGTGAGCCGAGAGGGCGCCTGGCAGATGGCCTCACCCCCCATGCTCACACACTCCCGACCCCACAGGGGCGTGTCGTACAGCCTCCGTGAGCCCTCGTTTCTTTGCACCTCGATAGAGTACCTGTTGTATGCCAGGGTTGACCTCCAACCCCACAGCGCCACCACAGGAGGTAGCATTATCGCCATTTTGTAGACCAGGAAACCAAGGTTCAGAGCAGTTAAGGGACCTGCATGAGGTCACACAGCTATAAAGTGGAGGTGCCGGGAGTAGAATCTGGGTCTGTCTGATCCCAGAACTAACTTTCCTCCAGCCAGTCAGGGACCTTCACGCCCAGATGCGTGCAGGTAAACATGAGCCCTGCACCCGTATCACCAGGGCCGCCCAGGCTCCTGCGGCTTCCAAGGCCACCTCTGCCAGCCCTGGCCAGGCCTTACCTGGCATCTGATAGCCCCGGGTGGCCTCCCAGATGTCTCCTTGCTCTCATCTTCCCCTGCTGGCCTGGCTTAGCCTGCGGCAGGGGAGTGTGGGGGTCTTGGGCTCATCTGGCTAGAGATTGGTGTCAGCACTGAGTCAGGGGTTGCCCTCTGCATTAGGACACTGGTGACTCCCAAAGTGGTAGCGACAGCTGAGTGTGCAGCAGCTGGGTGTGGGGTGACATGGGAAATGGGCCCTGTGCCAAGAGTCTTCCCTTAACCCCTGCCCTGCCAGAGATGGGGAGCCCTCCCTACTCAAAGGGGCTCCTGGCCTGGCGGGCCCAGCCTCTGCTGCCCTCCTGTGGTCAGACCTGGGCAGTGCATGTGAGCCGATCGACACTGGGGTGCGGTGGGGGCTGGCTCTGAGTGCCCTGCCCCCACCCCCAGCACTACACCTCAGACGCAGATGGACTCTGTACTCGCCTCATCAAACCAAAGGTCATGGAGGGCACCGTGGCGGCCCAGGATGAATTCTACCGCAGTGAGTGCACCCCGCCCCACACCTTTGCCCACATCCCTCCTCCTACCCGGGCCTCCCGGCACTGCCCCATCCTGGAGGCTCTGGAGACCTCCTAGGAAGCCCACACACTTGACAGTCCAGCCCACCTCTGCCGTCCCTTTGGTGACCCCCAGCCCGACCTCCACACCTCTCGGTGGCCCCCATAGGTGGCTGGGCACTGAACATGAAGGAACTGAAGCTGCTGCAGACCATCGGGAAGGGGGAGTTTGGAGGTGAGCGGAGGGCCGGGCGCCCGGGAGGCCAAGGGCAGCGGGGAGTCCAGGGAACAGCCCCACCTCTCTCCCCCAGACGTGATGCTAGGCGACTACCGGGGGAACAAAGTCGCCGTCAAGTGCATTAAGAACGACGCCACCGCCCAGGCCTTCCTGGCTGAAGCGTCGGTCATGACGTGAGTTGGGACGGGGGCGGGTGGGAGGCTGCCCCAGGCAGGAGGCTGGGCAGGCTGTGACGCCACTGTCCCATCTCAGGCAGCTTCGGCACAGCAACCTGGTGCAGCTCCTGGGCGTGATCGTGGAGGAGAAGGGCGGGCTCTACATCGTCACGGAGTACATGGCCAAGGTGAGTGCTGGCCCAGGGTTGGCCCCGTGCCACGCTGAACACGGGCTGAGGCCTTCCAGCTGCCCCAGACCCCCCTGTTCCCCTGGGCCCTGACCCCACAGTCCCTGTCCCAACTGAGCTTTGAGGTCGCCAAGGGCTCCGCTCTTATCCTGGTTCACCATTTATTCACCATGACCTTGGATGGGCCACGTCAGCTCTGCCAGCCTCAGTTTCATGTCCAAGAAATGGAGACAGAGACAAAATCTACGTCAGATTGTGGGCGTGAGAAGCAGTAATGCACAAACGGTCCCAGGCAGTGTGCAGGGGCGACGTCCCGACCCTCCCTGCTCCCTCCCCATCCTCTCCCCTCCCTTGGGTGGCCATTCACCCACCCGCCAGCCCGCTGTTTCAGGGGCTGCAGGGCGAGTCTGACCTATGGCCTGGCCGGTCTGTCTGTCCTGCCCCCAGGGGAGCCTGGTGGATTATCTGCGGTCTCGGGGCCGGTCAGTGCTGGGCGGAGACTGTCTCCTCAAGTTCTCACTGTGAGTGAAGCAGCCCCGGGCTGGGTGGGATTTGAAGGGTTCCCTGCCCACTGTGGGAGCCCCAGGCCAAGGGGACATGTGACTGGTCTGCCCCCAGAGACGTCTGCGAGGCCATGGAATACCTCGAGGGCAACAACTTCGTGCACCGGGACCTGGCCGCCCGCAACGTGCTGGTCTCTGAGGACAACGTGGCCAAGGTCAGCGACTTTGGCCTCACCAAGGAGGCCTCCAGCACCCAGGACACAGGCAAACTGCCGGTCAAGTGGACAGCCCCTGAGGCCCTGAGAGAGAAGGTGGGGCTGGCCTCCCTGGGGCCTGAGCAGTGGTGGGCAGGCTCCCGGGTCACTCCCGCCCCAGATTCACAAGCGGGCTCTGACGCTGCTGCTCCCATCCACCTGACAGAAATTCTCCACCAAGTCTGATGTGTGGAGTTTCGGAATCCTCCTCTGGGAGATCTACTCCTTCGGGCGCGTGCCTTACCCAAGAATCGTGAGTGTGGGAGCGGGCCCGCTGGGGCGTGGGGCACGGGAGTGCCGGCAGGGTCTGAGCACTGGAAGCCTCGGGCCTTCCCTGGGGAGCTCTCAGGCCACTCCTGCGCAGGGGTCCCCTCTGGGGCCAGGCCCTGCACTGAGTCCTGCCACCCCTGCCCACAGCCCTTGAAGGACGTCGTCCCTCGGGTGGAGAAGGGCTACAAGATGGACGCCCCTGACGGCTGCCCGCCCGCAGTCTACGAGGTCATGAAGAACTGCTGGCACCTGGACGCCGCCACGCGGCCCTCCTTCCTGCAGCTCCGCGAGCAGCTCGAGCGCATCAGAACCCACGAGCTGCACCTGTGACCGCCGGCCCCTGCCCAGGTCGTGGCCTGCGAGGACTGAGCCTGGAAGATCATGGGCCTGGCGCCCTGCCTGCTGGGCCTGAGCCTGGACTGTGCCCAGCGGACTGGCGGGCTCCCTCTGTCCCGGCCTGCGCCCTCCGGCCCCTTCTCTCACAGACCCCACGCTGGGCTTGGGGAGCCCACCGAGGGGCCGGACGGGCCGGAGAGTGGGAGGCAGTGCCACCAGGTCGGGCCTCCCCAGCCTCTCATCGCTCGCCTTCTTAGAGTTTTATTCCTTTCCTTTTTTGAGATTTTTTTCCGTGTGTTATTTTTTATTATTTTTCAAGATAAGGAGAAAGAAAGTACCCAGCAAATGGGCATTTTACAAGAAGTACGAATCTTATTTTTCCTGTCCTGCCCATGAGGGTTGGGGGATCCCTTGCCCAGCCTCGTTCCCCATTCCATGTTTCGTGTCCCGTGCCGCCTCGGTCGCCCGTGTTTGCGCTTGACCATGTTGCACTGTTTGCATGCGCCCGAGGCAGACGTCTGTCAGGGGCTTGGACTTCATGTGCCGCTGCCACCGCCCCCCTGCCTTGTGAGACGGAATCGTAATAAACCACCCCATGAGGACACTGCCGTCCTGCCTCGGGGCTCCCTCCGCCGAGCCCACCTGTCCTGCCCCGCCGCCCCCCGCCATCTCGTCCATCCCCTGTCTCTGTGAGTGGGGCTGGGTGGGGAGCATGGCCGGGAGATGTAGCCGCCGCTTTGTGTCAGCTGCACGAGCGAGTGTCCTGTGTCTGCCCGTGGGGGGATGCTCACCACCACCGCCCGCCCTGTGCCCTGTCCAGCTGCTGCCCGGCCTGGCGCTGGGCCCCATCCAAAGGGTGCTGCCGGGGCTCCAGCCGCCTCTTCTGCTGTGTCGTTCAAGCCCTCAGCACAGGGAGGGTCGGAGCCGAGGATTGGAGGGCCCGGGCCTGACCAGATGGGGATGGGGTTCTAGTTGGGCCCCTGTCCAAGAGTGAGAAAAGGCCATGGTGGGCCTGGGAGCTGGGTGGGGTGCCCCTGCAGGCCACAAGATACATGCTGTGCCTTGGGAGGGTGCACGAAGGAGGAGGCTCTGAGCTTCTGGTGGTTCTCACGTTTCACTCAGGATGTGACAGCTCTGCCCCGTCCCCACCCCTGCCACGTGCCAAGCCTTGTGCCTTGCTGGACTTTGCATGGGAGCGAGGAGACCCAGGTGCTTTCCAGTGGGGGAAGGCACAGATGGGGAATGTGGGCCTGCCATGGGATCTTCTCTCCCTCACTCCGGTTGTCCAGGGGCAGTGGTCAGTACAGACCCCTAAAGGTGGAGTGTCATTCACTGACACGAGCAGGTGAGGGGTTCCCCTTGTCCAGTTGACCCTTCCTCTCCAGCCAGCAGGACCTGAAATCCAGGGCGTTCTGACTCTAGAGTGTGCAGGTGTCTGCCTCAGCCCCACCGCGGGTCCACCCACCATTGCCTCTGACCCGGCCCCGGGCAATAGCCTCCTTGCCTCCAGGCCATCCTCTGCACGCTGCCCGACAGACCTTTCTAAACATAGATTATTCATTCAACAAGAAATATTTGAGTACCTGCTCTGTGCTAGGACTGGGTTCAGTGGTGAGCAGAATAGACCCTGTGAAGTTCACGGTTGGCCAGACACAGACAACGACACACTGAGTACTATAAAAGAGATAGGGGACAGGCTGGACGCGGTGGCTCACGCCTGTAATCCTAGCACTCTGGGAGGCCGAGGCGGGTGTATTGCACAAGGTCAGGAGTTCGAAACCAGCCTGAGCAAGAGTGAGACTCTGTCTCTACTATAAATAGAAAGAAATTAATTGGCCAACTAATATATATATATATATATATATATATATATATATAATTAGCCGGGCATGGTGGCACATGCCTGTAGTCCCAGCTACTCGGGAGGCTAAGGCAGAAGGATCGCTTGAGCCCAGGAGTTTGAGGTTGCTGTGAGCTAGGCTGACACTACAGCACTCACTCTAGCCTGGGCAACAAAGCAAGACTCGCCTGTCTCAAAAAAAAAAAGATGGGGGACAGGTGCATGAGCTCATGCCTATAATCCTAGCACTCTGGGAGGCCGAGGCAGGAGGATCGCTCAAGGTCAGGAGTTCGAAACCAGCCTGAACAAGAGCAAGACCCCCGTCTCTACTAAAAATTGAAAGAAATTAGCTGGCCAACTAAAAATATATAGAAAAAATTAGCCAGGCATAGTGGTGCATGTCCGGCTACTCGGGAGGCTAAGGCAGAAGGATTGCTTGAGCCCAGGAGATTGAGGTTGCTGTGAGCTAGGCTGACACCACGGCACTCACTCTAGCCCGGGCAACAGAGCGAGACTCTGTCTCAAAAAATAAAAAAAGAAAGAAAAACGTCTAACATGGGAGTGGAGGGCTTCCTGGAGGAACTGTGTTTCAGCTGAGACCAGAAGGAAGAACAGACGGCACCATCGGGGCTTAGCAGCATTGCAGGGAGAGACGCTGAGGGGTCAGCTTTGTCCCAGGACGCTGGGAAGGTGGGAGACGTCCAGACGGCCCAGGGCCGAGCGGTGCTGTGGTGCAGCAAGGACTTGGCTTTCAGCAGGCAGAGGCATAGGACGCCCATGCAAGTTCTGAACGGGAGGGTGATGTGTCAGATAAGTGTTTCTGGAATACTCACAGAGAAGCTTTGAAGGAAGGACAGCGAGGGGTCGCCAGGTGAGAGGATGGTGGGAAGTAGACGGACTCCACAGAAGTCCGTCGGAAGAGGTGAGGCTGACTGCACTTGGTAACGGACTCGGCGTGCCAGGGAAGCAGGCCTGACCAGCGGGATGGCTGTGAGGAGGTGGCAGGGGCCCCGCTGAGCGAGGGGACCAGGAGGCACACGAGTCCTGTTTAGGGCATGTTGAGTTTTAAACATGTGCCTTTGAAGCTGCCAAGAGGCGTTGAGTCAGTTGTTGGAACCCAGAAGCTGGAAAAGAAATTCCAGTCACCGCGAATGGATTGAGCCCAGTGCCGTGGGCAAGGAAGATGAGGCCACTTTGGGAGGACACATAAAGGAGACAGGGCCAGGGCCGAGCCTTGAGGACCTCTTAGCATTGCGAGGTCAAGAAGAGGAGGTTGACCACCAAGGTGCAGAGGGAGGAGGAGAGAGTGTCGTGGCCCGGCAGCGAGGCAGCCAGTGGGCCCCTGCTTGAGGAGGAGGCCTTGCTGACTTGAGCAGCACCCGTGTTTGGTCGGGGCCAACTCGCGTCCACAGCGGCCAGAGGAGGACTCGGCAGCCTCGAGAAATGGAGGTGCGAGAGGAGGACGTGGGAGGTTTGTTTTTGAGGCTTGAGCAAATGTGACTGTCAAAGGAAAGGACATTCACCTTCAGATCATGGCCAAGTGCTGAGAGGGAGACGGGAGCTATGGCGGGGAGCCTTGGAGCAGAGGGCAGGCCCCAGATGGGAGAGGGCCGGTCCTGAAGCTGCAGGGCAGCAGGGAGACGTGGAGCACTGGTGACTGTTTGACAGCCAAATCCAGGGCAGGGGCTGGGTGGCGCACTGTGATTCATAGTCTTTGTGAACACTCGCTCACCAGGGCCAGTTTCGAGCTACCAACCTGACTTGGCTGAACGCTGGTGGAGATTCCAACAATCAGGTTCAGAAACCTGCAGCGGTGCCCGTGGCTGTGCGGCCACGACAGGGCCAGGCAGGCAACACAGAACTGGCCACGTGAGACAGGCAGGAGTGAAGGGACGGGCCTGCTGGTGGGACCCTGGGGGAAGGCAGGCCCGAGGAGCCGGGTGCTCCAGTTCTTTCCACCTGGTGATTTGGCAGCCCTTCCCCTCTGCGTGCACCCTGCCCCATTCCTTCACCGCCCTCCCTCCCTCCCTCCCCTCTTCCCAGTTTCTGTATTTCGCTCTCATCTTTCCTGTCAGCTTGGTGCTGGCCAGCGGCTTATCCTGGATGAACAGGACATAGGTCCTACCCTTGAGGAGCTTATGGACTGATGGGGGGACCCTCTCAGGACTCAAGCCGGTGCCCAGAAATCCGGTGGGGTATCGCCCACCGCCAGCACCCAGCAGCGGGGCCGAGGTGGCAGCAGACTCGGGGTGGCTACTCAGACACTCAGAGGGTGACAGGGACAGAGCAAGGGCATTCCTGGCAAAGGAGGGGCACTGCCTGGGCAAAGGCGGTGAGGTGCAGCAGCCTGCGGCTCAGGTGCCAAGGTGTGTGGTCTGGGATCAGGTGGGACCTGAGAGAAAGCAGGGCCAGACCCACTGTCCTTGTAGGCGCAGTGAGGAGCTCGGCCGTGCAAAGGTTTAGGACACGGGAGTGACATGCCCAGGTAGGTCTTTCCGGTGGCAGTCTGGCCTGGAGACGCAGGACAGCAGGAGGCTGCGGGCAGCTGAGCAGGCGATGGGGCTGGCTGGAGAGGCAGGGTGCTGGGGAGGGAGCACGCTGACACCGCACTGGCCCGGGCCTGTTCTCAGCACCTCACTGTGCTACCTGTGTGACCGACAGCTCCTGGAGGTGTACATTAATACTCTCGTGTCCCCATTTTACACATAAATAAACAGGCTCAGAGAGATTAAGGAACCAAGTAACAGATCATGACAGCGGCAAGAGCAGGTTTCAGAGCTCGCTGCTGGCCGGAGGTAGGGGTGAGGCAGTGGGCAGGTCGGGAGCAAGTCCACTCTGGTAGGGTGAGGGTGGTGCCATCCGTGAGAACGAGGCCTGGAGGACGATAGGAGGGGCTGGAGAAGAGGAATTCGGTTGAGACATGATGTCTGGGGCCCTTAGACATCCAAGCAGATATGTCCCCTGCAGAGAAAGATATTCATTCTGACCTTCCAGGAAGAGGCTGGCCAGGAAGTAGAGACTGGGGAACCCCAGGCAGTGACGTGCCGGAAGGAGCAAGGGGGCCTGGGCCCAAGCGCTGTGAGGGGACACCTGGGCCTTAACTTAAGGGGAGAGCAGCTGGCAAGGGAGTAGCAAAGGGAGCAGCTAGGGACAGGGAGAGAAGCAGGGGAGCGCTGGAGCGACTCGGGGCACAGGAGAGGGGCGGCCGCAGTGACAGTGATGGGTGAGTCGTGGCAGAGGCCAGACTGAGAAGAGTCCGCTAGGCCCAGAGCACGGGGTCACTGCTCAGGCCTCGCCAGAGCATTCCGTGTGGTGGGGAGGGGCAGCCGCAGGAGGGCAGGGCTTCCAGGATCGGTGGGGGGCGAGGGGGCAGGGACGCAGTGGGACCACCTGGCGGCAGCTTGACCATGACGGGGAGGGGAGCAGGTGGCGGCAGTTGAGGGCTTGGTGTTGAGAAGAGGTTTCTTTTAGCATGTCCTACTATTTCCCATTTACACCCTTGATTTTGAGCGGTTTGTGGAGTTCAGTGACTGAATCCTACTGGGAACCTACAAAGCACAGTGAAACATCAGCTCCCCAGAATTCCTGGCAAATGAGTCATTCTGGAAAAACAAACTATTTGGATGAAAATATTTGAAATATAGGATTTCCTATCTTTTAAAAACTTTTATTATGGAAATTGCCAAACAAATAAAAGCAGGGAGAAGAGTGTAGCGAGCTCTCACCCCACGTCACAGCGGCCACTCAGGGCTGTGTGTGGCGCCTGCCCGCACCCCCAGGCCTGGAAGGTTTGGAAGCAAGTCCCAGACGGAGCAATTCATCCACAAAGCTTTAGTATGTTTCTCCAAAAGACTTTTAAAATATAACCGTAATACCATATTATTCCTAAAAATTTTAACAGTAATTCCTTAATATAATCAAATATCCATTGTTCAAATTTCCCCAATCGTTGCACTTTTTTCCAATAGGTGAGTTAAAATTTGTCTCCCAATGAGGTGCACACGTGGCATTTCTCTGCTCTGTCTCTCAAGACCTGTCTCGAGGGATGCCATTGTGGAGGAAACCAGGGTGCTTGGAAGGGTGAGCTGCGGGGACGGGGGCATGAGCGTCACGGCCAGGAGGGCGGCTGAGAAGGAGCGAGGGCAGGCGGGCACACAGCCAGGTGGCCGCAACAGCCACAAGCAGGGGAAGGCACGGCACAGTGGCCATCCCACAACAGGGAGGAGAGGCCAGGGCTGCTGAAGGGTGAGGCCTGTGCATCCCCAGGCGCACCCCGAGCAGCAGGAGCTGAGGACGAGGGAAGGTGGCCTGCGCCGGGAGCAGGGCAGAGCTCGGGCTGGCAAGGGGTCTGGCCACGCCAGGCTGGAGTGAAGGAGGCGCAGGCCAGAGAGCAGGCCTGGAAGGAGCAGGATGTCTGTGTTGGGGAGGGAGGGAGGGAGAGAAAGGACGGTGCCAAGACCCGGCTCCTGCCAGTCCCAAGCTCCTCCCTGCCTGGCCGGTCCCAGGAGCCCCTTCCTGGCCTCCCAGCTACTGTCTACCACGGGCCTGGACAGCAGCTGCCGAGACAATGCCGGTGGTCAGTGATCCACATGCCGTGCTGTGCCTCCTCCTGTCCCCACAGCACTGGGTGGGGACACCTCCTCTGTGAAGGTTTGAGCACAAGCTCAGCTTCAAAGGCCCAGGGCTGGCATTACCCGAGGCTGGAATACCCTTCCGGAGCTACCACAGAGGCGAGGGCAGGGGTGGGCACCAGCCGTGCCCAGGGTCCCTCAGCATGCTGGAGGGGTTGCAACTCAGTGGGGGACGGGCCTGCCAGGGCCAGCCTCTGTCCAGGGTGGGCAGGGCCTGGGGCAGACAGTGCCAGGGGCCCCAGGACTGTTCCGGGCTGATCTGCTCCACCACTCCCCAGTCTCAGCTTCTCCCTTCTGCTTCTCTGCCCTGGGACTTCTCTCTCCTCCTCTGCCTCTCCTTGGACCCCTCCCCTTCCTCTGCCTCTTGAACCTGTGAACACACACAGGTACACATGCTCACACGCTAAGTCCCAGGTACAGAAACAAGGCAACTTGGACCAGCACAAAGCCCCAGGCTCCCGGCTCCATCCTGTCTGCCTGTGCCGTCCATGAGGACTGAGGGCCCACCTGCAGGAAGGCGTCCTCGTGTCCTGCTGTGTCGCCAGAGCAGGCACCAGCCCTTCCCTGTATGCATGTTGGGAGTGGAAGCAGGCATGAGGGCATCTTAGCCCATGGGTCTGTGTTCAGGGCCTTCCAAACCCAGACCTGACAGAGTCTGTCTTCTGCCTGATCTTGTTCAAAAAGCATTTGTGATGACTTACAAGGGCCTATATGATAGAGAGGAACTTAAATTAGGAGTGAGCAAGAAGAATGAGACTTAGGGTCAGGATGGGACATGAAATGAGTCCAGTTTCCAAAACATGCTGTGAGATCTCAACTCCGGAGTTGGGCCATGGATTTAGCTCAGAACCTCCCAGCAGGCAAAGCAAAGAGAGAAAGCAGATCAGCTGTGTGTTTCTATCTATGAGATGTAAGTTCTGAGAAACGGCATGGTTCCTGACTGGGCCAGAACAAAATACTCTTTTAAAATGACAGGCTCTGTCAGTAGGGTCTTTCTTCCAGTCCTCCTTCAAAGAGGCACAGGAGGTGGATGGGGTGGGCTGTCTCACAGCACCGAGCCAGGCGGGCAGGGCCTGCACACCATTCACTGCTCTTGGTTTTGCCTGGCCTGGGCTGCCACAGATCACGTGGGGGAGCGGAGGCACGCTCTCCAAGGCCGCCCAGTGCATGCCCGTCATGTCCATCGCCTATTCGTTCGTTCACCCGCCCTGATGCTCCTCTGTGCCCAGCACAGAGACACACGGCTGAGTCAGGCTCAAGAAGCCGCAGTCTGGAGCGAGGTGGCACGACTGATCCACGCGAGGCCGAATGCATAAGGATAGCAGGCAGCTGGCAGTCCTTGCCTCCAAGTCACTTCAGAGGCAGTGGCAGCTTCTGGGGGCCCTAGGATTTCTGGCCTTGCACTCTCTGAGCCTCCCTGCCCTGTCCTGGCCTTTGCAGGCAAACAGGTATGATTAGCACCCTCTGGGAAGTCCCGGCAGGGTCTGGTCCTGGGCCAGGTTCCAGCCTAGCCTGCCAGAGGGTCAAAAACAGCTGGAGTAGGGCTCTGAATGCCCTTTCTGGTTCCCGCCAAGTCACCTCGGTTTCTCTCCCCATTCCTCCCCGTCACTCAGGCTCCTTTCCCCCGACCCTGCCACCACCAGGACACTTCCCACCCACACTCCCCCGTTCCTCACGTTCTGGGCCAGCCTGCCCTGCACCTTGGCTTCATGCTTCCTCCCTCTGGCCCGCCCCAGGTCCCTCCCCGAGGAGCCCGCACTCCCCTCCAAGCTGCCCAGCCTGCCGCCCTGGGCAGGCCGCTGTTCTGCCCGAGCGCTGTCCTGCGTTCTGTGGTCGCAGGGCGGCCCTTCTCCCACGCCTCAGTCTCCGCATCCGAGAACAGGAGGGGTCAGACACAAACCTCTCCCGTGGTGGAAAAAGCTGGACTCTGGAGTCAGAGGAGATGAATTCCAAGCCACTCAGTTCCTTAACTTTATTTCCTCAGTTTCCTCATCTGTAAAACGAGGTCTTATAAAAACAGACGGCGCAGACTGAGGCGAGGCTCAAGGGAGGACGCGGCCATGCTGGCACCGTCACCCTCCCTGGCACCTGCCCCTCTGGCTGGGCTGGGCAATGGTTCCCGCGTCTCGGTGGGTTCCTGCGTCGGACCAGCGGCCCGTTATCAAATGTTCTTCCTTCTCCCGGAAGCCAGCCCCGACAGTGAAGGGCCGCAGGGGTGTATTGGGCCTGGGTCCTGAGATGCCCTGGCCCACAGACGCCATCCCAGCCCTGGGGGAAGCACGGCTGGCACGATCTGTGAGGCCCCGCAGCGGCGCCGTGTGGAGCAGGGCCTCTGTGCCCTTCTCTGCCTGGGAGGTGGAGACGCAGATGAGGTGACCAAGCCAGGGCACTGGGAGCCCAGGGCATGGTGAGTGGCCCCACTCGGGCTCGACAGGGGTGTGGATCAGGGAGGCGGTGGTGAGCCCTGGGGTTCCAGTGTCCTGCAGGGATCCCTGAGCTGAAGGACTGGGGACCTACAGGTCATGTGGTGCACCTGGGACAGGGCCATGTAGGCTCTGTCTTGGGGGGCTTGTTCTCGTGGGACGACATCACGATCTTCGACTCTTCTGCCAGGGCTATCCAGGTGAGTAGTGGTCTCCTGCCCACCTGCCCGCCCACACCCTCAGCCTCCTCCCGTGCCCACAGCTCAGGCTGACTGTCACCCCATGCAGAACAGCCCTGTCATCCATGTGCTGGCCAGTGGCGCACCCCCATAAGCAGCTCGTGCAAGGCCTGTTGGGACAGCCCCTCATTCCTGGGCCAGAGGGGCTCCGGCAAGGAGCTCACCCCTCCTGGAGCTGTCACTCCTGCTGGCATCTCACTCTGAACTGGTGGCTGTCCCCCTGGGACTCCCACTCAGTCCCAGCTGTGCCCCTGGGCCCCAGACCCAGACTTTGCCCCTGTCCCTGCGAACCAGGGACCACCCAATAGCCCAGGGGAAATGACTCAGGCTGCGGCCTGCAATAAGTGTGTCTGCCCCATTAGCTCATTCATCCCGACACCTTTGACAAGGGGGAAGTACTGGTCCCCATTCACAGGTAAGGACACTGGGGCAGAAAGGTGAGGTGACGCGCCTGAGGTTGCACGCTGTGTGCAGAGCTGAAAGCCAGCCCAGACTTGCCTGTGGGGGATCCACGCCCTTGCCCGCACCAGCTGCCCCTCCCCGTCCCTTCCCTTCCCCAGATGACGTGGCCTGTCCCCCCTGCCTGCAGTAGCCCAGGCGGTTTGTAGCCCGTGACAATCGGACTAATTGCTGGCACTCGTGGCGCTGGGCGTGTGTGGCCAGGCCATCACCAGGCGGTTGGCAGGCTCTCTTGGTCACCCTCGTAACATTGTTACGAGCTGCTTTCAATTATCATCCTCGTTTTAAAGACGAGAGCACTAGGGTTCAGGAGGATGAGGTAACTCGCCAAGGCCACGCAGCTCGGAGTGCAAGCCCAGGTGGCCGTGAGAGGCCAGCGGCTTTGGCATGAGCCGCACAGTGTCGGTGCGTCCGTGGCCCCTGGGCCGGGAGACACTCAGGGCTCACACTCTTCTGTAACTCCTCAAAGCCTGCCGCGCCGCCCTGTGGAGAAGGTGGGCTGTCACACTGCCCTTGGCCACTAGGACGAGTCCCATGTCATCTGCCCTGTCTGTCCTGCCACAGTCTGAGCCGCTGGCAGCAGGGAGAGGAGAGAGAAGCCCTAGCCAGAGGCACGGGGACTTGGAATTGCGGGGCGGGGGGAAGGGCAGCAGGGTGACTGGTGGGTCGGGGACTGAGGGCAGAAACCTGCTGTCGATCCAGGCCTCTGTCCGCCCCCCAGGCATCCAGGGAGGCCCCGCCCCTTCCTCTGCAAACTCCAGGTTCTAGCATTCTGTCAGGCAGGGCCTGCTCGCTGCCCTTCTCTCCTGCCAAGAGAGCAGATGACAGCAAGGCCATGCCCCGTCCCAGCTCTCCCCTCCCACAGCAGCGCCACCTCCAGTGGGGAAGCAATGGGCAGAGTGGCTTCTAGGACTTCGCTCACTGGCCAGGCCTTGGGTTCTGTGTGACCTGGCTGCATTCCAAGTGCCCACAGGGACAGAGCTGGCTGGGTGCTGGGCTCCTGTCATCCGGACTTCGGGAACTGGCCACACCCCTTCAGAGTAAGGATCACCTACTGGAGCAGAGGCTGCGTGTGAGTGGCCTCTCCTGTCTTTGGGGTCCTCCACGTGGGGAGTCAGAATACAGGGCCCCGGTGACAGAGCTGCTGCCCGTGAGTGCCCACAGCCCCCCTGGCGCCTGGACACCACGCAGGGTCCCTGGCCCACGACAGCCAACACACACCTGGGCTCCTCCACCCTCCACAGACTCCTAACACTCACACACAACACATGCACGTAAGGGCCAACTGGAGACCAGGAGTACAGGTCACCTCTGTGCCCTTCTGACACCAAGCCCTGTGGCCTCTGCCCTGCACAGCAGCCCGTGAGTCAGAGGCGAGGACAGAGCCCCGCTGCTGGGGGAGCAGAGGGGCTCACCCCTCCACAGCCCCCAGGTGTCCTTGAACAGCGGCCTGGCTCCCAGCCACCCAGATGAGGTCTGTGTGGATGTGGGGCCCTGCTTTTGGTGGCTGGAGGTTTCTTTGGGGTCTCAGCAGCCACCAGCATGCTGGCAGGTGAGGATCCCACTGGGCAGGTGAGAGCAGAGTGGGGACTAATGCATCTTCCTGAGCACACCTTCCCAAGAGCGCTGGGTGTGGGTTGGCCACTTCCACACCATGCGACCTAGGCGAATCATGAGTCCTCTCTGAGGCTCGGTGGCCATCGGGAGAAGTCATGTCTGCCTTGAGACTTGGAAGTCTAAAATGGGATAAAACAAGAGACGCTTGTATTCCAGCGTTGGCCCCATAAGTGCCCCTAGGTGGGAGCTGTGGGGCAGGTAGAAAAGGGACAGCCACGAGGAATATTTAGGGAAATGGAGCAAAGAGGAGTGATGCAATAAAGAGCCATGGAGGGCCCTGTAGGTGGACAGCAGGGGAATGGGAGTCTTTAAATGCCAGGACTTTATTCTTTAGACCGTGGGCACTAGGGAGCCACGGAAGGTTTCGGAGGTGGAGAGTGACGTGGTCAGAGCCACACCACGGAGGCAGCCACTGCAAGGTTGCCTCTGCCAATAGCATCTGTGCTCTGGGGCCTGAGAATGTTACTTACTTTGCTACCAGGGCTCTAGCCCAGGGTGTTTTGTGATTGTCCAGTTTTCCCACTCATGGGGGCCCACCTCTGCTGAGTATGAAGTTCAACCCTCACAGCCCCTCTACTCATCTGTGCCCCACACCCATCCTGTGACATGAGCAAGACAAAGGCCTGAGAACTGCCTCCCTCGGGTGCGATGGGCGCTGGGGTGAGGGCCAAGGGAGGGACTCCGGGTGAAGTGGTCATATTTCTTCTCCATCCACTCCCTTCCAGGTGACCATGACGTCCTGTCCTTCCTGACCTTCAGTCTGAGTGAGCTGAGCCCAGTGGTGATGCCAGGCCTGGCCACCTGGGAGAGGCCAGCCAGGCACCCTTCCCTCGCCCGTGTCATAGTGCCCTCAGAACTGCCATCCAGCCATCCTCCACCTGTCCTCTGAGCTCTGCACAGGCCAGGCCTCGCGTTGGGCAGTGCTGGGGCCAGGCCCTGTCCTCAAGGCCTCCCAGGCTGGCTGGGCCACGCTGTTACATCACAGTTCAGAGTGATCAGAGCTGGGTCTCCAAAGGTGCAGGGGGCCGTGGGAGCAGAGAGAGGGGCTCTGAACCAGCCAGGGGATCAGAGAAGGCTGCCTGAGGAGACAAGCTTGAAGGACCGGAGGAGCAGCGGCCAGGCCCGAGGCCGCAGCGAGGGAGGGATGTGGGGGTCTGCACAGGCGCAGAGCTCAGAGGGCTGGAGCCTACAGGGCTGGGTGGCCAAGCTGACAGCTCTTCCCTGGCTGGGGTGCATGTTTAGTCAGGAAGGGAGACTGGCTTGTGAGGGAGCCTCTGGGTCTCCCACGGGTTTCAGGCCCCACTTTGTGTCTTCTTCCCGCAGCCTCTCCCTGCCCTCCCTGGAGGTGGAGCAGCTCCGCCTGCACAGGCAGCTGGAATGGCTGCAGGCAAGGCTGGCCCTGGGCACCAGGGAGGACATAACTCCACAGCCAATCTCTGCAGCTCCAGGATACGGTAGGGACCCAGGGAGTAGGCAGGTGGGGCAGGGGCCCATCTGACTCACAGGTTCCTCTTCCCTTAGAACCAGCAGTTCCTTTAACCAATGAGAAAACAGAGGCCTATCTAAGTGGGACCTGGGGCCCAGGTGCTCTGTCCCAGCCCCACCTCCCAACCCAGACGCATTTTCCTGCGGAAGGTCTTGGTGGCAGCAGCCACGCCTTCTGGCAACCCTCTCCAAGATGCCCCCCAGACATAGGCTGTGTTGCCCCAGCCCAGCTGCCCAGCCCAGCTCTGCTCCCACCCCCAGGGGAAAGGCTCTCTGACCTGGAGGAGACGCTAGGCAAACCCAGCTGGGTCCTGCAGGCTCTCCAGGGTCTCTCCAAGCAGTTGGCCCAGGCTGACAGGCAGTGGAAGAAGCAGATGGGGGCCCCAGGCCAGGCCAGGGCTGAGGGAAGCTGGGTGAGTCCTTCTGACAGCCAAAGCTCCCCCTGCAGGCCCGAAACAGGAGCGGCCCTATAGCCAGGAACTAGCCTCACCCAAGTTCTGGAAGGAAGGGGCGGGATGAAAAGCCGCAGCTCACAGGACATGACAGGGGAGCATACAGGAGGGCATCTCTGCACAAGAAAGTGCCCACAGAACCACAGGGCTGGGGAAAGGAAATGCCAAGTATTTGGACTCAGGTCTGTAGATGAATGACAGAAATAGACTAGGTGCTAATTTGCATGTAGCTGCACATGTGATTTGCATACAGCTTGCTTAATGCTCAGTTGCATGAAAATCCTCATTTCAACCCCATTGCCAGCTGGCTCCTCCCCCAGGGAGTCCTGCCTCAGGTCATGCCCAGCCTGGGGGGCCTGAGAGCTAAACTCAGCCAAGGTGCTAAGCACTGGGCAGAGGGGGCCTGCAGCTCCTACAGGCTTTGCTGGGCTCTGACAGCTTGATGTTTTAATCTGTGTCCTCAGGCCAGAGCAGCTTAGGCTGGGCTGCTGCAGTGGGGAAGAGGGGGCAGCCTGCGCTCCAGGGCCAGGCCTCTGATCCTACCTTCAGGCCCTGCACCCCTCCTGCCAGGTTCCATCAGCCCCAGAGAAACGTGGCCACCTCTCCAGGTCACTCAGCGAGGCAGGGACCCATCCACTGGGTGTTGACCAGCACTGGCCCCAGCTTGGATGGTGCCCTGAGAGAAGGGGCAGACAGGACTGGGCTGGGCCTGTGCATCCTTCAGGGGACAGAGCCACTTTAAGAAAGGGGAGGGATTTTGAGAAAGCCCAGGGGTGGCCACTGTTGGGGGAAACAATCACCTTTAGGGAGATGGTTTTGGGGAGGGGGTGGGAAGCAGAAACCAGGATGGACGGGGGTCCAATAAGCTTAGTGTGTCCAAAATGAGGCGGCCCTGGTAATCTGGCAAGGCCTCCGAGAGGAGGATGCTTTTGCATCCCTGAGGAGGATGGGCTCTGAGAAGACGGGGCTGTGCCCTGGGCCCTAGACAAGAGGCTGGCCCTCCTGCAGGACTCTACCAAAGTCCGTGCCCTGCCTCATGGACAGCGGACTCTGCTCCAGACCCTCCAAGAGATAAGGGAAGGGACAGGGTAAGGGACAAGGTGAGGCGGGGCACCCAGGACCCCCTGCACCTTGCTTCTCTGCCTGAAGTTCCTCCATTTGCCCTTCATTTCTTTTGTCATTTCCTGAGCACGCAGCACAAAGCCTGGCAATTGGAAGGGCTGGGGCTGGAAGTAGGTTTGTTGAGTTGACTTGAATTTAACTGAATCAAATTTAAAGTTTTGAAAGTCCCAGTTCAAAAGCAACTCTCTCAGGGAGAAGCCCAACATGAAGGCCCCCGTGAGACATTCCTGCCCCAGGGAGGGTTAGTAAATCTGAGCCTTCCTTCAGTGACAGCTCCTGGAAGGAGGGAACATTTTGATGGGGGTTCTTGGACGGTGCCCAGCCAAGATGAGGCCAGCTGGAGGAGGCGATCCCTGACTTCGTTTTGCCCCTTTCAGCCTCCCAGCATCCACTCCAGGCCAGGAGTCTGGGGCCTGGGGGTACGAGGAGCCCTGGGGATGCCTGGGAGGAGGAGGCTTCAGGCTGGCTGCTGTGCCTGAAGCCTAACCCCCCCCCTTCCCAAACAAACACACAAACACATCTATAAGGCTGGGCTGATCCGTGGGAAGAGGGAAAGGAGCTCAATCCCCTGGGAGCTGGAGCTGGAAGGCAGAGCCCAGGGGAGGCTGGGCTTGAGACCAACAGCTTTAGGGAGATCCCTACCTGAGCTAAAGTCATCTCAGGATCTAGGAAGAAGGTTTGGGGTGAAAAGACCAGCCCCCAGGAAGAGGCCCCATGGGTGGTGGCTGTTCCCTACCCATGTGCTGCCCCGGGGGATTGTGGGAAATGATTAGGTAATTTGGGTGCAACCAGAAGGGATAATGGGTCATCTCCTTTGGTTTCCACCCCCATTAGGGAGGCAGCAGCCCGCATGGCCTCCGAAGCCTGGGTCTACCTGCCTGTGGGTGCCGAGCATCATTTCTTAGAGCTGGACCAGATCCTGAGCCTCCTGCACAGGCTTTGGAGCCCAGCAGTGAGGGAGAAGTAGCAGGCTGCATGTGGGCCCCATCCCTGAGATCCAGGCTCAGCCACCCTTCTTTCAGCACTCCTGCAGCCCCCAGGCCCCTCCTGCCCTTGCCCTCCCCGCCCAGGACGTCTGGCAGGCCCAGCTGTGTCTGCGTCTGTGTCTGTGTGTGCATGCCCACGTGCAGGCACTCAGATCGCACCCTCTCGTCCCCCTCTGCTCTCAGGAGAGTCCCATAGACTCAGCACCAGCAGGGCCCTAGAGAACCCTGGGTCCAACCCCCAGTGGCCAGAAGGGAAAAGGGGTGGGCTGGTGGAGTGGGCTCTTCCCCACACCCCTGTCGCATCCTGCTCTTACCCTCGCCCTCACCCAGTTTTTTGCTCTCTGCTTCTTTCTCTTCTTTTGAGCCTTTGGCCCTTGATGATCCCAGGCCCCAGGCCCTCCCAGCTGTCCCCAGATGTCGCTAAGGGAGCTGGGGTAGGGGAGGCGGTTTTGTAGCTGCCCCTTCTCCAGGTTCCCGGATGAGAGCTGGTGGCCCCAAGCCTGGGGAAGGGAAACAGAAAGAGCACACGCATGGCCCAGATTCTAGGTCCCCTCCCTCCTTCTGGATGAGAAGCTGAGGCAGGACCTTGGACTTGTCCCTTTAGGAAAGCAACATCCAAGGCTATCCACACACCTGGCTGGCCCCCAGAGGCCTTCTCATGCCTGTGGCCTGGCATCTTCCTCTTCTTCCTCCTCATTCAGACTGTAGGCTTCTTCTGCTACCTGCACTTCAGGTGGGCCTCCCTGTGGGCAGGACTTCCCACTCCACCCAGCATCTCTTGATTCTGGGCTATAGCCATTCAATTTGAGGGGAGGGCTATATTGCTAAATTGAGGCCAGAGGGGACCTGCTTACTCCCCAGACAGCAAAGAGCACATGCCAAGTCAGGACCAATTTTTTCCAGGTACTACTGCCCATCTGCTCAGCCCTCCAGCCCCATCTGTGTCCTTCCCTCCCAGAGCTCACTCTCTGGAGTGAGAAACTGACAAGTAATTGACAGTATCACCCTGAACAGTCAGTGCCATGACAGCAGGAAGCTCAGGGGCTGTAGGAGTGCAAGCAAAAACACCTGAGTTGACCTGAAGAAACCAGGAAATTGGCCTGGAAGGGACATTTGATATGGGCCATCAAGGTGACCAAGAGTTTTGTAGCCTGACAAAATAGGTAAAAGCATAGGCATCGATGGGGGGTAACAGCATGAAAAAAGGCATAGAGGCATGAAAAAAGCATAATATCTTGGAGAAAAAGTGGCAAGTTCAGTACTGTTGGAACGAAGGGCGGGACCAGTTTGTGAAATTGGACAGAGAATTGAAAAGGTGAGGGGAGGTCACTAATTTTGCTTGGTGGTTACTTACTGAATGAATGCGCACCACTTAGAAATGTGGGTGTGCTATGGGCCTTAGAAATGGGACTGACAGCCCTTCCTGGTGGAATTTCAAGACAAGAAGCATCAGTGGGGGCTGAGATGGTCCTGGAGGAGGACTGAAATATATTCAGCTTTAAAAGGCACAAGATGGAATGATCATGGGCTACGCACATGCATAGGGATGCAGGGGTGGTAGAAAGCCTGGAGCCACCTGCACAGACCTTAAATGCCGAGGGGAAAGTGTGGACCTTTTGTGGCAGGCGAAGGGAGACACAGAAGGTCCCAGAGCAGGGGAGACTGTGGTGCAGTGAGCGGAGCCAGGCAACTGTGACTGTCTTGGTTTCAAAAGCCCAGAAGAGAGAGACCCAAGTAACCTCTTCTCTCTCTGGCAGCAGACAGGAGCCGGACAAGAGCCTTCGGGAGCATCTGTCCACAGGCAGCCTTCCTCAGGGTCCTACAGCACACGTCCCTAGGGCCCTGGGGGCTCTGAGGAGGCAGCCACCCCCCCCCCCCAGCATGCATGCCTGACCCACCTGGAAGCTGCTGCTCACCACGGGGAGGCAGGCAGTGTCTGGGGGTGGGAGAGGGCTTGGCCAGTATCCTCTATCTCTGGTGGCCAGCTCCTACCAGCACCTCCTTAGCTTTTGGTGAGCTCCCACCTTATTAAAGGTGATTTCCCTTTGTCAGTGCTTTGATACACTCATTTACCTTCCAGCTTCACCTTAGTCTCTGTGAAGGCATCCACCTCCTCTGGGTAGGTAGCTGGGGGTGGGCTCCAGGCAGGCAAGGAGGCCACGGACTTGCCCAATGGCCAAAAGACCAGATATTCCATGGCTTTGAGCCCTGGACTACAGAGGGAGAGGGAGTCGTAACTGTGTATAATTCTGTCCCCAAATTCATCCAGAACAAGGAGCAGTATCTCCCAATGTCCCTCATGACCCAGCCCAGCCAACGTCACCGAACAACTCTCCCTCCCAACTCTGCGCTGCTCCAGGGCCAGCAGGGCAGGCGCGTGACAGAGGAACTCTGAAAGGCCACCTCATGGAACCATAATTGGGATTCCCGCTCTCGCCCTCAGGCCTCCCTCCCTTTCCCAGCATCACGCTCTTTGGGCAGCTGCTGGGTTCAGCGAGTTGTGGGGGCGGGGGCAGGGGCGGGGGGCTAGGCGAGAACAGGACAGGGCCACAGGTTTTTACCCCTTGCTGCTACCTGGATCTTCCAGCTGAAATCCTGGCTATCAGTGCCCCAGGAGAGGAGAAAGTTGGCGGAGGGTGGAGAACAGGGTTCTGGGCGTGTACCAGCTTAGCCCCTTTCCCGGAGGACCCCACCACCGCAGGCCCTAATCCACTGTCAGCAGTGCCCAGTGGAGCTTGGCACTGAAGGAGGCACGTGGGGGAGGCGGGAGAGGGGAGCGGGCACGTGGTCCAGCCTTCCCAGCCCCGTGCACGCCCCCCGCCCCCCGTGAGGAGGGGTTTGGGGAGGTGGGGGCGGGCCCAAGCGGGGGCGGGCGGCAGGCGGCCGCAGCGGGAGCTGTCCGCCAGACCTAGTGCTGAAGTAGGCGCGGACGTGCCGGGTGCTTGGCGCGCGGCACCAAGCGCCCCGTGCCAGGGCCGGCGAAGACCATGGCGTTCATGGTGAAGACCATGGTGGGCGGCCAGCTGAAGAACCTCACCGGGAGCCTGGGGGGCGGCGAGGACAAGGGGGACGGGGACAAGTCGGCGGCCGAAGCGCAGGGCATGAGCCGAGAGGAGTATGAGGAGTATCAGAAGCAACTGGTGGAAGAGAAGTGAGTGGGATCCCTTCCTGGCTCCAACGACCCCCACCCCCACCCCCCGCGCACACATACAAAGTCGCTTGGCCCACTCCTGGGCCAGCCTCAGGCCCCAATCCCCCGTCCCACTGTGTTCCTAGACACAGTGAGAGTCTGGAGAGGTGTCCTCTAGGCAGACCCCAGACCCACCCCATCTCAAACCCAGGACCCGCTCCAGCTTCATACTCTGGCCAAAGGGTGGGGGGAGGGGCGATGGAGCCTGGGGCGGGGAGGGGGTGCACGTGCATTTCTGACGAAATAAGTAATCCCTTAATCCGATCTGGTCCTGGCTGCCTATGTCTTCCAACTGGGGCTCCTCTGAGCCCGAGGCTCTTAGGGAAGCGGTGCAGCCACAGGGGCTTAGACTCATGGAGACAGATCCTGAGATGAGGGTGCTGGTAGATACTGAGCCTACCTGGGCTCCGGCAGTGCTGGGACGAGAGGCACTCAGAGCGGAGTTAGTGGCTGGACTCTGGAGCTCGGCTACTTGGATTCAGATCCTGGCTTTGCTTCTTATTAGCTGGGTAACTTTAGGCAAGTTAGTCTTTCTCTGCCTCCGTTTCCTCTTCTGGAAAATAGAGATGGTAATGATAATATATGTCTTATGAAGATTAAGTGACAATGCACGTAAACTGTTTAGCACAGCACTTGGCACGTGGTAAATCCTGATAGCTATTATTTCACTTAATCCTGATAACAGTTTTGTGAGATGCAAAATCTTATCTCCATTTTACAGAAGAGGAAAGTAAGTGATTTACCCAAGGACATACCTAAAATGGTAGTGTGGCTGGGAGAAGAACCCACATTTGTCTCAAATTATTTTCCCCACACGACACAGCTTTTCAGAGAGGGAAAGAAAGATGGAGTCGAAGGCCACTAGAGACAAATATTAGAGTCTGCAGAGAGAGCCAGATGGTCGGACTCCCCTTCCCTCCTGGCTCAGCCCAGCGGTGGGTGCAAAGATGAGGACAAAGTGTGCTGTGATGGGGAGAGCCAGCAAACACTAACCTGGGTCGGTCAGGTCAGGAAGCCCTCCCTACACACCAGCTGACCACACACTCCCTACACCAAGCTGACCACACACAGGGACAGATGCAGCAGCTGCCAGGACTCAAAAGACCCCTTACCGCCTCCCTCACAGTCCGCCACTTCTCTCAGCACTTGCCATGATTCCACCCCTGGTGTCCCCGCAGGATGGAGCGGGATGCGCAGTTCACGCAGAGGAAGGCAGAGCGGGCCACGTTGCGGAGCCACTTCCGAGACAAATACCGGCTGCCCAAGGTAAGCTGGCCAGGTCTGCAAGGTGCAACCAGGACCCTGAGCTCCCGACCCTGGACTTCTTTGCCCCATTCTGGATACTGGAGTTCTTAGCTGTAAGCTCACAGGGAGCTTGGTTAGATCCTTCCCTCTCACATTCATTCATTCATTAATTCACAATTGACCAAGCCCCGGCAAGGGCCAGGGCTTGGCGCTGAAGGGAAGCCCAGTTCTCAGGGGACTGACAGGTTTGTGTTTCTGGAGCCAAATCCAGGCCTCTTCTCTCCTCCACCCCTACCTCCCCAACCCCAGAAAGCAGTAGATCTGACCACAGGGGTGAGTGCTCTTGAAAACCAGACTTTACTGCAGCGGTGAGTGCTCTCGGGGCTTCTGAAGATATATGGAGGGCAGGGTGGGGGAGAGAAGGCCACACCTTCTGTGTGCCAGGTACTTGACCTTCATATCCATATCTAACCTCCCCAATAATACTGCCAGGTAGCTATCACCCACATTTACAAACTAAGGTTTGGAGAGATTAAGGGACTTGGCTAAGGTCATACAACCAGTAAGTGATGGAGTTGGGATTAGTCCTCAAGCCTGTGAATCCTAAGCTTGCATTTGCTCCAGGACCCCAGGCCGCCTTCCATGGTATGGAGTCTGCCTACAGACAGCAAAGAACCCCCCTGCGCCCCTGGGCACCCAGCACTAGATGGGCATGTAGGTGTTCTGCTCCTGTTGCCTAAAGAGCACAAGCCACTCCCAGAATAGTGTGCCCAGAACTGTGCTAGACTCTGAGGGGAAAATACAAGTACAATGCTATAGCACTCCTGACCTTGATCTTCCACTTGAATCAAAAGATCATATATGAGAACATCACAGTCACTTATTCAACAAATATTTACTGAGCCCCCAGCTGCCTCTGACTCCCCACAGGGCACAGTCTTTTAGAAGTCTCTTGAAGGGAAAACCAGCCCAGAAAGCCTGCCTCACTGCAAACCCAGCTAGGAGCAGATGCTTGCACTGAGCATTTAAAAGACAAAACTCCTGGCATCAGGGAGCTCTGAGTCCAGTAAAAAAGGCAAGACTTTGATGCAACTGAGAAGGACACAAAGTGGAAAGCCCAAGTCCCTCTACCCCCCCCCCCCCCCGAGGGACAGAGAATGCAATAGCCATCAGTAGGTGCTGTGCAAAGAAAGCACAGACATTGGAAGCAGTGACATGTTTTGAATCTAGCTCTCCCACTTCCTAGTTGTATGAGCTTGGGCAATTTAAGTTACCCCAAGTTATTTACTTGAAGTAAGTAACTTAAATTTAAAGTGAGTTATTTGCTTAAATTATCTGAGCCTCAATTTCCTTATTTGTGAAATGTAGATAACCATATACCTGTCTCAGCCAGGCGCGGTGGCTCACACCTGTAATCCTAGCACTCTGGGAGGCCCAAGGCAGGAGGTTTGCTTGAGCTCAGGAGTTCAAGACCAGCCTGAGAAAGAGCAAGACCCTGTATCTACTAAAAATAGTAAAAATTAGCTGGATTTGGTGGTGGGTGCCTGTAGCCCCAGCTACTCAGGAGGCTGAGGCAGAAGGATTGCTTGAGCCCAGGAGTTTGAGGTTGTTGTAAGCTAGGCTGACGCACTCTAGCCTGGGCAACAGAGCAAGACTCTGTCTCAAAAAACCAAAACCAAAAACAGACCAAAAAAACCCCAATATACCTGTCTCCCAGGGTTATCACAAGAATCAAGAGCAGTCAGCTCAATGTCAGCCCTATATCAGTGTTTGATAAATGGTACCCATCAGTATTACTGGTTACATCCTTTGGCACAATGACAGTCAGCACACAACACAGCCAACTGTCGCACTGTGTCCACTGGGTCTTTTCATTTTTCTTCACTTGCAGTGCTAGTCCTTCCCTGTCCCAGGGTGTGGTGAGGGGACAAAAGTGCAAGGGCTCCGTGTCCAGCCATCCAGTGCGTGATCCTGGGGTATGAGGGTGGGGGCGGAGCTCACTGCAACATGGGACCCAAGAGTCCAAGGGCCCGGCGACCCCGGCCAGGCCTCTTCCTGCCCCTCCACCCTGGGTCCTCACAGACCTCCGCCCCTTCCCACACCCTCTCCCCTCAGAATGAGACGGATGAGAGCCAGATCCAGATGGCAGGTGGAGACGTGGAGCTGCCCCGGGAGCTGGCCAAGATGATTGAGGAGGACACGGAGGAGGAGGAGGAGAAGGCCTCAGTCCTCGGGCAGCTGGCCAGCCTCCCTGGCTTGGACCTCGGCTCACTCAAGGACAAGGCCCAGGCCACCCTGGGGGACCTCAAGCAATCAGCTGAGAAGTGCCACATCATGTAACCAGTTCCCTGGAGTTGCCCACTGGGATGACCAGGGGGCTGGGCCCACACGAGGGCAGTGTCTCAACGTCCAGGGACCCATATCCTATTTTGGGCTTTGTGTCCCTTGCCCCACCCGAGCCCCAGAACCCTCTCATCCGTGCCCCAAGTCTGCCTTCCGGTCTCTCCCTCTCCACGGAAAGCAAAGTCCCTGTTCCTTACTCTGCCTCTCAGAACCCACCCCTACTTAGCCTGCGGAGCCTCCCAGGACCACAGCAACAGGCTCAGTCCTCTCTGGCCATGGCGCCAAGCCCCTGCACACAGGAGCGTCCATAGAGAGACACAGGGCACAGAAATTGGCGCGTGCAGAGGCGTAGGCCGCAGAGGCAGCCTGCACACACAGACACACACGCCAAGTCCAGCCCCGCCGGGTACCCCGCCCTCCAGACCCAAGACACAGATGCCCTCCGCAAACAAGGGTCCTGGGTTCAAGTTTCCACCTTTATTGTCCTTGACAGCCACTGCTCTTTCTGGGCCTCATTTCGTCATCTGTAAAATGGGAATAGACTGGATAATTTCTAAGACTCTTTCTGGCTTGGCCTCCCTGGCCTCTCAGAGCCAAGCCCATAGCCCTCCTCAGGCAGGGCAGCAGCTGCAGCCGTCCCCTCCAGTGGCTGCCACTGTGGGCACCGAGTGAAGCCATGTGAGGGCGGAGTGCCAAGGATGAAGCTGGCACTGAACAGTAGCCCAGGCGGCTCCAGGCCTTCTCTGGGCCCAGGGCCCAGGCAGTTTCTGTTCTGTTCCTATAGAGCTCTCTTCTGGATTCCATAGCTGGAATCTCCTCTCCTAGCTCAGTGGAAAATAAAACTCCCAAATGCTGTGCCCATCTTCCCACATCTTATTGACGCCCAGGAGTCTTGGAGTTCACAGCCCCTCGAGCCTGCCTTGGAGGGGTGTCCTTTAACTCCTCACCCACAGCTTCATGGGAGGGAGGGGACACCCAGTGCAGGAGTGGACGTGTCTTTCGTAGAATCCCTTCTGGCTCCACCCGTAAGATGCTCGAGTTCTGTCCTCTCAGGGCCCTTGGGGAGGGCGGGTTTCGGGCCATGTGACATAGGTCTGGGCTTTGAGGCGGACGTGGTAGCCAGCAGGACGCTGCTGTACAGGGGGCATTACTGAGACCACAGGGCTGTCTCTGGCACCTGTGCCTACACCCCCTCACCTTGGAGATGGAAGATGTAACAGAAAGAAGGCAGAGCAACTGCATTCCAGCCCGGCACTGCTGTGTGACTGTGAGCAGGTCCTTTCCCTCTCTGAGCCTGTTTTTGCTCCCTGTAAAATGAAGGGTTCCACCCCCCACGCTGAATAATAATAATAATGTTTCAAAGGGTGACCATGTATAAAGCCCTTGGCATGTGACAGGCCATATCAATAAATGGTGACTCATTTCTTTAAGAAATTCTTTAAGAAAATGAAGCCCCCACATCTGATCCAGCTCACCTGTGGCAGCAGGGTTTGTCCAGGAAACCAGCCAGGAAGTTCCCACGCAGGCCATCCCCAGGGCCCAGGCAGGAAGAAGGTGCTACGGGCAGGCCTTGGGTGCCCCCCTTGGGGTCTGAGTCCCTGGCCTGCTGCTGAGGTGCTGGCCCAAGGGGAGTCCGGCAGGGACTTACAGGCAGGAATGGACATCTTATCGTTTGGTCACAAGGGCAACGTTTCCATGAGGTCTCCTTTGTAAAATAAGAACAAGGAACATAAACCTGTTTGGTAGGTAATGTAGGGCAGGACAGGGAGAGGGCCGGGAGGGACACAGGCCCAGGACTGGGGCGTGCTGCCCGGCTGTCACACTTGGCTTCACTCTCCTGAGCATCCAGGGAAGGGGCCTGGGCCTCTGAGCTGTCCCTGGGCTGCCTCCTGCCCTTCTCATGCAAGCTCCAGGCTCAGGGCGCGTCAGCAGCAGGGCCCACGTCAGCACTCCGCCCTCCGGGGCCTTCCGCCTAATGGGACTGGACAGACCCCTTCTCCCTCAGCGCTTTGCAGGCCGAGAGGGAGAGGCAGGGTGGCAGCATTCGGGGCTGGGAGGCAGACTCACTGAACCCTGTCGAAGCAGGGCTGGCTGGGGCCTGGGGTCAGGGACTGGGGAGGGCTGAGCCTCCACACCTGCTCCCCTTCAGCCTGAGAAGGGAACCTCAAGAAGCCCTGTCTGCACTGTTCCTGGAATGAGGCGGAGGCGGCTATGGGGCAGGAGCCCGTTCTAGACCCAGGCAGAGATGGGCTGGGGGCTCCCCGCTCTGTTGGCCTCCCCTCTTCCTCACCCTGTCCGTCAGCCTGTGCCCCCCTCATCTGTGTCCCCTCACCCTCTGCCTCGTTCCTGGCTCAGGGCCTGTGCTGCACCATGCCCTCAGCTGGCTCGGGCCTGTCCACCTGGAGCCCCTCTTCTGCGCCTGCCCCCACCGACAGCCCCAGGCCCTGGGTGCACAAGTGCCACTCTTCCTGTCCTGCTCTCCTCTCTGGACAATCATGTGCTCTCCACGAGCCACCAGCACCCAAACTTCCCTTTTCAGGGGGCCAAAAACCCTAGCATTTGTGCACCACAGTTTGGACTCTGATGCTCCGGGCCCCTCCCCCCTGCTCTTTTCCCTCCCTTTCTTCTTCTTGCAGGCAGTCTGGACACAGGAAGTACCAACTCATACTCTTGCAGGGCTGGGGAGGAGAGCTGGCTGGTCTGTCCCCCACCCCACTGCCCTTGGGGCTCTGGCTTCCCGTACAAGGATTTCAAGGAGCCCCTGCCCAGGGAGCCTGCAGCACCTTCTGCCGCCTCCCCCGCCAGACAGCTCAAGCCCACTTCCCAGTGGGAAGAGAGGTGTAGAGAGAACAAGTGACTCCCCTGAGGCCAGCTGGTCCCCAGGGAGGAGTTTGGGGGGGTGACCAGGGCTGGCTGCCTTTCCCTCGACAGCCAGATGGCTCCTCCTCAGACCCTGGAGGCCCCAGGCAGGCACGGGGACATCTGGGGCATGTTCCTCTGCTGAGCCGAGCGGCTGACAGGCCCATCCATCCAGCTGATGCGCAGCCCTGTGAGGTGGAGCTTGTCCTGTCTGCAGACCTGAGGCTAGGGTCGGGGTGGGAGCCACAGAGCCCACTGCTGGGCAGAGCTGTGCCCAGCCGAGTGAGGCTTGGGGGGGCAGGGGCCAGGGGCAGCGGTGTTGTTGAGGCTGCTCAGCCTCACTAAGAGCTGTACTTTCAGTGCGTGATCCCAAGCACATATGTGTCCCTGTGGGACCCGCAGGGTCTGTGAGCTCGTACCTGGCTCCCCCCGTTCCTGTGTGTCTGTGGGATTTCGAATGCGTAGGTGTGGGTGTGAGCTACTCTGGGGCCAGTGGTCACTGATGTGCCCCTTCCCTCCTCAGTGTTGGCCCATTTCCCTCTCAGGGAGGTTAGGGACAGCAATCTGGCCTCTGGGGACAAGAGCCCTTCCAGATGACCTCCTGCAGGAACAAAATTCTGTGTTCTTTCCTGCATCCCCAGTAGGCTGAAGGGGCAGACCGGGCCCAGGGACAGCTGGGTCCCCCAGTCTGCTCCGGAGGCCATCTGCTTCTCCTAGGGCTGGCGCCATGGGTGACAGGCCCAGGTGCTGGCTCTGAACTTGGGTGACTTGAGTATGGGCAGGGGGACCCTGAACACTGCTGGGGGGATCTACCCTGCTCTGGATACTTTCAAAGTGTTGAAGGTGAGAAGCAGAAGCAACTCTTGCTCCTAAGAGGAAAAATTTATTTTTTGAAAAGTGGATTTGCACGCTTCCCACAGGTCACTGCCCTTGGAGGGGAGCCCTGCACTGACAGCCCCTCCTGGGCCCGGCCTCCTGTTGGGCAGGCAGGCAGGTGGCTTAGCCTAGAGGCCGCCCAAATGCTCTGCCCAGGGAAGGGCCCTTCTCAAGGGCTCCCCCACCAGCCTGTCACCCCGTGGGGCCCGCGCCTCGCCACGCCCATGTGTGTAAGAATGTCAGGCCCATTCTGCACCGGCCAGTGCAGCTCCCACAAACAATCGGGTCTGTGGGCCCACTGTCACCCTGCACTTCAGTTGTCTTCCACCTTCTAATTCCCACCCCCAGCTGGACTCTTGCATTCCTCTTTCCTTCCCCTCACTTCCTGCATAGGGGCTTCCTTGTCTGGCCCATTTCCAGATAATGTGAAGTACGTTTCTCTTCCTAGATCTGAAAATAACACTTTACTAAATCTTTTTTTTTTTTTTGAGACAGAGTCTCGCTTTGTTGCCCAGGCTAGAGTGAGTGCCGTGGCGTCAGCCTAGCTCACAGCAACCTCAAATTCCTGGGCTTAAGCGATCCCCCTGCCTCAACTTCCTGAGTAGCTGGGACTACAGGCATGTGCCACCATGCCCAGCTAATTTTTTCTACTTTTAACATTTTACTGAATCTTACTGTGTGCCAGGCTCACTACAAATTCAGCTGGGGCACTTATCCTCATGCTCACGTTACAGAGAAAGACGCTACTTGACGGGCCCAAGCTTTAAGGCCAAGCAGCAGAGCCAGGGGCTCAGCGGCTCCTCTGCCTGGTGGGCTCCCGCCCCACACTGCCCCGCAATGGCCAGGCTTCAGGGAGATTAATTTCTTCCCGGGTCTGTTCCGCTCCTGGTATCCTGGTGGTCCCTCCCTGGCTGCCTGGGGATGTGCTCTCCCTCCTTTAAGTCCCCAGGGGTGCTCCCAACAGGTGCTGGTCAGACTGATGCCTGGCAGGAATGTAGGGACAGGGAAGGAGGCCAGGGCAGAGCCTGCTGGAAATGACCCCCGCTTGGGGGTGGCTGGGGTTGGGTATAAGCATGGCATCCCAAATGATACCCTCTTCCCCAATCAAGCTCACTGCTCACTCTGGCCTAGGGTAAGGGGGTGGGAGGCCAGGGGACCCTTCTGGGGGCAGCATTTTAGCCTGCACTCCTGCAAAGAGAGAAAGAGCCTTTCCTGGCTCTCACCTGTGCTCCCCTCCCCCCAGCTCCCTGGGTGGTGACGGAATGGCTCATTTGGCAGCCTGACCAGCCTGACTATCCTGGATCCCAGGGGCTGAGGGCAGGAGGCAGATGTGGCCATCGCCCTCCAGTACCACACTCCATGACCCCCCAGCCTTACCTGGGGCTCCCCAGCCTTTGCTGCAGCCCCTCCCACCTCAGCCTGTGAACAGCAGCTACCTTGCTGTTTTTCCGAGGGCAAGAAGAGATGCACAAGTAGAGAAAATAATTTAACAGGTAAATAATGAATGACACTCGTCACAGGCAGCCTCCTGTAGGGAGGACAAACACTCGTCCCAAGGAGGCATTTAAGGGCAGAAAGGTTAGAAATCACCAACACCCGCTCTGATTATTGAAAAGACACCCTAGAGTAACTGCAGGCGTGGACATTCTCCTCCAGGTTCAATTCACCATTATCTGAAGCACCCTGCTGTGGCCACAGCAGCCCCACTGCAGAGATGGGAGGCCACCCAGGCCCAGAAAGGAGAAGGGGCTTGCCAGGGTCACACGCTGGGATGGTGGCAGTGTCAGGCATAGAACTGGGTATCCCAGACTGGGGCCCCTGCAGCCTGATGGCAGTCCCCAAGCTTCCCCTCTCAGGCCCAACTCTAGCACAAGGCCACTCTGCGGCTAGAGGTGTGTTCCCCGAGAGGAACGGAGTGGGCAGGGATGAGGACTGAGGACCCCTCCCTGCATTCCCCAGGCCAGGGCAGGAACAAGGCATGGGTTTCCCAAATTTGCCCTACCCCTAGAAAGGGTGTTATTGTCATGCTTGGAGGATTAAGTTAAAGTGCTGAGATGGCGGGCAGATGGGAGCTCCCAGCAGACTGGCGAGTTCTGTGAGGCTGGGTACACACTGTGGGCGGGGTGGTCCCTGAAGGGTCTTGGAGTGTCCCATTTCAGTGCAAGAAGGGAGGCGAGTTGGAATAAAGGCTTCCAGGAAGGGCAGGCACAGGGCCTGGGTGCTTGCTGGCAGGGAGACGGCAAGAGCAGGAGTGCCCTCCAGGGGGCCTCTTGCCCTCTTCTCAGAGCAAAAAAGTGATAGAAGGCTTCGTGTCTGAAATCAACAGGCATGGGACCAGCAACTGCCAAGTAACAAAGGTCTCATGAAAGAAACACTGTTCTCCCAGAGTCCTGCCCCCATCCCCGGGGCCGGGCCCAGGGCTCCCAGCACACAGCATGGGTGGCCAGTCCCTCTGTGGGGCACACAATAACCTGAGGGAGGCTGGGGACCCAGGACATGGGGGTCCCAGAGCTGTCTATTCAGGAAGCCTGCTCCCCAGGGTTGCAGAGGGCCACTTAATTTGGGTCATCAGCCTGGGTTGGTCACCCCTCCACTCCAGGCGGCTCATGGTCTGTCCAGCCGTCCTCTGGGGTCACTGCAGGGTACATGCTACAGAGGAGTAAAGGAGGGCGGTCACAGGTCTGGCAGGAGAGCAGCGTCCAGGGCCAGCCCAGCTCTCACCCTCCCTTGGATGGGGGTCAGACCCAGGGCAGGACTCACAGCTACGAACAGACTCTGACAGCCCTTCTCTGTCCATGGTCTCTGCTTCCCAGCGAGACTCCCGCACCTGTGGGACGTCAAGACGGCACGAGGGGTAAGGCAGCCACAGACACAGGGCCAGAGAGGCCTTCAGATAGAGACGGGGGCAGACAGCGACACGTGGAGAAAAGCAGAACCCCTTGCCCCAACACAGCCCCCCACATGCCCACCTTGACCTGCTCCTTCAGGTATTCAGCCCGAGCCATGAGGCTCTGCACCTGCCGAGGGAAGACAGCCTTGGGTGTGCACAGGCTTCCAGCTGAACTCTTCCTTGCCCCGGTGCTCCCCAGAACCCCTGCTCCATCAGAACCACCTCCCGAGTCCCTCGCCTGCTCCTTCTTCTGGGAAGCCCTCCTGACTGCAGCAGCCCAGCAGACTCCACTGGGTCCCCGGATCCTCCGTGGCCCTGATCTGAGCGCCTTGGCCCTAATGGTCTCACTCCTGGACCTGGAACACCCCAAGGGTAGGGGATTCCAGAGGGAAGCCAAGGAGGTCTCCCCGGACCAGAGTAAAGGGGAAAGAGGAACGCTCCAACCCTCTCATCCGCAGTGGGCACCTCGGCATGAAGCAGCTCCCGCCTCCGACCTGATGGCTCCGCTGAAAAGAGAGGGCGTGTGGTGAGGGCGGGGCGGCTGGGGGCTGGTGGGCTGTGGGGAGGGGCTCACCTGCCAGCAGCAGCAGCAGCTCCCCCAGGCTGCGCTGGTACAGGTCCAGGGCCTCCTGCTCCCTGCCAGCTTCCTCCTCCTGCAGCACAGCGACACCAGGTCATTCAGGGTCATGGCCAGAACCCCTCCCTGCCCCACCAGGATCCCTCCCGCTGGCACCAACCTTGGCCATGGCAGCCGAAGCCACCTCCAGGGCAGCTGAGAGGCGTGGCTTGTCCCGGGCCATCTCTGAGAAGAAGGGCACGTGCTCAGGTCAGGGGCGGGACGCAGCCCGTTCTGTCCTCACAGGAGGCCCAGCTCAACCTGCCTCTGCGTCAGGCTGGAGGGAGGTCTGCTGGGGCCCTGGCGGGCCAGCCAGGAGTTGGAGCCTACCTCTGAGCAGGTCTCTCGCAGAGGTCCCCTGCCTAAGCAGGGCCCGATTAGAGGAGGAGACGACGGCCTTGAGCTCCTCGGCCCGGGACACATACTGGCCCACCTGTAAGCGGGAAAGGGCCTGAGGAGGAGGTGTCCCACCACCTCCCCGACCAGCACCCACTGCCAAGTTCTCCCTCTGGGTCCTCCGTGACAAGCTATAATGACGTCAGGGGTCAACTGAGCCTGGCCTGCCACCTTCCCAGCCCCATGCATGTTTCAGGACAGGAAGCTCCGATTCTGGGAGAGCCTTACCCTCGCTCATGTCCTTACAGGGACTTGACCCACCCACCTTTGCCTTAATCGCCTCCTTCCGCTGGGCATCCACTTCATCTGCAGAAGGTGGGGTTTACATGAGGAGTCTGGTGGGACCCCTGGCCCACCCAAACCCTCCAGAATCCCCAACTTCCAGGTTTATGCTGCTTTGTCTTCTGCAAAACTCTGGATGGGTAACTCCCGACTGCAGCCACCGAAGCTACGGATGACCCCCCTGTGCACCCAGGGACTCCAGACATAGCCTGGGACTCACAGTGCAGGGCGGGCACAAAGAAGTCCAGAGCCTTGCAGTAGAGGGACAAAGCGGCTGCCGCGTCCCCCTCCTGGTCCTTCTTCACAGCCTGCACCACCAGGGCGGTCTGGGGACCAGGCAGACCAGGATTCAGGCCACCTCCCTAGCTGCCCTGGCCGGAAGAAGGTCAGCTGTCCCGAGCCCACCCTCTGCCTCTGCTGGATGAGTCATCCATCACCACCAAAGGTGGCAGATGAGATCCCCAGCCCGTCTCCACAGCCCTGCTCACTGCTTGTGCCAGGCTCTCCCCGCTGGGCATGTGCTCCAGGTCCACCCAGGGGTGGGCAAAGAAGTCCTGGAAAGAGATGCGACGGCTGGGGTCCCGCTCCAGGAGCCGCTGCAGCAGGTCCCGGCAGTCTTGGGACAGCAAGGGCCGCAGGGGGAGCTGCGTGGGGGAGCAGGGTGACAGCTCACACTGGGTTCCAGTGCCACCGCCCCCAGCCCGGGGTTCAAGCCCAGAGCAAGGACCGCTCGAGCCCAGGATTTTGAGGTTGCTGTGAGCGAGGCTGACGTCACAACACTGTAGCCCGGGCAACAGAGTGAGACTCTGTCTCAAAAAAAGAGAAAGCCCAGAGATATGTGTCTAACAGGGAGACTCTGTGGCCAGGAGGAACAGGGTGGGTGCAGGAGTGGGCACCAGCGGAGAGTCAGGCCCCCTCCCCAGGCGCTCACTGGGCTCGGCTGCTGGAGAACCCGGGCAGAGTCCTGATCCCCCGCCCGGACCGTGCTCCTGCAAAGGCTGAGCTTGGTTCTGCCTTGCTCTCCTCCCACAGGGCCTGCTAAACAGTCTGTGGGGCAGGCCTTTTGCTGCCTGTGGGGGGCTGACCTGAGTCCCTGGGACTTGCAGTCCAGAGCATTACCCCGCTGCCGTCAAGGTGGTCTGACACCCACACTCCGAACTGCGCAGGCGCAGTGTGTCTGAAACCTGGAGCCCTGGCTCCCTCCGTCCCCCACGGTCGCTAGGCCCTGCCAGACCTACCTCAATGACCTGGCTGCTGCGGATCTTCTCCTCCAGCTCTGAGAAGGACCTGGAGGCAAACGGGGGCTGCCCAAAGAGGGCTTCTGTGGAAGGGAGGCAGAGAGGAGGCTGGGAGGGGATGGGGTCAGCCTGGCCTGGCCCACTCCTGGGGATGGGGCCTGATGCCACTCAGAGCCAGTAGAGTCAGAGTGCTCACTAGAACCCTCCAGGAGTGGCCCAGAGAAGCCCAGCCTGAGGACACATAGGGCAGGCCTCAGGGTGAGGCAGGGAAAAGAGGTCTCACCATACAGGATGACCCCCACGGACCAGAGGTCCACACGGGCATCGTACTGTCGCTGACACACCATCTCGGGGGCCATGTAGAGGGGGGAGCCACGGAGCACGTGCTTCTCATCCCATGGGGACATGTGCTGTGCAAAGCCAAAGTCTGCAGGCAAGAGGCCAGACAGCAGGGCTCAAATTCCAGCTGCTTCCACTCCTGGCCTGTGACGTCTCAGCCTGGGCTCCTCCCCGCCCCCCAGACACACCAGGGTCAACCCTACTTCCTAGTCTATGCTCATCATCAGCCTGGAACGCCCTCCTGTGTCTCGCTCTGCGGCTGTAAATCCTAGCCATCCTGCACAGCTCCTATGGGCACCTTTTCCCCAGGAAGCGCACCCGATCATACCAGCCATGCGGACAAGGGCCCCCACCTTCTCACTGCCCCCCAGGCTTAGGTTACACCATTCTCTGGCCTCTAGCATCAAGTCTTGTTCAAATCTTATCAGGGGTGGCAACCAGCACCTCCCCCAGTGCACACACTCCTATGCTGCCACAGACAGGGTCATGATGACTGACCAAGTCCCGTCCCTGATCACAGACTGATTTGTGATGCTGGTCCACAATGAACCCTGGCATCATTTTGTTCCCAGACTGAGCCTGAAACCTGGACACACAGGACCAACGTTGGCCACAGACTGAACCCTCACTCCACCCATTAGGCTGCTGGACTTCAGTGTGGATGGCCTGAGAAAGCTCCTACCTTTTAGTGACAGGGTCATTCCTGGACCTCCAAGGCTATTATTGCTTGTTGACTCAACAGAGGACTCTATGAGAAGAGGGAGGCCCCTGCACACCCACTCTCCAAACCTCACCCCTGCTGTTCCAGACTCACACCTGCCAGTTTCAGGTGAGGTTTCTCCAAGGAGCTCAGCAGAATGTTCTGTGGCTTCAGATCCAGGTGGGAGATATTCCGTTCATGCAGAAACTGCAGGGCACTGGCTGGGGAGTGGGACCCATGCAGAAACAGAGGTCAGACCCTGCCTGCCTCTCACCTCCCCTGGCCTCCATCTGCCTCATCTAGCCTGTTCAACCCCAGTTCCAGGCTGGCTGGTCCACGGAATGCTATACATATAAGCACAAGGCTCCCACCACTTTGAAGAGTTTGACACCCTGCCCAGAGCATCCACCTTCCTCCCCTCTGCTCCTTCACAAGTCTCCCCTCCTCCAGAAGCTTCCCTGGGTGCCCCAGCCCTTTAGGATCTTCCTCTTTCTATTTATTTATTTATTTAGAGACAGAGTCTCACTCTGTTGCCCAAGCTGGAATGCCATGGCATCAGCCTCACTCACAGCAACCTCAAACTCCTGGGCTAAAGTGATCCTACTGCCTTAGCCTCCAGAGTAGCTGGGACTACAGGCATGCGCCACCATGCCCGGCTAATTTTTTCTATATATTTTTAGTTGTCCAATTAATTTCTTTCTATTTTTAGTAGAGACAGGGTCTTGCTCTTGCTCAGGCTGGTTTTGAACTCTTGACCTTGAGCAATCCTCCCACCTAGGCCTCCCAGAATGTTAGGATTATAGGTGTGAGCCACGGCGACGCCTGGTCGGATCTTCCTTTTTTCATTAGCACTGCACTGGGTCCTACCCACTTGGCCCTGGAATGTTCCACAAGGTCCTTAAGTTGCGTTCCACACTGTGGAAACCTGAACTCTGCACAGGCTGGGCTCCTCCCTTGTCTCTCTCATGGTATCCTTAGCTAAGGACAGCCACACAAGAAAGACAGGGCCCTAAAAGCCCAAGGAGGCAACTTTACAGTGTGCCAAGGCTCTAAGCCTGTGCAGAGAACATGGCCTTCCCATGTGTGGGGCTGGGGTCAGAGGCTTTTACCCAATTGCTGCATGAAGACACGAGCCACCTTCTCAGGCAGAATCCTGCGGGTATGGATGAAGCGAGACAGGTCGCCCCCTGCGCAGAACTCCATGATGAGATAGATGTTGTCGCTGTCCCACTGTGGTTAGAGGCAGGCAGCCTGAGGTGAGTGTCTCTCCTCCAGCCCGCTTTGGGAGTATCCCCACCCCGGCCCGCACCTGGAAGTCCTTCAGCTGCACGATGTGGGGGTGTCGAATGCCCTTCAGGATCTCGATCTCGGTCAGGAGGTTTTCCACCGATGCCTTGTTCAGACTTTTCTTGGCCACACACTTTATGGCTACTACCTCGCGTGTATCCTTCTAGGGGGACAGGGTTTGGGGGCTCTGCCTTGAGCAGCCAGGACCCATGCCTGGCTGGAAGGGTTCGGGTTCCGTCTAACCCCAGCCCCTCCCTCCCTGGGCCGACCCACCCCACGCCAGCATCCAGGCTTCCCAGCTTCCCTTCGCAGGCCAATGAGGCACCTGCATTCTGGAATCCTGGCTTCCCAACCCAGCCTGGCATTCTCCAACCCTCTGCCACACAGCCCGCTCCGCTGCACTCTAGAGTGCCCCGCAGAGGCATGTCACCTCTTCGTTCTAGAACTGCCCTCTCCGCCTCCTAACTGGGTCCCGCCTTCTAGAGCCCTGTCCCAGACTCCTCCCAGCGCACCTGGTGGCCTCCGTTTTGAGCCTGTTCTTTAGCCACTGACACCCAGGCCCCAGCGACCCTCCAGACAAGACAGGTGTGTGTAGGAGAGCTAAGAGAGGCGGTCAGCTCCTCCGCCGAGTCAGACCGCGCGAGGCGGCCGGCGGCCCTGGCTGCTCCCGCCCTCCCCAGCCGGCACCCCCTTGGGCTTGCTGGGGCTGGCGGGCGCCCACACTCACCTTGGCGTAGGCCTTGTACACCGTGGCGTACGTGCCGCTGCCCAGGCGCTCGGTGAGGATGAAGCCGTGCAGGCGCGGCGGCCCCCACGCCGGCCCCGCCATGCCGGCCGCCCGCGGCGCACGCAGGACCCGGGCTCCCCGCGCCGCCCCCAGCCAGCCCGCCGGAAGTGCAGCGCCGCGCGGGGAGGCCGGCGGGCGCGACCCCGCCCACTCCGGGGCTCCTCCCCGGCACGACGTCACGCGGCCCAACGGTCCCTCCCTGCAAGCCCCGACTGGAGACGCTGAGGCCACCGCGGGCCGAGCGGAGGCGAGGGAGGACTCGAGGACGGCAGGCGCAGATGCGCCTAGAGATCGCCCACGCGAGGGCGGGAGGGGGGCCCGGCGCAGCGGGGCTGTGGGGTGGCGGGGGGACTCACGGAGGCCCCCTGGAGTTCCCCCCCAAAACCAGCCACCCTAAAAGTAGAGGCACAGGGACAAGAAATTGCCTCTGGAAAGTCGCCTTCCCTGAGGCTCAAGGCTCCCGGCTCCCAACTCCATTTCACTCTTCTGAGTTGGGGCTCGAAGGCCTGTCACAGACCAGCCAGTAAGCATCTTAATGTCCCCTCTCACCTGTGCTAGGCACGCCTCAGCCCCTAACACTACGGGCCACCCAGTCCTCCCAAGTCCACCAGACATAAGAACCAATGGTGTCTGAAAATGTATTATTTTTTATTTAAGCACAAAAATTGAGACATATACATTTGTACATGAAGAAAAAATAACCAGAAAGGACTTTACAAAATCCTTGTCGCTGCCCTTATCCAGGGATTCAGGGCCTGCCCCAGCTGGCAGACAACCTGAGGGCTGCCTCAGGGTGGGCCCAGGTCCGAGAGGCAGGGGGTGACCAGCTTTGTGAGAACTCCTGTAGCCTCTGGAGGACAAAGTGCAGGTTCTGACGATGGTCTCCTAGGTGCATGTCACAGAAACACAGCTCCTGAGGAATCCCCAGGGTGAGTGGAAGGTGACCTAGACTCAGGGAATGGGGAACCCATCGCAAGGTGTCCCATCAGTGCCTCAGTCCTGCATCAAGGATGCAGCTCTGGACTGACTCCTGCTGCCCTTCCTAGTCACACAAGCCAGATAATGCTGGGGATGGGGGGTGCAAATTAAGGCCAAGGCAGAAGGCAGCAGACCCTCAGGACAAGAGGAAGTCAAAACAAACAGTACCAGGACAGTCAGACCCCACCCTCCTGGACAACTGCCAACAGCTGGGCAGGACAACTTAGGGTTGGCCAGTGTCCTCCTGTCTCTCCCCATCCCCAAACCCCAACCAACCACAGTGCACAAGGTGCTGCCCACGGCAGGAGGGTACAGGGGCCTAAAGGGCTGTGAATCTATCAGTGAGGAACACGAGGCAGGGGAAGCCTGGAGACCCCCAGAGAGATCTGGGAACAGAGCCATCCACCTGCTCAGACTGCAGCTCCCCTAAAGTGAAGCGCGTGGGAAGGTTATCCCAGCCTGGGCAGGAAGGACAGGGCTGCGGAGCCAGATTCAGGCCACGCCTGCTGGGGGAGGAGTGGAGTCTCAAGACCCTGGCAGAAAACTCCAGCTGGAGTGATCCCAGGTCAGCTAGCGATCCCAAGTGTGTGGGGGTGTCTGTGAGTGTACAGGGGAAGAGAACTTCAGTCCCACTGCTTCTGGAGAGACAAAAGAATCCTACCAAACCACCACTAGAGAAGAAAAGACAGTTTTTGTTTTTTTTTTTTTCTTCTGTGTAAAAAAAGTCCCTGTCCCTCCCTTCCCTTCCAGGGAGAGCTGGTTGCTGAGGAAGGAGGAAGAGCCACAGTGAGACCTTCACCAGGTCTGTGCTGGGCAGAACCACTGCATAAGGCACCCACGGAAAGTGCAGCTCAGAAGGCAGGTGAGAGGATAGGCGAAGGTAGAGGCAAGAGAGTAAAGAGGATTAATTCCCCTGGAAGGCTCCTCGGGCCGCAGATGAGGCCGCACTGCGGAAGGTTCTGTTGCTGAAGATGCCCTGGGAAAACTCCTCCTGGGCCTGCTGGAAGCTGGCCCCCGTCCGGCGGTACAGGGAGTGCACCTGGGGAAGGAAGGGAGGTGAAAGGAGCCCACCAGGAACCCTGCCATCCAGGTTATACTCTCAGAGGGGTCACCAGGAGCCCAACACTGCCTGACCCCACTCCCCCAGAGCCTTGGGGAAAGGTGCTGCATCTTTGGGGGCCCAGGAGACGCAGCTGCGGTGGTAAAACATCTTGTGGCAAAAGCAGGAGACAGGTGCCTGCTTCCTCAGGTCTGCAGTCACCCAGACCCCAGCACTCACCCGCTTCAGGAGGAAGAGTGAGAGCACGGCACAGAGGGTAAAGAAGCCGGCCACCACCATCATGATGACTGACACGGCCAAGGACTCTTCCTTCAGCGTGGACAGGGCTGCAATCCAACCACTACAAAGGAAAGAAGCCAGAGGGGGCAAAGTGGGAGTGGGTCCCCCAGGAGTCCCCACGAGGGGCTCTTCTCCATGTGGCTGCTGTGTCCTGACCACCACCTCAGCATCGCTGAGCGCAGGGAGCCCTGAGACCCAGAGCTCTTACCCGTGAGAGCCCAGGCCTCCATGAAGGCTCATAGAGCCACACTGCCCCAGCGTGTCCTCCCCCAGGGCCTCAGAGATAGATTCACATGGGGAATCTTCTGGCTGTATGAGGTCTAGAGGGAGGATGTGGTTGCTGCCTATATGGAATCAGGAGGAACACTGGGTGGGCCTTTTCCTGCTGCTTTGGGGTTGGGGGCATGGAAAGTCTGGCTGCTCGCTCCTAAGTATCTGCCCTCTTAGGGCAGGAAGACCACTGGCCAACCTGTTGCATTCATGTTGTCACCTCAGCTCCTCCCGCCAGTTACCTCCTGATGACCCTTAGTTGTCCTCATCTGTAAAAGGGTATCCTCACATTTCCTGATTTCAACTTACTATGAAGCTACAATAATCAAAGCCATGTGGGACCTGCATAAGGACAAACATAGATCAATGGATCAATGGAATAGAACTGAGAGTCCAGAAATAAACACATACATCTGTGGTCAATTAATTTTTGACAAGGGAGCCAAAACCTTTCAAAAGAGAAAGAACGGTCTCTCCAACAAATGTACTAGAACAACTGGATATCCACATGCAAACAAATGAAGTTAAATCCTTACTTTAACCATATACAAAAATTAACTTAAAATGGATCAAAGACTGTTTCTCCAAAGAAGATATACAAGTGACCAACATCATTAGACATTCAGGAAATGCAAATCGAAACTATAATGAAATGCAATGAAATACCACATCTCTAGTTGGCTATAATTTTTTTTTTTAAAAAAAGGGAAAAAAAGGAGGCTGGGCACAGTGGCTCACACCTGTAATCCTAGCACTCTGGGAGGCCAAGGCAGGCAGATCGCTCAAGGTCAGGAGTTCGAAACCAGCCTGAGCAAAAGCAAGACCCTGTCTCTACTAAAAATAGAAACAAATTAATTGGCCAACTAAAAATATAAAGAAAAAATTAGCTGGGGCCAGCCACGGTGGCTCATGCCTGTAATCCTAGCACTCTGGGAGGCTGAGGTGGGCGGATTGCTTGAGGTCAGGAGTTCGAAACCAGCCTGAGCAAGAGTGAGACCCCGTCTCTACTATAAATAAAAAGAAATTAATTGGCCAACTAATATATATAGAAAAAATTAGCCAGGCATGGTGGCACATGCCTGTAGTCCCAGCTACTTGGGAGGCTGAGGCAGGAGGATCGTTTGAGCCCAGGAGTTTGAGGTTGCTGTGAGCTAGGCTGACTCCATGGCACTCACTCTAGCCTGGGCAACAAAGTGAGATTGTCTCAAAAAAAAAAAAAAATAATAATAATAATAACTTGAAATAGCTCCTGAAAAAAGAACAAGAAAAATAAGAAAAATGATAATTAAAAAAAAAAAATTAGCCAGGCACGGTGGCACATGCCTGTAGTCCCAGCTACTCAGGAGGCTGAGGCAGAAGGATTGCTTGAGCCCAGGAGTTTGAGGTTGCTGTGAGCTAGGCTGACTCCACAGCACTCTAGCCAGGCAACAGAGCGAGACTCTGTCTCAAAAAAAAAAAAAAAAAAGTTTCAAAAAAGGGTTAAAAGGAAAATAACAAACATTAGTACTATCATTATGTCTTCCAAAAAGCACATGTGAATGGTTTGAATGTGCCCCCCCCCAAAAAAAAAAAACAATGTGTTGGAAATTCAATCCCCAATCTAACAGTGTTGGGAAGAGGGACATAATTGGAGGTATTTAGGTCATCAGGGCTCCACCCTCAGGAATGGATTAATGCCACTTATAAGACGGGTGGGGCTTCACCTTCAATCTCTTGCTCTCTCTTACCATGTGATTCCTTCCACCATGTTACGATATAGCAAGACGGCCCTCAATAGAGGCAGCCTCTCAGTCTTGGACTTACCAGGCTCCAGAACCATTAACCAAATAAACTTCTATTGTTTATAAGTCACCCAGTCGGGCGTATTCTGTTATAGCAGCACAAAATGGACCAAGACAGTTGGTGAGGACGTGGAGAAACTAGAACCCACACCTATTGCTAGTGGGAATGTAAACTGGTTCAGCCGCTGTGGGAAATAGTTTGGTGGTTCCTTAATTAAACAGACCAGGCACACTGGCTCACGACTGGAATCCTAGTATTCTGGGAGGCTGAGGTGGGAGGATCACTTGAGGTCAGTAGTTCAAGACCAGCCTGAGCAAGAGCAAGACCCTATCTCTACCAAAAGTAGAAAAATTGGCTGGGTGTAGTGGCATGCACCTATAGTCCCAGCTTGAGCCCAGAAGTTGGAGGATGCAGTGAACTATGATGATGCCACTGCACCCCAGTCTGGGTAACACAGCAAGACCCTATCTCAAAAAAAAATTGAGTCAAACTCATAAGCATGGAAAAAAAAAACTTGTACACAAATATTCATAGCAGCACTATTCACAATGGTAAAAAGATAGAAATAATTCAAATGTCTATCAATAAATGGATAATCAAAATACAGGATATCCAGGCTAGGTGCAGTGGCTCACACCTGTAATCCCAGCACTTTGGGAAACTGAGGCAGGATGATTGCTTGAAGCTAGGAGTTTAAGACAAGCCTGGGAAACATAGTGAGACCCCACCTCCACAAAAAATTTTTAAAAATTAGTAGCTGGGCGTGGTGGCACGCATCTGTAGTCCCACCTACTCGGGAAGCCGTGGCAGGAGGATCACTTGAACCCAGAAAGCTATAGTGAGTTATGCTCATGCCACTATACTTGAGCCTGGATAACACAGTGAGACCTTGTCTCTTTCTTTTCTTTCTTTTTTTTTTTTGAGATAGTCTCGCTTTGTTGCCCAGGCTAGAGTGAGTGCCGTGGCGTCAGCCTAGCTCACAGCAACCTCAAACTCCTGGGCTCAAGCGATCCTCCTGCCTCAGCCTCTTGAGTAGCTGGAACTACAGGCATGCGCCACCATGCCTGGCTAATGTTTTCTATATATATTAGTTGGCCAATTAGTTTCTTTCTATTTATAGTAGAGACGGGGTCTCGCTCTTGCTCAGGCTGGTTTTGAACTCCTGACTTCGAGCGATCTACCCGCCTCGGCCTCCCAGAGTGCTAGGATTACAGGCATGAGCCACCATGCCTGGACCTCCTTTTTTTTGAGACAGTCTCACTCTGTTGCCCAGGCTAAAGTGAGTGCCGTGGCATCAGCCTAGCTCACAGCAACCTCAATCTCCTGGGCTCAAGTGATCCTCCTGCCTCAGCCTCCTGAGTCGCTGGGACTACAGGCAAGTGCCACCATGCCCGGCTAATTTTTATATATATGTGTGTGTATTTATTTATTTATATTTTAGTTGTCCAGCTAATTCCTTTCTATTTTTTTTAGTAGAGACGGGGTCTCGCTCTTGCTCAGGCTGGTCTTGAACTCCTGAGCTCAAATGATCCTCCCACCTTGGCCTCTTGGAGTGTTAGGATTACAGGTGTGAGCCACCACACCCTGCTGAGAAGTTGCCTCTTAAAAAAAAAAAATACAAGATACCTATGCAATAGAATGTTATTCGGCCATAAAACAAATGAAGTAGGCCGGGCGCGGTGGCTCACGCCTATAACCCTAGCACTCTGGGAGGCTGAGGTGGGCGGATTGCTAGAGGCCAGGAGTTCGAAACCAGCCTGAGCAAGAGCAAGACCCGTCTCTAACTATAAATAGAAAGAAATTAATTGGCCAACTAATATATATAGAAAAAATTAGCCGGGCATGGTGGCACATGCCTGTAGTCCCACCTACTCGGGGAGGCTGAGGCAGGAGGATCGCTAGAGCCCAAGAGTTTGAGGTTGCTGTGAGCTAGGCTGACGCCACGGCACTCGCTCTAGCCTGGGCAACAAAGCGAGACTCTGTCTCAAAAAAAAACCAAAAAAAACAAATGAAGTAGTCAAAGTTTATGTTGGGTGAGAAAATTAAATTTAAAAAAAGTAAATAAAAATAAATAAAGTACTAACGCATAGTACAACATGGATAAACCCTGAAAACATTATGCTAAGTGAAGGAAAGCAGACAGGAAAGGCTACATATTTTACGATTCCATTTATACGAAATTTCCAGAATAGGTAAATCCATAGAAACAGAAAGCAGTGAAACGATTGCCAGGGGTTTGGGTAAGGAAGAAATGAGGAGTGCCTGCTTACTACATATGGAGTTTCTTTTTTTTCTTTTTCTTTTTGAGACAGAGTCTTATTCTGTTGCCCAGGCTAGCGTACTGTGGCATTAGACTAGCTCACAGCAACCTCAAACTCTCAAACTCCTGGGGTTAAGTGATCTTCCTGCCTCAGCCTCCCGAGTAGTTGGGACTACAGGTGCTCACCACCACCACACCCAACTAACTTTTTGTTTCTGCTTTTGCCTAGCTAATTTTTACTTTCTTTTTTTTTTTGAGACAGAGTCTCACTTTGTTGTCCAGGCTAGAGTGAGCGCCATGACATCAGCCTAGCTCACAGCAACCTCAGACTCCTGGCCTCAAGCAATCCTGCTGCCTCAGCCTCCCAAGTAGCTGGGACTACAGGCATGCGCCACCATGTCCGGCTCATTTTTTCTATATATATTAGTTGGCCAATTAATTTCTTTTTATTTATAGTAGAGATGGGGGTCTCGCTCTTGCTTAGGCTGGTTTCCAACTCCTGACCTCGAGCAATCCGCCCGCCTCGGGCTCTCAGAGTGCTAGGATTACAGGCGTGAGCCATGGTGCCCGGCCTAATTTTTCTATTTTTAGTAGAGATGGGGTCTTGCTTTTGCTCAGGCTGGTCTCCAACTCCTAGTCTCAAGTGATCCTCCTGCCTCGGCCTCCCAGAGTGCTAGGATTATAGGCTCCCACTGTGCCCAGCCTGGAGTTTCTTTTTGGGGTAATAAAAATGTTCCAGAACTAAATAGTGGTGATGACTGCATAACATTGTAAATATACTAACTAGAGTTGTATAGTTTTAAATGGTTTCAGTGGTAAATATAATGGTAAATTTTATGTTATGTGTATTTTATAATTTAAAAAGGGGGATTATACCTATCCACCCATGGATGTTGTGAGGTTCCCCTAGAAAATGGTCACAGAGGGCTTTGGAAAGGCATTAGGAGACTGCAGAGCTCACTGAGGTAGACCCGGCAGGACAGTGAGGGCAGAGCCAGGGTCAGAACTCGAGAGTCCTGATTCCCAGACAGGTGCAAACAGCAGTCATGAGTCATAGCTCTTCCACCAGGACCTCACATAGGGCAACAAACGACGGAACTGAGTCATTGGTCAAAAGGGGCCAGATTAGAGAAGGAAGAGGGGTGGTAGGAGAGCAGTGTGCACTTGCTCGGAGGGCAAGGGGAGGCAGGCCTCCTCTGCCCACTGCTCTGGACTTGCCAGCTCCGCCAGAGAGAGGGGACAACAAAATAGTGTGAGCCCTTCCAGGCTCAGGCACTCTGCCAAGTGTCAGCCTGACCTTTCTGCAATGCTCCCTGTGCACTGGGGCAGAAAGTAAACATCAGCCATCAGCTTTTCTTTTGCGATTAATTTTGAGCTGAGGACTGAAGTGCCCAGGAAACTCAATCCAGCCACATGCTCAAAGAGAGCAGGAGCAGCGGGAAGGAGCCTGTCCAGGGGAGGCTAGGGCCCCGTCTCCTGAAGTTACAAGGCCTCTGGGAAAAGTCACAGTTTAGGGTCTGTCATGCACCAGCCTCCAGGTTGTGGCAGGAGTAGAGGCTGCGACGCAGGGCACAGCTCTGCGAGCCTAAAGAGCCAAGCTAAGTTTGCCCACAAGACCCCAGAAAGTGGAGAGTGAGGAAAGAGTGCGTGGCTACGGGAGAGGAGGCACAGGCAGATCTGAGCCGGCCCACCCAGTTCTCTCAGTTCTTTCCCTGCCGCAGGGGAAGTGGGTTATCTGCTGGTCTCGCTGGGAGCTAAGAAACGGGAGAGAGGCTGAGCCCTACATGCAAAGCCTAATTCCCTCTGTGATGCCCCAAGTCTTACCTGTCCCCCAGGCCAGGGATGCCAACCAACTGGATGACATAGATCCCTATTTGACAAAAAAATACAAAGAAGAACACGAAGAAACTGAAAGAGTTGTCGGACCTGTAGAGAGAGAGAGGGAAAAAGAAGTCACAAAAGGTCTTGGGCCATGCTCCTCAGCATTTCTTACTTGGGGACATCTCTCCTTACCAGGAGCCAGGAGGCATGATAGGCAAGGGAAAGAGCCTCAGGGGACCAGCCACACTGTCCGTAAGGACACACACATGGACATGTGCCACCATAGTCAAGAAGGGCTTGCCCTTCACTGCCCTCCAGTTTAAAGAGTCAGTGTTCGACCCCTCTTCAAAGAGCTGATAAAGTTGCTTCCCCAAAAGACAGCATAAAAACCAACCACTCCCTCTACCAGAGTGCTTATTTGCATTTCGTAACAGGCAAGAAACTCTAAGTCAAAGGCGTAAATCTCTAATAATAAAACTGTACACCTGGGTGGAAAAAAAGATATTCAGGGACTAGGGAACACAGGACAGAAGTCCTCAAGGGCTGAGCCCCTCCACCTCTGTCCTACAGCAGAGTACAGTGGGGGTGCAGCGCCTACCCCACCCCCTTCCCTTTCCCCTTCCTGCCCTGAAAGCATCAATCCTCAGGGACAATTCCAAAATCCCCAGGGTCTGTAAGGGTCTCCATTGATGCTAACAGTACCTGTTCTAAGTGTTGGTGAGACTAGTATCGACATCGTCCTGAGTATGGGCGGGTGCCCGAGTTATCAAGGAGCATAAATAAGGACAGATGAGCCACTGAGAGCACCTGACACCCTCTGAGAAGCACACCTCAGAGCTGCAGAAGGGGGCTTCCTAAAGAGGGTCCCCTCCCTCTTCCCAGTAATGGAAATGCCATGGCACCAGCCAGACTGGGGCAGTGGGATGGCAGGTAAGGCTTCTTATCCCATCTGCTCTGGCTATGGGGGAGAATGGGAAAGTGCGTTTCTCTGCCATTCTATTCTGCTCGAAGACTAGGGCAGGGCCTAAGGGCCCACAGCCCTTAGCCTGCTAGCTGGGATGCAAGCCAAACACTCGCCCCTTGCCCCAGCCCCACTTACCTAAAGGCCTTATAGATGGGTCGGTACCAACAAAGGAAGGCACAGGGGGTGAAGATGACAAACCATAGGATCGAGAGGCCAAAGTCCACTCCCCTGGAGCTGTTGCCTGAGAACCAGGCCATGCAGGCAAGCAGGTTCAGAAATAGAGTCACGGAATGCACTGGGGAAGGGAAGAGGGGAGAGATATGGCTGTGCCAAGGCGGCTGACGGGCTCCCCAACATCTCTCCCTAGGAGAGGTGAGGTCCATGCTGTCAGGGCAGCTGCAGAAATAGAGAACCTTGGTCTGCACCTAGGCAGGGTTAGTTCCCAAATCCTAGTTTTCTGGGATCTCAAAACCAGGGATCCATCTAAGTTCCCAAGAGGTGATGGGACAGTCCAGGCATTTGGGGGGGTGGGAGGGGAAGAGGGCTGCAGACCCAGGGCTGATCCTTGGGGAATGGAGTCTTTCTCTCAGCAAGTCTTCTCCCTGGCCCTGGATGGCCCACAGTGGAGCTACAGGGAGCATCTTCTTCCCTGTCCCCTTGGGGCCTGTCGGGAGGGGAGGCCTTCAGCTGAGGAGGGCCTTTTAGTGTAGTGATCTCCACAGGGACTTAGAAGTCTCTGGCTAGTCCCACACCGCCTGATCTGTGGTCTGGACTGTCCCTTTCGAGGAGGTTCTCAGACATGGAGTAGCCGGTGGGCAGACGGCACCTCCCCAAGCCAGCGCAGGCACTGAGGAAGGGTGGGGTCTGCACAGGGCAGCCGGAGCAGAGATGTGGCTCGCAAGTCTTGCCCATTTCCCCTGTAAGCTCAGAGGGCAGGCTGGGACTCACACATCCAGAGATAGTAGAGCATCTTGCATATCCGCTGGTAGTCGGCAGGGATCTCGGTGGAGAAATCCTGGTAGAAGCAGGGCTTGACAGGGCACCATGAGGGCAGTGGTGGCCAGTTGTTCTCTCTCACTGTGTGGAAAGAACAAAGAACAACAAGGTGAGGGCCCAGCTTCAGAAGCAGTATTGGCCGGGGACAGTGGCTCACACCTGGAATCCCAAAACTTAGGGAGGCCCAGGCAGGAGCTTCGCTTGAGGCCAGAAGTTTGAGACCAGCCTGAGCAACATAGCGAGACCCTGTCTCTATAAAAAATAAGAAAAATTAGCCAGACTTCATGGTATGCACCTATACTCCTAGCTACCCAAGAGGCTGAGGCAGGAGAATCACTAGAGCCTAGGAATTCAAGGTTATAGTGAGCTATGATTGCTCCACTACACTCCAGCCTGGGCAACGTAATGAGAGCCTGTGTCTAAAAAGAGAAAAAAAGGCCGGGCGCGGTGGCTCATGCCTGTAATCCTAGCACTCTGGGAGGCCGAGGAGGGTGGATTGCTCAAGGTCAGGAGTTCGAAACCAGCCTGAGCGAGACCCCATCTTTACTAAAAATAGAAACTAGGCTGGGCGCGGTGGCTCACGCCTGTAATCCTAGCACTTTGGGAGGCGGAGGTGGGCAGATTGCTCGAGGTCAGGAGTTCAAAACCAGCCTGAGCAAGAGCGAGACCCCGTCTCTAACTATAAATAGAAAGAAATTAATTGGCCAACTAATATATATAGAAAAAAAAATCAGCCGGGGATAGTGGTGCTTGCCTGTAGTCCCAGCTACTCGGGAGGCTGAGGCAGCAGGATCGCTTGAGCTCAGGAGTTTGAGGTTGCTGTGAGCTAGGCTGACGCCACGGCACTCACTCTAGCCTGGGCAACAAAGTGAGACTCTGTCTCAAAAAAAAGGACTAATTGACCAACTAAAAATATATATACAAAAAATTAGCCAGGCATGGTGGTGCATGCCTGTAGTCCCAGCTACTGGGGAGGCTGAGGCAGAAGGATAGCTTGAGCCCAGGAGATTGAGGTTGCTGTGAGCTAGGCTGACGCCACGGCACTCACTCTAGCCTGAGCAACAAAGTGAGACTCTGTCTCAAAAATATAAAAAGAGAAAAAAGAAAGCAGTACCAGCATCAAGGAGTGCACCCACACTAGCAGTTTATGGCCCAAACCAGGGCTTCAGAGCAGTTCCAGCAACCTGGGCTTGGGCGTGTATAGAGCATGGTATGGAATGGAAAAGGATAATGGGACCCAAAGAGACACCCAGAAGCTCACTCCAAGATAATGGACCCCAAATGCACTGGGAAATACAGAGAGCTGAACAGCCTAAGTGATTATTTTTAACAACTAGCCCATAAGTGTGACAACTCAGGTCATCATCATGAAAAAGGAATTGGGAGACCAATGCCCTTATGCTATCAAACAGCTTAGAGCTGAAAGGAGTGCAGAGAGAATCCACATCCATTAGAACCACACTGCAGGCCTCCTGACTTGCAACTTACTGCTCTCCCCTGGGACTGACACCCTTTTGAGATGATCGAGCTCCACAGAGCTCCCAGGCTGCCCAGGAAGCAGGCGGCCAGGGTGAGTGCAGGGAGGGCCCAACGTGCAGGGCTCAGCACACTCTCCTGTGCCAGGCAGGGCGGCCCCAGGCCCTAGCAGCCTCACTTACCATGCAAGTTGGCCACAGTGTTCTGTAGCTCCCGCTCCTTGCGTTCAAGCTCGGCAGCTTTTCTGTCCAGTTCTTCCTGTTGCCGAAGCAGGCCTGCCTGGGCTGCAGATGCCACGGCCTAGAGGGAAGAGGGGAGGCAGCCGGACACAAGAAAGAGTGTCAGCCCGGGCAGGCAGGAAGAAAGGCCTCACCCCAGGGAGGGGAAGCCAGCAGGGCATCCCAGATGCAGTCCCTGTCCACAGAGTGTCTAGGCTTCCAGAAGCCACCAAAGAGAGGCTAAGAGGACCTATGTCCCACTGCTCCCACACCACTCTGGCCTCTTGGCCATTACCAGGCTCTCCTCTCCCCTCATCCCTAAACTTGAGCTAGGAAAACCAGGCCCAGTGGCTTCCCCTCCCCTTCCCACACTGCAATCCTGGCAGAGTTCAGTGAGAGTGAGCTTTGGTGACAATGGCAAAGGGGAAAAGACTTCACAAGAGACTAACCTGTACTCAGAGACCCGAGCCTCATTCGAAGAGCCGGGTGCGTGTGTGAAGGGGGACAGTGCGCCAGCAGTGAGCACAGCCCGGGACCGGGATCGGTATGAGCTCCTGCCCCTGCTCTGTCCAGGAGCTGCCTCCCAGGTTCTCCCTGAACTGTAACTCGCTATAGCCCAGGACAGCCCCTTACGCGTGGCCCTGCACACTGGCTTGTCCGGCATGCAGAGTCCAAGCTCATCTCCGCTTCAGGCAGAGCAGGGTCCCTGAGTGAGGCAGTGAGGGGACTATTACGTGTGGCTGAGCAGACCTGGGGCAGAACCCTGCTCCTGCTGGCCACTGCCACTGTTTGGACCAAGTTCCTCCTAGAGAATAAGATTACAGTCCTTTTTTAGGGAGCAGGTATCAAGCTGGTCATCTTGTAAGATGACAAACCAGGTGTGTTTGTGTGTACACACGTACACGCACCCGCACACAAACCTCTCCCAAAGGAGTTATCCAAAGACCTACGGTTGCCTTCAGGAGGTGAGTTGCAGACACAGGGGGCAGAAGCAGGAGCAGAAGTGACCACGCTGGGCGTCTCAGCCTCCTCTCCCCAGTCTGCGACTTTAGTTGAGTGGGCCCCAGACCCCCACAGCCCACCACCCAGCTGAGTGTAAAGGCAGTCCTGCACATCAGGCCGGCCTCACCTGCACAGGTTCTAGGGCCTGGGAGAGGCAAGGCTCCAGGCACCTGCCCTCCCCATGCTCATCTACACTTGGCCTACCTGTGGAAGCTTTCGCATGTAGCTGTCTCTGAGAATACTATCTCCGCCTAGTAGCATCTGCCTCTCTGAGAACTCGCTCACTGCCAGGAATCGAGTAGGCAGGAACTTGCTGGCCTGTCTAAGCAGGGGCTGCAACACACAACTCCACTGTGGGTCCCGCTCATGGGGGGCTGCGAGGAGCGTGGGGTGGGGCGGGGTGGGGCAGTGAGGCAGGTAAGACTCACCGTATTTGGTGAATGGGGAAGGGAAATAGGAAGGGAGGTAGGAATTAGTAAGGTTAAAAAAAAGAGATTCAGGTCCCCAAGGGAGAGAGAATAAGCCAAAGACCCGATGAGGACCCGGAGGGGCACAGCAAGGAGAAATGCTGTCTCTGGAGACACCAAGGGCCCTGGCCTGCTAGAGCTTATTTTTTGGTGGTGGCGGTGGGGTGAGGATATCAGAGCAGCCTCTCCGCTCACGAGTGACTAGCTCCAAAAGGATTGGCCCCTGGAAGTGGAGCCAGGGATGAAGGCTCTCTACCCGCCCCCAAGCCTCAGGGCCCAGCTACTGGTCCGGGTGACTCCCTCACTGATAGGAGAGGCCAAAGGGTTCCTCGTCAGCCGTACCTGGGGGGTTGGCTGTGTTGGTTCCACTGAGGGCTGGAGAACCGCCGGCTGTGAGGGCCCAGGGAGTTGTGTGACAGGAACCGGAACCGTTGTCGCTGCATTTGTCTGTGTGGGACAGACAAAAGGAAGGAAGGGACTGGGACGCCACTGGTTGGCAAGCAGGAGCAAACCCACAGCAGAGTCAGTGAGGGCCCTCCCTCTGGGCCCGCACTGCGCCTTCCGCTGCAGCTTCTCAGCCCACGTGCCTCAAGTTCACGGTGCTATGACCCAGCACCCCTGGCCTCCTCAGGAAGGGGCCAAGACCATGGATGCAAAGAGAACTTCAGAGAGGCTTTGGTGACTTTCCCATCCTCACCCCACCCCGAGGAGTTCAGGTTAGATCGTCTCTGAAGACTCAGCTTCCCAGAGCTGCTCCTGTCTGTGCCAAGGCTCCTTGCCCCAGAGCCCAGCACCAGCCCAGAGGAACCCTGCACGCAGAAGGAAGGCATGCTCACCAACCTCTGAGAAGGGGTTGAATTCAGCCAGGCCACCCTGCGGGGCATTGGTCAGCTGGGTCACAGAGGGGTCCTGAGAAGGTGAAAAAGAGCCATTAGACACCGAGGAGAGGAGAGAACGCTGGTTCAAGTAAGGCTGCAGTGCCCCGCCCAGCCCTGAGAAGCTTCTCCCGAAGGCTCCTGTGCCCACCCTGCCGCGCCACAGCTGCAGTCCCTCTCCCTTCTGGAAAAGGTTCAGCCCCACTGACTTTCCAGAAGAGACCCAGTTTACACCTGAGGCCTCAGCACAGACACCACACAGGTTCTTGTTAGTGGCCCATACAGATTCAAAATGGTTCCTAATATTTACCTCCAGGGAGTGGCTTGTTCTTTTTTTTGGGGGGGAGGCAGGTGAATGGAGTGGTAAGGGTAGAGACTGCCTCTTCAGTGTATAGCCTTTCTGTACTGCTTTGTTATTCTACAGAAAGCATTTAATTCCTCTTATTTTTATTATGTGTTATTTTTAAATTTTTTTTCTAATGCCACAAAATCCTAATATTTATTTATTTTTGAGACAGGGTCTCACTCTGTCATCTAGGCTGGAGTGTCGTGGCCTCATCATAGCTCACTATAACCTCAAATCCCTGGGTAGCTGGGACTACAGGCGCAAGCCACCATGTCCAGCTAATTTTTTTCTATTTTTAGTAAAGACGGGGTCTCACTCTTGCTCAGGCTGGTCTCAAACTCCTGAGCTCAAGTGATCCTCCAGCCTTGGCCTCCTACAGTGCTAGGATTACAGGCATGAGCACCAAGCCTAGCCCTTCTTCTTCTTCTTCTTTTTTTTTGAGACAGAGTCTCACTTTGTTGCCCAGGCTAGAGTGCCCTGGCATTAGCCTAGCTCACAGCAACCTCAAACTCCTGGGCTCAAGCGATCCTTCTGCCTCAGCCTCCTGGGTAGCTGGGACTACAGGCATGCGCCACCATGTTTGGCTAATTTTTTCTGTATACTTTTTGTTGGCCAATTAATTTCTTTCTATTTTTAGTAGAGATGGGGTCTCACTCTTGCTCAGGCTGGTTTTGACCTCCTGACCTTGAGTGATCCTCCTGCCTCGGCCTTCCAGAGTGCCAGGATTACAGGCGTGCGCCAATGCACCCAGCTCCTTCCTCTTATTTTTAAAAGGACAGTCTAAGGTTTTAGAACAAAGACATGCTGCTGGCTACCAGTACCGATTTATTAAATTTATTAATCAGCATACTTGCTAGGAGCAGAGGTATGAAGGGCTCAGATGAAAAGCCAAGAAAATGTTTTTGGTGGGTTTTTTTCTTTTTAGAAAATGCAAGAATGTCCTCAGTACACAGCCTTGTCATGAGTTTTCAATAGTCCCTTTCCCATCTAATCTCTGCATGGGGCTCCCACCATCCCCTTGCCCAAGTGGCCCCCTGCTGGCCTGGGGCAGCCCATCTTCACCCTACCCCAACTCCATCCTGGAAACAGGTGCAGGCCTCAGCTCCAGGGCCACTCCCAGGCTCTGGAAGGAACAGCTGTGAGGGTGGCCAATCTGCTCCTGCCCAAGTCCCTGCACCTCAGCCTCGCCCTGTCCTTCAGGCCCAGCCTCCCCTCCACCGAGGCAATTCTTAAACACAATGCTAACATTAAACAGACCCTCGGAGAGTGACCCCTAAATTTACAGATGTAGAATATGACTATGGTGACAGAACTTGTCCTAGGTCTCAAAAGAGGAGCTCAATTATTCTGAATAAGGAGGAGCTCCTTATTCTGAACATCTATAGAGTTGGAGGTTGGTAATGAATGTCTTTTCTCACAGATTTTATGTATGTGTTTTTATCACAGCTTTATCACAGATACTGACTCTTATCTTCCCACCTGGGCCACAAGTTTGTAGGTGACTCTGTGTCCTACCACCACTGAGACCTTGCCCAGAGCTAGGAACACAGCTAGAACTCGCTCTGTGTCTCTGGATAAACCTTATCCTATGCAAGCTCCCCCACCAACCTTCTCTGCAAAACAGACTGCGGCTATGTCCTTTCTGCTAGACACCACCTCTGCTCTGGCAGCTCCTGCAACTTGGACAAAGTGACAAAGTGAGGTTCAGGAGGCTACCTGATGCTGCAGGCACTGGCCCTGAGGTCATTTCATGGCTGAACAACCAGTAGTTCTCTCCCAGTATTACCCGGCTTCCTGCAAGGAGGATCTGGGGCTTAGTACCTGTTCCCCTTTCAGACTCAGCAAACACCTAGCCATAGCTGAGAGAGAGAGCTGAGGTCAGTGAAAGGAGATTCACCATCCACAGAACTGGTTACTCGAGTCTGAGTCACCAAGAACAGAGGAACAGAGTGGCAGCTCTGGTAGCAGTTTCAGGTGCTAGCATAAATACACCTGGCCAAGGCATACATGTTTAATAGGTCACCTCCAGACCCATAGAGAGATACCATTTCCTTTACCAATGGCAGAAAGAAGGGGATTCTGGGGGTGCAATGGAGATGGCAGGGGTGACAACTCTGTCCATTCTGATCCTTCCTCTTTCTCCTAAACTCTTAACCTGGCCCTTGGACCCCTCACCAGGCTCATCATTAACAGATCCTGTCTCCACTAGTATGCTGGAAACTCTTTGCAGCCAACTGCATCTGTGTCCAGTCCGTACTTTAGTCCCTGGTGCTCGGAGAAGGGCCTGAGGCAGAGCAGCAGCTCCGTGAGTGTTGAGAATACACGCAGCACAACGCCAGCCTGCTCCGGAAGCACGGCCCACATGCTAGGCTGTACAGGAACCGGGGCACCTGCACCACAGCAGCAGCCCGAAGCACCTTGCCTGGAAAGAGGAACCTAAAATACTCTGTGACACATGGGCCTTTCCCCTCTGAGGAAACGGGCTCCTCTGAAAGATGTGGGTGGCTTTAAGAGAAGCTGAGGCCTGGCAAGAAAGGGAGGAAGGAGGAGGGAGTGGGGAAGAGAGCTGACATTTACTGAGTGTCTGCTATGTGCCAAACCACACAATGATGCTGTTGTGAGATTCTTATCACCCTAGTGGCTCACACCTGCAATTCTAGCACTCTGGGAGGCAGACGCAAGAGGATCCCTTGAGGTCAGGGCTTTGAGACCGGCCTAAGCAAGAGCGAGACCCCATCTCTACAAAAAATAGAAAAAATTAGCCAGGCATGGTGGTGCATGCCTGTAGTCCCAGCTACGCAGGAGGCTGAGGCAGGAGGATCACTTGAGCCCAAGAGTTTGAGGTGGCTGTGAGCTAGGCTGATGCCACGGCACTCACTCTAGTCCAGGCAACGGAGTGAGACGCTGTCTCAAAAAAAAAAAAAAAAAAAAAAGGTTGAATAAATAGGCTCCACCACAAAAGGACTCTGACAAGGGCTTCTGCTTGTTTCCTGAGTTTGAAAAGCTAATTCTTGGGGAACACCCTTGGCAAAATAAATATATACAGAAAGTCTTTCCAGCAAGGACCACACTGACCAGCCTTAGTGAGGACCATCAGCTTTTACTCCAAGTCACAAATAGAAAGTCAACAGCATCAACCTCCTTTCCCCTCACCAAGCATCAACTGGCTTTTAAGTGGGTCAAGTAAATTTTTTTTTTTTTTGGAGACAGAGTCTCACTCCGTTGCCTGGGCTAGAGTACCATGGCGTCAGCCTAGCTCACAGCAACCTCAAACTCCTGGGCTCAAGCGATCTTTCTGCCTCAGCCTCCTGAGTAGCTGGGACTACGGGCATGTGCCACCATGCCCAGCAAATTTTTTCTATATATTTTTAGTTGTCCAGCTAATTTCTTTCTGTTTTTGGTGGAGACAGGGTCTCACTCTTGCTCAGGCTGGTCTCACACTCCAGACCTCAAGCGATCTTTCCACCTCGGCCTCCTAGAGTGTTAGGATTACAGGCATGCACCACCGTGCCCAGCCTGGGTCAAGTAATTTAAAAGGATGGTAAGGGCTGAGTTTCACCTATAAAGGAGTAACCTAAAACCCCCTCAGTCCCACTCAGAATGGCTAATGTCCTTCACTGAATTTATAACCAATAAAAAGCTCTTAAACTCTGTTCTTTTCTCATTCAGTAGTTACAGTGTGAGCAACATGCCAAAATGAGCAGGACACACCTCCTGCCCTCCTGGAGTCTGCAATTGGTACCTAGCACGAGTACATACACCCAAAGAGCATGCTAGGGACCACAGCAAGGTTCAGAGACACAACAGGAGGGAGGGAACACATCCTGCAGGGCTTCGGGAAGGCCAAGTCACAGGAGGAAGGAGGAAGACAAGCAAAGGTGGGTCAGCAAGGCCCGCGGCTGCTGCAGGGCAGGGGGACGTTTGGGGGCAGCTGGAGCGTGAGGGTACCAAGACCAGAGGGGCAGGCCAGGTCACGCTGTGGCTCTAGCGTGAAGGGCCATGAAAAACACACTTGTTTGCATTGGTTCGGAAATCTCTTTCCACTCGTTTCACAGGTCCCGGCTATGCCTGAGCTCTGCGACTTTTCCTTGCTTTCCCATCCTGTACTCCACCCAAACACCCAGTGTTAGGTTTATTTAAGGCTTCAAATAAACACGTTAAATAAATACCTCATGGACTGAAAAAACTTAGGGCCGTTCTCTCTAGGAGGCAGAGAGTCACCAACACTTTGGAACCTCTGTGATGTTCTATTTGCTTTGGAGATGCGGCTGTGTGTCACAGAACAAGAAAAGGCAATCATCCCCAGAGTGGTTGGCTGGGTCCTAGGTGCACAGAGAGCCACACTGACGTTGGTTGCTAGCTGACCTGGAAGCTGAGAATCAATCCTCAGGAAATACGACAGAAGCACGTAAAAGTCTGTGCCTGCAATGATACTCACTGCAGCAGGATTTACAATAGGAGAAAAAAGCAGAAAACAAATGTCCAATATCAGAGAGCACAAGTATGTTTTTGGTGCACACTCCCCTTGAAAACCTAAATAGCAATTAAAAACCACAGCTAGACAGCTGTGATGGCGCATGCCTAGAGTCCCAGCTACTCGGGAGGCTGAGACAGAGGATGACTTGAGCACAGGAGTTGTAGACCAGCCTGCAACATAGCCAGTCCCTGTCTCTCTTAACAACAACAACAAAAAAATCACAGCTATGAAGACAGTACAGCAATACAGAAAAGCCTTTATTATATAAATACTAACTTATGATTTTATCAAAAGTACTCATGAGGGCGACTTCTGGGGCACCCCTTTCTTGGGGCCCCAGAACCTCGTCCTAAAAAAAAAAAGAAAACAAAAGTACTCATGAAAAAACACTAGCAGGAAAACACCAAAATAACAATGTTTCTAAAAGACTGGTAGAAACATGGATGACATTTTCTGTTTTCCAAATTTTCTAGAACATAATCATGTTACTTTTACTTTAAAAACACACTTACAGGCTGGGCGCGGTGGCTCAAGCCTGTAATCCTAGCACTCTGGGAGGCCGAGGTGGGCGGATTGCTCGAGGTCAGGAGTTCGAAACCAGCCTGAGCAAGAGCAAGACCCTGTCTCTACTATAAATAGAAAGAAATTAATTGGCCAACTAATATATATATATATAAAATTAGCCGGGCATGGTGGCGCATGCCTGTAGTCCCAGCTACTTGGGAGGCTGAGGCAGCAGTATTGCTTGAGTCCAGGAGTTTGAGGTTGCTGTGAGCTAGGCTGACGCCACGGCACTCACTCTAGCCTGGGCAACAAGCGAGACTCTGCCCCCCCCCCAAAAAAACAAAACAAAACAAAAAAACACACTTACAGGCCGAGCACAGGGGCTCATGACTGTAATTCTAGCACTCAGGAAGGCCGAGGTGGGCAGATTGCTCGAGGTTAGGAGTTCAAAACCAGCCTGAGCAAAAGTGAGACCCCGTCTCTACTATAAATAGAAAGAAATTAATTGGGAAACTAATATATATAGAAAAAATTAGCCGGGCATGGTGGTGCATGCCTGTAGTCCCAGCTACTTGAGAGGCTGAGGCAGCAGGATTACTTGAGCCCAGATCTTTGACGTTGCTGTGAGCCAGGCTGATGCCTAGCTCGCGGCACTCACTCTAGCCTGGGCAACAAAGCGAGACTCTGTCTCAAAAAAAAAAAGAAAGAAAGAAAGAAAGAAATTGGCCAACTAAAAATATATAGAAAAAATTAGCCGGGCATGGTGGTGCATGCCTGTAGTCCCACCTACTTGGGAGGCTGAGGCAGAAGGATCGCTTGAGCCCAGGTTGCTGTGAGCTAGGCTGACACCACAGCACTCAAGCCCGGGCCACAGAGTGAGACTCTGTCTCAAAAAAAAAAAAAAAAAAAAAAGCCCAAGAACTGACCAAACAAGCAAGGACCACTCTTAGGCCTCCCTCTCTGCCACAGACGGCGATGTACAAAATCATCCAGAAAAGCAAGTCTAAACCAGCTGGCCTGGCATTTGAGGCCTTCTAGGGCTGGTACTCTGTTAAGCAGTCTTTCCTCAAATTGAGCCACCTGTCATCTCTTCGCATCACTCTCTATTCACTCCCTATACAAACCATTCCACACCAAGTGCAGGGCTGGAGGCATAAGAAAAAGCCTTGGTTCTGGCCCTTGAGAAGCAAATAACACAGAGAACCAAATGTAAGCCAGGGCAAGAAGTGATGGCACATGGTGCTGTACCAGGATGAGGACAAATGCAGCAAGATCACAGCAGAGCAAGTGACTGAGTTGTCTGGGAGAGGCAGGGAAGACTTTATGAGCTGATATCTGAGTTGGATCTTCAGAAAGAAAAGAAATTTAACAAGCAGTAAAGAGGGAGGGAAGAACAGCATTTGCAAAAGCCACAGAATCTTTAATAAGAGCTTTCACATGTTCAGGCAATGGAAGAAGGTTCTGGAGATTATGGAGTGGGCTACGTGAAGAGAGGAGCCACGAGTATCAGGGAACCAGCCTGCAGAGGTGGGGCCAGGCTGTAGGAGTTTGGACATGACCCTACAGGTAATGGGGAACAACTAGAGACTGCCATGCTCACTCTGACCGCAGTAAGGAGAGTGCAGCGCACATGGGAGGATGATGGTGGGAAGCCTGGCTGGGAAAACAACTGTTGCCATGGGTGACAGATAGGAGTGAACTACAGGATGGCAGCGGGGGAAGGAGGAGAGGGGAGGGACTCCAGAGACCCTCCTCAGGCCAATGCCACAGGCTCAGGAACTCTGTGTTGCCAGGGGGAATGGAAGGACTGCAGGGCAGGAAAGGGAAAGGAAGGAACGAATTGAGAGCCCAAGATAAACGCTCACAGGAGAGGAGGAACAGGCTTTTCAGGGATGGGTGTAGGAGGGTAAGAAGATCTGAGAAGATACAGGGTTGGACTCGAGATACCTGTGGAACATATCTGGTTGGAATGGTTGGGAAGGCCCAGGAGTGAGTTGGAAACACTGGTTTGAAGCTCAGGAGAGAGGTGAGGGCCACAGTACCGGGGTGTGGTGCTATTCTGAAGCCAGAGATGTGAAGGCACAAAGTGAGAACAGGGTTGAGGACAGAACTGCGGGCTACTCCTAAATGTACAAGACAGAAAGTAAAGACAAGCCGAGGTAGGTGAGAGTTATTAGGATTAAAGAGGCCAAGGATGGAGAGAATTTCAAGAGACTAATTGAAATAAGCACATGTGTCACAAGCAGCAGATGTACCTCATGGCTCCCCAAGAGAGCACAGGATCTGAGATGGAGGAGGTGCTGGGTTGCAATTAACAGTGAGCACTTCCTAGCTCCCCTGCAGATCAGGAGCTCTGGCAGGCCACTGACCACGCACTGTGCCCATTTACCTTGGTCTCCTACACAGGCCTGCGGAGCAGCAGTGCCTCAGTGATGTGCGATAACATGTGAGCATATCAAAGCAGCACTTGCTGGACGGGTCACACCTTGCAATGTGCACGGCACTCTTTTCTGAATGAGCAGCAAGTATTCCTTGTTTGTCCTGGTTAAATATTACCATTTCTCTGAACACAGGATTATCCTACACCAAGTGGCACCAAAGACAACTAAGAAGTTGAGAACACAGTTCCTCTCTCTACACACGTTCTTTCTAACGCCCAGCCTAGCTCCATGTGCCATCCATAAAGGTGGGAATACCCCATCTGGAGAGGTGTCTAGAGTCAGAGTTAAGCTATAAGAACACTGCCATTTTCAAATTTCTTGAGACACTGCTCCTGTTATGCAGAAAAGTTCTACCAGGTCCATCTGGTGGGTCCAAGAATTCTCAAAAGTTATAATCAAGCTGGAGCCGACCTTCTCTGGGATGTGGCAAAGCTCCAGTGTCTATGCAGGGAACTTCATGTAACTTTGTTCACACCCAAATCACGTTTCTGCCACCATTTTCTCCTCTCACAGGAGAGTAATGTTCCCAATCCTTGGGAAGCAGCCACACCACTAAGATTATCTTTGAACTGCAAGGAGGCAATGTGTGAGAGTGATATTGTGTGACTTGGCAAATCCTGCACACTGAAAGGCTTCCTCTGTTCGGCATCACCACCTATTCCACGCCCCTCCTCGAGATCACTGCTGTCTGCCCGGGCCAGTCTGGCAGAAGTGCCCAGTGGGAAAGCAGCCCTGGCATTGCCTGGGTGGTCTGATTTCTAGTGGACTGCTGAAAAATGGACAGGACAACGCCCCCTTTAGCTTTCCACCCCTTTGTCCCCTGACGAGACTTAATGAGAAACTTTCGGGAGCAGACACCCTAGATCACAGCAGAGCAGGGAACCACACGCCAAGAGGGCACAGAGCAGAAGCACCATAATGAACAGGGGAATCAGGGCGTGCAGTGGAGGTTGTGAAATCGGCATACTTGCCTTGCCGCTTCCTGCTTCCTCCTAGTTTGGTAAACCTCTACTGCATGCTCTTAACTTTCTGTTCACAGCTCTTACTCTGCAGGAAGTTTTCTAATAATCCCAATTATAACTACATGCAAGCAAGAGGTCATAAAAGTCCACACCCACAGTGCAGGGTGGGGGAACAGGAGCTGGATAAAGAACCTTGGATGAGGAAATCAACTGGGAGTTTCACAGGACCTAAGAGTGAGTAGAAAAAGGGTTCCACAGTTGAATAACTTTGAGAAATGCGGGTTCAAATAAAGCTGAGCAAATAAATGTCTTTTTTGTAGGATTTCTCAGAGCCTTTAACAAACTAACAACAACAACAAAAACTAACAAGCCTTGCTGATCTTTAAGAAAAACAGAATAGGCCAGGAGCAGTGGCTCACACCTGTAATCCTAGCACTCTGGGAGGCTGAGGTGGGTGGATTGCTCAAGGTCAGGAGTTCGAGACCAGCCTGAGCAAGAGCAAGACCCCATCTCTACTATAAATAAAAAGAAATTATCTGGACAACTAAAAATATATAGAAAAAATTAGCCGGGCATGGTGGCACATGATTATAGTTCCAGCTACTTGGGAGGCTGAGACAAGAGGATCGCTTGAGCCCAGGAGTTTGAGGCTGCTGTGAGCTAGGCCGATACCATGGCACTCTAGCCCATGCAACAGAGCGAGACTTTGTCTAAAAAAAAGAAAGAAAAATAGAATAGACAGCAATTCTCTTTTTTTTTTTTTTCCGAGACAGGGTCTCACTTTGTTGCCCAGGCTAGAGTGAGTGCCGTGGTGTCAGCCTAGCTCACAGCAACCTCAAACTCCTGGGCTCGAGCAATCCTGCTGCCTTCAGCCTCCCGAGTAGCTGGGACTACAAGCATGCGCCACCATGCCCAGCTAATTTTTCTGTGTATATTAATTTGCCAATTAATTTCTATTTATAGTATAGACAGGGTCTCGTTCTTGGTCAGGCGGGTTTTGAACTCCTGACCTCGAGCAATCTGCCCGCCTCGGCCTCCCAGAGTGCTAGGATTACAGGGGTGAGCCACTGTGCCCGGCCAGGTAGCAATTCTCAAACCTAACTGACCACAGAACCCTGAGCACTTTTCAGGACTGGCATTACTGAGAACAAATATTGCTTTAAAGTACTGTTTTAAAAAGCACAATAAGGCTGGGTGCGGTGGCTCCCATTCTGTCCTCAGGTAGCCTAAAATATCCCCAAGGCAGTTTAATACCAATGTCTAAGCTTTAAAATCCTTTGAAACAGCACTGTCTTAGGAATGAGACTGTGTCAGCCCCTGCCTACTGCTAAGTAGCTGGTGACTGGCATGTGCCATCCTCATTTCTCAACTCAAGAGGTTAGAATAACAGTTAGCCGTGGATTCTGAACGCTAAGTATGTCTTCGTAATCCAACATTAAATGGGGTGACAGAAAAAAACAACTGCTCTGGAGTCTGACTAGGTGTGACGGGTTCTGAGTCTAGTGCCTCTCTACCCGCGCTCTCCTGAGCTCTGTGCCAACACCCTGGGTAAATGAAGCTGGGCTCACACCCAGTCTCCCAAGGGCTGCACCCTCCCAATGTCCCAGCCGTGGCAGTCAGGGAAGCAGGCACTACCATCTTAAGGAACGGAGTGCAGCTCTGACCAGAAGAAGCAGCTCGGACCTCACATCCAAAGCTGCTTCTCCCCATGCAATTGTGCACCAGGAGGAAAACCCCTGCCTAGGATGAGGAGGAGCAAAATTGCAGCCAGCCAGCTCTCTTCTTCCCACACAGGATTTCCCACCAGATGTGGCTAGTTGACAGGACCACAGCTGCTTCCTGTCTTGCCATATCCTGGGGCTACCTGATGGACAGACCAGACTGTCTTGCTTGAATGCAGAAGTACTTCTACAACAGTTTGCACAGTCATTTCTGGGGCCAGAGATGAGGTTTAAGATTCTCAAGCAGCTATTAATACAGGGCAGAACTGCTAGTACTGGAGAAAAGTTCTATGCATCTTTGGACAGATGACTGCCTCTGATTGTCAGACAGCAGCAGATATTTTATTTCTGATTCTGACAGGACAAAAAAGAAAGAAAGAAAATCATCACACACACCAAAGGGTTACTGAATCTTTACTAAAACACAAACCCCGGTATTATACAGCAGTTTTGTAATTAAAGCAAAACAGGGCCGGGAGAGGTGGCTCACGCCTGTAATCCTAGCACTATGGGAGGCTGAGGCGCGAGAATCGCTCAAGGTCAGGAATTTGAAACCAGCCTGAGCAAGAGCAAGACCCTATCTCTACTATAAATAGAAAGAAATGAGCCAAACAACTAAAAATATATAGAAAAAATTAGCCGGGCATGGTGGCGCATGCCTGTAGTCCCAGCTACTCGGGAGGCTGAGGCAGGAGGATCACTTGAGCCCAGGAGTTTGAGGTTGCTGTGAGCTAGGCTGATGCCATGGCACTCTAGCCCAGGCAACAAAGTGAGACTCTGTCTCAAAAAAATAAAAAATAAAAAATAAAGCAAAACAGTTATCAAGACACTGGAGGAAAAAAATGCAAATGTTCTTTCTTTACTCAACCAATAGAGATGACTGTTTGCCTTACATAAGAGACAAGGTCCTCCCAAAGGCTCTGTCAAGAAGCGTTAAGCTACAAGAGGAATGTTTCGAATTCCCTGACATTACAAGGAACAAGCTACCAGAATTTGCCTTGAGGGCTCCCGTTGGCTAAGACACCTTCTTAGACTGAGAAAGAAGCATAAAACATTCATTCTCCTGACAGCAAATAATTATTTAGTTCAACTCTCTTTTGATTTTGCTCTGACCCTTGGAGGGATTCAAGGTGGGGAAAACTCATGCTGTGGATCGCAGGAAGGACCCTCCAAGGACCTCCCTGACACCTGGAGGAAACTCTGAAGTTGCCAATGACCAAAATAAAAAGGACAAGCCAGATGAGTTAATGTGTCTGGTGACATCCTGACAGAGCAGAACCTCAGGGCTCATAAATCAACCAGTCAGCACAAACAAGCTTCCCCAGAACTGGGTTTGAGCAGACATGAAATAAGAGGCACAGGAGCTCTGGAGCTAAATGGAGTTCCAGCCCTTCCCCATAGAAAAAGAACACCTCTGTGCTCTCAGCAGAAAGGTTTTGGCTTTAAGTAGGAAGACTGTTCAATTGTTTGTTCAAAAGGTCAGGCCATGCTGCCTAAAATGTTTAAGCTTGCTTCACAGTCATAAATACATAATAAATGTGAATATAACATGAAAAACAAAGAAAAAAGTCAGGCCAGATCATAGGTCAGTACATCTCAACTACACTGCTACTACACACAGGTCGGTTAAACTAATGTTCCTTGTGCTTCCAGACTCTTTCAGAACTCTCTCATCTCTCCTCTCTCACTAACTGGGGCTCCCCTATCTGGCCAAAGCCCATTCCAAACGACCCACGGCCAAGGTGTGGAATTCTTATCAAGGCCATTTTTGAACTTGGGCTATCTTCCTACTCTTCTTTTCCAAACAAATCTCACGGCCTTTCCTTCACCTTATACTCTAGTTTGGCTGGTAGTAGTGGTGGTGATGAGAGAAGTATGTGTCTTGGGCTTTTCTCATATTTCTCCATCTCACCAGAGGCTTACACCTCCTTATGTTGCTGTCACTCGCTCTCCTAAGGTCACTCAAGACAGGTGTCTTCCCAAGACTGCAGGAATGTGACAGTCACCTTTTGCTTTTCTCCCTGAAGCTAGGGGATCTCCTTAAGAGTCCGACCATGCCAGCTCGGGTCCCCGTTCCCCGCCCCCTCTGCTGTTCCACCTGCTGCTAGTCCCGCCCCCCAGAACCTACGATACGATAGCCCTCAAAGCCTGCTCTCCCATTGGGCAGATAGCCCGTCCCTCCTACGCCACGTCTCCCGGCTCTGGCTAAAGAGGCCCGGGCGGCGGCCCTTGGCATTAGAGAGAGCTATGAGTTGGGGGCTCTACCTGGAAGGGGTTTACATCCACTGGGTCCGCGAAGGGGTTAGTGTCGAAGGCCGACATGGCGGTCGAGACTGGCGGGTGACCTCAGCGAGCGCTCCTGCCTCCGGGCACCCAGACCCAGCGGCGCTCTGCAGACTCTCCACTTCCGGGAGCGAGGCAGCCGTTCTGGCGCAGGCGCAGCGCCCTCCCAGAGGGGCGTGGCCCGTGGCGTCACAGAGATCCGCCCCGCCCCCTGCCAGCTCTCAGCGGAGCGGCGGGTGGGCTTTCGGCTTCCGTCCACGTCTTCCCTCTGCTGGGCGGGCAATCTGGGGTCCCGGCTGGCAGAGGGACTCGGGCGTCTGAGGCAGGACCGGAGTTCTTCAACTCCCTATCAGTCGGATACCTTTGTGTTTCTAAAGCAAACTCCCAAAAGTGGGACTGGAAACTTAACCCTTCGCTTCCCTTGAGGGCAAATTTGGAAAGTCCCAAACTAGTCCCTGGGCAGAGGACAAGGGTGACCAGTGAAGGGGAGGCCTTGGGAGAATTAGGAAAGAGCTCTGGTGAAAGGACCAAGGCAGAGGGGTTTCTCCTCTGAAGAACGTGCTCTGAGAGAGAGAAATACGAGGACTATTCAACAGCTCTCCACCCGAACTGTGCTGGCCTCTTTTAGGACTTGTCCCTGCTGTCAAGTTTCCTCCTTTTAGGGATGAGGATCCCTGGGCCAAGGCAAGTTTGGGACCTGTGTTGGGATTTGAACCTGGGCATCAAGCATTAATGGAGCGAAGGAGTGCAGCCTCAGGCATGGAGGTGGCTGATTGACTCTCCACAAATCCACCTTATTTATTCAGCTCTGTTGTCACTGAATCCAGCCACTCATTTTTCACCCTGGGCTAGTATAGGGCTGTTAACTGGTCTATAGTTCTTCATGTTGTAACCAGAGATCTGTTTAAGGGGGGCAAAATTATCATGAAACATTCTATTAAAATCTTTCAATTAATTTCAATAAAGGCCCAAATTCTTAGTTTGCCCTTGAGGTCCTACGGAATATGCTCCCTCCTCAATTACTTCTTCCCATCCCTCCTGCCCAACCCCTTGCATTCCAGCCATCCTAGTGGCTTTTGAGTTCCTCAAACGAACCTATTTCTCTCTGGTCTCAGGGCCTTTGCATATGTGTTCTTTCCATCTAGTATACTCTTAGCCCACACCCCTCCCAATCATCCTCTGGTTAACTTCTACTTATCCTTCGAATCCAAGCTTTGAAGCCCTATCCTCAAGGGTAGCTTCCCCTTCACTCTCTAGGTTGGATCAGCCACTCCTAACATTATAAACTCTCCTATTACCCTGGGCTTTTCCTTCACAATACCTATTGCAGATTATGTAAACTAAAAGTAAAACCCTGGCTGGGAGTGGGTGGCTCACGCCTGTAATCCTAGCTCCCTGGGAGGCCGAGGCGGGCGGATTGCTCGAGGTCAGGAGTTCGAAACCAGCCTGAGCAAGAGTGAGACCCCGTCTCTACTATAAATAGAAAGAAATTAATTGGCCAACTAATATATAGAGAAAAAATTAGCCAGGCATGGTGGCGCATGCCTGTAGTCTCAGCTACTCGGGAGGCTGAGGCAGTAGGATCACTTAAGCCCAGGAGTTTGAGGTTGCTGTGAGCTAGGCTGACGCCACGGCACTCACTTTAGCCTGGGCAACAAAGCGAGACTCTGTCTCAAAAAACAAACAAACAAAAAAATAAATAAATAAAAGTAAAACCCTAAACCCCTGCCAAATGAACAGACTTCCTCTTGGCCAAGGGGACCCCCCCCCTCCCAGAAAGACCTTAAAACTGTATTTCCAGCCATGAAGGGAAGGGAGGTCTAAATGTCTCCTTATTCCCCAATCCCTTTCCAAGTTTAGACTAATCACAAATGGGACCGAAGGCCAAGCAAGGCAAAGGTTAAATCACTCCTGCAGACCATCAATTTGCTTAACAGATCACTGAGTGAATGTGAGGCTAGCTCTCTGATTAGCAGACTCCCTTATCTTAAGTCAAACATTCCCTTCTTGGCCAAGGCGGGCCAAGAGTTCGAAACCAGCCTGAGCAAGAGCAAGACCTCGTCTCTACTATAAATAGAAAGAAATTAATTGACCAACTAAAAATATATATAGAAAAAATTAGCCGGGCATGGTGGCACATGCCTGTAGTCTCAGCTACTCAGGAGGCTGGGGCAGTAGGATCACTTGAGCCTAGGAGATGGAGGTTGCTGTGAGCTAGGCTGACGCCACGACACTCACTCTAGCCTGGGCAACAAAGTGAGACCCTGTCTCGAAAAAAAAAAACAAAAACACAAAACATTCCCTTCTTTTGATGCCAAGCCTTTAGACAAAGCTTTATTTCTTTTTTTTTTTCTTTTTTTGAGACAGAGTCTCAAGATGGGGTCTGGCTCTTGCTCAGGCTGGTCTTGAACCCCTGAGCTCAAGGGATCCTCCTGCCTTGGCCTCCCAGAGTGCTAGGATTACAGGCATGAACCGGGTGTGGTGGGGCCTGAAAAAATCAATTTTAAAAGAGAGATTTACATCTCTTTTCTGTCTTTTCAACTCTTTTCAGAAGTTGTACAAAAAAAACTCCTGCAGGGTGCCTGTTGGTGAGAGACCTGGTAGGATTGATCTTTAACTGTTACTGGGGAAACTGTGGGATTAGATACTTTCCTGTTATTTTTACAAGGCTGCCCCTTTCAGTACAAGTGTTTTTTATTGCATGGATGAATTGTATAATGCCAAGGTCTTGATGTACCAGCCACCAGAATAGTGTTGTGAAATAAAATAAAATTTCTCCCAGGAGTTTGTGAGTGGAAAATAAAATAAAATAAAATTTTAGGCTTACCCCCAACTGGCTGACTGAATAGACCCCCTCATGGCCAAAGGAATATCCTAAAACTAAGTTGCCAGCTAGGAGGGAGGTCAGACATGCCTCATCATGTCCCCTCTTGAAGACATCCTTTGTAATCCATTAACAGGCCTAAGAGATGCAAGACAAACCTGCAGGTCCTCAATTTACCCAACAAATATATGTTAGTGGCTTGTCTCTGATAAACATCTCCTTATGTTAAAACACTCCAAGCCTTTAGACAAAGCTTCATGTCTTTAACCAATTACAAGCCAAAGAATCTTTAAGTCCACCTATAACCCGTAAGCTCCTCTCTTTGAGATGGCCCACCTTTTTGGGCCAAACCAAGGTATGCCTCCCATGTATTGATTTATAACTTTACCTGTAACCCCTCTCTCCCTGAAATGTATAAAACCAAACTGTAACCCAGCCACAGTGAGTCCACTTGCTCAAGGCTTCTTGGGAGTGGCTCCGGGTCATCGTCCTCAAATTTGGCTCAGAGTAAATCTCTCTGTTTTTGTTTGTTTGTTTTATTTTATGTTTTTCCTAATGTGCCCCTGCCCTTTTCTGTCTAAACCATAAATGAACTTGGCCTTCTTCAGTTTCTGCATCCTCATCCCCTTCCAATTCACCTTACCGTGTCTACCCTAAGTCCCCACCTCTATTTATGCCAGTGGCAAGTGTCCCCTCTCAGCCTGTAACTTTGTGTTCGTCAGTATCCACACACCTTCAAAGAGCTCCCAGAATGAGAGGCATTTGGTTAAACAACCATCACATTCAAATATGCACTCAGCACCTAAACCTACATTTCTTTCTATTTATAGTAGAGACGGGGTCTCGCTCTTGCTCAGGCTGGTTTCGAACTCCTGACCTCGAGCAATCCGCCTGCCTAGGCCTCCCAGAGTAACACCACACTTCTGACGCCAGGTGTGTGGGGGTTGTTTCCCCACACACCAAGCAATTCTCCAGTGGACACCAACTAGATGTCCTTCAATTCAATTCAGACACTGTCTACCTGGAGTTAGTGTCAGATCCCACAGGTCAATCCCACAAGACTGTCCCCATCAATTTCATTGGCAATCCCAAGACCCAGGTTGTGACCTGTTCATTCTAAATAACTGGTATTTATCAGGATTCCAACACCTTATTTTACTGGTTTATTATAAAGGGGAGGGGTGGGGTATCAGGTAGCTAATGCCTGCCAGGTAATAGGTTAGTTTATGTGTCAGGTAATAGGTTAGTATTATGTTGATGCACCAGGTAATAGGTTTAGTGTTATGCTGATGAACCAGGTAATAGGTTAGGTGCAGGGCCAGGTAATAGGTTAGTGTTATGCTGATGTGAGTCTTCCGTGAGGGTGGGGTCTCAGGTGGCAGATGTGCCAAGTAATAGATGGGGGTTTTCCTTATCAATTCATGGGGCAAGGCATGTGGGGAGGGGTGTGGGGCTTCCATGCCCTGTCTGGAGCGCCACCCTCCAGGGACCTCCATGTGTTCAACTATCTGGAAGCTCCCCAAACCCAGTCCTTTTTGGGTTTTTATGGAGGCTCCAGTAAGCAGGCACGACTGATTACATAAGTGACTACTGGGGATCTACTCAACCAGCATTCCACTCCTTCCCCACAAGGCTGGGGGTCGAGCTGAAAGTTCCAACCCTCTAATCACTTGGTTGGTTCCTCTGGCAACCAGCCCTCTTTCAGAGGCTATCCAGGTGTCCCCAGGCCCCAGTCATTCATCAGCATACAAAAAGGCACTTATTACTTCTTAAGAGATTACAAGGGTTTCAGGAGCTGTGTGCCAGGAAATGGGAGGAAGACGAAATATATACTTCACAATATCACAAGAATGAAGTAAAAGAATTATTAGAAAGGATTTTGCACAGTATCCAGTGTATAACAAGCAATAAAAGTTAGTTGCTATTATAGCTTGAACCCTCTGCTAGGCCTCAAACTCCTGGCCTTAAGCAATCTAAGAGGCACAAATGTGAAGCTGAATTAAACATATGGGCTAGAAGAGGAGAGAGGAAAGCAGACCATTGCTAGATAATAGAATGTGACCAGTTCTAATAGCGGTTGTCAATCTAAAAGGAAGAGGCTGAGGCCATCTGGTCACAGTAGCTCACACTTATAGTCCTGGGAGGCTGAGGTGGGAGGATGCCTTGAGGTTAAGAGTTTGAGACCAGCCTAAGCAAAAGAAAGATCCCATCTCTACAAAAAAAAAAAAAAAAATAGAAAAACTAGCCAGCCTGTAGTTTCAGCTACTTGGGAGGCTGAAGCAGGAGGATTGCTTGAGCCCAGGAGTTTCAGGTTGCTGTGAGCTGTGATGATGCCACTGTACTCTAGCCAGGCTGACAAAAGCATGACCCTGTCTCAAAAAAAAAAAAATTAAGGAAGATGTTGAGGCACAAAATATGAAGAGTTTACTTGAGCCAAAGTGAGGGCAACTGCCCAGACTTAGACCCAAGTAACTGTGGATGTGAGCTCTGTTCCATCTTTGTTACAGGCAGGTTGTTGAAGGCAAAAAAGGGGGACAGGGAATAGCCTGATAACAAAGTTGTTTGTCAGGAATTCTCATTGGTTTACAGAAATAACATTGATTAGTGATTGGCTATACATTGTTAAACTACAGAGTATGGATTATAGTGTCCTGTATGGCATGACATGATTAGGTTAATTTATAGCTACTTATAGCACTAGCAAGCAGTTTCAAGAGATAAATACATATGTGTCAGGTCTATATAGAAAGAAAAGAAAAGAAAAGAGGAAAGACAAGAAATAAGACAGAAAAGAAAAAGAAAGAAGGAAGGAAGGAAGGAAGGAAGGAAGGAAGGAAGGAAGGAAGGAAGGAAGGAAGGAAGGAAGGAAGGAAGGTAGGTTTGAATAAACAGCTCAAAGGCGGGGAGGGCTGGGGGTGGGTGCTCATACCTATAATCCCAGCACTTTGGGAGGCTAAGACAGGAGGATTGCTTGAGGCCAGGCATTGGAGACCAGCTGGGGCAAGACGCCATCTCTACAAAAAATTTAAAATTTAGCTGTAAATGGTGGTGTGCACCTGCAGACCCAGCTACTCAGGAGGCTGAGGCAGGAGGATAGCTTGAGCCCAGGAGTTTTAAGTTACAGTGAATTATGATTATGACTGCACTCTAGCCTAGGTAACAGAGTAAAACCTTGTTTCAAAAAAAGGGGGGTGAGGCCGGGCGCAGTGGCTCACGCCTGTAATCCTAGCTCTCTGGGAGGCCGAGGCGGGCGGATTGCTCGAGGTCAGGAGTTCGAAACCAGCCTGAGCAAGAGCAAGACCCCGTCTCTACTATAAACCGAAAGAAATTAATTGGCCAACTAATATATATAGAAAACATTAGCCGGGCATGGTGGTACATGCCTGTAGTCCCTGCAACTCGGGAGGCTGAGGCAGGAGGATTGCTTGAGCCCAGGAGTTTGAGGTTGCTGTGAGCTAGGCTGACGCCATGGCACTCACTCTAGCCTGGGCAACAAAGCAAGACTCTGTCTCAAAAAAAAAAAAAAAAAAAAAAAAAAGGGGGTGAGGACTAGGATGTGGTTGCTGTCTCATTTTAATGTCTCTCTGGGCCTGATAATTTAAAAGGACTCCCATTCCTCAGATAAAAGCTCTTTTCTTTTCTCAAGATAAAGTAGGGAAGGGTGCAGGGTTCTAGGTTCTCCAAAGACCCTAGCTGCCCTTATAGTTAAGTTTTCCTGTGTTGGTTGAATGTGGCATGGGGGCCGGGCGCCGTGGCTCATGCCTGTAATCCTAGCACTCTGGGAGGCCGAGGTGGGAGGATCACTTAAGTCAGGAGTTGGAGACCAGCCTGAGCAAGAGCCAGACCCCTTCCCTACTGAAAATAGAAAGAAATTAATTGGCCAACTAATATATATAGAAAAAATTAGCCAGCTGAGGCAGGAGGATCACCTGAGCTCAGGAGTTTGAGGTTGCTGTGAGCTAGGCTGATGCCACAGCACTCTATAGCCTGGGCAACAGAGTGAGACTCTGTCTCAAAAAAAAAAAAAAAAAAAATGGCATGGGGGCTCCATCTGTCCCAACAATCTAAGTTCTTCCTTCCCTGTGCAAGGGTGCCATGAGGAAGTAACTTACTCTAACTCTGTTTTCTGTGGTGGTAGTGGGGAGTGCTCTGAGAACCCCCTGAGCCTAAACTAATTCCTCATTCTTCTCCAAGAAGGCTCATATGGTGGAGGAGTGGGGAGGAGGGGAAGGAGTGGTATTCCAAAGCAGGAGGTATTTGAGATAGCTGTTTGCATGATTATTCTGCAGTGTATGGCAAAATTTCCTTTGAAATGCAGGCTGACTTATTTGAGCCAGAGAGGGCCCCATGGGAGATTGACATCCACACCTGGGCACATTACAGAGAAAACAGCACCCTCTCTTTCTCTTGGACATGTGTGGTAGAGGCTGTGGGAATCAGCGCATGACAGTGGCAGGGAATGAGGGGGTAGAGTCACGACTGTAATCCCCCACTCCAGGTTCCCTGGAGCTTTGACTGCTGTGCTCTTAGGTCCCTGCAGCTGGCTGCCCTCTTCCTAGGCTGTTGACTGAGAAGATCCGGATGTCAGGGTCTTTCTCCACATGATATAGCATGATTTCTGCTCAGCCAAGGCCCAGGCCCATCCTTCCCCATGCAGGGTTCTTGGTGACTCTCCCTAACTTCTGTGTGTGAGTTGGTGGGGTTCTGAGCTCCTGGAGAGGGAAGATTGGAGGAGCACAGGGCACCGACTGCCTTATAGGCATCCCACATCATCCCATCTGGCCCTCCAACAAGTGTGTCAGGCTGGCATTATTGTCCCCATTCTACAGAGGAAGAAACCAATGTTCAGAGAGGTTAAGAGCCTGGGAAATTACATTTACGGTCATCATCGTTAGTAAGTCCCCACTTACACTACAGCAATTCATTGCCCAAACCTCTAATTGCTGAGATGCTTCTCCCAATTGTCTAAAAAGCTCTGCCCATTGCCTTTCCTCTCTGCCTTCCTCACTTCCATCTGTCTTGCTCACTCTGCTCCAGCCTCGCTGGCCTCTTTGCTCTTCACTCCTGACCACGACAGGCACATTCCCACGTTCCCACCTCAGTGCTCTGCTCTCACTGTGTCACCCAGAACACTCTTCCCTTCCTCTCCTCCAAGTCTGTGCTCAGATCTCACCTTCCAATGAGGCTGAACCAGACAACCTTTTAAATTTTGCAAACTGCCTCCCACTCCCACCACCCCCTTGCTTTGGGAAGCCTTTATTACCTGTCAACATACTACACGATTGTCTTACTTACACTTGTTTGTCTTCCCTTCACCAGAACGGAAGCTCCACAGAGGCAGAGGGAACGTTTTCTTGTTCTCTGAGGTATCCATCGTGGCACTTAGCAGGTTTTCGACAAGTATGTGCCTGGCGAAGGAAGGAAGGAAGGAATGCTGAGACCCAGGGAACTTTCCTGATAGGCGGCGGGTGGCGGAGCGGTTCGGAGCGCCAGACCGGTGCACCACGAGCCGCGCGGCGCTTGGGGAACTACGTTTCCCGTGAAGCCCCGGGCGCAGACGGCCGCGGGTGCTGCCGGGAAGGGATACGTGCGTTAATCCAGGCCCTGTACGGCTGCGATGGCTGCTCCTCGAGGTCAGGGGCTGTACAGGGTGTGGGCGAGCGTGGTGGGGGGCGCGTCCTGGGGACGAATCTCGGCATGATCTGCCAGGTCGGCTCACTCCTGGGACTCCGAGGAAAGATAGGGGGCACCGGGCAAAGGAGGGGGCACCTGCGCTAAGTATTATAACCCTCAAGGGGAGGGGACTCCGCTCTTCCTGGCCGCATCACTTCGAGACCGGGTACCTTGGGCTGGGTACCTCCCGCTCCCTTCCCGTCTCCTCAGCGCAGCTCTGTGCGTGACGTCGGCACAAGATCCTTACTGCCCATCTTACAGTTGGGAACATTGAGGCCTGCACAGGGGAGGAATCTCACCCAGCAACCTACAAACTGTGTCCCCATTGAGAACTCCCAGCTCTTGCCTGCTTTTCCCAGCTACTAGGGTCAGGTCTGAGGAGTGGAATGGAAGCTGACCCTTTGTCTGTGTCCCCAGTGTTCCCGCTTTCCTGCGTGGTGCAGCAGTATGCCTGGGGGAAGATGGGCTCCAGCAGCGAAGTGGCGCAGCTGCTGGCCAGCAGTGACCCACTGGCCCGGATCTCAGAGGACAAGCCCTATGCAGAGGTGAGACCCGGGCTGTATTTCAGCCCACCTTACCTGCAAGGGAGAGAAAAGGGCATACACCAGCTGGGAAGAGTAGGGGCAGCAAGGAGGGAGGGGACTCTCCTGGCTCTTCAGACTCACGCAGGTTGATGCACCAGAAGAAGAGAGGTTTGTCACAATAGGCTGGGATTTCCAGTACTTTCCTTCCCCATACCACTCAGCACTTAGTGAATTTTAATTCAGTCCTCTTTGACAATTTTTTGTATTTGTATTAACCTAAAATATTTTTTCTTCCACCTACTTAATGGAGAAAAGCCAAAGGGTAGGAAGGCTTTAGCCTCTGCTTGTGAGACTGGAATAAATGAATGTTAAGCTTTCACAGAACCATTTGAGAGGCATACTTTTTCAGTGACCTTGACAGGGCAGGTGTCATTCTCATTGGACAGATAAGGAAATTACACCTGAAGAAGGGAAATAACTAGCCCAACTCTCCATAGCTAATTAGCAGCAGACCCTGGATAAGGGCCTGGATCTCTTTACTTCTGACATTCTGGGGTCTGTTGCCTCCCTGTATGTCCATGGTGGCATGAGCATTTGTACTTAGACCTGGGAGGCCTGTTCTAGGACTCAGCTGCTGTGTGGGGAGCATAGCATAACTGGGATTGGGGCAGGCCAACTAGCGGTGCCAGGTTCCCCCCCTTCTTTCCAAGCATCCTGTCTTTCTAGCTGTGGATGGGGACACACCCTCGGGGAGATGCCAAGATCCTTGACAACCGGATCATACAGAAGACCCTAGGTCAATGGATTGCTGAGAATCAGGACTGCTTGGGCTCAAAGGTCAAGGACACCTTTAATGGCAACCTGCCCTTCCTCTTCAAAGTGCTCTCAGTTGAAACAGCCCTGTCTATCCAGGCACACCCTAACAAGGTACAGGACCAGAGTGGGGTACAGAGGTCAGGGTAGAGAAGAGCATATATCAAGGCCCACCCATGGAGTTTTATTGCTGCTTTTACCCCACCCCTACCAGGCTCCTGCCCAAGGCTAAATCCAGGTCTGACACGTCCCAATTTAGCTCTGTAAAGCCACATGGTGGTGAACACATGCCACAGCTAAGTCTAAGTGAACAGCTGACCAGCCTGTGCCAGGGGAGTTTCTCTAAACTCTTTCCTAGGGGCTTATTCCTGGTCTCCCTTCATCCTGCCCTGGTCTGTTCATCTTTGCTATTTCCCACTTGCTCTCTGGGAGAGTTCAGCTTGCAAGGCAGAGCAGTTCCAACCCCATGGAGTCTTCTGTGTAAGCCCCCGAGTCCCATCCTAAGCAATTGTCGGTCCAAACTCCTCATTTCTACATAAGCAAAGTAAGGCCTATCTAGAGAAGGAAGGGGTTTTACCCTAAGTCACTACAGCTTGTTTGTGTCAGCGGTTGGCCTGAAATTTGAGTTTCCTGATTCACAGGCCAAGCCTCTTAAAGTTGGCCCCAGTTCTCCCCCAGATTTGGCCCATTTCTCTGCCCTGGGTAAGCTGAGCCCCAAGTTTGTGCATCATGCCTTGACTGGGCTTGTTGCCAAAGTAGGAAGCCACTGCCATCCTGCAACTAGGGTGGGTGGAGAGCAGGGCTGGGTGGCACTGGTGTTCCTGCTGGGTGATAGTTGCACCCTGACTGTCCTCCTTCCTCTGGCCACCCCATAGGAGCTGGCAGAGAAGCTGCACCTTCAGGCTCCACAGCACTACCCTGATGCCAACCACAAGCCAGAGATGGCCATTGCCCTCACCTCGTTCCAGGGCTTATGTGGCTTCCGGCCAGTTGAGGAGATTGTAACCTTTCTGAAGAGTAAGGTTTGGGCAGAATGCTGAGGGCATGCATATTGGGCCTAGGATGCATGGGGAGTTCAGACCAGAGTGGTTCAGTGGCAGAGAACAGAGGCTAAATGTCACAGGAACCCAAGGACTTGTTTGGCCTCATGAAGCAGTTTTGTTTTCTTTTTTATTTCAGCATATTATGGGGGTACAAATGTTTAGGTTACATATATTGCCCTTGCCCCACCTGAGTCAGAGCTTCAAGCGTGTCCATCCCCAAGACAGTGCGCACTGCACCCATTAGGTGTGTATATACTCCCCCCTCCCCTACACCTGCCCGATACCCAGTGAGTGTTATTACTATATGTGCACTGAAGTGTTGATCAGTTAAAAGCAATTTTTTTTTTTCGAGACTGTCTCGCTTTGTTGTCCAGGCTAGAGTGAGTGCCATGGCATCAGCCTAGCTCACAGCAACCTCAAACTCCTGGGCTCAGGCAATCCTTCTGCCTCAGCCTCCCAAGTAGCTGGGACTACAGGCATGCGCCACCATGCCCGGCTAACTTTTTCTATATATATATATCAGTTGGCCAATTAATTTATTTTTATTTATAGTAGAGATGGGGTCTCGCTCTTGCTCAGGCTGGTTTTGAACTCCTGACCTCGAGCGATCCACCCGCCTAGGCCTCCCAGAGAGCTAGGATTATAGGCGTGAGCCACCGCGCCTGGCCTAGGTAAAAGCAATTTGATGGTGAGTATATGTGATGCTTATGAAGCAGTTTTTGGAGCCAGTGGGCCAGGCCAATGAGACAAGGCACAGGTGTGGTTGCTAAGGCCTGCTGGTGAATGGCTGATTTTCACTCCTTAGCATTGCCTGGCTCCTTGGTTAGGGTTTGGATGGGAAGGCTTCCTTCAACTGCCCACTTCTGTGAATTCCATCTTAACCATTCCTGTTATGGGCCCTGGGCCTGGCCTTCCTCTAGAGGTGCCTGAGTTCCAGTTCCTGGTTGGAGATGATGCAGCAACACAGCTGAAGCAGAGCATGAGCCATGACTCCCAGGCTGTGGCCTCTGCTCTGCAGAGCTGTTTCTCCCACCTGATGAAGAGTGAGAAGAAGCTGGTGATAGAGCAGCTCAACCTGTTGGTGAAGCGGATTTCCCAGCAAGGTGGGCATGGTTGTATGCCTGGGTGGGTGCAATGCTTTAGCCTGGGCTCCTGGCACAGACACTAATTCAGGGACAGGGTTCTCAACCCCTTTGTCCAAGTGGAACACTAAAAGAGGCCCAACTAGATGGCCTGTTGGCAACTTAGCATTTCCTTTCCAGTCTTTGTGGATTGGGGCCCTGGGTTGAGTGCTACTTCCTAACTGGTCGTCATCTCTAGATCTGTGGTCCCCAACCCCCAGGTCACAGACTGGTTGCGGTCTGTGGGGTCTGTGGCTTGCCCCAGGCTGCATAGCAGGAGGTGAGCAGAGGTGAGTGGGCAAAGCTTCATCTGCATTTACAGCCGCTCCTCATCGCTGCCATCACCACATAAGCTCCACCTCCTGTGAGATAAGCGGCAGGTTTAGATTCTCATAGGAACTCGAACCTTACTCGAGGTATCTAGGTTGCTGGCTCCTTATGAGAATCTAATTATGATCTGAGGTGGAGCTGAGGTGGTGATGCTGGTGCTGGGGAGCAGCTGTAAATACAGATTATCATTAGCAGAGAGGTCTGACTGCACAATAAGTGTAATGTGCTTGAATCACCCCCAAACCATCTTTCCCTACTGCCTACCCCTGTGGAAATACTGTCTTCCATGAAACCAGTCCCTGGTGCCAAAAGGGTTGGGGAACTGCTTGCTCTAGATGGTTGGAGGAGAAGACTCTTCGGATGTCTTCTATCTAGGTATTCTGAGATTTTCCCTAGCCCTGTAGCAGTTCCCCACAGATGGACTTGTATTTTGGGGCTAGAGCACAGGAAGGGGTCAAAAGGAACCTACTTCTCCAAAGGCCTGATGCCTGGAGCTCTCAATCATTAGATCTTTCTATTTTTTTTTTTTTTTTTGAGACAGAGTCTCCCTTTGTTGCCCAGGCTAGAGTGAGTGCTATGGCGTCAGCCTAGCTCACAGCAACCTCAAGCCATCCTTCTGCCTCAGCCTCCCGAGTAGCTGGGGACTACAGGCATGTGCCACCATGCCTGGCTAGTTTTTTCGATATATATTAGTTGGCCAATTAATTTCTGTTTATAGTAGAGACGGGTTCTCACTCTTGCTCAGGCTGGTTTCGAACTCCTGACTTAGAGCAATCTGCCCACCTCGGCCTCCCAGAGTGCTAGGATTACAGGCGTGAGCCACTGCGCCCAACCAGATCTTTCTTTAAATACCTGCTATGTGCCCGACCTGCTATGCTAACTAAGGAGAGTTCAGGAAATGACTGTGATGGGTGCATTCATGTCACCTTTGGACTGGGGAGTCAACACAAGCAATGAGAAACACAAGGCAGAAGAGACTCTCAGCTGTGAGCTAAGGTGGCACAGGCGATAAGGTCTCAACTCCTTAGCCTGGCAGCCCAGCCTCTTCTCCAGGTGGCTCTAGAGCTCTCTTCTGGTTTTATCTTTACACTTTTTCCCTGCTTCCTTTGAGCCACAAGCACTATGTATTTTACCTAAACATACCTTATTTTTTGTTCATTGTTTTTTGGTGTTTGCTTGCATTCCTTTCCCTGTGGGGCTTGCACTCACAGCAGAAATGATTATTCTTGCACGGAGCACTACATCCAGGTATAGCTTTTAGCACCTGTGAGGCTATGTCATCATGTGCACACTTGTTAAAACTGGAGTTTTCTCCAGGCAGGAACCTGTCTCCCTGACCTTTGTCTATGTCTGCATTCAGTAAGTCTTACATGAGCACTCGGAAGCACCCTCCAAGCTGGACCACATGGCTTCTTAATTGTGGCACTCACATACTATGCTTTTACTTACAAATACCCTGTCCCCTACTCTGCACACTGAAATCCTGCTCACCCTGCTCCTGCCCCTTTCTAAGATGTCTGCCCTCACCACTCTAGCCCAGGCCAAGCTCATCTTTCCCTGGTCAGTCTCTAGGACACATGTTGGCCCTTGGCACATTCTGCCTCATGCTATCTGGGATGAACAACCATCCCACTATGCATGGGACTGAGAGATTTCCTGAGACATGGGACTTGGGGTGTTAAAAGTTTGGGAAGGTCCTAGGCTAATAGGCACAGTTGGTTATTCTTCTTGGAACTCTTTTGGATTATCTCCCTAACTAGATTTTGAGCTCCAAGAGCAGTGGTTTTTGCAAATGTCTCAGGGGACATTTGGCAATTGTCAGGGGACATTTTTCATTGTGAAAATCTGTGTTGGGGGGTGCTAGTGGTATCTTGTGGGTGGAGGCCAGGGATGGTGCATCCAGCAGTGCACAGGACAGCTCCAACAAAGAATTACCTAGCCCAGGCCGGGCGTGGTGGCTTAGGCCTGTAATCCCAGCACTCTGGGAGGCTCAGATGGGAGGATTGCTTGAGGTCAGGAGTTCCAGACCAGCCTGAGCAAGACTGAGACCCCGTCTCTACTAAAACTAGAAAAAATTAGTCAGGTGTGGTGATGAACACCTGTAGTCCCAGCTACTCGGGAGGCTGAAGCAGGAGGATTGCTTGAGCCCAGGAGTTTGAGGTTTCTATGAGGTAGGCCGATGCCATGGCACTGTAGCCTGGGCAGCAGAGACTCTATCTCAAAAAAAAGAATTATAGCCGGGCGTGGTGGCTCACGCCTATAATCCTAGCACTCTGGGAGGCCGAGGCAGGTGGATTGCTCGAGTTCAGGAGTTTGAAACCAGCCTGAGCGAGACCCAGTCTCTACTATAAATAGAAAGAAATTAATTGGCCAACTAATATATATAGAAAAAATTAGCCAGGCATGGTAGTGCATGCCTGTATTCCCAGCCACTTGGGAGGCTGAGGCAGTAGGATTGCTTGGGCCCAAGGGTTTGAGGTTGCTGTGAGCTACGCTGACACCACGACACTCACTCTAGCCTGGCCAACAAAGGCTCTGTCTCAAAAAAAAAAAAAAAGAATTACCTAGCCCAAAATATCAATAGCAGCAAGGTTGAGAACTCCTGTTCTACAAGTACCATACTCTAGCCCTTGTAGTGGCTAGTATAGTCCTGGACATGTGAGCAGTCAAGATATGGTAAAAGAACCTGGGCACAATGGCTCACGCCTGTAATCCTAACACTCTGGGAGGCCAAGGCAGGAGGATTGCTTGAGCTCAGGAGTTCAAGACCAGCCTAAGCAAGAGTGAGACACTTTCTCTACTAAAAATGGAAAAATTTAGCAGGGTGTGGTGGTACATGTCTGTAGTCCCAGATACTAGGGAGGCTGAGGCAGGAGGACCATTTGAGCCCAGGAGTTTGAGGTTGCTGTGAGCTATGATAACACCACTGCACTCTAGCTCAGGTGACTGAGGGAACCGACTCTGTCTCCAAAAAAAGAAGATATGATGAAAGATCATCATATGGGCTGGAATATCAAGGAAGGCTGAACCCCAAAGGGCTGGGGGTGTATCCAGGAAGACAGACTCACCACAACTTTTGTATTCCAGTGGGCAGGGACCTTCCCCAGGATTCCTCAGCCAAGGTGGGGCTGTGAACACCACTGAGTATCCCTAAGTAGCCTTGGGGTGTTCTGTGATCCTCAGTGGCTGCTGGAAACAACATGGAGGACGTCTACGGCGAGCTTTTGCTGCAGTTGCACCAGCAGTACCCAGGCGATATCGGTTGCTTTGCTATCTACTTCCTGAACCTACTTACCCTGAAGCCGGGGGAGGCCATGTTTCTGGGGGCCAGTGTTCCCCATGCCTACCTGAAGGGAGGTGAGCCACATTTCAGCAGTGAGCCTCACTGCTATCCCCCTTGCGCCTTATTTCCCCATCTGGACAAAAGAGTGAGACAATGGTTGAGACTTTCTCTAAGGACCATTCAGCTCTGACCTCTGGGGGTTCCTGGGCTCAGTAGGGATGATGAATGCCAATTTAGTGTTGGACACTCCTCCCACCAACCCCATGAGTTTATGAGACTGCGTGATGTTAAGCCCTGTCAATAACTGTGGGAACAATTTGAACCCAGGCTATATTGGATCAAGATTATTCCAGGGCCTATATACTTCATCAGCTTAGCACATGACAATTGTCTGTCCCCAGACTGTGTGGAGTGCATGGCCTGTTCAGACAACACTGTGCGTGCTGGCCTGACACCCAAGTTCATCGATGTGCCAACCCTATGTGAAATGCTCAGCTATACCCCAAGCCCCAGCAAGGACAGGCTCTTTCTCCCAACACGGAGTCCGGAAGACCCCTACCTCTCCATCTATGACCCCCCTGTGCCAGACTTCACCATTATGAAGATGGAGGTGAGTGAGGGACCGTGGGGGGCATCCTGTGTGTGGCATGAAAAACCCTGGCAAAGGTCACAATGTGGAGTATACCTGGGGCTGGGTTTCCCATCAAGCTTGCTTGGAGGATGGCCACAGGGCCTGCCCACTCCTCCCTGTACCAGGGACCATAGATTGGCCTCCATGCTGACAGAGCCCAAGCAACGGGGTAGTAGGCGGCAGAGCTCTCTCTTATGCCCTGGGGGTTATCCTGGGCCCATGAGCTGATGGGAGCACAGTCTGAACTACACTGTCCTATCATTTCTTCCTGCCCAGGTCCCTGGCTCTGTCACTGAGTACAAGGTCTTGGCACTAGACTCTGCCAGCATCCTCCTGATGGTGCAGGGGGCAGTGACAGTCAGCACACCCACAGCCCAGACAACAATCCCCCTGCAGCGTGGTGGAGTGCTCTTCATCGGGGCCAATGAGAGTGTCTCACTGAAGCTTACGGTGCCTAAGGACCTGCTGATATTCCGTGCCTGCTGTCTTCTATAGAAGCTGCAATTTCCCTAGCCCTCCTCTGCTAGTCACCCCAAATCCTGGCCAGCCTCACTTCCTTGGGCCCAGCCCAAGCCCCCTTCCCTTATCTGGACTCCCTGGGTACATGCGGGAAGAGCTGGGATGGAGGAGTGAGCTTGGAGGTAGTGACTCCTGAGTACACCCAGGCTGAACCATCTTTGGGGAGGAGGGGCCTGATACTCCTTGTATCTGCTCACCATTCCTTGCCACACCCAAGCCAGACTTTTGCCAACTCCAAAGGCAGCAGCTCTACTACAGCCTATAGCATTAGGCTGTCTGGTGAAATCTGTGACCCAGTATTAACTCAGCATCTGTCAGAGCAAGAGGCAGGTAATTTCTAAGGACAGAGTTCTTGCCCTGAGACTGCCCATTTCCTAGGCAGTAGAGAAGAAAAGGGAAAAGGCAGGCCTGTGGACTAGTGTTGATTACACTTCTTGCTGTGTCAAAGAAATTAAAGGTCACTTGTGTTGCAGCTGTGGGGTAAAGAACATTGAGCCTTTGGCAGCTTGGGCCCTCCAGCCCTACAGAGAGAAGGTGGGTCTAAGGGTACACTAGTCATCAGTGCAAGATTTTTTGCTTCTTATTTTCAACTGGCCCTAGGGCAGGGGTTAACAAACTTATGGCTGGCAGGCCAGTTTGGGCCACACGTGCTCAGTTACATATTGCCTTGCTGCTTTCAAGCCACAATGGCAAGGTTGACTATATGGCCTGAAAAAGTAAAATCATTGATTGGCCCTTCACAGAGTTTGCCTACCCCTTCTCTAGAATATAATCATTGCTGATTATAGGGCCCCAGGGACAGACTGATCCAATTTTCTTTAAATTTTTTTTTTTTTGAGACAGAATCTTACTCCGTTGCCCAGGCTGGAGTGCCGTGGCGTCAGCCTAGCTCACAGCAACCTCAAACTCCTGGGCTCTAGCAATCCTCCTGCCTCAGCCTCCTGAGTAGCTGGGACTACAGGCATGTGCTACTATGCCCGGCTAATTTTTTCTATATATTTTTAGTTGGCCAATTCATTTCTTTCTATTTTTAGTAGAGGTGGCGTCTCACTCTTGCTCAGGCTGGTTTTGAACTCCTGACCTTGAGTGATCCTCCCACCTTGGCCTCCCAGAGAAATTTTTCTTATATGAAGGTGGGGGAGTGAGGTAGAGGGTTCAATTTCCTTTTTTTTTTTTTTTTTTTTTTGAGACAGAGTCTCACTCTGTTGCCCTGGGAAAGAGTACTGTGGCATTAGCCTAGCTCACAGCAACTTCAAATTCCTGTGCTCAAGCAATCCTACTGCCTCAGCCTCCTGAGTAGCTGGGACTACAAGTGCATGCCACCATACCCAGCTAATTTTTATATTTTTAGTAAAGGCAGGTCTCTCTTGCCCAGGCTGGCATCAGCTCTTGAGCTCCAGCAATCCCCATCTCAGCTTCCCAAAGTGCTAGGATTACAGGCATGAGCCACTGCACCAGGGCTCGATCCACCTTTTTTTTTTTTTTTTTGAGACAGAGTCTCAGTTTGTTGCCCAGGCTAAAGTGAGTGTCGTGGCATCAGCCTAGCTCACAGCAACCTTAATCTCCTGGGCTCAAGCGATCCTACTGCCTCAGCCTCCCAAGTAGCTGGGACTACAGGCATGCACCACCATGCCTGGCTAATTTTTTTTGTATATATATTTTTAGTTGGTCAATTAATTTCTTTCTATTTATATAGTAGAGACTGGGTCTCGCTCAGGCTGGATTCAAAGTCCTGACCTTGAGCAATCCGCCTGCCTCCCAGAGTGCTAGGATTACAGGCGTGAGCCACCACTTTTCATTCTGAGAACCCCAGCTACCTTTCCTAAGCTAGCAGGGAGTACTTTAGGAGGGCATCTGCTCTCCCTCTGCCCCACTTCCAGAGGTGAAACATACCTATGCAAGAGGCCATTGGGCTATCTGTTCCTGCTAAGGTTTCTGACCTACAATCTTAAATCTGTCACCCTAGACCAGGCAGACTCAGGCCACTGACTCCTTTCTTTGGGGCAAAGGATTAGATTCACACAAAAGTATGTTTCTGGGCTTCTTTCTATACTAGGCCCCTGTAAACCAGAGTTCCAGGAAGCCCCCTCAAAGATATTCTGGTTTTTTTGGCCTCCAAATTTCCTTCAGCTAAATAAAGGGTCTGCTAAAGCAGTGGTCCCCAAGCTTTCTGGCACCAGGGACTGGCTTCATGAAGATAATTTTTCCACTGACCAGAGTGTGTTGGTTGGCAGCTCATTTCCTAATGGGCCATGGCCTGGGGGTTGGGGACTGCAGTGCTAAAGGGAACCTATCCTAAAGAGAAGTGATCTGCAAGGGCCTGTTCACTCATGGTCTCCAATGAAATGGGCCCCAAATGAAGCCTGTCAGGAAGAGTAGAAGTGGGGTCTCCAGGAGGAATTGCCACAGTTGGGCAATTACACTATTTCTTCACTTCAGGATATCCATGCTTTTCTTAAAAACCCTATTGTAACACAGACACAGCTCAACTAGCATGATTGCATTTATTCTCATAAATATGCAGAACTGGAGAAGTGCAGGTCAGTTCTACAGAGTAGTATGGAAATACCACATGGTACCACTCCTATCTATGAGGTAAGCTTGCATACAACCCTGTCCCCAGGGGACTGTCACCTGCAGAACACCCAGCACTCTGAAATAAGGCAGTTCGGCTCTGGGCACCTTGGTGCCTTTATTGGTGGTATTTTGGTTTGTGACCCTTGGCCCGAAACAACTGACCATTTTTTTTTTTTTTTTTTTTTTTTTGAGACAGAGTCTCGCTTTGTTGCCTAGGCTAGAGTGAGTGCCGTGGCGTCAGCCTCGCTCACAGCAACCTCAAACTCCTGGGCTCAAGCAATCCTTCTGTCTCAGCCTCCCAAGTAGCTGGGACTACAGGCATGAGCCACCATGCCCGGCTAATTTTTTCTATATATATTAGTTGGCCAATTAGTTTCTTTCTATTTTATAGTAGAGACGGGGTCTCACTCTTGCTCAGGCTGGTTTCGAACTCCCGACCTCGAGCAATCCGCCCGCCTCGGCCTCCCAGAGAGCTAGGATTACAGGCGTGAGCCACCGCGCCCGGCCACAACTGACCATTTTTACCCTACTTCACTGCACACTGTCCCTCCAGGTCCCTGCAGCTTTTTCTGTGTGTGTGACAGACAAGGTCTCACTGTATTGCCCAGGCTGGAGTGCAGTGATATGATCACAGCTCACTGCAATCTCCAACTCCTGAGCTCCAGTGATCCTCCTGCCCCAGCCTCTTGAGTAGCTAAGACTACAGACATGTGTCCTCAAGCCTGACTGATTTTTGAAAAATTTGTGGAGACAGGGTCTTGCTATGTTGCCCAAACTGGTCTCAAACTCCTGGCCTCAAGCAATCTTCCTTGCCCTCCCAAAGTGCTGGGATTACAGGCATGAGACTGGCCCACTGCAAGCTTTTTCTACAAGGTACTGCATTCCTACAACGGGCTCAACCTGCTTTGAAAGATCCTCCCCAGGGACAGCTGCAGCTAAATACATCAGTGTTGATTACTGCAGCAACCACCCAGAGGGCCTTGGTTTTAGGGTCCTGCCCTCCTTAACCCTAGCAGCTGCCAAAATGCCCAAGCTACTCTGCCCTAACCAACTCCCCCATAGAAATGTGGCTCCATCTGGGTAGAATTGCAGAGTCCCAGTCCAGAAGAGAATAACATCTGCCTCCCCTACTCCCCAGACCCCAAGCTGGCGTGCTGCTGGTCTCTGTACCATCCCCCTCCTGTGGTACTACTAGCTCGTAGAATAAATCAGCCCCTAATTATTGTATTCCTCACAACCTTCCACAATTAGAGAAACACAAAGATTGTGCCCATTAAGTACTATCAATAATAGGACTATCCTCACAAGGATAGCTATCTGACCAGTAAGGCCTCTTTTTATCTAATCTTCTCAGTCTCTTAATCATCTCTTATAGAGCAAAAGGAAGCCAAATCATCCCTCATGTGCCTCTAGTGGTCCCAGGACACCAAGTGAAGCAACAGACTGGACACTTTCCCACATGGGGCCTATACCCTAATCTTGACCACCATGCCCTTGGGCTAGGAACCCTGGATAGGCCCACTGAAACCTCACTGTAGTCGTGGGTGAGGCAAAAAAATAAAGGAACTACTGACAAACTAAATTCTACAAAGGCTTGGTGTAGCAAGAGATGCTATCCACAGGGTCAGGGTAGGGGCAGTCACAAGGGAAATTATGCCTGTTTCTGCTGTGTTCAGGCTGGGGGCCAAGAAGCTATGTTATACCCAGAGGATTACTATAAAGCCTACTGAGTATCCACTGTGAGGACCATGCTGTAACCAGAACAATCTGGCAATAAAATGGTGCATGCTGGAATGAGGGGAAGCCCTCAGCACTGGCAGATTGATCTCAGGCAGGGGCCTAGAAGCTAGCTTAGGCCTCTCCTCCCCATCCTGTCTGTAAGCCTCTAGGCCAATGCCTACACAGCTATACCAGTGTACCTACTCTCACTCACTGCTACTTCTCAAGTTTAAAAAGCTAAACAAATAAGGCGGCACCAGACTGCTCCCTGCAGCTCTCTGGTGGTAAGAACAAAAACTGCAGGCACTGGGGCTAGAGTACCTTCAACCCAATCTTTAGCTGGACACCAGGTGAAAAGACTAGCCAAGACCAAGGAAATACAAATAAACAAATACGTACATGTTGGAACAGTTTCTCTCTAACTAGGGAAGGGCCCACCAGAGTCACTAAACCCACTCAGACAGTTGGACCAGCTGGGGATACCCCAGGTCCAGGGATTCTGGAGGCCATGATCCTGTTGGGTTATTAAGCAACCTGCTGTAATACCGCCATAGCTAGACAGGTGTAACCTGAAGAGGGTCAAAAGGACCCACTTTACGCTCTCTTAAAGGTAAACCTGTAACCCATCTTAGAGCTGGGATGAGGAGGAGAGCATGTGTAATTTCCCGAACTGGTCTCATACAGTTAAATTCTTCTTCAGATTCCCAGGCTACAACCCATAAAGTGCTATTTTCTGCCTCCATACAACACTATCCAGCATAGACTGGGCACAAAAGCTCTTCTTTTCCCCTCCTAAAGCACCATGACAAATACCAGTCAAGATGGCTGCAAGTGTTTTCTTTTGCCACCTTTGTGACCTAAAGCACCATGACAAATACCAGTCAAGATGGCTGCAGCAAGTGTTTTCTTTTGCCACCTTTGTCACCCACCATGAAAATCAGAATTCCTCTGTTCCTGCCCTTATTAAAGTGCCTTCTCCAAACTCTGCTCCAACAGCAGAAGAAAACTGCAGAATTCCACTTCTAACCGAACAGCCCAGATGTGGCCCCCTGGCCTGAGAAGCACCAGATAAGAGCTACCTGAAATATTACTGACTTCCCAGAGTCAGTGCCTCTAGTGACTCTGGGCTGACAGCAGTTCCCACTGCATTCTGTGAGCTATGAGGGGCCAACAGGGTTCTGTAGCCTCATGGTGAACAGGGCCCATCTTGGAAGGTTATGTCTACTGGAGGGTACAGGAAGAAGAGTCCCCAAGACAGCACCAGCAGCAGGAACATGTTGAAGAGGCCACAGGCTTAGGCGGAATGAGGTCTAAGTCCTCATCATCTGGAATCTCATCCAGGTGATACCCATCCTGGAGCAGCTGCCGGCTCACATCCTGGTTCACCTGCTAAGAGAAGGAGAGGAGGGAACTAGCCAAGATGCAAAGCAGAAATAACTGCCTCAAAGATGGGCCCACATTCCCTTACCAGGCTTCCTGTCCATGTTCCACTCCTAGGCCAAGCCCACACATCACTGAACTATAGGCGGAAGAGCCACCTTTACCTAGTTGTGCCTTACGCAGCAGTGAGCCTTGGCTTCGCTGGCACTGACCCCCCTCACATAAGCTGTTCTCACTGAAGATCCTTAGGCATCTGACATAAATATCTAATTCCAGATTATGTTTGAAAGGTAATACCTGACCTTTCCCACTGGGAACCTAGACTGATCCCTCTCAAGGCTGAATATGGCATGTCCCCCCCAAAAAAAAAATAATAAAAAAATAAACAAAAAAAAAATGCTCTGGAATTCATGCCAAAAAAATAAAATAAAATAAACAAAGGCTGAATATGGGACAATGATAACAGAACAATGCTCCAAAGTAGTGGAAGAGTATGGGTTACAATGGAACGGAGTGGGAAGCAGCTTTGTCTATATTGCCAGTTAGATGAGTTACCCTTCAATATCAGCAGAGCTGGATCCCTGCAAAATGGAACCTGTCAGCCTGGCATCACTAAGCAGAAGGAAAATAAATGGGGCTAAGAAAAACTGTAGAAGGACGGGCACAGTGGCTCACGCCTGTAATCCTAGCACTCTGGGAGGCCAAGGTGGGCGGATTGCTCAAGGTCAGGAGTTTAAAACTATGTAAGACTATGTCTCAAAAAAAAGAAAGAAAGAAAAACTGTAGAACTTCCTCTGGATCTTTGGTAAGTTTTCTTAGTTTTTTTTTTTGTTTTGTTTTTGAGACAGAGTCTCACTTTGTTGCCCAGGCTAGAGTGAGTGCCATGGCATCAGCCTAGCTCACAGCAACCTCAAACTCCTGGGCTCAAGCAATCCCGCTGCCTCAGCCTCCCGGGTAGCTGGGACTACAGGCATGCACCACCATGCCCGGCTAATTTTTTCTATATATATTAGTTGGCCAATTAATTTCTTTCTATTTATAGTAGAGACGGGGTCTCACTCTTGCTCAGGCTGGTTTTGAACTCCTGACCTCGAGCAATCCACCCGCCTCGGCCTCCCAGAGTGCTAGGATTATAGGCGTGAGCCACCTCGCCTGGCCTTTTTCTTAGTTTTAACACTTAGGCAATCAAGGAGGACATAATTTGCAAACTGCCTCCATTCTCTTTGGCAGCAACTCAAGAGATTAGCCAAGGATTTCCAGGAGAATAAGGAAGAAATAGCAGTGTACAGTCATGTCTCCAGCATGTCAGCTGTCAAAAGGAGTAAACTGTACATGCCAGAACTTTATGTCCCTGTGTTTGTCTGGGAAAATCCCTCTGGAAACATGTCCATAAGGCCAGCCCAGGAATGCTTTAGTCTGAGTTTTCATAGATGGAACAACTGAATAAACAGAAGTTGTTTAGCCTGGAAGAAAACAAGCTTGGTGGAGGATGGGTGGAGGAGCGACAGGAATACTAACCTCAGATAAAAGACATCAAAAGAAGGGAGAGTAGAGTTACTGTGTGACACTAGAAAACAGGACTAGGACCAATGAGTCCAGGCTACAAGAAACATTTCAGATTAATAAGGAAGACTTCTCTAAGAGCTACCCAAAGAAGGAACTGTGTGTGTGTGTTGGAGGGGTGGGCAGTAAGGCTTCTTGGAGATAGTACCCAATCACAAGAAGCATTCAAGTAAGCAGAGGCTAGTATACACTTAGCTGGGATCTAGCAAGAGGATTCCTTTTCTAAGCTATGGCCTAGAAGACTTTTGAGACTGTTTCCAGCCCTGATGATATATGGTCTCCTGGATTTTCAACAGCCCTCCTCAGACACCTATGCCCCTGGCTGGGGGAATAGCAGAGTGGAAGATTGGAGAACAGACCAGAAGTCTGGCACAGTGCTGTGCACACAGCAGGCACCGAACAAGCATTTGGCAGTAGCAGTGATGCTGCCTGCAGCCTGGCCCCGCGCAGAAACTTGCTCTGGACTTGCCTCTGCAGAGGAATACCCCGAGGAGTATCTGGATTCCAGCTCCCCATCACTAGGAGAAAAGGAAAACGGTCAGTTTAGGGGGATGTCTGTGGAGCACAGCTGCAAACAGCAAAGTGGAGAGCATGCAAGGGCGTCTGGAAGACTTGTGAAGCAAAGAACTCACACCCTACAACTCAAGCCCAGAATGTGCCTTGAGTAAAAGTGGTTCCCCTCAGTTGGATCTGGTATGGATGGGGTCACTCTCACTAACAGTACAGACATAATACAGCAGGACAGTTCCCCCAGACAACATTGGTCCTTCAAATCCTACAGCAGCATGATTACCTATGAATCAGCTAACCAAGCCATCCCAGGAAGGGGATGAGAAGAGAACAGACCTGGAATGGACATGAAGGACCTTGGAGGAGACAGAGAACAAAAGCACCAAGCCACCTGCAGTTCTAGCCAAGTCACTCCCCAAGGGATGTTTCCAAGGGAAGGACTCACCTGTCAGAGTCAAGGGACACCAGGTTTTCATCTGGACTCTGGCTAAGAGCAGTATAGCCCTTGTTAAACTTCACTGACCTGAGGGGAGATGGGGAAGAAGAGACCAAGCATTGATGAAAGCACTTACATTTCACAGGAAAAGCCAGAGTCCTTGTTGCTATAGAAAAAGAACTGACTGTACTACTCCTGACTCACCTTCTACCTGGTCACACAGCCACCAATGCCTGCAGCTCCAAGTACATAGTCCTCATTCCACTACCCCCCTCCCTGCTCTTGAGAAAAAGCATACCCCTTTCATGAACCAGGAAAAGTACTCTCCCCTGCACCCCCACCTTATTTAACCAGAGGACAGAAAAACCACAAGTCCTTGGGCAAATCCCTCCACCTCTCCAAGTTTTAACTCTTATCTATACAAGGAGGCACTGGATAAGGTATTATCCAGCTCTAAGAGTTTACTATTCTGTTTTTAAAAACAAAACAAAAATGGCACTATTTCCACACTGCTCTCCATCTTCACTCCTGGGACTCCAGCCACTATTCTTCTCCCGAACGTGGAAACTCAGATAATGGACGATCCTGTCCAATGACAGAACTTCCCTATTCCAAAGCCCTTTCACATTTTTAAAAGAAAAGAGGTTGTCCTTGTTCCTATTTTAAAGATAGGAACCTGACGGGTTGCCGTCAGGGGAATCACTAGCTCGGCCTTAATCGACGTGAGCACCCTGTCTCCCAGCCTGAGTGAGGATGAAAGACTTTTCTGAAAGCTGTCGGCATAGAGGAGGTGGCGCCTGATGAGACCTTTTCCCTGAAGAGTCGGGGCGGTTCGGCGAGGCCCCCAGCATGCCCTTTCTCCGCAGAACGGCCTTGGCCAGGTCCCGGTGCTTCTCTGGAAGTTAAAGGGCCCGGGTCAGCCGGAACCTCCCCACTCTGCAGTGTCTCCCCAGCTCGCTCTTTCCGAACGATTTTCAGGGGCGGGAGCAGGCTGAAGCTAACCCATTCCCTTTGAGGACAAGGCCCAGCAGCGTTCCGGAGCCCGCCCTCGGGAGCCGGCAGCCCTCCAAGGGCGGAGACCTCCCCCCACACCGGCCACACTCACGCAGCTTGGCCTGAATGGAGGGTGCGCGCGTCACCATGTAGGGCCCCCGCTTCTCCACGGCGGCGGGGGTGCGCTCCCCCGGCCGGAGAGCTCTGTTACCACTCTGCCCCGAGGGTGGCCCCACAGCTCCTAGCGCTGGGTCCGTGGCCCCGCCAGGTCGGGGTGTCCTGGCAGGAGCCCGCACCGCGCGCCCGTCGGGCTGCACAGCCGCCATGGCCTGGCCCCGCCCCTCGGGGTCGCGCAGCCCCACCCCGTGCCTAACAAGACTTCCGCCGGGCGGCGCGGCTCCCCTTCCGCAAGATGGCGGCGCGCAGGCGCGCACGTCTCTTCTGACCCTTTCCGGTCGCGCCGCTGTAGCCAGCCCGGCTGTTCCGCCCTTTAGTGAGTCTGGGCAGCGCCCGGGGGTCCCGCTGTTTGGGTTCTTGGAATTTGCAGTCAGCCTGAACCTGGCGATATTTAGCCTCAGTTCTGTTTCTAGTCGGAATTAAATACTGATATTGGGGGGCCGCGGGTGTGCGTCGGCGGGCGTCCACCGTTCAGGCCTTGGCGCGCGCGCTCTCGGCGCTCCTCGCAGGTCATCTCGCTGGGAGGGCTTCGCTTGCACTGAAAATAGCCGAATGAGGAAGAGAGGTATCAAGCCCAAGAGATTCAAGAACTTTGTTGAGGTGACACTAGAGGTAGTTCCTGGGCTGATCGATCTGACGTCAAACCCCCTGGTCCTTTTCAAGACCAGGCAGCGCCTGAGACCTTAGACGAGGCCTGGTCCTCTGTAGGCCTCAGTTTCCCTATTTTAAAATGGAACCAATGTCACTATCCGTCCTACAGTGACAAAGGCAAAAATAGGCGCTGGGAAGGAGAGTGAAAGTGCACTCTGAGTCTGTGTGGCAGAGTATGTGTCAAGGCTCTTGACTTCTCTGGCCCCCAAGGGATGTGCTTGTGGCTGGCTGGAAAAAGCTCTATTTTTGGAGGAACTGCTGCTAAATCTCATGAGGCTGTCCCTTGGGTAATTTATTGGCCTCCACAGGGTCAGTCAATAGTGTACAACCTCTGAGCCCCCAGGGCCACCCAGACTGTTGAGCAGCAGTACTGTGCCTTGGGCAGAATAGGAGAATAGAAAGAATTTAGGTCTGAGGTTTTTGAAAAGTCAGTAGCACAAAGGAATTACTATCTGGATAGATTCCCTCCCCCTACCACCACCCATGCATGATCTATTAGACAGTTTTTGACCTCCAGAAATAAACAGCAGGTTCATATGGCTCAACTTAATATTTAATCCTTATGACTTCTCAATGAAGCAAGTAATTACTCTTGTTATATAAATCTTGTTATACAAATGAGGCTTTGGCCAGTGTGGTGTGGTGGCTCATACATGTAATCTGAACGAGCACTCTGGGAGGCTGACATGGGAGGATCGCTTGAGATCAGGAGTTAGAGACCAGCCTGAGCGAGAGCGAGACTCTGTCTCTACTAAAAATAGAAAAAGTTGGTAGTGGAGGCAAGTCCCTGTAGTCCCAGCTGCTTGGGAGGCCGAGGCAGGAGATTTGCTTGAGCCCAGGAGTGTGAGGTTGCAATGAGCTATGATGACTCTATGGCACTCTAGCCTGGGCAACAGGGCAAGACTCTGTCGCAAAGAAAAAAAGAAGGAATGGTGGTCTGTTGATAGTTGTACCTGTCGACGGAAAAAAGCCAAACTCTGTAAAATAATTTTAAAGAGATTTATTCTGAGCCAAATTTGAGGACCATGATCCAGAGCCACTGCCAAGAGGCCTTGGGCAAGTGGACTCGCAGTGGCTGGGTTACAGTTCAGTTTTATACATTTTCAGAGAGACGGGGGTTACAGGCAAAGTCACAAATCAATACATGAGAGGCACACATTGGTTTGGCCCAAAAAGGTGAGACATCTCGAAGCGGGGGGTTACAGGTTATAGGTGGGTTTAAAGATTCTTTGGCTGGCAATTGGCTGAGAGAGTTAGAATTTATCTAGAAGACCAGAAAGGATGTGCTTACTTTAAGATAAGGGTATGTGCACTCTGGGAGGTCCAGACAGGAGGACATTTTAAATTTACAATAGGCGCCTGCTAGGATGCTTGAGTTAAGATATTTTAAATTTATGATAGGCATCTGCTAGGATGCTTGAGTTAAGACAGGGGCTTCCTATCTTTTAGGTGATGTTAATGCCATACCAGAATCAGGTCAGGAAGTAAACCACTGCTTCGTTTGGTTAACAAAAGCCACTTGGTGGGAATTTACCGTTTGTCAGCCTAACCCTGCTGGCCTCCTTACCATTTGCCAGCCTAACCCAGCTGGCCTCCTTAGGAAGGAGTTTTTAGCAAAAAAATTAGAGTTCAGTCCTCATACCCTACCTGGCCTGGATGTGGGCAGTTCCCTTTCCACTTAAGGAATTATGTTCACTAGGAACCTAAGAAAAATCTCCATTCCCTCCACCCCCCCAAAAATAAACAAACCCTAGGTTGTAAGATGATGAGGCTCCAGGACAAGAATTGCCACAGCACAGAAAGCACAAAGGTCTTCCTCACCCCTCTATTCAGACCTTAACTCACCACAGTGACTGCTGGCTCCCCTGCTAGGCATGGGGACCCTCAGCTCCTCCACTCAGCAAAACCGTATTCATCTATGTGGCAGGTGGTATGCTAAGTCCTGCAGCCCTAATGAAGACAGATAAGGTACCTACCAGTCCCAGGTTTCCAGTCTTGTTTCTTTTCTTTTCTTTTCTTTTTTTAAGAGACAGAGTCTCTGTTGCTCAGGCTGGAGTGCGGTGATGTGATCATAGCTCACTACAGCCTTGAACCTCTGGGCTCAAGTGATTCTCCTCCTGCCTCAGCCTTCCAAAGTGCTGGCATTATAGGCATGAGCCACTGTGCCCAGGCCCCAAACAGTCTTGTTTCCTTTTTTTTTTTTTTTTTTTAAGACAGAGTCTCGCTTTGTTGCCCAGGCTAGAGTGAGTGCCATGGCATCAGCCTAGCTCACAGCAACCTCAATCTCCTGGGCTCAGGCGATCCTCCTGTCTCAGCCTCCCGAGTGGCTGGGACTACAGGCATGCACCATCATGCCCGGCTAATTTTTTCTATATACATTAGTTGGCCAATTAATTTCTTTCTATTTATAGTAGAGACGGGGTCTCACTCTTGCTCAGGCTGGTTTCGAACTCCTCACCTCGAGCAATCCACCCGCCTCGGCCTCCCAGAGTGCTAGGATTATGGGCGTGAGCCACCTCGCTCGGCCCAGTCTTGTTTCTTTGTTGTTATGTGTGGGAAGACCTTGGGGGAAGATTTTTGACTATTAGGAATAAGGACTCCCACCCTGGCTTTTGAAACTGCCATTTGGCAGTTACATTCTTTTTTTTTTTCTGAGACAGAGTCTCACTTTGTTGCCTGGGCTAGAGTGCCGTGGCATCAGCCTAGCTCACAGCAACTTCAAACTCCTGGGCTCAAGTGATCCTTCCTCAGCTTCTCGAGTAGCTGGGACTATAGGCATGTGCCACCATGCCCGGCTAATTTTTTCTCTATATATATTTTAGCTGGCCAATTAATTTCTTTCTAATTTTAGTAGAGATGGGGTCTCACTCTTGCTCAGGCTGGTTTTGAACTCCTGACCTTGAGCGATCCTCCCACCTCGGCCTCCCAGAGTGCTAGGATTACAGGTGTGAGCCACTGTGCCCGGCCTGGCAGTTACATTCTTTATCTTTGGCTCCAAATCATGGGCCCACCCATTCTCATGGTCCTGGGATAAATGAGTCTCCATCATCAGTTGAGAATTCTGGTTCTGCTGTCACTGGAGCTAAATTCCTTCATATAGGCAAGTATCTGCGGTTAGACATTAAAAGGGATGAAGGACGGTGTTTTTTTTTTATCCTGCTATTTCCCTTTCAAGCTTTCCTTCCCCTTCTCAGAATCCACTGTCTCACCAGGTTTCAGCCAATAGCCCAAGAACCTCTCCCATTATTGGTAGAGCCCAGATAACCCAGATGGAGCTCATGAATCTGCAAGTCTTTCTGGGCTCCCAGGTCATCAGTGCCACCTTTGTCTCCACATTAGCTAGTCATATGCAAAGGCATAGCCACAGCGGTGGAGGGCTGCTATGGTTTGGATATGGTTTCAGTCCCCACCAAACCTCATTTTGAAATTTGATACCCAAAGTTGGAGATGGGGCCTAGTGGGAGGTGTTTGGGTTATGGAGGCAGATCCCTCATGAATAGATTTATGTCCTCACTGGGGGGCAAGGGGGAGTTCTCACTGTTGGTTCCTGTTAAAAAGAGCCTGCACCTTCCTCCTCCCCTGTCTCTCTTACCAAATGGTACTTACACAAGCCTGCTCGCCCCCTTTGCCTTCTGCCATGAATAGAAGCAGCCTGAAGCTCTCACCAGAAGCTAAGCATATGCCAGTGCCATACTTCTGTTACAGCCTGTAGAACTGTGAGCTAAATAAACCTCTTTTCTTTATAAATTACCCAGCCTTAGGTAACAGAAAACGGATTAAGGACCTAACCCAACCAGAATCATCTCACCTTTGGTGTTCAACCAAACTTCCCCAATGCAGAAAAATGGCAAATTGAACAATGCCTCTGCAAAATGTAAAGATGGACTGTGCAGCTAAGGCAGGAAAAACTACAGTGATATCTAGCAAAGCTTAGGAGAGAACAGCTAGGCTTAAGCTATTTTCACAAGCATAAAAAAAATTTTAAAAAAAGATTATAACAAATAGGACATGGCCAGGTGAGGTGGCTCATCCTTATTATTTCAGCACTCTGGGAGGCCGAGGTAGGAGGACCATTCAAAGTCAGAAGTTTGAGACAACCAACCTGGACAACACAGCAAGACCCTGTCCCTACCAAAAAAAAATTATCCAGCTGTGATGGCTTGAGCCTGTAGTCCCAGCTGCTTAGGAGGCTGAAGGAGGATTGCTTGAGCCCAGGAATTTAAGGTTACAGTGAGCTATGACTGGGCCACTACATTTCAGCCTACATTTTTTGTCTCTAAAAAATAAATAATAAAAATCAAATAGAACATAATCTAGTAATCTTTCATTCTCCTCAGAACCCTGCAAGGTAGCTCCCATTTTCAGATAAGAAAACCGTGTCACAGAAAGGGTGGGTAACTTATCCAGTCATATGGCTGCTAAGCAGATTGGAATTTGATCACAGGTCTAAATTCAAACCCCACTATTCCATCTTTTTCTTTTTTTTTTTGAGACAGAGTCTCGCTTTGTTGTCCAGGCTAGAGTGAGTGCCGTGGCGTCAGCCTAGCTCACAGCAACCTCAAACTCCTGGGCTCGAGTGATCCTTCTGCCTCAGCCTCCTGAGTAGCTGGGACTACAGGCATGTGCCACCATGCCCGGCTAATTTTTTATATATATATATCAGTTGGCCAATTAATTTCTTTCTATTTATAGTAGAGACGGGGTCTCGCTCTTGCTCAGGCTGGTTTTGAACTCCTGACCTTGAGCAATCCGCCCGCCTCGGCCTCCCGAGAGCTAGGATTACAGGCACTATTCCATCTTATTGCTACATTATGCTGTCTTCTATCAGCTGGTAGGTATATGTAATAAAAAACTAGGATAAACAGACATCATGTCCCTCCTGAGGGGATATAATTAGAATTTCATATGTATTATTCTTTTTTTTTAATGGCAATTTAATATCTTTTCAGAAAATTCCCAACTTACAAATTACTTACAAATTAGTATGCATTTGTGGCCGGGCATGGTGGCTCACGCCTATAATCCTAGTAGTCTGGGAGGCCAAGGCAGGTGAATTGCTTAAGGTCAGGAAGTCGAGACCAGCCTGAGCAAGAGCGAGACCCCATCTCTATTATAAAGAAATTAATTGGCTAACTAAATGTATATATACATATAAAAAAAATTAGCCAGGCATGGTGGCGCATGCCTGTAGTCCCAGCTACTCGGGAGGCTGAGGCAGGAGGATGGCTTGAGCCCAGGAATTTGAGGTTGCTGTGAGCTACGCTGGCGCCACGGCACTCTAGCCCAGGCAACAGAAGTGAGACTCTGTCTCAAAAAAAAAAAAAAAAAAAAAAAAATTAGTATGCATTTGTGAATATGTTTCACAAATAAACACATCATTCATCCTCTTAAGTTCAGCCTTCTATAGGTGTCATGGACCATTTACAACACAAAACACAAACGCGCAGAACACAAAAACGCAGACACACGTACAAAGGGTAGACTGGTTGACTCGAGTAATAATACACCGGGTCTGTTTTATTTTTATACTCTAAAAGATTAAAGTTAGTTCCTTGTATGTAACCACCCAGGTGTGGCAGCAATAGCCATAAATTCCAGAATAGCCTTAGGGAAGCAGATATCCCCTGACTCAGAATTTCAAGGTGGTTGCTCTAGGCACTAGGCATAGATAAAGGACCGAGATTAGCAAGGATGGGCATGGTGAGCCACAGGGGGCATTTCTCATCCCCAGCTTCTCTTAGGGTGACCCCTTAAGGTCTTTGACTGAACCCTGGCGGCTGTGCCTGGCTTAGGTCGCCCCTCCCTTGAGGGGGTCTTACCCGTCATTGACTAACCAGCCATCTTATGGGGTGTACACAGCAATCACAGGAACAATATGTTTATTGTGTGGCTTCTAGACCCCCAGTGCCATGGGGCGGGGCTGCTCTTGCTAGTTGCAGCTCAGGTCCTTTGTTATGCCTCTAGGCGACACCTTTGTTTATCACAGGGAGCTTGTCCGGAACAGATTACTTTCAAATGCTCTGGGCACGTACATTACTCACTAAATATAATTCTTAAACTAGGAAAATATATGTCAGTCCCCTACAAATATGAGTTTTCTGGGGCTCCAAGATGACTGCTTTTAGTCAGAGCTGGTGTTTCCTGGAGCCCCAGCCTTGACATCAAGACTATTGGGTGCAGCTGTGCTCTACAAGAGCAGGGTCCATTCTAGAGTGCCAGTGTCTTGGAAATTTCCACAGGCACAAGCAGCTTCTGTTATTTTCCATTTGCACAGTGCAGATGCCATTTCTGTTGCAGCCCAAGTTCATATATCCAGGTGCTTATAGAGTCTACGACTTTTCTCTTTCTTTTTTTTTTTTTTTTGAGACAGAGTCTCGCTTTGTTGCCCAGGGTAGAGTGAGTGCCATGGCATTACCCTAGCTCACAGCAACCTCAAACTCCTGGGTTCAAGCAATCCTACTGCCTCAGCCTCCCGAGTAGCTGGGACTACAGGCATGCGCCACCATGCCCGGCTAATTTTTTGTATATATATTTTTAGTTGGTCAATTAATTTATTTCTATTTTTGGTAGAGACGGGGTCTCGCTCAGGCTGGTTTCGAACTCCTGACCTTGAGCAATCCGCCCGCCTCGGCCTCCCAAAGTGCTAGGATTACAGGCGTGAGCCACCGCGCCCGGCCTTGCTTTGCTTTTTTATTTGCAGCTGGCTGCATTTTCATTTCATCACCATTCGTTTTGTTCTCCAGGAGTCGCTGGTGTTGGTACTGAAAGGTCACAGGATCTCTTCTAGCAGGAGGATGACAATACAGCAGCTTACCATTGACATAATCCTTTAGGATACAGCGAGCAGATCGAGGTTGGTCTGGCTGCCCGTGTGCTGTCATGAATCCTCACATATATCCATAAGCTGTCAACAGTTCTTCTGATGTTAGAGGTCGATGGGGATCTTCATCCTCTCGAGGCTTTATGATATTAATGCCATAGGTAGCTTCTAAAACATGTCTTGAAATATTCTGGCAAACTAGTGATACAGGTGGGATGTGATCTCTCATCCAGTCAATTGGGAGGATTCCACTGCAAATCATTTTTGCCTTGGTATAGACACAAAAGATGGCATCACTAGGCCTGGGCTGTCTCCTAAGCAGAGGTCAGGGTCCACGTAGAGAATCTGGAAATGCTTGCTGTGACCAGGGGTGGCAGATTCTTGTTGCCCATGATGGTGCTGATTGTTGAACTCTTACCAACATTAGGATAGCCCACCAGTCCAACAGTAAGTTGCCCATCTTTCACCTTCTGTATAGCTGCTTAAACAGCTCCAGTAATTCCTGCTTCGACACTAGGTGGCTAAAACTGTGTATCTGCCTCTTCTGTGGGGCTTTGTTCAGAATCTGCAGCACAGCTTTCCTTCCAGTCCTGGCCACAGGCCTCTTCCTCATGGAAGCTGTCTTCTTCTGAACACGTCTGAAAATCTTCCTTCTCCTCCTCCTGACAGTCCTCATACTCAGTGTTGTCTTCATCTGTAGTGGAATCTTCACTAAGTGAGAGAGAATCCAGGAGATATTCAGTCTCACTGTCTGGAATTTCAGACTCATCAATACTGGAATTTTCGGCTAGGCATGGTGGCTCACGCCTGTAATCCTAGCACTCTGGGAGGCCGAGGCGGGAGGATTGCTCGAGGTCAGGAGTTCGAAACCAGCCTGAGCAAGAGCGGGACCCCGTCTCTACTATAAATAGAAAGAAATTAATTGGCCAACTAATATATATATAAAAAATTAGCTGGGCATGGTGGTGCATGCCTGTAGTCCTAGCTACTTGGGAGGCTGAGGCAGGAGGATCGCTTGAGCCCAGGAGTTTGAGGTTGCTGTGAGCTAGGCTGACGCCATGGCACTCACTCTAGCCTGAGCAACAGAGTGAGACTCTGTCTCAAAAAAAAAACACAAAAAAAACTGGAATTTTCAAACTCAGTTGTGTTGCCTTCTCCATGATCTCCATTTACTTGTTCCTTAGAGTCACCATTCAGTTTAATAGCTCTAGCCAAGGCTGACCAGAAAATAACCTTCACATCTTTTTTGAAGTATGTGGCCCAGGCATGCCGCTGCTCGGCAGTCAGTAAGTCTGCCTTGTTGATCAGAATGATGTTCTTATTGGCATCAATTTCTTTCACATAACATTCCAAATCCTAACATCTAAATAGGAGTGGGTTTTGAGCATCTACTATCTGGACCACAATATCACTTCTCTCAATGACTCTTCAGAGCTGGCGGCAAAAGTCCAAATTTCGCTCAAATGGAGTCAATATCAGCTTTTGTTCCTCTTCTAGCCAGACAAGCTGATGTCTACATTCTAGAAAATTATCTTTCTCTGCTTGTTTGGGTTCTTCTGGGCTAGTTTTTTTGTCCCACTTTGGTCTCCTTGTGTATACCAATACAATTCTTGTGTATACCAATACACAAGAATTGTTTGTTTTCACAGAGCTGGAACCCAATCTACTAAGTGAAGTATCTCAAGAATGGAAATACAAGCACCACGTGTTCTCACCATCAAATTGGTATTAACGGATCAACACCTAAGTGGACGTATAGGAATAACATTTATTAGGTGTTGGGCAGGTGGGAGAGGGGAGGGGATGGGTATATACAAACATAATGAGTGAGATGTGCAACGTTTGGGGGATAGTCATGCTTGAAGCTCTGACTCGAGGGGGGAGGGGGGCCATGGGCAATATATGTAACCTTAACATTAGTACCCACATAATATGCTGAAATAAAAAAAAAATGGAAAAAAAAAAGAATTGTTTGTTTTGTTCATGGAGCTTCTTAATTCTCTGGCTCTCCTCAAAAGACAAAAGTCCAGTTGCAGCCCAAGGGAACACAATGTTAATGTTAAGTTTCTCAACTGTGAACTCTGTTTCTGCAAGTTCTGCAGTTGCAAGGAAGTCATCAAGGGAGCTCTGTTCAGTCACTAACTGAAGATTAAGACGACCCCAATCATAGCCATCACTGAGTTCACCTGTATGCAACTATGAGTAAGACACAGGGTAATAAATACAGCTGCTCTCCACATCCAAACAATCTCCAAACCTCCTTGCAATTGCAACTATTCTGTGGTCTTGTCACCTTTGCTTCTTAGTAATAGGCTTTGTAATTTAGAAGTTGGTTGATCATAGCTCATTGCAGCCTTGAACTCTTAGGTTCAAGCAGTCCTCCTGCTTCGGCCTTCCAAGTACTGGAATTACAGGCATGAGCCACCATGCAGGCCTAATTTCCTATTATTTTAGGTTAAGAGTTGGCAAACTTTCTATAAACAGCCAAACAGTAAATATTTTTGACTTTGTGGACCATGCAGTCTCTGGCCCAAATATTCAACTCTGTCACTGTAATGCAAAAGCAGCCATAGATAATGCACAATGTGAACTTAATGCCACTGAACCGTACACTTAAAAATGGTTAATATAGTAAATTTTACATATTATTTCACTACAATATTGGTTTATTTACTAATTAGAGATGCAGTCTGACTCTGTCACCCAGGATGGAATGCAATGGTGCAATCACAGCTCACTGCAGCCTCAAACTCCTGGTCTGAAGTCATCCTCCCTTGTTAGCTTTCTGAGTTGCTGGATTACAAGCATGAACCACCGTGCCTGGTACCACAACTTATTAAAAAGGAAAAAAGGGCAGTCAGGCCGGGCGTGGTGGCTCACACCTGTAATCCTAGCACTCTGGGAGGCCGAGGCGGGCAGATTGCTCGAGGTCAGGAGTTCGAAACCAGCCTGAGCAAGACCCCGTCTCTACTAAAAATAGAAAGAAATTAATTGACCAACTAAAAAATATATATACAAAAAATTAGCCGGGCATGGTGGTGCATGCCTGTAGTTCCAGCTACTTGGGAGGCTGAGGCAGGAGGATCACTTGAGCCAGGAGATTGAGGTTGCTGTGAGCTAGGCTGACGCCACGGCACTCACTCTAGTCTGGGCAACAAAGTGAGACTCTGTCTCAAAAAAAAAAAAAAAAGGGCAGTCATAGATAATATGCTAATGAATGAATGAGGCTATGTTCCAACAAAACCTTGGTTATGGACACTGAATTCTGAATTTCATGTCATGAAATTTTCATGTCATGAAATATTTTTTATTAATTTTTTTCAAATATTTAAAAATGGAAAGACAATTCTTAGCTTGCAGGCAGTACCAAACAGATGGTGGGCTAAATTTGGCCCATGGGCCATAGATTGCCCACCTCCATCTTGGAGATAAAGAAAATACATAATGTGAGCATGCATGTTGAATGGTAGGGCTTATTTTTGCAGTCTGAAGTGTAGCTGTAACATTTTACTACATGGCCAATGGTATGTTTTTCCCCCTAGCCATTAGATAACCAGGGACAATGGTATGTTTTGATCAACATCTTACAGTGAGTGGATGGGGGAAAATACTGGTTCTGAGGTACTTCCTCTTAAAAGTCAACATTTACAGAAAAACTTATCATAGTACCTGTCTAAGTAGAGATGACTGACTCAGGCAAAACAAAATTTTGAAATCTCAGTCGAATTTAAGACACAAAGGAAACAGTAACCATTTTCCATCTACTGGTTCTATCCAGCTACACACTAAACTTTTAGCATGTGAAAGAAACACCAATCTTTCAAATTGCCCTCATTGCCCAAGATCACTCCTTCACCTGCAATTTGGCCTCAGCTCCCTCAGTTCCATTGTGGAAAAACTAACATTTGTTAAGCATCATTATATGCTTATTGGCTTCACCTAAACTCATTTAATCCTCAGGAAAATGGCTTTTAAAAGTTCTCCATTCAGCCGGGCGTGGTGGCTCACGCCTGTAATCCTAGCACTTTGGGAGGCCGAGGCGGGCGGATTGCTCAAGAGCGAGACCCCGTCTCTACTATAAATAGAAAGAAATTAATTGACCAACTAAAAAATATATATACAAAAAATTAGCCGGGCATGGTGGTGCATGCCTGTAGTCCCAGCCACTCGGGAGGCTGAGGCAGGAGGATCGCTTGAGCCCCGGAGTTTGAGGTTGCTGTGAGCTAGGCTGATGCCATGGCACTCACTCTAGCCGGAGCAACAAAGCGAGACTCTGTCTCAAAAAAGAAAAGTATATACATGTGCACAACAGAGAAATGTTTGGAAGCATGGTCATCAAAACACTAACAGTGGTTATAGCTGGGTGGTGGAATTTCAGACACTTTTTACATTCTTGTTTTTGGTATTGTTTCATGAACATGCATTATCATGATTAGGAAAAACAGTAAAGACATTTTTATTGGAAGAAAAAAAGACCTATATCAAAATTTTCTTTAAAAAAAAGTCTAACATTCCTTCCTTATAGTCGTGCTTTAAAAAGACAAACTTTGCCGGCTGGGCTCAGTGGCTCACACCTGTAATCCTAGCACTCTAGGAGGTTGAGGTCAGGAGTTGGAGACCAGCCTGAGCAAGAGTGAGACCCCCTCTCTACTAAAAATAGAAATAAATTAATTGGCCAACAAAAAATATATACAAAAAATTAGCCAGGCATGGTGGTGCATGCCTGTAGTCCCAGCTACTCAGGAGGCTGAGGCAGCAGGATCACTTGAGCCCAGGAGTTGGTTACTGTGAGAGAGGCTGATGCCACGGCACTCTAGCCCAGGCAACAAAGCAAGACTCTGTCTCAAAAAAAAAAAAAAAAAAAAAAAAAGTTACTCTCTTCTTTCCCTCTAAATGTACCTGCTCCCACAACTTCAGCCTTCAGCCTAGTTCACATCTGCCTCCGAAGGGCCTCCTTGAAGTCTCGCTTTTTGCTGTTTCAAACCTTAAATTCTTCTCTCTAGTCTCAGTCTCTTTTCAGAGCTCTAGGCATACATACCTTCCCCACTGATGCCTAAAATTAAACAGATCCAGAATCAAATGTAGCAACTTCTCTATTCCCACCAAGCTCCCCTTTTTGCTGACTATTTTCCTAGGAATGGCATCATCACTCAAATCTATAAAACTGGCCGAGTTCTCATTTCCTCCCATTGAATTAGTTATCAACTACACCTCAGTAATGTGATGCTCAAAATTCATCTCTTTCCATTTCTACTCCTGTCACCCTAATTCAAAATCCTCATTAAGTTATAGGCACACTGTACAACTTTGTAATTTTTGTGCCTATCTCCAGTGTCTCTGGGGTCCAATTCTGTCTCTCCTGTTCATTGCTCTATCTTCAGTGCCTGGCAAGTTTGATATACAGTAGGTGTTCAGTAAGTGTTTGCAGCATGAAGACCATCATAGCATTTATTTCACCCTCATAGATAAGTGTGAACCTATGTTTCCTCCTCTGCTCCCTCCCATGACCTTGAGAACACAGACCATTTTACCTTCCCCCTATATGATAAGAGCCCATGACACTGACATGGTGGTCCTCTTTCAGCTCATTATGGCAAATCTTTTCGATCTTGGTAACTTAAGGTTTAAATGTGATTATGTATGCACATATGTTTAAAAAAGAAAATCTCTCTTCCTCACTCCAGTGCTCCTAAGACCAAACATATCATACAAAATTGCCTTTTAGACCAAATATTAACACCCCACCCTCATCCTCTAGGCTTCAACTTAAATGTCACTTCCTCAGAAGCCTTCTATTTTCTCACAGAACCCATATGTACATTCATAGAACTTTTAAAATCTGCCATACCTGTATATGTGATTACTCTGTTTACACTCTCACTCCCACACCACCCCCTCCATATTCAGGATTTATGAGGTTCATTGCTGGGAAGAAGGAACAGGGAAGGATCTGGAGGAAAGCTATAAAGCAGTGGTGACTGGGATGCTATACTACACAGAGCGAGGGGGAAAGAGCTGGCGAAAAAGGAGATCAAACTAAGAACCGAACCATGGCCTAACTACACATTAAACAAACATATGTGCTGTTTTAGTTTATTTCACATTTCTACTTCTTAAAAAGGGAGAGGGGATTTGCTGGTAGGGGATCAGCCTTTACAAAACGTCATTGGTGTTAAAACCTTATTCAAACTGATTTTAGTAACAATTCCTTACATGGTTTTAGGAGAGAAGGTATCTAAATTTCAACCTAATATTAACCCTATTTCTCTGATACTGTGGTCAGGACTGGCTACACTATTACATAAGTCACACAGACTTAGAACTTCCTTATCCAGTAGCTGGCTTCTAGTATTATGGGGCTTCTAAAGCAAAGCAGGATTTATGTGTTTTACTCAGTTTCTTTAATCAGAACGCTTCCAAATCCGCCACAGCAAATGCTGTGATGTGCAAGGCAATCACTACACTGACAGGGACACTGCTATGGAGGAACAGATAGGGAAGGAAAGGGGCACTAAGAGAGACATACAGTATGAGAGGGCTTGGCTGCTGCACAGCACATCCTCAAGACTATCTCAATGACCACTTTTAAACCTCATTTCACTTGTTTTGGGAAAGTACACAATTTGATCCATTCCCACAGATAACTAGTCACCTAAGCCTAAGGTGTCAATAAGAAAATTTTATATAAATGCCTTCTAGCCTTGAGCAAATTTGCCAGCCAGAGCACTCGAACATGTTGATGAAACTGACTTTCAAATCGGATGGTTTCCAGAGAATGAAAGTGGTTCTCTCACCATGTAAGAAGGCAACCCAACTGGGAAACCAATGACCCTATGACATTTCACTTTCTGATTCTCAATGTAAACACATGAAACAAATACCTAATTTCAGTTCAAACTCATTTCCCTTTTATTAAAGTCCAAGTTACCATTACATGGTTTGGTACCCAATAAAGGAAAACATTTTCAAATAAGGTAATATGTTATCATCAGTATTTCCAGGTGACTGTTTGTAATCAAGTAGTAATATCAATAAATTCTTAGGAAGCCCATCTGTAATAGAAAACACAAAGAATAAGAAAAAGCTAGAAATCTTATTTAAAAATAACATTTAGAGCTACACTCCAGGAAAAACACCCTTTCTCTGTAGCCCCTTCTGCTCTTATAATACTTAATCCTGTCTATAGTCAACTCACAGGGAACTAGCTTTGTGGCTTTTCTGCCATTTATACCACTAGTACTTACTGGGGTAGTCTTCTTTTCCAATTAGAAAAGCATTTGGTAGCTGCCCCTTAAAAAAAATTTTTTTTTTGGGAAAAGTATGTTACTGCAGTTAGAATATATTCCATATAACATGGATCTTCTGGACCCCGGGGAAATAACATATGATAAAATGAAAAATTAAGAGTTGAACCATAGACAAAAATTTTCAGAAATGTAACTAGGCCCTGTGTGATGGCTCACGCCTATAAGCCCAGCATTTTGGGAGACTGAGGCAGGATCGCTTGAAGCCAGGAGTTTGAGACCAGCCTGGGCAACATAGCAAGATGGAACTCGGCCCCCACTCTTTGAGGCATTGGTCATGGAAAGACCCTGCTTAAAAAAAAAAAAAGCCAGGAATGGTAGTATAGCTCCCAGCCAGGACCTGTAGTCCCAGCTATTGAGCCCAGCGTGCAAGGTTACAGTGGGCTATGATGGCACCACTGTACTCCAGTCTGGGTGACAGAGTGAGACCCTGTCTCTAAAATATATTTTTTTAAGAAATAATTTTTTATATATATATAAAAACTAGGTATGAGCCACCACATCTGGCTATATTTATATATATATATATATATCCTTTTTTTTAGACAGGGTCTTGCTCTATTGCCTGGGCTAGAGTACAGTGGCATCATCCATCATAGCTCACTACAACCTCCAACTCCTGGGCTCAGTGATCTTCCTGCCTCAGCTTCCCAGGTAACTGGGACTATAAGCAAATACTACCACGCCCAGCAAATTTTTAAAATTTTCGCTGGGATTACAGGTGTAAGCCATTGAGCCCGGCCCAGAAATCTTTAATAACACAAAATTCTTACCATATATTATAAAGATGAGCTGCCTGATTTCACGGAGCTTGTGTTGGTGAGGGGGTGAACAAAGACAAAATGAAAAGATCAGGGGACAGCATGATCTGATGCCTGTAATCCCAGAACTTTGGGAGGCAGAGGCAGGAGGATCACTTAAAGGCCAGGAGTTCAAGACCAGTATGAGTAAGAATGGGACCCTGTCTCTATAAAAAATTAGCCAGGCGTGGAGGCACATGCTTGTAGTCCCAGCTACTTGGGAGGCTGAGGCAAGATCACTTGAACCCGTAAGTTTGAGGCTGCAGTGAGCTATTCTGAGTCCACAGCACTCCAGCCAGGGCAACAAAGCAAGACTTTGAGTCAGAAAAAGGACAGGCATGGTGGCTCATGCCTATAATCCCAGCACTCTGGGAGGCAGAGGCATGAGGATTGCTTGAGGTCAGAAGTTCGAGATTAGCCTGAGAAAGAACAAGATCCCATCTCTGCTAAAAATAGAAAAAAATTAGCCAGGCATGGTGGTGTGAGCCCATGTTTCCAGCTACTTGGGAGGCTATGGTAGGAAGATTGCTTGAGCTTGAGATTGTAGTGAGCTATGAAGACACCACTGTACTTTAGCCAGGGTGAGAGAGGGAGACTCTGTCTCAAAAAAAAAAAAAAAAGAAAGAAAGAAAAATAATAGTATCTGAAATCTAGGTGTGGGTACATGGACTCATTATATGGTCCTCTAAGCTATTTTTTATGCTTATAATAGTTTATACAGATTTTTACTGCCTTTATACCAGTAATAAAACAATGATAACAACTAGAAATAATTTCAGTTCATTAAATTTATCATCATTGGTACTTTCTAAATCTCTTTATGCTCATGGCCACTACCTCTAGCAAGAACATTAAAAGGTCTTATCTACCAGAGAGCACCAAAATGTCATCTCCTCATCCCTCCCTGGATTGTTCTTCTCCTGCCTTGTTCAGTGGTTTGTTGCTTACCCATGGTGTTTACACTTTGTCAAGGCCCAGTTCCTCGGGAGTGGAGATTCCCAATTCATTTAAAGTTGGTCTAAGTTCCTGGATGACATAGGGATAGATTTCCTTATGAGGTCCTGCTTTGTCCTGATGGCAAAGAGAATATTCACATTTAACTCTCTGAAAAGCTCTTTCTTAATAAAATGAACTTGAAAAAGGTTTTAATTACATACAGAGGCTAGTAGCATAAAATACAGGTCATCTACTTTTTAGTTAACACATTTGTTCATAAAAAGAGCGTCTTATATAGGCATTATTCAGGTAGTTTTTTTTTTTTTTTGAGACAGAGTCTCACTCTGTTGCCAGAGCTAGAGTGCCATGGCGTCAGCCTAGCTCACAGCAACCTCAAACTCCTGGGCTCAAGCGATCCTTCTGTCTCAGCCTCCCAAGTAGCTGGGACTACAAGCATGCGCCACCATGCCTGGCTGATTTTTTGTATATATTTTTAGTCGGCCAATTAATTTCTTTCTATTTTTAGTAGAGACAGGGTCTTGCTCTTGCTCAGGCTGGTCTCGAACTTCTGAGCTCAAACGATCTACCCGCCTCGGCCTCCTAGAGTGCTAGGATTACAGGCATGAGCCACCACACCCGGCCCAGGTAGGTTTTTAAGACTAAGACACTTACACTAAATCCAGAAAAAGTATTTCACAGTCTTGAATTACTGGAAAAGAAGGTGGTGATGACAGAATTCTGCGAAGGCAATTAAACATGCCCAGCAGGCAACAGAAATAATTAAGTTAACACAGGAAAAATACTTTCATTTGCCTCCAATTTGAGACCCTAACTGAATTAACTACCAGTGCTGAATGGATTGACAGCCTACAGAACCCTTAATTATCTTACCCATTATAGATAAAGTAATGTCACACTTTCCCTTAACAGACCTTGAATTTCTTTCTTACAGACCATAATGTCTTTTCATGGAGAGCTTTGCTTAGAGAATATACACGCCCAGAGCAGAATTTTCACAACATACAATTATACCTGTATTGTTACAAGGTTCCTCAAGAGCAAATATTAAAAAGTCAAATGAACTAAGAAAGTGCCAAGCTGCTATTCTTCTGCTTCAACAAATTCTAGGTCTCCTTAATTATATTTTTTAAATTAAAATTCATGTTTAAGGCCGGGCGCGGTGGCTCACGCCTGTAATCCTAGCTCTCTGGGAGGCCGAGGCGAGCGGATTGCTCGAGGTCAGGAGTTCAAAACCAGCCTGAGCAAGAGCGAGACCCCGTCTCTACTATAAATAGAAAGAAATTAATTGGCCAACTAATATATATACAAAAAATTAGCCGGGCATGGTGGCGCATGCCTGTAGTCCCAGCTACTTGGGAGGCTGAGGCAGGAGGATTGCTTGAGCCAGGAGTTTGAGGTTGCTGTGAGCTAGGCTGACGCCATGGCACTCACTCTAGCCTGGGCAACAAAGCGAGACTCTGTCTCAAAAAAAACAAAACAAAACAAAACAAAAATTCATGTTTAAAATGCAATATATTAGGCTGGGCGTGGTGGCTCACGCCTGTAATCCTAGCACTCTGGGAGGGTGAGGCGGGCGGATTGCTCGAGGTCAGGAGTTTGAAACCAGCCTGAGCAAGAGTGAGACCCGTCTCTACCATAAATAGAAAGAAATTAATTGGACAACTAATATGTATAGAAAAAATTAGCTGGGCATGGTGGTACATGCCTGTGGTCCCAGCTACTCGGGAGGCTGAGGCAGAAGGATCACTTGAGTCCAGGAGTGTGAGGTTGCCGTGAGCTAGGCTCACGCCACGGCACTCACTCTAGCCTGGCCAACAAAGTGAGACTCTGTCTCAAAAAAAAAAAAAAAGTAATATATTTGTTAATTACAAAAAACCTAGAAACTATAACCAAACAAGAGGGAGAGGAATTAGGATATATTCTCCTACATTTTCATATGTATGTATTTTTTTAAAAAATAAAATGGAGTCACACCACAAACACTGTTTCATAACGTTCTCTAGTTAATATGCCACAAATATGCTCAATGTCAAACACATTTCTTTAATATCAGTAGTTGTGTAGTAATAATCTGTTCTGGGAAGTCTCATTTTAAGAAACCACTAAGAATATTTAATTTCGTATCACAAATAGCAAAAAGATGAAACCTTTGTATACTCTTATCTCCTTAAGATAAATTCTCAAATGAAATTGCTGAACAAAAGAATATATATCATGCACAATTTTAGAGGCTTTGGATAAATGCTGTCAAAGTGACCTCTAGAAAGACTGTAATTGCAATGTACATTTCCTCTAGCTATATAAGAACTAATTTTAGGCATTCTAACCAATTCAAAGATATAGAATATGCTAATACCCGATCAACAACCCACCCACTCCCAGAACAATTTTAGTATTGTTATTTCACTGACCTTAACAACCTCTAGGATGCGAACTGCACTAGCAAAATCATTTAATCGTCTGCATGCCCGCAAAGCAGCATCAATGATTTTGGGTTCTGGAACCAGATCGTAGCCAACAAGTGTGTTCATCCCTGCAAAATTAAAAAAAGGAGCCATGTCAACATAGTATATCCTTACTTAAACTATAATTTAGTTATCTATATTTTTATTGAATCAGAGACACGTGATCTTATCTGTTTGGGTCTCTATTTTCTTTCTTTTATGGAGACAGAATCTCATTCTTGCCCAAGCTAGAGTGTCACAGTGTCAGCCTAGCTCACAGCAACCTCAAACTCCTGGGCTCAAGCTATCTTTCTATCACCAACCTCCTGAGTAGCTGGGAATACAGGCTTGCAACACTACGCCCAGCTAATTTTTTCTATTTTTAGTAGAGACAGGGTCTCACTCTTGCTCAGACTGGTCTAGAACTCCTGATCTCAAGCAATCCTCCTGCCTTGGCCTTCCTGAGTGCTAGGATTATAGGCCTGAGCCACCTCACCAGGTCCTCCATTCTCTTATCTATAAAATAAGAAAAACCTACCATTAACAAATTCTAGATAAGATCACAATTGATCGATCTTCCACAGTGTATTAGTGGAAAGAAAGAACTATGAAATGGCATTCACACTGAAGGAAAAACCCTAAGAGTTTTCTTAAATGTAAACACTTTTCATAATAATTAGCTGGTTTCTTTTCAAACAAGAGGGTCACTTTCTATTTTTTTTTGAGACACAGTTTCGCTTTGTTGCCCTGGCTAGAGTGAGTGCCTTGGCGTCAGCCTGGCTCACAGCAACCTCAATCTCCTGGGCTCAAGCAATCCTCCTGCCTCAGCCTCCCAAGTAGCTGGGACTACAGGCATGCACTACCATGCCCGGCTAATTTTTTCTATATATATTAGTTGACCAATTAATTTCTTTCTATTTTTAGTAGAGATGGGGTCTCACTCTTGCTCAGGCTGGTTTCAAACTCCTGACCTCAAGCAATCTGCCCACCTTGGCCTCCCAGAGTGCTAGGATTACAGGTGTGAGCCACCGCACCCAGCCAAGAGGGTCACTTTCAACCCCTATCTTTAACACTTAGTACATGCATGTATTTTGGATGCTTTAAAACAGATTCGATTGGAAAATAATCTAAAAACAACCAGAGAAATGCTTAAGGAGAGTTAATGAAGCCCAAATGAGGACATTAGGGAGATTTTATAGAGAATTAGTGCATAGACTCATAAACATTCAACCAGAAAACGACTGGGCATTATTACTTTCAGATTTGCACAAAATGACACATCATAAAATTTAAGATTCTCTTAATGGAAACAGAGAATTGCTATTATTTGCATTACTTCTACTCAAGATTATTCAGTAAGAATTCCCCTGGTTGTAGCAAAATGGAGTCATTACATTCCTGCAGAGAAGTTTAAAGCAGTTAGGTCTCTTGCTTTTATTATTTTAAAATATTTAAACAAAGTACACTGGTGAATACAATGCTAGAATGCTGTCACAGAGAATGAATTTTTGGTCTGAAATAAATTATTCTATACTTAAAATTAGTGACTAAGTTATCATTAATGGTACTTATGCATGTTCAATGTGCATCTGCAAACTTAGGAAAGACAAATTCTAGCTTATTTAGACTGGACACTTATTCAGGGCAAGACAATTCATAACTGAGAATAAAAATAACAAAAAACCAAACCATTACCCAAATGACTGCTGTGTACATTATTTACAATGTATATCCATGCTGACTCTTTGTACCAAGTTAAAAATAAAGAAAATTATGAGACTGACATGCTACCCACTGAGCTAATGAGGCACCTAGAAAGAAAATTAAAATGTACAAAACTGTTAGCTTTTGCTCACCTAGCCCTATGGCTACAGCAGTGGTATTCTACTGGAATGGTTGTGTCTCCCAGGGAACACTGGGTAATGTCTGGAGACATTTGTGGTTGTCAAAACTGCAGATGTGGCCAGGTGCGGTGGCTCACACCTATAATCCTAGCACTCTGGGAGGCCAAGGTGGGTGGATCATTTGAGCTCAGGAGTTCGAGACCAGCCTGAGCAAGAGCAAGACTTCATCTCTACTAAAAATAGACGGAAATTAATTGGCCAACTAAAAATATATACAAAAAATTAGCGGGGCATGGTGGCGCATGCCTGTAGTCCTAGCTACTTGGGAGGCTGAGGCAGGAGGATGGCTTGAACCCAGGAGTTTGAGGTTGCTGTGAGTTGGGCTGATGCCACGGCACTCTGCCCCGGGCAACAGAGACTGTCTCAAAAAAAAAAACAAAAAAAGAAAAACATGCAGATGTGTGTATGTATCAGCATCCAGTGAGGAGAGGCCAACAATACTGTTAAACATCCTACACTGTAAAGGACAGTCCTCTACAACAATTATGTAGCCCAAAATGTCAATAGCACCTGCTTTGAAACCCTCCTTCATAGGAAACACTTACTATGGAAGCTATAAACTTTCCTACCTGCAAGTTGCATGACGGTAATGAGTTTACATGATACATGTTTTCAAAATAGCTGCTTTCAACATAGTAGTGGAAACAATTCATATTTACACACTAAATTAGATAAATATGGCTATGTTCCAATTACCTTTACGCAATTCCCAGGCATCTATATCTGGCTTGTTGAAGTATGTCACCCAGCGAGCATCAAACTCCTCATCTGTCTCATGTGACCCGTGGGAATAGCAGCGAATTGACTGAATAGCTATAATAATGAAAGAGCAATAACTTCAACGTACAAAATAGTACTTGACATATCTTGTCTAATGCATTAAATTCTGAATCAGCTATATATGTTATGGCAGAAAAATATTTAACAAGTCAAATGAAATATATCATATATTAATATGGAAAGAAATCTTTAAAATTAAGAAAAGCAAGTAGAAAAAAAATTATTATATAGCTATGTTTATGCTTTCCCCTTAATGTGTAATATAAGCTTGAAATTATTAATAGTGGTTCCTCTGGGAAGGAAAAACTTTGTTTCTTTTCTTTTTTTGAGACAGGGTCTTGCTCTGTTGCCCCGGCTAAGAGTGCAGTGGTGTCATCATAGCTCACTGTGACTTCAAACTCCTAGGTTCAAGTGATCTTCCTGCCCCAGCCTCCTGAGTAGCTGGGACTTCAGGCATGTGCCACCATAGCTGGCTAGTTGTTGTTCTTTTTTTTGGTAGAGACAGGGTCTCGCTTCTGTTCAGACTGGTCTTGAACTCCTGGCCTCAAGCAGTCCTCCCAACTCAGCCTCCCAAAGTGTTAGGATTACAGGCATGAGCCACTGCACAAGGCCTAGAAATGTTATTTCTTTATATACTTCCATACTCTTTAAATTTTTACAACAATCAAAGTATTAATTCCTAATTAAAAATGTCCAAGCTGGGCATGGTGGTACATGCCTGTAGTCCCAACTACGTGGGAGGCTAAAGTAGGTCTGCAGGAGCCAGGAGTTCAAGGCTATAGTGTGTGATGATCATGCCTGTGACTAGACACTGCACGCCAGGCTGGGCAACATAAAATAAAATCATCTTTATAAAATAAAATTATATTAATGTCCCTCTAAGTTCTTAAGCAAATTTATAACATACTTTATTGATAATTTTTAAAAAATCTTATGCTATTATATTCCAAAATAAGTTATACATCCCAACAAAGCAATGGTAATTTTAGAAATTGTTTTATCAAGCTACAGTCCCTTCTCCAAAGATTTTGATAATCCCCTAAGGTGGAACATGCCCTCTGATCTACACCCAATGCAAAAAAAAAAAATACTGTTTTATAAGATACCTATAAATGAAATTTTTAATATAATATTGTCAAGAAAGCAGGACACACAACTATTTTCTTGCTTTTTCTTGCCTTTAGCATTCTGCTCCCAACCAATATACCCTTTACAGTACCTTATCAAAAGTGTTTTCATTTTTTTCTTTCTGCCTGTGAAATGGGTGCTGAATAAAGAGTTTGGAAATCTGGATTCCACTTATGTTATTAATTGATTAATTATTTTAGAGATGGGGATCTTGCTATGTTGCCCAGGCTGGCCTTGAACTCCTGGTCACAAGTGACCCTCCCACCTCAGCCCTCTAGTGGCTAGGACTACAGGTATGAGCCACTGCACCTGGCTGGATTCCTTCTGAACAGCCTCTCAAACAGGTGGGGGATAGGAGGCAAGAACTTTTACCTTTGGATCTTAGGATACAGCACAGCCTAGTGGTCAGATACAGCTAGGCTCTGCATTCTCCCACTGTTGGAAACTTAAGTTTCATTTTTCTTACCTATAAAATGGCAATACTATCACCTTAGCAGATTATGAATATTAACTATGAAAGCAGATAGGTAACACTATGCATCGGGCTTGGCACCTGGTAGGTACTAACTAAATGGTAGCCATAAATTAACCCTTATCTAAAAATATCTTAATTGACCTAGTTATGGACATTTCCTATTATCTGAAGTAGACATGGTTGGTATAATTCTAGTTATTTAAGGCTTCCTAACATATTAAAAAAAAAACACCTCACCTAGAAACCTCTCATCATTATAGTTCTAAGAATACTCTAAAAATTACGGCTGGGTGAGGTGGCTCACACCTGTAATCCTAGCACTCTGGGAGGCCAAGGTGAGAGGATCGCTTGAGGTCAGGAATTTGAGACTAGCTTGAGCACGAGTGAGGACCCCATCTCTACTAAAAACAGAAAAAATTAGTGGGGTGTGGTGGTGAGTGCCTATAGTCCCAGCTACTTGGTAGGCTAAGGAAGGAGGACTGCTTGAGCCCAGGAGTTTGAGGTTGCTGTGAGCTAGGCTGATGCCATGGCACTCTAGCCTGGGCAACAGAGTGAGACTCTATCTCAAGAAAAATGAAAGAATACTCTAAAAATTAAATGTTAGGAATATCCTATATATCCTTAATACAATAACTGGCAGAAGAGTCGGGAAAAACAGAAGCAGAAATGATGAATATGGGAGACTAGCCAGTTCTGGAGACAGACTGTCACTGCTAGATTAAGTGAAAGGACTTCCACTTAAATTATCATTTGAGCCTATAGCAAAACATCTGCCATTAGTCCCACAGGATCGAAGCACAAGTCCCAATCTTCCCAGAGACCTGAATTATATTCACAATCCAAGCCCAGAATGAAGAGGGACATATTTTCAAATGGACTAGAAGTGGACATATTTTAATTTCTATGACAAAAAAGAATGGATCTCTAGACCTAAAAGTATCTGGTAAGTGCAAACATTTAATAACACTACATGGATATTTAGTAAGGCTTACAAGACTGATATTCACATTTAATATATCAGAAAGCATAAATTAGGTCGGGCGTGGTGGCTCACGCCTGTAATCCTAGCTCTCTGGGAGGCCGAGGTGGGCGGATCACTCAAGATCAGGAGTTTGAAACCAGCCTGAGCAAGAGCGAGACCCCGTCTCTACTATAAATAGAAAGAAATTAATTGGCCAACTAATATATGTATAGAAAAAATGAGCCTGGCATGGTGGCGCATGCCTGTAGTCCCAGCTACTTGGGAGGCTGAGGCAGAAGGATTGCTTGAGGCCAGGAGTTTGAGGTTGCTGTGAGCTAGGCTGACGCCATGGCACTCACTCTAGCCTGGGCAACAAAGGGAGACTCTTGTCTCAAAAAAAGAAAAAAGAAAAAAAGAAGAATTTATTCCTGTGGTCTAACCCCACTGGAGAAAGAAAAAGAAAGAATTTATAAGCTACTGTTTTCAAAAACTAAAGTTACCCTTAAATGAATACTTAAAAGTCCAAGTGTAAAATGATACAACCACTTTGGAAGATTGTTTATGCAGTTTCTTATCAAGTTAAACACACATCTACCATATAACACAATAATTCCATTCCTAAGTGTTTACCCAAGAAAAACGAAAATTTATGTACTCTCTCTCCAGAGGTAATTACCTGCCCTTCTACCCAGAACAGTAAATGTTTCATGATAAGCAATTCCTTTTGCTCACTGCCGGGCATGGATTTGACTAGATGAGTACCAGCTTTGTTTCCTAACTGTGAAAAAGATGACCAGCAACTACAAATCCAAGTCAGGATCATTACCGTCAATGATTTGATCACCTCTCTCTGGAAGCCAAATTACAAACTGGTTGTATTTCAAAGTCTTTTAGAAAACAACTGTTTGGAGCATACATCCCTTCCAGGAAGGCAAAAACAGACTCTCCCACATGGTTTAAATTATATCCCTAACTTTAGTTATGGGAAGAGCAGTAGCTATACTGTTAGCTATGGACATGTCCTGCCCTTCCCCACCATACTTAACATTTTTTTAAGGCGAACTATACAAGAATTCTCTGCCCACCACCACCACCTTTAAGGTATTTTCCATCTATTCCACAGATGTAGCCAATCGAAATAAAAAAAAAAAAAAAAAAAAAAATAAGGTATTTTCCATCTAGTTTTGAGGCTTGTAAGGCAAACTATTTTGGATAACAATTACTCAGTGTTTTTACACAATCTGAAGATTCCAAAGTAAGAAAAGGGAGGCAACTACGAAAAATGGGGACATTTCTAGGGCCTCAAACTACAAAGCTATTTCTAACACTGCGTTTTGGCATTCAGTTACGCACTCAATTTACTGGGCTAGGTGGGTCAGGCAGCACTTTGGAAGCAGAGGTGGGAGAATTGCTTGAGGCCAGGAGTTTGAGGCCAGTCCCGAGCAAGTGCCCCTACAAAAAATAGAAAAATTAGTCTGGCATGGTGCCACAAGCGTGTAGCCCCAGTTATTTAGGAGGCTGAGGCAGAAGGATTGCTTGAGCCCAGGCATTTGAGGTTGCTGTGAACTATGATGATACCACCACACTCTAGCCTCTAGCACGGTGACAGAGCAAAACTGTCTCAAAACAAAATAAAACTCCTAATGTATTTAGAAAAATCAAATGGCTCATTAATCCTTGGGTTTCAATTTAGTTAAATCAGATGGCTTTATATTTAATAACTAATCAGCTCAGACAGGCCCAAAGAATGAATATTTTGGTGGTGGTAACTCTAGCAATGAGCAATGGCAGTGAATGATGTAGAAGGCACATTAACAAGTTATTGGCAATTATCAGGAGGGTTACTGAAGGTGCAAAACTGCACTGGACCTTGGAAATGTGAGAGTGGTGCAGAAAAGAAGGTTGGAAGATAATAAGAGTGCCACTTAAATTCAGCCCTGCAGGCCAGGCGTGGTGACTCACGCCTGTAATCCTAGCACTCTGGGAGGCTGAGGCGGGCGGATTGCTCGAGGTCAGGAGTTCGAAACCAGCCTGAGCGAGACCCCGAGACCCCGTCTCTACTATAAATAGAAAGAAATTAATTGGCCAACTAATATATATATAAAAATTAGCCGGGCATGGTGGCGCATGCCTGTAGTCCCAGCTACTCAGGAGGCTGAGGCAGAAGGATTGCTTGAGCCCAGGAGTTTGAGGTTGCTGTGAGCTAGGCTGACGCCATGGCACTCACTCTAGCCTGGGCAACAAAGTGAGACTCTGTCTCAAAAAAAAAAAAAAAATTCAGCCCTGCATCAAGAAAGACAAAATTCTCTACCTCCCAGGTTTCCCCAGGTCTCAGGGTAAGGATGTAAGAGCCAGGATTTCATAGGTTTTAAGAGTTGACTAGCCAGGCGCAGTGGCTCACGCCTGTAATCCTAGCACTCTGGGAGGCTGAGGCGGGCGGATTGCTCGAGGTCAGGAGTTCAAAACCAGCCTGAGCAAGAGCGAGACCCTGTCTCTACTATAAATAGAAAGAAATTAATTGGCCAACTAATATATATAGAAAATTAGCCAGGCATGGTGGCGCATGCCTGTAGTCCCAGCTACTCGGGAGGCTGAGGCAGAAGGATTGCTTGAGCCCAGGAGTTTGAGGTTGCTGTGAGCTAGGCTGACGCCATGGCACTCACTCTAGCCTGGTCAACAAGCTAGACTCTGTCTCAAAAAAAAAAAAAAAAAAAAAAAGAGTTGACTAGAAGACCTAACCGTTATTTAAAACATTTAATCATCTAGTTCAGCAGTTATTAGGCAACAGTTATGTTTTAAGTCGAAGGCTTCTTCATTGACCAAATATGGAATTTGGGCTGCTACTTAATTAGAGCAAATTTGAAGTCCCTTAAGTCAATCCTTCCAGACATTTCAAGTATTTGACCTTGGATAGTTTCACCCAAGACCCTTAATTCCTTTTTGGGGGGCGGGGGGAGACAGGGTGTCACTCTGTTGCCCGGGATAAAGTGCAGTGTTGCTCACTGCAACCTCACACTTCAGGGCTTAAGTGATCCCACTGACTCAGCCTCCCAAGTAGCTGAGACTACAGGCTTGTGCCACGGCACCCAGCTAATTTTTCTATTTTTTGTAGAGACAGCGTCTTGCTCTGGCTCAGGCTCCTGACTGCAAGCAATCCTCCCATCTTGGCCTCCCAAGTGCTAGGATTACAGGTGTGAGCCATTGCACTTGGCCCCTTAATTCCTTTTGACTTTCAATTACACAAAACCTCCTCAGTCTCATACTGATAACAAATCCCAGCCCATAATATGCAAAAATGAAATGCACTGTAATAAAGCAAATATGCATTAGGCAGTTGTGCCAGGCAAGGTACTAAGAGTTACATTATCTCACTTAAACCTCACAACTACCAAATATTATCCTGAATTTAGAGGCAACTGAGGCTTAAGGTTAACACATCCAAGGTCACACAGAAAGTCGTAGCTGACACCACTTACAACTAATACTGCCTCCCTGTGGCAAGTATTTAGGTCTATAGGACAAACACCTAAAATAAAGTTCTTGCTTTATGAATTACACTGGGGGGGAGCAATACAACACCTAGGAGATAAACCACTAAGAAAAGAATCCCCTTAATCTATAGTTTACCTAAAACCCCTGCCATTTCCCCAAAATGCCACAAAATGCAGCAATTCTTTCGAAAAAGTCAAGAGTACCCTCCCCAAATGTATCTATATGAAAATATTAAAATAGTATTTGCTGCCTTAGCAATTAGATATGGAAAGAAACAAACAAATCTCCCAAAATCTGACAAACTTTGGATAGCCTAAACCTAACTATGGGTAAGAAACAAAAATGGAGACTGAGCCCGGTGGCTCAAGCCTGTAATCCTAGCACTTTGGAAGGCGGAGGCAGGCAGATCGCTCAAGGTCAGGAGTTCAAAACCAGCCTGAGCAAGAGCAAGACCCTGTCTCTAACAAAAATAGAAAGAAATTAATTGGCCAACTAAAAATATATGGAAAAAAATTAGCCAGGCATGGTGGTACAAGCCTGTAGTCCCAGGAGGGACTCAGGAGGCTGAAGCAGAAGGATTGCTTGAGCCCAGGAGTCTGAGGTTGCTGTAGGCTAGGCTGAGGCCACCACACTCTGGCACTCTAGCTGGGACAACAGAGTGAGCCTCTGTCTCAAAAAAATGAAACAAAAATGGTTCACCACTAATAAAGGAGTCAGTTTCTCAAGATGGGTTTCAGTTTCCTGTTCTGTAAAACAAGATGGTCTCCATAGTCTCTCAAGTGCACTCCAATTTACTGTTGTATGATAAATTATAAAAGATAAAGCATAAATTGAACGAAGCAAAACATATTCTTTATCTTCTTAAGTGTTTAGTTACAATACCTAAAACAGTCAAGGAAACATAATTGGTTTTGAGTTTCTGAGTTCATATGTTTCAATAGGCATGCCTAGGAGCTGTATTTCATAACATAGCACATACTATCATCATAGACCAAGATCAAAATGTAGTTACTGTAATTAAAAGTAGAGTGCTGGACACAAAATGTCCCAGAACACATGTAAGGGGAAGGAAAATAAGAGACAAGAATTAGCAGCATATCTCATACTCCAGCAATCAGGCTTCTGATCCGAAGGGGAAAAAAAACAGTCTGTGGTATCAAATTTTCAATAGTAATATTCTTATCATAAGACCTATCAATACTCAGGCTTTCTTCCGGCTCCCAGCGAACAACCACACACGTCGATCTGTTTTAAACGTGGAAGAATTAGAACGTGGCACAGCAATCTCTAAAAAATGACACAACAGGCTGTAAAGGTGACACAAAACGCTAAGAAACGCCTGATTTAACAGTGTAATAACGTTTCCCACATGGAAGCACTTGGAGTCCTCGGAAACTGGAGGCGGGCAGTGGTGCCGAGGTCCCTGGAAGGGGCCACCCCCGCCTCTACCCTGAGGGCGCGCCCGGAGACTCAATGTCACCTTCGCCAAGGCACTGCAGGCCGGCGGCAGCCACTCCCGGTCAGGTGGCCGCAGGGTCGGCGCCGGGGCACGGTCACGGCCCGGGAACCCAAGGAGAGCGCTGAGTCCCCTCCTTGGCGCCCACAGCAGATCCACACCTGACCACTCTCGGTGCCAGCGCCAGGAAGGCGCGGAAGCAGGCACCGGGGGCGCGCCCTCACGTCCTCCACAACTCGAGGCGGCGGCCAGAACGGTCCGCAGTCCCGGGGTTTGGCCGCCGGCCGGCAGGGCAGTGGCTAGGCCGAGGCGGGGAGCCTGCCCTCGAGTGGCGGCGGGGGCCCAGGTCACCGCAAGGACACGAGGGCGCGGGCAGTGGTTGGCTGGGGGCCTTACCGGCGGCGGGGCCGGGGGCCGGGGCGGGGTGCAGGAGGCCTCGAGGGCCGGCCCGGCTGGCTGCGGCCACGGCGCAGCGGCGGAGAGCGGTGCCCAGCATGACGGCGATGCTAGTGAGCACGACGAATCTGGAGAGAAGCCGGCTGTGAGCCTGCGGGACGCTCAGGAGCTGGCGGGGGCCGGACTCACGCAGGGACGCACGGCGCAGGCCCGCCCACTACGGCGCTCGCGCCTCGGCGAGAGGAGGGACCCGCGCGGCCGCGACGGGCTACGGCGGCGCGCTGAGGACAAACCGCGTGGGCGCGCGCCCCGCCCTGTCTAGGGTCGGGCGACCTGCGGCAGCCATGGTGGAACTAGGGTGGAACGACGGCGTAGGGCAAGCGACGGACTGCGTGGGCGTTCCGGTCCGGCTCCGGAGGCGACTCTATCACCAAAATGGGAATGATGGCAATAACAACCACAAATTATAACAAAAATACCTACTTTGCTTCTTTCCTCCCCCGCCCCCCACGTTGGACACAAAATAAGAGAACGAATGGGAAAACACTGCCTACATGTAAGAGATTTTATTAGTAACTATGCTTATGTCACAAACCGGCAAGCTTTAAAAAATGAATCCAACTGCTTCGTTTCACAGATAAGAGGCACAGAAATTAGGTTGCTTGCTGGCAATCAGGGCTCTTTTCACCACATCTCCAGTTCTGAGACACCTCGGTGTTTTCGGCCAAACGCCTGTCCCCACCCCTTACAGGAGGGCTCTTGAACCTGAGTAACAGACCGCGCTGAAAAGGGGTTGATCAAGTTCCGAGACTCTTACATCTAACGGCAGTAACTGCAACCTGACTTTGAGTCCTTGGGCAGTGGGGGCACTTCTCCCACGCCTGAATTATATGGATGCCAAGCCAGAGTTGACAGTCTCTTTGGTCATAGTAGCGCCCATTCTCTATCTCTGGACACAGAGGAAAGAAAATTGGATTTCCAGGCCCCTTTTCCTCACTCCCGTCCCTATCTCCCAAGCCTCAGCATCTGCCCTTCTCTTTTTCCTCCCTAGCAGGGAGGCTTTAGTGGGTATGAACCTGGCTGGAAAAAGGATTTAAAAAGCATTTGGTTTCAAAGCACTTCCCCTCACCTTCTACCACTAATCTTGTGTTGAGGCTCAGAAAATAATAACTACCCTAAGTGAAGGCCTCAGAAGCCAAGTTTCTCTCTGACCTGCTACCCTGCTGTCTCTTGCCCCTTGTTGTACCTCCAGGCAAGCCATAGAAACTAGAATCCCTCTTCCCCAAGGTAGGTCATAGAAACTAGAACCCATATCCCCCAAAGCCAGCCATAAAACCTAAAAATATCACTCTAACCTTGCCTCTTGCCTTTCTGTATAACAGCTGGCCATGAAGAAATTAAGACAGTTATTCCAGAGGGGACCTACTCCATACCCAGGAGGAAGAAATGCTGCCACAAAATGGCTAGGAAGAATCTGAACAGACAGGCTTTGCTAGATTTTCCCACTCACTCTTATTTTCATTAGGTCAGACCATTTTTGTGCAATCACATTTCTACATAGCTATCTTCACTTTATGGAACCTAAGCATAAAAATGTACAGTTTTCCCTATATCTTTGGGTCTGTAATCTGAAATTTCCTGTATCACATCAAACTGTGGTCAACCCCAAACAATAAATGCTGGCGTGGATCCGGAAAGAGAGGAACACTCCTACACTACTGGTGGGACTGCAAACTAATTCAACCTCTGTGGAAAGCAATATGGAGATACCCAAAGTGATACAAGTAGATCTACCTTTAGATACAGCAATTCCACTACTGGGCATCTACCCAAAAGATCAAAAGTCACTTTATGAAAAATTGCAAAGCTGTGGAAACAACCCAGGTGCCCATCGATTCATGAGTGGATTAATAAAATGTGGTATATGTATAGCACTCCTTGTATATTCTTGGATAGAGCTGGAACCCATTCTACTAAGTGAAGTATCTCAAGAATGGAAAAACAAGCACCACATGTACTCATTGGTATTAAGGGATCAACACCTAAGTGGACATGTAAGAGTAACATTTATCGGGTGTTGGGAGGGGAGGAGGGGATGGGTATATACAACCACGAGTAAGATGTGCAACGTTTGGGGAATGGACATGCTTGAAGCTCTTACTCAAGGAGGGAGAGGGGGCATGGGCAATATACGTAACCTTAACATTTGTACCCCCATAATATGCTAAAATAAAATTTAAAAAAACCTGTGATCAAACTTGTTATGCTTTTCTCTTGTTAACCTGTCTTGTGTTATAGAGGTTCAGCCACAACCCTTATGATGGGGAAGAAAAGAATCACTCCCTATCTACCCCTATACTAGCCAAAGGACATCAGGGGAAGCTTTGACTTCTTTGCAGTTTAATTAATGTTCATCAAATCTCCATCAAGTTTAGGATAAGAGCTTGCATAAATGAGAAATAACTGGGTATAATACAACTGAATCCTGACTAGTCTCCTTGCTCTTAGTCTCTCCACTTTGCCTATAGTCAGCTTAGATTGGATATTGAAGTAAGGCTATTGTTTTTGTTTTTGGGGAGATGGGGAGGTGTCTCCCTATTTTGCCCAGACTGGGCTTGAACTCATGATCCTCTCACCTCAGCCTCATGAGTAGCTGAGACTATAGGCATGCACCACCACACCCACCTAATTTTTAACATTTTTTGTAGAGATGGGGTCTAGCTGTGTTGGCCAGGCTGGTCTTAAATTTCTGGGCTCAAGCAGTCCTCCTGCCTCAGCCTTACAGATGTGAGCCACCATGCCCAGCCTTTTTTAAAAAAATACAATTATGACTATAATTTATGATGTGCCACTGTATGCCACAAACTATTACCTCAGCTACACCTCATAACAACCTTATGACATAAGTATTTATCTCTAATGTTTTGAGAAACGAATGGACTTGAAGGACACTTGCCCAAGAATCAGACATCTAATAAATCATGCTGCTTACATTTGAGCCCTAGCTTGTCTGACTCCAGAGATTGTTTTCTTTCCCCACCACCACTGCAGGTAACCTTTGCTTATCTCTCAGTCAATTCTGAATTCCCTGCTACCTTGAGGGCAGTCCTTAGCTGTTTATATTAGTTTTCCATTGCTTAATAACAATTTACCAAAACTAAGCAGCTTAAAAAAATACCCATTATTATTTGTCAGTTTCTGTAAGTCAGAAGTCCAGGTATAGCATAGCTGGATTCTCTACTCAGGGTCTCACAAGGCTCAAATCAAGAGTTGGCCAGGTCTTTGGTCTCATCTGGAGCTCAGAGTCTTCTTCCAAGGTCATTTAGGTTGTTGGCAGAATTTAGTTCCTTGCAGTGATAGGACTGGATCCCCATTTCTTCTTGCTAGCTGTCAGCCAAAGACACTCTCATCTCCTAGAGCAGTGGTGGGGAACCTTTTCATGTTGGAAGGCTGCATCATTTAGCTGTAATCAAATAAGGCCACATTCAATAAACTTCAATTAGATATACTTAAAAATGTATAAGATTTTGTAAAAACTGTGTACTTAACAATTTCAAAAAATGAAAACTATTTGTTAATTTTAAAGTTAACTAACCTTTTAATGACTTTGTTGTGTCTGCTTTTTGTTGGAAAGCATTTGAATATTTGGTTGCAGTATGGTGGTCTGCAGTTTCGTTTGATCCTCTAGATCAGGTGTCCTCAAACTACGGCCTGGCCCTTGGGCCACATGCCGCCCACCTAGCACGTTTATCCAGCCCTCTGGGTGTTTTTGCTGCTGCTGCCTGTCCTGCTTAGCTGACCAGTCCTGGGCCCACAGTGCGCACTCTGAGGGACAGTGAATTGGCCCCCTGTTTAAAAAGTTTGAGGACCCCTGCACTAGATGGGTATCAGTCATTTGGGACCCTAAGGGTGTCTTGATTTGGGTTAGGTAGGAAAATGTAGATTTGCAAAAATAAGTGGTTGAAAAGCAAGAAAGCATTTTTTTGGGAATGTTGCCAAAGGTATGGGTATTCTACCCCATTTTTCCATATTTCAACTGAATCTTTCTTAGTATCAAACACTGACTTTAAAAAGTCATCTACTGAGAACTCAATCAATTCCATCTGTAGTTTTTTAGCTATCTTGATGATCTCGACTAGGTGAGGCTGAAATGGTAATCTGAGTGTGATCTTATGATTCTCAAAGTCAGTGAAACTTTCATTGTATTCTCCAGTTAATAGGTGTTAGGATGGGGACCTCATGAGGAGCATACAGCAGGGACTGGAGAAAGAACTCTCACACCAGGGGTAGAATAGTTTTAGGAAATGAAGTTTATTTTATTTTCTCAAGAAAGAGCAAAAGAGAGAGAGAGAGAGGCCACGGCACGTGAATGAAGGAATGAAAATGCCTGGCAGCTGAGAAAAAGCTGCTTGGAGTTTTAACGGTAAAAAAATTTTTTTTTTCTCTCCTTTAGCAGGCTGATAACAGAAGCAGTGGCAAAGCAGTTGCAGGTGTTCTTTATTTTCTCTTTTCTCTGTGAGGCCAGTTTATCAGAGTCCTTGGAATTTGATTCTGACAGGAAGTGAGGCAGAGATTGGGAGCAGAGTTCGCCCCCCCTACTGTCCACTTGGGGCTCTTCAAGGCTGAGAAAAGGAAAACTCTTAAAGATAACTGAGTTAGGGGCTGGTGGGGTGGCTCACGCCTGTAATCCTAGCACTCTGGGAGGCCAAGGCGGGAGGATTGCTCAAGGTCAGGAGTTCGAGACCAGCCTGAGCAAGAGTGAGACCCCCATCTCTACTATAAATAGAAAGAAATTAATTGACCAACTAATATATATAGAAAAAATTAGCCAGGCATGGTGGTGCATGCCTGTAGTCCCAGCTACTCGGGAGGCTGAGGCAGGAGGATTGCTTGGGCCCAGGAGTTTGAGGTTGCTGTGAGCTAGGCTGATGCCACGGCACTCACTCTAGCCTGGGCAACAAAGAGAGACTCTGTCTCAAAAAAAAGAAAAAAAAAAAGATAACTGAGTTAGGCCACAGGTGTTTTAATTGAACAAAACAAAGGGGGTAGTTATGTTGTGAGTTTCCTCTTCAAACAGTCAATTATGTGCTGTGAGTTTACTTCTCTTACTTTCTGTTTGATAGTTTATTTTCCCCTGTTACGTAGCTTACTAAGGCCACCTTTCAATAGGTCTATAACAGCTGCATATTCTTTTTATTTTTTATTTTTTTTGAGACATAGTCTCACTCTGTTGCCTGAGCTGGAATGCCATGGCATCAGCCACTGTGCCTGGCCTGTGTAAAATTATTCATATCTGAGTTATGGCACCAAGAAAAAAAATAAGATATAGAATTAGGGAGTCTTTTGGAACCTACTCTGGTTGGTGCAAGGGCTGCATGCTTTGCACAAAAATAACAAAATTTTAAAAAATTAAAATACCAGAGTGCTAGGATTACAGGAGTGACTGTAATTTTGGTATTCTGAAAGGCTGAGGCATAAAAAATACATAGAAATTTTTTCTAAATTTTTCTAAAATTTTTTCTAAATCTTTTCTAATACTAATTTTTTCTAGAAAAAATTAGCCGAGCATGGTGGCACATGCCTGTAGTCCCTGTAAGGTTTTTCAGCGGTGGTGAAAAGAAAAGAGACACAGAAAGAGAAAGAGTAGGGGGGCCAAACCATGTGGCTTTATTATACACTCGTGGATGAGGTTCTGGGGCCCCAAGAGCGGGGCCCCCCGGAAGCTGCAGTTTGAAGAGGCTGAGGCCTTTTATACCCTTTGGGCGGGGCTAGGGACTTGTGGCGGGAAGAGCTGGGATTCTCTATTGTGACCTTGGAAGGTCGTTGAGAAATAGGAGGGACTGGAGGTATTGTGGAATCCAGGAGCGAATCCAGGTGGAGATCTGGGTGTGGTTCCTCTCAGTGGGGCCTGGCAGTTTGTCCTTGGCAGGTCAGGTCACTAAGCATTTTCTTTTTCCATCTAGGGAGGGGAGGGGGCCCCTGCCACCAGCCTTACAGTCCCAGCTACTTGGGAGGCTGAGGCAGAAGGATTGCTTGAGGCCAGGAGTGTGAGGTTGCTGTGAGCTAGGCTGACACCACGGCACTCTAGCCCAGGCAACAGAGCCAGACTCTGTCTTTAAAAAAAAAAATTGATTGAGTTCAGTAACTCATACCTGTCATCCCAACACTTTGAGAAACTAAGGAGGGAGGATCACTTGAGCCCAGGAGTTAGAGACCAGCCTGAGCAACATAATGGGACACCATCTCCACAAAAAATAAAGAAAAATTGGCTGGGTGTGGTCTCCCCAGCCCGTAACCCTGGCTACGTGGGAGGCTGAGGCAGGAGGATCACTGGAACCCAGGAGTTGGAAGCTATAGTGGGCTGCGACTGATTGATCTTGCCACTTCACTCCAACCTGGGCAACAGAGTGAGAATCTGTCTCAAACAAAAAGGAAAAGGATAGAGAAAGGGAAGGAAAAGAAGGAAAGAATTGGGTGGTGTTTAGTATCTTCACTGCATTGTGCAACCTCACCACTTTATAATTCCAGAATATTTTTCTTTTCTTTTTTTTTTTTTTTTTTTTTTTTTGAGACAGAGTCTCGCTTTGTTGTCCAGGCTAGAGTGAGTGCCGTGGTGTCAGCCTAGCTCACAGCAACCTCAAACTCCTGGGCTCGAGCGATCCTTCTGCCTCAGCCTCCCGAGTAGCTGGGACTACAGGCATGTGCCACCATGCCCGGCTAATTTTATATATATATATATCAGTTGGCCAATTAATTTCTTTCTATTTATAGTAGAGACAGGGTCTCGCTCTTGCTCAGGCTGGTTTTTTGAACTCCTGACCTTGAGCAATCCGCCCGCCTCGGCCTCCCAGAGAGCTAGGATTACAGGCGTGAGCCACTGCGCCGGCCATAATTCCAGAATATTTTTATCACCCTAGAAAGAATCCCCACACCCAATAGCAGTCACTCCTCATTCTCCCTAATCCCACCGGCCCTAGGCAAGCACTAATCTCCTTTCTGTCTCTATAGATTTGCCTTTTCTGGACATTTCACATAAATCATACACTATGCTCTTTTTTGTCTCACTTCTTTCATTTAGTATGTTTTCAAGATTCTTCCATGTTATAACATGTATGAATTTGTTAGGGCTGCCATGACAAAGTACCGCAGACTGGCTCAAACAACAGAAATTAATTTTCTCGCAGTTCTAGAAACTAGAAATCCAAGATCAAAGTGTTTGCAGGATGAGAGTCCTCTCGTTGGCTTATAGATGGTTGTCTTCTCCGTTGTCACAGTCTTTCCTCGGTGTGCACACATGTCTGTGTCTTAATGCCCTCTTCTCATAAAGACACCCATCATATTGGATGAGAGCCCACTCATTTTTACTTAAGTACCTCCTTTATTTTTATTTTTATTTTTTTTGAGACAGAGTCTCACTCTTGTTGCCCCGGCTAGAGTGCCGTGGCATCAGCCTAGTTCACAGCAACCTCAAACTCCTGGGTTCAAGCGATCCTGCTGCCTCAGCCTCCCAAGTAGCTGGGACTACAGGCATGCACCACCATGCCCGGCTAATTTTTTCTACATATTTTTAGTTGGCAATTAATTTCTTTCTATTTTTAGTAGAGTCTGGGTCTCGCTCTTGCTCAGGCTGGTCTCCAACTCCTGAGCTCAAACGATGCCCCCGCCTCAGCCTCCCAGAGTGCTAGGATTACAGGCATGAGCCACCATGCCTGGCCTTAAGTACCTCCTTAAAGTCCTATCTCCAAATACAGTTATATTGTGAGGTACTAGGATTTAGTACTTTAACATATGAATTTTGGAGGGACACAATTCAGCCCATAATGTAACACTAATCAGTACTCATTCCTTCCTGTGGCAGAATTATACTCCATTGCGTGGCTATATCACATTTTGTTTATCCATTCATCACTTGATGAACATTCAGGTTGTTTCGACTTTTTGGCTCTTATGAATAAGGCTGCAATGTTCATAGCAACGAACATTCGTATACACATTTTTGTGTGGACATATGTGTTCAATTCTTTTGGGCACACACCTATGAGTATCATCTGGGTCACAGAGTAACTCTATGTTTAACTTTTTAAGGAACTGCCAAACTGTTTCCCAAAGCTATTTTACATTTCCACCAGCAATGTATGAAGGTTCCATTTTTCCACATCCTTGTAATTTTCTTAAAACAAAAAAGGCCGGGCCTTTGTGGCTATTTGAGCGGAGCCCACTCCCTCAGTTCTGTGAAAAACAGGCCCAGGGCACGGTAGCTTTGTGTTTGGAGCCCATTAGCTGCTCTCCGAAGAGGGGGCAGCTCGCAGCAGTTCTTCTGTTATTTATTTTATTTTTAAAATTTTTTTAAGAGACGGGGTCTTCCTATGTTGCCCCAGCTGGCCTGGAGCTCCTGGGTTGAAGCAATCCCTCCACCTCAGCTTCCTGAGGAGCTGGGACTGCAGGTGTGCGCCACTGCACCCAGCTGTGGCGGCTCTTACCGTGTTCCTCTCCAGAAACACGTTCAAACCATTGCTGAGTGGGAAGGGCAAGAGAAGGGGTTTAATTCTGTGTCTCTCTCCACTATAAATTTAACTATATATTATCTCAGAGAATAAACAACGTTAATGAACCATCAAAACTAACTGTGAACCTCATTAAAATGCATATTCCCAGGTCCCTCCTGGGAGATTCTGATCCTGTTGGTTTGGAGTTCAGCCCAGGCAATCTGTATTTTTAACAAGCGTCTTCGGTGATTGTGACAATGAGCCAAGGTTGGGAGGCCTGGTATCATTACCTCCCTTATGCCCACAGCAACCTGGCTTATTTTGCAGATGAGAAAACTGAGGTTCAGAGAAGAATTAACTTGCCCAAAGTCACAGTCAGACTGACTTCCTCCAGAGCCTATCATCCCTGTTAACGAAATACCAGACATCACATTTGTTGGCACAAGCCTGCAAAGTAGAGCCCCCCTGCAGGCAGGGCTGCAAACTCTGACAACAGGGCCTTGGCCAACAGCCCGCATTCCTTTCCCTGTTCCCGCTGGAGGCAGCGCCAAGGTCTGTGGCAGTAGTTTCCTCGCTGCCACAGCAAAGCACTACAGGCTGGGTGGCTTAAAACCCAGGAGAAAAGAAAGTATTTTCTCACAGTTCTGGAGACTAGAAGTCTGAAATCAAGGCCAGGCAAGGTGGTGCTGTCTCTAAGACCCAAGTGAAGTGTCCGTTCTATGCCTCTTTCGCAGCTTCTGCCGTTTGCAACCAGCGTTCCCTGGCGTACAGCTGCATAACTCCAATCTCTGCCTCCATCTTTACGTGGCATTCTTCCCTCTGCATAATCTCTGTCTCTTCTCTTTCATCTTATAATGACCCCACGTTGAATTAAGTCATATTAGATTAAGGGACCACCCTACTTCATATGACCTCATCTTAATTTCTTAATTTACAACTTTATTAAATCTGCAAAGATCCTATTTTCAAATAAGGTCGCATTCACAGGTACCAGGGCTTAGGACTTCAACATAGCTTTTGGGAGGTAGGACACAATTCAACTCACAGCACGCATAATAATCAGGTGTCAGAAGTAACACCAGAATCCTCAAGCTGGATAGACAAACCTAATCACCACCGTGGTGACCACAGGCCTAGATGGGATGAGCTATGGTGGGGTTGAGGGCAGCTTTGTCCATTGTATATGGCGCTGGACATCAGAAGGGTTCACAAACCTGGCTCAGCAAGTCTTTTTTTCCCTAGAGATAGGGTCTCGCTCTGTCACCAAGGCTGGAGTGCAGCAGTGTGATCATAATTCATTGTAACCTCAAACTCCTGGACTCAAGCAATCCTCCTACCTCAGCCTCCTGAGTAGCTGGCACTACAGGTATGAGCTACCTCATCTGGCTAATCTTTTTATTTTTTGAAGAGATGAGGGTCTTGTGAGCTTGTTATGTTGCTTAGTCTGGCCTTGAACTCCTGGCCTCAAGTAATCCTGCCATCTTGGCCTCCCAAAATGCTGGGATTACAGGCGTGAGCCACCACATCTGGCCTCAGCAAGTCTTCATTCAATCAATAACTCTTTAACAGCTTCTCATGTGTCAGGAGCTGGGCAGGGAGCAAGGCAGGTAGGATTCATTCAATCATGGGCTCATGGTTTAGTAGGGTGACTGACAGACTGTCAGCCAAAGGATGGAACTAATGAAGGCACAATTACAAACCAGTATCTGTGCTCTGAGAGGAAGAAATTTGATGTCACTGAGGAGACCCTCCTGTGGCTGCATTTCCCCTTCCTTTCACATTTTTCCCACTGTTTCTCATGCTACCTTGTCTAAGAATATGGGTGAATTTTCCTTCCTTTCTTCCTCCCTGCTTCTTTAATTACCACTCTCTTGGAGGCCTGCAGATGTTGAGGGGACTAGAGCATCCCTAGTGGCCAGTGTGGGCAGAGCAATGACCAAAACTGCTGAACTAATGGGCCTGGGAGAAGGAGGGCGAGGGTGGCAGGATGAGTGTGTGTCTGGCCCAGGTCTTCCCCCAACTGTGCAGTGAATACACCCTAGCAGATTCATGGCCCGTGGACAACAGCTCCTAAAGCTTTCACCAATTTGAAGCTGCAGACCCCTGCCCCCCAGCAAAAAAAAAAAAAAAAAAATCCCTCCATGTTTGGTCCTGACACAGCATGTCCCCCAGGATGCCAGAAAAACAGACCAAGTCTTGGCTAGGGCTAAGGTTAACACTTAAGGAGAATCCCTCCCCATTCCTGGCTGTAATTGTGTGAAATTCTACCTAGCCTGAGTAGCTTTCAAATCTGTCCCCATCTCCTTCCACATTGCCACCCTCTCATCTTTTACCTCCCTGTAGCCTCCAGGGCCTAGGCAGGCCCCTTCCAATCCACCTCCCACTGCACAGGTGTCAGAGGGACCCAGCGCAAACACCAGTCAGACCAGGGCCCGGGGCACTCACTGACTTCCCTCGGCCCCCTCACTTCCCTGTGGCCTGGCTCCCCGAGCACTCCAGTCCACCTGCCTCTCTACATGCTACCTTCTGCCACCTACTCGATCCTTCGCACACCAAACCATACACAGCACCTCTCTGTGCTGTGTCCTGCCCAGTCCCAGCCAGCTGGCTCACTCCTTCTGATGCTTGAAGAACCAGCTCCATCAGCACCTCCAGGTGAGCTAAGTGTCCCTTAACTCAGAGCTCCCACCTTCTCCTATTACCATAACATTGTACTATAACTTTTTACTTTTCTTTCTCCCTACTAGACTTGACCGTCATTGAGGCAGGAACAAATATCTGATTATTCTGTGATTCTACACCCCAGTCCCACCCCACCTAGACTGGGACCTGGCACAACAACACCAAACGTTTGCTTGTTGAGTGGGTGAAGGCCCACCACCCATCTGACCATGAGCTTGGCCTTGCATTATATACTTTTATGTGCCCAGGTGGATTTTGATTTTGTGACCTGACAGTTTTTTGGGTGTGAGGCTTCACTGCCACTCCTAGCCTGGAAGTGTCCCAAGGCAAAGCTGAGGCAAGCACCAGGCTGGGCTCAGGAAGCTCCTGGGTAGAAGCCACTATTGGGAAGATGGAGTCTTACAGGGGCTCTCCCATTCTGCCACCAGTCGGCTCCTGAAGTGGGCCCTGTTTCTGAAGTGCTCCCCAGCCACCCTCTCCCCTTATTCTAGGACTTCTCATGCTTCCATTTCAGCCTCGGTTGTGGGGAGGGGGTAGAGAACATCTGTCACCTTCCTTTGGAACCTGCCTAGGTCAGCAGGACCAGAGGATCAGTGAGACGGAGGTGCAGTGCTCATGGGTGCTGGGTTCCATTGGTAAGAGAGCACACCTATCTAAACCAAACATGTTGGGATGGGGTGGGGGGTGCAAAAAAGAATCATTTCGTGACTTGTTTTCTGGCATGGGGTAGGTTAAGGCTCTGAAGCTGGGGAAACAACATGTCCTCTCTTCCCCACCCTCCAGGATGAGTTTCTAGGCTGGAAGGGAACCTTCTAGACCTATCAAAAGAGAAAGCTCCTGCAGCCTTACCTCCCTGACAAGACCAGCAGCCTCTGCCTCCATGTCCTGGTAACCTGACGATGGGTCCTTTAGGCCACTACTGGTCTTGGACAGTTGGCCCCTTTCCAGACCGAGACCCATTTCCCTTAATCTTCTCCCATGCAGGACCTCCTCCTAGTTTTATCACTTACTTTAGATGCCAGAGCCCAGGAGCAGCCCAGCCCATTTTAGTTGTCAGGACAGTTTACATTCTTTCCAGGCTTCTTGGACCACCCAGAGAAGTCAGACAAGCACACACAAACCCTTTGGCCCCCTCCAGGTCCTCAAGAACAGGAAATTGGGGAGGACAACCAGTGACAAAGTCTAGATGACAGGGGCCACTGATCCAAAGCTCCAGCAGGGAGACTGAGGGAAAGAGGGACTCCCCTTGAAAGCCCCTCCCATGAGCTGCAAAACCTACCTCTTGGCAGCAGCAGAATTGTTTCCAGGTTCTGCCAGCAAAATGACTTACACTCTTCCTTATCTCTTCCTTCCCAGAAGTGCTGCTGAGTGGCATGTGGGGCCTGCATCTGAGAACTGGGCTAAACGCCCTCCCGTACTCGCCAGAGCTCTTCCAGCACACAGCACCACCCCGCCCCTCAGCTGACTTAGAGGTGGGCAGAGAGGCTTAGGAGGCCGCTATCTCTCAACAGACAGCTGCGCAGGGCTGGAGGCAACAGCTTATCTGGGAGCCTGCAGTGATTCACAGCCCAAGTCCCAGCTGCTCTGCTGAATAGTAATTTCCAGCAGTGGATCTGTGCTCAGTCTCTCTCCTCCCCCTCTCCCAAGGGTGTGTTGTCCTTTCTCAGAGAGAGGGCAGTGAAGGGGAGAGCCTACCCATGAGGATGGGGACTTTGTGCCAGCCTTCTGGGTAAGGCTCACTCTACTGTCTGAAGGCTGCAGGTTCAGGAACCTCAGCAAGGTCTGCCATCCTTGGCAGTGACCTCCAGGAGACTTCATCAATGCTCTCCTTCCTTCCCCTCCCAGAAAAGCAACGGCACTGCTCGCTTTCCCTCAGTGGTGATGCACAGGGTGACACGGGCCCCCTTCACAAGCCCCTGAGGCCAGGGCCAGCCACGAAGGGTGGTGGAGAGAGGGAGAAGCCAGGGTCTGGGCAGTGTGCCCCTTGTGCTGTTTTGAAGCTGCCCAATCTGCGCCTGACCCTGAAGACTCCAAAGGCAAAGGATGCAAGCTGGAGGAGACTGAGATAAAAGGGGGCAGGCCAGAACTGTCTCTGCACATGCCGGTGGTTAGGAAAAAACCTGGGGACAGAGCCTTTTTTGTGTTTGTTTTATTGGAAGCAAGACTCCAGCTGTGGAGCTTGGGGGACGAAGCATGGAGAACGCTGTCCTGGGCCTCTTCCTCTGGGCCAGCATAGGGAGGGCAGATGCCTCTGCCCCCGCAATCTCAGGGTGCTCCTCAGAGGCGGGGGAAGGAAAGCTAGAAGGGAGACTGTCCCAGGGTTGGGGACAGAATAGGGCCCCCACATCTCAGACTAGCCCACCCTCAGCAGTCAATTTCTCACCCCTTGTCCTCTCTCAGTAGCGTGGTGATTCCAAGGGTTCTCTTGCACTTCCAGGGTCCAGGTCCCCGTCATGATCCAGGCCGAATGAGGGGAGGGTGGGTGCCTTTAACCCTCAAGGGCCCCAAACACGGTTCCAAGAGCCCAGCTGTCCACCTTCCCCTTCCAGAAAAAGGTCCCAGGATGGCCCAGAAACGGTGGAGTTCCACGTCTTCAGGCAACACAGCCATAGGAGCCACCATCTCACCAACCTTCCCTGGCGTCGTCGGGGATCCTCTACTGCCACTCCTGGGGCCCTTCTCCTGTCACCTTGGGGTTCATGCTACCTGTTTGAGGCGCTGTGTCCAGGCTGTGGGATTCAGAGGACCCACTCGTGAAAGGTGGAGGTGCCGGGAGATGTCTTAATGACCCCCAAGAACGGAGTCTGGAGTTCTCAGGCTGTCCGGTCTTAGGCCACAGGCCCTGGCTCAGGCTGCGACCGCTTCGCGGAGCCTTCTCCAGCTCCAGGTTCCCCTAGGCTCCTCTTGGACGTTGGCGCAGTTGACGGGGACGAGGGACCAGGATGGGGGTTTGGGGGCTGGTAGCCAGGTTGTCGTGGATCCAGTTCGTCCTTGGAAAGTAGGATGGCAAGGCCGGGCACGTTCTTAAGTACACTGAGGCTGGCAGCCGGCTCACCAGGCGTTTGACCCGGCGTGGACCCAGGCGGGAGGCTCTGCCACACCTCGCGCACGCTCCGGTAGCGCAGCCGCGTGACCTGGTGCAGGCCCGCCAGGCGGCGCTTGAGGATCTCGGCGCACGTGACGGTTTTGGTGGTGGCCCGGCCGCAGCCGCTGAAGACGATGGCGCGCGTGGCTGGCTGCGCCATGCTGGCCGTGGCGAAGGCCATCAGGTTCCGGATCTTGCTGCCCTCCTTGACCCGCATGTGCACAGCACCCGGCGCCAGGTCGGCGAAGGGGCCAGAGCCCGAGCCGTCCCCCTCGGCCCCGCCCCCCGCCGGCGCCTCCTCTGAGCGCACCTTACGGAAGTTCTCCATGCGCCGTCGTCGCCGGGACCGCTGGCTTTGGCCATGGGGCCGCCTCAGCCCCGCGGCTGCATGGCCACCGGTCGCGCCCTGCAGAGGCCAGAGGGGTAAGGGTGCGGGAGCGGCGTGCACGCTGGCGGGCGGGCTGGGACGGCGCGATCCCCGCCCCACTTCTCTCGAGTGGGCGCCGCGCGACTCCGCGCTCTCGGCGCCGGGTGCTCGGCGCCTTCAGCCGAGGCCCCGCCCGGGAGCCCGGAGGCCCCGCCCCCGTCCCAGCCTCTCCGGCCTCTCGCGTCAAGTCCCGGTCCTCAGCTGCCCCGCGTGGGGCCGTCGCGCGCGGCGGGGCGCGTTGGCAGTGCCGGGGTGGTTCGGAAGGTGAAGTTCCACTGTAATCGTCAGCGGCCCTCCCCGAGGCAACCTCGTAAACGGCAACCTAAGTGTAAACTGCGCTTGGGGTGCAAGCGCCGCGTCAAGCCAGGTCCCCAAACCCTTCCCGGTTCCAGCTGAAGGCCGCCCCTGGTCCCCTCCCGGGGAGAGGTTTCCGAGAGGCTTGCTGGGGCCCCGCGCCCCATCCCCTCAAGAGAGCACCCCCTCCGTTCCGCTCCTCAGTGTTCTCGCCTCAAGGACAGCCAGTGCTCGGTCAGCAGAGTGCGGGAGGCGCTGGCTCCGGCTCCACTCCGCGCTCCTCCTCGGACGCCAGCGTCGCGGCGTGTCCTCGCAGTGCTCCAGAGACCCAGGTTTCAGCCTTGCCACGCCTGTCGAGAGCGCGAGGCTCCCGGACCCCCGTGCGCCCCTGGGATCCGGGGGACGAGGCTTAGGGCCAGACTACCCGGAGGCGGACGGGGAAGCGCACGGTACCTCTTTGCCGGAGGCGTTACGCTCCCGCCACCCGGGCCTGGAAGCCCGCGGTTAGAGCTGCGAGCTTTAGGGTAAGAGGGCGTGGTTCCCTGCTAACGTGGACCCCCTCCTCCCAGCTCGAATTCTGTCAACCTTGGCCCCTTGAGACCCAGTGGGGTCCTTTTTCAAAAAGGAGACTGGGCGAAGGCAGGTTGAAAGGGAGGGAGGGAGGGAGGTGGGGAGTTGAGCCTTGGGGGTTACGAAGCTACGGGATGCCCCCCTTCGGAAACGCATCGCGGCGGAGGGTGGCGGGGGTCTCCTGCCGGGTTAGAGGAGCAGCAGAGAAAGAGATGAGGTTGGGGCTGAAGGACTTTCGATGAAAGGGAGGGGCTTGAGAGAAGCCGGAGCCTCCCTACAACTGCCCTCGGGCCTCGCCCCTCAGCCTTTCGCGCCCCTCGCGCGCAGTCCGAGCGGAGGGAGTGGGCGGGTCTGGTGGGGGCGCGGGTGATTGCAACGGCGTGTGACGGGGAGGCCACGCAGAGCTGGGGCGATCTGGCCCCAGTCTCAGGTGGGGCTGCCGGGCACACTTCTCCCTCCTCACAGCTGACTCGCCTCCCCGCCACCCGCGACAGCGCTCGGCCCCTGCTGTCCAGAACCGGGGCTTGCCATTTACCACCCCTTGGCGTGGAGCTGTGCCCCCTGCCGGGACACCCTGGGGCATGCTCGGAACCCGGATTAGGCCGGTCCCGGCGGTCTCCTGGAGGACCTGCCTGGGTGCGGGAGGCCAGCGGCCTGGAGAAGACACAGACTGCCTGCTGCGCGCGGCGGCGCGCGACGCCGAGGGCTGCGTGAGGCCAGGTCCTGGCGGCACGTAGGGGCGGCCGTTTCGGCGGGGCGGGAGAAAAAGCCCCCGAAAAGCTGGAAACCACGTTGGGACGGGCCGGGGGGGAAGGAGCGAGCTTCCGGCCTCCGGGGTACGCAGGCCTGTGCTGAACGCCTACTCGGAAGGGACTGTTAGGCCCGGGTCTGTAATTTGGAGGAAGGGGCCTGGGAGCGTCAAGGCTTTGTCGGGTGCGGACGGGGCGGTTCCGCCCGCACAGGCTGGCCCCGAGGCCGCCGTCGCCCCCGCCCTCCGCTACCGTCCGCTGTCTGAGGCTCGCGTTCGCCTTGCTCCTCGCGGGGAGAAGGGAGGGCGCGGGAAAGCCCACCGCTCCCGCCGGCCCCTCCCCCGCTCCCTCCGCAGCACTTAAAATGTAAATGTACTTAGCGATTAGCCGCGGGGTCGCTAATTACAGCTGAAGCCATCCTTCACGCTGTCAGCGCGCGTCGCAGCCCGCTGGCTGCGGCTCCATCCCGGCGCGGAGGGCGCGGGAGGACGGGGGACTGGGAGTTAGGGTGACAGCGAGCCTGAGGAAGCGGGGTGGGAGAGAGGGGCAGCGGGGTGGGTGACCGGGGCAGAGGAGAGACGCGAAGGCGGGAAGGGATGGGGCGTGGAGAAGTAGTGGGGGCGGGGCGAAGAGCGAAAACGCCGAATCCGGGCAGGCAGCAGAGCCCAGGTGGGGCGTGGAGGGCTCACCTCAAGGAAGGAATAAACGTATGCACGTGTGGTGCACACCACGCAGTGGTTAGAAGCGAGGAACGACATTCAAGATGTGTGAAAAGAGCTGGGTGCCAGCCACACACACAAGAGGACTCCGAGTATTTTTTTTAAAGCGATCTATTTCTGTATGTATGTATTTGTGATGTAAATGTATTTTAAAAATATTTCCAAGAAAACAGCACACTGACATGTTACCGCTGTGGCTGCATCCAGTGTTCATTGCCTTCTTTAAGAAAAGGACTACTAAATATGAATACAAGTATTAAACAGTCTTAACAGCCTGTATGAATGAGGTACTGAGTCTGAAGCCTAAGCTTCATTAACTTTCGTGTGACCTTAGACGATTTCCTTAACCCCTTTGCCTTGGTGTGGTCATGTGTAAAATGTAACTAATTATAGTAATCAGCCTGGTAGAGTGGTTGTGAGACACATAACAGTCTTAGAATTTTGGCCACTAAGTTCTCAGGAAATGCTGGCTGTTAGGATTTTTCACATCACTTGTAATTAAAATAAATTTTAAAAATTTCAAAAGGGAGATTGGGGGAAAGAAAGCTGGTGGAAAGGAAAAGAAACGGGGGAAGCCTTGGAAACAGCAGTTTTCCTAGTCGGTTAGGAACTGGGGAGTGGCAAATTAGACTCCTGTCACCCTGGGAGGAGGCTTGTGGGGAGGCCTAGCCAAGGCTGTGCCGGCTCCTGCTCTGTAAAGGCTCTTCGAGACCTTTTCCAGCCGCACAGCCTACGTGGGGTGGACACATCTCTCACCCTAGGCTGGAAGGAGATCCCTGGTGCAGCCCCTCTCCTCTGCCTCCTGTGGCAGGAGGAGGACTAGAGCTCCTCAGGGCCTTGGTCCTAGCCCCAGCCTCCCGGGCAGAGGCTTGGGAGCATGCAAGTGGAATTGGGAATCAAGAAGTCAAAGGGGCCAGAGAGAACTGATTTATCAGGGACCATTGGGCCAGGTGCTCTCACAGATCTGTTCTCTCATTTAATCCCCACACTCTTGTTTTCCAAGACACTACCATCACTGTTTGACAGATGTGGAAACTGAGGCCCAGAGAGAGTAAGTAACTTTCCCTATGTACCACAGCTAGAAAGCAGCAACCGAAGATATTTGAACCCAGGTACTCTGACGCGCTTTGCTATCTCAGCTGAATATAAGAGAAAAAGAAACTTTTAAATGGCTTGAGCTATGTAGTAAAAGGTATGGATTGGCTCTGGGAGGAGAGGGATTTCCACGGTGAGAAAGATGTATTGGTTGGTTATCTATTGCTGTGTAAAAAATTGCCCCACAAGTTAGTAGCTTAAAACAACAAGCAGGCCAGTCCCAGTGGTTTACACCTGTAATCCTAGCACTCTGGGAGGCTGGATGAGGTGGAAGGATCACTTGAGCTCAGGAGTTTGAGACGAGCATGAGAAATAGGGAGAGCCTGTCTCTACTAAAAACAGAAAAGTTAGCTGAGCACACTAAAAAAAATTAGTATTGTGGCATGTGCCTGTAGTCCCAGCTACTCAGGAGGCTGCTTGAGCCCAGGAGTTTGAGGCTGCAGTGAGCTACGATGATGCCACTGCACTCTATCCAGGTTGACAGAGTTAGACTCTGTCTAAAAATAAAAGCCACCAGCAACAAACATTATCTCACACAATTTCTGAAGGTCAGAAATCCAAGAATAGCTTAAAGAGGTCTCATCTACCTCTGGATCTCTCATGGGGCTGCAGTGCAGTGACCACGTTGCCTGGACATGGGGGACCGACTCCCAAGCTTACTCACAGGTCTGTTGGTCAGAGGCCTCAGTTCCTGCACTGGTCTCACCACGACCTAGCAGCTGGCTTCCCCTAGAGCAAGTGATCAGAGAGAGAAAGAAAAGCAGGAAGCTGCAGTGCCTTTTACTGCCCAGCCTCCGTTAAAATCGCACAATTCTATTCCAGTTTCTATTATCGTATTAGTTGGAAGAGAGCCCAACTCACATTCAAGTGGAGGGGAATTAGGCTCCACTTCTTGAAGAGAGGGGTATCAAGGAATTTGTAGGCATTTCAAAACCACAACAAAAGAAGAATATTTGGGAGGCAAATCTAGGAGGAGAGGGAAGCTGCAATCAACATACGGAAGCAAATATGTGGAAAGAGCACTGGGCTTGAATCGGGAGAGCTGGATTTATTTCCTGGTATACAACAAGCACTTAATAAATGTTTGTTAAATGAATGCATAAGTGATAACTTCTCTGAGATTGTTCTGATGGACATAAGAGCAGTCACCACTTCGGAGCTCTCCTGAGAGTTGAGTGGGATTATGGGTATCAGAGCTCTTGGTAAATTTCACAGTGTGAGGAGGCACGGATGCCTGGCGAGGGGAAGAGCTCTGCCATGTGGGAGTCCCTGCCCAGGCCAGCAGCTGTCTGTCAGACTGAGTCCCAGGCCCTGGGGCAGTACCCTGACTCCAGCTCCTATCTTGCCGCAGCTTGCTCTCTCAGCCGCAGTCCAGCCTCCCCACCTTGTGTCACCTCTAGTCATTGCTCCTCTCCTAGAGCCAGTCAGGACAGGACCCAGGAGCCTTACCACCAGCCAAGCCTCTCACCACTCTTCCTCCTGGGCTGGCTCTGGCCCCGCAGATGGGAAATGGGGGTTTGCACTGCAGAGCCAGTGAGCAGTGCCATTTGAGGACAAGAGCCATTAATCTTGCATGAAATTCAATTACTTTCCTAGCAGACAGGCCAAGTCACCTGAATCCTGGGAGGGAGAGGGGACATTTGGGGCCTAGAATGAATGAGGACAGGGGTCTGTGGGAGGGGGGAGGAGAGGCACGCATCCTTGAGACCTCCTCCATCTCCCCAGGAGTTGGATGCTGACATTAGTCCCCCATCTTCCTTCCAGACCCCAGAGGCAAGTGCAGTAAAAAGCCACTCACCTGGGCAAACTTAGTGTTCTCAGGAGAGCTCCTCTTCCCAAAAGACTTCCAAAAGCCTGCTGTGATGCTTGAAATCTCCCATTATTCCTTCCTACTTCTGGACCAACTTTACCTTCTAAAGATAAGGTCATACTCCCAATTCCAAGGTGGGAATTGATCAAAACAAAAGGATCAGGAGGCCTGAGAACCTTGGGGTGGGAGGAAGGTACAGGCTGATAAGATGAGGGAATAGGGTCCATTACAGCTGACATGGGTTAGGGAGTACTATGTGCCGCTGTGCTAAGCACTTTATATATACCAATTCATGTAATACAACAAGCACTATGAGGTAGCTGCTACTTACTTTGTAAGTAAGGCAGAGCCAGATCCAAAGTCAGTCTGGCTCCAGAGGGAGCTCTTGACCAAGGCCCTAGACCACTGTAGGAGGAAAAAGAGGCAGGGCCCAGCTGGCAAGCCACCAGCTGTCATCAGGCATCCCTGGCTAATGAAAGGCCCAGCACTTCACCGTGGAGTTCTGCTCTGTGCCTGCCTAGGATGGGGGTGAGGTACCAGGGCTACTATTCCTCCTCCAGCACTGACCTGGGGCAGAGCCAGGGTGCTTGGTTGGGTCTGCTTCCCCAGTATTATATCATGACTGTCCTTGAGGGGTACACTGAGGTTTTTTTTTTTTTTTTTTTTTTGAGACAGAGTCTCGCTTTGTTGTCCAGGCTAGAGTGAGTGCCGTGGCGTCAGCCTAGCTCACAGCAACCTCAAACTCCTGGGCTCGAGAGATCCTTCTGCCTCAGCCTCCCGAGTAGCTGGGACTACAGGCATGCGCCACCATGCCCGGCTAAACACTGAGGTTTTTTTTTACAACTTAGAAAACGCTTGCCCAGGCCAGGCGCAGTGGCTCACACCTGTAGTCCTAGCACTCTGGAAGGCCGAGGAGGGCGGATTGCTTGAGGTCAGGAGTTCGAAACCAGCCTGAGCAAGAGCAAGACCCCGTCTCTACTATAAATAGAAAGAAATTAATTGGCCAACTAAAAATATATAGAAAAAATTAGCCGGGCATGGTGGCGCATGCTTGCCCCAGCTACTCAGGAGGCTGAGGCAGGAGGATTGCTTGAGCCCAGGAGTTTGAGGTTGCTGTGAGCTAGGCTGACGCCATGGCACTCACTCTAGCCTGGGCAACAAAGTGAGACTCTATAGCAAAAAAAAAAAAAGAAAAGAAAATGCTTGCCCATCTGACACCCAGAAGCAGGTAACTGGGTGGTTATGAGTATGGACTCTGGAGCCCAAAAGCCTGGGTTTGAATTCCAGCTCTGCCACTTACTAGCTACACCCTCAGTCAAGCTGGAACTTCTCTGTGCCCAGTTTCTTTCCCTGTAAAATGGAAACGATGATAATGTTATTTATCTCTTACAGTTGTCTCAGGTTATCTCCCTAGTACCTCCATGGGGTTGTCATATCCATATTTTCAGAGAGAGAGTCTAACTCCTCCCCCCCAGACTCAGCTACTGAGCACTAAAGCTCAAAGGCAAGCCTGGTGAAACACTGGCTAAAACCCCCCCAGGGAGGCAGAGCAGGAAAATATTTGAATCTTATGTGTAACAAAAAAGTGGGTTTTAGTTCTTTCTGTGCGCTGATATTTTGTATATTAATGAATTATCCAAGATTTGATGGGATTTATCAGTGTGTAGATAGCTCTGTAATGCTTGAATTGTATACTTCTAAGTGTGCAATGCAAGAGCTTGCTTATATTTCATACTTTTTATACTTTGAGGAAAAAAGTATATACTTTGAGGAAAAACCATAGTATTTGAGGGGGAAAAAAAAGTGACCAAGCAAAAGATAAATTAAAAAAAAAATAGCCTCATGAGACTTGGCATAGACCCTCATAGGATTCCAGTTATTATGAAGTGCTTCCATCCCCCCCTTTTCCCCAAAAGGTTTTCTTTGCAAGTGCTTTTGGAATTAAGAGCTAGCATCTTGGATTAACTGATGCCTGCTAGTGCTTTCTGATTACTCGAGTTCTGTTTCTTGCTTTAAAAGGAAAGTAAAGACAAGACTGTTGGACCAGTATTGCAGTTCTGTAGTGTCATTCTTATTTAAAAAACAAAACAATAATTTAATTACCAAAATTAGCATATTTAAAGCCTAACTACATTCTAATAAAGGCACAGATTTCTTTCTTTTTTTTTTTTTTTTGAGGCAGAGTCTCACTTTGTTGCCCAGGCTAGAGTGAGTGCCGTGGCGTTAGCCTCGCTCATAGCAACCTCAAACTCCTGGGCTCCAGTGATCCTTCTGCCTCAGCCTCCCGAGTAGCTGGGACTACAGGCATGCGCCACCATGCCCGGCTAATTTTTTATATATATCAGTTGGCCAATTAATTTCTTTCTATTTATAGTAGAGACGGGGTCTCGCTCTTGCTCAGGCTGGTTTTGAACTCCTGACCTTGAGCAATCCGCCCGCCTCGGCCTCCCAAGAGCTAGGATTACAGGCGTGAGCCACCGCGCCCGGCCTTGTTTCAAGTTCTTTAATCTCTTTATAAGTTAACTAATAAATCTATTTTCTTCAAACCTCTGCAATAGTTCTTTAAAAATCACAAGAGTTGGGCCGGGCACGGTGACTCACGCCTGTAATCCTAGCACTCTGGGAGGCCGAGGCGGGCGGATTGCTCAAGGTCAGGAGTTCAAAACCAGCCTGAGCGAGACCCCATCTCTACCATAAAAATAGAAAGAAATTAATTGGCCAACTAATATATATATATATATATATAAAAAATCAGCCGGGCATGGTGGCGCATGCCTGTAGTCCCAGCTACTCGGGAGGCTGAGGCAGGAGGATCGCTTGAGCCCAGGAGTTTGAGGTTGCTGTGAGCTAGGCTGACGCCACGGCGCTCACTCTAGCCTAGGCAAGAAAGCAAGACTCTGTCTCAAAAAAAAAAAAAAAAAAAATCACAAGAGTTGGTTAGCAAGCTGACTTTTTTATGTGCTCTATATAAATATGTGTGAACTTTTAATATGTTGAGTGCTTTCATTTTGATAACTGGATCTCCATTTGATATTTTCATTTGTATAACTCATTTGCAATCTGACAAGATTTTTTAGCGCCAGTCCCTGATATATCATTGAAAGTTAATTTCTTTGCATTTTAAAATATCTGGATCATGAAGAAAAAGTGATGAAAATAAATTAAAACTGAATTACCTTTTCTAATGTTTTTTTAAGCAGTGTAATTCTACTTTGTATTTATGTATTTGATTTCTATTTCTGTTGAAATATGGGAGTCATTGAAATCTCTATAATGTATATGCTAGAAAATTTCTTGTGAACTTAAAATTTTACCAGTTATTTATAGAGGGGTAAAATGGGAAATGTTTTATAGGCTTTTTAGCAGCAATATCAGCAAACACTTGAATGCCGTTATTCATAAAAATAAAATGTTAGCATTAGAATATCTCTATTCAAAAGTTAAAGAATACTGAAGTGTTAAAAAAAAAAACAACAGCCTGAGCTGTTGGGCCCAGCTGTTTGTTGACAGGCAGGAACCCAGCAGTTTTATTTTGATTGTGTGTGATTGAACATTTTCTGCTTCATTTCAGTGGGGAGTGGCTGTATCAGCTTTTCTGAATGTTACATACATAGAGCTTTTCTCCCTTCACATCTTGTTGAGTCAGGCTCATAAACAACGTGATTCTGTTGCAGTAGAAGCCCCTAGGGACTAGAGTACTGGGAAGAAGCCAGGAAATAGTTCCCAATTTCTTGGGTCACCTCTCTTCCTGACATTTGCCCTTTCCCACCTCCCTGCAGTGGTGAGAGTGGAACAGCATTTTTCACAGATCACTCCGGACATCCATTCCCCAGCCTGCTAGCCCAGGACAGAGTCCCAAGCTGGATAAATTGGGGTTCCTCCAGGTTCAGGGAAACACTTGGGCAAATTCCCTTGATGTCCATGAGGGTCCCCTGTCATCACCAGGTAATTAATTGTCTTCCTTCTCTCAAATAAAAGATGAAGTTAATCAAGTGTGTCTGCCATCTATTGTTTTGAAGTGTAAGTCACAAGGTGCTGTGTACAAACTCTCCCAGAAGATAAATTTTATATATTTCAACAAGGGAAAAGAACATATTTTGTTTGCAAAATTCCTGGAAGAACTCTCTCTCTTTCTCTCTGCCTAGAAATTATGCATACCTGCTGATTAATGACCTGTCTGGTGAACCGGCCTCAGGAGAGGTAATAGAGTTATGATTGGATGTCACCAAGTCCCATCATTTCTGCCCTGGGGGAAGTCATGGGAGCAGGGAGGACTACTCCCCTCTGTGAAGCAGCTGTCCTGTTTTAACCACAGATCTTCACTGGGCTTGGGAGCACACTTTTAAGATCCTGCCTTCAAGTCCAAGTGAGCTACACAGGTCCAGTGTTTTCAAAAAGAAGGCAAAAAATTCATGTTTTTATGTGACAGTGTCTAGCTTTTAACTGTTTTCGACTGTTATCTATTGCTGGGTAACAAATCACCTTAAAAAAATTTTTTTTTGAGACAGAGTCTTGCTCTGTTGCCTGGTAGAGTGCTATCATGTCAGCTCAGCTCACAGCAACCTCAAACTCCTGGCTCAAGCAATCTTTCTGCCTCAGCCTCCCAAGTAGCTGGGACTACAGGTGGGCACCACTATACCCTGGCTAATTTTTTTTTAAATATATTTTTAGTTGCCCAGTCAAATTTTTTTCTTTATTCCTTTCTTTCTTTCTTTTTTTTTACTTATATAAACTATTTATTAACTGACAAGGCCTACAGACTTATTTCTTCTTGGACACCCCCACAGTATGGCCTCAGCAGCCAGTGGTCTTGGTGTGCTGCCCTCGGACACGAAGGCTCCAAAAGTGGCCCGGCCCTCTATGGGCCCGAATCTTCTTCAGCCGCTCCAGGTCTTCACGGAGCTTGTTGTCCAAACCATTGGCCAGGCCCTGGCTGTATTTTCCATCCTTTACATCCTTCTGCCTGTTCAAAAACCAGTCTGGGATCTTGTACTGCCGTGGATTCTGCATAACGGTGATCACACGTTCCACCTCATCCTCAGTGAGTTCTCCTGCCCTCTTGGTGAGGTCAGTATCTGCTTTCCTCAACGCCACACGAGCATGTCTTCCACCCACACCCTTAATGGCAGTGATGGCAAAAGCTATTTTGCGCCGCCCATGGATGTTGGTGTTGAGTTCTCGTAAAATGTGCTGGAACTTCTCAGGGATCGCTAGAGACATGGCGGCAGCACGACCAGCGGCATGTAGGCCTCCTGTAGAAGAGCAAATTTCTTTCTATTTTTTAGCAGAGACGGGGTCTAACTCTTACTCAGGCTGGTCTCGAATTCCTGAGCTCAAGCAATCCTCCCGCCTCGGCCTCCCAGACTGTTAGGATTACAGGCGTGAGCCACCGCGCCTGGCCCACCTTAAAATTTAGTGGCTAAAAATGATAATGATTTATTATTTCCAATGACCTTGTGATCTGGCTGGACACATCTGGGCAGTTCTGCTCCGAGAGTGTTGGTCTTGGCTGCATTCAGCTGAGGGCTGGACTGGAGCCAGTAAACTCAAGATGGCTTCATTCATGTCTGGTGCCTTACGTTGGGTGGTGGGAAGGCTGGGGGTGTTGGCTGGGCCTCTCTCTGCATGTTTTCTAGCCCAAGCTTTTTTTTTTTTTTTTTTTTTTTGAGACAGAGTCTCACTCCGTTGTCTGGGCTGGAGTGCCATGGCATCAGCCTCGCTCATAGCAACCTCAAACTTCTGGGTGCAAGCAATCGTTAAGTCTCAGCCTCCCGAGCAGCTGGGACTACAGGCATGCACCACCATGCCTGGCTAATTTTTTCTACATATTTTTAGTTGGCCAATTAATTTCTTTCTATTTTTAGTAGAGACGGGGTCTCGCTCTTGCTCAGGCCGGTCTTGAACTCCTGACCTTGAGTGATCCTCCCACCTCAGCCTCCCAGAGTGCCAGGACTATAGGCGTGAACCACCGTGCCTGGCTCCCAACCTTCTTTCTTGAGTGGCTTGATCCCAAAAAGGTAAAATGTGGGCTGCAAGTCCTCATAAGGCCTAGACCCAGAAGTTACATATTATCCAGCGATTCAGGGTATAGGGAAATAAGCACCTCTTGGTGGTAGGTCTGACATGCATATACAGGGATGGGATAATTTGTTGGCAGCCATCTCTGTGATCATTCTACCACATCAACTAACTCATGTTTTTATGTTTTTTGGTTTTGGGGTTTTTTTTTTGAGACAGAGTCTCACTCCGTTACCCGGGCTAGAGTGCCGTGGCGTCAGCCTAGCTCACAGCAACCTCAAACTCCTGGGCTCAAGCGATCCTCCTGCCTCAGCCTCCCTATAGCTGGGACTACAGGCATGCGCCACCATGCCCGGCTAATATTTTCTATATATTTTTAGTTGGTCAATTAATTTCTATTTATAGTAGAGATGGGGTCTCGCTCTTGCTCAGGCTGGTTTAGAACTCCTGACCTTGAGCCTTGACTCCTGCCTCAGCCTCCCAGAGTGCTAGGATGACAGGCATGAGCCACCGCACCCGGCCTGACTCATGTTTTTAAAATACAACACACCTGCCGGTCAGTTTTGCCTCACATTGCAACTTTTATGTGAAACTTTTTTTTTTTTTTTTGAGACAGAGTCTCACTTTGTTGCCCAGGCTAGAGTGAGTGCCATGGCGTCAGCCTAGCTCACAGCAACCTCAAACTCCTGGACTCAAGCAATCCTCCTGCCTCAGCCTCCCGAGTAGCTGGGACTACAGGCATGCACCACCATGCCCGGCTGATTTTTTCTATATATATTAGTTGGCCAATTAATTTCTATTTATAGTAGAGACGGGGTCTCGCTCTTGCTCAGGGTGGTTTCAAACTCCTGACCTTGAGCAATCCGCCCGCCTCGGCCTCCCGGAGTGCTAGGTGGCTACAGGCGTGAGCCACCGCGCCCGGCCTTATGTGAAACTTTTAAGGAATTCACCTGGAAATCCTTCATGACCAGGGGCTTTTTACCACTAAGGGTAACAGTAGGGAGGTGTGGGGGAAGGAGACTCTGGGCTGTCTTTGATGTTTATGTGGCCTCTGTTTCATTTGAGGAGAAGAATGTCTTTTAATTAAAAAAATTTTTTTTGAGATAGAGTCTTGCTCTGTCACCCAAGCTAGAGTGCTGTGGCATCAGCCTAGCTCACAGCAACCTCAAACTCCTGGGCTCAAGTGATCCTCCTGCCTCAGCCTCTTGAGTAGCTAGGCCTATAAGTGGGCACCACCAAGCCTGGCTAATTTTTTCTGTTTTTAGTAGAGACAGGATCTTGCTCTTGCTCAGGCTGGGCTCGAACTCCTGACTTCAAACAACCCTCCTGCACCAGCCTCCCAGAGTGCTAGGATAACAGGTATGAGTTACTACAGCGGGCCTCTTTTTTAATATTAATTTAGTTTAATTTTTTGTTTTATTATAGTTTAGTTTAGTTTTAGGCTGCAGCAAAACCACCAGGTCCTCCCACAGCAAAGGAGAAGGAGCAGTTAACACCAGCATTTTTAAAATATTTATTTTTAGAAACAGGCTCTTGGTCTGTTACCCGGGCTGGAGTGCAATGGTGCAATCATAGGTCACTGCAGCTTACAAATCCTTGGTTCAAGTGATCCTCCTGCTTTAGCCTCCCCAGTAGCTGAAACTATAGGCACCCACCACCATACCTGGCTAATTTTTTTTAAAATGGTTTTTCTATAGATACAGGATCTCGCTATGTTTCTCAGGACAGTCTTGAACTCGTGGCCTCACCAGTATTAAACTCCCGGCCTCAAGCAATCCTCCTACCTCAGCCTCTATTTTCTTCTTATTAACCTACTTACAGACTGCTTCCCCCATCAGCCTGAATCTCAGGGCTGCCCAGCTCATAACCAGGAGGGAAGAAGGCTAAGTGATTCATGAGATCTCTTTTAATACCCTGGAAGGGTCACCAGCTTTGACTTTAGCTTGAGGAGTCATTCCAAGATTTTAATCAGGCCTATCTCAATTAGCTTGGTATTTTGGAAAGCTCACATAGGATGCTTAGAGGCCTTGGTTCTAGTTATAGGCTGCTGTATATACAAATTATCTAAATTTAAAAGAATTAAGGCCAGGCACGGTGTCTCATACCTGTAATCCTAGCACTCTGGGAGGCTGAGGCAGGAGGATCACTTAAGGTCAGGAGTTTAAGACCAGTCTGAGCAAGACCCCATTTCTACAAAAAATAGAAAAATTAGCTGGGTGTCATGTTGCACAACTGTAGTCCTAGCTACTCAGGAGGCTGAGGCGGGAGGATCTTTTGAGCTCAGGAGTTGGAGGTTGCAGTGAGATATAATGACACTACTACATTCTAGCCAGGGTGACAGAGTGAGACCCTGTCTCAAAAAAAAAAAAAAAAAAGTAAAAATAAAATAAATGTAAAAGAATCATTTATCATGCACACAGACTGTGCGGGTCAGGAAGCTAGACGGGCACAGTGGGGAGGAATGATCTCTTCTCCATGATGTCTGCAGTTGCAGCCTGAAGGCTAGGGCTGCAATCCTCTGGAAGCTTGCTCACTCGCCTGTCTGTTGGTTGATGTTGGCTGTCAGTTGAAAGCCTCAGCTCTCCATGTGGGCCTCCCCAGGCATTCTTCCTGCTGGGATTCATCTGGGCTTCCTCACAACATGGTGGCTGGATTCCATGGGTGAGCACCCAGTGACAGAGAGAGCCAGGCCTAAACCATATTGCATGTTGTAACCCACCCTTGGGTAACACACAGTGTCTGTTCCGCCACATTCTGTTTGTGAAGGAGGTCATAAAGCCCTGCCGGGGTTCAGGGGGAAGGGAGCAGACTCCATTTCTCCATGGGCAGTGACAAGGTTCTGGAAGAGCACATAGGGCTAGAAATATTGCTGTGGTCATTTTTGGAGAATAAAATCTGCTGCAGCCTGAAGGAGGAGCATTAATTCAGTGAAATCATCATTCTCCTTTCAAAGCATGCCCAGAATTTGAGCATTCCTCTCCTCTGGCATCACCTCCCACCACCCTCCCCCTCACTCATTCTGTCCAAGCCTCACAGGCTTCCTTGCTTTTCCTCAAACGTAACAGACACACTGCTGCAGGGCCTTTGCACTTGCTCTCCTTCTGCCTGGAGCCTTGGTCCCCTGGTTCCCCCGGCAGTCTCCTGAATATTTCAGTGTCTGCATAGATGTCTCCTCCTCAGAGAGGCCTCCCTGACCGCCCTATGCAGCAGTCTGCTCCTTCAACCTCCTGTTCCTGCTCTGGGTTTATGTTTCTCCTTGGCACTTGTTATTATCTGGCATAACTTTGTTTATTGTTCGTCACCCATCTCCTCCCAGCCACACCTCTAGCACCTGGGACAGTGTCTGGTACTCAGTAGGTGCTCAGTAAACATTTGTTGGATGAGTGGAGGATGGGCATCTTTTAAAAAATTTTTTTTTGAGACAGAGTCTCACTCTGTTGCCCTAGCTAGAGTGAGTGCCGTGGCGTCAGCCTAGCTCACAGCAACCTCAAACTCCTGGGCTCAAGCGATCCTCCTGCCTCAGCCTCCCGAGTAGCTGGGACTACATGCCCAGCTAATTTTTTCTATATATATTAGTTGGCCAATTTATTTCTTTCTATTTATAGTAGAGACGGGGTCTCGCTCTTGCTCAGGCTGGTCTTGAACTCCTGACCTTGAGTGATCCTCCCACCTCGGCCTCCCAGAGTGCTAGGATTACAGGCGTGAGCCACTGCACCCGGCCTGTTTGCCCTTTTCATTCTTATTCTTTCATGAGTATATAGTGAAGTTTTCCAAAGGTTGTCTATCATGCGATGTTGGGACAGATTGAATGCAAAAGCAGACGTGAAAACCCAGCTGTCTCTGATTAAGCCAGATGTTAAAGAGACCAGCAAAACTGTGAAACAAGCCACTCTTTTTACTGCTTTTTAAAATTTATTCTGAAAAATAGAAAGAAAGTAATTGACCAACTAAAAATATATATACAAAAAATTAGCCGGGCATGGTAGTGCGTGCCTATAGTCCCAGATACTCGGGAGGCTGAGGCAGGAGGACTGTTTGAGCCCAGGAGTTTGAGGTTGCTGTGAGCTAGGCTGATGCCACAGCACTCACTCTAGCCTGGGCAACACAGTGAAACTCTGTCTCAAAAAAAAATTTTTATTCTGAAAAATAAAATAAATTTAAATACAAACTTTCATGTTACTATGTAATGAGTTTATCACTTAAATGAATATATAAATATTTTAAAAGATGTTTTATTTTCAATTTATAATAAATTTTAGTTGATATAACCCCTATTTTAAAAGTTTTATGGGGTTATCAATACAATTTATGATTGTAAAGTGGTTTTGAGACCAAAAAGTTTGAGAGAGTAGGAAGTAGAGAGGATAGATCGTTCTCCATGCTACAGAGTTCAGGATTTTGGAGCTGATCACCAGCAGTTCCAGAGAGAGATGAGGGTTGGGAAGAGGCTGAGAGGCTTGGACCCGGGGAAGAGTTGACACGTGCAAAGGAGTCCAACAGCCGGATGCTCCGTGCCCCGTGGAGGAACAAGGTCAGCGCAACAATCTCTGAGTTCGGAGATGACCCAAATGTTCTATGGACAGTCGAGTATGATTTTGACTGTTTATTGTTTTAATTGGCCCAAAAAGATTTGTTTGGGGGAATATGCATAACAATGTTTTAATTTTCATGGTAAGTTGCATGTAATACAGCAGCCAGATCCTTGAAATCAAAAGTGAAAAACATAACGCTGGTGCAAATAAGCTTCGGTTTCTAAAACTGAAAGTCAAGCAGTCTGGGCGTGGTGGCCCAGCACTCTGGGAGGTTGAGGTGGAAGTTTCACTTCAGCCTGGGGGGTTGGAGGCTGCAGTGAGCTATGATGACGCCACTGTACTCCAGCCCAGGTAAGAAAGCAGGACCGTCTCAAAAAAGAAAGAAAGAAGAAAGAAAGAAAGAAAGAAAGAAAGAAAGAAAGAAAGAAAGAAAGAAAGAAAGAAAGAAAGAAAGAAAGAAAGAAAGAAAGAAAGAAAGAGGGAGGGAGGGAGGGAGGGAGGGAGGGAGGGAGGGAGGGAGGAAGGAAGGAAGGAAGGAAGGAAGGAAGGAAGGAAGGAAGGAAGGAAGGAAGGAAGGAAGAAAGAGGGAGGGAGGGAAGGAGGGAGGGAGGGAGGGAGGGAGGGAGGGAGGAAGGAAGGAAGGAAGGAAGGAAGGAAGGAAGAAAGAAAGAAAGAAAGAAAGAAAGAAAGAAAGAAAGAAAGCAAGCAAGCCAGCCAAGAGCAGGGAAAGTAGTATTATTTTCTTATTAAATATTAAATAATGAATGGTCATAAAATTATCAATTCATGAAAGAGAGGCTGACTTACAGCACACTAGCTCACAAGAGACCAATGGGTAAACCAGACACAAACTGTTGAAGAGCCTACCAGTCACATGTTCTCGGTGATCACAGCTCCAGGAAAGGCATGGGAGGCCAGGTACTGACTGGAGCTATGACTGATGATCTTGAGCCGGAGTGAAGGAGTTAGCTTTATGGCTTACCTGATACTCTTCTATTAAATACTTTTTCTGCTCATATTATTGGGATTTGGTTTCTTCACCCTTGCAGCCAAGAACTCTGGCTAATCAAAGAATCTTCAGCACACAGTGGGTACTCACTCCTAGGGAGTGGCTGAAATCTTCCAGCGAGGAGTTAAATAAGAGCTGGAGTGAACAGAGGGATCACAGTTCTGGTTTTTCTGTTGGGAGACGTTTGAAGGATAGATAAAAGGAGAAGTTGAAGGTGCTGAGCAAAGAGGATAATTGATGGATCAAACTCCCTAAGAAGATAAGAGGGGTGGGAATCGGAGCATAGCTGGGGGGCTGGCCTTAGCCTGTCAGGGGTGGGGGAGACAGCTTTTCCTCTGAGACAGGTAGGGAGGAGGAAGGGATACAGGAGCTTGTTGGTAAGTTTCTGCCCTGAAGATGTCAAGGTTACGCTGAGAGTAAGTGGCATGGGCAATGGGGAAGAATGATCCCTAAGGGGCTTTTGTGCAGCTTGCACACTCAAGGACATCAGGTGATAGGAGTTTATTAAAATGATACACAGGGAAGAAAGCAACACTATTATTATTCATTTATTCAAAATTTTTAGTGGGTCTCTATTACATGACAGGCATTGTTGCAGTTGCTGGGGATTTGGCAGTGAACAACTCAAAAAACTATGCCTGCTCTGAAGCTCACATTCCAGGGAAATAAAAATAACCCAGGACGCGTGCTCATTACCACCTCCATGGCACTGAGTCACGGTTGCACTGAACTCCCCAGTGCTGCTGCAGACAGCACAGCCTCTGCTTTCAGGGCGCCTTGGATGAAGCCCAAGTCTCCCTGAATGTGCTGTTGGTAGCAGGCCACGCTCTAGCGTGCTCCTGCTCACCGGCTGTGGCAGACACAGCTGGTCCCCTCCTTAGTATCCATTCTTCTTTTCTTCCATACTCAAACAACCCTGATTTTATTGGCAGAGGCAATGTACCCAGCTGAAAGGCATTTCCCAGCCTTCCTTGCCAAATAGGCGTGACTATGTGACACTTCAGGCCAGTGAGAGAGAAACAGAAATTGTTGGCCAGGGCTATCTGGAAAGCTGATTAAATGGGGGTGCAGACTGAGCTGGCATGCCCTTCCTCCTTCCAGCTGCCTGCGATGCAGCCGTGATGGCTGGAGCTGAGAAGCCATCTCAGAGCTTTGAGAGAAAGGCCAGGGGAATTGCAGAGACCCCTGTCCTGCATCTTAAAGCCACTGAACCAACTCACTTGTTTTACATTTCTCATTATGTGAGGAAAAGAAGACTTCTCTTGTTTAAGCCATTATTATCTGCATTCTCTGTTATATGCAGCCAAGCTAAATACATACTCGATACCTGAGAATCTGCTGTGTTTGTCACCTGTGGCAGCCATGAGAATGGTTTCTTAAATCTGACTGCAGGGAGTGTAATTAACCAAGGACTCCAGCTGCTTAAATCTACCACTGCATTTGTGCCAAGGCCAAATTTCCCATGGACTGCTCTCAGCTACTTCACTGGCTGAGCATGGATGGGATACTAAGGCAGGTCCATTCTTTGAAGATGGATGGAAGAGGGGTAATCTTAGCTGGAGAATGCCCCAATGACCTTGCTGAAAACTTTATTGTACTGTAGTCTAAAATGTTTCCACACTACTTCCTTCCCTCTCTCCTTCGCTCAGGGCCAGACTTATGTGATGTTCTGATGTCTCTTCCTGCCTCTCCCAGGTCCCTCCCAATTTTCTCTAACAGGTAGTTATATTTAATCTCATTTTGGAATTCCACCTGGTTTGTGAACCCAGACTAACACACTCCCAAAACTGTTTATGCCTTTTGTACTTGTTATTGTAATTATATAATTTAACTAAGCTTAACTAAACCAATAAAAAATAAGAGTGCAGCAATAAAATGGATATGCAGCCACTCAGCTTTGCTTATTTATTTATTTATTTAAAAAAAAATTTTTTTTTTAAAAGCCAGTCAAATTTAGCAGTGGGGGGTTGAATAAGAATATTTTTACTTTTCTTTTTTTTCCTCTCTCTCTTTTTTCTAGAGAGGAAAGGCAGAAAATTCTGGAACACTCAGCTTTGTTTTTTATGGCATTTGCTTTTTAGGTGGTGGCGGCAGCTGGATAGACAATAGCACATCAACACATTTTGCAGAGCTCTGGGACCATTTGGATCATACAATGTTATTTCAAGATTTTATTTTTTTTTATTTTTTTATTTTTTTTTGAGATAGAGTCTCGCTTTGTTGCCCAGGCTAGAGTGAGTGCTGTGGCGTCAGCCTAGCTCACAGCAACCTCAAACTCCTGGGCTCGAGCGATCCTTCTGTCTCAGCCTCCCGAGTAGCTGGGACTACAGGCATGCGCCACCATGCCCGGCTGATTTTTTATATATATATCAGTTGGCCAATTAGTTTCTTTCTATTTATAGTAGAGATGGGGTCTCGCTCTTGCTCAGGCTGGTTTTGAACTCCTGACCTTGAGCAATCCGCCCGCCTCGGCCTCCCAGAGAGCTAGGATTACAGGCGTGAGCCACCGCGCCCGGCCTATTTCAAGATTTTAGACCATTTCTAAGTAGCAATCCACTGGACCAAGATAATAGAGCCAATGAGAGGGGTCACCAAACCCACACTGACTTCTGGGGACCAAGTCGGCCTCCATGGCTACCAGTGACTCGCAGACACAGATCTCCAGGAAGTACTGGTCCTGATAGATCTCCAGCTATTGAAGGCATAATACAACAGATCTTTGCAGGATTCTTTGCAAATTCTGCGATTCCTGGATCCCCACACCCTTTTCCTGGGTGCTGCATTCCAACCATGGGGACTATGCCTGGGGTCAAACAGGGCTTGATGCCATTGTAACCCAGCTTTTAGGACAACTGGAAAACACAGGGCCTCCTCTAGCTGACAAGGAGAAGATCACATCACTTCCAACAGTGACAGTAACTCAGGAACAAGTCGATATGGGTTTAGTGTCCAGTATGCAAAGAAGGTTATGCAGTTGGAGAAGTCCAGCAGTTACCCTGCAATCACTACTTTCATAGCAGTTGTATCGTACCATGGTTGGAACTGCATGACACAGGTCCTGTATGTAGGAAGAGCTTAAATGGTGAGGACTCTACTCAGCAAACCCAGAGCTCTGAGGCCTCTGCAAGCAACAGATTTAGCAATGATAGCCAGCTACATGACCGATGAGCTTTCTGAAGCTAAAGACCACACCTGAACCAGGGCTATGGTAATCTTCTTGCCATAACTGTAAATTGCATCAAAAAAAAAAAAACAAAAAAAAACACCACAGTAGATGGATTTAGGAATCTCATAAGAAACCCCAACGCATGATATTAATGCAATGAGTGTTTTTCTTCTCTAAATTTAAAGTTAATATTTACAGATGGAATTGTATTTGCAAAAAAAAAAAAGTAAGAGTGCAGGCTGGGCATGGTGGCTCACGCCTATAATCCTAGCACTCTGGGAGGCCAAGGGGGGAGGATCATTCAAGGTCAGGAGTTCAAAACCAGCCTGAACAAGAGTGAGACCCTGTCTCTACTAAAAATAGAAAGAAATTAATTGACCCACTAAAAATATATAGAAAAAATTAGCCAGACATGGTGGCACATGCCTGTAGTCCCAGCTACTCAGGAGGCTGAGAAAGGAGAATTGCTTGAGCCCAGCAGTTTGAGGTTGCTGTGAGCTAGGCTGACGCCACGGCACTCTAGCCCAGGCAACAAAGTGAGACTCTGTCTCAAAAAAAAAAAAAAAAAAAAAAGAAAGAAAGAAAAGAAAAAGAGTGCAAAAGCAAAGTAAGTTGCTGTTTCTATGAAAACTAAGTTGACTGCTTTAGCAAGTTTTGGAAAAGGTAGCCACTTAAAAGCTGTTCACAAAAAGATAAATATTGTATGTTCAACTTACATGAGATGTCTACAGTAGCCAGACTCATAGAAATGGAAAGTAGAATAGCGGTTATCAGGGGCTAGGGGAGGGAGGAATGGGGCATGCTTCACGGGTTAGGGTTTCAGCTTTGCAGGATGAAACGTTCTGCAGATCTGCTGCACAACAATGTGAACGCGCTTAACACTACTGAGCCATAGACTTAAAAATGGTTAAGATGTTAAGTTTTATGTTAGGGTTTTTTTATGTTATGTGATTTTTTTTTTACCACAATTAAAAATAAAATAAGGCCGGGCGCGGTGGCTCACGCCTGTAATCCTAGCATTCTGGGAGGCCGAGGCAGGCGGATTGCTCGAGGTCAGGAGTTCGAAACCAGCCTAAGCAAGAGCGAAACCCTGTCTCTACTATAAATAGAAAGAAATTAATTGGCCAACTAATGTATATAGAAAAAATTAGCCGGGCATGATGGTGCATGCCTGTAGTCCCAGCCACTTGGGAGGCTGAGGCAGCAGGATTGCTTGAGCCCAGGAGTTTGAGGTTGCCATGAGCAAGGCTGACGCCATGGCTCTCACTCTAGCCTGGGCAACAAAGTGAGACTCTGTCTCAAAAATAAATAAATAAATAAATTAATTAATTAATTAAATAAAATAAAAGTTTTAAAGATAGCTGTTGAGACTGAGTGTGGTGGCTCACACCTATAATCCCAGTGCTATGGGAGGCCAATGTAGGAGGACTGCTTGAGGCCAGGAGTTTAGATCAGCCTGGCAACATAGTGAGACACCACCCTCCACCCCACGGCCTGCTGTGTCTACCAAAAAGAAGAAAAAAAAATTAGCTGGATGTGGTAGTTTGTATTTGTAGTAGTCCCAGCTACTTGGAAGGCTGAGGCAGGAGGATTGCTGGAGCCCAGGAGTTCAAGGTTATGGTGAGCTATAATTGTGCCACTGTACTCCAGCCTGGGCAATAGAGCCAGACTCTGTCTCTTAAGAAAAAACACAACAACAACAAAAAACAACAGTGTAGTTTGCCTTGGACTACTGTAAAAGATTGGGAAAACTCTATAGAAACCCAAGGTTTTGCATTCAGATTGCTTTGAAAGCATCCTACAGGTCTTATCATAGAATGTGGAAGTTTAGACAATTTGTTATGGGCATTGTTATGCGAAAAAGATATGTGGAATTCCAATCAGCAGACTCATAAACAAAATACTTTGGCATTACATCAAAAGATCAGTCAGGTTTGTATGTTTTAAGTTAAAACAAGATATCCAATTTATCTTTTAGGCTAGAGTGCAATGGCACAATCATAGCTCACTATAACCTCGAACTCTAGGCTCAAGCAATCCTCCCACCTCAGCCTCCTGAGTAGTTGGGACTACAAGTATGCGCAGCCACACCCAGCTAATTTTTAAATTTTTTGTAGAGATGGGGTCTCACTATATTTGCCCAGTCTGGTCTCTCACTCCTGGCCTCAAGGAATCCTCCCACCTCAGTCTCCCAAATGGCTGGGATGATAGGTGTGAGCCACCATGCCTGGCCATGTATCATTTTTTAAATGATTATGTTAAATGTACTGTTTTTGTTTAATTGACTAACTTCTGGTCTCAATTGCATTAGATAAGAGAGCTTCTACTGAAATAATAATTATAAATGTGAATTGCTTTATTGTGCACTTTCTATATACTCAGGGTGAAAGACATGAGTGTAGATCCAGCAGAAGGAAGGATGGGCGGGGAGGAGGGATGTTCCAGAGGAGAAAACTGACACAGACCAAGTGAGGGCCCAGGGAGTGGTGTTCTTCAAGGGTGAAGGGCATGTATGGGGGTGTTGAGAGGGCTGGAGAAGAGGAGGCTGCAGTTCAGAGTGGGAGAGGAAGATGCTATTTGTGGGTGAGGGTGATGTGTGGCAAGACTTCCGGGGAGGCCAGGAGAGCAGGTGAGGGGCTGGAGAACAGAAAAAGGCCAGTGGAGCTGAGAGGAATCACGAGCCTGAAGTGTTGGGACGGTCACCCAATGAATGCAGAAGTCTCCTAGACTGGCTGCAAGGTTGGGCTTGGAGAGGAAATTGGGGGCCAGGGCTCAAAGCATGGTATGCTAGACGCAGCTTGTACTGGCTCATGAGGACCAACTGTTAAATTTGCAATTTTGTGAGCTGATTCTTAGACATAGCCAGTATTAAAAATTTAATTATATAAACTTACGATTAAATAAAGTATATTAAAACAAAGGTAATGAATATTGAAAACTCATCACTTTCAAATAACTTTCCTATATCATACTATTATTCCTGCTCTTGAAGTATTTCTTGCATCTGTATGGTGGGAACACTACACAATGGTGTGCTATGCTGCATCTCTGCCCAGCTCTGCACCCAGGGACATCACGTTGTTAGCTTGAAATCAGCTGTGGCAGAAGTATTTCTTTTTTCCTGTTTTTTTTTTTTTTTCTTTTTGTAGAGATGGGGTCTTGCTCTTGCTCAGGCTGGTCTTGAACTCCTGAGCTCAAGTGATCTTCTGTGGCAGAAGTATTTATACCATGAAAATTAGCAAACAGGCCAGGCGCGGTGGCTCACGCCTGTAATCCTAGCTCTCTGGGAGGCCGAGGTGGGTGGATTGCTCGAGTTCAGGAGTTCGAAACCAACCTGAGCAAGAGTGAGACCCTGTCTCTACTATAAATAGAAAGAAATTAATTGGCCAACTATATATATGGAAAAAATTAGCTAGGCATGGTGGCACATGCCTGTAGTCCCAAGCTATTCGGGAGGCTGAGGCAGCAGGATTGCTTGAGCCCAGGAGTTTGAGGTTGCTGTGAGCTAGGCTGATGCCACGGCACTCATTCTAGCCTGGGCAACAAAGTGAGACTATGTCTCAAAAAAAAAAAAAATTAGCAAACACTACAAGTACAGAGCTCAATTCATTGTTTTGTGAATTATCTACATTCATTTATCAAATGCAACACAGGTTACCTGCAGATACAAGAGTTCAGCAAAAACCATGGAACTATTCTGTAAGAATCAATTGGTTTTATGGAATTTGTAATAAAGAATATTGTATATTATGTGTAATTTCTGCACTAAACATCCTTTATATCAGTAAAATGTATAATAAATATACTTGCACATATACATGCATTTTTTCCTGAAGAGCCAGTTGTCAAATATTTACGAACACGCTACTCAGCCATGGTTTCGTTTCCCTGCCACAGGTTTTAGGGTGGTGGTGAGCAAGCCATCAGGTGGGCCTGACCCTCTCCCCTCCGCCCACGCAGTGTCATGGGTGTCAGGCACCTAGGCAACAACACTGCACTGGGCGGCAGGGAGGGGAGGAGCTGGGACTAAGCAGAGGCAGGGAGGTGTGCAGAGAAAGTGAGGCTTGTGCGGGCACTCAGAGGATGAGTAGGAACCAGCCAGCCAGGGGAAAAAACGCGAGCAAAGGCCTAGCTGCTGTCAGAAGCAATGGGAGACAGAGGGTGGGAAGTTGAGAAACGCGGGACATCACGTGCTGAGGCTACGGCCTGCTCCTTGTGGCCCTATGGTACCTGGAGGGTAGAGAGAGAAAAGCCTCCACTTGAGAGGGTTTTCTGGACCTCAGTCCTAAGAAGAGTAAAAATTTCTGGGCAAAGGAACAAAGATGGGAGTCAAGTGAGGGGAAGAGAGGGAGTCTGGGCAGCAGGAACAGCATGTGCAAAAGCAAGGGGGTGGAGAACCTGAACTCTTAGAGCTACAAGCAGTTCTGCGTGGCTGGAGTGCCCTCGGGTGGCAGTGTGCGAAAGATGTGGCTGGACAGGTGACTGGGCTGAGGTCTGAGGGCTGAGAGCCAAGGCAGGGAGAGGGTGTGCGTCTACAGAGGCAGTGGGGAGCCTCAGGGGAGTCCTAAGTAGGGGAGTGACATGGTTAAGATCCCTAGGCTGCTTGGGGGAGAATGGCTTACGTGGGTGTTAGGTGGGGAACGACTGGAGGGTGTGATACCTTTGGGAAGATGTTGCAGTAAAATAGGTGAGAGGTGACAGACTAGGGCAGTGGATGTGGGGAGGCAAAAAGAAAGATTGATTCCAAAGATATGGGGAAGCAGAATTGATGGGACTTAACTTCCAGGAGACTGGCTTGGGTGATTGAAGGTTGATGCAATCATTTTTGAAGAGTACTGGTCAGTTAGTTTGTAAAATGTCCCTCAGTTGGAGTTTGTCAATGTTTTCTTGTGATTGGCTAGAGGTCATGCATTTTTTTTTTTTTTGGTAAGAATGTCACAGAGATCAGTGAATCATATCAGGGGCTACATGCCATAGCCTTGTCTTATTACTGATGTTAGTGCCATTTTTGGAGGCAGGGTCACAGAAGGAGGTACCGATATACAGAAGAGACCTGGGGCTCCCGTGTGGGATGGGGCTGGAGTGCAGAAGGGAATTCGGACCAGAGACAGAGCTTTGGGAACACCCAGCAGCTCAGAGGTAGCAGGGGACTTGGGAGGGGTGAGGCTGCCAGGGCAGAGGATGTCAGGCTGAGAAGGGAGGGAGACAGATAAAAGCAACACTGGCTCTGCAAGGTATCCAGGAGGTCAGGCAGGTGAGGACTGGCATGTGTCCTGTGGATTTGGTATCCAGGGGCTTGGCTAGCGCCTAAGGGTAGTGCTCACCAGGGCCAGGCCCAGGCTGGGACTTGTGGAAGGCATTTTTTTCTTTCTGGGCAATTAATGGGAACAGGTTTGCTTTTTGTTTTTTGTGTTCTTTTTTTTCTGAGACAGAGTCTCACTCTGTTTCCTTGAGTAAATACCGTGGCATCAACCTACCTCACAGCAACCTCAAACTCCTGGGCTCAAGTGATCCTGCTGCCTCAGCCTCTCGAGTAGCTGGGACTACAGGCATTGCCACCGTGCCCAGCTAATTTTTTTCTTTCTTTTTTTTGAGACAGAGTCTCACTTTGTTGTCCAGGCTAGAGTGAGTGCGGTGACATCAGCCTGGCTCACAGCAACCTCAATCTCCTGGGCTCAAGCAATCCTTCTGCCTCAGCCTCCCAAGTAGTTGGGACTACAGGCATGCGCCACCATGCCCCACTAATTTTTTCTATCTATATATTTTAGCTGGCCAATTAATTTCTTTCTATTTATAGTAGAGACGGGGGTCCTGCCCTTGCTCAGGCTGGTTTCGAACTCCTGACCTTGAGCAATCCTCTCACCTCAGCCTCCCAGAGTGCTAGGATTACAGGTGTGAGCCACCACACCCAGCATGACCCCCACTTTTTAATGATAATAGTAATTTACTGAGTTATAGTTTATATCCAATAAAATGCACCTATCTAAAGTTTTAGGTGTTATGAGTTTTGATAATTTTATACACTTGTAACTACCACCCTTCAAAAGATTCAGAATATTTCTATCACCCCAGAAATTTTCTTTCTGTCTTTCCAGTTGATCTAGCCCTCTTGCCAACCACTATTCTGACTTCTTTCACATTAATTTCCTGTTGTTGAACTTCATGCAAGTGGAATCATATAGTATGTCTTTTTTGATCTAGCTTATTGTAACATTTCTGAGATTCATCCGCATTGTTGTATGTAAGTTATTCATTCATTTCTATTGTTGAGTCATATTCCATTGTGTGAATATGCAAATATTTGTTTATCCATTTTCTCGTTGATGGTTGTTTCTAGTTTTTAGCTACTATGAATAAAGTTGTAACAAATATCTTTGGTCTTTTCGTGAAAATGTTTTCATTTCTTTTGGATATATACCTAGAAGTAGAATTACTGGGTCAAATGGTAAATCTATGTTTAATTTTTTAGGAACTACTAAACTTTTCCAAAGCAGCTGCCCCATTTTACAGTCCCACCAGTAGTGTATGAGGGTTCTGATTTCCCCACATCTTCACCAGTACTTATTATTATGTCTTTGTGTGTGTGAGAGACATTTGAGGAGAAGAATGTCTTTTTTAATTTTTAATTTTTTTTTGAGATAAGAGTCTTGCTCTGTCACCCAGGCTAGAATACAGTGGCATCATCATAGCTCACTACAACCTCAAACTCGTGGGCTCAAGAGATCCTCCTGCCTCAGCCTCCCAAAGTGCTAGGATTACAGGAGTGAGCCACCATGCCCCACCTATTTAATTATAGTCATCTGTAATTATAGTCATCTGTTAGTCTGTTTAATCATAGTCATCCTAGTGGATGTAAAGTGATAACTCATTGTGGTTTTGATTTGCATTTCCCTACCCAACTCATAAATAATATTGAACATGTTTTCATGTGTTTATTGGCCATTTGTACATTTTCTCTGAAGAAATTTCTATTCAGATCCTTTGCCCATTTTTAAGTGAGATATTTGTCTTTTTCCTCCCCTCCTCCTTCCCCTTCCCCTCCTTCTCCTTCTTCTTTTTCTTCTCAACTGGGAGTACAGTGGCATGTCACAGCTCACTGCAGCCTCAGAATCCAGAGCTTAAGTGATCCTCCTGCCTCAGCCTCCAGAATAGCTAGGACCACAGGCACATGATACTATGCCCAGCTGATTTTGTCTTCTTATTATTCAGTTGTACAAAGTCTTTATATATTCTAGGTGCAAGTCTTTTATCACCTATATGATTTGCAAGTACTTTCTCAAATTCCATGGGTTGTCTTGGAACATTCCACGGGATGGCTGTAGTCTGGTGTGGAAGAGAAGACAAACACAGAGATGGGGCAGTGTGAAGTAGTGTGGGGAGAAGCACCATTTAGGAAAGTCTCACGGAGCCTCTGAATTGCCCCCCTGGGTAGTGAGGGAGCTGGACAAGCTGATCTGACATTTCCATGGCTCTGCAGGCAAGAATGTGTGTCATTGTATACTCAGTGCTGTGCAACCAGACACACATGCTAAGTGTCAGAGACCTGGCATCTTACAAGATCAGGTGCATGGAGGAGGTTGGGTGAGCAGGAGCCTCTTTCTTAAGAAAGCAGACTCTATATTCCAAACATCCACAGGACTAACAACATGGGTAATAATAGGATTATCTTGGAGGCAGCGTGATGTGGCTCAGGAGCCAGACAGACTTGGGTTTAGGTCTGGTTGTAGTAGATGCTACTGCATAGTGCCCTCCCCACACCCCCTTAACCATTCCTGATGGCTTACTGCAGGCTCCTGGGATTCCCTGCCTGATGGCTTTCTCTGCTCAGAAGGCACATGGGCAGGCCACAGATGCCAGGAGCAGGTCTCAACTAATGAGAAGCCCTCAGTCTCCTCACCCCTTCAGTGGGATGATTGTGTTGTCTTCTGCACTGTCCCAGAGATCCCCAGCAGGATTAAGCCCCAGTTGCCCACAGTGGTAACCTCATTACTGCACCCTATATTGGTTTTCTTTCTTTCTTTCTTTATTTTTTTTTTTTGAGACAGAGTCTCACTTTCTTGCCCAGGCTAGAGTGAGTGCCGTGGCGTCAGCCTGGCTCACAGCAACCTCAATCTCCTGGGCTCAGCGATCCTACTGCCTCAGCCTCCCTAGTAGCTGGGACTACAGGCATGCGCCACCATGCCCGGCTAATTTTTTTTGTATATATATTTTTAGTTAGTCAATTAATTTCTTTCTATATTTTGGTAGAGACAGGGTCTTGCTCAGGCTGGTTTTGAACTCCTGACCTCGAGCAATCCGCCCGCCTCGGCCTCCCAGAGTGCTAGGATTACAGGCGTGAGCCACCGCGCCGGCCTGGTTTTCTTTATTTCTTTGTTTTACTTCCCCCACTCCTCTAACTAGTGCTCCCTGGAATCCTCTCTTAAATAGTCCACTTGTACTAACATCCTTATCTCCTCAGTGTCTGCTTCTGGGGAAAGCCAGCCTAAAGATATTGGTTCTTCCATTTCTTAGATACAGCCGTTCTATTTCCTTGGGCAGAGCACTTTTCCTCTCTGAACCTCAATTGTCTCATCTATAAAATGGGGATAATAGCACTTACTTCATAGGAGAGTCATGAGGTTTAGCATCTCACTCAGACATATTAAGGGTCAGTAAATGTTGGTGTTCCTCTTAGTTGTTTACTGGCCTGTACTGTAGATACTCTCCCAGAAAAGACTTTTTTTTTTTTTTTTTTTTTTGAGACAGAGTCTTGCTCTGTTGCCCAGGCTGGAGTGGTGTCAGCTTAGATCACAGCAACCTCAAACTTCTGGGCTCAAGTGATCCTCTTGCCTCAGCCTCCTGAGTAGTTGGGACTATAGGCACACACCAGCACGCCCAGCCAATTTTTTCTATTTTTTAGTAGAGATGGGGCTGGGGGGCATGTCTCACTCTTGCTCAGATTGGTATCAAACTCCTGACCTCAAGTGATCCTCCTGCCTCAGCCTCCCAGAGTGCTAGGATCAGTCTTTCGTCATTCAGACTAAGCTGGGCAGGAAAAGATAAGCAACCTGGAGCTAGCCCCATGGGTGATTGATTGAATTACCGCTCCAAGTTACTTGCTTCCTTGTTGCAATGAGATTAAACATGACTACCATTTGTCATGTGACTTCCCTGGCATCCTGTAGGGGGAGCATATCTCCCTATCCCCCATGAATTAATTTTAAGCTAATCATATGACATGCTTTGACTAACAGCATGTCAGCAGATGTGACATTCTCTACATCTGAAAAAAAGCTTGAAATTTGTTATTGCATGGTTTGGTTTTCTCAGGCTCTGTTATCCTGCCCTCCACTATGAGAAAGACATGTACCCAGTGTAAATAAAGCTTTTTGGCGGCAAAAGAAACAGACAGAGAGAGAGAAAGAGTGGGGCCAAACAACGTGGCTTTATTTAGTGCTCCCAGGTGTGGTTCTGGGGTCCCAAGGGAGGGGGGCCTAGAAGTCACACCTGTTTGAAGGGGGTGAGGCCTTTTATACCGTTTGGGCTGGGCTAGGGACTTTTGGTGGGAAGAGCTGGGGATTTTCCATTGTGACCTTCTAGGTCTGTATTCTAAATCACTGCCTATGCTGCTTAGTAGGTGGTGATCAGCAAATACCTTTAAATAAAAGTTTGTTGGGCTTGGCGTGGTGGCTCACACCTGTAATCCTACCACTCTGGGAGGCCAAGGTGGGTGGATCACCCAAGGTCAGGAGTTCGAAACCAGCCTGAGCAAGAGCAAGACTCCGTCTCTAAATAGAAAGAAATTAATTGGCCAACTAAAAATATATATAGAAAAAATTAGCCAGGCATGGTGGCACATGCCTGTAGTCCCAGCTACTTGGGAGGCTGAGGCAGAAGGATTACCTGAGCCCAGGAGTTTGAGGTTGCTGTGAGCTAGGCTGATGCCATGGCACTGATGCCATGCAACAGAGTCAGACTCTGTCTCAAAATGAATAAATAAATAAAAGTTTGTTTAAATGATTTTCAGTGCTAAAAGCATTGCTCCCTTCCATTTATCTAAATATGGAAGGTGCAACCTACTAAGACAAAGGCAGGCTTCCGACTTTGCACCTGAGTACTCTTTCTACCTCAGTTGTTTGCAAAATAGAAGGCTCTTGTGACTCTCCTAATTGGGAAAAATTTTTCTGTGGTCATCACATGAAACCTCAACATTTCCTCTGTAGGATCCACATGAGCCAAAAGCTAGCTCCTGTAAATTCCATGTGGATCCCAGACATCTTCCCCACAGACCTCCCTGTGGACCTCAGACTCCTGTCCTAAAGGCCCATGTGAACCTCTGTATCCTTCCTGAGACCCATATGGATTCCCCACATTTTCCTGTAGGAGCCATGCTTGGTAGCCTCCACAGGTTCCCATTTGGCTCCTCCTTATAGCTCTGTAAATTAGCCTAGGCTTGCATTATAGCAGACCAGACAGTGGTGACCATGAGGGTGAACCAGGGACAGGACCAACAGAGAACCAGGTTGGTTGTCCTGCCCTGTAGCCCAGTACTCTTCATTCCCAGTTGGCCTGGGGTTTGGTTATGCTTCCTGCTCAGCCCTTCCCAGCCCCTGAGGCTCCCTCCATTTTTCTTCCCTCACCCACACTAGTTCTGATCTGCCTCTCCTCACTCCTGCCCCCTTTTTATCCCAGCTGTAGGAGTGAGGCCCCACTCTTGGCAGGCTGGAGCCAGACAATGGGCCCTTATTCTACGCAAAGAATCCCTGCAGTGTTCCCCCATCCACTGAGGCCCCCTTCCAGGCCTGGTGTGAGTAGGGGTGTGGGGGTGGGTGGGGGGTGGAAGGGCCCTGTGGGGATAAGGAGCAATTGGCTGGCAGAACAGAGACTGGCCCTGGCTGTAGAAATCCCACAGGAGGTTTACTATGTAAACACCACTCACAATAAAAGCCTGTCTTCACTCCCAGCCTCCTCTCTCCAAGTGGGTCTCTCTCAACTCTTCAGAGTTCTGGGTTTTTAAACATTTGCCCTGGTCTCTACTTTCTTTTGGTGTTCATGTCTGCATATCACTTTCTCTTTTATTTTTTTTCTGAGTCTCTTTTTCTAAGCCTCTCATTCTATTCCTTTGTGTAGCTTGTCTATTTTTATTTCTTGTCTCCTTCTCACTTCATCATGCTGTCTCGCCTCTCTCTCCTGTCTTTTTCTCTCTCCAGGTCTTAATCTCTTCATGTTTCAGTATCTCTGTCTCTCCAGGTTTCTCTGTCTCTATGTTCGTGGCTCTTCTCTCTTGCCTATGTCTTCCTTTCCGTGGATCTGTGTGTCCATATCTCTCTATGTCTCATTTATGATTTTCCGTCCTCTCCTCTCTCTGTCGCCCTGAGCCTACGGATCTGAAGGACTTTCATCTGTCAGCACACGCTCCCACTCTCAAAGCTCTTTCTCATTCTTCCTTTCTGCTCCGTCTCAGAGGCCCCTGGGATGGGCACGGGAGGTTATTCTCCCCACTTTACAGAATTGGAAGCCGAGGCTCTGGCCGCTGATGCCAGGCTGCGATCTCCGGCCTCATCCTTCCTCGTACCGGCCTTGCTCTCCGCGCTGAGGGCGGGCCAACCACCTGATTCGCGGGCCCGGGAACTAGCACCTCGGACAGCGCCTGGAAGGTGCGGCGGGAGGGGCCGGACCCTCCTTCTCGCGAGCTCAGGAGGAGCGGCCCTAGGCGCGGAGCGGGAGTCTCGCGAGAGCGCTGCTGCACGGCCGTGGCGCGGGCGCGCGGGGAGTCGGCCCCGGGCGCGCGCTCCCCGCCTCCAGCCCCGAGCGGCTCGCGGCCGGCTCCGCGCCGCATCGCCTGGTGCACGCAGCGCAGCGCCGCGGCCTTTCGGCAGCCGAACAGCGGCGGCGGGTGAGTCGGGCCTGCAGGCGGGGAGCGCTCTGCGGGCAAGCTGGGCACGGGCGAGGGCCCGGCTCTGGCTCTGCGCTGTCTGCCCTTCACCTTTGCATGCAGGGGCAGGCCCAGCTGCTGCAGAGGTGGGGAGTCGGGGTCACCTTCCCTGTTTCGGGCCCGGGAAAGAGAGGTCGGGGCGCACCAAGCCCCCCAACTCCTCCTATCTCTATCTTCGGCCCCCGCTGAGAGAACCTGGGCTTTGGGTGACGTCAGACCCCTGGATTCTGAAGCCTGAGCCGTGGGCCCTCCATCCCTCCCCACCCCCCATCCCACCTGGCGTTCCTCCTGCCGGGCATGGGGCGACTGGAAGCTGGCGATTGTGCCCTCCTTTGGGCCTTTCCTTGCAACAGGCGCCTGCAGGTGGACACGGTCGTGCCTCCTCTTCCTCTCTGGGGCGGCCGGCCTTTGGCCTGTGGATCTGAGTCGCCCCAGGGCCGCAGGGGGATGGGTGCACTGGCTTGGGCGTGGACTCCCCCGGGGCTTTAGGTGGTGAGCTGGGGGGCCAGATGTAGCTCATTCCAACGCTGGCAAGAGTCGGTCACCAGGATCCAGGACCTAGGTGAAGTGTTTGGGAACTGATCCCTGTCCCCACCTCCGCCTCCGGAAGCTCCTGGTCTGGGGGTTTGGGGGTCCAAGTAGAGACTGCGCCTGAGAATTCGCCAGTGTCCCAGCTTTCTGATGGGGAAGTCTGTGAGGGCCTGGCAGAATTTCCCACGGACACAGGGGGAGAGGGAGGGAGGGAGAGCCAGCAATAGGAGACTTTCTGGAGGCGGTGAAATTTGGAAGGGAGGAGAGGCAGGAGGGCATTCCAGGGGACCCGTATGGGTAAAGGCATAGGCATAGGGATGGAGTCAAGCACAGCTGTTGGGGGGGCTGGGGGGTACGCCCAGCCTGTGAGCCAAGCCATGTGACAGTGCCCGTGCAGTGGGGGAGTCTGGAGAATTTTGCAACCTGTGCCCTACCTGTTCTGCCTCTGCAGAGCAGGGCTGTGAAAGAGGGAGATGATTCTTGCAGGGACAGGACTGGCAGAGAGATTTTTGGGAGGCTGCACACATCTTGCTCATTTAGGTTTGATCTGGGCTTGGTGAGCCTTAGGGTAAAGTCTCCAGAGCTGAGGAAGGACTGTCTCCAGCAAATGGGCTACCACAGTTGGGGCCTGGGAGGGGAGCTCTAGAGAGGGAGCTTGGGCTCTGTGGCTGTTTCTTTAACCCTTTCCCTGGCTGGCCACCTTTGAACAAGTTGATTCCTTTCTCTGGGAATCTCTTTGCAGCACCCTTCTCTAGGGATGAAAATAATAGGACTAAGTGGTGACCTCCCTTGAGGATGCTCCTTGTTCTAGTTTACAACGTTCCTCTCAGTTCTTCTCCCTCTTCCTTTTCTCTTCCTCCCTGCTCCCCCCTCCCTGTCCTCCCCCTCCCCACAGCATTTCCTCTCAGGCTGCACTTCCTTCCCTGCTGCCAGCCCTGGAGCCTCTGAAGGTTTCCTGGAGGAAGTGTGATGCAGCAGGACTGACAGAGCTGTGGGCTTAGCCTGGCTGGGGGAGGGATCAGTTGCCTCACTCCCACCCCTTAGGAGGGTGTCCAAGTCTTAAGCAAGATATGGATTAACTGTGCTCTGTGTCTCGTCCCTCCTGGAAACCCCATCCGTGAGGGAATGAGAAAGAGACTGGATGAGAATGAGTGAGCACTTAGTGCCCAATGACTGGTTCAGAATTTCTGCGGTGGATGCAGAGCAGTGATGTCTGGACAGGCATCCCAGAAGAGTGGGATGTGAGAACATGGCAGGACTTAGAGGAGCTGAGAGGGCTGCTGGTTTAGGGGCGCTGGAAGCAAAGCGGGTGTCTAGACATGATCTCCTGCATGAAGTTGGGTGTGTAGGAAGCAGGTCAACCTGTGGCAGAGAAACAAAAGATGGTGGGAAGGAGGCTTGTAGCTGACTGGCACAAGGCCTTGAATGCCAGGCACAGGATCTGTAGGAGGCTACTGCAGAGTCATCAGCAGAACAGTGATAGCATGGCCAGGAGACTGCTGTTTCCTGAGGATGAGTCATAGTTCTGGGATTTCAGAGTTGGGGATGGGACTGGTAGTAGGATAAGAGGACCAGAGGTAGAGCAGGAGGGGAAACTTCTGTCTTAGCAGGTAGGTTCTGGGCAGGCAGGAAAAAAAAAAAAAAGACCATTTCTGTGCCAGGGATGAGAGGCTCATCCTTGTGAACAGGGATCCCTGGAACTAGCATCAGGCCTCTGATCTGATCTGATCTGAGACCAGGCTTGACTCTTGTCTGTCCACCATGGACCTCACTCACTCTCCTCACTATGGGAGATTCTTTCCTCACTTCACAGTAAGGAATGGAATACATTATAGTTAGGGTTTCCTGAACAAAATTGAGAGAGTATTTGCTGTCTTATTGATAACTAAGGAGGCATTTCCTTAGGCTTGAATCTTTGGGGGATATGTAGCACACTCCCCCTTCCCATTATGAAAGATTCTCAACTGAGGAGCAAATTGCTATTTCTCCTGTTTTATAGTCTAAACACTTTGATTTAGAGAGGCCAGTGGTTGCTGCTCTCCCCCAGTCCTCCCATTCCCAGTTTCAAAGGCTAGCCCTGAAATAGGGCAGAGAAGCCTAGAGCCTTCCATGTCTGTGATACCAGCCTCCTGCAGCTCTCCCAAGCCCTGGATTCTCTCTGCCTTAACCTTTATATTCACACAAGGAAGATTCGCCCTGTGCCCTGGCTTCTGCTCTGAATCATCCATGGTGTGCTGCACTGACGTCTGTAGCTGTGAGCACACCTTTGGGAGACAGCTTGGGACCAGGGACAGGGCTAGGCTAGAGTCAGGGTTAGGGAGGAGCCTCCTCCCTCGGGCCTCCTGCAATCTAGTTCTTGCCTCCCTTCCGCTCTTCCCATCAGCTGCCCATTCCATTCTCCTCCATGGAGGGAGGATTCCAAACTGGACTACTCTCCCACAGCCCTTGCTTATGTGGAGGGTGGTTGTGGGTGTGGGACATGGAACAACACCCATGTATCCCCATTTCTCTCAATCCCAGTAGGAGATTCCAAGTCTAACGTGCCCAATCTGTGCTATGGATGCCAACACAGCTTGTCTCCCCAGGTACCATTGTCCATCAGTTCTTTCCCCCTTCATCATATCTTCTGCCCTTGCTGTTTCCCTGAGTACCTTCCTCCCACCTTATAAATAGGCTCGAATCTTCTATCTTGGAAAAACCTTTCACTGTCCTCTCATTGCTGCCATTTTCAACCTGGGACTTTGTCTTACTACAAAAGATGGACATATGGCCATTGTAGAAATTTTAGAAAAGAAAGATACAAAGAAAGAAAACAAATAACTTATCATCTCCCTATCAAGAGACAACTATTATTAATCTTTTGGTATATGGCATTTCATTGTTGTCACTGATATTCTATGTGTGTATGTATATTAAAATTCCAGCTAAGCTTTTTGAAAGACTAGTCTGCTAGACCTGTCCCTTCTTCTCCCTCGTAGTTCCCTAATTTCTTGGCAGCTTGGCTTCTCTCTACCATTTCCCTGAAGCTGTGACCTCCTGATTGCCGAATCAGTCACTTGTCACACTTGACCACTCTATGGCCATGGACATTGTTGGCCCACCTGACCATTCATTGAAAAGATTGATCACACAGCAGGTGTTAAGATAAAAACAAAAAAACAAAAAAAAACCCACAAAGATTGGATAGATCTGTATTCATTGACATGAAAAAACTTAATGAGATATTGTTGAGTAGAAAAAAATAGGTTATAAAACAGCATAGAATGATCTCATTTTTGTCATGTATGCTTATGTAGACATTAAAAATGAAAACCAAAAACATCACCCCAAACCTAAAGGTCAAAGTGTTAAAGGGTGGCTTCTGATATTGTGGATTTTGTTTTAGTTTTTATTATTTTTTTGAGGCAGGGTCTCACTCTATTGCCCTGGCTAGAGTGCAGTGGTGTCATGATAGCTCACTGCAACCTCAAACCCCTGGGCTCAAGTGATTCTCCGAGTAGCTGGGACTATAGGCAGTGCAACTATACTCTATTAATTTTTTCTGTTTTTAGTAGAGATGGGGTTCTCGCTTCTGCTTAGGCTGGTCTCGAACTCCTAACCTCAAGGAATCTTTTTGCCTTGGCCTCCCAGAGTGCTAGGATCACAGGCGTGAGCCACCGTGCCCAGCCCTGAGAAGGTGGATTTTGGAAGGACTTTCCTACTTTATGCACTTAGATCTTTTTTAACTTGCAGATGTTTTTATACATAGCTAAAAAGTAACATTATTTTATTTAAAAAAACCCACAAACCTTTGAGGCTATGTTTTTTAAAAGGAAAAGAATGGGCCGGGCGCTGTGGCTCACGCCTGTAATCCTAGCTCTTGGGAGGCCGAGGCGGGCGGATTGCTCGAGGTCAGGAGTTCAAAACCAGCCTGAGCAAGAGCGAGACCCCGTCTCTACTATAAATAGAAAGAAATTAATTGGCCAACTGATATATATATAAAAAAAAAAAAATTAGCCGGGCATGGTGGCGCATGCCTGTAGTCCCAGCTACTCGGGAGGCTGAGGCAGAAGGATCACTCAAGCCCAGGAGATTGAGGTTGCTGTGAGCTAGGCTGACGCCACGGCACTCACTCTAGCCTGGACAACAAAGTGAGACTCTGTCTCAAAAAAAAAAAAAAAAAAAAAAAAAAAAAAAATAAAAGGAAAAGAATGGAATCCTTTAGTGGTTCCCATGACTGAAGATAATAAAGTCCAAATCCTGCCCATGGCCTAGCCACCTTTCAGCTCTATTTTTGCCTTTCCTTCCCTCCCTCCACTTTGAGCTTCATCCTCCTCTGCCTTTTTCTGTTCTTTGATATGCCATGCCATTGCTCATCTGACCATCATACCTGCTTTCCTGACTCCCTGGCCAACCTGTTCATTCTTCAAGATTTGACTCTGATATCACCTCCTCTATGAAGCCCTCCTGGGCTCCTCCAAGACAAACCAGGGAGGTATTGCTCTGTGTCCCCACAGCTTTCTGTATGTGTAGTCCCAGAGAACTTAGGCAGTGTTGTAACTACCAAGTGACGTAGCTGGGTCCTCTACACTTGCCTTCTCACCTGCATCTTGTCACCTCTATCAGAGAGGACATGGAGAGAGACACATGGGACTCTCACTGTCCATTCCAGGGCCTCCCACCTTCCCGCATCTGCTTGCTTACTGTGCTCCTTCCCACTGTTAAGGTTGAAGCCTGTCCCTCCTCCTTGCACTGGAGCCCCTGCATATCACCTTTTCAGGGGCTTTCTCTGTCTCTGCTGTAGTTGTAATTTTTCTCTGATCCTTCTAGCTTATTTCCATCTTAAACCCCAGCTGCAGCCTTCCCTAGGACCCCTGCCCCACCCCCGTATCCCACCCAGGTGGTACCCAATCTCTATTCTCTTTTTAGACCGGCTTTTTCAAAGGGCTGTTTTCACCTGCTCTCAGTTTGCCTGTTAAGCTTACTCTACTTTGGCTGGTTCTCTCACTACCGAAACAGGTCTCGCTGCCCTTACAGCTGACTTGATGTTGCTAAATGTAATGAACACTTGGTCCAGCCCTTTCACACTGGACCTCTCGGTGGCATTGTCACATTTCTATACTCTGTACCCTTGGCTTTGGAGACTCCATGCTTTCCTGGTGACAGAATCTTGTGCCCCCTGCACCCCGCCACTAGAATACCATGGGGTCATCATAGCTCACTGCAAACTCAAATTCCTGAGCTCAAGCCATCCTCTTCCCTTGGCCCCCTCGTGCCTCACCCCATTTATTTATTTATTTGTTTGTTTGTTTATTTATTTATTTATTTATTTTTTTTTTTGAGACAGAGTCTCACTTTGTTGCCCAGGCTAGAGTGAGTGCCGTGGCATCACCCTAGCTCACAGCAACCTCAAACTCCTGGGCTCAAGCAATCCTCCTGCCTCAGCCTCCCAAGTAGCTGGGACTACAGGCATGCGCCACCATGCCCAGCTAATTTTTTCTATATATATTAGTTGGCCAATTAATTTCTTTCTATATATATAGTAGAGACGGAGTCTCGCTCTTGCTCAGGCTGGTTTTGAACTCCTGACTTTGAGCAATCCGCCCGCCTCGGCCTCCCAGAGTGCTAGGATTACAGGCGTGAGCCACTGCGCCCGGCCCCCATTTATTTTTGAACAGGTAATAATACATTTACATGATTTATGATTCCAAGATGTTCCATTTCATCTTTTTTTTTTTTTGGAGACAGGTTCTTGCTCTGTTGCTCAGGCTGGAGTGCAGTGGCCTGTTCATAGGTCAGTGTAACTTCAAACTCCTGGGCTCAAGTGATCCTCCGCTTGGCTCAGCTTCCTGAGTAGCTGGGACTACAGGTGAATGTCACCGATCCCAGCTAATTTTTAAATTTTTTTATAGAGGTGGGGGTCTCACTATGTTGCCTAGGCTCGTCTCAAACTCCTAGCCTCAAGCCATCCTCTTGCCTCAGCCTACCAAAGTGCTGGGATTAGAGTTGTGAGCCACCTCACCCAGCCAGACACTGTGCTTCTAAATACTTCACCATATATCTCCTAAGAACCAAGACATTCTCCTATATACCTACAATACTCAAGAAATTAAGATTGAACAATGGTGTCTACTATGCAGTCTATGTTCAAATTTCTCTAGCTGTCCTAAAAATGTTCTTTATAGCTATGATTTTTAAAAATCCAGAAAAATAAAAGATACTAATCCCAAGAGGCCCCACCTCCAGAAACCCTCACACTGGGGATTAGGTTTCAATGTACAAATTGTGGGGAACACAAGCACTCAGCCCATTGCAGTCTGGCTGCAGCAGAGCCCATGGCAAGGCATTAGTAGGAGATGTGCTGGAAAGACAGGAGCTAGATGAGGAAGGGCCTTGAATGTCATAGGCAGGCTGAGAGGCTGTCCTCAGGAGACAAGGAAGAGTCACAAGAGTTTCTAGAGAGGGAAAGAGTGAGCAATCTGTCAGAACTGTCCAAAATGAAATCCCTTGCCTAACCTTTATGCCCCACATCTCTTACACTCTCTTAACAAAGAAAAAGCAAAAAAAATTAAAATTTAAAATTTAAAAAAAAATCCAGTATACATTAGGATTCTCCATTGCTTTTGGTTGCATGTTCCTTTAGTGTGTGTTAATTTAGATGCGGCCCCCTACCAATTTTTGTCTTTCATGACATTGACATTTGTCTTATAGAATTTCCCACAACCTGGATTTTTCAGATTGTTTTTTCATAATTATTTTCAGATTAAACATTTTTTGGCAACAGTATTCATAGAAGATCTTGTGTCCTTCTGTGGATATTATGTCAGGAGGCACATGATGTTCTTTCCTTCCATTATCAGAAATGCTAAATTTTCACTTGGTCTGCCAGATCCTCTCATTGTAGAAGTATCTTTTCTCTGATGTGATTAATATGTAGTCTGGGGGGTGACAGACTATGTGGCTCTCTTCTTCCCTAGCAACTTTTTTGTTTGTTTGTTTGTTTGTTTTTGAGACAGAGTCTTGCTCTGTTGCCCCAGCTAGAGTGCTTTGGCGTCAGTCTAGCTCACAGCAACCTCAAACTCCTGGGCTCAAGCGATCCTCCTGCCTCAGCCTCTAGAGTGGCTGGGACTACAGGCATGCACCACCATGCCCAGCTAATTTTTTATATCTATATATTTTTAGTTGTCCGGATAATTTCTTTCTATTTTTTAGTAGAGATGAGATCTCACTCTTGCTCAGCCTGGTCTGGAACTCCTGACCTCGAGCAATCCACCTGCTTTAGCCTCCCAGAGTGCTAGGATTACAGGCGTGAGCTACCATGCCAGGCCTGTTTTTGTTTTGTTTTTTCTTTTTTGAGTTTTTTTCAAAACTATTTGAAAGAAACTTCAGACATTATGACACTTTACCCTAAGTATTTAAGTACATATTTTCTAAGAGTAAGGACATTCCTATGCAACCTCAATACCATTATCACACCCAAGAAATATAATAGTTATGTAGTAACTATCTAATTTAGATAGTTTGGGTTTCTTTCCTGGCCACAAGGAATGTCCCTGTCTTGGCCTCCCAAAGTGCTGGGATTACAGGTATGAGCCACTGCGCCTGGCCAGGATGTTGCTTTTTTAAAACAGCCCAGGCTAGTTTTTAGAATGCCTCACAACTTGGATTTTTCTGATTGTTTCTCATGGTTACATTCAGGTTAAACACTTTTGGCAGGAATATGATAGGTGATATGCCCGTCTCTGTGTCACACCTGGAGGCCGTAATGTCGTTTTGCCATTATTGACATTATTGGTGAGGTTAAGTTTGATTGCTTGGTAAGGTAGTGTCTGCCAGCTTCCTCCATGGTGAAAGTACCTTTTTCCCCTTGTTATTAGCAAGTCATCTTTGGGCTGGTTTTTTTTTTGAGACAGAGTCTCACTTGTTGCCCAGGCTAGAGTGAGTGCTGTGGCATCAGCCTGGCTCACAGCAACCTCAATCTCCTGGGCTCAAGCAATCCTGCTGCCTCAGCCTTCAGAATAGCTGGGACTACAGGCATGCGCCACCATGTCCAGCTAATTTTTTCTATATATATTAGTTGGCCAATTAATTTCTTTCTATTTATAGTTGAGACGGGGTCTCGCTCTTGCTCAGGCTGGTTTTGAACTCCTGGCCCTGAGCAATACTCCCACCTTGGCCTCCCAGAGTGCTAGGATTACAGGCGTGCGCCACCGCGCCCGGCCTCTCAGGCTGGTTTTGAACTCCTGACCTCAAGCAATCTGCCCGCCTCAGCCTCCCAGAGTGCTAGGATTACAGGCGTGAGCCACTGCGCCCGGCCAGCTTCATTTGTTTTTATTTTAGAGTTTGCTTTTCTTTCTGGTTTAAATTTTTGAATATGTAAGTCATTATATGTACAAAAATACATGAACTTACCCAAGGAAATCTTTCTATTCATCCTAGCCCTTCCATCATGTAGATGACTATTTTATTAATTTCTGATTTATTCTTGTTGTTTCTTTTGCAAAAATAAGCAAATTCATGTGCGTATTCTTCCCCTTTTTACTTTTGGGCTCAAGTAATCCTCTTGTCTCAACTTCCTAAATAGCTGGGACTACAGGCATGCTACCACCATGCCTAGCTAGTTTTTAAAATTTTTTTTTTTTTTTTTGAGACAGAGTCTGGCTTTGTTGTCCAGGCTAGAGTGAGTGCCATGGCGTCAGCCTAGCTCACAGCAACCTCAAACTCCTGGGCTCAAGTGATCCTTCTGCCTCAGCCTCCCGGGTAGCTGGGACTACAGGCATGCGCCACCATGCCCGGCTAATTTTTTCTATATATATCAGTTGGCCAATTAATTTCTTTCTATTTATAGTAGAGGCGGGGTCTCGCTCTTTCTCAGGCTGGTTTTGAACTCCTGACCTCGAGCAATCCGCCCGCCTCGGCCTCCCAAGAGCTAGGATTACAGGCGTGAGCCACCGAGCCCGGCCTTAAAATTTTTTATAGTGTCAGGATCTCATGTTGCCTAGCCTGATCCTGAACTGGCCTCAAGTGATCCTCCTGTCTCAGCCTCCCAAAGTGCTGGGATTACAGGTGTGAGCCGCAACACCTGGCTCACCTTTCTTCTTGTATAACGGGTAGCATACTATTTATACTCTTCTGTACTTTGCTTTTTTACTTAGTATATCCTGGAAATCATTCCATAGCAGTTCTCAGAGCTCATCCTCATTCTTTTTTACATGTATATAATACTCCATTGTATCATGTACCTGGTATATGCAAATAGTTGCATTTAGGTTGCTTTCATCATTGTGCTATTGCAAATAGTGTCGAGTTGAATAACGTGTGTTATTTCTTATTTGTGGGTAAATAGCTAGAAGTAAGACTGTTGGATCAAAAGGAAATTTTTTAAAAATTCTATCTCCCCCTCCCCTTTTTTTAATACAAAGGGTAATATACAGACTGTTCTACATCTTGCTTTTTTCAACTACTAGTGATCGTGGAGATTTTCTATATTAGTACATACAGAGCCTCTTCCTCTTTTCAGCAGCTGGAGAGCATTTTTAAAAATAGCTGTGGAGCAGTCCATTGTATGACTGTACCATTTACTTAATCAGTCCCCTATTCATAGACATGTAGATTGTTTCCAATCCTTTGTTATTACAAATAGTGCTACAGGCCAGGCATGGTGGCTCACGCCTGTAATCCTAGCACTCTGGGAGGCCAAGGTGAGAGAATCACTCAAGGTCAGGATTCAAAACCAGCCTGAGCAAGAGCGAGACCCTGTCTCTACTATAAATAGAAAGAAATTAATTGGCCAATTAATATATATAGAAAAAGTTAGCCGAGCATGGTGGCGCATGCCTGTAGTCCCAGCTACTCTGGAGGCTGAGACAGCAGGATTGCTTTAGCCCAGGAGTTTGAGGTTGCTGTGAGCTAGGGTGATGCCACACCACTCACTCTAGCCTGGGCAACAAAGTGAGACTCTGTCTCAAAAAAAACCCAAAAAACAAATAGTGCTACAATTAATGTACCTCTACACGAGTATCATTTCATGAATATCTCTATTATGCCTTTTTCCCTTGTGCTAGATTTTACTAGATTTTTATATCTGTATTTGATCCCATATCACAATAGGGCCACAAAAGATTGTAATTGTCCAAACTTTTAATTGGATCCAGAGGAATCCAATTAAACTGGAATGATAGGAGAAAAAAAAATTTTAAAGCAAACTTTTCATTGAAGTGTAACACACAAGAAAGTGCACAAATTTTAACAATATGCTTGAGGAATTTTCACAAAGCCCACATATCTGTGTAAGCAGCACCCCAGGCTGGTCTTGTGCTCCAGTCACTGCCCCCTCAAGGGTGATACTATCTTGACTTCTAACACCAGCTATTAGTTTTGCCTGTTTTAAAACTCCAGGGAAATCCCTGCCCACCTTTCAAATGCTGCGCTGCCTCCGCGCTTGGTTGTGGCCCATTTTCTGTTGTGATTCTACGTGTGTCCGCCACAGTTGCCGTTTTATAAAGCGACTGCTTGTTGGCTTCCGTGGCCGTAACTTGCCAACGATGATTCAAGGTCCATGTCTGCCTCCCTGGGGCGCCCGCGAGCGAGGCCCGCGAGCGAGGCGCGTCCACTCCGCGGGAGGCGGGCGGGGGTCCCGCGCAGGCCTCCCCCCACCCCCGCCGCCTCCAGGCCCCTCAGACTTGCCTCCTTAGGGTCTGGACACCTGCCCACCGCGCCACCTGCTGCTCCCCGTTGCTTTGCCCTCTGCCCAGAGGCCGCCCAGCGGGGACTCCTGGGTGCCCGTGCCTTCACTGGCGCTCACTTTTAACTGCCCCGCTCCTCCAGACCAGGCGGATCACTTCGCACAGACCGCGCGCGTCTTCTGCATGCTTCCCCGCAGAGGTGGTTAGCTGTCCCGTGGGAGGGCAGGGACGCGGCTGTCTGGCATGCTCTCTCTCAGCGCCCGCTCCTGACGAGTCGAGTCCTAGTAAGCGAGCAAACGACTGAGCGCAAAAGGCAAGAGGGAAGGGGCTCAGCCTGTCTCCACAGTCAAGGAACAGAATTTCCTTTTGTCCCTCGGGCCTTCTCTGTCACTTGGCTTTCCCTGCATGAGGTCCCCTCCCAGGTTTCTTTCCTACCCTTGAATGGGGTTTTCTGAGGATGTACTTTGTGTGTTGGGGCAAAGGGCGAGAGTGGTGGGAAGAATGTAGCTGGTGGAAGGTGCCTCTGGGAGGGGGAGCTCCCTCCACTGGGCAGTCGCCCAGGGAGTGCGAGCCCCGTCCTGCCCCAGGGAGTACCGCAGGCGCCCAGCCTCCCAGCCTGCGGAGAGAGGGCCTGGGTTGGGCGGGGCCCATCCTCATCCTTCTCTGGCTTTTCTTTCCTCCCAGGTCAGGACAAAGAGGTGTGAGCAGGCGCTGGGCCAGCTAGTGCCGCCATGGCAGGTAAGGGAAAGGGCGGGCCATGTGGGCAGGACACAAAAGTGAGCATAGGGTGTACCTCCCCTAGTCTTTGGAGGGCACCTTCTTTCTGACCCATTGTCCCAAGGATTACCCCTTCTCAGGCCTGTCTGTCTGAGAACCTCAACATGACCCTGTCTAGCCCTGTCAGATCCTCCAACCCTGGGGACCAAAGATTGAGCATCTTGATGTCCTTGTCTTACCATCCGACTGATTGGCAGCATGGGTGGCTCTGCCCCTTCCATTCCGTCACCATTGTTTTCTAATACACTGAGACCTCTTCTGTCCAGTTTCTAAAGCTAAGACATACAGACTGCCACAGCTGGACTTTGGGGACCATCTAGCTCAGCCCCCACCCCCTGGATAAACTGAGGTCTGGAGAGGGGTGATGACTTGCCCAAGAGCATGAGTGTTGGCATGGAGCCTGGAACCCACGTCTCTAGACTCTCACCCATCCACTTCTTCTGCTGAGGAGGGTGCCTCACCCTGAGGGACAGTATTCATTGCTTATTACTCTTCTGAGTGACACTGTCTCAGGGGCTTTGGTTACTTGGGGATTGTCATGGCAGACCTAGGGGAATAGGGATGGCTGGTGGGGATAGCAAAGTGGCCAGTGGCCACAGGGGCGGAGGAGGCAGTCCTGGCAGAGTAAGGATGGGCATATTGGATTGGCGGGGAAGGGGCCGTTCAGGTGATGCCATGCGATGTGCCTCACCCACAGAGAAAGTGAACAACTTCCCACCACTGCCCAAGTTCATCCCGTTGAAGCCATGTTTCTACCAAGACTTCGAGGCAGATATCCCTCCCCAGCATCTCACCATGACGAAGCGCCTCTACTACCTCTGGATGTGTGAGTGCTGTGGGGACGGGGGTGGCCAGGGCAGGTGGAGGAGGGAGGAAAACTGGTGGGTGCTGGGTAGCAGCGTGGGTGCCACAGGCCGAGCTGTCCTTCTGCCCCACTATAATGTCTGCATGGACCAGTAAGCCTTTGCCCGCTAGGCTCCCAGCAGGCTCTTCCCCTGGGCCAACTCCCCAGCTGGGCCTCAGTTTCCCTTGGCCCCACCATCTAGGCCTCTCCTTCCTTCCCTTCCCCTTCATCTCCCATTCACAGAGCACCTGGATGGGGCCCTCTTTGCAGTGTGATTCCTGTTTTCTCCTTTTCCCCTTCCCACTGGGGCAGTTCTCCAGGGAACCTCTGATAACTGTTAGGACCTCAGGATTCTTGACTTGGAAAGGAGTCTTTCCCTGAAAACCTCATTTTTTTTGCTTTCTCTGGAAGATTGCTCAAAGAGAAGAGCATTCACCTGGGAGTAGGGTGCTATGAGATTGAGTTTGTCTGGTCACTACTTCCAGAGCAGCAGGTTCCTCATCGGCAGGAAGATAGTATTGGCTGAGCGATTGCTATGGTTCCATGCAGCTCTGTGTCATGTGGCCTGTACTTCTAAGAGTCTAGTGTTCTTGACTTCTAGTGTTCTAAAGTTTTGACATTGAGAGTTTAAAGCCCCTCTTTTCAGTAGTCTGTGGCAGGTTGGTGGGAAAGGTGTCATCTTAGGGGCATGGGACTTGGCTACGCCAAGGCTGGCCAGAAGATATCTCTTTGGCATATGAAAATAGGGTGGGCTGGCTGTCCTGTGCTGGGTACAAGCCCCAGGAACCTGAGACACTGGCAATGTGACCTCAGTTGGGGTCTGCCATGTGTGATGTTGCTTTGAGTCAGTTTTGCACGTAGCTGCTTATCTGGGCAGATGGTTGTGTGCTCCAGGAAGGCGGTAAAGCATGCTGTCTTTGCAGCAGGTGCTTCATGGCATGATAAGAAGAGGATGGGAGAAGACAGACTCAATTTCGAGTAGTCCTGGCTTGGCCTTTGGGTGAGGGGATCTCTCACCATTTAACCTGAGAGAGGGGGGAATAGGGTGCTAGGTAGTAGGGGATAGGGTGTAGGTAGGTCTGTAGATGTTGGGAAGAAAATGAGGAGGCTACTTTTGATGGCTTCCATTTTTATTTATTTATTTGAGATGGAGTCTCACTCTGTTGCCCAGGCTAGAGTGCCATGGCATCAGCCTAGCTCACAGCAACCTCAATCTCCTGGGCTCAAGCGATCCTCCTGCCTTAGCCTCCTGACTAGCTGGGAATACAGGCATACACCACCACACCCAGCTAAATTTTTCTATTTTTAGTTGCCTGGCTAATTATTTTTTCTATTTTTTTAGTAGAGATGGGGTCTTGCTCTTGCTGGTCTCAAGCTCCTGAGCTCAAGCGATCCTCCTGCCTGGGCCTCCCAGAGTGCTAAGATTACAGGCGTGAGCCACCATGCCCAGCTTGGCTTCTATTTTTTTCCATCAAATATGTTGTAGGAGTGGGGGTCGGAGCTTTGAGGAGGGTGGGCTCAGAATGAGAACATGTTTGTGGATGGAGAGTGAGGACATTCTCCAAAGAGACCTGGCCCCTAAGATTTCTGGGCCATGCACAGGGCCTATTTGAGGTTGGTGGCCTTGACTTTATAGTCCTGCCAGGCTTTCTTGTATCCCTTTTTTCTTAGTGACATTCAGCTCATGTACAGATGGAGTTATGTTCATATAGGGTGAGTATGACTGGAAGACAGGGCCGGGGAGGGAAGAAGAAAATGAGTGTAATTAGTTATGGGATCTAAGCTGGACAAAGAGAGAAGTGAAGACACAGAGTGGCCGAGTCAGTGGGTGTCTGTTAAAGAGAGGTAGCCGAATAATTTCAGCAAGGTCACGAGAGCAAGGGAGTTGGAGAGAGGTGGGACTGAGGAGAGAAATGTTAGCCAGTATAATGATGGGTTAATGCCTTTTTTATGTAAAGAGCAAGTAAAAACAGTAAGAACACCAAGGCTCCAAGAAATGTTGGGGCAGTGAACAGGAATGGAGGAAATATAGCTGAAACACACAAGAAGAAATGCCCACCCTCACTATGAGGGGCCCTGAGATAGGTGTACCTGCACAGGTGACAGGGTTGCCAGGCCAGGCCAGACTTGGGGAGCACTCCCCTTGACACTGGGCTCTGGGAGCTCTGCTCCTGGGAAGATCTCATCCAGAAGCTGGATTTAAGGTCTATAAATACCTCCCTAAGTCCTTACTAGGTGCCCACTGGGTGCTTTACTCCCAGGGAAATGCATATAATCCTTGAGATGCTTAGGGGCTCTGTTCAGAAGACAGAGGATGGATGCTGGCTGTTTGAGGCCAAGACCGAACCCTCCTTCTTCTGTTTATTTTGTGGACTCAGCGGTCTTTGTGGACTCAGCATAGTGTTCAAGGAAGGGGGTGCCCTGATATGTATACCAGCACCAGTTTTCTTATCTGTAAAATGAGGAGTCTTTGAGGTCCCTGCTGGCGGTGTCTCAGTGATACTGTGATTTCTAGATGCAGCTAGATGATGTGGGGACAGAGAAGGGGGAGCCTGGGTCCCACTCTTGGGAAGCTTCTAATGTTGTTGATGGGCTGGGATCTGTATTTGGGAAACCATGGAGCAGCCCATGAGAGCAACCCTCTGTAGAAGGTCAGAGAGATAGGCCGGGCGCGGTGGCTCATGCCTGTAACCCTAGCACTCTGGGAGGCCGAGGTGGGAGGATCACTTAAGGTCAAGAGTTTGAAACCAACCTGAGCAAGAGCGAGACCCCGTCTCTACTAAAAATAGAAAGAAATTAATTGGACAACTAAAAATATATAGAAAAAATATTAGCCAGGCATGGTGGAGTGTGCTTGTAGCCCCAGCTACTTGGGAGGCTGAGGCAGGAGGATCGATTGAGCCCAGGAGTTTGAGGTTACTGTGAGCTAGGCTGATGCCACGGCACTCTAGCATGGGCAACAAAGTGAGACTCTGTCTCAAAAAAAAGGTCAGAGAATGGGAGATGAAAGGTGAAAGGTTGCAGCATTGGAGGAAGGCTTCTTGGAGCAGATGACATGTTAGTTGTCTAAGAAATAGATTAAATAAAAACAGATCTCAGACACCGATGCCTGCCCCATTTAAGTGCAGGACAGATGGTACAGTGGCTTGAAGAGATGTTTCTTTCTTTTTTTAAAATACAGACAATCTTGTTATGTTGCCCAGGCTGGAGTGCAGTGGCTATACGCAGGGACAACCATAGCGCACTGTGCCTCAAACTGCTGGCCTCAAGTGACCCTCCTGCCTCAGCCTTCCAGAGCACTGGGATTATAGGGATGAGCCACCATGCTCCTTACAAGCTGCCTTATAAGCAGAAGAGCATTTCTACCACCTTGAGGCTTTAATCCTTTAAAGGGGGCTTGCTGGGCAGAAACTCTGCTCCCTGAAGACCCTTTGCTCTCCGTATTTCTCAGATCCTTAGGAGGGTGTCTGGGGAGGCAGGTTGGTCAGAGCTCCCGGTTTTCTTTCTTACAACCTGTACTCCTTCTCCTGTGTGTGTCTTGTGTGTCTCTGTGTGTGCATTGATATGCACTGTGGGTCATCTGTATGGGTGTGAATCTATAAATGTGGCTTGCATTTGTATGTGTATATCCATGTTTGTTTGCATCTCTCTGTGCTTGTCTGATTGTGGATCTGTGTGTTGACCATGTCTGGGTGCCTGTGTGTCTCTGTACGGGCCTGGGTGTCTGTCTCTGTGTGCATGTGCTCCTGGGCCTGCAGTGAACAGCGTCACGCTGGCCGTGAACCTGGTGGGCTGCCTCGCGTGGCTGATCGGAGGCGGGGGAGCCACCAACTTTGGCCTCGCCTTTCTCTGGCTCATCCTCTTCACACCCTGCTCCTACGTCTGCTGGTTTCGGCCTATTTACAAAGCCTTCAAGTAAGTGGTGGAGCTGACTCCAGCTCCCAGCCCCATCTCTGCCCATCTCCCCTGTCTCTTCTCTACTCCTTTCCCACTTTCTTTTTGCCACCCCCCCCCAAACTCACTTTACTTTCCTTTGTTCACCTTGGTTCAGACTATCAGGTGGGGCTTGGGCTTTCTGGGGGCTCCAGGTTGAGGAGGGAGGGTAGGAGTCAGAGCCTTCCTCTTAGTTCCTTCCCTCCTCACGCTACCCTTGGGCGGGGGGCAACACAGAGCACAGGCCTATTTTTTTCTTCTTTTTTTTTAATTTCAGCATATTATGGGGGTACAAATGTTAAGGTTACGTATATTGCCCATAATTTTGTCTTCTGCCATCACCTTCCCTAGGAAACTACATGTTGAATTTTGCCTATGGGGCCACCTGTCTTGGTGGAACTGCCCATCCGTGTACCAGTGGGGCTAGCTGATTTGGTGATAAGGAGAACATTTATCCATGTGCCTGTAGATACACAGCCATCTGTGTATCACTAACACTATTCATGTGCCAATGCAGTCATCCAACTGTGTGCCTAAGAGACACCCAACCATGTATCAGTGTGGCTAGCTGTCTTGGCTAGCTGTCTTGGTGCCACTGGGTGTCTACCTAGTGCCAAATGGGGTTTTTGATCTTTGTGCCAATGGGACTGTTCATCCATGTACCAACAAGACTATCTGTCTTGGTGCCTGTAGAGTATCTATCTCAATGCTAATGGGACCTTGAATCTCTTTGGAATCAAGTCATCCATCTAAGTGCTATTAACTGCTATTTTGGTGCCAATAGGTTGTCCATTCTAGTGGCAATGGGATTCCATCTCTGAACCCATGGGGACATCCATCCATGTACCAGTGACACTAGCTGTCTTGGTGCCTATGTGGCTGTCCATCCCCTTGACAATGGGACTCTTTATTCCTGCTACAATGGAGCCATCTATTTATATGCCAATAGGGTCAGCCTCCCATGTACCAAAGGGTGGGCCATTCATGAGGAGATTCCTCCCTGTGTAATGTTGCACATATAGGCCTAACGTGGAACCTTGCAAAGATCTGTGGATAAACACTGGCCTATTCTGGCCTCTCCATTAGGGTTTTAAGGGTCTTCTATCTACTTTGCACTTACTTAAACTTGAAAGGGCTTGGGGACCTTGAAGGTAGGGAAACTCTGGCCCTCTGCTCAGGTGACAGGAGCCATCTCCTCTGCTGCAGGACCGACAGCTCCTTCAGCTTCATGGCATTCTTCTTCACCTTCATGGCCCAGATGGTCATCAGCATCATCCAGGCCGTGGGCATCCCAGGCTGGGGTGTCTGGTAAGAGGCAGGGGTCTGGCCTGGGGCTGGTAGGGGTGGCACCTTGAGCGTGTCCTGCGCTTACCTCTGTGTGCCACACTTCCTAGCCCGCGGGGCACTGGGTGGTTACTGGGGGAGAGAGAGGGTTCAGGAGAGTGTAGTGGCGCAGCCATAGCACCAGAGGGGAAAGAGAACCTGGCCGTGGTTTCTGGGGGGCCGAGGGGTGTCAAGCATTGTGGAAAACCCAGGAGAAGGAAATCTTGAGTCTGAGGGGCACGTCTGAGCCACGGGGCAGGGTCTTCCTGGGCCACTGACATGGGGTCAGTAAGATGGTCCCTCTGAATCCAGTGATATGATTCTTCCCTGTGGCAGTGAGGTAGTCCCTTGCTCCAGTGGGGTGGCCCCTGGGCCCCCCTCATCCCGCCCACAGCCCCACTGCTGGCCTCTTCCCACAGCGGCTGGATTGCCACCATCTCCTTCTTCGGAACAAACATTGGCTCAGCAGTTGTGATGCTCATTCCCACCGTCATGTTCACGGTTGTGGCCATCTTTTCCTTCATCGCCCTCAGCATGGTATGTGGTCCCCTCAAGGGTGAGAGGGTGGCTTTGGGAGCGGGCTGTGATATAAAACAACCCCACCCCCAAGAGGCTCCAGAGGTCTTTCTTCCAAGGGTCTCACTCTGGAATTGCCTGCCGGACTTTCCTACACAGGCATGGAAGGGGAGGGAGGACTATGTTTTTACAAATGCTCCTATCTACTTCCTGGGCTGCCTCTTTCCTTTGATTAACCCTTCTTCATGCTCCTCTTCCTACAGGTTCATAAATTTTACCGGGGCAGTGGGGGGAGTTTCAGCAAAGCTCAGGAGGAGTGGACCACGGGAGCATGGAAGAATCCGCATGTGCAGCAGGCAGCCCAGAATGCAGCCATGGGGGCGGCCCAGGGTGCCATGAGTCAGCCACAGACTCAGTATTCCGCCACCCCCAGCTACACATACTCCAATGAGATGTGAACCAGCCAAGCCTACCAGGAGGCAGGGCTGGGGCCACTGGGACAGGGGGCTCAAGCCACATCATCTGTTGTGGTGACCAAGCAGGGTTCCCCCTTCCCTTTTCTCCTTCTCCCCCACTTTGTATAAAGAATCAGAGTTATATATGTATATATGTATATGTATGCCCCCTGCTCCCCACCTTTTGGATTCTGCTCTTGGCACTCCAAGAGCTGTGGGCTGCACGTGGAGCTGTCCTGTGTGGCAGTAGCTGTCCGTGTCCCCTCGTGAAACAGTGTGCAGTGAAGGTCTCTTGTTGTGGTGCTAGATGTATGTTTAGAACTAAACCAGCCCTCTACCCTCACTTGTCCCTTCTTACCCTGGCCCAGGGACCCTTCATGGGGTAGGGGGAGGAATAGCAGAAAGCCCAGCCCCCACCAGGGTCATGAGCTGAGACTGTTACCACTTTTGGTCTTCCTGGGAAGCAACAGTATTTAGCACTCGTGGTAGTGGCAGGTGGAAGGGTGAGGACAGGCAGGGGACCTCCCCTTGCTCCTCCTGATCCATCCAGTTCTCCCCTCCCTCGGCCTCTGTCTCCCTCATCTCTTCCCTGCTGTCAGAGTCCCTGTGCTGTCTTCCCTTGCCCAGGGTATGTTTTTCTCTTTCCTATGTGGTTTTTGTTTTCCCTAAGGCTGAGTATCTCAGTTGTATCTGCTCCTGAGACTGAGCCCAGATTCCTAAATCTGTTCTGATTCCCAGATATAGGAAGCTGACAGGAGAGCTGAGCCTTAGCCCTGATGTGGGAGGGGAACACAGCTGGAGAGGCAGAGCCCACCTGGGTCCCTGACTCTCAGGGAGTGAAAAACGCAGGGTTGGTCTTGGCTCTGAGAGCTCGGCCTGCAGAGGCAGGCTCCTCTTTTCTCTCCCCCCTTCTCCTCTTCCTCCTCTCCCCAGAGGCCCCTGGTGCCCCTCTGCCCATGGCCCTCTGCCTCCTCCTCATACCCAGCTGCTGTGACTTAATTCTCCTACCCCGACCCCACTATGTGCCAGGTGGCTTCTGCTCTTGTGGATGGCACATTCCACTGCCTTCCCTGAGGAGCTGGGTCGTGTCCGGCAGTTGTCAGGTGTAAAGGCGCAGCTGGAGCAGAGGGCATTTCAGTAATTATTGGTCCCCACCCCACTGGGGTGTCTAGGTGTCTCTGAGTGATCACTGGATTCCTGGGAGCAGTAGCTGTTCTGTTTGGGTCTGGTAGGAGGGCCAGGGCTTGGAGGGCTAGGCCTGGAGGGAAGGTCAGAGGAGAAAGCAGGTGGGGCCCAGTGGGAGGGGAGCACGCCTCCCCCACCCTGGCTTGTTCTTGGTCAGAGGGTACTTCTGGGCACTTGAACTCAGGGCCCAGGAAAAAGCACAGGCCCAGTCCTAGCTGTAAGCACAATGGCCTAAATAGGATTTCAGGTTAGGCAGGGTAGGAGGGGAGGCTCTCTGGCTTTAGTTTAGGTTTTTTTTTCCTAAATCAAGAAAACTTGTTCCCCTCTGCCTACAGACCTTGGTTCTTGGCCCTTCCTCACCCTGTCAGAACCTCCTTGCCTTTTCAGGAAAGTGATTTCAAGTTCATGGGGCTGTTCTGTTCCAAGCAGTGTGAGAACATTGCTGGTAGAGGCCCCAGCTCTGTCTGAGACCTAGAGTGGAGTGGGTTCCCAAGGAGCAGAACTGCCCATTTCTCACTTTCCCTTCTCCCAGCAGAAGCCTACCTGGGCTATTTGGACAAAAAAACCAAACCCCACTTGGCTACTCTGGGCTGACTCCAGCTTGGAACCCAACACCTGGGCTTCTAGGCCACCCTGAGCTTTGAACTCAAGGTACTTCGATGCCCTATAAGGGGAGCCAGGGGCTTCTGTTTCCCAATGGTCCCTTAGGCTTGGACCACAGAGTATAATTGCTTCTCTGCTCTCCCATTTTCTTTCAGGAAAGCAGTTGTCACAGCCCCTGGCACCTGCAAAGAGACCCTAGGTCTAGGCTTTTCCTCCCCTTTCCTCTCCCCTACCCCAGACCTCTGGCTCCCTTTTTAGTCTCTCTGATAGCTCCAGAGAGGCTGTGGTCCAGCTGCCAACTTAGCATCCATCACCAGTTGGGTATCATCTTCAATTGATTTCCTGTGCTACCTGCCTCTCTTTCCTGGCCCAGACCAATATGCTCACACCCTGACTCTACCCTCAGGAAAGCCCGTTACCCATGTGTGGCCCAGGTTTGTTCAGGCCCTGAGATACTGCATCTCCAGGCAACTATGCACTTCCCTGGGAAAGGAACTAGTGTGAGAAGTGGGGACTGAGCACAGATTCATCTCTGCAGGATGGTCTGGCGTGGGAGTGGGGTAGAGGAGGGCCCGGGCCAGTTCTGGGGATTTTCAGGTCTGCGGCCTGCCAGTGACCTGCTTTGGCAGTCTCCGGGTACCCACTGCTCCTCTTTGTTTCTGGGAGATGGATCATCCCCCAGGTGGCAGTTGACCTGCCTGAGCCAATGTGTATGTTTGTGGTAATTGAGTGAACCATAATAAAGGGAACATTTGGCCCTGCGTGTTCTGTGTCATGTGTCTTCATGTAGACCTGCATGGAGCTCCATGGGTGGGGGCATGAAGGTAGAGGGGTTGGATGAGTCTGTGGCCTGTCATTCCCTGGGGCCAAAAGCCATGCCACTAACTGGGTGGCTCTTTCTCTGAGGCAGTCTAGAGTAGGCATTGAGATTGCCACCTGAGGCCTCCTGCCTTAGGAGGAGAAAGTTCCAAGTTCCCTGAGGAGGATGTAGGAGTAGTGGGATCAGTGGGGAGGGATGGTTTGGGATGGTTCCTTGTGGCAAGGGCAAGGGTAGAGCAAGGAGGCCCCCTCTCAGCTCTGGCCATGAGAGACCTGCCGCAGGTAGAGCTGCTTCAATGGACACAAAGTTTCCTGGGGGCCGGTGAATACCAGAGAATGGAGAAGGCTGGGCTTGTGCCCCGCGTGCAGTCTCCCACCGCCTTCCTTTTGCCAGTGCTGTGTCCTCCACTTGTAATGCTGTTCCTGTCTTCTGTCTAAACCCCTGTTCACCACAAGATTCACTCAGGTGACTTCTTTGCAAGGGCATTCCTGCCCGGAGTTGTTTAGTCCCCTGTGCTTCCTCAGGCAGACCTTATCCTGTGACTTTTTTTTTTTTTTTTTTTTTGAGACAGAGTCTCGCTTGTTGCCCAGGCTAGAGTGAGTGCCGTGGCGTCAGCCTAGCTCACAGCAACCTCAAACTCCTGGGCTCAAGTAATCCTCCTGCCTCAGCCTCCCAAGTAGCTGGGACTACAGGCATGTGCCACCATGCCCGGCTAATTTTTATATATATATATAAGTTGGCCAATTAATTTCTTTCTATTTATAGTAGAGACGGGGTCTCGCTCTTGCTCAGGCTTATCCTGTGACTTTCTGTGTCCCAGCTTGTCTCAAGACCAGGGATGGTCTGATTTATCTCTGTAGCCTGTGCATCTAAAACAGAAGAGGCAAATACTCAGTATTAAGTCCCCCTAGCGATGAGCAGTATGTGTGTTGGGGATAAGGGTGAGGAGGTCAGATAGGCCAGGCCCTGCTAGCGAGAATCCCAGAAATACAATTTTTCTCCGGGAAACACACCCCCTCCCCGCCCTCCAGTGGACTACAGCTCTCAGAAGGCAGAGACATGGACTACAACTCCCAGAAGGCCACGCGACCATGTAGCCTGCCAGTTCTCTTGAGGCTGCGCGCCAGTCAGATTCAGTGGGAGGGGCGGCCGAAATACCGCGATATTTGGGGGCAGCCCGGAGACACGCCTGGCGCTGGTGAGCAGCTGAGGCGGGCTGGGGTGCTCGGTACTCGCAGCCGGGCGGCTGGGGAGGCTGGAGGATCTATGGCTGCGAGCGTGGGTCCACGGCAGTGTCTGTGTGTGTCCTGGCTTTTCCATCTGTGCCCGCGAAGCTCTGCTTGCAGGTGTGTGTGTGTGTGTGTGTGTGTGTGTGTGTGTAGGGGGCTGTGCGGTCTGTGGGACCTCACTTTCCTATCTGTGCAGGTGAAGCCGCCAGGAGCAGTAGGGACTCCTGAGCTGTGCCGGTCCGTCCGACTTTGTGCTGCTCTGCGATTATTTGTCCAGTGCCATATGATCTAGTTTAAAAGGTGGCCGTCAGCTCCCCACACTTGCCGCTTACCGTCCCCCTCAACCCCACCAGAAATCATGAACCTGCTTCCAAAAGGGATTAGGTAGGGGCTGCTCAAAGTACAAACTATTTCAAAAGTTGGTAAAATAGATAAAGGAAAGCCATAGGATATTGGAATTATCCCTAGGCCCGCCTAAAAGTGCTGCATGACATTCAAAAATTAGAGTGAGGCCAAATTTTGTCAGAAAAGAACTTCCTGCTGCCTTTGCAGTATTTGGAGGCAGGTGCTAGATAATGGACAGGAGAGAGTCTCAAGGTGGGGAAGTTGTGAGTGTCTTGGAGTGGGGGTTTTCTACATCGCTCCTAGTGTCTGGGAGGTAATGATACTCAGCCACTACCTCTCTAGTAGCCTGTGTGTGTGCGCTTGCTTGCTTGCTTATTTGTATAATATATTGTCCCTCGGTATCCATGGGAGATTGGTTTCAGTATCCCCCACAGATATCACAATCTACAGATGTCCAAGTCCCTTATATTAATATTAAATATCAAATGGCATAGTATTTGCATATACCCTAAGCACATCCTCCAGTATGCTTTATTTTTTATTTTATTTTTTGAGACAGAGTCTCACTCTGTTGCCTGGGCTAGAGTGCTATGGCGTCAGCCTAGCTCACAGCAACCTCAAAATCCTGGGCTCAAGCAATCCTCCTGCCTCAGCCTCCCGAGTAGCTGGGACTACAGGCGCACCACCGTGCCTGGCTAATCTTTTCTATTTTTTAGTTGTTTGGCTAATTTCTTTCTATTTGTAGTAGAGAAGGAGTCTCGCTCTTGCTCAGGCTGGTCTTGAACTCCTGAGCTCAAGCAGTCCTCCCGCCTTGGCCTCCCAAAGTACTAGGATTACAAGCGTGAGCCACCATGCTCAGCCTCCACTATGCTTTAAATCATCTCTAGATTACTTACAATGCCCAATACAATGTAAATGCTATATAAATACTTATTCTGTATTGTTTTATTGTATTGTTTATTTGTATTTTTATTGTTTTTTTAACTTTAATTTTTTGTTTTCCACATATTTTCAATCCATGGATGCTGAAACTGTGGGTATGAAGGGCTGACTATATCTCCCTGACATGTGGCCCTGAGGGGGAAGCATAATTAGGATTTCAGGAACAGCAGAGTCAAGCGTGTCTGCCTCTGGTCTAACAGAAGGGTAGTAGTCTGTTAGGAGAAGGCCAAGGCCTTGAGCTCTCCTCGAAGGGTTTCTAGCTTCTCCTAGGATCAAGGGAAGGGGTGCCTGTGTCATGGGACTCCTTTTCATTTGTCTTGGGTTTTGGTGCAGGTGACACTTTGGGGAGTTACAAGTGGTTCATTATTTCTGTGGTGGAGAGTAGAGTGTGTTGACTGGTGAGAGAGATGGGGCCAGAGCTGAAACCTGGGCCATTGGAGAGGGGCTTTGATGTTAGGCTAAAGGATTCAGGCTCCAGGCCGGGCGTGGTGGCTCATGCCTATAATCCTAGCACTCTGGGAGGTTGAGGCGGGTGGATTGCTCGAGGTCAGGAGTTCGAAATCGTGAGACCCCCGTCTCTACTGTAAAATAGAAAGAAATTAATTGGCCAACTAATATATATAGAAAAAATTAGCCGGGCATGGTGGTGCATGCCTGTAGTCCTGGCTACTCAGGAGGCTGAGGCAGAAGGATCACCTGAGCCCAGGAGTTTGAGGTTGCTGTGAGCTAGGCTGACTCCATGGCACTCACTCTAGCCTGAGCAACAAAGCGAGACTCTGTCTGAAAAAAAAAAAAAAAAAAAGGATTCAGGCTCCAAATGGATCCTGAATCCCTGCCTACCCCCACCCACTTCCCTGGTTGGTTCTGCTTTGTTGTAGGTAACAGGCTCCAGTCTCTCATCTTTGCTATGTTAGACTGAGCTTATGCCTTGTTGGGTCTTACCTTCCTTGCTCCCTTCTTTAGCCTTGGTTCTATCCTGTCCCTACCATTGCCCATTTTGTGACTGGCAGGTATTCCTGAAACCTCTACTCTGCTTTGAATTAAACTTATCAGAGGAGACTTAGATTTCACAAGCACAGGCTCTTTGCTCTGTCTGGCCTTGTCTTTCTAAAGGACAGAGAAGCTGCCATTTTTATAGCTGTTACTTACCTGCATGGCTGGAGCCCTGGTATCCTGAGGCCTTCAGCCCTGTCACCTGTGTGCCTGCTCTCTGCTTCTCAAGAGTTCCTATGAGTCCAGCAGAACCCAGGCAGGTGAGGTACTGTCTATGGCTACACTTGCTGTGAAAATAGAGTATCAGACTTGTTGGTTTGGAATTTGATACTCTTTGAGAGAAAACAAAGGATGCCTGTCATTTATCACCCTCCTTGGGATTCTCAGGTTGATTGATTTGACCTTGCCTCCAAATGTTGGTTAAATGATCCAGTTTCACTTCCTCAAGTCTCTCTCCCCCTCTCTCACTCTCTCACTCTCCCCCTCTCTCCCTCTCTCCCTCTCTCCCTCTCTCCCTCTCTCCCACTCTCCCTCTCCCCCTCTCCCCCTTTCCCCCTTCCTCCCTCCCTTCCCCCTCCACACACACATTCTCGTACATAGATGCCCACCCTCTTTTCTAGAAAGATAGGTAGGCTTTGGTCCCAAGCAAAGTTTGCTCAGCAGACTAAGTAGTATATCTTGGGCTGTACTACCTGCTGTAGGGAAGCAGTGTAAGTCACCAGTGTGAAGTCAACCTTGCCCCAAGCGTGGTTGATTTCTATAACCTGCTCCCTAGGAATGAGAGCAGCTTGATAGGGAAGAGGTTCAGGGCTGCAGAGATGAAATTCAGCTTTTGGTTTTGCGGGAATCTCTGTCTTAGCATTAGTTGGTTGGGGTGGATAGGGTCAGGGTCAGAGTTTGAGATCTGGCAGATAGGTCTCCATAGAGAACCGGGAATGTGCCTCCATTACCTACTGATGACATACTCTGGAAAGAAGCTGGCTGGAAGGCCCTCTATACCTTGTCAGTTGCAAACACAGCTCCCTAGTCCCTGGGATAGACTCAATTCTCCAACTCTGGCCAAGCATGGCTCTGGCTGGGGCCCTGAAGTAGAACAGAGACCGAGATTGCTGCTAAATGGAACTTTGGGGGATTTTGGCTTTAGGAAACCAGCCTGTGTTTAACTGCTATTGAGAAGAGTCTGGCCTCTGGGAGAAGTGGGGTAATGGAGCCATACGTGACCTTCAGCTCACATGGGTATGTGCTTAAGTGCTGAAGTCAAATCCTGGGCAGAGAGGCCCCAGGGAGTCAAGGGGCCTGTGAGTGAAGAGGAGGCCCCTGTGGGTGCCCAGCCATGCATATAGCCATTTGACACCTCACCGGCACTTCTCCCTTGGGGTCTGCCTGGGTTTCCCTCTCCCTGCTGATCCTGTCCTTTTTGAGTGCATTTTCTAGGACCTCTGTCTTGTCCAGGGAGACCCTTACCATTGTCTTTCATGCATTGGCTCAGAAGGTTTCTGCTGGAAGGAGCTTCAGAGATCACCTGGTCCTACCTCTGCATTTTTCAGAGATAGGTCCAACGAGAGAATGACCCTGGACCAAGGTCATATACCAGGTCAGGAGCACAAACCATGGACAGGGTCCAGGGCTTGTGATTCACAGGCCAGGCTTCTATCCCCTGCCTCGGGTACGATTTATTATTCATTCAGCAGATGTTCAGGACTGCCTGACAGTGGACTGCCAGGACCGGACAGGACCACCTGACCAGTTAGACCTGGTCACACATTTAGGGAGCTTGCTGGTGGGGGGAGAGGCAAGGAAACCTATGTACAAATTGAGCCAGTGATCACCAAAAAACCCAAAGAAGAACCTATCTCAATAATTTTAGGTGTGACTCCTGTCTCCTCAAACTCATCTGCAGATTCTTCCAAGGCAGCGGCCGTGTCTTCCTCGATTCCTTCACCCAGTGCTCGCTGTGACGGGTCCTCAGTGACCGTTGCTGATGATGCGCGTTTTGCTGGCCCAGCTGGCCCGGCATAGGTTTTGGTGTGTCCACCAGCCATATTGTCATGAGCATGCACTTCTAGCAACATCTGACTGCCAGAGGAAGAAACCAGCCAGCTGTCCTCTTGGGCAGCCTACATCCCCTTTATGCTTCTCTCTCCCTGGGCTTTGATTTTCAGGGTGATGCCCAGCCTTATCTACAGAGACAGGGACAGAGGCAAATCTCAGCCTAGGGTTCCACTCACAAGCATCTTTGGAAACCCATCTTCTTCTGCCACTTCCTTTGGTCAGTCAGCTTGCTGCAGAGCTCTTCTTGCCCCTCAGGTCTCTCCACCAGTAGGGCCCCCTCCACACTATCGCCAGCACCAGCACTGTCTTTCTGAAACCAAAACTTCTCCCCAACCGTCCCGCCCTTGACATTCTGGCCTCCACCTGATTTCTAGCTTTACCTCCTGGCCTTTGCCCACCCCAAGTCACCCTTGGTGCCAGGCTACTCCCTGCCTCCCGGACCACCAGCCTTCCTCGGACACTTCCCCTTTGCAGGATTCTCCTTCCTGCCAGGTTATTTCTTCCTTCTCTGGAAAACTTACTTGTCCTTCAGGACTCAACCTGAATGTCATCTTTGCTGTGACAGTGTCACTTCCTGAGAGTCACTCTGGGCCACCACAGCACCCCTGGTGCAGCCCTTCCTCACAGCACTTGCCACATTGCATTGTGACTGGCCCACAAGTGGGGAGGGTGTCTGACTTTCTCATCAAACTGTGTCTCCCTGATGCTGGGACTGTGGACCCCTCAGCAACCACAGCATCTGGCCTGGGGTAACACGTGATGCTCAGTACATCCTGGTCCAATGTGCGAATGAAGACGGCGCCCCTTGTTCTGCTTTTAGATCCTAAATCCTGACTGAGCTTTGTGGAGCCTAGGCCGGCAGGTTCCCAGAAATCAAAGCCACCAGACCCCACATGGAACCACAGGCCTCATGTTCAGCTGCCGCACCCTTGACGGAGAGAAAATTCCATGTTCTCGTGGGTGTCACTGGGAGTGTTGCAGCACTGAAGTTGCCTCTTCTGGTGTCACGGCTTTTGGAAATTCCTGGGGTGAGTATCCTTACTGGACTGTGGCAGCCTCTAGCACGAGAGAGCCACTGCTCCCCGAGATCAGCCCGTTTCTCTGCAGTGGGGTTTTCTTTTTCTTGTCGTGTTTGTGGAGGTCCTCTGTGTGTGTTGGTCTGTGGCGGGTACAGGGACAGAGACCGGTGCACAGTATTACCAAGAGCCAGATTAGGTAGCGTGGACAGAGTGTGGGGGGAGACTGGGAAAGGCTGTGTTGGTGAGTAGAGGGTTCGGGCTCCCATATGGTGACCCTGAGGTTCCAAGAGGTCCCGTGTGGGCGCAGGGCTGGCTGGAGAAATGCTGCAAGTTCTCAGTCCCCTTTGCTGCCTTGGGCCCCATCCCTACTTCACTCCATCTTGAACACTGGCTCTGTCCTTGTTAGGTCCTACGGCTGTCTTGTCAGTCAGATGTTCTGCAGCCTCAGGGCTTCCCTGGGGCCCACAGCTCTTGTTTCAAATTTTGCTCCTTCAAGTGTTCAGAGATGCCCTAAGAGCCATCACTGTGCACTGGGGTTGAGAACTCTATCCCCTCCCCCAGTCCTTGCCGGACTGCTTCAGCTTGGATTAGTTTTATATATGGGGGTTCTGGTACAGAAGTTCAAAGCTTTACACTATGTGAAATCTGACAGGCAGTAACCCCACTTCCTCATTTGGCCTCCAGGGCCCTTTGTTGGGCTGTCTCATCCCCTGCTGCCCCCACCTTCCACCCCCTGCCTTGGTGGCTTTTTTTTTTTTTTTCTGAGACAGAGTCTCACTCTAGCCCAGACTAGAGTGCCGTGGTGTCAGCCTAGCTCACAGCAACCTCAAACTCCTGGACTCAAGTGATCTTCCTGCCTCAGCCTCCCGAGTAGCTGGGACTACAGGCATGCGCCACCATGCCTGGCTAATTTTTTCTATATATATGTGCTTAGTTGGCCAATTAATTTCTTTCTACTTTTAGTAAAGGTGGAGTCTCAGTCTTGTTCAGGCTGGTCTGGAACTCCTGAGCTCAAACGATCCTCCCACCTCGGCCTCCCAGAGTGCTGGGATTACAGGCATGAGCCACCACGCCTGGCCCTCTTGGTGGCTTTTGCTTGGCCAGGCCCCTGCCAGGCTGCTCTGCTCTCTCTGCTTCTCTGTCTTTTCATTCTGCACAAACTCTTCACTCAGAAGCCTTCCCTGCCTGCCCCAGCCCCTGTAGTTTTGCCCTTCTTTTAGACTTATTTTGTTACAGCAAGTGTCACAGTGGATGGTTCTGAGGACAAACTGAGTGGCACACGCAGAGTTGGAGGAGAATCAAAGTTTATTCCCCGGCGGGCTCAGAGGGGTCTCACCACCAAATTCTGAGCTCCTACTACCCGATTTTTCTCACTTTTATTAAGTTGGGGTGGTCCTAGAGGTGGGGTCTCCGGTGGCTAATGCCGGAAGCCAGGTAATAAGTTTAGTGTTATGCTGATGTGGGTCTTCCCTGAGGGGTGGGGTCTCAGGTGGCTTATGCGCCAAGTAATAGATGGGGGTTTTCCTTATCAATTTGATATAGATGCTTGGGTTGCTTAGACACTGCCTGTGTTACTAGATACTGGTTTTTATGGGTCGTTGTGAAGTCGCTGGGCTCAGGCTGTGCTTTCTCCTTGCTCTTATCTGCCCAGCATCTGCCGAGAGGTGGCCCAGGCAGCTGGACCCGGCATGTTCAGCAGGGGGCGATGCTCACTCACAGATGACCACGTGGGGCCCGCGGCAGGGGCTGGGCTGGGAAGTGTTTCACTTTTTTTTACTTTCCACAGACTTCCACCCAGAAAGTCAGCCCCCTCACCCCACCCCCAGGCTGGGATAAGTGGTGAGGCTGCCAGCCAGGGATGCCAGCCAGGCCAGGGTGGGAAGGGAGGAGAGTCTCGTGGCTGCTCTGAGACTGGGCGCTGCGCTTTTGGAGCAGTACTGCCCAGAACCACTGGGGAAGCCAGCCAGCTAGAGCCATGGGGGGGCCCTGAAAAGAGTTGCAGCACTGAGAACTTTGCCACCACCCCCTGGGGAGAGGGAGCCACACAGTTTCCTTTTCCCATAGCCCCAGAGCAAGTGAGTTTCTGGACTGGGGTGGGTGGGGGCAGGGAGTCCTATCCCAGGAAACAGATGGGCAGCCTCAGAGCGGAGGGAAATGGCAACCCCGCCACTTCCTCCCAGCCCACGCAGCCAGTGTTTATGGGAGTGTAAGGAAGGGGTTGCCTGGAGCAGGGAGGCCTCCAGCCCACCCCAGGCCTCTTAGCCTGGGCCCCCTGAGGGGACAGACTGTGTCTGGAACAGGACTTGGCTCTCCCTTCCTGGCTGGAGTGAGGCAGCCAGAGGGCACTGAACTCAGAGGAAGGGCTCCCCTGACTCAGCCACTTGGAGCCTGCCTTTCTCATTTTAAACTAGGGATGATTCTGCCAACAACTAGGCTCAGAGTTTGGCATGCTGAAGCACCCAACAGCGTGTGTTTCCTGGCCTTCACTCACGCCTTTCCCCATGTTTCATGTCCTTTGGGCCAGCCATGTGGTTTGGGGCAACCCCATGTGGGGGCCCTTTCATCCTGCGAGTGGATGCTTACGTAGCCTGGCTTTGCTTGATGGGGTCCTGTGTGCTGTTGGTAAGCAAAGGTGATCCCTGGATTGCCTGGTGTTATCCCCAGGTGGTGGTCTTTCCCCTGAGCACTCTCCTTCACCCCCTGATGGTGCTCGTCTCCCTGTCCCCCCAACCCCGTCACTGTTACCCGCAGCAGCAGTCTTGTCCTGTGGAGCAGTCACTTTCAGCTCTTTGCTGGCTGAGTCCTGGTTCAAATGCTTGAGGCTTTCCCGAGCTCCTTTAGGTGGACCAGATCTGGGTTGTGGGCTGCAGGGAGCTGGAGCATTCCGCAGATCTGCCTCAACACTGCTCCTGATTCACCAGGACGTCCAGACATCCTGGGAGAGCTGCTGACCAGGAGGCAGCCAGACCAGGGAGACCGTGCAGGGTGGTGGGGAGAGGTGGATTTAGCCACAAGCTTCACACACCAGCCGCTGGGGAGTGTAGCCATTGGCAAAGAAGTTCTAGAGCCTGTATGTGTGGTGGGGAGCACAGGAGGAAGGCAGCCATCCTCAAGAGAGGCAGCTGAGGATAGAGAATTGCTGAGGCTGGATTCTGGGTAAGTCAGTTCTCTGTGGCCTCAGTTTTCTTATCTGTGCAGTGAAGGAGGGGCAGGTACTCTAGTGATCCATTTCCAGCGCCTCTTCTGACACTGGTGTTAGAAGATTCTAGATGTGAGGGCAAAAGGACTAGGACCCAAAGGCAATTTGAGAGGAGAGGTGGTCCTGGAGCCCAAGAGCTTCATGGTGTTTGCAGCTGTCATGTAATCGAGCAGCAGTTAGGTCTGGGTTGTCAGCCAGTGAGTTTCTTTCCTTGCATTAGCAGAAAAATGATTTCACTCCACCCTTCTACGTTCCTTGGCTGGGCCGTGAATTCAGTTGACATATAAACAGATCAACAGGAGAAAAACCTTATTCGATTATGTACCTAACGTACGAGAGTCCCACAAAATATGAGACTCCAGGAGGGGTCAAATGTTTGGAGTCTATATAGCATCCTGAGCTACAGAAAGGAATAGGGGCTTGGGAGTTCTGGGGGTGGTGGCCATACAAGCTATGGGAGGGTGAGGGGAGGAAATGTGTGGTGAATGATGGTTGTCCTGTTATATAAAGTTATTGGGTAATAAAAACTGTGTAGGGGAGGGATGCGGTGGCTCACGCCTGTAATCCTAGCACTCTGGGAGGCCGAGGCAGGTGGATTGCTCAAGGTCAGGAATTCGAAACCAGCCTGAGCAACAGCAAGACCCCGTCTCTACCAAAAATAGAAAGAAATTAATTGACTAACTAAAAATATATATACAAAAAATTAGCCAGGCATGGTGGCGCATGCCTGTAGTCCCAGCTACTCACGAGGTGAGGCAGTAGGATCGCTTGAGCCCAGGAGTTTGAGGTTGCTGTGAGCTAGCCCGGGCAACAGAGCGAGACTCTGTCTCAAAAAAAAAAAAAAAAAGGCTGTGCGGGGGAGGGGGTGTCAATGGGTTCATCTTCTTTGGTTGATAAGATTCTCAGGTAGGGATTCATGACAATTGTGATCTTTAGGCAGATAAGGGAAGTTCAGAAAAAGCCCTCCCTGCATCTACTATTCCCCACTTGCCCTCAGTTTGAAATAACCAGCACACCAAAGTGGCATATTTTGGGGTGGCATTGCCTGAACTCCTCACCCATACCCTTAAAACTTGGGAAGAGAAGACATACCATTCTAGCTTTTGCCAAGGCCTGTGTCAGTGTGACTGAGAGCTGGAAGGGCATTTGTAGAGGTAGAGAAAAACTCCCCCTCAGGGGGTTGGTTGGCATTGGGATAAGAGAAGGAATAGTTTCTAGAATGTGTGTCAGGACATCCAGGGTTGTCAAGGACGAGGGAAAGAGGGCCCTGCTCATATGCTGTATGAAATAAATTCTGATTTTCTGCAGTTTGACAATATTGAGAGAAATTAAAAATGTTCATAGCCCTTGATTTACCCATAGGATTAAATCCTGTAGGGTGTATTTACAAAAGTTCACTGTATGTACAAGGATATTCATTGTGGCATTGTTTATAATTTCAAAGCAAAAGCGGAAACAAACAAAATATCCAACAATAGAGTTTACTTATTAGACAGCCTCTCAACAGATTAGGGGACAGTAGTGCAGAAGAATGGGTGGAGCTCTCTGTGCTGCTGTGGCACTATCCTCAAGATATAAATGAAATAAACAAGGTGTAGGAGCTAGCAAACTGTGCTCCTCAGGCCAAGCTGCCCCGTTGCCTATTTTTGTATAACCTGCAGCAAAGAATAGTTTTACATAGTTAAACGAAGTCAAAAGAAAAATACTATTTTGTAACACATAAAAGTGATGTGATATTCAGATTTCAGCGTCCATAACATTTTATTGGAACACAGCCACCCCATTCATTTATGTGTTGCTTGTGGCTGCATCCCCATTGCTATAGTGTTGAGTAGTTGCAGCAAAGCCTAAGGTATCATTTGGCCCCTGGTAGAGAAGATTTGCCAACCCCTGGCATATAGCATGATTCCTTTTGTATGTTCACATATGTGAGTTACTGTGGGGCAGTTTTTTCCTCTGGAGGCGGTTGTCCTTGTGCAAGTGGTCAGGACAGGAGTGGAGACTTGCATTTTTTATTTTGTTTCATTCTGTTCAGTTTTAATTTTTCAACCTATCTGTGCATTTTTTTTTAAGTCAGTGGGGCTTTTGGTGGAGTATTATGGAATGTTCTTTGTAACTTTGTGCTTTGTGCTGTTTTATTCTTTTTCAGTGCTCACTGAGGAAAGGAGACACAAGGCCTGGTTTGGGGTTTTCCTTTTTTTCTGGGTAGGGGTTTCCTGCCTTCTCTGTGGTCCTGTTGCAGAAGCTCTGCAGCCTTTGTTTGTGCCCCTACTGGCTTGGCTGGCTGCCGTGGCCCGTTTGCAGGACGGGGGATGAACACAGAACACAAAAAGAAAGATACAGACATACACAAAGACGGTACAAGACTACAGTGCAGAACGCACCAATCATTTAATTTTTATACCCCCCAAAAATCAAAGTTAGTTCCTTGTATGTGACCACCCAGGCATTGCAGCATTATGGCCATAAATTCCAGAACACGTAGCCTAAGGACACAGATGTCCCCTGACTCAAAGTTTCCAGGTGGTTGCTCAAGGTGCCAGGCATAGATCACAGACCAAGACAAGCAAGATTAGGCAAGGCAGCCACGGGGTGCACTTTCCATCTCCAGTTCCTCTAGGCTGACCCCCGGTGGCTGTGCCTGTCTTAGGTTGTTCCTCCCTGAGGAATCTTACCCATCATTGGCTAACCAGCCATCTTATGGGGCCAGGCAGCAATCACAGGAACAATGTGTTTATCTTGTGGCCTCCAGACCCCACTGCCATGGGGCTGGGCAGCTCTTGCCTTAGTGCAGAAACTCAGGTCCTTTGTTATGCCTCTAGGCAGCAACCTTGTTTGTTACATGGACCTTGTCCGGAACACATTACTCTCAAACGTCCTGGACAGAGCACGTACATTACTCACCAAGTTTAACTCTAAACTGGATAAGTGTTTTATTAGTCCCAAACAGCTGGCCCCTTCCTCCCCTGCCCTGCAGCCCTCTTACCTGCTTCTCCAAGGGCTGAGCTCTGGTGCCCACGGGTCAGAGGGTGCTGCTCCTAGGCCTTTTCCTCATACCTCAGAGCAGCACCTGTGGAGGGCCTTGCAGACAACCTCTCTGGTTTCGTTGAGAATTTTCTTGAGCTGGGGAAGGGCACAGAAGGATTGGCAGGAGGGGCTGATATGAGCAGAATACCAGCCCCCTCCCCCCCAGGGTGATCAGAGAGTGTGGGGGTTGGGAGAAGGGTCACAAAAGGGCTGGGATGGTACAGTAAACTGGATGAGCCCCTAGAGACCATGTGGTCCAAATGTCTCGTGGTTCATAGGGGAACCAGGGACAGAGGAAGAGGGACTCATCCAAGATCTTCCACTGAGTGAGGTGGGAGAACTGGGGCTTGAGGCCAGGTTTCCTGAGTCCTATTAGTGAGTGAACTTGAGGAGCTCAGATCCAGAACTCATTCTCTCCTCAAGCTCACCAATCCTGTGAGAATGAGAATACCCAGGAATCACAGACTCTTACCTCCATCTGCCTTGCTTTTTGTTTTTTTCTTTGAGACAGTCTCACTCTGTTGCCTGGGCTAGAGTGCCATGGCATCAGCCTAGCTCACAGCAATCTCAAACTCTTGGGCTCAAGTGATCCTCTTGCCTTAGCCTCTGGAGTTGCTGGGACTACAGGTGTGCACCACCAGGCCTGGCTCATTTTTTCTGTTTTTAGTTGCTCTGCTGATTTTCTTTTTCTAATTCTTGCTCAGTATGGTCTTGCTCTTGCTCAGTATGGTCTTGAACTCCTGACCTCAAGTGAGCCTGCCGCCTTGGTCCCCAGAGTGCTAGGATCACAGGCATGAGCCACGGCACTCAGCCTGCCTTGCCTTATAGTGAGGGTTCTAAGTACCCCACCTGCCTGTTGGACTGAGCCCTTTCTGAGGGCAGAGCTGCTACTCGTGCCATCAGTGGGCTCAGTGAATGTATGCTGAGCCATCAGGATGCCCATTCAGCCAACCGGGACTCCCTGGGGGATTTGTTAACGAGGCCACCTCCTCTACAGCTCCCCTACCTCATGTACCAGCTGCACTGGGCACCAGGAATCCTTTTTCCTAGAATGTACCTGCCACCCCCACACTCAGGTTAGTGTTAGCTTCACCAGGCCCTGTGCACAGGCTGGAGCGTGCCAGTGTCAGCACTGTTGGCCCAGCGTCAGGGTCCTCTGCTGTATGTGCCTGAGCCACAGAAGCTCTGGCTTCCTTGCCTTGTCACAAGTTAAGCTGATAGCTGCTGTGTTCTTTTTAGAATCCTCTCAGCCTCCTGTGGAGGCTTCATCAAACGCCCTACTAGATTCACCTGCTCTTCATCAGCCCCTGGGCTGTGTGTTCCAACGAGGTTCTTCTCCTTTACTCAAATAATCCAGAACTGTGCTATCCAATATGATAGCAGTCGCCACAGTCAAATTTAATTTCTTTTTTTTTTTTTTTGAGACAGGATCTAACTCTGTCACCCAGGCTAGAGTGCTGTGGCATCATCATAGCCCACTGTAGCCTCAAATTCCTGGGCTCAAGCAATCCTCCTGCCTCAGCCTCCTGAGTAGCTGTGACTATAGGTGTGTGTCACCATGACTGGCGAATTTTTTTATTTTTTGTAGAATGGGGTCTTGCTCTTGCTCAGGCTGGTCTCAAACTCCTGGCCTCAAGCGATCTTTTAAAGTGCTAGGATTATGGGTGTAATCTACCACGCCTGGCCCAAATTTAAATTTAAATCAGTGAAAAAGATTTGCTTCTAAAAGTTGGGACGGAAAAAAAAAATAAATTTAAATTAATTAGAGTTAAATAAAACCAATAATTTAGTTCTCAGTCACACCAACTGCACCTCAGGTGCTCATGGCCCCATGTGGCTAGTGACTACCGTACTGTACTGTATTGTACAGCTCAGGTAGGACACAATTCCAATCACTGCAGGGTTCTGGATAATGTTATAGAGTAGCTGTGCTCCACTGGGGTGATTTCGTCTCCCAGGGGACGTTGGACAATGTCTGGAGATATTTTTGGTTGTCATAACATAGGGGTGGTGCTACTGGCTCATGGTTCTAGCGAGTAGAGGCCAGGGATGGAGTTGGAGGGAGAAACTCAGTGTGGCTGTAAATTACTTTTCCACAGGTTCCTTTGATAATCTACCCCAGAAGCAACCCGGCCAGACTAGGGGCCTCAAGTAGACGTGGAGTTACCACCCCAAATTCTATTTCCACTTGTCCTCTCTGACTCTCCAAGGAGCCCTGGATTCCAGATTAGGATTCCTGATGTCTTTTCAGTAGAGAAAACCAGACTTGCCAACTGGTCTGAGGAAGGGATCTCTGTAAATGCTAGACCAAATGCAGGCAGCATGTATAAGAGGGTCGGGCCAAGCCTCAGTCACGTTGTACAAAGAGATTCATGTTAAAAATATTACATATAGGCTGGGTGTGGTGCCCCATACCTTTAATCCTAGTACTTCGGGAGGCTGAGGAGGGAGGATTAGTTGGGGCCAGGAGTTCAAGACCAGCCTAGTCAACATAGTGAGACCCCATCTCTACAAAAATAAAAAAATTACCCAGATGTAGTGGCATGCGCCTATAGTCCCAGCTACTCAGGAGATTGAGGCAGGAGGATTGCTTGAGCCCAGGAGTTTGAGGTTGCAATAAGCTGTGATGATGCCACTGCTCTCCAGCCTGGGTGACAGAGCTAAACCCGAAAAAAAAAAAAAAATTAGTTATAAAAACTGTTCTCAGAGGTCTCAGCAGGAGTCCAAGCATAGAGCAGCGGCCATTCAGGAATTCTGTGGTATATGAGAGACTCTCCTACCAGGACCCAAGAGGATGTAAGAGAAAGCCAAGGAAAGTTCCTGCCCTCAGGAAGTTTCTGCCCTACCAGGGCACTTTGGCATTTGCTGGGAAAAAGTCAGGGTAAATGAGCAAATAGTCCGAATTATTTAGTATCATAGAAGGTAACAACATACTTTTTTCAAAAAATGTGTTTAGATCCAGGGCCTATTGGTGGGGTGAATGAAAATAAAAGAACAAAGCTCATAGGACTGATGAATCAGATCAGGTGACATTCCTCTAAAACCGGAAAAACTAGCCTGGTCCTGCCAGACAGCACTGGGGTCAGGGTCACTGCCAAGGAGAGGCAGCTGCTTCAGTGGGCTCAGGGAAGGGGCATCAAGAAGGACCTGTCCATCACATACTCTTCACATTACTGCTTAGGTGAAGACCTTGACCCCAGGAGTCTCCCTGACACTGAATGTGTACCCTGGGAGGGTAGCCAGAGAGTGAATTGGCGGAGAGGTTGGGCAAAGAGCTCAGTGGGAAAACCTGAAGCAGGGCTATTGCCCAGGGTGGGAGGCCTAACAGGACCCCTGGTTGGGGCTCCCCAGGGGCCAGGGGGGTAGGAGGCAGTGTGAAGGCTCTGAGACCTTGAGGCGGGTGTAGGGAGAGAAGAAAGGGTGGGGCTGAGGAGGAAGAGGGAGCCCCTGAGCAGGGTGTCACCAATTTGGGCATGTTTCTGAAGGCTGGCACTAGGTGTGGTCCTCCCCTTTGACAATGGCAGGTGGTGGGAGCTGGGCAGAGTGTGGGTTCTAAATCTTTAGGAGGCAGCTTCCCAAATGTCAGAATAGAGAGGGATGAACCTGGGGCATTCTTCAGTAGCAGATGGTCCAGGATGGTTGGGAATCTCTTAGACATGAAAGATGGCGGTCCCATGGGGAAAAGAAGGTGGCATAGGAACAGAGACTGGCTTGGCCACCTGGGAAGGCCCCTGTTGGAGGAGTTGGAGAGGAGGATGTGTAACCAGAGATGAAGGAGAGTGTGGTCCAGAGGCCGCCAGAGAGAGCTGCAGCTGACGGTGAATCTCAGGTTGACCAGGAGAGCCACCACACATATTTGGAAGAACAGTGTAACAGTGCCTGGAGGCCAGCAGTGTGACACTAGCAGTGGACAGAAGGAAGTGGGAGGGAGTTCTTGAGTCTCATTTTGCTTCATCTTCGCTTTTGAGCTTGCAGTGTTGGGAAGGACCTGAACCCAAGTTAGGCAAGTCATCTCCTGACCTGGGGTGCTGAGGTCACAGGGCTGTGGCTGGTGACCTACAGGAAGCGTAAGAAGCAACAGAGGGGCCAGGGGCTGGAGATGGCTAACATCCATTTATGCAAAAGGTGAAGGAGGTGGGCTCCACAGTTACTGCGGCTGAGGCTTACGAGTGTTGAGAAAAGCTGGATTGGGCTTGCTCACTAGGAACAAAGCATACCGACTTTATTGTATGTTTTGGATATAGACAAATATTTTTGGATTTAGGTGAGGCCTTTGATGGAATCTTAGGACCACTTGGGGATGTTGTCAGCATATTTATAACCAGTGGAAGACCCTACTTGGAAAATGTTTGTTCTTGGTTATTTCTCACCCCCTACCTTCCCCAACGCACCCCCAGCCTGTGGACCTTGTAGAAGGTCTCTGCCCTTGACCTTGTTCTGTCATGATTGGATTAGTGTCTCTGGGGGCTGCTGCTGCTGGTGCTGGCTGAGGGCAGGCCAGGAGGAACAACAGGGTTGAGCTCTCAGGAGCTCTCCATAGACTGAGAAAACAGTGGACCAGCCTGTAAGGGGGCAAAGTCTGGGGTTTGTGGCTTAGCAGCAGCATGGGTCAAAACTTCTTAAAGTTTTTTTTTTTGAGACAGAGTCTCACTTTGTTGCCCAGGCTAGAGTGAGTGCCGTGGCATCAGCCTAGCTCACAGCAACCTCAAACTCCTGGGCTCAAGCCATCCTGCTGCCTCAGCCTCCCGAGTAGCTGGGACTACAGGCATGTGCCACCATGCCCGGCTAATTTTTTCTATATATATTTTTAGTTGGTCAATTAATTTCTTTCTACTTTTAGTAGAGACCGGTCTCGCTCAGGCTGGTTTCGAACTCCGGACCTTGAGCAATCTGCCTGCCTCGGCCTCCCAGAGTGCTGGCATTACAGGTGTGAGCTACCGCGCCCGGCCCTTTTTAAAGCTTTTGCTGATTGCAAACTCATATACATCAGCAGGGAGATGTCCCCGCCAGAAGAGCTGATAGGGGCTCAGCCGTTGACGGACACTCAGGGATGTGACGTCCAGCTCTCGGTGAGCCTAACAGTGGGCACACCACCTGGGACCCTGACAGGCAGAGTAAATGGCTCCCACCTCTGTGTTCTTCACTTCTGGGAAATTTTATTTTATTTCTTTTGTGATTTTCTCCCTTCTGTCTTTCTGTTCTCTCTTTCTGGAACTCATGATAAGTCAGATTTTTGACCTCCTGGGTGGATCTTCTGGTTTTCTTATCTTTTTTTCCTACTATTATCCATTTCATTTTTTGTTCTATTTTCTGGGAGATTTATCCTAAACTTGTATTGAGTTTTTTATTTAACAATTTATAATTTTAATTTCCAAGTGTTCTATTTTGTTCCCTGAATATTCATTTTTTAAAAAGTGTCATGTTCTTTTTTCTTGGCTATGATCTTTTAAGTTTCCTTCTCCCTGCATTGCCTGTGAGTTTCTACTTTGTTTGTTTGTTGTGTAATTTCCTTTTTCTTGCTAGAGGGCTCTGCTCAAATATCTGATATTCCTTGGCGGGTCTTATTTGGGTACCAAAAGCTGATTGAAACTCTGTCTTCACTTCAGGGACTTCGCTGCCAGATACTCAGCTGGGAATGAGACATTTTGTTGGGAGACCTCTGAATTTAGTGCCTGAAGTTTTCCTTCCTTACCACAGCCCTCTACTCCCAGGGTCATTTGGTTTTTCCAGAAAAGACGCTCCCAGTCTCCTGCCTGGCAGACCCTGTCTTCTTAGGGTCAAGTAGGGGAAGAGGGCGCTGGTCCTCTGTTTGGTCTGCAGATAGTCACTTCTACTCCAGGACTCCTTCTTTGACCTCTGTGGTACCAAGTGTTCCCAAGTTTGACAACTCAAACTCCTGCTGGGGTGAAAGAAGGGCAATATGTGCCTGGGGCAGGGAGGAGACCTGGGGGACTTTAACTGCTCCTTCTACAGCCCAGGAACCTGTCCTCCTGTCTGTTTCTGCCACGTGCCCACCTTCCCAGTACTCACTGCCTGCAGGTCCTGAGCCTTTCTTTGGCTGCGTGCCGCTAACTGGCCATGGCTCAGCTACTTTGGAGGCTCTTGGCATTCAATTTTCTAATCTAATCTGATTTCCAGGATCTGATCTGCTAATGCTTCCTTCCACTTCCATCTTCCAAAAATGCATTGACATGGCTGGGCGTGCGGTGGCTCACGCCTGTAATCCTTGCACTCTGGGAGGCCAAGGTGGGTGGATCGCTCAAGGTCAGGAGTTCTAAACCCAGCCTGAGCAAGAGCGAGACCCCATCTCTACTAAAAATAGAAAGAAATTAATTGGCTAACTAAAATATATAGAAAAAATTAGCCGGGCATGGCGGCGCATGCCTGTAGTCTCAGCTACTCAGGAAGCTGAGGCAGGAGGATTGCTTGAGCCCAGGAGTTTGAGGTTGCTGTGAGCTAGGCTGATGCTAGGGCACTCTACCTAGGGCAATGGAATGAGACTCTGTCTCAAAAAAAAAAATTAAAAATTAAAAACTAAATTATTAATCTACGTATAAGGAAAAGGGTTTCTTTTCATTACAAAAAATAATTCTTGCCGATGTCATTGCTTTGTAATTTATTTCTTTTTTTTTTAAGATGGATCATATGCCAATAGCAAGTTCAGTTATAAATACTGAGAATTATACACAAGATGAAAGAAAACTTCAGTTTTAATTTATGTACTAATAGTAATTTAGTGTGACATTTTGGCCAAATGTACAGGAAATGTTGAAGTAAATGTGTAAGGATGAGGTTTGCAGCTTATAATAGATTTGTCATTTGTAATGTCTTCACCCAGGTGACTCTTTTTTTGTTGTTCTACAAGTGATTGATTTCATCTTTCTTTTTAATAAACATTTTTCGTGGATTAAAAAAAGAAGAAGATTCTCCACCACCGTGTTCAGCAAAAAAAAAAAAAAAAAAAAAAAAGAAGAAGAAAAAAAAGAAAATGGCTAGGTGCGGTGGCTGGTGCCTGTAATCCTAGCACTCTGGGAGGCTGAGGCAGGAGGATTGCTTGAGCTTAGGAGTTTGAGACCAGCATAAGTAAGAGCAAGACCCCGTCTCTACTAAAAATAGAAAAAAATGGCCAGGGGTGGTGGCACACACCTGTAGCCCCAGCTACTCGGGAGGCTGAGGCAAGAGGATCACCTAAGCCCAGGAGTTAGAGGTTGCAATGAGCCATCATGACACCATTGGACTGTAGCCTCTGTCACCAAAAACCAAACAAGCAAACAAACTGGGAAGTAGGACTTTCTAAGTGAAATCTTTCAGTTTGTATATGTTAGCTCAGAAATGTTGATAACCTTGTACAGGCCGAACAGCGAGTCTGCAGGCTGGATCTGGCTCCAACACTGCTGCCCATGACCACTGCTCTGGCTAGTCCACGATTCTGCCCTTGGCACCCTTGACAATTCTTTCTCCTGGATGAATGTCCTCTCCTGACTCCATGTTTCCCCTAAAGATGTGGTTTCCTACACCCTTCCCTCCCAGCCACTTCCTCTGGGCCCCTTTTCTTTGCCAGCTTGTTAGTTTAAAATCTTGTCTCACAAGTGATGGCCAGCCCATCCAGTGCCATTCACACTCCCCTGGGCTGTCTCGCACAGCACAGCCGTTTGTTCTGATAAGCAGGATAAACGTGCCCTTGTTTGCATTAGTAATTTATTAGTAAATGGGCACTGTGGAGGCAAACCTCATTCTCACCCCTTGAGCGTAGGTCACAGGCTTGGTGTTCCTGGCACCTGTCTGCAGCCTGAGCCCACGAGGCCTGGTGAGGGGCTGCGCTTCCTCATGGGGCTCTGGAGGTGCACAGGATGTGCCGGGGGCCAGCTCCCTTGGCTTGCGGAGGGCAGGGCTGCGGGGTGGCTCAGAACTCGGGACCGTGAGCTTTCCTGGGCAGCGCCTCCTATCTGTCAAGGCCTCTGTGGCTCTGCTGTCTGAGTTTCTTGCCCGTCACCCGCCCGCCTCTGCTGCTGGGCCTCACTCTGCCTGAGTGGCAGGAGCTTGCCGCTTTATATACACTGACTGGACAGTCGGTGACTGATTCCTCAGCAACCCCTCAGATAGGGAAGTGAAACAGCCACACCTGGGAGGGCCTGACCTTTGGGTGACAGCGGAAGTGGCTATGCAAACATGGGCTCACTGCAAGGAGGAAAAGTCCCTGCTAGAGCCAGGCTGGAAAGAAAGCCCTTGCCTGCCAGGCCCTCATGTGGCCTCCAGGCCTGTGGCTGGTGGTAACAGTCTCTCTCTTCCTTCCTCTCTCTCCCTCTACTTTTTCTTGGTGATAGCTGGAAGTAGCAGTGGTCACAACTGAGAGAGCCAAACATTTCTACAGCCCCCAGGACGTTCCTGTCACCCTCTACAGCGATGCTGACGAATGGGAGGTCAGTGCTGGGGGACCCTGGGCTGAGTGCCATTGCATTTCCACCAGCAGGGCAGAATGGCCCTCCCTGCAGCCTATGGTCTGGCTGCCAGAGCAGACAGGCTGGGCTCAAAGCATCAGTCAGGGCCCTTTGGGCAGAAGTGATGAGGAAAACATCTGTCTAGCTGCTGGCCTGCAGAAGGCCCACAGTCCCCTCCCACCCAGGCGGAGCTGGGCTTTGGCCTGGTGCCTGAGGTTGAGTGTCCTTGTACTTATCTGAGCTGATGAAACCACAGAGAAGCTCTGTTCCCACCACCCTTGTCCACGTGGCTCCCAGCGTCAGGGAGCGCCTGTCTTCCCACGGCTCCACTTCTGCTCCCCTGTGGAGGGGCCCTGGCCGATGCACCAGACGCTGAGTGTGGACCTCACAGGGTTCCCTGCCAGGCGTTTCCAAACACTCTCTGCCTAGAACATTCTGCTGGCCTGCCTTCCCCACCCCACCCCCGCCGTTTCTCGCCACCCTGGAGCCCTTCCACTGGCTTGGACAACCCAAGCATCCGACTGAAGCAGACAGGCTAGGAGTTCCCTGCCAGATGTCAGTTCTCTTGAAAACCAAACCATAAAGGGAGTATCTCAGGGAGACAAGGGGCATTTGTTTCCTCAGGCCTGGTTTCTCTCAGGCAGCCGGCTCCACAGCCAGTGCTCACCAGCTTAGCTGTGAGAGGGAAGGGTGTTGGACTTGGGCAGGCGGGTCAGTGGTCCACTCAAGTTCCTAACTTATGGTGCCTGGCCTGCTTTGGTCCTCCACCCCCCTCCTCCACGCTGGGAGAGTGACTGTCTTGGTGACCCCGTTTCCTACCCTCTACCAGATATGGAAGCACCGCTCTGACCCTGTCCTTCACATTGACCTGCGGAGGTGGGCAGACTTCATGCTGGTGGCTCCTCTTGATGCCAACACTCTGGGGAAGGTGGCCAGCGGCATCTGTGACAACTTGCTTGTGAGTGACTCCCTGGCGCTGTCATCCCTCCCTGGGCCTCACTCCTAGTTGCTGAGCTGCGGGCTTCCTTGTATAAGAAAACCTCCTACTGTGGGCCCAGTCTGCTCAGGAGAATGCAGTCCCCTTGCCCCACCCCCGCCCGTCTCACATCCCCTCCAGCAAGTGGGCCGGAGACCAGTCCTGATGATGGACCTGACACGCTGCTGCTGTCCGGAATGTCCACCTGCCACCTGCCCCTCGCTGCCCGGCCAGGAACCCTCTGCCTGGCACACCTGTGGGCCGTCTGATAAGGGGGTTCCTTTCTTCCTGGGTCTCTCATGCACACGTAGCTCCCTCAGCTTTAGCCACAAGGTGGGATATGGTTTTTCTATATATTAGGAGAAGAGCGAAGAAAGATGTGGTGAGAAGTGAGAGTTGACTGACGGTAGAGAGAAACAGAAGTCCAAAGTGGGGACTGTCTTAGCCTAAGAGACCTCCAGGGAGCTGGTGCCCCTAAAGAGGAGCTGCCTTTGTTTATGTGACCATCCTGGGAAGATCTGGGTGTGACTTCTCCTCTCCTTCCTCCCTCTCCCTTTCCTCCCTCCCCCTCCCATTTATTGAGTTTTCACCTACCACGGGGGAGCCTGTGCCGAGGGCCTCGCAGCACAGTCTGGAAGGAGGGGGCTCAGACCACTGTGCGTGTGGGGAGGGAGTATCCTCTGGTGAGTGGCCCAGCCTTAAATAACCCCAGTCTGTCCTTTGACAGTTGATTCGCCCCCAACATAGTGCTGGGCAGGTGGCAGGCACTGGATAGAGATTTGCTGCGTGTGCGAGGTAGCTGGCAAGTTTACTTTCACAAATGGCCAGGCATTTGCAGAGGTAATATGGGGAAGAAGGTGAAGAACAAAGCTGGGGCAGGATTTTTCGGGGTCAGATACGAGATTAATGTCCTTATATCCTTGGTGTGGGCTCTAAAGGCACTCCTGGAAGATCTGCTAGTGGTCTAAGCGCCATTTGTGTGAGAGCCGGGCGAGCAGGAGAGGAGCAGCACAGCCGGTGTGGCCGGGAGCGGGTGGGGAGCGCAGAGGGCAGGCCCGGGAGCAGTGCCAGCAAGAAGGCTTCCCAGCCGCCGGCGCCAGGGCCGACTGGGCATCTGGCACAGGGAGGCTCCTGGCCACTTTCATCCAAGTGGGCCGGAGCTGCGAGAGCGGCACGGTCGCACCCGGGGTCCAGGCCGGCCAGCAGCGGCAGTGTGATAGGCACACCGGCCTCCGGCGTCCAGTCCCGGCCTGGTCCAGCCCTCCAAGGTCCCTTTCCTTCCCCTGAAAGCACTGCTTCCCCTTTCCTTCAGTGCTTCCATCACTCCAAGAAGTCTCTGGGGTTCCCTCCTCCAGAGTTGGCTGGGCAGTGGAACATGTTCTCGGACCACCCTGCAGACCATTTGCCTCAAAGGGTTTCACGTGAAGGAACAGATATTTCAGGGAATCTCAGATCTTACGAAATTTGAACTGTCAGCATCCTTGGTGTGTGGCTGTGTCTTGCCTTGGAAGATGTTTCTCCTTATGTCCCTGCAAGGAAGCTTAGCCTGCCTCCTCCCCTGCCAGGTCTTCTCCTTTTCCAGGCCCAGGACTTGGGGTGCCGTGAGGGTGGCATGCCAGGTGTGGACCTGAGCCCTGTCTTCATCTGCCCCGTGGCCCGCTGAGGCCCTGGTGCCTCATTTGTGCTACAAAGGCAATCAGACCCGGAAGGAGGAGGCAGCTTCCCTCCTCCCCAGTCTGGCTGCTGACTGGGATCCAGGCCTTCTCCTGCCCGAGCAGATTCCCAGGAGCTGAGCACAGCACTGGCCCAGCGAGTGACTGTGGGAACCAAAGCCCTCCTCTGCCCTCCCGCTGCCGGTGGGTTCGAGGGAGCTGTGGTTTGTCCAGGAAGCTCTGAGCTCTGAGGTGAGGTGTGGGGGAGGCCAGACACGCCGTAGGGTGGAGGTGCTTGTTTTCTGCTCTGGTGCCGTGCTTTGCGTTGAGGGCGCATAGAGAATCCAGCCCAGCCCTCACCCCCACCCCACGCACAGTCAAGGGGCTCTTCTAGGTATGCTCTTGGCTTCTGCAAAAGTGGCAGGTGGCACAGGGCCAAGAGGAACTGTGACTGAAACTGCCCACTCATAGCCCGGTGGCTGCATCGAGAGGGCTTGATGGGAAACCAACGCTGCTGTCTGGGATGACCCAAGCAGCCAGATCCTGAGGCTGTCCGCTGCCCACTTCCTCCCTGTCCCCAGCAGAGGGCAGGGCACCAAGGGGGCAGGCACAGGCCTGTCGTGATCTGGCATTGCTCTCTGGACTGCCCCGCTCTTTTCCCAGATGGGCCCATTTCACAGGAGGGGTTCCAGCCACCGTCGTCCCGTCCCGAGGGCTCACGGCCCTGGAGGGGTGTCTAGGGCAGTCAGAGCACAGGCGCTTCTTTCTCCCCAGGCAGCCCGGCCCAGGAGCCTGTGCCTGTGGCAAGAGCAGGAGCCACTGTTCCGAAGCCTGTCCTTTGCGCCGGGCCTGGTGCTGAACATTCTCACCTCAGTCCTCCCAGCACCCAGGGAGGGGCCTTTGCAGAGAGGAAGCTGAGGCCCCAGGATTCAGCAACCTGTCCAGGTTCTCACGGCTGGCAGTAGACAGCACAGCCAGGATTTGGGCTCAGGGCTACGTTGATTCCAAAGCCCACAGCTCTAAGGACTCTGTTTCGTAGCTGCTCAGGTGTGTGACTTGGTGCGATGGCCCGGATTTGGGGCTGGCAGGCTGTGCAGAGCAGCGCAGATTGCACAGGTAGTATTCTCTGGGGGTGACCTTGGGTCACTGCTCACCTCTCAGGGAACTGCAGCTTCCATCTGTGAAATGGAATGGCACCTTCTTTATAGGGTCACCATGTGGGTTCACGAGGTCATATATATGAGAAAGTTCCTGTCACATTTTTCACTGCCAGGCTTTGAAGTTGGCCTGGCAGTGCAGCCGGTGCTGGGTGCATGGGCCCCATCTGAGGAGCAGTCTGGTTCCTCGTTCTTAGCTTTCTAAGAACTGCAAAGCCTGCTTCTCCCCGCGGTAGCCTTGACTGGAGAGGTGAGAGTCCATGCAGGGAAGGCTTAGGCTTGGGTACAGGGAGACCTTTCCACACGGGCGGGGAGACTTGCTGGAGCTGGCTAGGCCATTGTGAGCATTGGTTGAGCACCTCCTGTGTGCTCAAGATCAGTTATCTGTTCCAGAGCCAGTGGGGAGGCAGAGAGGGGCAAGGAGACACAGCCAGGGGGACATGAGACAGCTCCCCACAGACAGGCTGTGTGGTCACCCCAAGCCCATAGCTGGGCTGGCCACGAGCCTGGAGGGCTGGAGAGGGATGGCACACAGAGCAGCAGGACACCCTGCTCCCCCTGCCCTTCTTCACAGACCTGTGTCATCCGGGCCTGGGACCGCAGCAAGCCCCTGTTCTTTTGCCCGGCGATGAACACCGCCATGTGGGAGCACCCCATCACCGCGCAGCAGGTGGACCAGCTCAAGGCCTTTGGCTACGTTGAGATCCCCTGTGTGGCCAAGAAGCTGGTGTGTGGAGACCAAGGTGGGCATCTTGCCAGGCTCACAGCCCAGGGCCCCAGAAGGGGCTCAGCTTTGGGGTCACATTTGGGTTCAATTCTCGGCCTGTTGTAGATTTGGCAAACCAACCGCCTCTGAGCTTAGCTTTTTCAGCTGGAAAATGGGAATCACAATCCCCACTAAAATGGGGTAGCGTGTACGAAGTGCCTGCTACAGTCCCCGGCATGTAGCCCACACGCAATTAATGCCGGCTGCAGGAATGGCTGCCAGTGCCTGGCCTAGGTCTCGGTTGGGTTTCACGGGTCTGGCACAGGCAGAGACAGACTGGGCCTTCTCAGGCCTCGGACTCTGGGGTGGAGCATTCGGAGGCAGTAAGCGGGGGTCTGAGGGCTGCAGGCACTATTGGCCCGTCTGGCCACAGCAGAACTTTCCTCCCAGGTCTGGGGGCCATGGCTGAGGTGGGGACCATTGTGGACAAGGTGAAAGAAGTCCTCTCCCAGCACGGTGGCTTCCAGCAGAATTGAACTGGGATTTCTGTCACGTGTGTCCCTTTGTACTCAGCGTGGGTTCAAGCCAAGCTGGTGAAGAAGATGGACACTGGTACCATATGATGAGGGTTCCTCCCTTTGCTGAGTGGGGACCTGACCTGGGTCTGCTCTGAGCCTCCCAGGGGCTGGACCTGCTGCAGGTTAAACTGCACCAACGGCCCAGCTCCCAGCTTCTCTCAACCAGGAGATGCTACTGCATGGAGTCCCTGCCCACCTTTTCCTGCGATGGGTACAGCAAGTCAGGTGAGCAAGCTGCCATGCTGTCCTCACGGGAGGAGGACTGAGAGATGGGAAACCTCACTTCTACGTCTCGTCCAGAAGTGCCACAACTGGAGAGCCCTGGCTGAGCCGTGAGAGCTTTGGCCCTTTGGTGGGGTGCTCAGCTACCAGAGTCAGAGAAGCCTGTGAACTGGCAGGACTCTGAGGCTTTGTGCAGACCATGCCATGAGATTGGGGTGCTAAGAAATAAAGAAAATACCCATGCCCATTTAGGAGACTCCATCCTTCCTTTGCAGCCTGTCTGTGGTCTCAGAGATCAGGGGTGTTGCTAGGTGAGGCTGGGGAAGGGTCCGGGCTGACGACTGACCAGCACTCCTTAGTCCTCGTAGAACATGGTGGTTAAGGACAAACTCTGAAGCCAGACAGCCCCTAGTTCAAATCTCAGCTCTGCCTCTTACTAGCAGTGGGCCCTTGGCTCAGGGCTTAGCCTTCCTGACCCTCACTCCTCATGTACATTATTAGCCTAATGGCATTTGTTAAGAGGATTCAGTGAGATTATGTGTGCAAAATACCCACCCTACTGAGTGGCTGGAACATAGTAAATGTCCAATAAATGGAAGTTGAAGCCGGACATGTACATATGTCAGGGAGCTTTCAAAACATTTATTGAAATAGCCTATCTCATTTGGGGAAAAATGGAATCCTGGACCCTAAGCTGACATGGCCTTTTATGCAAGTGACAGATAAGCACTCCAGGGTTGAACCTGCCCTTGGTCCCAAGCCCCTTACTTGTTTCCCGGTTTCCTCTGTTATCCTCATCCTTCCAGCTTTGCTGCACCTGAGGGGGGTGCGTGGGTGTCTGGGCCCCCCTCCCTGGCCCCCCGCCCTCCCACAGTACAGGTGAACAGGGGAGGTAGATCCAGACAGACCATGCCCCCTGGCCTAGAAACCCTCTGTGCCCTGCTTTTGATCTAGTTGCTGTTTGGCTGCTGTGGAGAGGGGCTTGTTTGCCTATTTGGGGCTCAGGGTGGGGCTGGCTTGCTGCCCTCCTGGCTTCCAGGGCAGGCACAGGGGGTGTCCCGTGCGTGCCCTGTGAGCACTGAGGGTAGAGGTGTCTTGGGACCAGGAAGCCTGCTAGCTGGAACCAAGGCTCCAGCAGCCTCCAAGAGCCTTAATCTCCACAGCACTTGATTTAAGGGACCCTTTGGGATAAAATTGCCTTAGGGCACTAAAGAAAGTAGGACTAACATGGTGGCATCGAGAACCATTCTTGGCAGGGCGCGGTAGCTCACGCCTGTAATCCTAGCACTCTGGGAGGCCAAGGCAGGAGGATCGCTCAAGGTCAGGAGTCCAAAACCAGCCCGAGCAAGAGTGAGACCCGTCTCTACTATAAATTGAAAGAAATTAATTGGCCAACTAAAAATATATAGAAAAAATTAGCCGAACATGGTGGTGTATGCCTGTGGTCCCAGTTACTCGGCAGGCTGAGGCAGAAGGATTGCTTGAGCCCAGGAGTTTGAGGTTGGTGTGAGCTAGGCTGATGCCATGGCACTGTACACCAGGCAAAGGGTGAGACTCTGTCTCAAAAAAAAAAAAAAAAAAAAAGAACCGATCTCTGTGGCTGGTTCAGGGGTGGGCCTGGGAGGAGCCTGGAGACTGACATCCAGAGACAATCCCAGAGTCGAGTTCGCACGGTTTTGTCTTCTATCCTGTCCACATCACCTCTCTTCTCCCTCAGTGACCTGCAATAAATGGGGAGACTGTCCAATTTCAACAGAGACTGCTACGCTGAGTACCAATCATGCCCCAGTACCTCCGTGCTGGGCACTTAAGGGAAGACAGTGGCCCAGGGAGACCAGCCACAAAACGCCTGAAAGGCCACTGGAGAAGAGAATGTCATGGGCCCCTGTCTCATAGCTCTGAGAACAGCTGTGGCTACTCAGCAGGACCGAGCCTTGTCGGCTGGAAGGAAAGAGGTATCTCCGGTCCAGGCCCGTTGCTGGGGCCTGCCACTCCCTCTCCCACCCACGCAGTCCTGTGTCTCTGCTGCCCAATTTGAGTGGGGGTCTTGATGAATGGGCATGGGCTTGGCCTGAAGACCCCTGGTGTCCCCTGAGCTAGACTAGAGCTAAGAGGTGTAGGCAGTTGTGTTTACCTGGCCCCACCTGCCAGTGGGGTGCTGATGAGGAGTGACAACCATGGCTTACTAAGGGTCCATGCTCTTAGAGTTGTCATCATCTCGGGTAGAAATGTTTTTCAGAGAGGATGCTAGCTTCCCTGATGATTTTTATAGACTTCTAGAAGTTTTACAGAAAAGAACATTTAGGTCTGAAATGGATACTCTGATTTGGCAGCTTGTACTTCAAGGGACAGAAGCCTCGAGCCAGGGCCCCGCCTCCACCAGGGGCTGTCTCTCGTTCTTCCTCCATGTGGCTGCAGAGTCCCACTGCTGTGCCCACACTGCCTCTGGCTCAGGCTCTGACTCCTGGGCAATACACACCAGCCCTCGGTGGTCTGGCCTCTGCTCCCCTCTAGCCCCACACCAACCCTGTGGACTCCCTGTCCTCTTGCCAGACTGGACAGTCTTGAACAAGTCATGTTGCTCCTTGCCTCTTGCCTTTGCACAGGCTGATTCCTGTACGTGGCTCTGGATGCACCTATGTGCCGCCTCCCTTAGAAAGCTTTCCCTGGCTGTGCAGACTGGACTGGGTGCCTCGCCCAGGTTCCCATTGTGCCCCCTCCTGTTTATGACAGCAGAGTTGTGATCGTCACTTTATTCTGTGTCTCCCTAAAATTGGGAGCTCTTGGAGAGCAGGAGTTTTCCTGTTCCTTACAGAACCCAGCAAGACATTGTAAGCTTGTACTGACAAAAAAAGGTGTGCGGATGGGGGTGGGGGTCCTGTTCCTTTCTGTACAAGACACAAAACCTAGGAACCATAAAAGCAAAGACTGATAAATTTGACTATAGAAAAATAGATAGTTCTGCTGAGCAATATCCCAAAGCAAGTTCAAAAGGAATATCACACTGGGGAAATTATCTGCAGCTCATATAACGAGTTCTCCTAATATATAAAGAGCTACTATAAATCGATTAGAAAAATACCAAGAACACATATACAAAAAAGTAAGCAGAGGATAAAAAACACACACAGACAAAAAAACAAGCACACAAAGGGCCTTAAACATAAATAGCTAATACTCGGCCACATGCATGAGCAGAGTGGTCCAAAACAAAGTACATTGAAAGTTTTTGCCTATTAGATTGACAAAGGGTGTGGAGAATTGGCACCTTCGTACATTGCTGGCAGGAGTGTAAATTGATGCAACTTCTTTGGAGAACAATCTAGAAGTATCTATCAAAATTACATATATATGTTACCCTTTGACCCAGCAATTCTTCTAGGGATTTCTCCCACAGATACACTCATGTATATGACATTCTGTCTGAACAGGCTGTTTATTGCAGCATTGAATATGGTACTAAAAGACCAGAAACACCCTCACTATCTGACCCCCAGAGATTGGGTAAATAAATTAGGATTCATTCATATACTAGAACACTACACAGCCATAAAACAGTGTCAAGGAAGCTCTTGATGTGCTAATTTGGGAAAATTTCTGAGGTATGTTGTTAAACAGAAAAAGCAAAGTGCAGAACATTGTATGTCACATGCTAGGTTGTGGATAAAAAATAGGGGTGGGGGAGAAAAGGAGGATATATTCATATTGGCTTATATATGCATCAAATGCCTATTGAAAAATAAATTTAAAACCTGTCTATTGTTTGCCTCTTGGCTGGGGAACTGGGTGGCCAAGGAACAAAGGTGGGAGGCAGACTTCATTTTAAAGTCTCGAGCCAGCTCATTGAATGAGGCGGCAGCTTTGGGGTTTTCTGTGTGGTCTTCGCAAGCCAACCATGTCTAAGGGACCTGCAGTTGGTATTGATCTTGGCACCACCTACTCTTGTGTGGGTGTCTTCCAGCATGGAAAGGTAGAGATAATTGCCAATGATCAGGGAAACCGAACCACAAGCTACATTGCCTTTACTGATAGCGAATGATTGATTGATGCTGCTGCAAAGAATCAAGTTGCAATGAATCCCACCAACAGGGTTTTTTTTTTTTTTTTTTTTTTTTTTTTTTTTTTTGAGACAGAGTCTCACTTTGTTGTCCAGGCTAGAGTGAGTGCCGTGGCGTCAGCCTAGCTCACAGCAACCTCAAACTCCTGGGCTTGAGTGATCCTTCTGCCTCAGCCTCCCGAGCAGCTGGGACTACAGGCATGCGCCACCATGCCCGGCTAATTTTTTACATATATATATCAGTTGGCCAATTAATTTCTTTCTATTTATAGTAGAGACGGGGTCTCGCTCTTGCTCAGGCTGGTTTTGAACTCCTGACCTTGAGCAATCCGCCCGCCTCGGCCTCCCAAGAGCTAGGATTACAGGCGTGAGCCACAGCGCCCGGCCCCAACAGGGTTTTTGATGCCAAATGTCTGATTGGGCGCAGATTTGATGATGCTGTTGTCCAGTCTGATATGAAGCATTGGCCCTTCATGGTGGTGGATGATGCAGGCAGGCCCAAGGTCCAAGTAGAATACAAGGGAGAGACAAAAAGTTTCTATCCTGAGGGGGTGACATCTATGATTCTGACTAAGGTGAAGGAAATCACAGAAGCCTATCTTGGAAAGACTGTTACCGATGCTGTGGTCACAGTCCCAGCTTACTTTAATGACTCTCAGCATCAGGCTACCAAAGATGCTGGAACCATTGCTGGTCTCAATGTTCTTAGGATTATAAATGAACCCACTGCTGCTGCTATTGCTTATGGCTTAGACAAAAAGGTTGGAGCAGAAATAAATGTGCTGATCTTTGACCTGGGAGGTGGCACTTTTGATGTGTCAATCTTCACTATTGAGAATGGAATCTTTGAGGTCAAATTTACAGCCGGAGATACACACTTAGGTGGAGAAGACTTTGATAATAAAATGGTCAACCATTTTATTGCCGAATTCAAGCGCAAGCATAAGAAGGACATCAGTGAGAATAAGAGAGCTGTCCGACGCCTCCGTACTGCTTGTGAACGTGCTGAGCGTGCCCCGTCTTCCAGCACCCAGGCCAGTATTGAGATTGAGTCACTTTACGAAGGAATTGACTTCTATACCTCCATTACCCGTGCCCGATTTGAAGAATTGAATGCTGATCTGTTCCGTGGCACTCTGGACCCTGTAGAGAAAGCCCTTCGAGATGCCAAACTAGACAAGTCACAGATTCATGACATTGTCCTGGTTGGTGGTTCTACCCGCATCCCCAAGATTCAAAAGCTTTTGCAAGACTTCTTCAATGGAAAAGAACTGAATAAGAGTATCAACCCTGATGAGGCCGTTGCTTATGGTGCAGCTCTCCAGGCGGCCATCCTGTCTGGAGACAAATCTGAGAACATTCAAGATTTGCAACTCCTGGATGTCACTCCTCTTTCTCTTGGTATTGAAACCGCTGGTGGAGTTATGACTGTACTCATTAAGTGCAATACTACTATTCCTCCAAAGCAGACACAGACCTGCACTACCTACTCTGACAACCAGCCTGGTGAGCTCATTCAGGTTTACGAAGGTGAACGTGTCATGACTAAGGATAACAACTTACTTGGCAAGTTTGAACTCACAAGCATACCTCCTGCCCCCTGGGGTGTTCCTTGGATTGAAGTCACTTTTGATATTGATGCTAATGGCATTCTCAATGTCTCTGCTGTGGACAAGAGCACAAGAAAGTAAAATAAGATTATCATTACTAATGACAAGGGTCCTTTGAGCAAGGAAGACATTGAACACATGGTTCAGGAAGCTGAGAAGTATAAAGCCGAAGATGAGAAGCGGAGGGACAAAGTGTCATCAAAGAATTCACTTGAATCCTATGCATTCAACATGAAAGCAACTGTTGAAGATGAGAAACTTCAAGGCAAGATCAATGATGAGGACAAACAGAAGATTCTTTTTTTGAGAGAGAGAGAGAGAGTCTCACTTTGTTGCCCAGGCTAGAGTGAGTGCCGTAGCATCAGCCTAGCTCACAGCAACCTCAAACTCCTGGGGTCAAGCAGTCCTTCTGCCTCAGCCTCTCAAGTAGCTGGGACTACAGGCATGCGCCACCATGCCCGGCTAATTTTTTCTATATATATTAGTTGGCCAATTAATTTCTTTCTATTTATAGTAGAGATGGTGTCTCACTCTTGCTCAGGCTTGTTTTGAACTCCTGACCTCGAGCAATCCGCCCGCCTCGGCTTCCCAGAGTGCTAGGATTACAGGCGTGAGCCACCGCACCCTGCCAAACAGAAGATTCTTGACAAGTGTAATGAAATTATCAACTGGTTTGATAAGAACCAGACTGCGGAGAAGGAAGAATTTGAACATCAGCAGAAGGAGCTGGAGAAAGTCTGCAACCCTATCATTAACAAGCTGTACCAGAGTGCAGGAGGCATGCCGGGAGGAATGCCTGGGGGCTTCCCGGGTGGTGGGGCTCCTCCTTCTGGTGGTGCTTCCTCAGGCCCCACCACTGAAGAGATTGATTAAGCCAACCCGAGCATAGATGTAGCAGTGTTCCACACAGTAGAAACATTGAAGGATCTAAATTTGTAGCAAATTATGTGGCAGATTTAAAGTTGAGCTGCTATAGTAGATTACTGGGCATTCTCAATACTTGAATATGGAGCATGTGCACAGGGAGGGAACACTGCACTTCATAAGCACTGCATTGTAAGTGGAAAATGCAATGTCCTAAATAAAACTGTCTTTAAAAATAAATAAACTCTCGAGCCAGATGAATATATTATCAAACACAAATTCAATAAACATACTTTTGAAATAGTTTTGCTCTGTCACCCTGGCTAAAGTTTAGTGATGTCATCATAGCTCACAGCAACCTCAAACTCCTGGGCTCAAACAATCCTCCTGCCTCAGACCCCCGAGTGGCCGGGACTGCAGGCACACGTTATGCTTGTGTGTTCTCACTAAGCCTTTGAGATCCCTGACCTCAGAGAGTTCGTGGTCTTATGGGGAAAAGACTCAAGGCTATAAAACAATTAAAACGATCCAGTGACAGCAAAGAACAAAAGTGACGCTGTGTAGCATGGACTCTAAGAGCTGCACTTCAGGATGGAGAAGCAGTCAGGGTGGGCCGGCTGGAGGGACCAAAACTCAGGCTGGGGCTTCCTGGAGGACCAAAGCAGCTAAAAGCGGATATGAAGGGTGACACGTGCTGCCCCATGCTGGATGTAGGAAACGTAGGCTCCACGTGCTGGGGCAGTCAGGAGCCGTTCAGCAGGGGAGGCACACGCTGAATGTGGAGTGTGTTCGAGGTCAGTGGGGTGGCATATACAGGACAGATTGGGGGATTAGAAGCTGCCTGGGAGGAAGCCAGGATGCTGAGATGGGGAGTCCAGGCTGTTCTGAAGGCCTCAGCCACACCCATGGTTCTTACAAAAGGGAGTGACAAACTCGACAATGTAACGAAAAATCAGCATGGGTAGAAACTGTAAAAACCACTGTCCTAGTGGCTGGGGGGGGGGGGATTGTCATTTATGACAATTGTGTGTGCATTGGTGCAGGATTTATTAGCAGTGCCCAGTCCCACCCACTGAGACCACCGTTTTTTGCTCGCCACCGTTTTTTCTCTCTGCTGCCTTCACAGGATTGTGCAGGCTGCCCTCATGTTTCCTGGGCATTCTGTGGTGTAGAATAAGGCAGATCGAGATACAGAACCGGGAACATGTGAAGGCGGGGAAGGAGTCTTACTTTTTGGGTTGGTCCTAGAATCTTGGTTGTGGCAGATTCTGGTAACACGTAAAGGGGGAGTGAAATTAAGCAAGGAGCAAAGAGACTCGGCTAAGTGCAAAGTGAAGGGCTGAGAGGAGCTGAGCGAGGAGGAGGCAGCAGTGCTGTGCAGGGCGGCCGGAGTCCCGATGCAGCGGGGCTGTCTGCAGTCTCGCCACACCAAGGGGTACAAGAGGATGAGGACGAGGAATAAAGGGATTTTTGAGGAATGTTGCTGAGCATTGTGAGTTGGACACACTTTTATGTTCGTCACCCCAAGGCTGGGTGCAGTGGCTCACACCTGTGTTCTCAGCACATTGGGAGGCTGCAGTGGGAGGATTGCTTGAGCCCAGGAGTTTGAGACCAGCCTGAGCAACATACCGAGACGCTGTCTCTAACAAAGAGAGAGATTGAGAGAGAGACTCAAGTCAAGATTGGGGTTTCTTTTAAATTCCTTTGCCAGTGTGTGCTGGTCTGAGTGCGACGGAGCAGGGCTGAGCTGTGCAGAGCTCTAGGCTGTGTGTGGGTTATGCGTACGTGCTGCGTGTCCTCTATGTTGCTAAGAGTCTCCTTGATCTCGTTTTACCCTCGTAACACCACCGCTTCATGATAGAGTCAACTAGTATGTGTATAGTAGTAGTAACTATGTTTTATAGATGGGAAATTGAGGGTCATAGCCAGTGCAGGGTGTTAGGGGTTCTCTTTCTGCTCTACAGCTACCACCAAGCAGGCTCCTGCCCAGGGCTCATTAGCATGTCCCTCCCTGGGGTCAGTTCAAACACACCTTCCGCCAGGCACCAACACTGCCAGATACCTGTTTTTTCAGTCCCAGTTAAATAGCTGCTTCATTACCTTTTCCTTTCCATACCTTCCTTCATGCATATATTGTGGTTTCTAGGGCAGCATGAAATTCCTAAGTGTCATGCAGCTGCCTCTGAACAAAGAGCCCTGGCAGCAACCCTGGTGACTGACAGGTTGTTTACACTGAGACCTTCCTGGTGGAACCAAATATTCTACAATATTCAAGCCAGGTTTGGTACCACCTGGGGCAAGGCACTGGGAAGGATCAGGCCAGAAGAACTGCCAGTTGTCTCATAGCAAAGGAATGTTGAGAGCAGCTGGGTGTGAGGGCAAGAGGCAGAGATTTGAGCTTCAGGGCCTGGGCAGGACATACAGCTAATCCAGGTGGGATCTGGGAGCACCTCCCATCCTCTTGCTGTAATAGGTTGGTCTCATGGTGGCTTTATCTGCAGAGATTACATGGTGACCTTTTGCTTGCTGGCCCAGATAGTGAGTCGCTGGGGATTGGAGGCCCAGCAGACTCCCTTTTGAGCCTCCGGATTCCTGGAAGAGCAAGGAGAGTTGAAAGGTGCCTTCTATGTGTGTAGGCAAATTAGGTGACACCGAAGGCTCCACAGCTGTAGAGATGGACTTGGAAGCAGCCAGCATGGGTGCACGCAGGGATGTCACAGCTTGCAGGAGAGCTTAAGGGTGGAGCTGAAGATCATTTCTTGCTCTTGGGACAGATCACGGCCAGGCCCTGGCTTGGGAGCTCATGTGTCACCTGGAACTTCTGAAAATGGCTCTCTTGGTAGGGGAGAAGTCGAGCTCTGGAGCCATACACTTGGGGGAAATTGTCATGATGGGGATGAGCAAAAGAAGGCCATGGAAAGAAACTCATGTTCATCTGGCTCCTGGTCTGTGCCAGACACTGTGCTCTGCACATCCAGTCGCATTTAAGCCTCCTAACCATCCTTCAAGATAGGCATTGTTGTCCCCATTAAAAAAATAAGAGCCTGTGCCAGGCATCTAAAGGGTTGTGATCATTTTGGGCCCCCTGCTGCCCAACATCTGCAGGAGAAGAGCCAGCGTGTTGAAGGGCATACAAAACCCAGGCTGGATGAGTAGGGAAGAGCAGCCTCAGGGGGACAAGAATGTATCCTAGACCTCTGAGGAATGTCTTGGAGGCAAAGTTCAATCCCATAGAAGGAAAATGTCCTGACATTCTGAGCTTATGAAAAATGGGGGAGCTAGTGAGACAGTGAGCCTCTCGCTCTGGGGATGTTTGGGCAGATGCTGGAGGACCACAGATGTGAAAAGGGCCCCTGCTCAGCTTAATAGGTGGCTAGGGTCAGTCCTCAGCATTGCTTGAGCATCTGTGGTGTGCTCCCTCCCTCCCACCTCTGAGCTGGAGATTCAACACACATGTCCCTAAAATCACAAATGGTGAGAGCTGACCCTTGCTAGCCAATAGAAATAATACCTTCCTTTTCATCAGAAAAAACGGAAGCAAGATGGCAGTGGGATTACATATTCAAAATGCTGAAAAAACTCCATCAGCCAACAATTTTCTAGTCAGCAAAACTAGCTTTCAAACATTCCAGATAAAAATAAAGAGAATTCATTGCTACCAGACCTACATTATACGATATGCTAAAGGAAAATTTTCAGGATTTAAGCAAGTAACCCCAACAGTAACTCAAAACCATATGAAAGGCCGGGCACAGTGGCTCACGCCTGTAATCCTAACACTTTGGGAGGCTGAGGTGGGCTGATTGCTTGAGGTCAGGAGTTCAAAACCAGCCTGAGCAAGAGCAAGACCCCATCTCTACTATAAATAGAAAGAAATTAATTGGGCAACTAATATATATAGAAAAACTTAGCCGGGCGTGGTGGTGCATGCCTGTAGTCCCAGCTTCTCGGAAGGCTGAGGCAGGAGGATTGCTTGAGCCCAGGAGTTTGAGGTTGCTGTGAGCTAGGCTGACGCCATGGCCCTCACTCTAGCCTGGGCAACAAAGCGAGACTCTGTCTCAAAAAACAAACAAACAAAAAACCATATGAAAAAACAGTGCTGGTAAAGGTAATTATGAAATTATTATTTTATTACTCAAAAAACTTCATTTTTTATTTAGCTTTCTGAATCTGTGATTTTGCTTTCAACACTTTCATAACAATTTTCTCCTCCTCAGTAAGGAAAACATGCTTGACTCTGTCATGAACACATGTAGCACACATGGAACTACCACAGGCCCTGCTGACATGTTTTTGTTTTAGGCAGTCTCATAAGGACTTTAGGTCTCAAAGCACGAACCCCTCCCTTGCAGTCTGCCTGGGGCGTGCCACACGGAGGTCCTGGTGCTTCCCCAACCTTCTTGGTACAAAGGTAAACATTCTATTACCAGGAGTGTAAGACAGCCTGGTTTTGTTAGAGGTTGTATTGTAGGAAAGCCTAGGACAGGATGCCAAACGCTGGACCGTTCTGAGTGCCTGTAGACAATGTCCCCAGAAGAAGATGAAATAATAAAAGACAGTATAAGTGCTTATTTCTTCTTTCTTCTGTTAACTGGTTTAAAAAGCAATTGTGTGAAACAATATGTTTATTGCATTATTAGGTCTATAACATCCAGAAATGTAATATATTTAACAATAACAGCACATAACACGTGTTCAAAAACAGGTAGCTGCTGTTGCTGCTATTATTGACTGGACTGGTTCTCAAAATGGAGCACATGGTGGATTATAGGAACTCCAGGAAGGGATGTTTGATTTCATACTCACCAATTTTTTTTTTTTTTTTGAGACAGAGTCTCGCTTTGTCGCCCAGGCTACAGTGAGTGCCGTGGCGTCAGCCTAGCTCACACCAACCTCAAACTCCCGGGCTCAAGCAATCCTCCTGCCTCAGCCTCCCGAATAGCTAGAACTACAGGCATGCGCCACCATGCCCGGCTAATTTTTTCTATACATATTAGTTGGCCAATTAATTTCTTTCTATTTATAGTAGAGACGGGGTCTTGCTCTTGCTCAGGCTGGTTTTGAACTCCTGACCTTGAGCAATCCGCCCGCCTTGGCCTCCCAGAGTGCTAGGACTACAGGCGTGAGCCACCGCGCCCGGCCCATACTCACCAATTTTTAAAGGGATATTAAAATACATATATAAGGCCAGGCGCTGTGGCTCACGCCTGTAATCCTAGCTCTTGGGAGGCCGAGGCGGGCGGATTGCTCAAGGTCAGGAGTTCAAAACCAGCCTGAGCAAGAGCGAGACCCCATCTCTACTATAAATAGAAAGAAATTAATTGGCCAACTGATATATATATAAAAAATTAGCCGGGCATGGTGGCGCATGCCTGTAGTCCCAGCTACTCAGGAGGCTGAGGCAGAAGGATCACTCGAGCCCAGGAGATTGAGGTTGCTGTGAGCTAGGCTGACGCCACGGCACTCACTCTAGCCTGGACAACAAAGCGAGACTCTGTCTCAAAAAAATAAATAAATAAATAAATAAAATACATATATAAGCATTTTGAAAATAAGGACCATTTACTTCTGTATCCAGAAATATGCAGGCTGGTTAAATAGAGAAATCCCTCCCTAAAAGTGCGGAATAAAACATCATAAACATGTATGTGAAAGCACAGATGAACTGCCATTAAATAAGGGACTCATTCAGAGCCAGCATGACAAGGCAGCGCGACTCCTGCAGGGAGCGGGCGCTGCAGCCCGGCTTGCTGGGCCGTGAGTGGCCAGAACGCCAGGCGCCTCCTGGCCCCACGTCAGTCCTCTTGGTCTCAGCTCGGATTCCAGCCACTGCTGAGCTTCATGTGACCTCAACCAGCCTCCTGCAGGTGTCACCTTGCCTTGAGCACGTGGGCCTACCTCTCCCTGCCTGAGTCCCCCTGGCTCCACAGTGTGGGATGCTCTTGGGAATCTCTTGGACCTTCACACAGGCACAGTCACACGTGCAGGGGAGTTAATGTCTATGGGGCCACTCTTGACCAGTGGGGACCCAAGTAAATTCTTCTTTTCAGATCCCATCTCATAAGGTGCTTCAGAAAATCATGTGAAAATCAAGGACCTGCCTTGTTAAGGCCACCTTGTACTGGCTTTCCTCTTTCTTTGTTCACTCTCTCCATCTCTCACTTTTGCTTCCTGGGATTACTTTTCAAATTATGTACACACAAGCCTTTCCTGAGGCTCTGTTTTTAGAGGAACCTAAACAAAACAGGGAAGAGGAGAAAAGGCCTGCGGTCTGGTCCTGGGAGGTTGGTTATCCTTCCTCTCTTCCAAATTTGGGACTTCTTAAAAATCAACTCAGCCGCAGAAGGCTTTCCTATATCCACTTCACTTTGGCTGCAGAAAGAACACAGGGTAAAAAGAAGTCCAAAAATTCCTAACAAAAGCCAAAATTCATGCAGAGAAAAGCCCAAAATTATATTGCCTGTGTGACTGGAAAAATCCTATGTCAAAGAAAGATTTTTTTCAGTGGTTCTGAATTGGAAAAATCCCGAGGCACCTAGCCGAAGCAAACAAAAATCCTTTCTGGAAGAGTATATATTCAACACAGATTCAAAGAATTCCCACAAAGAATTTCAAGGAACATGAGCTCATAATCAAAAATCAATAAACTCATGAAGAAACAAACAGCAAGGAGCATGAGTCAGCAGAAACAACAAATTATAAGATGAGACCCATAAATACTGCGAAACACGGAATGATGAGACACAGAATAGGAAATAAATATTTTAATATGTTTAAAGAAGTGAGAAACGACACTGAAACTGTGATGACGGAGGCAAAGAAACTAATAAAATTAACTAGGCACATAAATATTTGAAGATGAACCAGGAAAAACTTCTAGAAATGAAACTATAATTATTTAAAAATCTCCAAAGAAAAGCTAAAAAGCAGAATAGACAAAGTAGAAGAGAGTATATAGTAAATTGATATATAAAGCTTAAGAAATTACCAAGAATTCCACAAAGAATGATAAAAAGGTGAAATATGAAAGAGAAGTTAAGAGACATGGAAGAAATTCAACATTTATCCATGATAAAACCTCTCAGCAAATTACCAATTAAAGGGAACATCGTGGAGAGGAAGGGCATACCTCTAACCCGTGCTAGGGAGAGGCAAAGATATAAAATGCAACCAAAATGTTTGTACTCTCATATTTTCTTGAAATAAAATTTAAAAAAGGGAACTTCCTCAATTCAGTGAAAGACATCCACAAAAAAATCTACATCTGCTGTCATACTTTATGATCATATGATCATACTTTTTTACCATATTTTATGGTAAAAGACTGAATGTTTTTAAAGTTCAAGGACGAGCAAGGATGTCCACTCTTGCCACTCCCATTCAGCATTTTACTGGAGGTCCTAACCAGTGCATTAAGTCAAGAAAAATAAATAAAAGGCTTACAGATTGGAAAGGAACAAATAAATCTCTCTCCATTAGCAGAATACATATTTGTTCATGTGAAAAATCACAAAGAATATACAAAAAGGCTACTACAACTAATGAATGAGTTTAGCAAGGTTACAAGATACAAGTCAACAGGGAAAAATGGTGATGTTTTTATATATTGGGAATGACCATGAAATGGGAACTTTTTAAGCGATACTTTTTTTAGAAAAATAAAGACGAGGTCTCATCTTGTCACCCTGGCCAGAGTGCAATGGTGTGATTACAGTTCACTGTAACTTTGAACTCCTGGGCTCAAATGATCCTCCTCCCTCAGCCTTTTGAGTAGCTAGGGCTACAGGTGTGTGCCACAATGCCCAGTTAATTTTTAAATTTTTTTGTAGAGATGGAGTCTTGCCATGTTGCCCAGGCTGGTCTTGAACTCCTGGCCTCAAATGATCCTCCTGCCTTGGACGTGCTAGGATTATAGGCATGAGCCACCACACCCAGCCAATGTTATTTTAAATAGTATAAAAAACGTGAAATACTTGATATAAATCTAATGAAACATGTAAGATTGACATGCTGAAAACAATAAAACATTGGTGAGAGACACTAAAGAAGACCTAAAACATTGCTTATGGGTTGGAAAAAATCAATATTGTTAAATCCTAATTCTCCCCAACTTGATCAGTAGATTTAATGCAATCCCAATCAACATCCCAGCAGGCTTTTTCATAAAAATTAATAAGCTGATTCTAAAATACTTACAGAAATAGAAAGAAACTAGAATATCATCAAAAACACATTTTGAGGCCAAATGTAGTAGCTTACACCTGTAATCCTAGCACTCTGGGAGGTTGAGGCAGATGGATTGCTTGAGTTCAGGAGTTTGAGACCAGCCTGAGCAAGAGTGAGACCCCATCTCTACTAAAAATATAAAAATTAAGTGGGCATGGTGGCATATGCCTGTGGTCCCAGCTGCTTGGGAGGCTGAGGCAGGAGGATCACTAAAGTCAGGAGTTTGAGGTTGCTGTGAGCTAGGTTCTTGCCATGGCCCTCTACTAAGGGCAATAGAGTGAGACTCTGTCTCAAAAAAACCCCCAAAAAACACAACAACAACCAAAAAACATATTTTGAGGAAAAAGAACAAAGAAAGAACAAAGTTGGAAGACTCACAATACTTGTCTTTAAGACTTACTATAGAGTTGTAATATTCAAGACAGTGTAGTATTGATGAAAAGATAGACACATGTACTACCATGTTTCCCTGAAAATAAGACAGGGTCTTTTTTTCTTGTCTCTGCACATCTTTATTTATTTATTTATTTATTATTATTTTTTTTTTTTTATTTCGGCATATTATGGGGATGCAAATTTTAAGGTTTCAATAAATGCCCTTTCCCCCCTCCCCCCACAAGTCTGAGTTTCCAGTATGACCCAGATGGTGCACATCTCACTATGTATGTATATAGCCGCCCCCTCCCCCTGCCCAATACCCTATTACTGTAGTACCTATGTGTCCACTTAGGTGCTGCTCAGTTAATACCAGTTTGCTGGTGAGTATATGTGGTGCTTGTTTTTCCATTCTTGGGATACTTCACTTAGTAGTATGGGTTCCAGCTCTAACCAGGAAAATATAAGATGTGCTATATCATCGTTGTTTCTTAGAGCTGAATAGTACTCCATGGTATACATATACCACATTTTATTAATCCATCCTTGGATTGATGGGCACTTGGGCTGTTTCCTCAGCCTTGCAATTATGAATTGTGCTGCTATAAACATTCGAGTGCAGGTGTCTTTTTTGTAGAGTGTCATTGGATCTTTTGGGTAGATGCCCAGTGATGGGATTGCTGGATCAAATGGTAGATTCACTTGTATCGCTTTAAGGTATCTCCATATTGCTTTCCACAGAGGTTGAACTAGTTTGCAGTCCCACCAGCAGTGTTTCTCTCTCTCCGCATCCACGCCAGCATTTATTGTTCAGAGACTTTTTGATAAAGGCCATTCTCACTGGAGTTAAGTGAAATCTCATTGTGGTTTTTTTTTTTTTTTTTTTTTTTTTTTTTGAGACAGAGTCTCGCTTTGTTGTCCAGGCTAGAGTGAGTGCCGTGGCGTCAGCCTAGCTCACAGCAACCTCAGACTCCTGGGCTTGAGTGATCCTTCTGCCTCAGCCTCCCGAGTAACTGGGACTACAGGCATGCGCCACCATGCCCGGCTAATTTTTTCTATATATATCAGTTGGCCAATTAATTTCTTTCTATTTATAGTAGAGACGGGGTCTCGCTCTTGCTCAGGCTGGTTTTGAACTCCTGACCTTGAGCAATCCCCCCGCCTCGGCCTCCCAAGAGCTAGGATTACAGGCGTGAGCCACAGCGCCCGGCCCTCATTGTGGTTTTGATTTGCATTTCCCTGATGATTAGAGATGTTGAGCATTTTTTCATATGTTTGTTGGCCATTCTTCTGTCTTCTTTAGAAAAGTTTCTGTTCAAGTCCTTTGCCCACTTTTTAATAGGGTTATTTGATTTTTTCTTGCTGATTTTCGTGAGTTCTAAGTATATTCTAGTTATCAGCCCCTTATCAGATGCGTAGGATGCAAAAATTTTCTCCCATTCTGTAGGTATACAGGGTCTTTTTTTTAATTTTTTTTTTTTTGAGACAGAGTCTCGCTTTGTTGCCCAGGCTAGAGTGAGTGCCGTGGCGTCAGCCTAGCTCACAGCAACCTCAAACTCCTGGGCTCAAGCAATCCTGTTGCCTCAGCCTCCCAAGTAGCTGGGACTACAGGCATGCGCCACCATGCCCGGCTAATTTTTCTGTGTATATTAATTTGCCAATTAATTTCTTTCTATTTGGCCAGGCACAGTGGCTCATACCTGTAATCCCAGCACTCTGGGAGGCCAAGGCGGGCGGATTGCTCAAGGTCAGGAGTTCGAAACCAGCCTGAGCAAGAGCAAGACCCCGTCTCTACTATAAAATAGAAAGAAATTAATTGGCTAACTAATATATATAGAAAAAATTAGCCGGGCATGGTGGCGCATGCCTGTAGTCCCAGCTACTCGGGAGGCTGAGGCAGGAGGATTGCTTGAGCCCAGGAGTTTGAGGTTGCTGTGAGCTAGGCTGACGCCACGGCACTCACTCTAGCCTGGGCAACAAGGCCTGTGTCTCAAAAAAAGAAAAAAGAATGTTCAGCGGCCGCCACCACTGCTGGGAGCTCCATGGGCCTCTCCTGCGTGCTGCCGGTGTCTGGCCGAGCCCAGGGAGCCTCGGAGCCTCCTGCCGAGGAGCCATCACCGCAGGTTGGAGGCTGTCCCAGGTTGGAGGCTGCAGGGGGAGGCGACGAGGCGGCAGGAGCCCCACCGGGGGCCTGGGACTGGAAAACTGCCTCCGGCTTCACGATGCCAGTATGGACAGAATAGCTTATGATGCTTATCCCCACCCACTGCTTCCGAGACACTGAGTGGAAACCAGAGTACCTCCAGCCGGAGAAGTGTGTCTCACCACCCTACCCTGGTCCTGTGATCGCTGTGGCATTGCCTGTGCCATTGTCACCTGGTTTCTGGTCCTCTATGCGGAGTTTGTGGCCCTCTTTGTCATGCTGACTCCATCCCGAGACTACGTGTACAGCATCATCAATGGGATTGTGTTCAACCTGCTGGCCTTCTTGGCCCTGGCTTCCCACTGCCGGGCCATGCTGACGGCCCCCGGGGCAGTGCCCAAAGGAAATGCCACTAAAGAATTCATCGAGAGTTTACAGCTGAAGCCTGGGCAGGTGGTGTACAAGTGTCCCAAATGCTGCAGCATCAAGCCCGACTGAGCCCACCATTGCAGTGTTTGTAGGCGGTGCATTCACAAGATGGACCACCACTGTCCCTGGGTCAATAACTATGTCGGCGAGAACAACCAGAAGTACTTTGTCCTGTTTACAATGTACATAGCTCTCATTTCCTTGCACACCCTCATCATGGTGGGATTCCACTTCCTGCATTGCTTTGAAGAAGACTGGACAAAGTGCAGCTCCTTCTCGCTACCCACCACAGTGATCCTCCTCATCCTGCTGTGCTTTGAGGGGCTGCTCTTCCTCATCTTCACGTTGGTGATGTTCGGGACCCAGGTGCACTCCAACTGCACGGACGAGACGGGCATAGAACAATTGAAAAAGGAAGAGAGAAGATGGGCTAAAAAATCAAAATGGATGAACATGAAAGCCGTTTTTGGCCACCCCTTCTCTCTAGGCTGGGCCAGCCCCTTTGCCACGCCAGACCAAGGGAAGGCAGACCCAGTATGTGGTCTGAAGGCCCCTGACCAGCACTGCCACTCAGACACAAACCACATCACAGCACTACGCCTGGTCCGTTCACATGAATGTTTAAACCGAAAAAGCAAAATGACTACTCTTAAAACATTTTTTTATGTCTCAAGTAAAATGGCTGAGCATTGCAGAGAAAAAAAAAAAAAAAAAGAATGTGCACAGTAACTTTATTCATAATAGCCAAAAATGAAAAGCAATCAGAATGTCCATCAGAAGAAGAATAAACAAAGTGTGCTCTGTTCACATAATGGCATACTACTTAGCCAGTAACAAGAACAAATTACTACTGATACACGCAATAACATGGATGAATCTCAAACACATTATGTTTAGTAAAAGAAGGCAGACACAGAGTTCATACTATATAATATCATTTTTATGAAGTTTAAGACCAAGCAAAACTATCTGATTTAGAATAGTGGTTAGCTCTGGTTTGAATGAATAATGACTGAACAAAAGCAGAGGGGAACTTTCTTCTGGTGTGATGAAAATGTTCTATATCTCAATCCGAGTATCAATTACATGGGTGTACACAAATAATAAAATGTATGAAGCTATACACTCAAGATCTGTGATTTTCACTGTGCATATCATAACTCAGTGAAATACTACAGTCACACATCACTTAAAGGTGGAGATACATTCTAAAAAATGCACAATTAGGTGATTTCGTTGCTGTGCAAAGATCAGAGTGTACTTTACACAAACCTAGATGGTATGCCTACTACATAGCTAGGTTATATGGTAGCCTTTGCTCCTAGGCACAAACCTGTATGGCATGTTACTGTGCTCAATAGTATAAGGGCACAGTAACACAATGGCAAGTATTTGTGCAATAGTGATTTTTATGCTCCATTATAATCTTATGAGATCACCGTCAAATATGCAGTCATTGACTGACACGTTGTTATGTGGTGTGTGACCGTATATGATTTTTTTTTTTTTTTTTTTGAGACAGAGTCTCGCTTTGTTGCCCAGGCTAGAGTGAGTGCCATGGCGTCAGCCCAGCTCACAGCAACCTCAAACTCCTGGGCTCAAGCAATCCTGCTGCCTCAGCCTCCCAAGTAGCTGGGACTACAGGCATTCACCACCATGCCCGGCTAATTTTTTGTATATATATTTTTAGTTGGCCAATTAATTTCTTTCTATTTATAGTAGAGACGGGGTCTCGCTCTTGCTCAGGCTGGTTTCGAACTCCTGACCTCGAGCAATCCGCCCGCCTCGGCCTCCAAGAGAGCTAGGATTACAGGCGTGAGCCACCGCGCCCGGCCTGATTTTTTTTTTTAAAAGACCATTCAGTAGAGAAGCCAATTTATTAGAATTTTAGAAATAGTTTAGCAAAGTTTCCAGGTATAAGTTCAATATCCAATAAAAGTCTAACAAAGTAATAAAAATCATCAACAATTAGAAAAATACAGTTTAAAAAGTTTACAATAGCAATGAAAAATATAAGGTAGTTGAGAATAAATCTAACAAAAGATGTGCAAAAGCTTTATGTAGCAAATTATAGTACCTTATTGAAAGACAACAAGAAAACCAAGTAGAGATCAATACCATGATTGTAGACAGAAAGACTCAAACTATAAAGCTGTTTTTTCTCTCCAAATTAATCTATAGCTTTATTGCTATTTCCATCAAATTATAATCGAATTTTTTACACATTTTACCAAAAAACAATTAGTACCCAGTTTCTATAAATCAATCAAATAACCTAATAGGAAAATGTTTACAAACATGAACAAGGTCGGGCGCTATGCTCATGCCTATAATCCTAGCACCCTGGGAGGCCAAGGCGAGAGGATCGCTTGAGCTCGAGTTCGAGACCAGCCTGAGCAAGAGCAAGACCCCGTCTCTACTAAAGATAGAAAAATGAGCTCGGTGTGGTGGTGCTTGCCTATGGTCCCAGCTGCTCAGGGAGGCTGAGGCAGGAGGATCGCTTAAGCCCAGGAGTTGAGGTTGCAGTGAGCTAGGCTGACACCACTGCACTCCAGCATGGGTGATAGGGCAAGACTCTGTCTCAAAAAAAAAAAAAAAAAAAAAAAAGAACAGGCATTTCACAGAAGAGAAAACACAAGTGACTCACTAAATATATGAAAATATATACAACCTCATTAGTAAAAAAGGAAATGTAAATAAAACCATAAGTTACTATGTCATGCCCACTAGTGTGGAAAAAATTAGAGGATTGACGAAATGCTGGTGAAATGGAACTATTAAACTGCGCTGGACTAGGGACTGGCACACTCATATTGGGGAAGAATTTTGCATTATTTGGTAAAAGTGAACACTGGTGTACCCTGTGACCCAGCACTTCTACTCCTGGAGATGTGGGCAGAACATTCACAGAGCACTGTTAGTAAAAGCAAAAAAAGGAAACGGCTCAAACGTCCACTACAGGAGAGTAAATAAATGCCTTGTGGTTGGTGACACAATAGGATACTATACTGTAGTGAGATAGAAAAGTACAGTTCCCTGTATCAACCTGGGTAGGTGACTATATTTTCCAAAGATGGCACCTCAATGCTTCCTATCCCTTATGCTCTTCTCACCTTTTGAGACACAGTGACATGAATGACATGAATATCAGATCTTTTGTTACAGTCCCACAGGACCCTGAGGCTCTGTTTTTTCCCTCTGTTCAGTTTCAGTCTATTTTTTCCTCTGTTGTTCAGACTGAGTAATTTCTACTCTATGTTTCAGTTCACGGATTCTTTCTTCTGCCCTCTTCCATTCTGCTGTTGGGCGCATCCACTGATTTTTAACATTTTAGTCCCTGTACTTTTCAGTTCTAAAATTTCCAACTGGTCATGCACATGTTAATTAGCTTGATTTAGCCCTTCCACAATATCTATCTGCATCTCAAAACATCATATTATGCACCATAAATATGCCATTTTTGTCAATAAAAAATAATAAAATTTCCATTTGGTTCTTCTTGTCTTCTATTTCTTTCCTGAGACTTTCTATTTTTTAATTTGTAACACCACTGAAGCACTTTATGATGGCTGCTTTAAAATCTTCATCAGATAATTCTAACATCTCTGTCATTATGGTGTTGGCATTTGTGCATTGTCTTTTTTCATTCAATGTGAGATCTTCCTGATTCTCAGTATGATGAGCGATTTTCTGTTGAAACCCAGACTTTCTGAATATTATGAGATTCAGATCTTATTTAAACCTTCCATTTAGCTGCTTCCTATGACACTGCCCCAGTGGGGGAGGGTGGCTGTGGCCTCATTCCTGCCAGGTGCAGGTATGAAGTCCAGGTTTCCCACTCAGCATCCTTACTTTGGGAGGGTTGGAGTTCTGGCTCCCACCAGAGCCCACTGGCTGGGAGGGGTAGGAGTCTCTCCTTACTTCTGCCCACGTGGCCTCCTGGCCTCCACTTATCCCATTTCTTTTTTTTTTTAGGCAGAGTCTCACTCTGTTGCCCCGGCTAGAGTGCCATGGCATCAGCCTAGCTCACAGCAACCTCAAACTCCTGGGCTCAAGCGATCCTCCTGCCTCAGCCTCCTGAGTAGCTGGGACTACAGGCATGCACCACCATGCCCGGCTAATTTTTTCTATATATTTTTAGTTGGCCAATTAAGTTCTTTCTATTTTCAGTAGAGACGGGGGTCTCATTCTTGCTCAGGCTGGTTTGGAACTCCTGACCTTGAGCAATCCTCCCGCCTCGGCCTCCCAGAGTGCTAGGATTACAAGCTTGAGCCACCGCGCCTGGCCCACTTATACCATTTCATTTAAGAGAGTAGTAACCTCTGGAGTGGGTAGAGGGGACATGATTTGGGGGAAGACACAGGAGGCTTCAAAGGAACTGAGAATGTTTTATGTTTTGGCTGAATAGTAGGTATACAGGTGTTAATTTCATTTGTTATTATTTAAACTGTACACATATATATACAAAGCATACTCTTGTTTATATGCTATATTACAGAGTTTTTATTTGTTTTTATAATTTTTTTTCCTTTGTGAGGAGGGGTGCCCCATTGACTTGTTTGTTTTTGTTGAGACAGAGCCTCACTCTGTCGCTCTGGGTGGAGTGCAGTGGGGTCATTGTAGCTCACTGCAACCTCCAACTCCTGGGCTCAAGCGATCTTCTGGCCTTGGCTTCCCAGAGTGCTAGGATTTCAGACGTGAGCCACCGCACCTGGCCTACTGTTAGCTTTATAATTGCATCTTCTTTTAGTATCATTTTAGTGGTCATCTTAGAGATTGCAGTATGCATCCTTGAATTATTTCAATCTAAATTGGTACTTAAACAATGCAGTAATCTTGTAACAGTTAACTCCATTTAGTCCCCTCCCTTCTTTGGAGCTATTGTTGTCATATATTTACTTTTATGTGAAAAAGCTTATGAGATGCAGGACGCGGTGGCTCACGCCTGTAATCCTAGCCCTCTGGGAGGCTGAGGTGGGCGGATTGCTCGAGGTCAGGAGTTTGAAACCAGCCTGAGCAACAGCGAGACCCCGTCTCTACTATAAATAGAAAGAAATTAATTGGCCAACTAATATATATAGAAAAAATTAGCCGGGCATGGTAGCGCATGCCTGTAGTCCCAGCTACTTGGGAGGCTGAGGCAGGAGGATTGCTTGAGTCCAGGAGTTTGAGGTTGCTGTGAGCTAGGCTGACGCCATGGCACTCACACTAGCCTGGGCAACACAGCGAGACTCTGTCTCAAAAACAAAACAAAAAAAGCTTATGAGATATCACTGTTGGCTTAAATAGTTGTAAATATCCATTTACAATTGGGCGTGTTCTCTCTCTGCCTGTGCTCTTCGCTGCTTCCTGCTACACCATCAGTGATCACTTTCCTTCAGCCTAAAGAACCCCATCAAGTGTCTCCTGTAATGCAGGTGTGCACTACTAACAAACCAAGTCCTTTCCGCTTTTGTCCATCTGAAAACATGTTTCTTTTGATTTTTTTTTTTTTTGGTTTGGTTTTTTTTGAGACAAGGTCTCATTCTGTTGGCCAGGGTAGAGTGCAGTGGGGTCATCTGCAACCTCAAACTCCTGGGCTCGAGTGATCCTTCTGCCTCAGCCTCCCGAGTAGCTGAGACTACAGGCATGCGCCACCATGCCCGGCTAATTTTTTATATATATATTAGTTGGCCAATTAATTTCTTTCTATTTATAGTAGAGACGGGGTCTCGCTCTTGCTCAGGCTGGTTTTGAACTCCTGACCTTGAGCAATCCGCCTGCCTCGGCCTCCCAAGAGCTAGGATTACAGGCGTGAGCCACCGCGCCCGGCCTCTCTTTTAGAACTTTAAAGATGTCATTTCATTGTCTTCTGGCTTCCTTAGTCAGCCATTAAATGTATTGTCGATTCTCTTTCTCTCTCTCTCTTTAATACGGTTGCATTTAAGGTTTTCTACTTTGTCTTTGATTTTCAGCAATTTAACTACGATGAGCCTAAGTGTAGTTTTCTTTATACTTATTCTGCTTGGATTCATTGATATTCACGAATCTGTGGCTTGATGCCTGTCATCATATGTGGAAAATTCGCAGCCATTATTCCTTCAAATGTTGCTTCTGCTCTATTCTCACTCTTCTCTCCTTATGCAATTCCAAACACATATGTTAGACCTTGTGAGCACGTCCCACACAGCTCTGATGCTCGGTTCTATTTTTCCCTCTACTATTCCTTTTTGCTCTGTGCTTCAATTTGGATAATTTCTAATGATTGGTCTTTAAATTCACCAACTCTGCTTTCTGCTATATCTTGTATATTCTACTGTTAAATCCAACCAGTGAGTTTTTTATTTTTTTTTTTAAACAAAGTCTCACTCTGTTGCCCAGGTTAGGGTGCCCTGGCATCACCCTCACTCACAGCAACCTCACACTCCTGGGCTTAAGCAATCCTCCTGCCTCAGCCTTCCGAGTAGCTGGGACTACAGGCATGCGCCACCATGCCCAGCTAATTTTTTCTATATATATGAGTTGGACAATTAATTTCTTTCTATTTATAGTAGAGACGGGGTCTCACTCTTGCTCAGGCTGGTTTGGAACTCCTGACTTTGAGCGATCCTCCCACCTCAGCCTCCAAGAGTGCTAGGATTACAGGTGTGAGCCACCGTGCCTGGCCCAACCAGTGAGTTTTTAATTTCAAGTATTGCATTTTGCAATCTAAATGTCAGTGTTTTCATTTTTATACATCATCATTTTCTGTTTAAATATTCAATTTTTTCATCTGTTTTGTGCAACTTTTGCTCTATTCTCTTTAACATATTAATCTTATTTTTAAGCCCTTGTTTACTAAATTCAATATCTGGATCATCTGTGAGTCTGTTTCTGTTATCTCTTTTATCTTTTAATTATGTGTTATAATATTAATTATGTCTCTTTTCTGCTTCTTCATATATCTAGCAATTCTTGATTGTGGTTGCTCCATTTTAGAATCTCTGAATCATATTATCTTCCTCTAAAGAGTATTAGAGTGTTAGGTTTGGTTCTGGTAAGCATTTAGATCACCAGGGGGTCACCTGTGTCTGTACAGTCTTGGTTTTAGGCTTTTGTAGGGTGAGGAACTTAGTTTTTGTTCTTTCTCCTGGAGGATAGCCTTCACTCCTGGGATGTAGGTAGCCTTTCTGAAATCCTAACTGGAGGCCTGGGGTACTCACAAAGCTCTCCCTTCTGCCTGGACATGAATTCTAAGGTCCCCAGCACCGTTTGGCCTCTGAAGTCTGTGCCCAGCTCTCCAGCTTCTCAATGGCTCTTGTCTGCTGGACCTTTCAGAGTCCTGCCCTGAATATGCATAGCCAAAGAACCAAGTGGTATTTTTATACAGCTTTTTGTATCCTGTACTCTATTGTTTTTGTTTTTGTTTTTTTGAGACAGAGTCTCGCTTTGTTGCCCAGGCTAGAGTGAGTGCCATGGCGTCAGCCTAGCTCACAGCAACCTCAAACTCCTGGGCTCAAGCAATCCTTCTGCCTCAGCCTCCTGAGTAGCTGGGACTACAGGCATGCGCCACCATGCCCGGCTAATTTTTTCTATACATATTAGTTGGCCAATTAATTTCTTTCTATTTATAGTAGAGACAGGGTCTCACTCTTGCTCAGGCTGGTTTTGAACTCCTGACCTTGAGCAATCAGCCCACCTCAGCCTCCCCGAGTGCTAGGATTACAGGCATGAGCCACCGCTCCCGGCCGAGTATTCTGTACTCTAAATCCAGTTGCAGATATCTATTTTCTTAGCACAGTGAGACTGTCCTCTCTTGCTTGGTCCACCTCCCTGCACCTCAGTTTGGAAAACAGCCTCATGGAGAAAGCAGAAGAAATGTGGGGTTCACCTCATGTGTATTCCTTCTCCAGCAAGCACACCCCTGCTGGGCTGCTGTCCAATGCCTGCAAGCTGCTGTTGGATATATTTCGCCCAGCATTTACGTTTGCTCACCATGGAAGGTAAATCTAAATCCAATGACCCTGCCATGGCCGGACTCAGAAGTTGCCCCCTGAGGGGCCTGAGCGGTTAAGGTTAAGTTGAAAGGGTGCATATCAGAGAGGCTGTGAAGCTGTCTGGACTCTGAGATCATGTCCTGCAAGTTCAAAGATAAGGAAATGGAAGTAATGAGTTTGTGGAAGCTAGGAGGAAGAGAAAAGCCGGACAAGTGGGGTGGGGGTGAGGGTGGTGAGAGAGGGGAATAGATGCCGAAGGAGCTCAGGAAGTACCAGAGGACCATCCACCATGCCCTGTTGTCTTGACCCCACAGTGCCCTACACCCAGTGCCACATGCCAGCTCCAGGGTCCATGCCTGGATAAGGGCTGGATCCTACTCTTAGAGTCCTGTCAGGGTCTGTCTCCCTCACTGACCATGGTCCTCCAGACTCAGGGGGCCTGAGGGAGCCGCTGATTTGGCATCCAAAAGAACCCAACCTCCTACCACCCCAACAGGTGCAGAAACCAAGGGACAGGGAAATCAGGTCACCTTCGGAGGGCCACACAGTAGTACGCTGTAGAGCCAGATGAGCACCTGAGCCTGGGCCCTTGACCACTGAGCTCTTCTACCTCTTATGAACAGCGCCAGTCCCTTCTCGTGGAAGAACATCTCCTAGACTCCTAGCCCCCGAGGGCTTCCTCTGAGCTCAAGTAGCCTGTTCCCCCTTCATCCTAGAAAGGCATGAGCTAACGTGGGCCTGGACATGGAAGAGAAGGCCCTGAACAATCAGCAGAAGGTCTCATCATGCCCCTTGTTCTGTTGATAATTTGTTAGGCAGTTGGATGCAATGGCTTGTGCCTGTAGTCCCAGCTATTCGGGAGGCTGAGACAGGAGGATCACTTGAGCCCAGGAGTTCTGGGCTGTGGTGCTATGCCGATCGGGTGTCTGCACTAAGTTTGGCATCAATACAGTGACCTCCAGGGAGTAGGGGACCACCAGGTTGCCTAAGGAGGGGTGAACCGGCCCAGGTCGGAAACAGAGCTGGTCAAAACTCCTGTGCTGATCAGTAGTGGGATTTCGCCTGTGCATAGCCACTGAACTCCAGCCTGGTCAACATAGCAAGACCCCGTCTCTAAATAAAAATAAAAATAAAATAATTTGTTAGGCAACCTTAGGCAAGTCACTATCCTTCTCTGAGCCTCAGTTTCCCCCAATACTTGTGAGGCTATTGTGAGTTTCTGATAAACCCATGTGAGCAACAGCCCTGGGGGCTCCAGGTGCCTACCAGCACAGGGCCTGCCATTGACAGTGCCCTGTGGTTCCACAAGGGCTTGTCAGGCAGGCAAAGGCCGGTTGCTTCCAGCAGGCAGAGCGGAGTGACTGGGCAGAGTCAGGGGCATGGAGGGCCAAGCCTCAGGGCTCCAGTGGGCAATAGGGGTCTCTGTAGGTACTGGGATAGGGAGTAGGGAAGCAAGAACAGCCTCAGCCCTGGGTCTCCCAGCCAGAGGGGCTGTGGGGCAGACCTGGGAGGAGGATGGGGCAGCCGTCTTAGAACTAACCTTCACCCAAAGGGACAGTAGCCAATGTCTACCAGGAGCACCAGTGCTTTCAATACTGTCCTTATGTTCATTTACATATTTTGGCATATTATTTGTCATTTGGGTGGGGTCTCATTTTATGTCAAATTCACAGTCTCTACTTTTTCCTCCCTATTTGGGTGCATGGAGAGGAAGACCTTCAGCTATGACCCCCTTGGGGAATTTCATTTAACTCTTGGGTTACCATCAGGGTCCGGTAGACCCAATTTTAATCTTTAAGTTTCTTTTCAGAACAGTTCTAACTATTTGTAAAGATAGATATTTTATGACTTATTTTTTCACAGAGGTTGTCTAAAAATAGAATAGAAACCTTTACCTATTTTTTAAAAAATGGAATTAAGATTTATTTTATCTTTTAATTACTATATGAATCCACTGGACCATTTATAAATATAAATATAATATAAATATAAATATAAAATATATTATGGGACCTTCATGATTTTATTTTTCTTGTATCTTAAAACATTTTGTATCTTAAAACATTTTGCTATTTTATTCTCCCAGGAACTACTTTCATCATTACTCATCAATTATTCCCAACCATGCTTTTCGAAAAAGACTAAAATAGTAAGAAAACAGAAGAATGACGGAATCACCTTCTGAAAGGATGACTCAGTAGTGACATGAATCATTTCTAGTTCACTATTCTTCCGTTTTCTTACTGCTTTGTCCAAAGCATGAGACCATCTTTCAAGAAAGTATAAAAGTAGCCTGGATATATCATCTCTGTATTTTTTTTTTTTTTAGTTTTATTGCAGTTTTATTCTTTAGTTAAGAATTCAGAATTTTTCGATTTCCTGCAAAAAGGAAAGAGAAGAAAACTGACAGAGAAGACATTTCCCAGTTATTTGAGGAACCAGTAGATGAATGTGACAGATCTAGACTACAATGATGATAGTAAAATTGAAACAAAGTCATAGACCGTGAGTCTTCAGATGATGGTACTGTAGATGAATTTTCTCAAATTCAAGGATTGTCCCTATTTTCCCAGGGAGGTAGGGGAGAGCCAGAGAAGAATGGCTCTTTGCCTAGGGTCACCCAGCTCTTGCTGTGCCCTTTGCACAGAGAGCCTGGACTGTGCCAGCCTTCCTGTGGCATGCACTAGGTGCTGCCCTGCAGGCTGGGCCAGGCTGGACCTGAGTGCTAGCTCTTGGCCCGCCCACCTGCCATCTGTCCTCAACCCCAAGGGGAGGCTGCACCCGTCTGTGGCACTTGGTGCTCACAGTGTGCGTGTGAAGATACTATTATCCCCGTGGAATGACAGTGAAAGTGAGGCCAATATGTTTTAGGGGCTCCATTCATTCATTCACTTACTCATTCAGCAAGCAAAGCCCACTAAAACCCAGGACAGTAGACGCCAGGCAGACGTGCAGACGCGCCTCAGGGAAGGACACGCCACCACTGTGGGAGTGCCACGGGCTCTCAGCCCTCCGGGGTCATCTCAGCTGCAGAGATTTACCGCTATGCCCTCCTCCGGGAAGCCTATGTCCAGGGACTAATCTGGCTGGGGCGTAAAGGCTCAACCATTTCAGCCCAACATAGGACTGACAGGTCACTGCCTGTCGCAGGGACCCCCAGCGAGGCAGCCAAGGCTGGGGTTGGCCTGCCATGCAGTTCCACTTCTCCCTCTGCCCACTTCGGCCCTTTGTCCCCTTCTATAGGCGCTTGTTGCGGAGCTGTCCCTACCAAACATCCTGCAACTAGCCCACCCCACAGCACTTGGCTTTTGAAGAGCTGCCAGCCTGTGGCACAGGGGCGTGTAGACAACCTGGGTGGGAGGGAGTAGGCCCAGGGTGACATTGCCACCAGCAGCTGGGTGGGCACAGAGTTCAGTACTGGGCAGCACGGAGGTGAGAGCCCACCACCTGAAAACCACAGCCCATCCTCCTTGGCTTGGAGGAAGGGCAGAGTCCCACCTGTCTGCCGTGATTTTCTCAGATGCAGTCTGCTCCCATAAGCAGCCCCTGCCAGGCTGGACTCCTCCCACTTCGGCCCCCCAGTACATCCTGTAGTTGTGGATCCAGGTGCCACCTGCCTCCCGAGCACCTGGTTGCCAGCTGGAGCAGCTGCAGAGCCCTGGAGCTGCCCAGGAGGGCTGTTCTGGGTCCGGAGGGTCCTTAGGTCAGGCTGAGGAATCCCAGGATCCCCTGGGAAAGGGGCAGAGCTGGGCTCCAAACCACAAAGGGAAACATGCCCAAGAGAGCACCCTATGTCCACCTGCTGCAGGGCTGGGCGGCGGCGCCATGCTACGGCCTTGACTGCGCTTGTGGGCCTCTGGTTATGAGGAACTCATAACCCCACGTCCCTTCCAACCAGAGGTCCTGGGGCTGGTGACCGAAGTAAGTAGCAAGGTCTTCCTTCCCTGGGGCCCCTCCCTCTTGGGGCAAGGCCCAGGGACCTCCTCTGGCCTCAGGAGCTACAGGGTCTGCTCCTTTTCTCCAAAACTGGTTTTCAGCATTGGGAATCCACACTTTTGGCCCCTATTCTTCTAAATCATTGTGGAATCTTAGGAAAGTTCCTCTGCCAGGGGCTCAGTTCTCCATCTGTCCAGCAAGGGAGAGAGGAGGAGGGCTGGTCTTTCAGCATCCTGCCTGCCCTGGCATGTATGACTCAGTGATATATTGCCACTTGTCCCCTGCTATCCCACCTTCTCCCCTCCAGCTTGCCAGCACCAGTGACTTCCACTGCCACTGCCCTGATCTTCCACCCATCCTGGGCTGATGAGAAAAGAGGATGGTCAGAAGTGGGCATGGCTGGCCACCTGACACAGAGGACTGCCTGGTGAGGAGCCAGGCACTAAAAGCAAGGCAGCAGCTATAATGAGCCAGTGTTCTAGCAGCCCCCAGAAATCATGTTGGGAAAATGCTGGCCTGATCAGGGCTGGGAGTGATGGGTTCAGGGTGGGGAACAGCCAGCTCAAGGTTGTGCTTGAACATTTGGACTAGAGGGGTTACTCGTTTGCAGTGCAGAAGCAGTACAAATGCTGTCCATGCTGGACAGCTTCATTATGAGCAAGAATGGCTCATCACAGACAATGTCTGCCCACAGTGGTTATTACCAGGGGCTGCACAATCCCCACCTGCACAGGAGGGTGGTGGGGAAGGGACAGAAATGGACAGGGCAGAGGCTGTAGCTTTGAGTCTGGTCTAGGATGGAGGGAAACTGTGTCACAGAGTTTAACCAGGCCACAGCTCCACCAAGTCTGCCCTGAGACAGGATTTCTGTAGCCCTGGGGGGATGGTACCCAGCCATCCATGTCCTCTAGCCAGGCCCAACTAGTGTTCACTTGTACATTTTTAGGAGAGTTGGTGGCAAGGGTTTGGCGCTCAGTCTATAACTGAGATCACTGCTTTATGTAGGACCAGGGCCAGGACTCATTCTGTGAGCAGGATCAGGGCTCAGTGTGTGACCAGGATGAGGGCCCAGCCTGTAGCTCACAGTAGGCATCACCCTCCCAGTGGGGCTCAGAGCCAGGGAGGCTGTGGAGAGTGTCTGAGGCAAGGTGGGGTTGGCCTGAGGAGAGGGGAGATGGTGCAGCATGAGGCCCAAGAAATCCCAGGGCCTGCGGCCAGCCGAGTAGAAACAGGACAGGAGTCAGGATGCAGCTCTGCTATTAACTGGCTGGGTGACTTTGGAGAGTTACTTCCCTTTTGGGGGGCCTCCGTTATCATGTGTATAAAATGAAAATATTTACTTCTGTCCCGCCTGATAGCAACCATATAACCAACATGCAACTTCGTATTTCACAAAGCACTATAAAAGAAAATGGGTAACCTGTCTATCTGGGGCTTCGAGATGTCGCTAGGCCCAAAGGAAAGTTGACTTTGGAGATCAGAGACTTTGAGTCAGAGAGCTTGACCTTTTAATTACAGACTTTCTATTGCAGATTAACTTCTTTCCTTACTTTCTTGTTCCCAGCTCAGACCAGATGGCTCCTGAGATAAAAGACCTCTTGACTAAGATAAAAGACCCCTTGACTATTACATTCCTAATTTGGAATGTTAAACATACTCTTCCCGGAAGGAAGCACCATCCATAACCAATCAAATGCGGTAACTATTCAATAACTTTCTATGGAAAATATCGAACTCCTGTAAGACTTGCACGGACCTCGCCTATGTAAACATCCCCCAAACCTCTCTGCTTCAGAGCTCTGACACCATCTCTGGAGTCTGTGTCTTCCCGCGCGGCCAAACTCTGTGCTCCCGTGCTCAGACTTTGTGCTCAACTAAACTCAATGTTTCATCACACCGCCTGAATCTTGTTACTCAAGGTTGACAGCACCAAGATCCCTTGTCAATACCTGCCTCCCAGGGCTACTTATAAGGGTGCACTTTATGAAACACCTGAAAATCTGGATGCAGTTATTGGCTCACTTTTCAAAGAGGAATTGTTTCAGAAGACAGGAAAATCTCAAAAAGAAAGACCCTTATTGTTATCATGGTTTCTCCTCATAGGTCTTCAAGTTAATTTTTGTTTCCCAAAGTAATGCAAAGTGTTTACAGAGTCAAAGTATACCAGTGAATTAGAATTAAAATAGCACATTCCCTACCTCACTTCAACCTACTCGCCAAAAGCAAATATTTCTATTCATTTAGTTGTTACTTCTAGTTTTGACTTCCTAAATAAAGCATTTGTTCCTATTGTTGTTGTCTCCCAAGAGGTCCAATTTAGATACCATCTCTTGACACTCCTATCGTGACAGATGAGGTTCACTAACATCCTTTCTCCTGTCCTTTCCATACCAGAACACCACATTTCTTTGTTATATTCGCAGTCGGTAGTGTTCACGCCTGAACCAACTAATATGCTATGACCAGTTTTCCTTTCCTTTTTAATTTCTTTTTCCCCTCAGAGTTAATCATTGTCTCATTTTTTCATTGCTTATTTTCTTTGACCCATGGTGAAATCTCCCCATCTTCTGCAAAAGCCTGGCAAGAGATAATTCTCAGTACACATTTTCACTATCAGTTCCAGTTCCTTAAAAAAGTTTTTTCCTCTGAGACACCCTTCTGGATCCCTTGGTTCTCCTGCCTCCATCTGAGCTGACAGCTCTCTACATCAGCTACACAGTCTTCACCCTGGGACTTCCCTTTGCCAGAAGGAACTTCATTTCTTCTCTTTCCTCCATGGATCTCTGGCTTTCCTGGATTTCATTTCTTCTGTTTTGGTTTTCCTAACAGTTAATGATACTGAGCATGTTTTCATGTCCTTATTGGCCATTTGTATATCTTCTTTGGAAAACTGTATATCCATACCTTTACCCATTTTTAAATTGGGTTATTTGTCTTTTTATTGTTGGGTTGTAAGAGTTCTTTATGTAGTTTAGACACAAGTTTCTTAGATAAATGATTTTTGCAAGTACATACTCCCATTCTGTGGGTTATCTTTTCACTTTCTTGACAGTGTCTGGTATGGGTTGAATTGTGTCCCCAAAAAAGATATATTGAAGTACTAATCCCTTAGTAATTCAGAATGTGACCTTATTTGGAAACAGAATTGTTGCAAATGTGATTATTTAAGATAAGATCAAATTGGAGGAGAGTGAGTCTTAATGCAATATGATTATATGATTAGTGTCCTTATAAGATGATATGAGGCCGGGCGTGGTGGCTCACGCCTGTAATCTTAGCACTCTGGGAGGCCGAGGCGGGCGGATAGCTGGAGGTCAGGAGTTCGAAACCAGCCTGAGCAAGAACGAGACCCCATCTCTACTAAAAATAGAAAGAAATTAATTGGCCAACTAATATATAGAGAGAAAATTAGCTGGGCACAATGGCGAATGCCTGTAGTCCCAGCTACTTGGGAGACTAAGGCAGTAGGATCGCTTGAGCCCAGGAGCTTGAGGTTGCTGTGAGCTAGGCTGATGCCACGGCACTCACTCTAGCCTGGGCAACAAAGTGAGGCTCAAAAAAAAAAAAAAAATGATATGAAGTGAAGGCACACATAGAGAAGACTGTGCAATGACAGAAGCAGAGACTGGAATCACATAACTGCAAGCTAAGGAACACCAACATTGACAGCCATTACCAGAAGCTAGAAAGAGGCAAAAAAAAAAAAAAGGATTCTCCCACAGGTTTCAGAAGGAATATGACTTGCCAACAACATTACAGTGTCCTTTGAAGCAAAAGTGTTTTTAATTTTCATTAAGTCCAATATATCTATTTTTTGTTGTTGATTGTGCTTTTGGTATTATATCTAAGAATCCTTTACAAAATTCAAGGTCATGAAGGATTATCCTATATTTTCTTCTAAAAGTTTTATACTTCTAGCTGTTACATTTAAATCTTTGATCCATTTTAAGTTAATTTTTGGAGATAGTGAGAAAAAAATGATTTAACTTCATTCTTTTACATGTGGATATCCAGTTGTCCCAGAACCATTTGTTGAAAAAACTATTCTTTCCCAATTGGATGAGTTTGGCACCCTTGTTGATAATCAGTTGAATTCTATTCCATTGATCTATACAGTACGTCCATTTGTGTACCAGTACTACATTGTCTTGGTTACTGTTGCTTTGTTAGCAAGTTTAAAATCAGGAAGTGTGAGTCCTCCAACTATTCTTTTTCAAGATTATTTGGCTATTCTGGATTCCTTGAATTTTCATATGTACTTTATTAATCAGTTTGTCAGTTTTTGCAAGGAAGACAGCTAAAATTTTGATAAAGATTGCATTAAATCTGTAGATCAGTTTGAGGACTATTGCTATCTTACTAACAGAATTGTTAGTAAGAATTAGTTAGAATTAGTTAGAATTAATTAGAATTAATTAGAATTAGTAAGAATTGTTAGACATACCATGTTTAATCCATAAACACGGTATGTCTTTCCATTTATTTAGATCATCTTTAATTTCTTTAAACAATGTTTTATTAATAGTGTTCAAGTACCAGTTTTGTACTTTAAAAATTGTATTAAGCATTTTATTCTTTTTGATGCTATTGTAAATAGAATTATTTTTTGAATTTTATTTTTATATTGCTCATTGCTAACATACAGAAATATGGTTGACTTTTATATACTGATATTATACTGTCAAAACTGGTTTGATTTGTTTATTATTGGATTCCTTAGGATTTTCTGTATATAAGACGATGTCCTCCGCAAACAGAGATAGTTTTACTTCTTCCATTACAATTTCAATAAAATTTGAAATGGATCTTAATTGACCTGGCTCTTATCTCCAGTACAATACTGAATAGAAGTGGTGAGAATGGGCATCCCTGTGGGGTTCCCGATCTTAGGAAGGAAGTTTCAATTTTTTACCATTAAGTATGAAGTTAGTGGTGGGTTTTTCATAGATGATCTTTAACATGTTGAAGAAGTTCCCCTCTATTTCTAGTTTGCTGAGTGCTTTTATCATGAAAGAGTGTTGGATTTTGTCAAATACTTTTTCTGCATCATTGAGACAGTCCTATTGTTTTCTTCTTTTAATCTATTAATATGGTGTATTACATTGATTGATTTCCATAAATTTAGCCAACCTTGCATTCTTGGGAAAAATCCCATTTGGTCATTATCTATAATCTTTTTCATATGTTGCTAGATTCAATTTGATAGTATTTTTTCTTTTTCTTTTTTTTTTTTTTTGAGATAAGGTCTTGCTCTGTCACCCAGGCTAGAGTACAGTGACACAATCATAGTTCACTACAGCCTCAAACTCTTGGTTTCAAGCAATCCTCCTAGCTCAGCCTCCTGAGTAGCTAGGACTACCGGCATGTGCCACCACACCCAGCTAACTTTTTAATTTTTTGTAGAGACAGAGTCTCTCTATTTTGCCCAGACTGGTTTCAAACTCCTTGCCTCAAGCAGTCCTCCAGCCACATTCTCTCGAAGTGTTGGCATTACAGTTCTGAGCCACTTGTGCTCAGCCACAGTTTGATAGTATTTTGTTAAAGATTTTTAGATATATATTGAAATGTTGGTCTGTAATTTTTTGGTTTTTGTTTTTCTTGTGATGTCTGTCTGTTTTTTGTATCAGGGTAATAACTGGCCTCATAGAATGGGTTGCAAAGTATTTCCTCCTCTTCTAATTTTTGAAAGAATTTTTGAAGAATTGGTGCTAATTTACCAGCAAAACCATCTGTGCCTGGCCTTTTCTTTGTGAGAAGTTTTTTGATCATGTGTATTCATCTTGCATAGTTGACTTTAGTGACCCGGCTACACTTACTTATTAGTTCTGTTAGTTTTTAAGTACATTCCATGGAATTATCTACATACATGTCTTCTGCAATTAAAAACAGTTTTAATTATTAATTTCCAATCTGTGTGCCTTTAATTTATTTTCCTTCCCTTGCTACACTGACCAGAACCTCCAGTACAATGTTGAGTGGAAGTGGGGGAGAGTATTCTTGCCTCTTCCCTGCTCTTAGCGAGAAAGCATTCAATCTGCACCAATACGTAACGAGTCAGCTGTAATTTTTGGTAAATGGTCCGTTGTCATGTCCCCTCTTTCATTGCTGATTTTGTGTATTCCCTCTTTTTTACTTGGTCAGACCAGTTAAAGCTATATCAATTTTGCTGATCTTTTTAAAGAACCAACTTTTGGTTTCACTGATTTTCTCTACTGCTTTTTCCCCCATTTCATTGATTTCTGCTTTTGTCTCTATTATTCCCTCCTTCCTTTCATTGGGTTTGATTTGCTTTTCTTTTTTGAACTAATTGAGACGAAAACTTAGATTATCAATATTTGATTATTTTCCCATTCTAATATAAGCATTTAAAGTTATAAATTTCCCTCTAAGCATTGCTTTAATGATATGCTTTAATGATACACAATAAATTTTGATATGCTGTTTCAATTTTCATTCAGTTCCACTTATTATCTAATTTCCATTGTGTTTTCTTTTCTTTTCTTTTTTTTTTTTTTGAGACAGAGTCTTACTTTGTTGCCAAGGCTAGAGTGAGTGCTGTGGCGTCAGCCTAGCTCACAGCAACCTCAAACTCCTGGGATCAAGCAATCCTACTGCCTCAGCCTCCCGAGTAGCTGGGACAACAGGCATGCACCACCATGCCCGGCTAATTTTTTCTATATATATTAGTTAGCCAATTAATTTCTTTCTATTTTTAGTAGAGACGGGTCTGGCTCTAGCTCAGGCTGGTTTTGAACTCCTAACCTCGAGCAATCCGCCTGCCTCAGCCTCCCAGAGTGCTAGGATTGCAGGCGTGAGCCACTGGGCCCGGCCTCCATTGTTTTCATTTTGACCTAGAGGTATTTAGAAGTTCCTAGTTTAGTTTCCAAGTATTTGGGAATTTCTCAATTTTCTTCTCTTACTGATTTTTAATTTAGTTTTGTTGTATATACAGAACATATTTTGTATGATTTCAATTTATATTTTTAAAGACATGGAGTCTCGCTCTGTCACTCAGGCTAGAGTGCAGTGGCACAATTGTAGCCACTGCAACCTCCAACTCCTGGGCTCAAGAGATCCTCCTGCTTCAGCCTCCCCAGTTGCTGGGACTACAAGTGCACACCACTGTGCCCCATTATTTTTTATTCTTTTTGAGACAGAGTCTCGCTTTGTTGTCCAGGCTAGAGTGAGTGCCGTGGCGTCAGCCTAGCTCACAGCAACCTCAAACTCCTGGGCTCCAGTGATCCTTCTGCCTCAGCCTCCCGAGTAGCTGGGACTACAGGCATGCGCCACCATGCCCGGCTAATTTTTTCTATATATATCAGTTGGCCAATTAATTTCTTTCTATTTATAGTAGAGACGGGGTCTCGCTCTTGCTCAGGCTGGTTTTGAACTCCTGACCTTGAGCAATCCGCCCGCCTCGGCCTCCCAAGAGCTAGGATTACAGGCGTGAGCCACAGCGCCCGGCCTATTTTTTATTCTTTGTAGAGAAGGCGTCTCACTCTGTTGCCCAGGCTGGTCTCAAACTGTTGGCTTCAAGTGATCCTCCTGTCTCCACCGCCCAGAGTGCTGGGATTACAGGTGTGAACCATCTTGTGCAGCCTACCCATATTTTAAAAGTTATTTACTTAGTAGTTGGTTAAGAATTAAAATTCTAACTTATCACTATATGCTTTTATACTGACTTAATTGTGGTAAAATATAGCAACTTTGCTCTAATACAGCTTCATTTCCTCTCCCCTCTTTTGTGCTACCAGTTTCATACGTGTTACATTTATATATGTTATAAACCTAACGATATCATGGTGTAACCATTTTATATAATTCTAGGCTTTTTTAAAGCAACTGAATGACTCAAGCCAATTGCAAATGAACAAATATTGTTTGATTCAAATTACATGAGATTCCTATAGTAGTTAAACTCATAGAGACAGGGAGTGAAATGGTAATTGTCAGGGTCTGGGTGGAGAGGAGAACAGGGAGTTAATATTTAATGGATAAAGAATTTCAGCCGGGCGTGGTGGCTCACGCCTGTAATCCTAGCACTTTGGGAGGCTGAGGCGGGCGGATTGCTCAAGGTCAGGAGTTCGAAACCAGCCTGAGCGAGACCCCGTCTCTACCAAAAATAGAAATAAATTAATTGACCAACTAAAAATATATATACAAAAAATTAGCCGGGCATGGTGGCGCATGCCTGTAGTCCCAGCTACTCGGGAGGCTGAGGCAGTAGGATCACTGAGCCCCGGAGATTGAGGTTGCTGTGAGCCAGGCTGATGCCATGGCACTCACTCTAGCCTGGGCAACAAAGTGAGACTCTGTCTCAAAAAAAAAAAAAAAAAAAAAAAAAAAAAAAAAAGAATTTCAGTTGGGGAAGATGACAAGTTCTGATGGATGGCAGTGATGGCTGAATAGCAATGGGAATATACCTAATGCCACAGAATTGTACACCTAAACATGATTAAAATGGTACATTTGAAAATTACAATTAAAAACATCTCAAAAAAATGAAGAGAAGAAAAAAGAAAAATATAATTAGTCTTCTTTATTTACCCAATCGTTTAACATTTACAATGCTGTTCATTTTCCTGTGGGTTTCAGTTACCATCTACTGTCTTTCTCTTTCAGCCTGAAGAACTTCCTTTACTATTTCTACCAGGGTGGGACTGCTAGCAATGGGTTCTCAGGTTTTTTAATCTATGAATGCCTTTGTTTTGACTTCATTTTGAAAAATAATGTTTCTGGATAAGACTTCTTGGTTGTCAGGTGGTTTTTGTTTTGTTTTGTTTTCTCCTGGCACTCTGAATGTGTGATCTTGATGCCTCTGTCTTTGTTTCTGAAAAGTCACCTGTTATTTGTTTTATTGTTTCTTTGTAGCTGATGAGTCATTTTCCCTTCCTGCTTTCAAGATTTTCTGCTTTCAGCAGTTTGACTAAGATATATCTTAGTGTGGATTTCTGTTTATCCTTCTTGGGGTTTGTTGACCTTCTTGGATCTGTAGATTAACATTGTATTAATTTGGGGAAGTTTTCAGCCACTATTTCTTCCAACATTTTTTCTGTCCCTTTCTCTCACTATTTTCCTTCTGAGAGTTCCACTACATGTAAGATATGCCTGCTGTTGTCTCCCAGGTCTCTGAGACTCTGTTCATTATTCTTTAATCATTCTTTTCTCTGTTCTTCAGATTAGATATTTTTATTTTTTAGACAGAGTCTCGCTCTGCTGCCCAGCTAGAGTGGTGTCATCATAGCTCACTCCAGCCTCAAACTTCTGGGCTCAAGAGATCTTGCTGCCTCTGCCTCCCGAGTAGCTGGGACTACAGGTGTGCACTACTGTGCCTGGCTAATTTTTCTTTTTCTTTTTTTTTTTAGTAGAGACAGGGTCTCACTCTTGCTCAGGCTGGTCTCCAACTGCTGAGCTCAAGCAATTCTCCCCCCTTGGCCTTCCAGAGTGCTGGGATTACAGGCGTGAGCCACTGCATCTGGCCCAGATTGGATGATTTTCATTGACTTATTTTCAAATTCATTGTTTCTTCTGGTATCTCAACTCTGCAGTTTAGCCTTCATAGTAAATGTTTTTTTGTTTTGTTTTTTTTTTTTTTGAGACAGAGTCTGACTGTGTTGCCTGGGCTAGAGTGCCATGGCATCAGCCTAGCTCACAGCAACCTCAAACTCCTGGGCTCAAGCGATCCTACTGCCTCAGCCTCCTGAATAGCTGGGACTATAGGCATGCGCCACCATGCCCGGCTAATTTTTTGTATATATTTTTAGTTGGTCAATTAATTTCTTTCTATTTTAGTAGAAACGGTGTCTTGCTCAAGCTGCTTTGGAACTCCTGACCCTCCAGTGATCCTCCCGCCTCTGCCTCCCTGAGTGCTAGGATTACAGGCGTGAGCCACCGGGCTGAGCCAGGATTTTCTTCTTCTTCTTTTTTTTTTTTTTTTTTTTGAGACAGAGTCTCGCTTTGTTGCCCAGGCTACAGTGAGTGCTGTGGCGTCAGCCTAGCTCACAGCAACCTCAAACTCCTGGGCTCAAGCAATCCTCCTGCCTCAGCCTCCCAAGTAGCTGGGACTACAGGCATTCGCCACCATGCCCGGCTAATTTTTTGTATATATTAGTTGGCCAATTAATTTCTTTCTATTTATAGTAGAGACGGGGTCTCGCTCTTGCTCAGGCTGGTTTTGAACTCCTGACCTCGAGCAATCCGCCCGCCTCAGCCTCCCAGAGTGCTAGGATTACAGGCGTGAGCCACCGCGCCCGGCTTCTTCTTCTTCTTTATTTTCATTTTTTATCCTAGCTTCCTGGGAATTGCTCCTGAGTCTGCACAGCTTAGAGGTCAGCCAATGATTTGACCTGTCAGTGTTCTCAAATCCCTTGAATTTATAATGTGTCTGTCCACTCTCTGCCAATTGATCTGTGTGTGGGTTGCAGAACTTATTCAAAGTTCACCCAGTTCTCAAGACTGCCTTGGTTTTTACTTTTCCCTAGGGATCTCAAGGATTTCCCTTTTCCACGTGTGCACTGTCCTGGTTGGCCAGCCATGCATGCAGAGCCGATCTGGCCTTTCCATGGCTCTTTAATTTCCAGGCTCTCCCCATTGCATTTCTGCCTGATCTGCTGTTCCAACCAGGCTAGCAAAGCTACAGGTTTTCCACATTTGTTTCCAACTTTTACTAATGCTGCTGCTGGCTTAAGTTTTCAGCTTCTACCTCAATTTAAGTATAGGTCCTTTTGTGAATATATTTCTGGTTTTCATGGCCAGCCTCGTCCTGGCTACATTATCATTCTCAGTGACCAAGCTGGGAGATGATATGGGCAGCTGAAGACAAGACGGCTGTAAAATTTCATGAATGTTTACTCAAAGTTCTGGCAATTTTTAGGAATAAATGCTTGTCAATTTGTTGTTTGTCTTTGGTTAAATTCCAGAACCCTGACAAGGCTGTTGTTGTGATTTCCTCTAATTAGATTTTGTGGTCTCTCTCTGCAGGTCAGCTGTAAGCCAAGAGAGCCACTTTCTAGGAACACCCTGATGGGGAGGAGAGTTAGGTTCAGGTGTGTCAGTCAGGTGAGACACAAAGGAGGCAGCTCAAGACACATGAAGTAACAGAAGCATTTTATCACTTATAGATCCACGAGAGAACAGGGGCACCTGCAAGAGCTGACAGGAAATCCAAAGACAGCAGGGTGCTCAAGTAGCCAGTGGGGAACAAGAAAGAGCAGGTATCTATGGACAGAGGCCTTTATTGGGGTCCAGGGTGTAGCCCAAGCAGGTTTCTTGTGGGAAGGCTACAATTGGTGGGTTTAGAGCAAGCAGACAGTGCTGTGGGACAGGCTGACTGAGAGGTGTCACAGTGGCGTGTCTGTGCAGTCCGTACAAGGTGTCCGGTCAGGGGGGTGAGTCAAGTAGGCTGTATCTAGCTGTCCTATAGGAAGGTGGCTGCCTGGAAGCAGTTGCATAAAATAGATATCTAGACTGACCACACTGAGGAAAAACTGTAGTGACTGTCACAGGTGACTGAACCCTGCTTCTGGTATGAGACAGTTCAACTTGCATTCAGAATGGATGCCGAGGGAATATAAAATTATAAGAATTTACTACAGTTGTTTCTTGAAAAATGTGTCTAGTTATATATTTATAGTCTAGGGGAGTATTGAGAGTATTTGCCAACCTCTTCATGTCACCACTGCCCAAGTTCCCCCTTCCTGTCACTGACTTTTGAGAATTCTTTATATATTCTGAATACTAGTCTTTTTGTTAGATGTGGGCATTACCAATATTTTTTCCCAGGCTGTGGGTTGCCTTTTCATCTACTTAATAGTATGTTTCTGAGCAAAATTTTATTAACTGTAATTTATTGATTTTTCACTTTTATGGATTGTGCTTTTGGTGTAATATATAAGACATCTTTGCCTGACTCAAGGTCACAAAGATTTTTCTACTATTTTTTCTTCTAGAAGATTTATAATTTTACATTTCTCTATAGCTGTAACCACCCTGAAAGTGCCTGATCTCATCTAATTTTACATTTCTGTCTATGGTCCTTTTCAATTATTAAAACAGTATATGGATTATGGGTTGAAGTTCTTTTTAAATGAATGTTCAATTGTGCCAGAACAATTTGTTGAAAAAACTAATATTGATATTTCTCCATTGAACTGACTTGTCAAAAATTGATTGACCACGTATGTGTAATTCTAATTCTTTACTCACAATTTTGTTCCATAGATACTGACGTGGAAAACGGCGGGCGCAGCCACGCCACAGCTCGCCGCCTCCCGCGGGCTGGCGCCGCGGCCGGTTGGAGGCACGCTGCAGGGCCGGCGCGGTCGAGCCGCAGGCCGGCGGGCCGCGTGCTGGAATGCTTTCCGGCGGCCGCTGCTGACGTCCGCCGTCCAGGCCCGCTGGGCGCTTGGCTGCCTCCTGTCATCCGGCTGTGCTGCTCCCTTGATCCTGATTGGGTAATTTTTGAAAGCTTGTTGCTGATTGGATGTTAAAGCTGGATGCTGATTGGATGTTAAAGCATGTAGTTGATTGGACGCTCTTGGAGTCCACCAAGGGCATAAAAGCAGGAGACCAAGGAGGGGTGGGGTCAGAAGATCAGAAGAGAAGAGAGTAGTAACACTTGCTGTGCTGAGCCTGCTGCCTGGGTAAAGGCTGTTCTCTGACTCTGCGTGTGACACTCGTTTCTTTCCCCGGTCAAGAGCTGTAGCACTAGCTGTACACTTGCCGTGACAATATACGTGTCTATCTTTTTGCCAATATTATACTGTCTTAAATACTGTACCTCTATAGTAAATCTAGAAATCAAGGAGTGTGAGTCTTCCAACTTTATTCTTTTTTTTCTTTTCTTTTTTTTTTTTAGAATGTTTTCAGGAGACATATATTCTTTTTTTTCAAAGTTGTTTTGGACATTCAAGTTTCTTTGTATTTCCATAAGTATTTTAGAATCAGCCTGTTGATCTTGTGAAAAAGCCTGCAAGGATTTCATTGGTATTGCATTAAATCTATTGATCACATTGGGGAGAATTGGCCACTTAAAAATATTGATTTTTCTAATTTATAAAATTTTATGTAGATCTTTTTTAGTTTCTCTCATTCATGTTTTGTTGTTTTCAGCATACTGATCTTGCACGTGTTTTGTTAGATTTGTACAAAGTATGAATCTGTTTTTTATGGTATTGTTGTAAATGGTACTATTTTTTAAATTTCCATTTTATTTGTACGTTGCTAATATATAGGAATACAACTGATTTTTATATGTTAACTTTGTATTCTGTAACTTTGCTAAATCCCTCATTCACTATAGTAGCTCCTTTGTACATTTTTTGCAATTTTCTACATAGAAATTATGTATTGTGCTAAGAGAGACAGGTTTATTTCTTCATGTCCAATCTGTAAGCCTTTTATTTATTTTTCTTGACTTATTGCACTGGTTAGAACCTCCAGCAAAATGCTGAATGAGAGTGGCAAGAGTGGACATTCTTACTTATTCCTGAACTTAGAATGAAAGCATTCAGTCTTTTTTTTTTTTTTCTTTTTGAGACAGAGACTCGCTTTGTTGCCCAGGATAGAATGAATGCCATGGTGTCAGCCTAGCTCACAGCAACCTCAAACTCCTGGGCTCAAGCAATCCTTCTGCCTCAGCCTCCCAAGTAGCTGGGACTACAGGCATGCGTCACCATGCCCGGCTAATTTTTTCTATATATATTAGTTGGCCAATTAATTTGTTTCTATTTATAGTAGGGGGTCTCGCTCTTGCTCAGGCTGGTTTTGAACTCCTGACCTCGAGCAATCCGCCCGCCTCGGCCTCCCAGAGGGCTAGGATTACAGGCGTGAGCCACCAGGCATTCAGTCTTTTACCATAAAATATGACAGCAGATGTAGGGTTTTTGTGAATGTCATTGAGTTGAGGAAGTTCCTTTTAATACTTAGTTTGCTGAGAAGTTTTTTTTATCATGAATAAACATTGAATTTCTTCCATGTCTCTCAACTTCTCTTTCATATTTCACCTTTTTAACATTCTTTGAAGAATTCTTGGTAATTTCTTAAGCTTTATATTTCAATCTATTATACTCTCTTCAACTTTATTCTGCTTTTTAATTTTTCTTTTGAAGTTTTAAATTTTAATAATTACAGTTTCATTTCTAGAAGTTTTATCTGTTTCATCTTCAAATATTCCTAGTTAATTTTATTAGTTTCTTTGTCATATTTTCAGTATCCTTTCTCACTTCTTTAAACATATTAAAATACTTATTTTCTATTCTGTGTCTCATCATTCCATGTTGTGCAGTATTTGTGAGTCATCTTGTTATTGGTTGTTTTTGCTGACTCATGCTCCTTGTGGTTTGTTTCCTCATGAGTTTATTGATTTTTGATTATGAGCTCATGTTTCTTGGAATTCTTTGTGGGAATTTTTGAGTCTGTGTTTAATATATTATATATTCTTCCAGAAATGATTTTTGTTTGCTTCTGCCAGGAACCTAGGGATACTTCCAAATCAGAACCACTTAAAATTTTTTTTCTGCTTATAGTTTTTCAAATCACACAGGGCTTCCGTCTATGTGAATGTTGGTTTATATTAGGCATTTTACTGGATTGTTGTTGTTGTTGTTTTTTGAGACAGAGTCTCACTGTCACTCTGGATAGAGTGCAGTGCCATTATCATAGTTCACTGCAACCTAAAACTCCTGGGCTCAAGCGATCCTCCTACCTTACCTCCTAGACTGCTAGGATTACAGGTGTGAGCCACTGCACCCAGCCTTACTGGACTTCTGTTTACCCTGTGTTCCTAGTCTAGCCACAGCTAGATCGATATAGGAAAGCCTTCTGTGGCTGAGTTGTTTTGTTCTTCCCCCTGTTTCTCTCCTAGGGAATTGACTTTCAAGAAGCCCCAAATTTAGGGGAGGGGAGGAGTCTTTGATAACTTATCTCCCAGGACCAGACCTCAGGCCTTTTCTCCTCTTCCCTGTTTCATTTAGGTTCCCCTAAAAACAGAGCCTCGGGAAAGGCTTGTTAATTTGGGAGGTGATTCCAAGGAGCAGGAGTAAAGGATGGAGAGAGTGAAACAAAGAAAGAAAAAAAGCCAGTACAAGGTGACCTTATCAAGGGAAACTCTGGCAGGTGCTTGATTCTCCTAAGATCTTCTGAGGTGCCTTATGAAATGGAAGGTGAAAAGGAGAAGCATTTATTATTTGCTTGTGTCACCCACTGGACAAGAGTGGCCCATAGACACTAACTCCGCTGAATTTAGGGCTTGCACATGGCAGGGTTCTAAGGAATTCCTGAGAGTATCCCATGCTGTGGGGGTAGAGAGACTCAGACAGGAAGGAGAAGTAGGCTGCACGTGCCCAAGACAAGGTAGCACCTGCCTGAGGCTGGTCAAAGCCACATGAAACTCATCCCCTCAGCAGTGGCTGGAATCTGAGTGGGGGCCAAGAGGACTGAAGTGGAGCCCAGGAGGCGCCGGATGCTCTGGCCATTTCCGGCCCAGACCTTCAGAAACCGGGCCGCAGCGCAGGCTTCCCCCATGAGATCGTGCTGTCTGGTTACTCTGGCTCTGCTGGAGTCCCTTATTTAACGCCAGTCCACCTGTGCTTTCTCATACAGTTTGCTTTTTCATTCAGCATTTCTAGAAAGTGACTTCTCTGCTCAACTAGTCTACATATTTCCAGATACAGGAATAAGTGGTCATTCTTTTCAAGATGTCTATACACATACCTTAATATTCGTTTCATTATTATTTGCTGAGTATTGGATTCAAGCATCTTTCTGTAGTTCCCATAACTACCTTTGTGTCACCTTTGTGTCTCATTTTGAAAACCAGGCCAGTCAATAACAGTCACAGCAGCAGCAGCTACCAGGTTTTGAACACCAGTTATGTGCCAGGCATTTGCTGTGGCTTTATAGGCATCACATCTGTAAACTCTCAAACCATCCTACGATAGTCACTCTGGTTCCCCTTTGACAGATGAGGAAAAGGAAACTGTGTCCTAGGAAGGTTGCCCGAGGCACAACGCATTTAAGTCATTGAGCCAGGGTTCAGCCCTGAGCTTCCCCACCTTCACCTTACAGCGGCCTTTCTACGGCCTTTCTACGGGAGCGGCTTCTCTTCTCCCCAGGCCTTCCTCCAAAACACACACGTGACTATAGAAGCGCTGAAGCTCCAGGGTCCCCTGACAGCCGGTTGGTGTGGGCAAGCTGAGCTCAGGGAGCCCATCAGCACACATAGAGCTTTCCCAATCCCCAGGAAACCTGCAAGGTTTAAGGCCCTGATAGGCCTTAAAGCCAGTGCCGGCAAATCCCAACGCCACCAGCAAATCATGAACCCACCACCCCTGCAGACTGGCGGCAGTCCCTGCTGGAGCTCTGTGGAAGTGGGTGGAAACCCAGGTCCAGGGAGGAGCCGAGCCAGAGTCGGCTGCCCCTGCAGCCCAGCCCAGGGCTTCCCGGTGAGCATCCACTCTCCTCGGGTGACACAGTCAAGGTAAAAGGCAAGCTGCAGCCCAAGAGCTGGGCGTTCAGGAGTAGGACTCTTTCTGGTTACAATGTGTGGGGGCTGGGAGAGATCACCGGGAGACTAAGGAACCCTAGCATCACTGGGCTAATCCTTTGGCTTGAGTTTCTGTGAGCGTGCATATACTTGGAACACCACAGAGTCTTATTGTCAGTGTGGGCAAGGACCTTGGGGACAGCGGGGTATAAGACCAACATCTGGTCTCATAGATGAGTGCATTGCAGTCTAGAGACCGGCCGCCTAGTGACCGGGCCTGGCTCGAGCGCCGGCCTCCTTGCCTGCAGCGCCGCGAGTGTGCTCTCCCGGGCCACCTCAGGGTGCGCGCGTCAGGGCGAGGTCGCGCACGCGGCCGTGTGTGCAGATGGGTTTATGCGTTGGGGTGCATGCACTCTGTGGCCCATGAGTGAAAGCACAAGGTGTGTGTATGTGAGGGTTGGGGGTTATTTTATCAGAAAAAGCGGACTGCAACACGCGGATGCGTATCTCTCTTTGGGGCCCAACCCATGTTGGAGAAGACAGGAGTTTTCTCATACACAGGCATGAAGGGAGAAAAATGACCCCAGGTTTACTGACCCCATGGCTGTACTGACTTGTGTCATGGACCATGTGGAAGCTTGAAGATGCCCAGGGTCTTAGCAGCGTCACCGTCCTTGGCCATGCACCCACTTGCGGCAGAGGCTGTCGCCCTTGCCGTGCGCGGGGCCGCACTGCTAACGGCCGGGCCGCGGCATGCTCAGAAGTGTCTGGCCTTGCCCCAGTGTCTCCTCGTCTTCTCTGACCTCTCTGGTCTCTGTACAAAAAATGTATAGAAAATACAGACGATAGAATAACATATTAAATGGCACCACAAAGATGCAAATGCAGCCAAATTCGGACTGTGGGAGACTATGAGGATGGACAGCTCGATTTCTTTAACAAAACAGCGTTAGTAGAGAAGAGAGATAGAAGGGGAACCAACATATTTAAGATCTATCCACCACACTCTATGTATAGACCTTATTTGGATATCAATTCAAACAACTGTTAAAAAAGAAAATAAAGGAATAGAAAATTGTAAGATAATTGAAGAAATAAGAATCACTGGATGGTAGTTTCTATTGATGAGATTGATTTTTTGTGTGTGATAAAGTATTGTCTTTTTAAAATCCTTATCTTTTAGAGCTATATATCAAAATATTTACAGATGAAATAATATGATGTCTTGAATTAGCTTCAAGTAATCCAGGGGCAAGGTGGGAGGATCACTTGAGGCTGGGAGTTCCAGACAAGCTTGGGCCACATAGCAAGACCCCATCTTTACAGAGAATTTAAAAATACCCAGGCATGGCTGGGCACAGTGGCTCATGCCTGTAATCTTAGCACTCTGGGAGGCCAAGGCAGGAGAATTGCTTGAGGTCAGGAGTTTGAGATTAGCCTGAGCAAGAGTGAGACCCCTTCTCTACTAAAAATAGAAAAAATTATCTAGGCAACTAAAAATAGAAAAACAAATTATTGGCACGCAGGTGTGCACCTATAGTCCCAGCTGCTCAGGAAGCTGAGGCAGGAGGATCACTTGAGCCCAGGAGTTCAAGGTTTCAGTGAGCTATGATTGCACCACTGCTCCCCTGTCTAGGCAACAGAGTGAGACTCTGTCTCTAAAAAGAATAAAAATAAAAGTAAAATAATAATCAAGGGTTAAGAGAGGAGTGGGTGAGTGTATAGGTGAAACAAGATTGGCCATCTGACACGTAGCTACTCAGAGGTTCCTTATACTATTCTCTCTACTTTTGTATGTGTTGAGATTTTCCCTAACAAAAAGGGGCTTTAATGCCTCTGCACATAGTCTGTTATTGCTACAGTGTGGCTGCATAACAAATGACCCCCAACACTCAGAAACTTATCTACCATGAAAAAGGCACTAAACTACCAAGCTGACCTGGCCATTTGACATCAGCCAGCTTCAGTCATGGGCCACCCTGGTGCTGGAACAAAGGACACATAAGAGGAGTGCCACAGTCAGAGAGAATGAGGCTGTGCGTCGGCCCCAGGAATGGCGTAGGCTCCCGCTACCCAGGGCTGAGTTAGCTACTGTTGGCAACGAGCGTCCAACCTGCCAGCAAGAGGTAAACACCGAGTTCCCCGTGGAGCACCATTCCTCAAGGACACCAGTTACCTCCTTGGGGGCAAGTTAGCTGTTTTAGGCCCCTTCAATCCTGCAAAGGCCAGTGACTCATTATCATAGGATAATGTCTATTCCACACAGCATCTTAACGAAATAACCCCAGCCTGTAAGATATATATTCATTTCAATCACTAGACTCAAGCCACTCCAAAAAGATTACAGGAAGCACTGTAGACTCTGTTTTCCTATGGCGACCCACGCCAACATCCTGATAGGAGCTATGGCTAAGGTCTGAAGCTACTGCGCGCTCTCACTAGCAGTCTGTACACGAATGTAAACCACCTCAGCACCCTCCCGACTGCCTTCGGAATGTCGCTGGATCGCAAGCCTTGCTATCTGCCAAATGATGGTGAGGGTTATAAAAGCCTGTTAAATGCCATTATAGAATGGTTATTTGTGCTGTAAAACAACAGCTCAGATGCTTACAATAATAATCACCTGTTTTTATGCCTATGGGTCTGTGGGTCAGCCGTACCTAGGCTGACCTAGGCTGGGCTGCAAGGTGCAGGCTGAGTTCAGGTCTCTTCTAGGAGTCTCATTCTCCTGGGACCTGGGCCTAGCAAGGGCACATGGCCTTCCCTGGACACTCACTCCTGGACCCAGGCTGAAGGGGCAGCAGCCATCTGGGGTGTGATCTTACCCTGGCAGATCACTGCAGCACCAGCGGGCGAGTCCGACTGAGCCAGCACATTTCAAAATTCTCATGCCAGGTTCACAAATTTCCTATTGGCAGAATCAAGTCATATGGCCAAATGTGAAGTCAAAAAGTAGGAAAGTACCCTCTGTCCACCATGGCAGGGGTGTGGATGGATAATTCTATTACAGGGGACCAAAGATTTGGACCAATAATTCAATTCATCACAGTCTCATCAGACCCACACCACAGCCTTGGATCAAGCCCCAGTATTTCTCACCAGGACAAAAGGAATACCCTGCTAGGAGCCCTCCTGCATCTAGCTTGGCCTCTCCAAACTTTGCTGCAGCCAGAGTGATTTTTTTTTATTAACTAGTGTTCCTCTAGTTTGTTTGTGTGTGTGTGTGTGGTAAAAAATGCATAACATAGGCCGGGCGCGGTGGCTCACGCCTGTAATCCTAGCACTTTGGGAGGCCGAGGCGGGCGGATTGCTCAAGGTCAGGAGTTCGAAACCAGCCTGAGTGAGACCCCGTCTCTACCAAAAATAGAAATAAATTAATTGACCAACTAAAAATATATATACAAAAAATTAGCCGGGCATGGTGGCGCATGCCTGTAGTCCCAGCTACTCGGGAGGCTGAGGCAGTAGGATCGCTGAGCCCCGGAGATTGAGGTTGCTGTGAGCCAGGCTGACGCCACGGCACTCACTCTAGCCTGGGCAACAAAGTGAGACTCTGTCTCAAAAAAAAAAAAAAAAAAAAAAAAAAAAAAAAATGCATAACATAAAGCCAGGTGTGGAGGTTCGCACCTATAATCCTAGCACTTTGGGAGGTCGAGGTGGGAGGATTGTTTGTGGCCAGGAGTTTGAAACCAGCTGGGGCAACATAGCAAGACCCTATCTCTATAAAAAGTAGAAAAATTAGCTGGGCAAGGTGGTACGTGCCTGTAATCCCAACTACTTAGGAGGCTGAGGCAGGAGGATCACTTGAGTTCAGGAGTTTGAGGTTGCAGTGAGCTATGATGACACCATTCCACCCTAGCCTGGGCAACAGAGCAAGATTCTGTCTCAGAAAAAAAAAAAAGGGCATAACAAAACTTACCATCATAATCATTTCTAAGGATGTTCAGTAGTGTTAAGCATTAATATAGTTACATTGTTGTATAACAGAAGGTCCAGAACCTTTATCTTGCAAAACTGAAACTCTGTACCCATTAAACAACTCCCCATTCTACCACCCCCCAAGTCCCTGGCAACCACTATTCTACTTTCTGTTTCTATGAATTTGACTACTCTATTTTTTCTTTCTTTTTTTTTTTTTTGCTTATCTGCTATGTCTTTATAGCAGTATCTACAAAATCATTTATTTATTTATTTTTATTATCTTTTTAAAAAATTATTATTTTAGAATATTACAAGAGTACAAATGTTTTGGTTACAAAAATTGCTTTTGTACCATTTTTTTTTATTTTGAGACAGAGTCTCACTCTGTTGCCCAGGCTAGAGTGCCGTGACATCAGCCTAGCTCACAGCAACCTCAAACTCCTGGACTCAAGCAATCCTCCTGCCTCAGCCTCCTGAGTAGCTGGGACTACAGGCATTCACCACCATGCCCGGCTAATTTTTTCTATATATTTTTAGTTGACCAATTAATTTCTTTCTATTTTTTTAGTAGAGACGGGGTCTCGCTCTTGCTCAGACTGGTTTTGAACTCCTGACCTTGAGAGATCCTCCCACCTCGACCTTTCAGAGTGCTAGGATTACAGGTGTGAGCCACCGCACCCGGCCTGCTTTTGTACCATTTGAGTCACAGTTATAAGTGTGCCCCTCCCCCCATAGTGTGCATTGTACCCATTAGGTGTGAATTCACCCGTCTCCTCCCCTCCCATTGATTGCTCTAGATACCTCATATTAGTTGAATCACATAGTATTTTGGGGGACTGGCTTATTTCACTGAGTAAAATGTTCTCAAGTTTCATCCATGTGTCAGAATTTCCTTCCTTTTTAAGGCTGAATAATCCCTTGTATGTGTACACTACATATCCTTTACCCATTCATCCGTCGATGGACGCTTGGGTTGCTTCCTACCTCTTGGCCACAGTAAATAGTGCTGCTGTGAACATGGTTTACACATATCTGTTGAAGATCTTGTTTTCAATTCTTTTGGATATGTACTAGAAGTAGGATTGCTGGACCATATGATAGTTCTATTTTTAGTTTTTTGAGGAACTGCCACATTTTTTTCCATAGTAGCTGCACCATTTCACATTCCCACCAACCGTGCAGAAAGGTTCCAGTTTTTCTACCATCTTCCCAATACTTGTTATTTTCTGTTATTTCAATAGTCACCATCTAATGGGTATCAGTTTTTTAAATAAACCTTTTATTTTGAGGTAGTTGTAGATTCATATACAGTTATAAGAAATAGTACAGACAGATCCCATGTATCCTACACCAGGTTTCCCCTGAGTTTTCCCCAGTGGTAACATCTTACAATAGTACAATATCTACAACTAGGAAATCGATTTTGATACAACCCATAGATCTCGTTCAGATTTCAGTTTACATGTTCAGAGTAACCTTTTGAACAAGCACATCTGATCATATCAGTTACCTACCTAAAACTTTTCCAAGGATGTTCATTGCATTGTTCTTTGAATTAGTAAAAAGTCAGAAACAACCCAAATGTTCAGCAGCAGAGGAATGGTTTAAAAGATTACACTACATTCAGACAGTAGGGACACTGCGCAGCCAGGAAAACAGTGCAGCAGCTGTGCGTGGACCGACATGTGCGGGTGTCCATGCCCACTCTTTCCCACTGAAAAGAGCACAGTGCAGAGTGGTGGGTGCCTTTTTGGTGTAAAGACATAGAATGTAGAGGTAGGTAATATTACTATATTGGCTGCCGTAGTTGTCTTTGGAGACAAACAAACTGTAGGCTGGATTCTGGGGCGGGATAGAAACAATTCACTCTATTCGTTTTGAAGTCGTTCTCAAAGTTTTTGGTTTCAGGACCCCTCTACAGTCCCCAAAATTACTGAAGACCCCAAAACACTTTTGTTAATGAGGATTATTGTAAATTAAAGCTAAAGACAGGTGCAGTGGTATATGCCTGTAATCCTAGCTACTTGAGAGGCTGAGACAAGAGGATCGCTTAAGCCCAGGAGTTTGAATCTAGCCTGGGCAACACAGTGAGATCCTGTCTCTAAAAAAGTTTTAAAATTTTTAAGAAAAGAGCATCTTGAGAAATTAAAGCTAAGAAAATTTTAAAATATTTACATATGAATTCATTTAAAAATAACATTAATAAACCAATTATATGTTAATATAAATAACAGTTTTATAAAAAGTAACTATTTTGCCAAAACAACAAAAAATTAGTGACAGAAATGGCTTTGTTTTGCATTTTTGCAAATTTTTTTAATGTTTGACTTAATAGAAAACATCTTCATGCTCATATCTGTTTCTGTATTTAATCTATTACAACATATTGTTTTGGTTGAAGTATATGAAGAAAATTCATTGTCATTAAGATATGTAGTTAGAAAAAGGATAAGTATTTTAATGGCGTTTTGTAGGTATTCTTTGACAGCATGTCAAAACTCAACAAGTAGCAGCTTCTTAAAGGCTGCAGTGTAGAATCTGAAACCATAGCAATGACATATTTATACTCTGCTACATTAAAACCTATTGTTCTGTCTTGCACTTTATTTTATTTATTTACATATATATATATATATATATATATTTTTTTTTTTTTTTTACAAGTTCAGTGGCATCATCATAGCTCAATGCAACCTCAAACTCCTGGGTTCAAGCAGTCCTCCCTACTTCAGCCTCCCAAAGTGGTAGGATTACAGGCATGAGCCACCATGCCCAGCCCTGTCTTGCACTTTAAATGAATCTTTTATGTGTGCATGATTTTGTAACATCATGCAGCTGTCATTTAGAAGGTATTGATTGAGTTATGCAGATCTTCCGAAATTTGATGAATTTCATTATGCAATTTTTTTTCTTTTTTTAGAGACAGTCTTGCTCTGTCTCCCAGGCTGGAGTGCAATGGCACAATCATAGCTCACTGCAGCCTGGAACTCCTGGGCTCAAGAAATCCTGCTGCCTCAGCCTCCTGAGTAGCTAGGGCTACAGGTATGTGCCACCATACCCCACAATTCTTAAACTTTTTGGTAGGGACAGGGTCTTGCTATGTTGCCCAGGTTGGTCTCAAACTCCTGGCCTCAGGTGATCCTCCCACCTTGGCCTCCCAAATTGCTGGGATTACAGGTATGAGCCATTACACCTGGCTTCATTATGCAATACTGAAAAATCACAGTTGTTAATATTACTACTAATCTCATCAGAAAAATGTTTAAGTACTAAGAAGCTTGTCATGTTCATGATGGATACAAATTTTCCAAAATTCTAAATTTTGCTTGAAAGTTCAAATTTTATCATTCTCAACAAATACTGTCAGTTGTCTTTCATGGTACGACTGGCTCACTTCATTCCTTGTTGAGAAAATGTCTGTTAAATACCAGTCTAAATAACCATACTTTGTCAGTCTTTCTTTTAAGTAAAAATGGTGTTCAGTGAAAAAAACAGCTAATTTGGCCAGCGACTCACACAATCACACACGCACTTTTCCTTGAGACAAACACCATCCTTTTGTAAGCAGCAGAAGTGCTTTACGCATGCTTCTTCTTTTGTCACACAAAATATTAAAATGACAAAGGTATATACTACCATAGATTGAGAGTTAATAAGATTAATATTTTTTACTGCTCCATCAAGATCATTCAAAATGAAATGCTGCCAGGAGCACTGGCTCACACTTGTAATCCTAGCACTCTAGGAGGCCAAGGTGGGAGGATCACTCAAGGTCAGGAGTTCGAAACCAGCCTGAGAAAGAGTGAGACCCCGTCTCTACTAAACAAATAGAAAGAAATTAATTGGCCAACTAAAAACATATAGAAAAAAATTAGCTGGGCATGGTGGCACATGCCTGCAGTCCCAGCTACTTGGGAGGCTGAGGCAAGAGGATCACCTGAGCCCAGGAGTCTGAGGTTGCTGTGAGCTAGGCTAATGTAACCACACTCTAGGCTGGCATTTTTTGAGACTCTGTCTCAAAAATTAAAATAAACTAAGTGAAATGTTTTTAAATTGCAAATACATGGCAGTGAAGAATAGAATGACTACTAATACAGTTTGGTGTGTCAGGGAAGAAAAGCCTTTTTCTCTACCCTTTTAGCTTCCTTGATTGGAGGTCTACAGATTAACAAAAGACATTAACAGGAGAAAAGGCACACTACTTTTTATTAATATTTACGTGCACAAGAGTTCACAGAAAAGAACTGAAACTCAAAGAAGTACCTAGATTTGGGACTTATATACCACTTTAACAAAGGAAAGAGGGTGTGGGCTTCAGGGCTGATACATTGTGGGGAAGTGGGTAGGAAATATATGGGAGAACTAATGGAAGATAAGGGTTATTTTAGTGAGGGCTGTTAATGCAAACTCATCTTGGTTTTCACAAAGGGAAATTTATGCCCTGCTTTTGGCAAATAAGAGGAGGGCAGAGAACTCTTTCCGCATCTGTTGATTTTCAATTGCCTTCAGCTCAAAATAATCATTCTGTCATAATGGCTTATTTTGGGGTGGTATCTTGTGATCCCCTTCAGGTGCTGTTGCCTTAATCTGTGCTAAAGCAGTAACAATTTCACTTACCATTGCTTTTGAGCAATCAGGCACCTAACAGAGTGAAAGCGGCATTTAATGTCTCAGTATTACTATGAAAATAGTTTTGACCTTGCAGATTTCCTGTAAGTATCTTGGTGACCTCCAGGGTCCATGGACCATACTTTGATAACACTGCTTTTCTGTATTGCATTACTTACTTGTTCATTTTAACCAAAGAATAAGTTTAAAGCATCCCCTCCTGGCTCCCCACTGCCGAGTGTAAAGTACAAGCGCCTTGGCCCAAGATCCAAAGCCCTAAGTGACTGGCCTTTCCCTCCGTGTCTCCTGCAATCCTCACCCCAATCCTAGCGCTGGCCATGCTATGGAAGCTACCAGGGAGCCCCAGCACGGAACGCAAGGCACTGGCATGCGTTTCTGCCCTTCCATCCAGCTCCACTTTCTCCTAAGCATTCTTTAAGCCCAAGTCCCACAGTCACCTCCCCTGACTCCCCAAGACAAGGCTGGTGCTATGGTGACTGGTGAGTGACTGAGGACGTGCAGGGTGGGTGGGATGACACGCAACTAACCAAGCATCATCCTAGGGCTTAGTTTGCCATAGGATCTCTGTGTCAAAGCTAATCTGTGCAGGAGGAATGGGGGCAGCTGAGGGGACAGGGGAATCCTGCCAGGAACTCCAGAGTTCAGCACATACTGTGCCTGCCTTCCTGGTGCCAAGCTCCTGGTTCCCTCTACGCTTTGCGGGAGGGTGTTTGGGGATGGGCCTTGTGCGGGGCCACTGGGGACCCTAGGTGGGCAGGCCCAGGGCTCCTAGATAAAATATAGAAAGCTCACTTAAAATGGGATTTAAGATAAACAACAAATGATTTTTAGTATAAGCGTACCCCAAATATTGTATGGGACATACTTATACTAAAAAATAATATTTAATGTTTATCTGAAATTCAGATTTAACTGGGAGTCCTGTATTTTTGTTGGCTAAGTCTGGCAACCCTAGGCAAGCCACGACTACTGAGCCCCAAGCAAAGCAGCCCCTTTTCACACACCTTGCCACCTGCTGGCTTTCCCAGACCTAGGCCCTGCAGCCTCCACAGAAGCTCACATAGCTACCTGAAATGATGCTTTCAGTCCCAAAGCCACCCAGAGCCAGGGGACAGAGGCAAACTGTGGGGTGGGCTGGACACTGGGAATTAGGCTGTGCTTTTGTATAGCTAACTGCTCCCGCAGAAGGGGGTCTCTCTTACAGTTCACCCCGTCTGGGGGTGCCTCTGGGGACATGTCCCCTTTCCTTGGTCCACTTCTCCCCAATCCCTGCTCCCTGCCACCTACTCCTCTCTCTGACCTTCCTTGTTTGGTGTTTCTGCAGTCCCTCCCCCCAGGACTGACCGCCACTCCCCACAGAGACTGGTACCCAGCCTTAGCCCCGCAGAGGCCCCTGGCTGCCTGGCATTCCTCTGGTGGGTGGGCTCTGCCCCAGGTGGGGGACAAGTTCTGCCTCCCAGCCAAGGGTTCTTGAACAGCCACAGCTACCCAGACTTTTCTCCTTTTAAAGTCCTGAGGGCGCGGTGGCTCACGCCTGTAATCCTAGCTCTCTGGGATGCCCAGGCGGCGGATTGCTTGAGGTCAGGAGTTCGAAACCAGCCTGAGCAAGAGCAAGACCCCATCTCTACTATAAATAGAAAGAAATTAATTGGACAACTAATATACATATAGAAAAAATTAGCCAGGCATGGTGGTGCATGCCTGTAGTCCCAGCTGCTCGGGAGGCTGAGGCAAGAGGATCGCTTGAGCCCAGGAGTTTGAGGTTGCTGTGAGCTAGGCTGACGCCATGACACTCACTCTAGCCTGGGCAACAAAGCGAGACTCTGTCTCAAAAAAAATAAAGTCCTAGCCGGGCACAGTGGCTCACGCCTGTAATCCTAGCACTCTGGGAGGCTGAGGCGGGCAGATTGCTCGAGATCAGGAGTTCGAAACCAGCCTGAGCAAGAGCAAGACCCCGTCTCTACTATAAATAGAAAGAAATTAATTGGCCAACTAATATATATAGAAAATTAGCCGGGCATGGTGGCGCATGCCTGTAGTCCCAGCTACTCGGGAGGCTGAAGCAGAAGGATTGCTTGAGCCCAGGAGTTTGAGGTTGCTGTGAGCTAGGCTGACGCCACGGCACTCACTCTAGCCTGGTCAACAAGTGAGACTCTGTCTCAAAATAAATAAATAAATAAAGTCCTGAGGGCAACTCTCCTTCCCTGTGGGAGGCCCAGAGGCCCCAGAGTGGGGTGTGTATCCTCCAGCTAGCTTGAGACCCTCACTCTACTCCATTCACATGACTTGACCTTCGTCCCTGGGGGGAGAACAGTCCCCCCTTATCATGCCAAAGGCACCTTTCCCTCCTTCCAGGCTGGTGTTCCCAGCTTCCCCCCAGAAACTGAAAATACCTCCTGCTGAACCATCTCGTGCAATGGCTCAAATCTGCCCTCTCTGCCCCTCTGCTTTCCCCTCTGAGAAGTGGGCACAGGGGAAGAGCTTCGGATGAGGCACCCCTGACTACAGGCCAGTCCCTTGGAGGGGCTAGGGAGAGACAGGCCTGAGACCCAGGTCAACCCGCCCCCAGGCCACGAAGTCAGCCATGAACGTCTCACTGCTGGGCACCGGTCGGGGGAAACGGTGACCATCAATGGCGCATTCACCCCTGTGGCGGCAGGGAGGGTGTGTTCCAGGAGGGGTCCCGTGTGCTCCCAGGGCGGTAACAGGAGAACTGGGCTTCGCCTGAGGCCGTGCGGTTTTTGTTGCCGGGTGTGGGGAAGTGGGCAGAGGCTGCAGGGCCCTCCCTTCCAGCCCGACGCTTTCCATTCACGGATGAAGAAACTGATGCCCCGAAGAGGTGACTTGCCCAAGATGGCACAGTGATCTAGTCGAGCCTAGAACCCAGGTCTCTGGGCTCTCTTTCAGGAAGAGTGGCCTCGTGGTCATGTGGCAGATTCTTCCCCTGCTCCTGCAGGGACAATGTGGGGCTTCTTGATGAGTCTTGTGCAGGAAATAACTCTCAGGCTCATTCAAGCATTTCTCTCTCTTTGGATTACGTGGTGTGACCCTGGCCTGTGCCCCAGTTGCCACTGCTTGGATTTGCAAGGTCAGTGCTCACAGACTGGCTGGATGGGTCCCAGCTGGATGCTTTCTGGTTTACACGGAATAAGCACCCACAGCCATAGGTATGGGTACCCTGATCTGAGTGGCACAAGACTGCCACTGTCCCTGTCATTTGTAGGGCCTGGAGCAAAGAGTACATATGGAGACTCCTACCTGTGCCTGGCTCCTCCCTCTTCTATGGCAGATGACATATTTCAACAATGGCCTCACAATATATCCCAATCCCTATATTTTCTTACAATGTACTTGCACACTTTTCCCATTGAGGGTCTATGGGACTAATATGGGCAGGTTTTTGACTACAGCAGAAATGCTGCTGCTTTGTGACTTCTGTGACAGGATCAGAAAAGAAGACGTAGCTTCTGCCTGACTCTGTTGGGTGCCCTTGCTTTGGGCGCAGCTGCCATGCCAGGAGAAAGCCCAGGCCACCCAGACGCCAGCCTAGGTACAGGTGCTCGGCCCGCAGCCAGCATCTGAGTGAGGAACTTCAGAATTGACTTTAGCCCTAGCCACCTTCTGATACCAACCACATAAGGGACCCCAAAAGAGAATTTCCCAGCTGAGCTGGTCAGCCCCCAGAATCATGAGGCTGAGTAATGAAATGATTGTTGTTTCTCTAGAGACAGGGTCTCCCTTGTGTTGCCCAGGCTGCAATGCAGTGGTTTTCACAGGTGCTGCCATAGCTCACTGCAGCCTCCAACTGCTGGGCCCAAGTGATCCTCCTGCCTCAGCTTCCAGAGTAGCTGGGACTACAGATGCACAGCACCACGCCTGGCTACATCCATCATCTCTTGATCCTCACCTAGCCCTGCCCTACTGGGCTTACTACCTTCATTGCACAGATGAAAACACTGAGATCACGGAAAGTAAGTGACATCCCAGGTCACCAGCATAGCATCTTAATCCAAGGCCAGGTCCTCTCCGTTATACCACACTGCTTCAAAGGCTCTCCTGGACTCAAGGACACTTGATTGAGCATTTCTTAGGAATATAGCCTCCTTACATTTACTTAAAAACAACATCAAAGTTAAATCAGCTTTAGCCTAAATGGGGAGCCCCAGGGAGCCTGAAATAGGAGAGCCTGGCCTTGAACCTGGGGGAGGAGACCAGAGCTCAGAGGGCTGAAGGCATCCAGCTGTCCAGCTGCCTCCAGCCAGGAGTCCATTCCTATTGGAAGTCACCAAACCAAGCCCAGGGGAGCCTCATCTATCTTTTTCTTCCCCATCAAAGGATCTTTATCAGCTGCCCAGTCTTTACACCCTGCCATCCACACCAGGACTCTCCTTTAAAACAGTTTGGCCTTCAGAGAGGCATCTCCTTATCTCTCTGTTGTGTTCTGTGTTGGCTTCCTGGCGGTTATCAGGAAGCCTTTGCTTTCTCTGTCTGTCCTTATCTCCCTGTTGGATTTCAAAGCTGCCCTCTCAGCTGCTCACAGCCTGAGCTGTGTCTGCACCCACAGAGACCAAGAGTTGGAGGGGGAGGGGCCGAGACTGGGCTGGGCCAGAGCCTGCCCTTGCAGCCAGGCCTCCCTAGCGCCCATTCTCAATGCCCAGAACCTGCCAGGGAGTGCTGTCCTGCCTCAGCTCTCATCAAAGCTGGATGGGTGTCACTTTGACTTCTCCAGGGATATAGAACATCAAGAAGGAGGCCTTGGCCGGGCGCGGTGGCTCACACCTGTAATCCTAGCACTCTGAAAGGCCAAGGCGGGCAGATTTCTCAAGGTCAGGAGTTCGAAACCAGCCTGAGCAAGAATGAGACCCCGTCTCTACTAAAAAAATAGAAAGAAATTAATTGGCCAACTAAAAATATATAGAAAACATGAGCCGGGCATGGTGGCACATGCCTGTAGTCCCAGCTACTCAGGAGGCTGAGGCAGAAGGATTGCTTGAGCCCAGGAGTTTGAGGTTGCTGTGAGCTAGGCTGATGCCACGGCACTCTAGCCTGAGTAACAGAGTGAGACTCTGTCGTAAAAAAAAAAAAAAAAAAAAAAAGAAGGAGGCCTTATGGAGGCAAGATCTGGGGGTTCATTTTTTTAATTAGGGAAACTAGGCTGGGCCTGGTGGCTAACGCCTATAATCCCAGCACTTTGAGAGGCCAAAGTGGGAGGATTGCATGAGACCAGGAGTTCAAGACCAGCTTGGGCAACATAGTGAGACTCTGTCTCCACAAAAAAATAAAAAAAATTAGCCGGGTGTCGTGACACACACCTGTAGTCCCCTCAGAAGGCTGAGGCAGGAGGATAGCTGAAGCCCAGGAGTTTGAGTTTGCAGTGAGCTATGAAGATGCCACTGCACTCTAGCCCAGGTGACAGAGAGAGACTATGCTGTCTCAAAAAAAAAAAAAAAAAAAAAAATTAGGGAAACCAACAACATTGGGTTCTCACTTCACCTTTGTATGTTTATTTGTTTGCCAACTACAATACACAAAGCAACTTCTATTTCTTTTTCTTTTTTTAAAAAGGACAGTAACTCCTAGTGAGTAGGAAGGTTATGATGTAAGATTAAAACAATTGTGTTCCCTAACTCCCAGCCCCGCCCCCGCCAAGAAAGGGCAGTTGGCGACCTCACATGACCCCCAAGGCTTGGGAAAGCCTGTCTGGGCTGCATCAGCCCCTGGGGAGATAGTAAGACCCAGATCTGGGTGACAGACACACTTATAACTTTAACTCAAACTGTACAAAAATAATTTATGTAACCAAAACGTTTATATCCCCATAATACTCACAGATTAAAAAAAAAAAAAAAGACCCAGATCTGAGGAAAGGGGGCTCCTGGAATCCACAGAGCTGCCAGGGCCTTGCACACCATGCTTTCCCCTCCTCTTCCCCTGGCACACTCGTACTCACACTCAACCTTCACACTCAGCTGAGGCGTCTCCTCCTTCTAGCAGGGCTGGCTTCATAGGGTGAGAGCTGTGGGGTCACACAGAGCCCTGTGCTAAAAAGGGCCCCATGCTTGGTTTAATGCTCTGCTATTGCCATCTTGAAACCTAAAATCTGAGCAAGGGGCCTTTTTCATTTTCCACTGAAAGTGGATTTTTCATTTTCCACTGGGCCATACAAATAATGTAGCAGGTACTGCCTCCATAACATCTTTCTAATGTTAGCCCTTAACCTAAGCTGAATCTGGTGCCTCACTGGGGCTCATAGATCCCCTGCACTCACTCCCCTCCCTACCAGCCCTGACCACACTAAACTGTGAGACTTTACTCATTTATCTCCCCTCTAGAGTCTGGGCCCATTGAAGGCTGGGGCAGAGTCCACTTGTACCTGCACAGAACTTAGCACATAGCAGGTACTCACTAAATGTGTGTTGAAATGAACAGTCCAGATGGGGGAAGGCCTGGCCCAGCTTCCTACATGATCCTGCCAGAGCTGGACTCCAAACCATTTCTCTTGCTTTAGGGCCAAAACAATCTTCCCTGTCCTCTCACTCTCCTGACCAGTGGCTGAAAGCCAAAACCAACCCAGACCAAAGCCAAATATAAGTTGTTTTTCTGACCTAGGACCCAAATTAATACATTTTGTTTTCCCCAAAGGTACTCTGCCATTTTCTAGAACAGTTCAAGCCAACTAACCCAGAAATTCTAACACCCAAGGAGGACTGGGGGCCCTGCTGGGTCACAAGGGGCTCAAACTGGGTCTAGAGGCAAGAACTGGTGAGCTGTGGGCTGTCCACACTCATGTGTGTGTGGTTGGGGGTGGAGTGGGAATGCTGAGGCTGGATTTTACAGGGGCCAGAAAAGGAACAGTATGACTTACACCAGTTCTGCCAAATCTACTATGTGACCCCTTACAGCCTTTCATTCATTCATTCATCTATTCAAGCAGAAAATGCGATGGTGAGGAAGACAGATAAGGTTCCAGTCTTTATGATGTTTATGTTCTAATTCTCTTTGGAATCAGAGTCCATCAGTAATACGGGAGGGAGGGGTGCGGGGGTACAAGCCAAAGGTGCCCACCTGGCTCCCTGTGCCAAGAAGACTCCACAGAAGCACCCTCTGGGATTTTGCTGTTGGTAATGGCAGCCCCCTCCTTGTCTCTGGGACCCAGGTCCAAGACTAGAAGCTGGTTAAGGCCAGTGGTTGATGTACGTACGCAGCAGGCAACACTGTGCTGTGTTCTGAACTGCCATCTCCGAACCTCCCCAAGGCTCCTCACTTCTCTTCTCCCTCAGCTGAGCTGTCCCCCGGCAGGCTCTGGACCCCATCTGACCAGTTGCTACTGGAGACCGGACCCATAGCCACCAGGAGGTGTGTGAGGCCCAGTAGGCCACCACTCCCAACAAATACTTCTACAGCACCCTCTGGGCTGTGTCCAGCACCAGAAGGAAAAGGCGCCGGCCCGCCTGCTAGAAGTCTGGGCTCCACTGTGGGCGTCCGGGAAGAGCCGTCAAAGGAACGAATGGCCAGGCCTGCGCAGACTCTAACTTCTGGGCAATCTGGAGTGTGGGCACAGATACCAGTGCTTCGCTGTTCAGAAAGGGGAGCATTCAGGAATCTGGGGAGCGGCAAAAATAAAACGTTTCAATTCTCTAAATTCGAAAATGGAAAAAAAACGTTTTGAGACCCAGTCCCAAGCCAGGAACAAGTCCTACAGACCGATTTTCAGCCGGGCCCAATCAATCACTGACAACGTTACTTCAGTGTCCTGAGAGCCCACCAATCAGCAAAGGTCTTACTCCAGCGGCGCTTCCGAAAGCTAGCCAATCCCTAAACGCCAAGGCTGATAGCAAATCTGCAGACAGTCTGGCTGCTGAAAACCAGCCAATTGCTGAAGGCCGTGCTTTCCATCCCTGTGTAAGATCAGCCGTGGGTTGCTTGGAGTCTGTGGTTTTTGGTAAGCAAAGTTCGCCTTATTTCCTGCTAGTATTTTTTTTTTTTTACTTTTTTTTTTTTTTTTTTTTAATCTTCCTCTTCTACTGGACTTTTTTTCTTTTTTTACTTTTTTTTTTTTTCCTGCTAGTATTTTGAATTCAGCTTCACTGTCTCCGATATACACCCTGAACGCGTCCCAGAGGCCGTGGTTCTGCGCGCCTCCCACACACACCCAGGCTGGGGTGCGCTCCTTGGGGCCTCTGGCCACAGCCACCCCACTGGTTTCAGGACCTTCTGGCTACTTCTCCAAAACCGTGCCCTCTTCTTTTTTCCTGTGGTATTCCGAGAACTGGGGCGGGAGGCTGTGGATAAGGAGACTGGACGGAGGGGGTTTCTCCAGAAAGTCTTCTGTGGGGCCCACAGGCGAGGGGGAGAGGCTCAGTCTAAGGGAGATCCACTGAGGGGGAGACACAGCCCTGCTCTCCAAGTGCCAGCCTGACAGGGACACTGCTTGGTGGGGGCACATTCCATGACATCACATCTGATTGGGGTGATATAGTCAGATGGGGAGGCAGGACACCTAAGAGCACCCAGAAAAACAAGTGGAGATCCCAGACCACATAGGGTCAGGTGTATCTTTTGGGGCACATATTAAATACTGAGGTGGGGTGGGGGTGGGCATGGGGGGGAGTCAGGAAGTGAAGCTTGAGCACCAGAGTGCCTTGCCCAGCCATGCCACATTACTTCCCAGCACCTTGGGTTGGAGAAGGACAACATGGCTCACCCCTCTCTGTCTTCTCCTAGTCCTGTTCCCCAATGTCCTACAGGCCAAGCCTCGAATGAGGTGAGCCCAAGGCAGGAGATCCTTTCAGTAGAGAGCTCCTGTGAGTTTCTTGGGAGAGGAGGCCTAGGTTGGCCGAAGCAATAAACTGAATTAGCCTGCTGTGAGGATTCTAGATCCTCTGCCTGCCTTGCCCTGCTGCGCCTCCCCACGAACACCTGTCTCCACACCTCCCCTGCCCATCAGAGTCTCAGTTTTCTCTTTGTGCAGTGGATGCAGCACCCACCCAGGCCCCCTCCCTGCAGTCTGACTACAGGTGCTCTGTCTTTGGCCTCCCCACTGCCACCCTCCCCCCATGCAAACCTCAAAGAAGCATAGCATTTTACCTGTGTTTGCCTGATGGCTCCTCTCTCAGTTTGAAGCCAGCCAGGAGCTCTTGGGTCCTGGTTCCAAGGAGTTCTACTCCTGCCTACTTAGAAGGACTAGGTTCCTCAGTCCTTCTTAGGTCAGGCAGGGTCTAGGCTGAGGCAAGCAAGGTGCCTGGGGCAAAAGAACTTTAGGGAGGCCCTCTCCCAAGGTGGAAGATCACTTGAGCTCAGGAGTTCTGAGACCAGCCTGAGCAAAAGTGAGACCCCATCTCTACTGAAAAAAATAGAAAAAATTAGCCAGGTGTGGTGGTGGGTGCCTGTAGTCCCAGTTACTTGGGAGGCTGAGGCAGGAGGATACTTGAGCCGAGGAATTGGAGGTTGCCATGAGCTAAGCTGACATCATGGCAGTCTAGCCGAGGTGGCAGAGTGAGACTCTGTCAATAACTAACTAACCAAATAAATAACAGTGCTACATAATTGTACTGTGAAAGTAAACACTATTGAAATGAATGAAAAGGTAGACATTCTCAATATAAAAAATAAAATAAAAAAAAAAGGAGGCCCTCTCTCTCAGGTCCACTTGTAGGTAGGGCCTTGTGGGTAAGTGCCTCCTTAAATTGTGCACCCTAGTTGCCTCATTTGCCTCACCCCACCCCCCAGCTGAGCCCTGACCCTGCTTGGGTGTGTTTTGGCCTCTAAAGTCTGAAATCTCATCAAATAATGCCCTAAAAGCTTTTGGTCCCAGAGTCCTTGAGTTGGCCTGGGCAGCTGGGTGCCTGTCCTCCTCACCTCCTGCCCTGGGCCCTGGGCCCTGTTGGGAGGGGAAGCTAGAAGAGGTGAGGTCAATATAAGGATGGCAGACCCCCACCCCTAGGAACTGAAAACCATGTTAAAGGAACCTTAGAGTGGTCTGCCTGCAGGGAGAACCAAGCAGGCTAGGCTGTGACTGGGACCAAATGTTGATTCAAAACCCAGAACCCTGAGCTGAACTTGACCTAACCATGGCCTACCTGTTAGGTCCAGAGCTGAGAGGGAGACACACAAAGCCCCAGGTGCAAATTGGTGTTTATTTGAACATCTGGGTGCAGATGGGTGGAGGCTGAAAAGAGTGTCCACACGAGGAAGGGGAGAGCCTTAGGTGTTATAGAGGGTTTTCTGGGGGGAGTGAGCAATGGGACAGAACAGCCACTGTAATGAATTCTTACCAAACTGCTGGTTCCTGGGACCCCTGTGTCGGCCACTTTCTGCAGCTCCAGCATCATCCTTATCAGGAGGGGTAAGGAATGCAAGTTCCCCTCTTGCATTCTATTCCTTCATCTCCCTAGGGGTTTGGCAAAGGTTATGTAGCTAATACCACCCTGGGGATTACCTGTCTCTTCCAGGAGAGGTCTGAATGGCTCTGGGAAATGCCAGGCTAATGCAGCAGCTCTAAACCCCAGGTTTCTGATAGGAATTAGCTGTGAAAGGGGAGTTGTTCCTGCTTTATGGGCTATTGTGCACACCAAGAGAGACAGGGCAGGAATGGACCCCATCTGTGTTTGTTGGGGGTGGGGGTTGTGAACTAGAATAAAATCTAAGTCCCCCTCCAGCTGACTGAATGGACCCCCTCTTGCCAAGCGGACCCCAGAAATATCCTAAAGCTGAGTTACTGGCTGTGAGAAGGGAGGTCAGACATGCCAAGTCATGCCCCCTCCCTTCTTGGAGATATCCTTTGTAATTTACTAAAAGGCCTAAGGCTATGCAAGAAAAAGCTTAAAGCACACCTGCAGGTAATCAATTTACTTAACAGATCACTTGAGTCTGAGTGTATGTCCTGTATATGTCAGATGACTTGTCTCTGATTAATAGACTTCCTTATCTTAACTTAAACATTCCAAGCCTTTAGACAAAGGTTCATTTCTTTAACCAATTACAAATGAAAGAATCTTTAAACCCACCTTTAACCTGTAATGCCCCTCTTAGACATGTCCTCAATGTACATCTTCCATGTGTTGATTTATGACTTTATGTGTAATTCCTGTCTCTCTGAAATGTATAAAACCAAACCAAATGTATGTAACCCAAACACGGCAACACCACTTGCTCAAGGCTTCTTGGGCATGGCTCTCCGGGCCATGGTCGCACATATTCAGCTTAGAATAAACCTCTTTAAATTATTTTACAGAGTTTGGGTTCTTTTCTATTGACAGGGCAGTAAGGGTGTCTCTCTCATCTCCATACCCAAGTGTCAGAACCTGATGGGGCACTGGGGCGAGCTCCCTTGTCTCGGCCATCCCAGCGTGCCCTGGGTCTTCTCTTCACACCCCTTTGCACTCTGCAGACAGCCTGAGCCCTCAGGTGTCCCGGCCAGCAGGACCTTTTGTTACTCGAGGGGGGGGGGGCGAGGGGGACCGTGCCTGAAAGAGATGGGCGAGAGAAAGGAACGAGACCAAGCAAATGGTTGTCAAGGTCTGCTTTACTAGGATTTTTAGTAGGTTTTATATACAGAAACAAGGAAGTAGAAACAGAAAAATCGAGTGGGGGGATGATGAGGCTTGGGTGTGGGCCAGTCAGCCCCAATCAGCATCTTATTGGCATCGGAAGCTGTTTGTGATTGATCACTCAACCCCAACCTGGCAGGGGGTCGGGAACAATTGCAGGTAGCATGCCCTGGAGCAAGCACGTCATGGAATGCATTCTTCTCGGAACTTCTCGGAGCTGGAGGGCTGGGTGCTATTTTCGTCTTAGGCTATTTTACCAGGCGAGGCCGGTGCGTAGGACAAGTCGTTGGGATGTGGAGGGTCTTAGTCTCCAACACTCAGGCATCCCTCCTGCTTTCAGAACTCTTCCTGAGCCTGGAGCCTCCTATTGTGATATTTTTCTAATTTGGTCTTGGGGAGACCCAAGTGGGGATACCCAACTCTGGTGAGTTGCCATAAACCGAGATGGCCACTGTCTAAGAGATCCCTGGTGGGGGGAGTTAGGTTTGGGTGTGAGTGTCAGGTGGGACGTGGGAGGCAGCACAGCCAAACACATGGAACAAAGAAGCAGTTTGTTCCTTGCAGATCCACGAGAGAAGAGGGGTGCGTGCAGGGCCAGGGGGCATCCAGAGACAGCAGAGTGCACAAGCAGCAGGTGGAGAATGAGAGAGTGGACCTTTATGGGATCTAGGCAGTTACCCAAGCAGGTCTCCCACGGGGAGTTCTAATTGGTGGGTTTGGAGCAAGCGGGTCGCGCAGTGACTGAGAGGGGTCACCGTCCATGTCCGCACAGTCCCTGCGGGGGTGGAGTCAGCGGCATCAGCCCGGCTTGCTGTGTCTAGCTGTCCCGTGGCGGGTGGTCACCAGGAGGCGGGTGTATAAGGCAGGGACATGGATGCCACGTGAGGAGCTGGGAGGAGGGAGAGCGGGGAACTGTGGGGGGCTGCGCCCCGCTGCTGGTGCCAGAGTCCGCTGCTCTTCGGCGTGGATGCCGAGGCAACAGAAACGCGCAGGACTTCACCGCCTTCCGTCTGTGCCCGGGTGCGGTCTGTGGTCCGCGGGCAGTGTTTTCCTGAGTCTAGTAGAAGGAGGGTGTGCCTCTGCTCACGGCCTCTTCTGGGGTTGGGTGGCGTTGGTGGCGTAAGCCTGTGAGGGTGGAATGGGGGTAAACCAAGTGCAGGGAGAGCATCCCCCTATGTCTGGGGGGTGCCGACTGGAGCTAGGATGTGTGTTTGTGGGGTGGTGCTTCCCAGTTACTCCAGATTGGGCCCTGCATCCCATTCCCTGCGTGTCCAGGAGGCCTGCGCTGTCTGACCCCCGCCCTTGCCCTGGCAGGCGGGGCATTGCTTTCAGGAGGTATTCCTCACCTTTGTTTGGGAAAGGAAAAAACAAAGACAGCATAGCTGGCTGGTGGCACTGAGCCTCAGCTCCCAGCGTGGGGAGTGATCCCAAACTGGCTGCCTCTCACATCTTTCCTCCCACCTCCCCCAGGGCTGGGGAAGCCCCAGTAGGATGAGACTCAGCTTCCACCCAACACTTAGGAGATTTCTGACAGGCAGACCTCTAGCCTTGGCTTGCATCCTTCCAGTGATGAGGAGCTCACTGCCCCAGCCCCAGAGTTATTAGGTGATTAATAAAAAGAGAACAGTCTTTGGAGGTGGGGCTGAGAGGCAGTGGCCTGGGTAAGCTGAAGGACTTGATCATAAGCCAGAACTGGTAGAACAGATGTCACACCATTGAGCCCCCACCTGTGACAGTGTCTGGGGCCAGTCAGCTAACGGGATAAGTTCCAGGGAGGCAGATTTCAGCTCAACAGGAAGAGAGACTTCCTCTAGCCAGAGCTAGGGGCCAGTGATGAGGCGTCTGGGAGAGCTGATGAGTCCCCTGCCATTGGGGATTACAGCTAGAGAGTAGCCCATGATCAGGGCCCCCAGGGCTTCAGTAAGGTCCCAGACTGAAGGGATAGGATCTTACCTACTCTAAAAGGATGGCCAGGAAGAGTGTCCCTTCCCACAATCTCAGCTGGCCTGTCTGCAAAGGCCAGTGGGATGGGGAGGTGGCCTTGGGTGTTCCCCGCACATACCCCACTCAGGAACAGGCCTCCCCTCTGGGCACCAGTGGTCTTCCCTTGGCTTCGTCCCTCAGCCCTTCTGCTTTCTCAGCCCATCGCCTGACTCAGCTCATTGTCACAGCCAGGAGAAGTCAGGACTCAGGTCTACAGGCCGTCTGTGCCCAGCATGAGACCGGACACCCCCTCAGACAGTCAGGGCTGGGCTTTGCCTCGCTCTAGTGCCTCTTGGCCCCAGGTAAGTGAGGGGTGGCCTTTCTCAGGGCCCTGACATGCTGCTGGGGTATCTGATGTCTGACAAACGGGCCTTCCCCTCCCCAGGGAGAACTGCTTTGTAACCAGGCTCAAGAAGGCTGAGGCTGCTGTCACAGACGGCTGATAGGGAACCAGAGTCTGGTGACACTGCACAGGGGAGTGGATCTTCCTGAGTCCCAGGGCCCTATAGGTCTGCCTACTATGGGTGTGAGGCCACAGGGGCCTATTCAAATGAGATACAAATCACCCTTGCAGTGCCCCAGCCAGTCCTGGCCCCTCCTCCCTCTTCACCTGCCTGATGGCCCAGGGAAGCCAGGTCTGAACAGTCCCAGAGTGAGCAGGGAGCAGAGTCAGGCTCCCGCCCCCAGGAGTTCCTTCCTTCTCGAAGCCTCAGTTTCCTCACTTTAACCGTCTTTATGAGCTTGTCTCAGTGCACTGAGGTCTAGGAGGCTGTCCTGCCAGGCCTGGGGGTGCAGGTGAGGTGGGGGTGGGGAGGTCTTGGAGGCCAGAGTATAGCAGAGGTAAAGGCCTGAAAAAGGGCAAAATGTACCACAGGCTATCTCTTTAAACCCTCCCCCCACTCTTTGTGGGAATTAAAACCTGCATTCCTGCCCCAGGCCAGTAAGCAGAAGGGCAGAGGACTGTTCCTTGTTCTTTGTTTTCTAGTATCTTAAACCACAGGGGATGGCTCAACTGAGTCATCCAAGCAAAGGCCATGGGATCATCTTCACCAACCAAGACCACCAACCACAGTTAAATACCATTAGCCCAAAGCTGAACCCCCCCTTAAAAGCTCTGTATTTCTGCTTAAATGGGATGATGGTTCTTTAAGATGAGAGTCTGCCCTTCTCCTCATTTGCCAGCAAATTCATAAACTTCTCTTTCTTTTTCCTCAAACCATTTATCCTCATTCTTCGTTCAGCCTTGGGGGCAAGTTCCAAACTTTCACAAGTACCAAACTTTCGGGAACAAAAGAAATGAGAAAGCAGTCTCAGCCCTGGAGCCTGACATTAGCCATGTGGCTGTCAGCCACCAGCCCAAAGGTGACAGATTCTATTTTAATAAAATAGAATGAAGTGTATCTGCTTTTTATTCTCACCATGTGCTGGTAATTCTAAATAATGTCAATGATAAAATACTCATCTCTGAAAAAGTCTTTTATTGGTCAAAGTTCTAAACGATTGCTATGATTACTGTTGGATTTTAATAATACATTTAAAAAGCTTCAAATTAGCACCTTTATTGCTTATTCTTTAATAAGCATTGGGTTCTACACGAAAGTCAATTTAGAGAGTTCCCTATTGCCACACAGAGACTGAACTGCAGGCAGGCGCTTCGTTTGTGACACCTAACCAGTCTCTCCTTCACTCTAGCTGCAATTCTCGTCTCCGGTTCCTGTGGTATACATGCCCGTGTTTAAACAATGGATTCTAAATATGTAATAAGAGCACAGTGATTATAAAGACAAAGAAACAGATCCTTAGGTCCTTGAATTCTGTCACTCTATGTGACAGCTTGGAGGTTTTATTTGGTTTTAAAATTGAAATAGTTGAATAGTAGGAGGTATAATTTTTTTGTTTTGATGAATGCAAATTTTAGTTCATTATTGTCTTAGTCTGTTCCTGCTGCTAAAACAAAATTACCTTAGACTGGGTAATTTATAAGCAACAGAAATTTACTGCTCACAGTTCTGGAGGCTGGGAAGCCCAAGAGCAAGGCACCAGCAGATACGGTGACTGCTGAGGGCTCACTGTCTGCTTTATAGGTGGCGCCTTCCCGCTGCATCTTCACACGGCATGGTAAGGGACAAACATGCTCCCGCAGGCCCTTTCATAAAGGCACTAGTCCCATTGATGAGGGCAGAGCCCTCATGATCTAATCACCTCCCAAAGGCCCCACCTCCTCATACCATTTACTTGGGGATTAGGTTTCAACATATGAATTTTGGGGACACAAATGAATTTGGGGGACACATTCAGACCACAGCAATTATGAAATGTATTTGTTTCATTTCTTGATCTGTACTGTGTATCATGTGGAGGAGGGAAATGAATGTGCTTTGTATGCCATTGGCTTGTTTAACTCTGCAGAAGGGGACCTTGATCCCATGGGGATGGCTGGGGAAGTGGCCAGAGGGATGGACTGGGCTGGACCCCTGATTTCCTGGGCTTCTCAGCCTAACTGCAGTCTTCCCTGACCCCCACCCCAGCTCAATCCATCTAGGGATGAGGTTCCCCAGAGGTAGCCTGCAGCCACCCCCTTGCATTGGGTGGGAGGGGCAGGCGAGGTGGAATGGCTGTAGCTTAGCCCTGAGCACAGCCTGATAAGGAGCAGAGGCCCCAAGTATGCCAGGTGCCCAGCAGCCTGATCCTGCCCTCTTCCATCCTACCCTGCCCTCCCCGCTGTACTGATAGAAGGGGTGCAAAATATACCTCTCTGGCATAAGGATTAGTTTGAACTGAAGACATTTGAGAATCAACAGATGCAGCAAGAGGCTTTTTTCTGAACTACTTTTATCTTCTAAAAGCAGAGCCTTCCAAAAGAATTCAAATGTCATAAATCCCCTCCCTAGAGTTTGGGAGTTTCCCAAGCAGGGAAGATTGATTCATTTTATGAGACTAGAAGAGAAATTACACCAAGATAAGAAGTCACTTAAACAAACATTGTCACAAACTATCGTATCTCCCATCTATTCTAAGGGCCTATTTCCATTTATCTTTCCTAAAAGTCATTTGTTTTCCCAAAAGTGCCCTTTCTCTCCATTCCTTCCCCATTAAGATTTTATATCAGCCCTAAATTCTAAACCACTTTTTTGAACCACATTTTCTGTGAGCTCCTGCTTTTGTTTATGAATAAACTTTGTGTTTTTGCCTGTTAATATTTTGGCAGTTTAATTCACAAACACCCAAGCTCTGAACCTAAGTGTGTAGAGGAGAAGTTTTTCTTTTCAACATGATAATAATAAAAATAATAGTAGATAAACTTTATTGAGCATGTACCATATGTCAGGCCCTCTTCTAAACCTGTATATATATATATTATCTAATCTAGTCTTCCCAACAACTCTTTGAGGTCAGTACTGTTATTTAAAAATGCAAAAATTAAGGCATAAAGAGATTAAATGGGCAAGGTGGCTCACGCCCGCCTGTAATCCTAGCACTCTGGGAGGCCGAGGCGGGTGGATTGCTCAAGGTCAGGAGTTCAAAACCAGTCTGAGCAAGAGCGAGACCCCATCTCTACTATAAATAGAAAGAAATTAATTGGCTAACTAATATATATAGAAAAAATTAGCTGGGCATGGTGGCGCATGCCTGTAGTCCCAGCTACTCAGGAGGCTGAGGCAGTAGGATTGCTTGAGCCCAGGAGTTTGAGGTTGCTGTGAGCTAGGCTGACGCCATGGCACTCACTCTAGCATGGTCAATAAAGCAAGACTCTGTCTCAAAAAAAAAGAGGTTAAGCGACTTGCCCAAGGCATGAAGAATAAGTGGTAGAACCAGAATTTGAACCTGGTCATTCCCAGAATTTAAGGTGTTGAGTTTGAGAGAGGCCACAGGTGCTGAGTTCTGCTTCTGGCTCTGCCCCCACTGGCTGTGTAATATTGGGCCTCAGTTTCCCTGTCTTCCAAGTGGGGTGGTAAGGTCCCTCTTGGCTCTGATAGTCCTCAACCACAAAGTAGTGGGGCTGGCAAGGACACTAACTTGAGTGTGGTCTGTCTACATGGTCAGCAGAGGGAAGTCATGCTACAGGAAGCCTTTGCTACAGAGCGAGGGGCTCTGGACTGAAGGCCCGAGACTGCCCAGCTCTGGCTGCTCTGCCCAGCTCTGCTGGTGCCTTGCTATGGGCCTTTGGGCCAGTTGCCTGTCCTCTCTGACAGCGCCTGCATGTCTCATCTACTCGGTCCTCAGGCTATAAGATCAGAGGAGAGGACAGAAACTACATAGAGTGTACCCACAGTGCAAAGGGTGTGACTGTGTGAATTGTGACTCTCAAGTTCCAGTGATACAGTGACCACAGCACCAACATATGAGCGCTGCCTACTTTAGCTATCTATCAGGATGGTACCTAGATTCGAGGGGGTTGTGCAGCCAGCATATGCACTGATCCTATCAAGGTGAACACTTAAAGTTTAGCTGATTTGCATATAGCCAACCATAGTGAACAAATGGATGGCAATATCCCCAGGGAACCCATGGCATAATTCATAATATATCAATATAATATTTATATATAATATTTTATCATTCATATGTAATATATAATACATATTATGTATATATCAATATTATATATAACATGTCTTTGTCTTGGCTTGCTGGCACAGAGTTCCTAAAACCCTTAGAATTTCCTGAGTGATAGATGTGTCTTTTATTATTCATAATGAGCCCGTTTATTATACCTGAGTTTATGCTAATGAGGTAACTCAGCCTACACATGTGATTGGACAGTGAGAACAAGGAATGGGCCTGGAAATTGGATTATAAAAACTCTTGAGGATGGCATGGTGGCATACGCCTGTAAATCCTAGAACCCTGGGAGCCCCAGGAGTTTGAGGTTGCTGTGAGATATGACGATGCCACTGCACTCTAGCTAGGACAACAGAACAAAACTCTGTTTCAAAAAAAAGAAAAAAACTCTTGGAAATGAGTTTCACTTCCAGGTTGGTGAACACTTCAAAGTGCCGGGGTTGGTACCCCGCACATCCTCCCCGCATCACTCCTGTTAGTTGTTCCTTTACATACTTTATAATAAACCTGTAAATGCACATAGCATTTTCCTGAGTTCTATGAGTCATTCTAGCAAATTATGGAACCTGAGGCAGGGTTTGTAGGAGCCCACACACACACACATATATATATACACACACACACATATATATATATATACACACACACACACACATATATATATATATATATATATATATATATATATATATATATATATATATAATTAGCCGGGCATGGTGGTGCATGCCTGTAGTCCCAGCTACTCGAGAGGCTGAGGCAGAAGGATAACTTGAGCCCAGGAGTTGGAGGTTGCTATGAGCGAGGCTGACGCCATGGCACCCTAGCCCTGGCAACAGAGTGAGACTCAGTCTCAAAAAATAAAATAAAATAAGGCCGGGCGCTGTGGCTCACGCCTGTAATCCTAGCTCTTGGGAGGCCGAGGCGGGCGGATTACTCAAGGTCAGGAGTTCAAAACCAGCCTGAGCAAGAGCGAGACCCCGTCTCTACTATAAATAGAAAGAAATTAATTGGCCAACTGATATATATATAAAAAATTAGCCGGGCATGGTGGTGCATGCCTGTAGTCCCAGCTACCTGGGAGGCTGAGGCAGAAGGATCACTCGAGCCCAGGAGTTTGAGGTTGCTGTGAGCTAGGACGCCACGGCACTCACTCTAGCCTGGGCAACAAAGCGAGACTCTGTCTCAAAAAAAAAAAAAAAAAATAAAATAAAATAAAATAAGAAACATACAAATTTGGGGCGTACACATGTTCAGACCACAGTAGGTCCCCAGCACAGAGTATAAGAACTATGAACTTTCTTACCCCATGGCACTTGCTCCCATGTTAGGGTGCATGCTGTCCCTCAGCAACTCTACAGTTTGCAATAAAAGGCAGGTCTATGGCAGGAGGCACTAAGTATTGCTATGGAGAGAATTTCAAACCAGATCTGATGGAGAAGAACATTCTAGGAAGCCACTACCATTAGAGAGAGAGAGAAAGACTCTATAAGAGCAAGGCAAATCACCACAGCATCCACCTAGAGCTTAAGGTACGAAGGCTTTTTTGGTTCTGCCCCAAAGGAACACGTATGTGTGGTATATGCATTAATAGAAATTTTACTATAAATAAGTGGAATGATTTTATATTGAGTACTTTTATGTTGAATAATCCTATCATATGAATAATTTGGAAATGCTACCCATCTTGGAAACAGAAGTTGGTGCAGGGCTAAGGTGCTAATACTTTATCAGGGAGGTGCAAGCCCAGTGAGAGGGAAGAACGGGGGAGTAAGGCCAGGGCAGGTGGGACAGGATGTGGCTGACGTGGTACTGTGCTGGCCACGGCTTCCAACAAGCCTGGGTGACACTGCAGGTGGCTTTGCGTGGGATGGTGTCCAGGGGCTTTCAAGGAGAAACCGCACCTTGGAGAGTCCAAGGAGAGAGGAAGGAGGGAGAATTTATCTGCCAGCTCATTCCCATCCCTTACTTTGCATGGGTCCAGTTTCACCCAGGTCGGGGAGCTGACTCACGGCACACTTGGGTTTCTTCACCAAACTCCTCAGTGGCCAGACTCTGGCCTGCAATGTGGTATTTACCCAATTCTAAAAGCGGAGGAGTGGCTTGGCACTGGTGGTATGCAATGAAGAGAAATAAAGCAGATTGCTGAGGGACTCTGAGCAGGCACCCAAAGTTTGCATCTCCAGTCTTTGGGGCCCCAAAATTTTGGGTTACCAAAAATTACTTTGAAGTCAATAGAATCAGTGGAATGAGTTCACTGCAGGTGAAGCTACAGTTTCTTCATCTGTGAAATGAAGATGAAATTGGCTGAGGATGACCTTCCCCCAACATCACCCCCATCCCGCACTCCCACCTTTGACGGTTTCTAGGGGGAAAGGCCAGCAGAGGCCTAGCACTGCTCATTCACCTGTCACCTGCTGTCTGGGAACCTCTACAAGCCATTCTTTCAACATAGCCCAGCCAGGGCCCAAGAGTTCCATCCACGCTCCTAGCACCACATACTGTGCACCAGTGACACATAAGTAAATCGGACCCTCTCCATGCTATTTGATTGCTAATAATAATAATCATAGCCACTCTGTTGCCATCTTTTATTGAGCACCAGTTTTGTGTTGGACATATACACATCAACATGTATATGTGCACCTTGTTTAATACCACAACATTGAAGATATCTATCACTTTCCCATTTTACAGACGGAGAAACTGAGGCTCAGGTATGCTCTGGGATTTGCTCAAGATCACTAAGGAGTATGCAGGACCTAGTTTAGACTCAAGCAGTCTACAGTTTGAATTTCTGTGAGGAAAGCAATTAAAGAACATGCTAGAGGATACCCAGCATTCTGTAATCAGGTGGGTGTTATCAATTTGCTATAAAGTGGCTGCGTCCTTTAGAGTTGCACACACTTCAGGACAAAGTTCCTGGGCTGCTGCCTGTCTGGGTAAGTGTGTGTGCATGTGAGTGCTCACCCGGAACAGTGAGGCTCCCTTCTGCCTTCCACGATGCAGCACAGTCCTGGTGCCACGGCTGAGCCTGGGCTGTTCATAGTGGAATTATCATCTGAACAGAGCTTGGGGGCACACAGAGTCAGGGATAAACTTGTGTCAACAGGCTGTGGGATCTTCTGTCCTTTACCCCCTTGTCTTTTGTCTTTCCTTCCTGGACAGATGCCCCCTCCAGCAGCTGGCCCAGAGCATCTAGCCACTCCTGAGAAATTGAACCTATACCACCCTGGTCTGGGGCCAGCATGCTATGAGAAGTGCCCTTCCAAATTCTATTTATCAGGAAGTCAATGCCTGGGACATCATGGTCATTCACCTCAATAGAACAAATAATCTTAATAAGTGGAAAAATTTTTTAAGCCGCCAAACTGCTGTTCTATTTGCTAAAACTGGTGTCAGTAATTTGGCTTCAATCCCCAGGAAAATACCATATGGAGAAAACGTTTACGGTTGCAGGTGTATGCAGACCAATGAATGCAGCCAATTACACGTTGTGCATATGAGCAGGGAAGTGAGTGTTTGAAAATGTTATCTTTCACCTGTTCAGAGACAAAAGATAAAATTTTTCAAAAAGAGAAAAGCGGCACCATGCAAACAGAAAATGAACAGTGACGATGCAGATGGTTGATGATAAATGTTCCATACAAGGCTGTAATTTTTATTTGCCAAGTTGCAATGCCCCATGCTTCCCCAAAGTGAGATTTTCCTCTGAGGAGGGGGTTTGTGATTCTCCTCAGGACCCCGGGTGTTGCTGATGCGGGCACGGCACGGGGACCAGGGCTCCTCAGGGAGGACCTCCCACTGGGACGCCACACACAGCCCACAGACAGGGCAGGGCCCTGCACAAAGAGGGCCGAGCTTGGTTTAAAGCACTGGGATAAATTGACACCTTGAAATTCTTCATATTCTTATCTTTGAATTTGTGTCTTGTAAGTGAAGTCCAATGAGGTCATTGGGCATGTGGTGAGAGCTTGGCGCCTTGGCTCACAGCATGGTCCTGCCTCCTGCCACCTGCTTGCTTCCCTGAGATGAGTTCCTGGCTGCCCACTCCCTCCCCCTCTGGTGCCCTGGCCCCACCTGGTCTTTCTCCACACCCCCACCCCACCACACCACCACCCTTGGCTCCCTTGAGGGCCTGGGGGTAGGGGAGGTGCCAGGGTCAAGTACACATACCCCACAGTGTCAGGGTGGGACAGATGGTGGCCGTCCAGCCCCAAGCTGGCAGCAGTATGGCATGTTCCATGGGCCAACTTGGGGACCTAGCACATCCTGACTTGGAGGCTGGGATGTGGGCTGGGCCTGTGGACCTGTGGGAAGGGAAGATGCCTGCCTTTGCTTCCTGGGGAGTCTGTCTGGTGGCTCTCAGGAGGGAGAACCTGGTAGTCAGTAGGCCCCACAAGTGCCCTCCCCAGCTGCGTATGTCCACTCTTCTCCTATGAGTGTCCCCACGCTAGAGGAAATGAGACATTAAACAGGAAATTAAAAAAAAAAAACTACTGGCTAGGCACGGTGGCTCACACCTGTAATCCTAGCACTCTGGGAGGCCGAGGCGGGAGGATTGCTCAAGATCAGGAGTTCAAAACCAGCCTGAATACAGAATGTTTGGAAATGCCTAAAAAAAAAAAAAAAACCAGCCTGAGCAAGAGCAAGACCCCATCTCTACTAAAAATAGAAATTAATTGGCCAACTAAAAATATATAGAAAAAATTAGCCGGGCACGGTGGTTCATGTCTGTAAGTCCCAGCTACTTAGGAGGCTGAGGTGGGAGGATCGCTTGAGCCCAGGAGTTTGAGGTTGCTGTGAGCTAGGCTAATGCCGCAGCACTCTAGCCCAGGCAACAGAGTGAGACTCTGTCTTAAAAAAAAAAAAAAAAAGGACCTTGACAGGTTGAGTGAGAGAGAGATCATGGAAGAAAAGGAAAAGATTTTCCCCTGCGTTTTGGAGAAGGGGCCCTGCAATTCATTTTGTACTGGGCCCTGCAGATGGCCTAGCCAGTCCTGCCCACTGCGCTGCAGCCAGTCAGCTCCCACTAGCTCAGTTCTGCATTCGGTGATGTCACGTTGGTAGCTTGAAATGGCCACGGCGAGAGTATTAACAGCACAGAAACTGGGCAAATGCTACAAAACAGAACTTTTTTTTTAGAGTTGGTTGTTAAACATTTACCAACACGCCCCTGCACAGAACACTCAAAGTTGGAAATTTCTTTCCCTTGTAATTTACTTGGTTAATAGGGCAGGCCCACACTTCTACGAGGACAGTATAGAGCTGCGGAAGGAAGGCTCAGGAAGAACACAGGTTACTAAGCACTGATCCAAACCATTTCAGGGATGACGGAACAAGCTCAGAGAGGAAATGCAACTCACCCAAGACCACACAGCAGGCTAGCTTCCAGCTGACATTTGGACCTAAAATCCTAGCTCTTCCCACAGCAAGAGGACAGGCTGTGTAGAGCCACGTGTCCCTGTTCCTGCACAGTGCCTAGCTTAGGGTTCTGAACTTCAGGAATAAGCTGGGGGCTTATTTTTAGGCAGGAGGGGAGCTGGGAAGAACCCAGAAGTCCCAACCCTGCACTCTTGTCCTCTCAGGTGTCTTCACACCTGAGGCAGAGCCTAGATGAATTGAAAGCAGGACTGAACTATCAAAGGCACAAATATTTACCAAGCACAGGGGCTTCCCAACAAGCTCACGGAGTTGGAGGCAGCAAGTACACAGGGCCTCTGTCTCTGAGGCCAGCTAATGCAAGGACGGCAGAAGCCCTTCAAGAGTCTCCCTGACTCCAGCCTCTTTGACACATTGAGCCCCTCACACCCTCAAGTATGTAAAGCCCAGTCACAAAGCACCTTCTCAGCTGTGGGTAGAGTGGGAGCTGATCCCCATTTTACAGATGAGGAAACTGAGGCCCACAGAGGGAAGATAACAAGCCCAAAGTCAGAGAGCTGGGAAACAGGAGAGTCTGAAGTAGAAGACAGAACTAGAAACCCTGTCCCCAAAACCAGTCTCCCTCCTGCATCTGTCCAGCACCCCTGCTCCAGAACCTTCCTTGATCCTGGCTGGCCTGGACGACGTGATGCTCCTTGATTGACCATTTTCTCTGGCCAGGCCTCCCATCCTCCAGCTACTTCACCTTCCTGCAGCTGCCTGGCTGCTCTCTTCTCAGGCAAGAAGAACCTCCCCTTTCTCCTCACCTCCCAGCTCCGGGAGCCGGTCTCCTGCCCCTGTAGCTCGGGCCTGGCTTCTCCTCCAGGAGGCCCTCCTGGCCACGCCTGCTCACAGGCCTCATGCCCTCTCAGGAGTGCGTGAGGGACCAGGGGTCTGGGTCCCAGTCACAACTGTCATCAACTTGGGGAGTGACCTGGGCTCCCTCATCTGCACTCAGCCTGCCTGCCTGCCTCACCAGGGAATTGACAGTCCGCATGAGAAACCCTGGGGCGCACAGGGTCTTGCTGGCATCAGCATGGCTCCATCCAGACCCATGGCCGTCAGCCACGCTGTCTGGTTCTTGCTCTCCCACTGGGGTGGGAAGCGAGTGTCTGGGGGGAGAGCTCAGCTGGGGTGGGTGCTGCGAGCGCGGGGCCCCACGGCGACCACCTCTAGCGAGCGGACCTCTGGCGAGCCCTAAGCAGTTCTGCCCCTCCCCCTCCAGGGTGCGAACAGCTTCCCTAATCAAGAACAAACCCTGCCCCCCTCGGTGCCAGCAAAATTAGGAAGAGCCCCCGAAATGCGGGTTTTGTCCACCGAAGCAGACTTCTGGGGAGGTCCAAAGAGGGGCTCCCCACGGTGCCTCTGATGAAGCCGCTCCCGGTGCAGAAGAGAAACGGCCCAGGAAGATGCGGGACTTGCCCCGCCGCGGTGGGGACGCCAGAGGCTCGGATAGGAGGGCCCTTGTCCTGAAGCCGCGCGGGCAAAGCAGGCGCCGGGTTTTCCTGCTTGAACCTTATTTTGAACTGCTTTGGGGGCTCCGGCGGAGACGGTGGGCGCTCAGGCCTTTCAGAGCCGCCCTTGGCTCGGCCACCGCCCGGCACGCACGCGGGGACCGGGCCGGCGGCGCTCGCGGGGGACCGGGCCGGGCCGGGGGACGGCGGGCGGCGCCTGGGGCCGCGCCTGCAAGCCGGGCGCCGGGTTGCATCACGGTCCCCGAGCGCCCGCCGCCGCCCGAGGAGCCGAGGCTGGCGCGGCGCCTCCCCCGGGCCCGCCGGCGGGAAGGCTGGCGCGTCCCCCGAGCCCCTGGGACTTCGTTGGAACCGGTTCAGCCCGAGGGTGGGGGCTCTGCTCTGGGCGCGCGGGGGCCGCGCCTCAGTCTCCCCGCCAGGGAGCCCTGGAGGCCGTGCTGGGCTTCTGTGCGTCCGGCGAGGGGCGGCCCCTGAGATGGGCCGTGACTGGAGCCGGGCCTCCCGCTCTCCACGCTGCCCAGCGCGCGAGGCGCTGTCCTTGGACCGCCCGGCGCAGGGCCTGGCACCCTCCTCTCCCGGCCTGTCGCAGCGCACCGGCCCTCGGGGTTACACAAAGTCCCTGCCTGCCACCCTCACAGCGGTTTGTGCCACTGCTGGGAAAAGGTGTCGGTGGCACAACTAGAAGGGAGATTTCTGCCCAACACTGACGGCGCCTGTCTACCTCGGAGCCTGACCTGCCAGCCCGGAGGAGGAGACAGTGGGCACCTCAACCTGGCAGAGTAGGGGCCCGGCCGGGAGGGACGGAGCTGCCGCGTCCTGGGAATCATGATTTGGTGATTCTGCCCGGCCCTACGCTAACGCAGCCACCAGCCACACGTGACTGTTGAGCATTTGAAATAAGTGGGGACCCACCCGGAATTCCAGAGTGGCATAAAGATTATTTTAAGCCGAGGACATTTGAGATTCAACAGATGCAGACAAAAGCCGCCTAGGAGCTTCCTTTATCTGACTAAAGGCAGCAACTTCTGGGGAATGAGGCTGCCCTAAGTCCCCTTGCGTGGGAAGTTTCCTGGCCCAGAAGAAGCCTGAAAGGCCACTCACACCTGTACAGATAAATATGTTCACAAACTTTCTTATCTTCTGTCTATTCTCTTACAAGCTCATTTGGCTTTCCTAAAGAAACCCTTTTTCCTCATAGAAGCCCTTCCTTTCCTCCCTTTTTCCTATAAGTTAGGTATATAAACCTTTAACTACTTAACAGGCTGGCTACCCCCCTTGCTGGTGTGGTATGCATGCATAATAAACTTTGTCTCCTGGTAATGGGTCTTTTGTCAGAAGGCTCCAATCACAGAGCAAAAGAGCATAGAGGAGAGGTTTTTTCCTCCCTACAAAGGCTAGCATGCACTGATAGATGCATAAGTGTAAAATACACAGGATTTCAAAGACTTAGCATGAAACAAAAGAATGTAAAAGACATCAGTAACTTTGTCTATTGATTACATGTTGAAATGGTAATATTATATTTTGGGTAAATTGGGTTAAATATATTAAAATTAATTTCACCTGTTTCTTTACTTTCTTAGCATCTACTGGAAAATTTCAAATAACATGTGGCTCATATTATATTTCTTTTGGATAGAACTGCCAAATGTCAGGTGACCTTGTATCTTTGGGTTGGCTTTTCCTAAGCAACATCAGCGGGTCTCTATTAGTGAATGCTCTGTGTCAGTCCTCGCAGCTTGGGCAGTGGGGGTGGAGAGGAGAAGGCACAGTGCCAGCCCTCAGGGAGCTGCCAAGCCCCTCTAGGCTTCCAGCTCAGCCTGGCCAGATTCTCCTGCAGTCCTGCCTCCCCTCCTCCACAGGACAGTCAGGCCAGCAGAAGCTGTGCAGAGGGCTCTGGGCCCTGCTAGGGCTCTGAGAACTCAGGGAGGAAGCTCCAAGTGGGCCAAGGATTCAGAAGACATTGTGGCCAGGGACCGTGGCTGGCCTTTGAGTGCTGTTCCCGTGGCTAGGACACAGATGCGCCTTTCAGCTGCCCAGCCCCAGCCCTCGCTGCCCAGCACCTCCTGGCTGTCTCTCAGTGGCAGCAGAGCCCTTTGCCAGCTCTGCCCAGCACCATCTGGCTATGGTGGGACAGGCTCCCCAGCTTGCCCATCCTCTCTGCCCCCTCCCATTCCCCAGGCCCTGCTTGATTAAAAGATTTTCTTGATACTCATTCAGGGATACAGGCTGAGGTCTGAGAAAGAAAGCTAGCCCAGGTTCCAGAAAAACGCGACAAAACAGCAAACTTCTGCAGCTGGTATTTCTGAGGAACAGCCCACACCTGGCCATTTAGAGGGATGGTCCTGGCTGGTATGGCCCAGGCTTAACCCCTGCAGCTGATATGAATGTGACAGCTTTATAACCCTGTAAAGCTAACCAGACCTGTGCATAAACAACCTTATCTAACATTCCTGTTTCTATTCCTATATAAACTTGCTCATAACAACAGCTGACATGCATATCACGCTTATTGTGCGGCAGGCAATAGGATTTTACATCTGTTAATTCATTTAATTTAGATTAAATTGGATTTCAGGCACAAAAACCCTATGAGGTAAGTATGTTTATCACCTGCTGTTCACAGGTGAGGAAGGTGATGCACAGAGAGGTCAGGTAAACTTGTTGACGATCACACAGCAAGAAATAGGCAAAACCGGGACTAAAGCTCAGGCAGCCTGGCTCAGCTTTTGTGCTTCACATCATAACATTGCGTAGTCTTCCGCGGAATACTGGAGGAATCAATTGTGTTTTGTTTTCCTTAATTAGTTCCCTTGCTGAACAGCTTATGATAACCTATGGCTCCTGTTCACAATCCAAAATGTGTCTGAGATTAGCTGTTGTAACAGACTAAAAATGATGAGATGGGAAAGTAACCAAACTCATAGGAAAGAAGAAAAAAAATCCCGGAAGAATAAATCTTGCTACCATCCTTTGTCCATTTGTCTGTGTGGGTGGGCAGGGGAACACAATCTAAGACTGGATGCAGTTTATTGAAAGATAAGCCGCAGCTGAAGCTTGCAGCCTGGCTTGGTAGGTGCCCCTCATTCAGTAAGCTGCCCGAGAGGCTCTGAAATGGAGGCGTGTTAATACCTGGTCTGCAGAGGCAGGAGTTGAGGCCTGAATTGCCACGAATGAGAGCAAAAGAACCAGCATTTTAGACAGGGGAGGAGACAGGTATCAGGAGAGAGTGAGAAACCCAAGAAGATGTCAGCAAGCCGTGACCTGAGTGGCATGTAGCAGGACAGGAAACAGCTTATGGGTTTATTTATTTATTTATTTATTTGAGACAGAGTCTCACTTGTTGCCCAGGCTAGAGTGAGTGGCGTGGCGTCAGCCTAGCTCACAGCAACCTCACACTCCTGGGCTCAAGCGATCCTCCTGCCTCAGCCTCCCGAGTAGCTGGGACTACAGGCATGCGCCACCATGCCCGGCTCATTTTTTCTATATATATTAGTTGGCCAATTAATTTCTTTCTATTTAGTAGAGACGAGGTCTCGCTCTTGCTCAGGCTGGTTTCGAACTCCTGACCTTGAGCAATCCGCCCGTCTCGGCCTCCCAGAGAGCTAGGATTACAGGCGTGAGCCACCACGCCTGGCCAGCTTATGGGTTTTCAAACAAAAATGGCTACCATTCCGTTGTCCCCATTGCGGGTGCTGAGCTGGGATGTCGTTCTTCTCCATCCTCCCAACCTTCCATTAAAGCCTAACATCAGCGCTGTTTTGTGCCAGTCAGTGCCGAGGGGCTAAGGGGCCAGGGGGAGGTGGGTGATGCTGCTTAGGGAGGAGGGGGCCTGGAGGCCATGGGCACCGGGTAAGTTGCTGGGTCGGGAGTCTGCCTGGAGAGACATCGGCCTCTCTGGCATCCTCAGAGCTACTGGGGGCACTGGGTTCCTGCGGTAGCCCAGTGGGCGATGCACAGGCATGCCCAGCCAAAGTAGCATCTAGCCCCTGACACCAGCGGGTGCTGTCCTCCCAAGCCCGGTGTCCAGCACAGGGCTCTGTCTGCAGAGAGTGGAGTCTTTTCTCCTCCATGTGGGCTGGCAGGGCCCTGTGTGGACACTCTCTTGAAAGCTGAAGACCTTGGGCTCCACGCACAGCCTTGGGCTGCTGCTGACCCTCCTGAGTAAGAGGAAATCCCACTGGGTCTCTCCAGGCCTCATCCTGTCTCCTGATTCAGCCTCCCACCTCTTTCCGGGCCACCCTCAGCCAGCCTCCTCTGGGGAGTGTGCCTTTGCAGGTGGGCCCTCATAGGGACGAATGATGAGGGAGCAGACTCAAAGTTTAGTTCGTTTATTTACGCATTCTTTCCTATTTATTGGCTCGCACACCAGACACATAAGTTTTCTAATTCAGTCTCATAACATACCTTAAGGTATTTTTATTCTCGAATTACAGATGAGGAAACTGAGGGGTCAGAGTGGCTGAGACTCAACTGTCTGGATTGTACTGGTCTTCCCGGTTGGTGGGGGTGGGCTGGTGGCAGCCTGGGCCCAGGACCTGGAAGTGGAAGAGGGGATGAAGGGAGGTGGGTTCCCAGCAGGGATCACCCTGCAGGGGAGGTCCCCAGGCAGAAAGTGTTAAAACTACCTTGGTGGGGGGTGACCTCCTCCTCTGGGCTGAGGAAGGAAGGGATCTGGCTAGGTGAACTTGGCATTCAGCCACCTAGGGACTGTCCAGGACAGTTGTCTGAAGGATAAAAGAGCTGGGCCAGCCCTGTCCCTGGCAGGTGGGAGAGGGTGAGCAGGCGAGCACTGTGCTAGTTGCTTTTCCTTTAAGAGCTCCTTCCCTCCATACCCAATAAGAAAGGCATGATAGTCCCATTTTATTATGTTTTTCTTTCTTTTTTTTTTGTTTTTGCAGACAGGGTCTCCCTCTGTTGCCCACGCTAGAGTGCAGTACATCACATCATAGCTCACTGCACCATAGCCACTGCAACCTCAAACTCCTGGGCCCAAGGGATCCTTGAGCCTCCCGAGCAGCCAGGACTACAGGTGCATGCCACCACGCCCAGCTAACAGCCCCATTTTAGAGGCGCAAAACCTGGGACCAGCCATGTCCAGTGACTTGCCTGAGGTCACAAAGTTAGGCTGGGGTACAGCTAGGATGCAAACTTGCCTTTGTTAGTCTGGTAGAGGAACTGGGTGTAAACAGAAACCCCAAAGCTGTGGGTGCCTGGGACAGGGCTAGGGGATGCAGTGGTCGGGGAGCAATGGGTGACTGAATGCCCCACTCTGATACCCCCATCCCAGCATCTGCTTATTCTGGGCCTGGAAAGAGAGGCTAGGGGGCCTTTCTATGGCCCTCTTGCCTTGGGCAACTGGCAGGTCCTGGGGACAGCCACAGAGGTTATGCACCCAGTACAGCAGGCCTGGCAGAGTGCTTGGAGGGTGGGGGGAGGGGAGAGAAAAATAGGGAAGTGGGGGCAGGAAGGAGGGAGAGAAGGAAAGAAGGAAGAGAGGGAGAGTGAATGAAAAGCCATGCTTGTATGTTTGTGCCTGGCTGGGTCTGTGTATGTGTGCAGGCGCACATGTATGCACGCATGCACTGTGCACATCTTTTTTCTCCTTGGTCCTTTAAGCTTCTATGAGTCCTACCCTGTCCTACCAGGTCAGGACATGGCGTTGGGAGCCCCCCGCTTGCTTGACTCCTGGAACTGCTGCTTCCTGGCTGTGCCATCCTGAGCAAGGTACTCCAGCTCGGTTGTCCTGTCTAAAATACGCCTGATAACCATAGCTCAGGAGATTGTTGTCCACTAAAGTCATTATGAACTGTAAGGCACCAGACTGATGTTATCCTCATAAGAAGGGCCAATGGCCTCAGGCACTGTGAGCCGAGGTGCAGGCTGCAGGCTTGGGGGTGGCTAGAGGGGCAGTGAATGCCCCTGGCAGACCTATACTGGGGGAAGGGTATTATCTTGGTTGTCCCAGGCCACGCAGTGCCCAGCAAGCATGTGTGCCCTGCACCACGGCCCTGAGGCTCACCTCCTCCAGGAAGCACTGAACATTGCTGTACCTGGGCTGTGCTGGTTCTTCATGTCCAGAATCTCACTCAGTTGGCCTGATTATCCCATGAGGTGAGTGACAGTTACCCTAATTTTTATACCTGTGTAAACTGAACTTCAGAGAGAGAAGTGATGTGCCTGTGGCAGCACAGCTAAGAAGTGGCAGAGATAGGGTTTGCACTCAGGAGAGCTGGGCACCAATCTCAGCTCCCAGCCCTCCAGCAGAGAGGATGGGTCCCCTCAGCTGTACCCCAGCCCGCCCCAGCCTCAAGAGTACATGCTCAGGTGCAGGGAGGGCCCTCCTGCCCTGCAGGGCCTGTCTCAACTTGTCCTGGGGTGGGGAGCCCAGCTCCCTGGTGGAAGCACATCAGGTCACAGTGACAGTCCTGGCTCCCAGGGACTGGCTTCCAGCCACAGCTTTTGTGGGGAGGCACTCTATACCCTGAACCTGGAGGGCAGGGCCAGCCAGTCAAGGAGCCCCTCAAAGTCCGTCAGGGTGCTGGGGACCAGAGGGGTGGCAGGAGTAGGTGAGAGGTGGCAGGCCCTGCCTGAGAAATAAAGAGATCTGTTCTTGGGTACAGATGGAGGCCGTGGGTGACAGGCCCCGGGAGCCTGGGCAAGCCTCTCATGTCCAAACCGAGGTCCACCTGTCCGCTGCCTCCCTCGGCCCACAGCCCAGCTGAGCAGCGGGCACTCCCTCCTCAGCCGCCCCAAACTGCCTTCCCAGCCCTTTGTCTTCACGGGCTGCGTGCTGCACCTCTGGATACAAACAGAGACCAGGGTCACAGGTGAGGTCAGGATGACCTCAGGCTGACACTTCTGCCCTTCACCTGGCTGTGGTTGGCATCTCAGCACACAGTGCTGAGGGTGTGGGTCGCAGGAAGCCCTGTGGACTTCTGGAGAGTTCCACTCAGAAGATAACGTAGGTAAGGAGGACCATACGGGGGACAGTGGGTGCCCCTTGATTGCCCACTGGAGACAAGAATCCCGGCGAGTTTCTGAGTCCCTTCTCCTGATGGAACAAGCCCGCCTTGAGGCCTTTTGTCCACAGGGTTGTCCTGGCATGTTTCCTGGTTGTCACCTCAGAATTGCAATAGGATGGGCCAGAACTGGGGAGCTAGGATTAGAATGTGCTGGGATTGGGATGGAGATGGCTGGGCTGGGCACAGCTGGGGGTGGGGACAAGAGGCTTGAAAGCTGAAGAGTTTTATTGGAAGGAACTGTCTGCCCTCCCGGCTCCAGCACTGAGCCTTTGGAGGAAGGGCAGACTGGGGAGGGATTTTTGGCTTTCTGGCCTCCCCACTCTGACTTGCAGAACCGCTTTCCAGAGAGGGGCAAGCAGACTTCAACCCGCCCCTTTTCAGAGTCCTGCCTGCCTCCCAGGAGCTGGCCTGAGGACTGAGAGGAACACAGGCTCACTGAGTGCTCACTGTCTGCCAGGCCAGATCCAGGCACAGTAGAACTTTGACCTCTCCGCAAACCTGGGGGCACAATCATCATCCCACAGTCAAGGACCCTGGCGCTCAGAGGGGCTAAGAGGCTTGCTTGAGGTGCCACAGCCAGGAATGGCAAGTTGGAATTTGGGCCTGAGTTAGGTGGCCGGTTCCCCTTTTCTCCAGAGCATCCCTAAGACGCAATGCTAGTGCAAGGAAGGAGATGGTCATGGGCAGTTCGCAGCCAGGACAGTGAGGCCGCAGTCTCCCAGCAGTGGGACTTTTCCAGATGGAGCTAGAGACCCATTTGGAAGTCAAGCTCTGCCCTGGCCAAGGCTTCTCCCCAGCTGCAGGGAGTATTTACCTGTCTCCTGCTGCCCAGGCTCTAATCACGTGACTGGCCACAGCTCAAGGCCAGCCCCATGTGGCCTCTCAGTCTATAGGCCTGCTGGTCCCCAGCACCTCCTACCCCAGGCCTTAATGTGCGGATCACACTCATTCCCCAGGCACTGGCAGTGCCCCGTGGGCTCCCCACCGCCAGTGAGGCCTCTCTCCTTGGCTGGCGCTGCCCTGTGTCTGCAGGAGGGGACAAGAGGCTTCCCTCAGATGCTCACCTCCTGCCCTGTGGCTGGATGCCACCGCTGCTGGCTTCCTACGCCAGGCACGACTGGTCACCACACACCCAGCCTTTGTTATCCTCTACGGAACCTCTGTTGCTTCTGTGTCAAGGAAGCTGGGGAAGCTGAGCGCCCCTGTGCTGTGCTGCCCACTTCCCCCTAGGCAGCACCTCACTTCTCCTTTTGCCCTTGCAGGAGGCCTCAGCCTCAGCCCTGGCAGCCTTTACAGCCAGGGCCCATAACCCGGTCACCCTCAGGCTGGGCACAGTGTCTCACGCCTATAATCCCAGCACTCTGGGAGGCCTAGGCGGGAGGATCGCTCGAGCCCAGGAGTTTGAGGTTGCTGTGAGCTAGGCTGACGCCACGGCACTCTAGCCCAGGTGACAGAGCAAGACTCTGTCTCAAAAAAAAAAAAAAAAAAAAAAAACAAAAAATCCGGCCACTTTCAGCCTGACCATGGGCTGGGTTGGGGTCACTCTACTCACTTTAAGGGCTGAGGGACTTCGAGGCAAAAGACTGATGCCGGGGACTGAGGGGCGCCAGGGGGTGAAGTTGGAGACAGTTGGGCAGAAAGGGATGACGCCAGGCCAGGAGGCCCCTGATGAGGCCGAGCTCCTTTTTAAACCCAGCTTTTAAGCCCAGCTGTGCCCTAGCGCAGTGGGGACTTCAGAGAGCACCCACCTTCCCCTTGCCTCCTCGCCCCAGCCATGCATGGTCCCCAACCTGTCACCAGCCAGGCCTCACAGAGCAGGCAGAGATGGCTGCGGAGGGTGTGTGGGTGCTATGCATGTCTTGTCCTGGGTGAGGGTCCTGTCCCTCCCAGCCCCACATGCGACTCCTTGATAGAAGCTCCTTCCTGCCCAGGCACCTGTGGGGGCAGGGAGGCTGACTGGGGCCTTCCAGCCTGGACTTGCCCCAGCTCTGGGCCCTGAGGTCACAGAGACCTCCCGAAACCCCAGGGAGCTGTTCACAGGCAATCCGGCCTGATGAGGTGCTAATTGCTGTGCTAATTGCAGCTTGTGCTTGGCGACTGGAGGTAGGGGTGCGGGAGGAGAGGGGCCGCTGCAGAGGGCAGGGAAGGAGGCTAAGGCTGAGGGCTGTCATGGAGCCGGCTGTGTTTGCTCAGGAATTGTTGATTTATTAGCGATGTGCAGCTGCTTTGAAATGTGTCCTGCTGGCCTCCATCCCTCTGTCCTGTCCCAGCCCTGGCTTTCTCTCTGAGGAAAGATTTGTATTCTGGGCCACTGCTTATTGGGAAGGGTTCATAGACCACTTGGGGGCATAGTGCTCTGCTCCGGGAGTGACTGAGGAGCAGGGAGGCCCACAGCCTGTCCTGGGGACTCCAGGCCTGCCGCAGCCCAGACAGACATGGCACCGAGCAGCGTTGGAGACAGCCTTGAGAACAGAGGTGACATCATTGAGCTGGGTCATTTTGGAGGGGCCTGGGGCTCACCTCATGCCAGCCCTGCCTGTTTCTGGGCCTTGGCCTGGGCCCTGCCCCTCTAACAATAATTGCTGTGTGGCCTTTGGAAGGGGCCAGAGAGCCCAGGGACATGGACGTGTGCTCGGTGCCTATAGAGGCCTCACAAATAGGAGATGAGATGACCTGCTCCCCAGACAGGGGCAGGGGAGTTTGCGAGCCCACCCTGCTGCAGCCAGAAGGGATAGGTCCTCGCACCCTCCCCCACTCCCCTTCAGAGCCCACCCTTCTGGCACAAGCAATTCCCAGCACCTGGACCGGGGGAGACTTTGGTCACGTAGGGCTAGACCCCGACTCACAGCAGGGCATTGTGTGGCTGTCACTCACACTGGCCACAGCCCACTGCCTGGGTGTCTCAGTGCAGCCAGCTCTAGCCTGACCGGCTCCCCGTGGCTCCTGACCAGCCCTGCACTCCGGCCTCCAGGCCCGTGTTTCATTGCCCACCCCCCGGCTCCTTTGTGCCCAGTCATGTCCTCTCCACTAGGGCTCGGTTCTGCCTGAACTCTCCCTGCGTCCCCTGCCTCGCCACGCCCCACCCGGGGCTGCCCCGGACTGTTGCTGCGCTGGAGAGAAAGCAGGGAGGCCAGCCCGGCCCCATCCGAAGGCTCCTGCTCCTCCCCCCAGGATGCTCTGAGAACTCAGTGAGATTACAGACAGGAAAGGACTTTGGCAGTAGTAGTGGTTTAATAACTGTGATAATTCCTTCAATTTTATGAGTGCCCATTCTGGTGCATGTCTCCTCACAGCAACCCTCCAGGCTGGACATTTTATTATCTCCACGTCTCAATGAGGAAACCAGGCTCAGAGAGGCCAAGCAACTCATCCAAAGTCACACAGCTCCTAAGTAACAGTCTGGGGACCCCAAAGTCACTACTCCTCACAATAGGAAGGGGTTGTTATTATTTTTTGCCAGCCTGTTTCCTTCCTCCTTGCCCTCCCTCCCTGCCTGTTATCATCTGCCCAGTGAGTTTGCATCATTACTAGGGCCCAGGGGTCCAATTAGGGGGCTCCCCCAGGGAAGCTGACTGAGGCAATCCCTGCCCCAAGGGGGCCTCCCTGAGCTGAAGTTTTAATTAGCTGTCACTGCTCTTCCTGAGATTCTGATCTGTCTGTGGCTCCACCAGCCCAGGCTGGCCTTGAGGCAGGAGGCAGGACTGACTTCCAAGCCTGCAGCTCAGTGGAGCTGCCCATCAGGGAGGGAGGGTCTGGCTGGGCCTCTGTCCTGCCTCAGCATTACCTCATTTAATCCAGTAAATGGATTAATAAAATTAATGGATCATGTGACTTAATCCATTAAATGGACTAAATAAACGAGTTAATATTTGTAAAGCATTTAAAACAGCACCTGGTACAAGGTAAAGGCTATGTGAGTGTTTGCTAAATTAAAACAAGCCATCGGGGACTGGGGAGCAAGAGACTGGGGTAGAGGGCAGGGCTATGCTTGGACATGAGGTGACACATACCTGGGTCACCTGGCAATGGTGGGTGGCCCATGTGTGGGCTGCGGGCATCTGTAATGCTTGTAATCCTGCCCCCGGCGATATGGGATGCTTGGGGCTGCGCGTGCAGCTGGCTTGGAGGGCACGCACAAGTACTGAGGGGCCACTGCCAGTGCCACACTGTGCTGCCACACATTGCGCGCTGCTCACGAGACGGGGCCAGCACCCCACGTGAGAGCCGAGGCATGGATGTGTCCAAGATTACACAGCCATGCAGAGGCAGAGTAGGATTTAGATCCCAAGTCTGGGCTCTGTACACTGGGAAATCTAGTTCCCTGTGTCACCCACCACGGGCCATACCTGCAGACCCCAAAGGGGGAAAAGTGCCCCTCTCTGCTCCCACTCAGCCTCCCCTCAAGCTCCAGGAAACCTGAGGGGTCTGAGCGTGGCTGTTTGTGTTGAGGACTCAAGACCCCTTCCCTGGGGTGGGGCTGTGGGTCTAGGCTGAGATGGTGTCAGTTTCTGAAGCATCACCCCACCCCTCCTGGGAGCAAGAGGCCTCCTGGCCATGACCCCAGCCCCACCCCACTGGGCTGCTTGCCTCCATCTCAGCCCTCAGCCCCCAGCCACAGCCGCTGTGCCAGCCCTGAGCTGAAGCCAAGCCCTCCTTGGACGCGGTTGCCTGGTAACCAGTCCTAGGTGACAGAAACCCCAGCGGGCCGCTAATGAGGGGGCAGCAGCCAACCACCTGGCTAGACCCTGCGGCCCTAGCCAGCCTTAGGAAGGCTTTGATGACAGTCCACCTGGCCTGCCCCCACGGTAGGAGGGAAGGGTGTCCTAGGACTGAGGGAGGGGGCATGGTGGGGCAAGGAGGAGCTGGGTTGGCAGCCCCCCAAAACCTTTGAACTGGGGAGCTGGGGGAAGGTGATTCCCGGTGGAGGCCAAGGCCCAGCCAAAGCCAGGAGCAGGCGCTGGGCTGGAGTCAGGGCTGTGGGTGCTGCTGCCCAGGCCCACACTGCCTCCCGGAAACAGCTGTGAAGGCTCTGCCCAGGGCGCTGAGGCCGGCGGAGGGGCTCCCCAGACAGAGGTTCTGGCAGGGAAAGGAAAGGAGTGGGTCAGGATCGGGGAGGCTGGCAGGAGGCCAGGCTCCTGAACCACTGAGGCGCTTCCATCAGCCTCTCCTCTCCGCAAGGGCCCCTCCTCGCACCCCGCCCGAGGCTTGGGGCCTCCAAGGAGGGGTCTACAGGCAGCACGAGGCAGGCAGGTGGAGCTCAGCCAGGTGTTTTTCCATCCCAGGTCTGAGGGGGAAAGGAAGGGAGGGAGACGCAGTGTCCGAACAAGAGGGAAGCCTGGCGTGCAGACTGGACAGGCCTGAAGGAGCCCTGGCCTCTAGACCCCTGCCTGCGCTCCTGGGCATGCTGCGGGCCCCTCCAGGCCTCAGTTGTCCCACATTGAAACAGGGGCTGGACACAGGCCTTGCTGGGCGGAAGCTTGGCGCCATGGCTCCTGAGAGGCTGAGAGGGGAGGGCAGGGGTTTTAGAAGAGTTTGGGGCAGCAGAGGCTCCTTCAGGCTTTCATCTCTGGGCCTCGGTAGCTTTGTCTGCTTTTCTCCCCTCTCGTGCAGAGTCCTCCTTCACTGTTAAACCTTCCTTCCAGAACACAGCCTGAGTCAACCCTGTGCCGAGTGCAGGAGTCCCAGCCCAACGGCAGCGGGGGCCCTGCCCTGCAGGAAGCACCTCTCCAGTCGAGGAGGGAAGCCAGGCTTGCCACTGTGCAATTTTAGCACATGGAGCTGAGGCTCGGATGGAGACAAGTTCAGAGTGCTATGGGGCCTCAGAAGAGATGACTAAACCCAGCCTGGAGTTCAGGGAAGCCTTCCTGGAGGAAGGGGCCTGAGATAAGCCTTAAAGGTCAACAGGAGTTAGTAAAGAAAGCCAGGTAAGCGGCCAAGGTGGAGGGAGAGCATATTCCAAAGTGAGAAGGTATGTCCCCCAAGGAACTGTGACTGGCTAGGGAGGGACATGATCTGTTTAAAGTCTGTCTCTCTCACTGCACTGGGAGATAGTGCCTGGGGCCCGGCCAACACTGCACCTTCCATGCCAGCATCCAGCCTGGGAGCCTCAGGATGGTGGAAGGAAGGATGGGAAGGAAAGAAGGAAGATCAGTCCACCCTGGCTGGCAGAGAGTGACCCCTCCCCTGCAGGGGGTCCCTAAATTTTTGTGAATGGGCTCTTTTTCCTAGCCAACAGGCCAGCAGATGCGGTCCTCCAGAGGTGCCCATGAAACCCACACCCCTTTCTCAGTCTTCAGGATTTCCCTCTGAGCAACTCTGATTTCCTCTGGAGCAGGGATGGGGCTCCTTTGGAGCTTGGCAGGCTCCCCATCGCCCACTCACCCTGGCAGGGCAGCAGGCTACTGCCACCCGGCTCCCTGCAGAGGGAAGCTCTGGTGTGGCAGCACACTTTTGGAAAGTGGCTCACCTCACCCCAGTCGGATCCCATGACCCTTCCCCCACACCCAGGTCCTATCCAGCCCAGACTCCCTAAGACGGACCGAGCTCAGGCTAATGGCCGCCAACACAGCCCAACTTCAGGCTCAGCTTGCTTAGGTGCCAGAGGGTTCCTGACCACCAATTAATTGTGTCTGAGCCTTCCCTCAGAAGGGCTGGGGGTCACATCGTCCTGGGGGGAAAATCCCAGCATCTCCATTTCTTAGCTATGGGGACAAGTGGCCTCACCCCTCCTCCTCTACAGCTACCACTGGTTGAGGGCTGACTATATAAACTAAGCTGTGACATCGCCAGGGCCCTGTAACATGTAAGCACGCCCATGTGATGAGCAAACTGAGAGGTGAAGGGGCTTGCCTAAGTCATGCAGTTCAGTAGGCCAAACCCCAGTTTGCTTGTTTTTCAAACTCCTACTTCATACGAGTGTAAGAAGTAAATGAGACAACATCTATTAAATGGCTGGCATAGGGCCAGGCTCCAAGTAGGAGGTCCTTGTTCTGCCCAGCCACTGAGATGTTACTCTTCTGGTCAGGGACAGGGAAGGACGAGGAAGTAGAGAGGGCAGAGAGGGCAGCAGTAGCAGTCTGGGGAGCCTCCCTGGAGGAAGCAATGTCTGTAGTTAGGTCTGAAAGGATGGAGAGGAGCATTGCTGTGTGTCTTAGGGAAAGGTACCACACAGCTCTGTTTCTCTGCCTGTAGAGGAGCTGCCAGTTCTACCTCTCCCTCCTCTAGGGTGAAGGAGCTCCTCTGAGGAAGGAAGGAGATTTGTAAATAGCAGGTGTGGCCTCATTAGAGGGAGCTACATTGTTATTAATAACCAGAACATAACGAGCTGAGGTTCAGAGAGCTGACCTCTTACCTCACTGTCCCAGAGAGCCAGGATAAGTAATCAGTGTCTCCGGTGGGGTGGAGGAGTGTGTGTGCACGCCCCATGTGGAGCCTGTGCGGACCCTGCTGGGTGGGGGTGGGGAGAAACCTCCTCTCCTACACTACTTATTTCTTTGTTAACTCCACCCACGAGGCCCATGTAGGACAGATTGTTCCCTTCTCTGCTTTTATGCACGCTCTTCCTTCCAATTGATATACACTTCTCTCAAGACCACAGCACTAATAAAAACATGCAGGGGCTTCCAAGACAGTCCCCTTGTGTGGACATGACCCTTCCAGCAGAGGAAAAAGGCAAGGTCAGAGCCTCGAGGAGCTCACTGTCCACGGACACTCTACAGAGCTCTCTACAGCTCACAAGCAATTTCCCACACTGATGTTGCTCAACACTTACACTGTCATTAAGTCCAGTCTCTCACAGCTACTAGCTGTCAGCACGCCAATGCACTTTCCTGATGCTCAGGTGTGGCTGCGGGAAGATCCCCAGCCTGAGAACCAGAAGTGAGTTTCTGCCCTAGCTTGCTGTGTGACCCGGGGAAAGCCCCAACCCTTTCTGGGTCTCTCCTCCCCAAATATTTGCAGACTTTAACGTTCTTCCAGCTTTAATTGGAGTGACACTCTCCCCCCTCTCCCCAGGTGACCTCACTTCCTTTTCCTTTTCCTACCTGCAGTGTCCAGCCCCTCCTCTTCAGCTCCAGCTGCTTTGTGACTCTTGGAACCTGCAGCCTCAGGTCTGTTCTGCTCTGACTCAGGCAGCCCTGACCTTTGAGATCTGAGGAGGTAGCCTGGTGGTTTTGCCCCATGAACTTACTCTGACCTTTGGCATGTCCACCTGTCCTTCCCTCCCCCACTGCACACACCTGTCCCCAGCCCTCAGGCAGCCCAGGAACTTCAAGCAACTAGATTCCTTCCGTTGAACTAGTAGCACTGAGGCCTCACCCACTATCAGGTGTCCAGAGAAGCAGGGCAAACGGGTAGCCCTTCCGCCCCAGCCCTCGTCCCGGCATCCCGGGGGACTGCTCCGCCCCCACGGCCCCCAGGCTGCACGGCTCCCACCCGTCTTACTGCGGGAGACTGGCCGCAAAGGTTCAGGGATACCCAGCGAGGCCACTTCGCGACGACCCCCAGCACTCTCACTTCTGGCCTGCTCCGGGGAGGGGACACCGCTCCTTCCTCAGACAGCTGCCAGGCCCTAACGGGAGCTGGGACAGGTTTGTCTGGAATTTGCCCTGGCTGACTGCACCGAAATGAGGGGGAATAACGAGCCCTTCTACAGCCTCCTGATACAGCCAGTGCAGGACACGGAGCCAAGCCACTACTGGGCCATATAATTCAGTAAACCTCTCGTATGCCTTACAACACCAGCACCGAGGGGAAGACAGAATTCCAGCGTTGCACAGAAGGAAACTGTAGTTCAGGGAGTCAAGTGGCAGGCGCAAGGTCACATAACTAGAAAGTGGCAGTGAACGACTGATCTAATGCAGCGACTGCACAGGTTCGCGGAGCGCGGCGGGTGCGCAGCACCGCGGTGCGGGGAGAGCTGGCCACGCGGGTCCTCCGCCCTGCGGGCCCCGGGAGGGCAGGTCCCAGAGGCGCGGCCGGGCTCTGCCCCCACCCCGCGGCCCGCCCCGCCCCGCCCCCAGCCCGCCCCGCCCGGGACCGCAGACTGCGCCCGGCGGCGGCGCGAACAGCAGCGAGCAGGGTGTCTCGGGGCTCGGCGCTCACCGCGACTTCCCGCGCAGGCCCGGCTAGAAAGGACCGGCGGCCTGGCCGAGCTGGAGGATGCGGTCGCCGCTGCGGCCCCGGGGAGCGGCGGCGGGAAGCCCGGCGTCCTGCAGGTAGGAGCTCGCCCGCTGGGCGGGCGCGGAAACTTGGGCCGAGTTTGCGGGCGGCGCGTGGGGAAGGGGCGGGTGGCGCTGCCCCAGGGCGCCCCTGCCGGCTGGCCCGAGGATGGAGCGCGCCGGGCCTGGCCGAGGTGCCGTGCCGTAGCCGGCCCTGGCGGGCGGGCTGCAGGGCGGGGGTCGCGCCGTGGCACTGACTGGCCTCAGACTTCGAAGCTCCCGGGCGCTGGTGGCGCGCTGGGGCTCGGGCCAGGCCCGGGCGCCCAATCTGGCGATAGGAGCGCGGGCCGAGCCCTGGGGCCTCCCGCGGGGCCCGGCTCACGTGGATTGCCGGGGCAGGGACGGGGGACTGGGGGCGGCGGGCGCTGAGGCGCCGCGGGCCCTGGACGCGCCCTGCTGGGACGGGACGGCCCTGCGGTCTCCTCGCCACCGCTTGACTCACCCTCTGGCCTCAGCCCAGGCTGGCGGGATCGCCCGAGGCGGTGGCTGCCCGGACTCTGCAGCCAGGCCGGCCCCTGCTCTGGGACCTCCCGCCGCCTGCGGGCGTCCGTCCGCGGGCGGGTGGGTGCGCGGGGCCGCCTGCGCGCACACATGTGCGGGGCCGGGCGAGGGGAGTCGCAGTTCTGGAGTGGCGTGCGTGCAGATGTGGGCCATGCATGTACGTGCAGGCATGGGTTTGTATGCGTGGCGGCGGCCTGTGTGTCAGCCTGCTGGGGTGCACGTGCGCCCCAGAGCCGCCGGGAGGGGTTCGGGGACACCCGGAAGCCCGCAGGGTCCAGTGCACGGCAGCCCCAAAGCGAGGCGGGTCGTGAGCTCCAGGCACCAGTTGCGCACGGGGAGCGGGGCGGGGAAGGCGGCGGAGGCTGCTCCTGGGACCCTTCCCCCTCCAGCGGAGACTGGGCTGCCCCAGGCTGGGCTGTGGCTCTGGAGGGCCCGGAGCCTCCGCTGGGGGGTAGGGAGGCGTGAGGACACCGACGCCTCGGGTCCAGCCCTCCTGGAGAGGCCAGATGCTGGCTGCCGCTGGGCAGGAACCACGCTCTTCTTCCTGGTGTCTCCCGGCGTCCGCCGAGGCCCCAAGGAGGTGGAAGTGGGAACTGGGCCACGGAGCTGTTTGTTTTCGCCGCTGTGTGGGGCAGGCGTGGTGGGCTCTGAACCCTGCCCTGGGTCCTGGCTGGGAGGACCAGCAGAACCGCCCCCAGGGGTGAAGTGGGCCTGCTCCCGGGGCTCCGCCCTCTCCAGGTGCTTACTGGCCCTCCGTGTGGGGGTCAGGGAGGCAGGCGCCTGCATTTTGGCTAGTCTGTAATAGGGGCGGGGCCTCACTTGAGGGAGTGTATACTGGGCTCTCCATCTCCTCGCGACAGGAGATAAGGTCAACCCCTCCCGCCCCTCAGCGTTCCCTGCTGGCTTCCTGGAGTCCCTCCCCTCCCCCAAAGACTCCTCAGGGTCCCAGGTGGCTTTGTATCTATAGGCTGGGTCCCAGGAGCGGTCTCTAGAAGTCTCCAGGGCAAAGGGCACTCGTTGGGCTGAGCTCAGGAGAGAAGGACTCCTGGGGCAGGGGGTGGGTATGGAGCAGGCCCCAAGGAGCATGTGGGGGAGGTGAGACGAGCCAGCACTTAATTAACCCAGAGCCTCCCTGGGCAGAGCTCAGCACCCCCAAAACTGTTTGACTCCTTACAACGTTGCTGGGGAGTGACGTGGGGCCTTTCCCCTGCATGCCGGTCTCTGTCATAGGACACTGCTGTTGGTTCTGTCACCTGTGTCCTGGTGGCCCTCCTGTCTCCTCTAGGCTGGCCTGGGGTGTCAGCTTCTGTCTGGGAGATGAGTCTCCTTTCTTTCCGGGAGTCCTGCCTGGCTTCCTCCGTGCATCAGGCTGGGGCGGGAGTGGGCGCTCATCCCCGTGCTGCCCTGGCCTTTCCTGTGCCCAACATCTACTGGTCTGAGCCTGTGGCTATCTTTGGCCACCAGCCAGAAGGGACCAGAAACCTGTGATACTTGGCCTGTGGCTTAATCATAGCAAGACTGAGCTGATCAATCCTTTCTAAGCCACTGAGAGTTTCAGGGAGCCGGGTGCTGGCTGGGTAGGTAGAGGCAGGTCAGCGTGGCCCCAGCAGACTGGGCTTCAGATGGAACCCCTCATGGGTCATTAGGTGTCTGCTGTGCTGAGGAAATCCATGCTTGACCTCTCTGGGCCTGGGTCCCCATACTTGGTTTTGCCTTAGGGTCTTAGTCTTTCTTGGCACCTAGTTTTGCAGTCAACACAAGGGAGGTAGTTGCCAGCTAGCACTGGGGCCCCCTTCCTGGACTTTCTCGCACGGACATGCACGCTCAGTCCCTGGTGCTGTTTTGGCCCGTGTGCCTTGCAGTAGCCTTGTGCGGCGTCATGGCTGGGCTTGAACACGGCTCTCTGGGCCCTTCCCGCCGGCACCACAGCGCCATCTGCCGGACAGCCCTGGCCCTCCTGCTGAGGGGCGTGGCTGGCGTGGGCGTGGCTTGCTCCCGCCACGCCCCCAGTCGCCTGAGGCGGGCCTGCCCTCCAGACCCAAGCCCAAGTGTCGCAGTGTCTGGCCCTGGGCCCTGGGTTTGGCGTAGGGCTCTGCCATTTTTTCCTGAGACCGGCAGGTCAGGGCAGTGCCACAAGAAGTCCGAGCATCTGTAGACAATACTCAGCCCCCAGTCTTGGCTGCAGCGGGCGTCTTTCCACGGGAGCCTGTAGCGGGGCAGGCGTCCTGCTTCTCTGGCGGCGCCTTTGGGAGTCGCCTGGGATGGCCGGTCTCCCGCGGGGCGCCACGGCGAGCCCAGGCGAGCCCCAGGCTGTGCCGGACGAACCTGGAGCCCCAGGAGAGGGGTCTCGGCGGCTGTGCGGGGGCAGCGGACCAGGGGGCTCCTGGAGCGGGGACGGGCGCGTCTGCCGCGGTAGGGCTGGAAGCCCGGGTTCTGCGGCGCGTGCTCGCGGCCTTGCTGAGCCTCAGTCCCCGGCGCGTGCTCGCTGCCTTGCTGAGCCTCAGTCCCCGGCGCGTGCACGCGGCCTTGCTGAGCCTCTGTCTGGCGCGTGCATGCGGCCTTGCTGAGCCTCAGTCCCCGGCGCGTGCACGCGGCCTTGCTGAGCCTCTGTCTGGCGCGTGCATGCGGCCTTGCTGAGCCTCAGTCCCCGGCGCGTGCACGCGGCCTTGCTGAGCCTCTGTCTGGCGCGTGCATGCGGCCTTGCTGAGCCTCAGTCCCCGGCGCGTGCACGCGGCCTTGCTGAGCCTCAGTCCCCGGCGCGTGCTCGCGGCCTTGCTGAGCCTCAGTCCCCCGGTGCGTGCTCGCGGCCTTGCTGAGCCTCAGTCCCCGGCGCGTGCACGCTGCCTTGCTGAGCTTCTGTCTGGCGCGTGCATGCGGCCTTGCTGAGCCTCAGTCCCCGGCGTGTGCACGCGGCCTTGCTGAGCCTCAGTCCCCGGCGCGTGCACGCGGCCTTGCTGAGCCTCTGTCCGGCGCCAGGTTCTCACGTGTGGCGGTGAGCGCAGCGGCCCTGCATTGCTTGGCGTGGCCTGTGTTTCTGACAGCCCTGCCTTTCTCCCTCTCCCAGGTCGGCGGTTGAGTAGCGAGGACCCCAGGGGCTTGAAGCCTTCACCGCGATGGCGGAGAAGCGGCCACTGGGGACTCTGGGGCCTGTGATGTATGGCAAGCTGCCCCGCCTGGAGGCAGACTCGGGGTCTGGGCACAGCCTGCTCCCCGCTGCTGGAAGCCAGGACCGCTGCAGCTATAAGGAAGCCTACTTCTCCTGTCCCATGGCGGGTACTCCCAAGGCAGGGTCTGAGCGGATGGCATCCTGGGCCCCATACCCACCACTGTACACCCCCAGCATGGCAGGCCCTCCACTTCGGACAGACAGCCTGCTGACCAACTGCCTGCTCTACCGCTCACCAGCAGAAGGCCCTGAGAAGATGCAGGACTCCAGCCCTGTTGAGCTCCTGCCCTTCAGTCCCCAGGCTCATTCCTACCCAGGCCCGCCACTGGCAGCGCCCAAACCTGTCTACCGAAATCCTCTGTGTTATGGGCTCTCCACTTGCCTGGGGGAAGGGGCAGCAAAGAGGCCACTGGACGTTGATTGGACACTGGTGACTGGGCCTCTGTTGCCCTCAGCTGACCCACCTTGTTCTCTGGCCCCGGCTCCTGGCAAGGGCCAGTCCCTGGATGGCACCTTCTTGCGTGGGGTGCCAGCTGAAGGGTCCAGCAAAGACTCCTCGGTGAGCTTCTCCCCATGCCAAGCATTCCTGGAGAAGTACCGGACCATCCACAGCACAGGCTTCCTGGCCTCCAAGTATACAAGTCCTTACTCTGGGGACCCCAAACAAGCGATGTCCAAGGGGCCTTCCAGTCCTTGGACCCAGCCAGCCCAGCCCCTGGGGCCACCCTGCCAGGAAGTCATGCCCACCCACTACCCACTGCCCCCACCCCCACAGGCACTGCCTTGCCCTCCAGCCTGTCACCACCCAGAGAAGCAGGGCAGCTACAGCTCAGTGCTCCCCCTGCAGCCCCTGGGAGCCCACAAGGGCACTGGGTACCAGGCTGGTGGGCTTGGCAGCCCCTACCTGAGGCAGCAGGCAGCCCAGACACCCTACGTGTCCCCATTAGGGCTGGACACTTATTCCTATCCCTCCGCCCCCCTCCCAGCACCCTCACCAGGCCTCAAGCTGGAGCCACCTCTTGCTCCACGGTGCCCACTGGACTTTACTCCCCAGACCCTGAGTTTCCCTTATGCCCGGGATGACCTCTCTCTCTATGGAGCATCCCCGGGGCTTGGAGGGACACCACCTTCCCAGAACAGCATGCAGGCTGTGCCACAGCCTGGTGCCTTCCAGAGGACATGCCAGCCTTTGCCAGCCAGCGAGCCATGTTCGGAGCCTGTGAGGGCTGCAGAGAAGCCAGCCCAGGAGGCCAAAGAGAAGACGTGGCTGCCTAGCTGCAGGAAAGAGCAGCTACAGCCCCGGCTTAATGAGCACCCTGGGGCTCCCATTGTCATCCGGGACAGTCCGGTTCCCCGTACCCCACCAGCACTTCCCCCCTGTGCCCAGGAGCACCAGTCTCTTCCACAGAAGGAGGGTGCCAGGCCACCCAGCTCTCCACCGATGCCTATCATTGACAACGTCTTCAGCTTGGCCCCCTATCACGACTATCTAGATGTGCAGGCACCCGAGGCCACAGCTGAGTCTGATTTGGCTCCAGCCTCCAGTGAGAGCCATGACAAAGGCTGTAGGAGGACCCTGCCTGCCCAGGAGGGCCCCTCAGGGGTTCACTGCTCACGTAAGGAGGAGATGGCCCTGGACTTGAGTGTGAAGAAGTCCACAGCAGAGGCTTCTCCCGTCAAGGTCCCTAGTCCTGTGATACATGCCAAGCCCACCAAAGCCATGAATGTGCCAGATGTGGGGAACACAGTGTCAGATCTGCCAGGCCTGAAAAAGATAGTCACAGAAGCCCCAGGGTTGCCTGGGGTGCCAGCGACCACGGAGGCCATGCCAAGAACCAACTTCCATAGCTCTGTGGCCTTCATGTTCCGAAAGTTCAAGATCCTCCGACCAGCACCCTTGCCTGCAGCCATGGTCCCATCCACACCCACTTCCGCTCCTGCCCCTGCCCAGTCTGCCCCAACTCCCACATCTGTACCCATTGGACTACAGATTCTCACTCAGCCCTTGCCTGTGGCCTGCTTCAACCTGGCATTGCTCAGCCCTCCAGTAGCTGTGGCATCCCCTGTCCCCAACCCTGCTCCAGCTCCATCCCCAGCTCCTGCTCCTGCTCCAGGTGCAGGCCCCACTCCAGCATGTACACCTGCCCTGGCAGACTCCCCAGAGCAGCACTTCACAGGGCTGCACGCGTCCCTGTGTGATGCCATCTCAGGCTCAGTGGCCCACTCCCCACCGGAGAAGCTGCGCGAGTGGCTTGAGACAGCTGGGCCCTGGGGCCAGGCTGCGTGGCAGGACTGCCAGGGTGTACAGGGGCTGCTAAGCAAGCTGCTGTCCCAGCTGCAGAGCTTCGTGCACACACAGCGGTGCCCATTCCCCCATGTGGTGCGGGCAGGCGCCATCTTCGTGCCCATCCACCTGGTGAAGGAGCGGCTCTTCCCGCAGCTGCCACCAGCTTCTGTGGACCATGTGCTGCAGGAGCACCGCGTGCAGCTGCGGCCGACCACGCTGTCGGAGGAGCGGGCCCTGCGGGAGCGGGCCCTGCACGGCTGCACCTCACGCATGCTGAAGCTGCTGGCGCTGCGCCAGCTGCCCGACATCTACCCTGACCTGCTGGGCCTGCAGTGGCGCGACTGTGTACGCCGCCAGCTGGGTGAGCATGGGGCAGCCCCAGTAGCCACCGGAGCTGTGTGAGCGAGTGACAGGTGTGTGCGCAGTGTGAATGGGCCACAGCCAGGGCTGAGTGGTTCTAAGAACTCCTTTTTGGGCAGTGGGGGCTGGCTTTCCAGGGTGGGCTTTAAGGGACACCCCCACCCCATGTTCCCCCAGGCCATCAGTGAACAGCCAGCTGCTCTTCTGTCTCAGCCTCCCTGGTGCTGCGCCTCCCTGCGTTCCGTCCTCCTCCTCTGCTTGTGCCTTCCCCATCTTTTCCCCTTGGTGTTCCTGGGGCCCTGGCCAGGCCCCATTTCTGTCTGAGGTCACTTCCTCCTGTCTGTGTCCAGCCCAGCCTCTCCTTGTCTGAGCTCTCGCCCCAGACAACCCATGGCATGCCAGACTTTTGCACCTGTTTGTCTCTGCCACACTGAGCTCATCCTAAATCGTGCTCCTGAGCTTCCCCTAAGCTTACTCCCCACCCTACTCTTTACCATCTCAGTGAAGGGCACTCTGGTTCACAAGACCTGGCGGGGCCCCCACCCTCCCACTCCATACACCGCTCCCTTTCCAACGCATACTTTTTCAGTCCTCTGGGCACTTACATACACAGAAGTGTGCCCCTAGGTCAGAACGCTTTTGTGGTTTGCTTTCTCTCTACTAAATGATGTCTGGTGCCTACTGTTCTCAAACTAGTTTGTTTTTTTGTTTTTTTTATGTCTGGGATGACCACACAACCACAGTGTTGTAGGTGTGTATGATCACACTTCCACAGCCAGGACCCTGGTGATGGGATCAGGTGGTTTCTGTCATTGCTTCTCCTGCATCAGTACCCCTGGCATCGAGGTCCCCTCTGTGGTCTTTCTCTCCCTTCTGTCCCCACATTCCCACCACCCAGCCTATGTCTAGGTTGTTTCCCTGTAGAAACTGTCCCCAGTCCCAACCACATCCTGGCAGCCCTGCCCTGGGCCTTACCTGGTCAAGGCTCTAGGTAGGGTGAAGGGCCCGGGGCAGTGAGGTACAGGCTTGGGGCTTGGCTTCTGGTTGACCAGCACTCCTAATCCCTGAACACTTAGGAATTTGGGGCAGATGCCTTAATGGGGTGCAAGGAAAATTCAGGTGCAGGTGTTTTGTTTCTGAGTGCGAAGGAGTGCAGGTGGGTGTCCTGTGTCCCCCAGAGCTCCTCAGCCTAGCCCTCTCCCTGTCATTTGGGCTGTCAGGGGCCCAGAGAAGCTCATGTCTGCCTTTCCTGGTCTGCCTGGTAGGCAGTGGAGCCCGGGCACCCCACACCGTCCCCTCCTGCTCTGCCTCCAGCCTGCAAGAGTCCAGGGCCTGGTAAGAAGTGACTGGGGCCCAGCGTCCTGCCACTGGCTAGAGTTGGGTGCCCCTGTCCCATTCCCTCCATCTTTAGAGGCCACCTTCTGTGGGTGCCCCAGACAGTTACTTCTGCCTTTATTTCTCATGGGGGCTTGTGCTCCCCAATGCTCTCCCTTCTCAGGAGGAGTGCTCTGGGCCCCTCCCTCCGGTGGTGCTTTCAGGGCCAGCCCTGCCCAGTTGGGCTCTGGCTCTTGCTTCAGCTCTGCAGGTGGTATGCAGAAAGGTGGTGGCTCTCATGTATGGCAGGGCCTTTTCTTTCTATGCCTTGGTTTCCCCACTCGTACAATGGGGCTTTAGACCAGGCCAGTGGTTCCTGGCCTGCTGGGCTCCCCTTTCATCCTGTACCCAAACAGCCTCTCCGGAGCAGTGCCCTCATCAGATAGAGTTCTGGTGTCACCGGGGGAGAAATGCCTTTTTGGCTTGGATGGTCTGGCCAGTGGGCACATGTGGGGAAGAGTTGTGATATCTCTGACCTTGCTGGTGCCATGCTGGCCTGTGGCAGAGCAGAACCACTGTTCTAGATGGCTTCAGAGGCCACAAGGTGGGACCTGAGGCTGTGGGGTCTGCAGCCTGACTATTTGTTCATTTTCCAGGTGACTTTGACACTGAGGCTGGAGCTGTGTCCCCATCAGAGCCCACCACGGCCAGAGATGAGCCAGAGAGCCTAGCCCTGGCTCGGAAGTCACCGACCCCCAAGGTCAGGAAGCCGGGGAAGAAGCCAACAACTCCTGGCCCAGAGAAAGCAGAGCCAGTTGCCAGGGCAGGGTCCGGTGGTTCCTCACCTGCCCCTGCTGCCAGTGCCAGCCCTGCTGGCCCCACGCTGAGGGCCCGCTTCCGCAGCCTGCTGGAAACTGCCTGGCTCAATGGCCTGGCACTGCCCACTTGGGGCCACAAGGCCTCAGGACCAGACAGGCCCTCACCCCACCCACAGCTGCTGGGTGGCCAGAGCCATCACCTGTAGCCCTGGTGGCCGGTGCTGTTTGGGCAGCTATCTGCAGCTCACTCTACCCCTCCTTTCTGTCTGTCTAGTCCTGGGCCAGGTGAATGTCGGGGCTAGGGCAACTACCTTGGAGGGTCCCCCGCTTTCACCCTGGGCCTACCCAGGCTGGGCTGAGAGCCCCTGAGCTTTTAACTTATTAGATAGGACCACTTCCTCTTTCTTCCTAGAGAAAACACGTGGGCTTTGGAGCCAGACACATCTGGGCAAGACACCTGCCCCCTGTTGAGCCCTCATTCCCCATTTGTAAAATAGGACAACACAGCCTACCTCACGGGGTTGTTGTGGGGACGAAGCCTGACACACACCCGTTATGGTTTGGTCTCTTCTTCCTGGGACGGGGCCTGGTCAGGAAGCTGAGGCGAGCATAACCTTCCTGTAGAGTCTGTATGTATCACAGGACTTGCTGTCTTAGAGTGTACATCGTCTAGTGTGTATGACTCACACACTTCCGGGATTCACCACCGCCCCCCTCTGCCCGCCTGGAGCTCCCCAAGGGAGCCTGCTGTCTCCATTCCCCGTCCCTGCTACTGGTGGGGGACAGGCCTGGGGCTGGCATCCTTATTCTGGGCCTGCTGCTACCACCCCTGGAAGCCCCAAGCCGGTCCCGAATCGACATCAGTGACTTCCTGAGCTGCCTCTTCCATTCCATGCACTATCCCTGGAAACTTGTGTTTCTGGAAGCCTGGCAGCTGCAGGGACTCAGGGACTGGAGCAGGCAGGCTGAGTGGCAGCTCAGTCCTAGGAGGTCTCCGAAGATCATGATGAGACCGTGGCACTCCACAAGCCAGAGCTTGGCAGGCTTCCTGTGGACCACTTGTCTGTGGAGTGTTGACTGAGCCAGGGGCTGACATGAGGGTGGTTGGCCTTACGGGTTTGTGAAGAGCCTGTGGGCCCTGGAGGCAGGCCATTAAAGCATCCGGGTTTTTGGAATGGGGGCCTGGCTGTGTTTGTGGGAGGTGGGTTAATCCTGCGTCACTCTGTGCCTGGCCTTTCCCTGTCCCAGCCTAGGAGGTGCGAAGTGTCTCGAGTATCGCTGTGCTGGCTGGCTCTGGCCTGTGGGTCCTGGTGGGGGTTGGTCAGTGGCCTACTGCCCTGCGAGAGATGCTGATCACCAGACACCGCCACTTGTCCCTCTCCCAGGACCAAAAACATGCCCTCTCAATCTGGCTGGAACTGTCACCCCCTCATGCTGGTGACCACGCATCCCAGTGACCTTAGGTGGTGGGCCACTGGGCAACCCCTCCAGAGCCCTGCTCTCACTGGGCTCTATCAGCAGATTTGTTCTCAGGGCAGCCGGGGTGGTGGCATCCTGGGTCTGGTTTCCCACTCCACGTGGGCAGGCCAGCCCTCACAAGAGGGCTTGTTAGGTCTACCCAGCATCTGGGTGGGTATTCACTGGGCCCACACTGTCCCTCCTGTGCCAGCCTAGCCTTGCACTAAGCCAGGGGTTGAAGTGCTGTACACTGCGGGAAGAGCTACCTGGCCTGTGAGGGGATAGGCAGCCACGGCACACTCGCCCTGCAGTGACAGCCTGGGGGGAGGCTGCTGTGGAAGCTCGAGGGAGGCGTCCTTGAGTACCAGAAGAGGCGATGCCCGAACAGTGCCTTGGAAACCAGTATTAATAGAAGTTGCGAGAACACATGCCAAGCAGGGTCTGAGTAGAAATCCCTGGGTGGGGCTGGAGCTCCGGGAACTGAAAGGGACATGGGTGGGCTGGAAGCCTGGCTTCAAGTCCACTGTCACGTCATCAGCACTCTCAAACCTACAACCTGAAGAATAGGGCTTGGGCCGTGTGTGCACAGAAAGCTGAGGGCAGAGCTGGAGTCGCTCGAGGCTGCTCCTGTGAGGAGAGGACTGCGCAGAGGGCAGCTGTGCTGGGCCCGGCTCACCGGCCCTGGGCAGCCCATCACCGCCCAGGGGCTCAGGCTGTCTTTCCTTCCGTCCCCCTCCCTCCCTCGAGTACCTTGTCCCTGCCACACGCTGGTGTGTTACTGAGAGTCCAGCACTTCCCTCGAGGCCACATCAGAAGAACGAGGACACCTGGTTTGAGAAGAAGGAAAGAGGACTTTTTAAAATTTTCAGGCAAATGAGGCTGGCAGACCCCTGTCCCCAAGTACCAACGTCCTGCTTCTGAGCAGAAGTACTGACCTTTTTATTTTATTATTATTTTTTTTTCCTTTTTTTTAACCTTTCTAGAGATGGCAACTTTTTAAAAGCTCCCAGTCATCTCATCTTTAGCAAGGCTACCAGGACAATCCCCTCGAGCCATCTCCTGTGGCACAAAGGACAAAGGACGCTTCCGCCCACTGGCCTGAGGCGGGGATGCAGGTTTTAGTTCTCAGAAAGGGTGAGGGGTTTGAAGGGACAGAAAACGCTTCCCTCCTTCTCCAGGCCCTGCTCTGTTGCAGGCACACTGCATGCTGATGGCCGAGGGTAGTAAGGCCTGGGACATGCAGGGCTCACACACGGTTGGCCTGAGGCCCCAGAGGGTCCTGGCGGTGCGGAGGCTGGGCTGGCGTGGTATAGGGTGGACATGCTGGTGGTATTCACCAGGAGACAGCTCTGTCCCAGGAGCCCCACCTGGGAGGGGAGAGACCTCGGCCTGCCCCAAGGTTCTAGACATAGGGAGGAGCCCAGCCTGGGGCTGTAGGGCAGGAACAGAACTGCCCCTCCTTGCCGCAGGGAGGCAGGGCCCTACCCTAGGTACTACTCAGTTTTTCACTAACCCTGCTGGGGGCACAGGAAGGAGTATGGAAGCTCTGCAACAGGGCCCTCACCCCTCAAGGATATGCCCACCTATCTAGGTTGAATGTGGCTCCTCCGGTCCCCTGTAACCATCTGAATCTCCTGGGCTGGACCAGGCCAGGCAGGGCTTCTCAGACAGAACCACCCAGAAATGGTTTCAAGAATGGTCTTAGGCAGAGCCCCAGAATCTGGGTTTTAATCAAACTCACAAGATGATCCCGAGCTGGGTGTTTTGAGTAACCACCACCATGACAGATGGGGAAACAGCAGATTCAAGCAGTGTCAAGATGCTCTGGGCTCCCTGGGTGGGCGTGACCCTCTGCACCTGCTCTGCTCAGCCGGCATCAGCCTACCCAGACCTCCAGGCTCATAAGTGCATCCCTTGCCCTAAGTTACTCGGATGGGGTTCAGGTGAGGCTCCAGCTTAGGTAGGGCCCAGCCTCCCGGGTGCCCCACCTGGCACCCCAGCCCAGAACAAAAGGCTGAGAGGCCCAGTGTCCGGCTTTGCTGATGGAGTTGAGCCTGCAGGAGGTGAGTGAGAGCCGGGGTCTTAGGAGAGGTGGGGAGTTGGGGGTGGGGAGGGCTGTGCCCGGGGTGGTCGTCAAGCCCATCCCCTTGGTGAGCTCCAGGCGCCCCTTCCCTTGCTTGTTCTCACTGAGGGGGCTGGGTTGAGCAGTCTGGGTCTACCCCAACCCCCATACTGGGGGCAGAGCCACCTCTGACCTGACTGGCTGTGTCTCCTCTCCCCCTGCAGTTGCCTTGCTGGAGATGGGGGTGCGTCCAGCTCATGGGGCCAAACCCCCAGCCCAGCCTGGTGCCCCAGCTGAGGAGGCTTGGGGCGGGCATGGCTGCGAGGAAGACCACCAGGAAGCCCCAGCCAGCGGACAATGGCTGCTGGCTATTGTCCCTGGGCAGTGCCCCTAGACCCCACGGCCAGGTACCCCCAGAGAGGGAGCCCCCAGCTCAGCCCAGTGCAGCCCTTCTAGGCCCCCTCTGCTTCCAGAGATGAGGATGGCCCCAGGGCCAGGGACGGAGCTGCAGAGCCCCTCCTGTCTCCTCTCTAGCTGGACACGAACCCCCGTGCTGGACTGGGGGTGCGCGCTCCACAAGCCAGTACTCTGGTGCCGCCGTGGGGACCCCAACTCTGGGCATTCTGGCCACTGCAGAGGCGCCTGCGACTGTGGAGCTCTCCACCCTCCCTGATGCACAACCCCAGCCGCGGCCAGCCCCATGGCTCTGTCCTGGGGAGGTCTACCTCCCAGGTCCCTGTGACTTCTTGGGACAATGAGGACCTGGGCTCCTGGGAAGTGGGTGCTGATCTCCTGAGCCCCAAGAAGGACCTTAAGAGACTTGTTCTGTGCTTTCAAGGCCGGCAGGGAGCCCTTGCTTCTTTCTCCAAGAGCCATCGGAGAAAGGCACCTGCAGGCCTTTTCATTCTCAGACCAGGGTGACGGGGCCAGGGCAGGCCCCTCTCCAAGCCGTAACTGTAGCCCCTAGTTCCTCTCCTATCTGTAATTCCTGGAACCCCAAGATTGGTGGCTGCATCTCCTCAAACCATACAAACCTCTCAGACCCAATCCCTTTCTCAGAGGGGCTGGGGCTTCAGCTTAGAGCCCACAGCACAGATGCCAGGCGCTTCCGCCAGCTTCTCGTCTGCTGAGGCCTTGCCCTTCCTTCTGAACCCTCCTCAGTGAGGGAGGCACAGGAGACCCTGGAGACAGCCCCTACTCAGGGAAGCGTGGGTTCTGCCCACCTTTCCACAAGGCTTGCACCTCCCCCGTGCAGGACAGCCAGGTAGCCCTGTCCAGTCTTTGCTGCCACCCCTCAGCTTGCCACTCCTGGCCCTGCCCATCACTACCCTGGCACTGCCAAGCCTAACAAGTCCCCAGCTGCTAAAGGCTCAGTCCTCACTAGATCTGCCTGCTGCTGCCCCAGCACAGTCTTCCAGCTCAGCAGCTGTTCCAGGCCCCAGCTTCTGGTAGCCCAGCCCCTTCTAGGTGTTGCCTTTTGTCCTGGATGAATCTTAACAGATTCTTCTCCAAGACACAGCTTTGCTGGCTATGCCAGGCTGGATTGGGCCCAGCGAGTCTCAGTCTGACCATGAGCTGCTGCTGCCGGGTCAGGATGGGCTGACTCAAGCAGATATGACACCATTAACAAACCCAGACTTGACTTCTTGACCCCTGTGGTCTCTTTTGGGCATGATGTCCCCCTGCCCCATGCTTAGGTACCCGCATGTGGCCACAAGTGCCTGTGACTTCCCTACCCCCTTCCCCACCCACTACCTGTGCCTGTCTCACCCCTGCAGGTACATCGGGGGCTGAACTCCTTCCCTAACCTCATGTAGGTGCTGACCTGAGGTTTCCAGTGAGTTTTGGGGTAGGCTTCATTGCCTTCCCCCTCCTGGGCCTGGGGAACCTGTGGCTCAATGAGGCATTGGCCTGGGCTGTTTCCCACACTGTCCCCTCCCAAACATGGGGCTGCGTGCTCTGTCCCCTGGTGGGGCGAAGGAAGCAGCAGAGTTCCACCCTCCGGGTTCAGGTCCTAGGGGAGCCTCTGCGGTCGGTCGGGATGTGGCAGAGGACACAGGCTGTGGAGTCAGGGGGTGGGGTGAGCCCAGCCTGCCACTTCGGCCTTGGGCAAGTCATTTATGCTGTGCTTCCCTTCCCCAGTGGTAAAATGGGGATAACAGTGCCTAGTTCACAGGTGCTTGGCTGTCAGCATGAACTGAGTCTGGGAGCAGGTGCAGCCAGACCTGGGTCTGCGCCCCGGCCCCGCTGTGAGACGAGAGTCTCTGAGCCTCTGTTCATTCATCTGGAGAATAGGGCGGCTCCATGCGAGGGTTGCTGTGACAACTAAACAAGCCCGTTGACGCTGGCAGGGGCCTCCTGAGATGGTTGGAGGTGGGCTCTGGAACTTGTCCCCATGCTGCCAACAGAGAAGACTTGCTTAGCAAAGACTCACCTGAGTCTGTATGGTCCCGTCATTGTCCTGCAGACCCTAGTGGTGGCCATCCAGCCTGGTGGCCATCTGGTGGCCTCACCTTTCCCAGTGGACCCTTTGTCCTGTGTGTGGCAAGTACACTGTGCCGCGTCTGGAGAGGCCACACTCACCTGTGGGTTCTCTTCCTTGTGCCCTCGCTGACCAGGTGTGTGCCACCTCCTTAAAGCCTGCTGTGTTCACTGAGTCTGAATCTTTGCGCAAGGCCTCAGGCAAAGCTTCAAGTAGCCTGGTTTGCAGGGGGCCGGGAAACCAAAGCCTGGAGAGGGAGGGGTCTCCTGCAGCCCACCTGGCCAGCCTCAGCCTCAGAGCTGTGGCGTTGTCCCACCCGGTTCTCTCCCTGACACCTGCAGCGGCCCCGGTGGTAGCATAGGTGGCTGGAGAGGACAAGGCTGGTATGTCCTTTCCTCTGCGAGAAGAGAGGACCTAATGGGGATGTTTCAGGAATCACAACAGCCTGAGGAGCGTCTCCCAGGGACCTCGTCCTACACCTTGGCTGCCCTGGCTCTAGTCCTTATCTGTGGGTACTGGGAGAATGGGGCTGACCTGGGACCTGTGCATGTATCAGGCTAGTCTTCAGGGTGCTGATGTTGGGGCAGCAGCCCTTCAGGGCCAGGAATGAGAGGCCTGTATTTTACAGAGGCACAGAGGAACCTGCTACCAGCTGTGGTCAACCCTACGTGATCTTTCTGCTGACTCTTTGGCAGCTTGGTGCTGGCTGCTGACTTCACCCAGTAAGCTCATGGTTTGGGCTCCTGGGGGTCCCTGCACTGAGCCTGCTGGCTCTCTGCAGGCAGGGGAGCCTTTGGGCAGGACCATGCCCGACTCCTTCCCTTTTAGGTCATGGCTTCAAAAACCATCCCTGAGTTCTACCACCACCAAATCTCTCTTGTGTCCTGGTGGGCCTAGGAGCTGCTGGAGCTTTCTAGGTTAAGGCCTTTGCCTACCCGTGTCCCCCAGGAGATTGCCAGGCCTGCCCCTATAACCCCTCCCCTAGGCCAGTGAGGGGCTGCAGGGGTTGGCCTCGGTCCCAGACCTCTCTAGCCAGGACGGCCTGCCCTGGGAGCCTGTCTTGTGCCTGGTCTGAGGCTGACTGTCCCCGGCAGTCCTCCTCCCCACCCTTGACCCCAGGTAGTCTTCCTCCTCCTGTGGGCTCTACTCTGGGGCGCTCTCATCTCTTCACACTGGATGACTGTCTAATGTTTAGAAATAGAAGCAATTTTTTTACCAACTTCAGATTGCCCTCTAACTTTTCCATACCCCAAAGGACCAGAGTTTCTCTTAAGCTGGATGATGCCTCCAGCCCTTCCAGGCCAGGCTAGCAGAAAGGCGCCTTTGCCCCAGCCTCTTGATGGAGGGGGATTGGCCCTTCCACAGGGATGCAGGCACCTATGGGGGCTGCGCTCCACCCGCTGAGGCCCCCACGCCTGACCGCCGAGGTGCCGTGTGTGGACATGCACGTGCAGGATTGGACCTTGCGCTTCCTCCCGCCTGCCCCCTTCTCAGTCCTCCGCGTGTGCGCAGGGGCAGGGGCTCCTGGCTGCAGTCTCCTCCTCTGTGAGCAGCTATCTGAGCCAGAGGGGGAGGCTTGTGTGAGCGTGTGAAGCACGTGGAACAGGCCTGGCCCGAGTAAGCACGGGTTTTCCCCAACTTTATGCACCTTGCGGGTAGGGTAGGGAGCCCGTCTTCCCAGCACAGGTGACAAGGCATTGCTTCCCCCACCCACCCCCGTCCCAGCCCTGAGAGTCTAGTCTTTAGGTGTCCCGGGAGGGAAGAAGCCTCCCTCGCTGTGTGACCGTGGCTGGTGCCTCGCCCTCTCTGGCTCTGGATTCCCGGGCAGGTGAGGAGTGCAAGAGCATAAGATTCACCCTTCAGGGTGGAGCACTGTCTGTGGAAGCCCTGGCGTGTGGTGAAGGTGGGGGACGAGAGGTTTGGAGTTTCAGTGGAGGGAGCAGCAGTGTGAGGGCCACCTGGAGGTAGAGCACAGGGAGCCAAAGCCGGGAGTTGGGAACAGCTGAACACACCCAGGACAGCACTGCCCACCTCGGCACGCCCACCTGGCCCTGGGGCGGAGGGGGCAAAGGCCAGGAGACACAGAGGAGACCGAGTTGGTCCACACGTGTCCCACGCCTCTTCCGGGACCTGGAGGTGCCACTGAATGGGTCCCCGTGTCCCAGGAGATAGGGGGAGAACCAAGATCCCCCCACATCTGCATTTCTGTTCCAGTTCTCCCAGCCTCCTGCGGGTGTCTGTCAGCCCCAAGCTTCATTTCCAGGGTTGTGGGAGGCAGCCGGGAATGGGCGGGCTGAGGGGCCTGTTTGGAGGAGCCTGCCTGACCACCCGGCTGCTGCCCTCACCACCTGGACACTGCCACCAATGCTCCCTGGGCAATGGTTACATGAGGCCTTGCTGGCCAGAGGGGCAGAGCCCACCACCGAGTAAACACCGGGGGGCAGGGCAGTTGGACATCCACTTGCCTGTCTGGAGAGGCCACAGTGCACTCCTACTCTGGGGGTGGGGCTTCAGGCCCCCCAGACTGAGCTCCCCATAGCAGGCCCTCCTCCTCAGCACCTTGGAAGAAGGGTGGGTCCTGGCATGAGGCCAACCCCCTGGCTGGAAACTCCTCGGCTCCAGCTGGAGTCTGAGGAGGCCCTGGGCGCAGGTGGGGAATAAGTGGTAAAGGGGCCTGCTGACCCCTCAGATAGACCCAAAGGTCAAGAGGTCAAAGGCTCAGGCTGCCCCAAGGAGCCCCCAGCCCAGCCAGCCACTCACCAGGATGAGGCTGAGCGAGACGAGCAGGGGGCTCGGGGCGAGGAGGGCTGCAGGGTAGCTGGACGGGGAGGTGGCAGGCTGGCCTGAGACTTCCGGGCTGAGGGTGCCTGGAGAGAGCAGGAAGCCCGTGGCCAGGTGGGGCCCTCCTCTCAGACCTGCCGAGAAGCCCTGGTGTGGGGTCTGGCCCAGCAGTGCTGTAGGAGTACAGGCTGGGGGCGCCTTGAGGAGCTCCCAGGAGGCAGCAGGTCAGGGTGGGCAGCGGTGGCAAGCCCCAGGGAGGAGGCAGATGGACAGAGGACAAGGACAGAGGGAAAGCACCGCAGACAGAAGGAGGCAGATGCACTGACCGAGGTCTGGGATGACCATCTCTACAGAGAGGCCCTCAGCCTCCCGCAGGGCACACAGCCCAAGAGAGTGCACTCAAGACTGGGAAGGCACAGCCCCGCTGAGGGGTGGGGTGGGCCCTGACAGCCATGTACATTCACCTGAAGACCAGGACACCGATGCCCTGGAAGCTGGGGAAGGCCTCCGGATAGACAGACGCAGCTAAGGACAGGCGGAGACATGGAAGGCTGGCACACCCCACCCCACCTGCTCTGCAGCCCAGCTCCTCCTGTCCTAACTCACCCTCTCTGTAACCCACCCCTACATTCGTCCACCCCATCATCTCCAGCCTGGCCCTGTGATGGTCTCCGCATTGACCACCTGGGCTGCCCAGGCCCTGCCCAAGCTGCTTCCCACACAGCAGCCAGAGATAACCTGCCAGTCACCCTCCACTGAACACTGGGGAGCAGCAAACGCCCGGCACTCCCAGGCCTTTCCCTCTCTGCTATCTGATTTCTTGAGAACCACTCTCCAATCCATCCATGCTTAGCCCTGCATCTGGACAGCTGCCGTCCGGCCTGGAGGGGCCAGACCCCTCCTCCTAACTGGTCTCCCGTTCCCACTTGCCACCCCTGCCCTGAGTTCTCCACACAGCTCCTCTCCCTGCAGCCCTCGGCCTCTGCCGCTTGTGACCACCTGCCACCGCTGCGTCCCCGCTTGCGCTGTGCCTTCTGCCTATAAAGGCCTCCCTGGTTCATCAGGCTGCCTTCTCCATCCGTTAAAAGTCCCCTTTCTCAGAAGGGCGTTCTCCGAGCAACTCCCTCACCCAGCAATCAGCCCACCACACCTGCACATCCCCTCCCACGGCTGTGAGACTCTAGCTGCAGGTGGGTTTCTGTGCTTGGCACTTTGAGGACAGGAGTGGGCCTGCTTTGCTCACTGTCCCACTCCCAGACCTTGGCACAGTGCCTGGTGCAGTAGGCACTCAGGTAGTTGTAGGAAGAAATGAATCAGTCAAATAAATGAATGAATGCACCCACCGACTAATACTCAGACTGAGCTCCCCGTGGAGGACAGGCAAGAAGTGGCACTTCCTGGCCAGGGCACCTTCGCTGCCTGTCGTTCTAGAACTGAGGCAAGACTGGGTTTGGTTGTGGCCATAGGAACTCAGCCTCACTCTGCCAGGGGATGAGGTCCTACTGGTCCTTGCTGGTGCTTTGGGCCAAGAAAATGCCAGCCAGTCACACAGTGAGCCCTGCCTCTAGTTTCCTGGTAGATAGACAAGTAGAGTTTTCTCTCCAGAATATTTCTGCCTGGGCTCTCCCTTCCTGCTGGGAGCTTTCAGTTTTCTACTTCTTAGGTTCCCACCCCCACTGCACATGCTCCTCCACTAGCAGCAGCATGGGGGAGCTCATTCATTCATTCGACACTCCTGGAAGCTCCATGTGTGCCTGGCTGTGTACCCACCTGTCCTCAGGGAGCTCATGGCCCGGTGGGAGCAGCAGGCTGGGACAGGACAGTGTGGCAAGGGCAGGTGACTGTGTGAGGGCAGGGGTCTGAGCCATCGGGAGTGGTTGCTCTACGGAGGCAGCCGTCACCAAGCAGAAAAGGCAGTGGAGGGCGAGAGATGCTGGGGGACTGACAGCAAGCACCATAGCACTGGGGCGTGACTGGGCCTGGCACGCGCAGAAAGTGCGGGCGGCAGGCAGGGGCCAGCACTGGTCCACTGCCCACTGCACACTGGGGAGGTGTCCTCACTTGGTGGCGGATGCTCTGACTCAGCAGCTGGTGCTACTGGGAGGCAGGGCTCCAGAACATAGCTTCATTGGTGATTATGACGGTCACAGAGTGTGTCGCTTGACTGGGCCCTGGGCTGGAGAAGACTGAGTCCTGCAATGAGCTAGCATGACCAGGATGAGGCAGGGCAGAAGACTGGGCCATGGGGGAGCCAGGGCCAGGTGGGGCAGGGGGAAGGGCGGTGGCCATGAGGGCTGGGCCAAGCAGGGACCCCTGCCCCAGGCTGGGCTGTCCCTGGAAGAGTGGCTGGCTCTGGAACCATCAGGGGTGGCAGGGCAGATGGGAGGCTGGAGGTACTGAAGGGACAGTCAGTGGCTGTGGGTGGGAACACAGATGCAGATGGGTCCAGAAAGGTCCTGGCTCTGGTAGTTACTGGGGAAATCGGAGCCAGGACTGGGGATGGCGATGTTGTCGGTGACTGAAATGGTGGTAGTGATGGTGGTGGGGAAAGTGATGGTGACAATGACAAAGATGGAACTGTGGATGATGGGGATGAGGACAGGGGCCATCGATGCTGGTGGGGTCTGGGGAGAAAGATGGTTACAACTATGAAGATGGTGCTGCTGAGGGCAACATGGAAGGGCCACCAGGCCCTAGGCCCAGACTGGATGCCACAGCCCCTCTGGGTGACCAGGAGCCCACCATGAGGGCAAGGGAGGTCATGGACTGCCTTGGCCAGCCTGGAGCTACAGCAGGAAGAGGCTCTGTGACTGCCAGCATGTTAGCAATTGATGTAAACACAGGTTGGCCCCGGGATACTGAGGACTCAACATCCCCTGGGGCCCCTGGAGCCAGTGTCAGAGGTGGGGAGGCGTCTGGCCCAGACTTGCCAGCCCCTCGTGCAGCTGGCATGCAGGTGCTGGGACTGAAGGTGCGCCTGCCCGGCAGCCAGGTCAGCAGGTGTGGGCATCCCCATGTGGGTGCGGGGTGGTGGAGCAGAGCATGCTCCGGGTGGCTGTTGGGTTGGTCGAGGGGTGACGGGTACAGGGGCAGGAGCATGGACTATCACAGACAACCAAGGGGCCTCACTGGACTCCTGCCCAGACCCGAGGTGCTGAGGACAAGGAGAAACCGCCGATGGTGAGGTGGCTGCAATGTCTGGAGATCCAGGTGCCTAGCGTCTCCTCTGCCGGTCCAGACACAGAGGATCCGCAGGGGCTGAGGAGGGAGAGCAGCCAGGGACCGCCAGGTCAGGAGGAAGAGGCAGGGCAGAAGCCGAGACTGCCAGTACAGCTGCAAACCAGGAGGGCTGGGATCGGCCAGCCTCTCACATGCCCACCATCCCTGCCTCCTCCGCTACTGAGTGGCCTGAGGAGACCCAAACCCTGGCCAGCACTGCCTCCAAACCCCTGAGCCCACCAGGGAAGCCCTGCCTGCCTCCCAGGAAGGGCACTTCAAGGACAAAGGGGCATACCTCAGGGACCCTCTCTGCCTCCTGCCCAACTGCACCCCATCGCTGGTCTCCTCCCCCAGGGAAGGCCTCAGGAGCTCCCCGGGAGAATGCACTGTCCGGGCCTGGGCCCCGAGCAGGTCTGTCTGAATGACCCCTGAGGCCCAGGCCAGCCCAGTGGTGCCGGCTGCCCAGCGGTGAGCGCTTCTGCCCGGGCCCCTCGCCATTTCCACCCCTGCACTCGGGAGCAGGCTCAGCTGCCCTACCTCGCCAGGTGGGCTCCAGCAAAGCCTTTGTCCCCTCAAATGTGCCTGCCCCACAGCCAGGGCTTATGGTCCTGACAACATATTGGGGAAGAGTTCGATGCCAGGTGTGAGGTGGGCGCTCTCCAGGGAGGTGGGACAGTGCTGGAGAGAGGGAGGGTCTCATTGGGGTGTGGTGGGGAGTGTCAGTGCTGCTGGGGGCTGTGGGGACAATGTCATGGTGGAGTGGTGAGGACGGTGTGGTGGGGTGGGGGCCCTGCGTCCAGATGGGCTGGAGCGTGCCGGGAGGGGCAGGAGGCCACAGCCATGGCCCAGCCTCTGCCCCAGCTCCTGTCCCAGGTGGTCCCTGCTCCTGTTCCCTCAGACCAGGCGGGCGGGCGGGCGTGGTGGAAGGCAGGTCAGAAGAGAACAGTCCTCCTCCCTCAGTGCCAGTCCTGCGGGACCCCGCTCAGAGCCCTGACTGGGCTGGGGAACGTGGAGCAGGCAGGCTGTGGGCAGAGGGTCCTGGCGGGCTCCCCAGCCCAGTCCTGCTTTCCTGTGGAGTCCCGGCGCAGGAGAAGGGCCAGAGCAGCCCTAAGAAGGAAGCTCAGAGCTTTGAGGGGCCAGGGAAGGCCAGTGCCCGGTGCCAGCGGCTTAGGTCTAGACCCAGCTCCCCACCCCACCCCTTGGGCTGTGGAAAGTCCTCTAAGCCTCTCCCACCAAGCCTCTGTGTGATCCTGCCCTGACAGTCAGTGTGTGTCCCAAGTCACCAGAGCCGTCTCTGCTGGGGAGATAATCACCAGAAGCCTTGAGTAGGAAATCAGGCCTGGGAGGGCCTCCACCACACCCGCTGCCCAGCCCTGCACACTGCCCGGCTCCTTCCACCTCGATACACCCCTGCCCCATGCGGCCCCTTCTAGGTTAGAGATATTTTCTAGGGGGAAAAAGCATCCTCCACGACCCACCCCACTGCAACACACACGTCCCAGGGTCACACCAGGCTCCCTGCCCAGCCCTTGCATCACACTGACTCTCGACTCAGCTGCTTGGTGAGCGGCGAGCATGCCTGTCTACACAGCCGGGGGCTGCCCTGTGTGGTGCAGATGGTTAGGGCCCAGCCTGGCCCAGTGAGGGTGGGGAGGGATGCTCTCCTCAGGGCAGGGAGGCAGGCTTTGGCCTTTGGCAACATAACCTTCCAGGCCTGTTTTTGTTGCCCCCAGAGCCACCCTGCTGACCCTGCGGCCCATCCCCAGGCCAGCCAGCCCTCTCTGGCGCCCCTTCCTGCTCCTTGCCCATGCCCGCAGCATGCCCAGGTCTTACCTGTGGGCCTGGTGCTGCAGGAAGCCTCTGTCTGTGGAGGTGCTGGTGTTCTGCGGAGGAGGGCGTGAGAACAGTCCCTCTGCCCAACCCCTGTCGGACCTGCAGGGCCACCCCCTTCCCAGGCACACTCAGGACCAGGGAGATCTGGTTTCTGATGGCTCCACCCACACCCGGGACACTGGGCACTCCTCTCCTGCCCTCTCCATCACCCCTGGGTCAGGCTGGCCGGAGCCAAAGCTGGGGACAGAGCTAGGGCAGACCTAGGCCTCTGCCAGAGATGCTCTTAGCACCAGGCCCACCTGGAGCACTGGTAAGAGCAGGACCTCCCTGGGACACAGCGAGGGAGAAGGGACAGAGACATGCCTGGAGCACGCTGTGCCAGCAGCCGCAGGGCGCTCGGGTCAGGCTCCAGCGCTGGAGGCAACGCAGGAAGCCAGGCACACGCTCACCCTCCCCTCTGAGCCTCTCCTGGTCCAGGCCAACTTCAGGGAAAACTAGTCGAGAACTGGAGATCAGGGCTCAGTGTGACAAGTGCCAGGCCGGGTGTGGGGCCAGGGAAAGGCAAATCTGGAATTGGATCTGTGCTGGGTTCGGCCCGAGCGCTCTTCCCCGCTCCAGGCTCTCCTCAGAGGCCAGCCCAAGACCTGAAGTAACCCGTCCAAATGTGCGAAATAAACTGAACGGGAACTCTGGCCTCAGGTGAAGAAAGATTTCCACAAAATCACTATGAAAAGATCCAGCTGGGCGCAGTGGCTCACCTGTAGTCCTAGCACTCTGGGAGGCTGAAGCAGGTGGATTGCTTGAGATCAGGAGTTCGAAACCAGCTTAAAAGAGTCCCCTGTCTCTACTAAAAATAGAAATAAATTAATTGACCAACTAAAAATATATATATAAAAAATTAGCCAGGCATGGTGGCACATGCCTGTAGTCCCAGCTACTCGGGAGGCTGAGGCAGAAGGATCGCTTGAGCCCAGGAGATTGAGTTTGCTGTGAGCTAGGCTGATGCTACAGCCCTCACTCTAGCCTGGGCAACAAAGTGAGACTCTGTCTCAAAATAAATAAATAAATAAAAAGATCCACAACTTCCAGGACAGGATGAGGTCTGGCCCCTTCCTCTGCAGCCCCTCAGCCAGGACCCCCCAGCCCTGCAACCATGGCAGTGTCCCCTCCCCCTTTGAGTTCCAGGGCCCCAGCGGCCTGCAGTTCTGCTGCTCCAGGCAGAGGCTGGCCCTGTGCACACCCCTCCCCAGCACACACTTCCTCCTGCTCCGTGTCGTCGTCCTGTGTCCCTGGCCCAGTGCCAGAGGAGAGGGGATGTGGACACCCGCTGGGTCCTAGAGAGTGGGTCAACAGCAGGCGAGGTGGGACCCAAAGGGAGAAGCAGGACAAGGGCAGGCCGTCGGGCTGAGCAGGCAGACATTTGCCGAGACACACACGCCGCTGTGCCCGTGCGCCTTCCGAGGCAGCAGCCCAGCTGCAGGCAGGCTGCACCTTCCTGGCACTTTCTTCCTGGCTCCCAGCCTGAGCTCCAGGGGAGGTGGGATGGCATGCCACCGTACACTACGCTCCCGTGGGACTCTTGGCAAGCGCCCACCAGGTCCAGCCCTCAGTTTCCTGTCAGCACGTGGCGGTTTGAGGGCTCAGGCCCCTCCGCCAGGACAGAACCAGGGGCTCATGGGAAGAAAGGGAGAAAAGGGTGGGGAAGCCTGGTACCCTGCACATCCTCTGCTGGATTCTGAATACCCTGTGCGGCCTTGAAGGCCTATGTGCTTCCCACGCCAGCCTGACCTGCTGACTCTACTCCTGGGGCTGGCGGGGCTAGCGAATGCTCACAGTCTCGCCTCTCCTCACCCTCCAGCCACATCCCAGAGCCCCCCAGTTCCCTCCTCCCCTCAGGAACCCAGCCAAGGCTCCCCCAGGTTTTGCAAAGGGTCTCGGGCCGCAGTTCTGCCCATTTCCTCTTCACCCAAATATCTGGGATGTCACCTACATCTTCCAAGCATGTTGACAGGGTCAGAATCATGCTGTGAGCTGTCAGGAGCAAGGACACGGGATGTCCCTGCTGAACTAGGTAGACAGAGTCTCACTCTGTTACTCAGGCTAGAGTGCCGTGGCATCAGCCTAGCTCACAGCAACCTCAAGCTCCTGGGCTCAAGCAATCCTGCTGCCTCAGCCTCCCGAGTAGCTGGGACTACAGGCATGCGCCACCATGCCCGGCTAATTTTTTCTATATATATTAGTTGGCCAATTAATTTCTTTCTATTTATAGTAGAGACGGGGTCTTGCTCTTGCTCAGGGTGGTTTCGAACTCCTGACCTTGAGCAATCCGCCCGCCTTGGCCTCCCAGAGTGCTGGGATTACAGGTATGAGCCTGAGCAAGAGCGAGACTCCATCTCTACTATAAATAGATAGAAATTAATTGGCCAACTAACATATATATAGAAAAAATTAGCCGGGCATGGTGGCGCATGCCTGTAGTCCCAGCTACTTGGGAGGCTGAGGCAGAAGGATTGCTTGAGCCCAGGAGTTTGAGGTTGCTGTGAGCGAGGCTGACGCCACGGCAGTCACTCTAGCCTGGGCAACAAAGCAAGACTTTGTCTCAAAAAACAAACAAACAAAAATTTTTTTAAAAACTGTAAAAAAAAACCAAAAACTCCTTAAAATGGTCAAATGTCCGTCAGTCCAGTGTTCAAATTCTCTAACTTTTGTCTCATTTTTTTCAGATGGACGTTCAAACCAAAATTCCTAAAATATCCTTTTATTATATTTGGCTGATGTGTTTCTTATGTCTGTTTTTTGTTTTGTTTTTGAGATAGGGTCTCACTCTGCCCCCTGGGCTAGAGTGCAGTGGCATCATCACAGCTCACTGCAACCTCAAACTCCTGGAGCTCAAGCAGTCCTCCTGCCTCAGCCTCCCAACTATAGTCACATGTCACCACACCCAGCTAGTTTTTTAAATATGTTTTGTAGAGACAGGGTCTCAATATGTTGTTCAAGATGGTCTTGAACTCCTGGCCACCTCAGCCTCCCAAAGTGCTAGGATTATAGGCATGACCCAGTGTGCCTACCAACATCTGATATTTTTAAATTAATTTAAAAATTAAAAATATCAGCCAGGCATGGTGGCGCATGCCTGTAGTCCCAACTACTCTGGAGGCTGAGGCAGGAGGATCGCTTGAGCCCAGGAGTTGGAGGTTGCAGTGAGCTACGGTGATGACAATGCACTCTAGCCTGGATGACAAAGTGATAGCCTGTCTCAAAAAGAAAAAGAAAGAAAGAAAGGAAAGGAAAGGAAATAAACTTTGAAGAAAGAGAATGTCAAGCTTAAGCCTGTCAGCTCAGAGAATGTTGTGGAAACCAGAAAGCCTCCATGACAGGATTTAAGAAACCTTCTCCTGACCCTGAAGAGCAGAATGGGTTGAAAGTTAGACACAGGCCGGGCGTAGCGGCTCACGCCTGTAATCCTAGCACTCTGGGAGGCTGAAGCAGGCGGATAGATCAAGGTCAGGAGTTCGAAACCAGCCTGCCTGAGCAAGAGTGAGACCCTGTCTCTACTAAAATTAGAAAGAAATTAGCTGGACAACTAAAAATATATAGAAAAAATTAGCCGGGCATGGTGGCGCATGCCTGTAGTCCCAGCTACTCGGGAGGCTGAGGCAGGAGGATTGCTTGAGCCCAGGAGTTTGAGGTTGCTGTGAGCTAGGCTGACGCCACGGCACTCACTCTAGCCTGGGCAACAAAGTGAGACTCTGTCTCGAAAAAAAGAGAAAGTTAGACACAGAAGTGAACTATAAGGATGACAGAATGGCAAAGGATCAACTGTAACGGGCCTCTAATGCTAACTTCAGAGCCCCCGATAGAAAAGTAATGGGACCCTGACACCTGATATGCGGAAATTTGAGTGGATACATCTTAGAACCTTGAATTTCCAGTCTCTCCTGAATGCTCTGGGCAAAAAGAAGCCACCCCACCCTTTGCTAGAGAAGAGCAACTGCCCCTTGCTTGGAGACTAGACAAAGAACACCTGGTGAGGTGAACGCTTACAGAATATGAGGTATGTCCTCCTCACTGCTGCCCCACATTGCGACAGACCAATGACTTCCAGACGGAGTGGGCCCTGCCTGCCCCAGGTCCACGCCTTGGGCTGTGCACATGCCGGGCCCTCTGCCCGGACACCATCACTCCCTGGTTGCCTCCACCTCCCTCCACAGTCACACCCACCTCTTGCAAGTAAGGCCCTCCCCTGCATCCAGCCCCAGGTGCCCCTAACCAGAGGACACCTTTTGCTCCATGAGTCTGCCTGTCTGTCTTCTCCAAACAGAGGGGAGCTCCCCGGGACACAAATCTGCTTGGCCCATCACTCCAGGCTGGCATAGGAAAATGCTCAGCAGATATGTGTTGAGTGAATAAGTTAATGAATGAATGAATGAATGAAGGTGGACCTAATCCCCCAAAAGGTGATTTCCTAAGTCCCTTTCTCAACTCTTGCAGGTGGGCCAGTTCCGTTTTTAACAGCCCCCAAGGCAGGGAGGCCAGGTGGGGGGGCATGCCAGATATCATCTTTGATTCATGAGAGAATCGGTAAGATGGTAGAGCTAGTTCAAGGGCATTTTGAGAGACAGTATCTATAGTGCTCCAGGAAAGCCATTTTGAAATGGACACAAAATTTGTTAACACAAAAATTGTTAACATCTTAGAGGGAAATAAATCTGTCATCTTTGGGGTTGTCTTTTCTATTGAACAGAAATCTGGAAGTTAGGCCGGGCGCGGTGGCTCACGCCTGTAATCTAGCACTCTGGGAGGCCAAAGCAGGCGGATAGATCAAGGTCAGGAGTTTGAAACCAGCCTGAGCAAGAGCGAGACCCTGTCTCTACTAAAATTAGAAAGAAATTAGCTGGACAACTAAAAATATATAGAAAAAATTAGCTGGGCATGATGGCGCATGCCTGTAGTCCCAGCTACTCGGGAGGCTGAGGCAGTAGGATCGCTGAGCCCAGGAGTTTGAGGTTGCTGTGAGCTAGGCTGACGCCACGGCACTCACTCTAGCCTGGGCAACAGAGTGAGACTCTGTCTCAAAAAAAAAAAAAAAAATCTGTAAATTAATCTATAACTTCTCAGATACATTTTCCTATATTAGTGATTTTCAAATCATGGTCCCCAAACTGGAAGCATCAGCATCACCAGAGAACTTGGAAATTCGGATGCCCAGGTCCCATCTCAAACCTACTAAATCAGAAACTCCTGCATCCGGCTTGGCAGTCTCTGTTTGAACAAGCCCTGCAGGTGATTATGATGCACTCTAAAGTTTGAGAATCACTGCTCCAAACAAACAAATAATCTGTATTTGTATAACAAGTATCTGTGAAACAATGCTCCACTGTGACATTAAAAGGGTATGCCACCCATCTTTTTGCCTTATTTCCAAATTTAAATAATTGTTCTGTTTGACATTGTTTGCTGTTTGCTGTTTTGTTTTTCAAATACTCTATCAGCTTACAATAGTTTTCATCTATTCCTAATTTTTACTCTCTCTCTCTCTCTCTCTTAATTTTAGACAGAGTCTCACTCTGTTGCCCGGGCTAGAGTGCTGTGGCATCAACCTAGTTCACAGCAACCTCAAATTCCTGGGCTCAAGCGATCCTCCTTCCTCAGCCTCCCAAGTAGCTGGGACTAGAGGCATGCACCACCATGCCTAGCTAATTATATATATATATATATATATACATACACACACACATATATATACATATATATATATATTTTTTTTTTGAGACAGAGTATCACTCTGTTGCCCAGGCTAGAGTGAGGGCTGTGGCGTCAGCCTAGCTCACAGCAACCTCAAACTCCTGGGCTCAAGCAATCCTACTGCCTCAGCCTCCTGAGTAGCTGGGACTACAGGCATGCACCACCATGCCCGGCTAATTTTTTCTATATATATGTTAGTTGGCCAATTAATTTCTATCTATTTATAGTAGAGATGGGGTCTTGCTCTTGCTCAGGCTGGTTTTGAACTCCTGACCTCAAGCAATCTGCCCGCCTGGGCCTCCCAGAATTTTTTCTATATATTTTTAGTTATCCAGCTAATTTCTTTCTGTTTTTAGTAGAGATGGGGTCTTGCTTTTGCTCAGGTTGGTCTCGAACTCCTGAGCTCAAACAATCCACCCACCTCGGCCTCCCAGAGTGCTGGGATTACAGGCATGAGCCACTGCACCCGGCCCATTCTTATGCTCTTAAAATAAAAATCTTATAGTTTCAGACATGCATTTAAAAATGAAACAAAAAAAGAACTATAATTTTTGAAGAAGGAAAATAAAGATAAGAAGTAAAAAATTAAAAAAAATAATAAAAATCTTAGATTCAACACAATTCCCATCAAAATACCAACATCTTATATCACAGATCTAGAATAAAATAATCCTAAATTTCATTTGGAACCAGATAAGAGCCCAAATAGCCAAAGCAATCTTACGCAAAAAGAACAAATCTGGAGGCATCACATTACCTGACTTCAAATTATACTATTATACAAGACTATAGTAACTAAAACAGCATGGTCATGTACAAAAGTAAAGACATAGACCAATGGAACAGAATGGAGAACCCAAAAATAAAACCATATAGCTACAATCAACTGATCTTTGACAAAGCAGACAAAAACACACATTGAGGGCCGGGCGCTGTGGCTCACGCCTGTAATCCTAGCTCTTGGGAGGCCGAGGCGGGCGGATTGCTCAAGGTCAGGAGTTCAAAACCAGCCTGAGCAAGAGCGAGACCCCGTCTCTACTATAAATAGAAAGAAATTAATTGGCCAACTGATATATATATATAAAAAATTAGCCGGGCATAGTGGCGCATGCCTGTAGTCCCAGCTACTCGGGAGGCTGAGGCAGAAGGATCACTGGAGCCCAGGAGTTTGAGGTTGCTGTGAGCTAGGCTGACGCCACGGCACTCACTCTAGCCTGGACAACAAAGTGAGACTCTGTCTCAAAAAAAAAAAACAAAAACCACACATTGAGGAAAGGATGCCCTATCCAACTAATGGTTCTGGGAAAACTGGATAGCCACATGCAGAAAAACAAAATAGGACCCATATCTCTCACCATACACAAAAATTAATTTAGGATAGATTGAAGACTTAAATGTAAGGCACGAAATCATAAAAATTCTAGAAGAAAACATAGGAAAAATTCTTCCAGATATAGGCCTAAGCAAAGACTTTATGATTAAAACCCCAATAGCACATACAGCAACAAAAAAAATAAATAAATGGATCTTAATTAAATTAAAAAGCTTCTGCACAGCAAAGAAAATAATCAACAGAGGGAACAGAAAACCTAAAGAATAGGAAAAAATATTCGCAAACTATACATCCGACAAAGGAATAATATCCAGAATCTACAAAGAACTCAAATCAGCAAGAAAAAAAACAACCTCATCAAAAAAATGGGCAAAAGACATGAATGGAATCTTTTCAAAAGAAGACAGACAAATGGCCAACAAAGTGATGAAGAAAAGTTAACGTCACTAATAATAATGATGCAGAAAATGTCAGGTGCTGGAATGCAGCCGCTTGCGGTTCCGCTGTGCATGGCCGGTTGGAGGGCACGCTGCTGGGGCCGCCTGAGGCAGAGCCGCCCAGGACCCTACGTGGCCCCACGTCTGATTGGATGTTAAAGCTTGTTGCTGATTGGATGTTAAAGCTTATAGTTGATTGGACGCTTTTTGAGCCCTACTAAGGGTATAAAAGCAAGAGGAGAACAAGGAAGGGGAGTCAGAAAATCAGAAGACAGGAGGAGAGCTATAACACTAGGTGTGCTGAGCCTGTCAGAGGAATAAAGGCTGTTCTCCGACTCTTTGTGTGTTGTTCAGTTCTTTCCCCGGTCAAGAGCTATAACACTAGCTGTACACTTGCCACAACAATAAGGGAAATGAAAACCACAGTGAGACACCAACTTACCCATTAGAATGGCCATAATTAAAAAGTCAAAACACAACAGATGTTGGTGTGGATGCAGAGAAAAGAAATGCTTATACACTGTTGGTGGGACTGCAAACTAGTACAACCTCTGTGGAAAATAGTGTGGAGATTCCTCAAAGAGCTAATAGTAGACTGTCCATTCCATCCAGCAATCCCACTACTGAGTATCTATCTAAAGGCAAAGAAAGACACCGAAAGATACCTGCACTGGAATATTATTGCAGCACAATTCACAATTGTAAAGATATGGAATCAACCTAAGTGCCCATCAATTCATGAGTGGATAAAGAAAATGTAGTGTGTACACATACATATATACATATACACATATATACATACACACACATACCATGGAGTACTGCTCAGCCATAAAAAGGAATGAAATAATGTCATTTGCAGCAATTTGGGTGCTATGGGGACCATTATCCTAAGTGAAGTATCTCAGGAACAGAAAAATAAACACCACATTTTCTCACTAATAAGTGGGAGCTAAACGATGGGTACACACAGTACAAAAAAACATAAAGGATATTGGAAACTAAGAAGGGGAGAGGGTGGGAGGAGGGTGAGGGATAAACTTATCTGCCGGGTACAATGAACACTGTCCTGGTGGTGCACACTGAAGCCCTGACTTCTGCACAATACAGAGCATCCATGTAACAAAAACACTTGTACCCCCTTAATATTTTGAAATAATAATAAAAATTTTTACACACTTTGCTTTCAACAGGCTAACATTTATGATTTTTTTTAAGAACTCTGTATAAATGAGATCCATTTTACTATGAACTGAGATGCTTTCCATTTCTTTCTATTTTATTTTATGGAGCAGTTTAACTGCCATGACTCTGTCTGTCCTTTGAAAGCGTGAAAGGGGCTGGTCCAATGGTAGAGGGTTATCAGACCTTATTAACATTAGTGTCACTAAAGTTGGTATTCAACCCCTCGCCGCTAAATTTCACTGGCTAACAAATAAAAATAAAATAAATAAAATAACAAATGAAAGCTTGAAAGGCTACAACAAAACCAGCTGGGCCTGTGTATAGGTGGGCATGAAATTGAGGAGAGAATTCAAACCACAGGTGGCCCTCTGTATCTTTTGGTTTCATCTGCATCCCTGGATTCAACCAACCATGGATGGAAAATATTTGAAAAATAAAAAGCAATAAAAAGCAAATACAATTTTTAACACTACAACATAACAGCTATTCACGTAGCATTTATATTGTGTTAGATATTATATTAATAAGTAATCTAGAGATGCTTTAAAGTATATGGGAGGGCCGTGCATGGTGGCTCATGCCTGTAAGCCTAGCACTCTGGGATGCCAAGGCGGGATGACTGAGCTCAGGAGTTCGAGGCTAGCCTAAGCAAGAGTGAGACCCTGTCTCTACTAAAAAAAATAGAAAGAAATTACCTGGACAACTGAAAAAAAAAAAAAATATATATATATATATATATATATATATTTGCTGGGCACTGTGGCACATGCCTGTAGTTCCAGCCACTTGGGAGGCTGAGGCAGAAGGATTGCTTGAGCCCAGGAGTTTGAGGTTGCTGTGAGCTAGGCTGATGCCACGGCACTCTAGCCTGGGCAACAGAGTAAGACTCTATCTCAAAAAAAAAAAGAATATGGGATGACATGCATAGGTTTTATGTAAATACTAAGCCATTTCTGGCCAGGCACAGTGGCTCACGCCTGTAATCTTAGCACTCTGGGAGGCCAACGCGGGAGGATCGCTCAGGGTCAGGGGTTCTAAACCAGCCTGAGCAAGAGCAAGACCCCATCTCTACTAAAATAGAAAGAAATTAACTAGCCAACTAAAAATATATTGAAAAAATTAGGCCGGGCGCGGTGGCTCACGCCTGTAATCCTAGCACTCTGGGAGGCCGAGGCGGGCGGATTGCTCGAGGTTGGGAGTTCGAAACCATCCTGAGCGAGACCCCGTCTCTACTAAAAATAGAAAGAAATTAATTGACCAACTAAAATATATATATACAAAAAACTAGCCGGGCATGGTGGCACATGCCTGTAGTCCCAGCTACTTGGGAGGCTGAGGCAGGAGGATCGTTTGAGCCCAGGAGTTTGAGGTTGCTGTGAGCTAGGCTGACGCCATGGCACTCACTCTAGCCTGGGCAACAAAAGTGAGACTCTGTCTCAAAAAAAAATAAAAAAAATAAAAAAAAAAATTAGCCGGGCATGCTGGCACATGCCTGTAGTCCCAACTACTCAGGAGGCTGAGGCAGAAAGATTGCTTGAGCCCAGGATTTTGAGGTTGCTGTCAGCTAGGCTGACACCACAAAAAAAAAAAAGTGGCAAAAAAACAACAACAAAAAAAAGTGAGACTCTGTCTTGAAAAAAAAAATACTAAGCCATTTCATTCATAGACTTGAACATGTGTGGATTCTGGTGTCTAGGGGTCCTGGAACCAATACCCTGAGGATACTAAGGGACAACTATGTTCAATTTCTTCTTTGGTTATTAGTCTACTCTCTAGTGTGTTTTTGTTGTTGTTTTGTCTTTTTGTTTTTACCTCTTCAAGTCAATGTCAGAAACTTCATTTTCCCAGACTATCCATTTGCTCAAAGTCACCAGTAAGCAGACTACTATAATTTAAAGCAAGTGATTTTTTTCTTATCAGATTGGCAAAACTTAAGTACCTAATGTTGAAGCTGTAGGAAAAACTTTTCTTCAGCATGTAAACTGTCATAGCCCATTTTGCTAGGCACCTAGGAGGAGTCATCAAAATGAAATAAAATATCCAAGCACTTGAAAGAGCTATCTGGGGTACCGGTAATGTTGTATATCCTTATCTGGGTGCTGGGTATTTGCGGTGGACGGTTTATGAAAATTCATTAAGTTTTATAATATGTATACTTTTCTGGATGTATACTGTACTTCAATAAAGTTTTTAAAAATATGTCTTGCCACAGCCCACAGCTATTATTGATATAATGATATTGCTTAATGGTGGAAAATATGAAAATGACCTGAATATCCCGGCTCCTGGGATCCCGTCCCCTTAAGTTAGACAAACGGAATGACTTCTACGCCTTCTTTGTCACTGCCTTGATTCTGGCGTCAGTTAAACCGTTTCCAGGGAAGGGTTCAAGAAGACAGACGAAGCGGCTCCCGCACGCCGCCTCCAGCCCGCAGCCACCCGCTTGCCCTCCCCAGGGCAGAGCAGGCCCCGCCCTCCCGGACGCTGTGTGTTAGAGTCACGTGATCTCAGGATCAGCTGACCAGGCGCGACCGGAAAAAGAGATTCCTGGGCTCCGGCCTCCTGGCGCGATGGTGAGGGACGCGGGGTGGTGCGCGGCAGGCGATGCTGGGGTAGGGTGGGGGGCGCGCCGGTGACTCTGGAAGCGAGGAGAGGGGGATTCTGCAGGCCCCTCCGCAAACGCCGTCGCTGCGGTCGTGGGGGCAGAGGATCTGGAGGAGAAAAGTCCACCGCGGCCCTGCTTCTGCGCACCACGGGCAGGACTGGTCGGGCCAGCCAGCTTCGAGTCCAGGGTGCTACCTTGGAAAACCAGGAACTGGGGCTTGTCGGGAGCGGGAGATCTTCCAGGCCTTCCCCAGCCCCAAGGTGCCCACCTCCCCAGCCCTCTTGTGGTACCTGAAGAAGAACTTGCTTGTAATCAGGCTTCTTCTCCCACATTGTTACGAAGCCTCTCCACTCTTTCCAGAGCCAGAAAGGAGTAGTTTTGATGTTGGGATTTCCCAGTTCATCCATCCATCCATCCATCCATGCATCCATTCAGCAGATGTGTTGTTAGTGCCTAGTCCATACCAAGCAGTGTGCCAGGCAGTGGGACTTCATCTGCAGGAGGGGAAATCAGAGGCTTGAATTGCCAGTCGTAGTTAAGACTCCAGGGGCAGAGACCAAACTGCACCTTATGTATAGTGTTAGGAAGGCTTCCTGAGGGAGACATCAACTTGGGATTGGGGAGGGCAGGGGAAGCTGCCTGGGTGCAGTACAGTGGTGTACCAGAGGTTGGGAGGCAGGGGTAGGAGAAGTGTGTCTTCAGACAGGGAACAGCATGTGCAAAGGCTTCAGGTGATAGCCAGCTTGGCTCCGTAGGTGTGAATGCATTTCAGCTAGCTGGAAGAGTATAATCTGGAGGTTATGGAAAGGTGAGACTGGACAAGTAAAGACCAATCTAGGCCTGGCATGGTGGCTCATGCCTGTAATCCCAGCACTTTGGGAGGCTGGGAGGATCACTTGAGGCCAGGAATTCAAGACCAGCATGAGAAACATCCAGACCCCATCTCTAAAAAGCTTTAAAAAATTATCCGGGTGTGGTGGCACATACCTGTAGTCCTGGCTATTCGGGAGGATTGCTTGATCCCAGGAGTTCTAGGCTGCAGTGAGTTATGATTGTGCCACTGCACCCAGCCTGGGGCAACATAACAAGAGTCGGACCCTGTCTTAAAATAACTGCACACATTTTTGGGGTCTTGGATCACCATAGTCAAGGTTATGAATGTAGCCACTGATGCCCAGAATTTCCTTGTGTGAGGGGCCACTTTATTTTATTTTTATTTTCTTTTTTAAGACAGAGTCTCACTTTTTGTTGCCTAGGCAAGAGTGCCATGGCGTCAGCTTAGCTCACAGCAACCTCAAACTTTTGGGCTCAAGTGATCCTCCTGCCTCAGCCTCCCGAGTAGCTGGGACTACAGGCATGTGCCACCATGCCCGGCTAATTTATCTATCTATCTATCTATCTATCTATCTATCTATCTATCTATCTATCTATCTATCTATGTTTAGTTGGCCAATTAATTTCTATTTATAGTAGAGACAGGGTCTCACTCTTGCCCAGGCTGGTTTTGAACTCCTGACCTTGAGCAGTCCACCCGACTCGGCCTTCCAGTGTGCTAGGATTACAGGCATGAGCCACAGTGCCCGCCTGAGGGGCCACTTTAGAAAGTCTGATAAGACAGGGCCCATTTGGTCAGGTGTCATTTGAATAGAGATCTGAACGGAATGAGGAAAAGCAAGCCACGCTTAAGGCCATCAGGGACAAAGTGGGAGCATGGCTGGGTATGGGGAAGCAGTGAGAGGGGCCATGCATGTCTACGAGGCCAGAATTCCGCTTTACCCCCTGCTATGCCCCCAGCACTTAGAATGGGATTTGCTCCAGAGAAGATGCTAAGTGATGTTTGTCAAGCAGATGACACCTGAAGTAGGCATCAGAACAGGGTTTGGTGGAGGTAGGTCAGGAAGCGAGTTCTTTTTTTGTTTGTTTGTTTGAGACAGTCTCACTCTTGTTGCCCCGGCTAGAGTGCCGTGGTGTCAGCCTTGCTCACAGCAACCTCAAAATCCTGGGCTCAAGCGATCCTCCTGCCTCAGCCTCCGAATTAGCTGGGACTGCAGGCATGCACCACTATGCCTGGCTAAGTTTTTCTATATATTTTTAGTTGGCCAATTAATTTCTTTCTACTTTTAGTAGAGACAAGGTCTCACTCTTGCTCAGGCTGGTCTCAAACTCCTGAGCTCAAACGATCCACCCACCTTGGCTTCCCAAAGTGTTAGGATTACAGGCGCGAGCCACCGGCGCCCGGCCAGGGAGCGAGTTCTCTAAACAGCCTGGTGATGGGGAGAACCAGAGGCCAGAAGATGTCCGTCGCGGACAGGGATCAGGGTTTCTGCTGGCAGTAGTGTGGCCATGCACACATGGGTCCTGAGCCTCCCTCCAACCTGATCCCCTGCCTTGCTGCCTTGCAGAGGTTCCGATTCTGTGGTGATCTGGACTGTCCCGACTGGGTCCTGGCGGAGATCAGCACACTGGCCAAGATTGTTGAGTGCATGGAAGCTATGTGGGGGTGGTGGAGGGGCACTGGGGCTGGGAGTTGTGGGGGTGGGGGTGGTGAGGTCACTCTGGAGTTGGGTTCTCAGTGCTCTCAGCCTGTGCTACCATGCTGTGTGACCTTGATCACCTGGCTGGCCCTCTCTGAGCCAACCCCAGCAATGAGGGGTGAGGTGGGCCAGTCAAGTGATAGGAAGACTTCTCTTCCAGTCCTCTGTGAAGCTGCGGCTGCTATGCAGCCAGGTACTAAAGGAGCTTCTGGGACAAGGGATTGATGTGAGTACAGGACCCAGCACCCCATTGTCCCATGACCTTATGACCCCCACCGCCCAGAAACTGCACCAGGCCCAGAGAGGGGGTGAATCCAGCCTCTCAACCTCCCTGGACACCTCCTACCCTTCTCTCCAGCTCAGCCTGCTCCTTACATGGGATCCAGGCTGGGCACGAGGGGCTGCTGTGCAGGGATCTGTCATCCCCTGAGGGTCTGTTTTCTCCATAGTATGAGAAGATCCTGAAGCTCACTGCCGACGCCAAGTTTGGTGAGTCCCCCTTTGAGTCCACAGGCCTTGGGCAACCCTGGGTACTTGGCCCAGTGCTTCACACAGAGGCCCCTCTTCCCTGCAGCCCTCCCTGACCCACCTGCCTCAGTGGAGGAGCACGAGGGGAGAAAGACGTTGACAATCTCGCCCTCCTGTCCTCTGCCACCTCCTGGTGCAGCAGCAGCAGCGTCTTTGGCTCCAGAGGCCTGGGGGCTTTGAGCCATAGATAGTAGGGCAGCAGGGAGGTGGCTGGAGCCACAGTAACACCCCCGCCTCACCCACTGGTCCCGCAGAGCCGGGCGATGTGAAGGCCACAGTGGCAGTGCTGAGTTTCATCCTCTCCAGCGCGGCGAAGCACAGCGTCGACGGTGAATCCTTGTCCAGGGAACTGCAGCAGCTGGGGCTGCCCAAAGGTGCAGGGTTGCACGTGGGTGGGCAGGCAGCTAAGGTATGCGCCAAGGGCTGTTGGAGAGTAGTCCAGGCCATGTGACCTTGAGGTGTGCCCTGCCCTCTCTGGGCCTGAAACTTGCCTCTGCCCCAGCCACCACCTGCTATTTCAAGAGACCTCCCTTCTGCCCGCAGAGCACGCGGCTAGCCTGTGCCGCTGTTATGAGGAGAAGCAAAGCCCCCTGCAGGAGCACCTGCGGGCTTGCAGTCTACGCGGTAAGCATGGGGCCAGCCAGGGTGGAGTGTGGGCTCCATTCTAGAAGTTACATGCGGTGTGGAAAGCACCGGTCCTCAGAGAGAAGACTTAACTAGGGACACACAACAGGTCGCTGCAGGGTGGGACCTGGTCTGGCTCTCCCGACGACAGTCCAGGTTTGTTTTCCCTGGGATCTGTGATGGATAATCCAAGTTCCTGAGTACTGAGCAGCTGCCCTGTTCCAAGTGTGGGTCAGAGGGATGAGCGCTGCTTAGAAGCCACGCAGCCTTGAAGGGGCGAGGACCAAGTTAGGGTGTGGCCTGAGGGCTGTCTGGCTTACCTGCCTGTCATCCTGAGAGCCACCCTACCCTGCCTCACAGTGAATAGGTTGACAGGTGTGGGCTGGCGAGTGGACTACACCCTGCGCTCCAGCCTGCTGCAATCTGTGGAAGAGCCCATGGTACACCTGCGGCTGGAGGTGGCACCTGCCCCAGGTGCCCCGGCGCAGCCTGTTGCCATGTCCCTCTCAGCGGACAAGTTCCAGGTCCTTCTGGCAGGTGAGGCTCAGCTATGCCTGGCTGGGTAAGGCCCTCCTAGGTCTGCCTGTTGCCTCCCACCTGCCCACCTCTCCCCCATGCAGAACTGAAGCAGGCCCAGACCCTGATGAGCTCCCTGGGCTGAGGAGAAGGGTGTTCCAGGCCTGTGTGGAACTGCCCTACCTGTGCAGAGTCACTGCTATCTGAACCTCAGGAGGCAGCCCCAGTTCTAGGATGCTGGGGCCAGACTTGTCCCCTGGCCTCCCAGGTGCCTGGCTGCCCAGCTGCCCACTGCAGTCTTCACCACAGGGGCAGGGGGGCCTTTTCCAGCACTGCCTCCCCTCCCCTTGAAAGGCATTTGTTGACATGTTTTCATGAGCAGGAAGAATAAACAGAAGTATAAAGGAGTGTGTGTTTGGGTGTCTTTCAAGTTCAGATGCAGGGTTTTTGTGAGAGAGACCAAGGTGTCGTACAGACCTCCCTGGCCTATTGCTCATTTTCTTTTCTCAACTGCTGATTGAGGTGAGTCAGGGGTGAGGCAGACTGGTGACCAGAATGAATCAGCTTGTCTGTAGAGCAGAAAATCGGAGTTCTAGCTCCCAGTCCTGGGGTGCTCTTGGCTCTGCCCTCTTTATGTCAGCCCTGTCCTCAGGTTGGCAGCAAGTGGGTGGCCCCAGTGCCAGGTACCCCATGTAGAGAAAAGAGAGAGCCCTTGTCTCCCTGCCATCTCTAGGGTTACAGAAGAGTGCATGCCTGAACCACTCACTGGCAAGAGAAATGGTGTTATAGACTGAATGTTCATGTTCTTGAGCCCTGAAAGAAAAGAACTGTCAATCTGATTCCTATATTCAGTGGAAATTACCTCAAGAGTAAAGGTGGGAAGCAAGACGTTCTCAGATGAAAGACAACACATAGGTCACGAGTAGACCAAACCTTAAAAAAGTGGAATGGCTGGCTGGGCGTGGTGGGTCATGTCCATAATCCTAGTACTTTGGGAGGAGGCAGAGGCAGGAGGGTTGCTTGAGACCAGGAGTTTGAGGTTGCGCCACTGCATTCATTCTAGCCCAGGTGACAGAGTGAGACCCTGTCTCAAAAATAAAAATAAAAAGAATGGAATGGCTAAAGATATATCTGTAAACAGAAAAGAAATGATGAAAGAAGGGATCTTGGAACATCAGGAAGGAAAGAAGAGCAATGAAAAGAATTAAAAATTTGGATACATGGTAGCCTTCTCAAGTATTTTAAATTATTTTCCACAGGTGAAGCAAAATTCATACTGTCCAATGTGTTTATGTAGAGGAATTATTTAAGATTACAAATAGGAGAGGGTAAAGGGAGGTAATATTTCTACACTTCACTCAAACTGATCAAATGTCAACACCAGTGAATTGCAACAAGTTATGTATGTATAATGTAATAGCTAGAACAACCACTACAAAAGCTATGCAGTATAATATACTCAAAAACAACACACCCATCAATAGGCAAATGGATTAAAAATGTGGCATATATACACAGTGGAATACTATTCAGCCTTTAATAGGCAGAAAACTGTCATTTGCAACAACGTGGATGAACCTAGAGGACATTACACTAAGTGCAATGAGCCAGACACAGACAAATTTTTTAAAAAGTCAAACTCATAGCAGTAGAGAGCAGAATGGTGGTTAGCAGAGGCTTAGGGAAGGGAAGACAGGGAAAGGGCAGACATTGGTCAAAAGGTGCAAAGGTTCGGATAAGAATAAGTTCTGGCCGGGCGCGGTGGCTCACGCCTGTAATCCTAGCTCTCTGGGAGGCCGAGGCGGGCGGATTGCTCGAGGTCAGGAGTTCAAAACCAGCCTGAGCAAGAGCGAGACCCCATCTCTACTATAAATAGAAATTAATTAGCCAACTAATATATATATATATATAGAAAAAATTAGCCGGGCAGGGTGGCATATGCCTGTAGTCCCAGCTACTCGGGAGGCTGAGATAGAAGGATTGCTTGAGCCCAGGAGATTGAGGTTGCTGTGAGCTAGGCTGACGCCATGGCACTCACTCTAGCCTGGGCAACAAAGTGAGACTCTGTCTCAAAAAAAATAAATAAATAAAAATAAGTTCTGTTGATCTGTTGTATAGCACAGTGACTAGTTAATGTAAATGTCAAAATAGCTAAAAGAGGATTTTGAATGTTCTCATCACAAAGAAATGGTAAATACTTGAGGTGAAGGATCTGTTAATAGCCTGACTTGATGATTCCACAATGTATACATGCAACAAAACACATGGTACCCCATAAATTTATACGATTAACATTTGTCAAAAATAAAATGAAACAAATGTAGATAAGTCAGACTGGTATTCTAAAAAATGTTCAGGTAGCCCACAGTTGGGCAAGAAAAAACAAAAATGAAAACAGAATAAACAAAAAATGGTAGACCAGAAAAAAAACACAGAAGATATTAGCTTCATTCCCCAGGTGGCATTCCCTCTTTGTGTTGTCACAGAATTCCCACAGATGGCCTGTTAGCGCTCTGGGAATAGTACATGGGAACTTTATTTCGACTCATTTGCCTCTTTTAACAGCCTGAGTTTTTTAAAGATGGGAATTGTGTGTCCATGTTTGTATAGCCCCAATACTTAACAAAGTATTCTTTCAATAAATGGGAAGGGGAAAAAACGTCTGCAATGGATTTAACCACTTGGTACAGCGCTCACCGGCGGCGAAACCTCGCGCCCGCGGCGGCCCTCGCGCCCGCGGCGGCCCTCGCGCCCTCGCGGTCGGCGCGGTGGCGTGCGCTGCGCGGTGACGCGGACCCGTCTTGCTCCTGTGTGGTGAGGAGAGCTTTAAAGCACTGAAAGCTTGCTTTACTTTACAGGCGGCTTTACTTGTCAGGGAAATCAGAATAGGTAACATATACCTATATGTTTTCATTACGTTATTTTTAAATGTTCACAATTGTATTTTATTTTTATTTATTTATTTATTATGTTTTTATTGTGAATGTTTTTTTGAGACAGAGTCTCACTTTGTTGCCCAGGCTAGAGTGAGTCCTGTGGCGTCAGCCTAGCTCACAGCAACCTCAAACTCCTGGGCTCAAGCAATCCTGCTGCCTCAGCCTCCCGAGTAGGTGGGACTACAGGCATGCGCCACCATGCCCGGCTAATTTTTTCTATATATTTTTAGTTGGCCAAGTAATTTCTTTCTATTTATAGTAGAGACGGGTCTCGCTGTTGCTCAGGCTGGTTTCGAACTCCTGACCTCGAGCAATCCGCCCACCTCAGCCTCGCAAACTGCTAGGATTACAGGCGTGAGCCACTACACCCAGCCACACAATTTTATTTTGATAAATAAAAAATTAGAAAAGTCACGGCTGTCAGCTAAAGTCACTGTGCTCATTCATCTGTGGCTATTGACTATAGTTGACGCTGGTACCGAAGTAGTTAAAGATGTTGAATGAGCCTGGGCGATAGCGAGATCCTGCCTCTAAATAAGTTTTAAAAAGTAGCTGAGTGCAGAAGCTTGAGCCTAAATCCAAGCTACTCAGAAGGCTGAGCTGGGAGGATGGCTTGAGCCCAAGAGTTCAAGGCCAGCCTGAGTGATATAGTGAGACCCCATCTCAACAACAAAAGATGTTTTCTTTTTAGACAGTCTCACTCTGTTGCCCAGAGTGTTGTCAAACTCAGAGATTAGGACTGGGTGCGGTGGCTCACGCCTGTAATCCTAGCACTCTGGGAGCCCGAGACAGGTGGATCGCTCAAGGTCAGGAGTTCATAACCAGCCTGAGCAAGAGTGAGACCCCGTCTCTACTAAAAATAGAAAGAAATTAATTGACCAACTAAAAAATATATATATATATAAAAAAGCTGGGCATGGTGGTGCATGCCTGTAGTCTAGTCCCAGCTACTCGGGAGGCTGAGGCAGGAGGATCCCTTGAGCCCAGGAGATTGAGGTTGCTGTGAGCTAGGCTGACGTCATGGCACTCACTCTAGCCTGGGCAACAAAAATGAGACTCTATCTCAAAAAAAAAAAAAAGAAAAAGAATTTCACCTAATGTATAAGGAATGACAGAATTAGAAACTCCCCATTTATAACTCCCAGTTAATCACTTTGGTACGAGCGTCAATTATAGTCGATAGCCACAGATGAAGGCACACAGCCCAGCATCAACTATAGCGTTAATAACAAAACTTGACTTTTTATTTATTTTTATTTAAATTTTTTTTTACCTTTCTTATATCTTATTTTAATTTCATTCATTTTTCTTTTTTTTTAAAAAAAACTAGACCTGGAATTTAACTTTTCTAATTTTTCATTTATCAAAATAAAATTATGAACATTTAAAAATGACATAATAAAAACATATATATATATATATATTACCTATTGTGATACTTACATTACAAGTAAAGCCGCCTGTAAAGTAAAACAAGCTTTCAGTGCTTTAAAGCTTTCCTCATCACACAAGAGCAAACCGGATTCATCGTCAATGCACAGCACAAACTACCTTGAAGACTGTGAGTGCCGGCTGTGGGCGAGGTTTCGCAGCCAGTGAGCACCATACGAAGTGGTTAAACATTTGCTTGAGGCAAGGATCATCAAAGGTGCTTAAACTCTTGGGTGAAAAGTTGACGTGAAACTGCATATTTTCGTGATGCTAGGAATCACCCCACATAAACAACCCAAATGTCCCTTAACTGGTAAATGAATTAACAAACTGATGCATCTAACAATAGAATGCTACTCACTGAAAAAGAAATCTAATCACAGTGGTGAATCACAATGCTTTATGTTAAGAGAAAGAAACCACACTCAAAAGGCTATGGGTGGGGGATGTTGATTACAAAGGTGCAACGGCAAATTTTGGGAGATGATGAAATGTATTCTCTCCCTCTCACTGTTATGGTAAGAACACTTAACATGAGAACTACCCTCTTAAAAAATGTTTAAATCACAATACAGTGTTGTTAATCATAGGTGCAGTGTTGTACTGCAGATTTGCAGAACTTATTCATCTTGCATAACTGAACTTTGTATCTGTTGAATAGAAACTGCCCATTTCCTCTTCCCTCCCCCCAGGCCCCCCTTGGCTCCTGACAATCACCATTCTACTGACTGCTTCTGTGTGTTTGACTGTTTTCACTATTTCATATAAGTGGAATCATGCAGTATTTGTCCTTCTGTGACTGACTAATTTCATTTGGTATAACGTCCTCAAAGTTATCCATGCAGTTGCATGTAGCAGGATTTCCTTTCTTAGGTTGAATAATATTCCATTGTACACTACATTTAAAAAAATCCATTTATCTGTGGATGGACATTTAGGTTGTTTCTACACCTTGACTCTTGTGAATAATTCTGCAACATGCATTCTCTCTTGACTGTGGCTGCAGTTACATGACTGTATGTTTGTCAAAACTTGTCCTCTAAAAGGTGAATTTTACTGTATTTAAATTACACCATAATTTAAACAAAAAGAGAACAGCAAAAGAAAGAAATTACCCCCTAGATTACTTACTGGTCACAAGATGTGAAACATATCTTTTACAATGCAGAGGCCTGGCTGTCATCGCCACAACCTTGATCAATTTCAGCCACATTAAAGTGGGACAACTGGCTGTTGGGTACCTCCTCATGTGCTGCAATTCAAAGTACAGAGCAGAGGGCGGAGCAAGATGGCGGACGAGAAGCACCACCTGACAGAGCGTCTCTGCAGAAAAGACAGATTCTAGGGGAAATTAGAAGAAAGAAGCAAGAAGATGAGCATACATCGGAGAAGGGTCGGAAGGAGGGGTAACTGAGACCACGGGAGACTCCACAGGAAGAGGTTGCGGAGGAGAACTGGAAGCAGAGACCTCCGGAGCAGCCTGGAGACCAGCGGCAAGGGTAGGTGGCGCAGTTAACTCTCCCCGCCCTTGCATCTCGGACTGCTGGTGGGCGCCCCAGCAGGTGGAGAGACCTGTCAAGAGAGCAAACAGACAACCTGCAGAATGGGAGAAAATTTTTGCAAGCTACACAACTGATAAAGGGCTGATAACTAGAATTTATTCAGAGCTCAGGAAAATCAGCAAGGAAAAACCAAACAATCCTATCAAAAAATGGGCAAAGGACATGAACAGAAATTTTTCAAAAGAAGACAGAATAATGGCCAACAAACATATGAAAAAATGCTCAACATCTGTAATCATCAGGGAAATGCAAATCAAAACTGCAATGAGATATCACCTATCTCCAGTCAGAATGGCCTTTATCAAAAAGCCTCCAAACAATAAATGTTGGCGAGGATGTGGAAAGATAGGAACACTCCTACACTGCTGGTAGGGCTGCAAACTAGTTCAACCTATGTGGAAAGCAATATGGAGATACCTTAAAGCGATATAAGCAGATCTACCATTTGATCCAGCAATCCCACTACTGGGCATCTACTCAAAAGATTAAAAGTCACTTTATGAAAAAGACACCTATACTCAAATGTTTATAGCAGCCCAATTCACAATCACAAAGGTGTGGAAACAACCTAGGTGTCCATCAATACATGAATAGATTAATAAAATGTGGTATATGTATACCATGGTGTACTATTCAGCTTTAAGAAACAATGATGATATAGCAGCTCTTGTATTATCCTGGATAGAGCTGGAACCCATTCTACTAAGTGAAGTATCTCAAGAATGGAAAACCCAGCACCACATGTACTCACCAGCAAATTGGTATTAACAGATCAACACCTAAGTGGACATATAGGAGTAACATTTATTGGGTGTTGGGAGGATGGGAGGGGGAGGAGGGGATGGGTATATACAAACATAATGAGTGAGATGTGCAACATTTGCGGGTGGTCACGCTTGAAGCTCTGACTCGAGGGGTGAGGGGGGCCATGGGAAATATACGTAATCTTAACATTTGTACCCCCATAATATGCTGAAATAAAAAAAAAGAAAAGGCCGGGTGCAGTGGCTCACGCCTGTAATCCTAGCACTCTGGGAGGCTGAGGCGGGCGGATTGCTCGAGGTCAGGAGTTCGAAACCAGCTTGAGCAAGAGCGAGACCCCATCTCTACTATAAATAGAAAGAAATTAATTGGCCAACTAATATATATAGAAAAAATTAGCCAGGCATGGTGGCACATGCCTGTAGTCCCAGCTACTTGGGAGGCTGAGGCAGGAGGATTGCTTGAGCCCAGGAGTTTGAGGTTGCTGTGAGCTAGGCTGACGCCCAGCACTCACTGTAGCCTGGGCAACAAAGTGAGACTCTGTCTCAAACGAAAAGAAAAAAAAAAAAACAAAGTATAGAGCAGCACCCTGGAGGTGTCCCTCTCTATATATAATCAGGGCTTTAAATCTAATTGGCAGCGTGCAGGAAAAACTACCGATAGAGGAACAAGTTAATGATACACTGAGGAAACATTCAAACAAATCTAGTATGTGATGGAGTATCTGTCTAAAGGACAACGGCCTTGGACTCTTCAGAAAGGTCAGTATCATGATGACCACCCCCCTCTCAACAAAGGAGTGGGATGGGATGGGCGTCTATAGTCCTAACCTTAGGAGGCTGAGGCAGGAAGATTGCTGGAGCCTAGGAATTTAAGGTTGCTGTGAGCTATGAGGACACATCTGTATTCTAGCCCAGATAACAGAGTGAGGCCCTGGTCTCCAAAAAAGAGGGGTGGTGGTGGATGGAATGACGTGATTCCATATAGATTAAAAATTATTAAAGAGACATATAATCCTTGGTTGGAATTTGTGTTTAAAAAAAAAAAGCTATAAAGACCTTCTGGAGACAATTGGGGAAATGAGATTATGGACTAGCTATTTGGTGACATTAAGAAGTTATCGTTAACTTTATTAGGTATGATAAAGGTACGGAGGCTTTGCAGGAAATTGGGTTTTATTTTTATTTATTTATTTTTTAGAGACAGGGTCTCACTCTGTTGCCCAGCCAGGAGTGCAGTGGCATCATCTTAGTCCAATGCAGACTCGAACTCATGGCCCCTAAGTGATCCTCTCACCACAGCCTCCTGAGCAGCTGGAACTGGCTAATATTTTTCTATTTTTTTAGAGACAGGGTCTCACTGTGTAGCCCAGGCTGGTCTTGAACTCCTGGCCTCAAGCGATACTCCTACCTGAGCCTCCCAAAGTGCTAGGATTACAGGCATGAACCACTGCTTCTGACCTAGAAACTATTGTTTAGAAATGCATGCTAAAGTATTGGTGATGAAATGTCATGATATTTATAACTCGCTTTAAAATGCTTCTGCTAAAATAAATGAATAACCAGATGACTCGAGGAGCAGAAGCAGTATGAAGGAGGGGAGAAACATGGCTATGGCTCAGGCGCACACTTAGAATAACATGCAAACTCTGACAGAGGTCTCCCGGGGCCCCACCGGAACCGATCTCGACATGCTTACCTCTCTGTCCTCACCTCCTGACACTACCTCTCAACGGGCCAATCTCTTTCTCACTGGGGGCTTCTGCACTGGCGGTGACTTCCATACTGCCTGGTCCTGGCCTTTTGCAGCTGGCTGCTGACTTATGAGCCTCAAGGTCACTGCAGAGAGGCAGACCACCACACAACTACTGAATTGGATTCTACTTCTCGGCTCCTGTTTTTGTTGCTTGGTTGCACTTCCCACTCGCAGGCAGTTATGTTTATGTTTACTCGCTAAGCCTGTGGGTTGATGCTTAGGGTCACCACTGGGTCCCCAGGGCCTGTGTTTATCGCACACCTGTGCAAGCCCTGCGCACAGCTGCAGGCCCCACTACACGGGACATTGCTGCAGTTGACTTCCCCCAACCACAGAGACAGCTCGACCTGGGGCCTCAGACCTGACCCAGATTCCGCCGGCGCCTGTCTGTGAGAAGACAGGTTCCTCCGCCGCCTCCCGGCCAGGTGACTGCCCCAAAGCCTGCCCACACCCCGGGGCCCCCCAGCTCCTGTTCTCCATTCCAACAGTCTCTGCCGCCTCCCTGAAAAACTACAATTCCCAGCAGGCGCGGCAGCGGAGCCCACATTCCCAGCATGCTCTTACGCGCGGCCCGCCCCTGGCATTAACCCTTTAGTGCTTGCAGCCTGGCGGCGAGCCTGCTGGGCGCAGGTCCACCCGGCGGGGGCGAGGTGGGGAGGCGGGTGGAAACAGGGGACTCGGGCGGCGGGCGCAGCGGGGCTGAAGACGATGGGATGCGGGGGCCCTGGGGAGGAAGGGATCCAGAGTTAACCGAGATCAGAGTCCCAGTTGTGGACACGGCGGGCATAGAGTGCCGCCCCTCGCAAAACTAGGAATCTGGAGGTTCACCTTTTCCTGCAAATCTATTTCGGGACCCTGGTCCGGGCGGCGCTGAGCGGGCGGAGGGCGAGGTAAAGGCGTCTGCCGTAGCTAAATGCCCCCCTCTACCCTACGCACACCTTCGCCTTCGATCCTGAACCGTCCGGGGGCAGAGGAAAGAGGCAAAGCGGGAGGGCGAAGGCGAGGACATGCGCACGGCTCCTAGGGGACCGAAGGGCTCAGGTGTGCTTTTCCGACTCCCTGCGACCAGGGCTTGGAGCAGGAGAGCCCTTCCTGGCGCCCTGCCCCCTTCCTGGCGCTGGCGCACGTGTGGCACTCCCTTAGCCTGGTCCTGGCTCCTACCCTGACCCCAGCGCAGCCAGCGGGGGTGGCAGATTCATCACTTTGATCTGTGCGTGGGCAGATGCAGGCGCGTCTAAGCGGTGGGTGATGAGCGAGCAGAGCTCACACTGGGAACTCCTGTGGGAGCACAGGTAGGGGCAGCCCTCGGACAGAAAGAGCCTTTCAGACTGTGGGAGTCCCGGGAAGAAAAGACAAGATAACGTGTGTGGGAGGGGGGCTCCCCCAGATAGGGAGATGGGGGGGCAAAGACAGAAGGAGCAAGGGAGTGACAGCAGCCTGGGCCCAGCAAAGGTTTGGACTTTAAAACCACCAGTGGCAGCCGGTGGAAGGAAGGTATTAATGAGCAGGACAGAGGCCTGTTCCCTCCCCAGCCTGCGCTCCCAGTGTCTGCGCTGTCCCAGCACTTGTGGAAGCGGACAGAGGTGCAAGACAGGGACTGTGGCTGGGCCAGAACTTCCCTGCTAGTCCAGCTGGCCATATCGCCCTCTGATCCTGAGTTCTCCTCTGTAAAATGGGAGTGACAATTCCTACGTCACAAGGGGCACACCTGGCTCAACCTGCTGTCCTCTTGCCCCCACAGGACACTGTCGCCCACCCCTCTTACAGAATGCCTGAGGGCCCCGAGCTGCACCTGGCCAGCCACTTTGTGAATGAGGCATGCCGGGGGCTGGTGTTTGGCGGGTGTGTAGAGAAGTCTTCCATCAGCCGCAACCCGGAGGTGCCCTTTGAGAGCAGTGCCTACTGCATCTCGGCCTCAGCCCGTGGCAAGGAGCTGCGCCTGAGCCTGAGCCCTCTGCCTGGGGCCCAGCCCCCACAGGAGCCGCTGGCCCTCGTCTTCCGCTTTGGCATGTCTGGCTCCTTCCAGTTGGTGCCCGGGGATGCGCTGCCACCCCATGCCCATCTTCGCTTTTATACAGCGCCACCTGGCCCCCGGCTTGCCCTGTGCTTTGTGGACATCCGCCGATTCGGCCACTGGGACATCGGGGGCAAGTGGCAGCCGGGCCGAGGGCCCTGTGTCTTGCTGGAGTACGAGCAGTTCAGGTAGGGCCAGCACCCGGTGGGATAAACACAGTCCTGGGCTCCGGGCCTGGCTCTGTTAGTGCCTTATTGGCCAACAAGGTGTGAGTCCCAGCCCCCTCTGGGCCTCAGTCCCCTGGTCCATAGACCAAGACAGTGTCCCTGCCCTGGGTCAGCTCCCTGAGCTAACAGACGTGGAAATTCAGAACTGATGTGGGAGGACAGATGAGGAGCCAGGAGGCTAAGAAAGGTGGAGGAGTTTTAACACACTAAGAAATAAGGCTGGGCCTGGACCAGTACACCAGCATTTTGAGAGGCTGAGACAGGAGGATTGTTTGAGGTCAGAAGTTCGATACCAGCCTGAGGAAAGAGTAAGACCCCGTCTTTACCTAAAATAATAATAAAAAAGATTAGCTGGGCATGGTGGCATGCACCTGTAGTCCCAGCTACTCAGGAGGCTGAGGCAGGAGGATCGCTTGAGCCCACGTGTTTGAGGTTGCTGTGAGCTGTGATGATGCCACAGCACTCTAGCCTGGAGCAAGACCCTGTCTCAAAAAGAAGAAAAGAAAAAAACGGGTGAGCAGGAATTGTTTCAAGGGGGTAGGGAGGGGACTGCCTAATGACCGGATTTTTTTGTGGTCTTGCATGTGCTGCCTGCCCACTAGTCTGTGTCCTGTGGTCTCTGTGACTGTTCTCTGCCTGCAGGAGGGTATAACAGCCCCACCTGGATGTGATGCAGGTCACCTAGAATGCCACATTGTTAGCCACTTCCTTTCCTCTGAAGAGGAACCGTGTATGAGTCTCAGCTCGTGCCAGGCCTTGCTCTAGTGCTGGGGTACAACAGTGAACTAACGTGGTCCCTGCTCCTGCAGAGCCAATGCTCAGACAAGGCAGGGGGAGCACAGAAACAAACAAGAGGAATTCAAACAGACACAAGCCTGAGGAAGCAGAGAATGACTTTTGGCCTGGCGGGGGAGGGGGCGCAGGGGAGGTGCCACTGCGGCCTGACTGACTGTCCCCAGGGAGCCCGCCAGGCGAGCTGTAGCCAAGGCCTCCCAACTGGCAAGAATCACAGGTGCAAAGGCCTGGACTGCACTTGGCAAGTTCCCACTTCCTGGGGGACATCGTGCCTCTCCAGTTGGTCCTTTGGAGACTTGGTTGCCCGTGAGGTAGGTCAAGGGCGTCTCTGATGCCACAGAAGGCAGTTGACTCCTGGCCTTCCCAGGCCTGAGCCTGAGTGCTTCCCCCGGGAGCCTCTGTCCGCGGTCTTGAGTCCTCCCACTTCATCCTTCTCAGGGTCAGGCCACAGGCTAGCTCTGCCAGCTGGCTCTGCAGCTTCTCTCATGCAACGAGCACTTTGGCTGTGTCCTTGTTCCTGCAGCAGGGCGTGTGGTGATCTGTTCCCCTCAGGGACCAGAGCACCACCCAAGCTAGCCTTCCACTCGCACCTGCACCCCAGAACTTGACTCCTGGCCCCCTCCTCACACCCAGCACTCAGTCACTCTTGCCAAGACCCTTTCCATAAAGAAATGAGATGCATTTCCTCTTCATGCGGGTGAGCTGAGACCCATGACCCTTGAGGTGGGGTGGGGGCTGCTGGGGCACTCTCAACTACACAGCAGCTGCACAGAACCAGTCTTTAGGGTCTTGAGGAGAGTGGACCCCTCCGATGTCAAATCCACATGTGGGTCAGACATGGTGGCTCACACTGTAATCCTAGCATTTTGGAGGCTGAGGCAGGAGGATCGCTTGAGGCCAGAAGTTTGAGGTTGCTGTGAACTATGATGACACCACTGTACTCTAGCCCAGATAACAGAGTGAGACCCTTTCCCAAAATAAAAAAGAAAAACAAATCCACATGTGGTCACTAACTCACCACAAGTCCTAGACAAGGAGCTCCAGACTGCAGACACACCTGCCGTCCTGTGATCACCTTGTTCTCAAGTTTCCTAAGGAGTCTGAGGCACTTTGGTGATAAATACACAACCACACATACAGACTCATGTGTGTTCCCTTGAACACATTGGTTTTTTTTTTTTTTTTTTTTTTGAGACAGAGTCTCGCTTTCTTGCCTAGGCTAGAGTGAGTGCCATGGCATCAGCCTAGCTCACAGCAACCTCAAACTCCTGGGCTCAAGCAATCCTCCTGCCTCAGCCTCCCGAGTAGCTGGGACTACAGGCACGAGCCACCATGCCCAGCTGATTTTTATATTATATATATTAGTTGGCCAATTAATTTCTTTCTATTTTTATGGTAGAGACGGGGTCTCGCTCAGGCTGGTTTTGAACTCCTGACCTTGAGCAATCCGCCCGCCTCGGCCTCCCAGAGTGCTAGGATTACAGGCGTGAGCCACCGCGCCCGGCCAACACATTGGTTTTGATCATTATTTTTCACCTTTCACAATGAATTTAAATCCCATATTATTCTCACTTAACAGAGAGGAAAACTGAGGCAAACAGAGGGGTAACTGGGACTCCCAGTTTTCTTCCCCTTGCACCCAGAAACAAGTCCTCTCAGCCCTTCTCCATTTCATGGAGGGCAGGGATGAGTCTCACGCACCCAGGCTGTGTCCTTCCAGGGAAAATGTGCTACGAAACCTAGCGGACAAAGCCTTTGACCGACCCATCTGTGAGGCCCTCCTGGACCAGAGGTTCTTCAATGGCATTGGCAACTATCTGCGAGCAGAGATCCTGTTCCGGTCAGCAGGCAGGCGGTGGGCACGAGGGCAGGGGTGGACTGGGTGTACCCACCTTCCCCACTGCTTAGCAAGGCTCCCTGTCCCCACTCCATGCCAGGCTGAGGATCCCCCCCTTCGAGAAGGCCCGAACGGTTCTGGAGGCCCTGCAGCGGCGCAGGCTGGTGAGGGTACAGAGAGGGTGGCGCACATGGGCTGGCAAGGGGCTGGGTTGAGCCAAGGGTCTCCAACTTAGCTCCACAATGGAAGGTGATGGGCAGGATGGATGGCCTGAGGCCCTGCCAAGCTCAGAGGGGAGATGTGCCTTCTGAGTGGCCCTGCTCTGTGCTGACGGCAAGGTCCCACCCTTGCCCTTCCTCAGAGCCCGGAGCTGACCCTGAGCCAGAAGATCAAGGCCAAGCTGCAGAACCCGGACCTGCTGGAGCTGTGCCACTCAGTGCCCAAGGAAGTGGTCCAACTGGGTGAGGCCTGGGGAGGCAAAGGTGGCAACAGCTTCTGCTTCAGCATATTGTGTAACCCCAGGGCGGTCGTTGTCCCTCTCTGGGTCTGACTCCCCAACTGGCGGATGGACTTGTCAAGTGTCTGTTTTCTGCAAGCTGCTCATGAGACACTCAGTATTCTTAAAACCAGTCCAGGATGGGGAAGTCATGGCCCAGAGGGGGAAGGCAACAGCCAAGGTCACAGCTGGAGGAGGGAGAGTGTGGCCCGACTCAGTCCATCGGCTTGTGTGGCTGAGGCCTAAGTCAGATCTAACACAGGCTCCCCACTCCTCCCTGCATCTGCCCTGATTCCACCCGTTCCTCTGTCCCACAGGGGGCAAAGGTTATGGGCCGGAGAGTGGGGAGGAGGACTTTGCTGCCTTCCGAGCCTGGCTGCGGTGCTATGGCGTGCCAGGCATGAGCTCCCTGCGGGACCGGCATGGCCGCACCATCTGGTTCCAGGTTTGGGCCCCACTGCTCACAGGCCAATGGAGACCCCAGGGGAACTGGTGGGGTGGAGACCTGCGGTTGCAGCAGGGCAGAAGCTAGGGTCTTCTCCAAGTGGAGATGCCCAGGGCCTGTGTAGGCCTCCCAAGGGTCACATGCTCCTGAGGGTGTAAGTCCTCCCCATGCTATGCCCCTCTGATCCTTTGAGTCCCAGGATCCCAGCTAGTAGAGCAACCCACAGGCAGGGCAGCTTTGTTGACTCTTGACATTGGATAAGGTCCCAGTTTCCTTCCCCTTGTACCCTAGAAACAGATTCTTTCAGCCTCTTCCCCCATCTTATGGAGGGTGGGGATGGGTCTCATGCACCTCGGCTGTGCCCTCCAGGGAGTGGTGCTAAGAACCTAGCGGACAGGCTTCCTGGGTGGGGTTATGCTGGTTTGGAAGGATGTGTGTTTGCATCCTGCCTCTCCAAGGAACACCACCCCTGCCCCAACCAGGGTGATTCTTGACTGTCCTCGTTTGATTTTAGGGGGATCCTGGACCCCTGGCACCCAAAGGTAAGCTCCTCCTAATGTAATAGGCTAAGAGAACAGAAAGGACTTCTTGTCTGCAAGGGCTCGAGCACCCCCAGGCAGAGTGGGAGTCTGGAGAAAGAGGCTGGGGCCATAGGGCCCTCCAACCATAGCACCCATGTCCTGCAGGGCGCAAGTCCCGCAAAAAGAAATCCAAGGCAACACGGCTGAGTCCTGAGGACAGAGTGGAGGTATGGCCTGCTCCCATGCAGCTCTCTCCTGCCCTGCTGCCCCTGGGAAGGGGCGGGGGCAGGGGGCCTAGTCAGCCTAGCACCGCTGTAGCCCTCAGAGACCTGTGTCCCCTCCACGCAGAACCTTCCACCTCCAAACAAGGCCCCTTCCAGGACACGAAGGGCATGGAGAGACCTCCCTGAGAAGACTGCAACCCAGCAGCCCCAGGGGACCATCGTCCACCAGGACCCAGAAGTTCCCACAGTCCCTGAGAAAGGGGAGACAGGCCACCCCTGATGGGCTTTCCTCAGCACCCGCCTCTGGGGAGGGGAGGGCCACCACAGCCCCTGGCCTTTCATGAGAGGATGGGATGGCAGTGCAGGACAAAGGACAAAGGTGGGAGGGAGCCCCGGCCTGCAAGTTCGAGCTAACCTTCGCACCTGCTTTCTGCTTCTGCCCAGGCCACTGCAGCCCCTGGAAGATTAAGGCTGACGCTCCATCCTTGGAACTGGAGGGGACCTCAGCCTCTTAGCAGGAGGGTCTCCTTGCTTACACCTAGCCTTTCCCAAGTCTGGCCCCGACCCTGGGGCCTGTCTGAATTTCTAGAAGCAGGCGGCATTCTCAAGGGGGCCGTATGCCTCAGGCCCAGTGGCTATTCCCTGAACAATTGGGATGTTTTTAATTGTACCCAACCTTCCATATATTTTTTTTTGAGACAGAGTCTCACTTTGTTGCCCAGGCTACGGTGAGTGCAGTGGTGTCAGCCTAGCTCACAGCAACCTCAATCTCGGCTCAAGCGATCCTCCTGCCTCAGTCTCCTGAGTAGCTGAGACTACAGGCATGTGCCACTATGCCCGGCTAATTTTCTATCTATATTAGTTGGCCAATTAATTTCTTTCTATTTATAGTAGAGACAGGGTCTCGCTCTTGCTCAGGCTGGTTTTGAACTCCTGACCTCGAGCAATCCGCCCGCCTCGGCATCCAAGAGTGCTAGGATTATAGGCATGAGCCACTGTGCCTGGCCCCAACCTTCCATATTTTTAAAGCCCACGTGAAAAATGCTGTATTTTTCATAAACTAATAAATTTAAATATACTGGCACCTCTTGGGTTGGCTGCACAAGGTCTGAGGTGGCCAAGGTGGAAGGGTCTGCTGCCTGGCTCTGGCAACAGGAGGCCTACTTTCTCAGCAAGGCAAACTGAGCCCCATCCCAGACCTCAAGGCTCTGGCTATCAGAGGACAGTCTGCCTCTGCAGGGACAGCCCCTTAGAGAGGTGGTACTGAGACCCTGGCCAGGCAGCCCAGAATCCTAAGCTCTTCCAGTTCAGGATTCTTAGGGCCTGTGGCTGCTCCCCCATCCAGACAGAACCCAGCCTCCTCTCCAGCCCCACACAGGGGAGGAACTTGTTATCTCATGGTCTCCGAGCCAGCTTTTGGTCACCTGAGGTCCCCAATCTCTCATGGTAGCTGCACCCCAGACCTTGCACACACAGGTGCCCAAGATCTACCCCCACCCCAAGCTTGAGGATGGCTCTACGGGGAGTGAGCAGGGCTACCAGGATGGCTCCTGATCCAAGGGTTTATTATGCAAGACGTGACTCATCGGGGAGGCAGCAACGAGGAGTCCCCAAAGCCTTCAAACAAAATCCCACTCCTAGGGACTCAGTTTGGTGGAGGCTGAAGCACGAGCAACAGGGACTGCACTTGGAAGGGAGAAAAGGTGAGCTTCAGGCGGTTGTCCTGAAGGGGCACGTGGCCAGCAGGATTTCGCCGTTCCAGGAGGTCACAGCTGGAGAACAGGAGGGGCTGTGAGGGCTCTGTGAGGACGGGACTCCTACTCCCGCCCAAGCCCGCGCCGCGACTCACAGGATGGCCTCCTGAATAGGCAGCGAGGTGTGCAGCCAGCAGTCCACGTGGCTGCCGTGGGCCTCATACAGCCTCAGCACTAGGGCGCGGCTCTGACTCTCTGGGCTGGTCTCCGCCTGGGGAGGGAGGCGGGCGGTGGGCGGGGCTAGGGGCGGGCTCGTCTCGGAACCCGCCCCCAGCCCGCCCCGCCCCTTGCCTGCTTGACAGTCTCCAACACAACAGCAGGAGAGGACAAGGAAAAGGCACTCCAGGAGGTGGCCGGCGCTGGGCCCGGGACTGGCAGCGCCAACAGGGGGAAGTTGAGGCTGTAGGCAGCACGGATAACTCCAGCATCCTGAAAGGAGCCTGGGGTACAACCAGAAAGCAACGCTGATGGAGAATGGGGGCTACCCTCCCAAGCCCCTACAGGGGCAGAGGGTGGGCCAGGTTGCTGGGGTTTGTGCTCAGAAAAGGGCAGAGGTGTCTAGGGCTTCAGGAGGGCCCCACCATCTCCAGCACTCACCCTTGTGTGGCATCAGTGCATAGGTGAACTCATGGCGTCCCATGTCAGCAGTGGCATCGGGGGCCTTAGGCGCCCGCAAGCTGAGGTGAGGAGGGTGGGTATGGACCGGGCTGAAGCTGCTGGAGTTACACCCCAGGAAAACCCACACCCCTACACCAGCTCCCGGGCCTGCTGGGTACCCACTCACAGTGACAGGCTGAGGACGCTGCCTCGCACTGACGCGCCATACTTGCAGTCGTTGAGCAGGGCCAGCCCAAAGCCATGCTCTGACAGATCCATCCAGCGGTGGGCCCACACCTGCAGGGCAGATCCGAGACCCACTTGATGGCCCCATGCCCTTCCTTGTGCTCCCAAATTCCACAGCTCCTGTCACTAGGGTGAGAAAAAGCTCTCGAACCACAAGATTGAATTCCAGCTCCCACTCTAGGAGGCCTTGGGCATGCCAACCAACCTGCCTAAGCCTCAGTTTCCTCATCTGTGAAATTGGGATAAATAATAGCACTTACCCACCAAATGGTCGTAAGTATCAAACTAAGTGGAAAGCATTTAGCACAACGCCTGGCACACGTTAGGAAGCAGCAATGTTGATCATCTTCCTGCTTCCCACCCCACACCACACAACTAGTCTCTCCCCAGCCAGGGAGGAGTCCAGCACCCCCGCCCCCCGCAATGTCAGACCTCAAATCGAGCCCAGTCCCAGGAGGTGTTGTAGTGGGTGGGCCGCTGCAGGTGCCCAAACTGGACCTCATAGGTGGCCTGGGAACAACGCACACGGGCAGGGAACTCCACCTTCAGGAACTTGTGGGCCTCATGCCAGTGCACCTGGGGTTGGGATGGAAGGTGGGGGTGAGGGAAGGGAGAGATACACACAGGCCTGGGGCTGGCACCTTCTCACCAGGTGCCCCCGGGGAAGATAACTGCCACCACTCCGCCCCTGCTACCTCAGTATGGAAGCGGACATAGGGGCAGCCAACATCTAGCACCACCTCCTGGCTGAGCCGACTGTTGGGGGTGATCTGCAGCAGGAACCAGGCACTGCCCCGCAGGCCGCCCTCAGTGCCCACTGCCAGGGTCCCTGCCTGGCCCAGCACGGGCTTCCTATGGGATGGGGGTGGGAGGCACTGAGCCAGGGGGGCTTGTGTTCCCACCGCCTCGTCACCCCCAAGTCCCACCCTGCCCATACCGTGTCTCTAGGTGGTAGTCCATGACGTCCCAGGCATCCCAGTACAAGGGCACATCATCAAACAGCACAAACTGGTTCCCCACAGCACCTTCAGCAATGGCCTCCCTGGAAGGACATGGGGATTGGTGCTTTACAACTATAAAGCTGCGCTCTCTCCAGCTGCGCTTAGTGGGATGGGACAGAGTGAACAGACCCAGGGGACAAGGACCCCTTGCCCACCCTGCCTTGTTCTATGTTTGGGTCCCAGCCCAGAGCCACTGTGGGCTGCTGTGGGCAGTGTTGTGGCCACGAGACAGAGCAAACGGGATCTGGGAGCCACTTGCTAGGCACTGGGAAAGGACAGTGAGGAGTTGGCACCTGCCAGAGGCCACCAGGACCAAGGATGTCAGGCGGCCAGTCGGGTCCAGCCTCACTCGGATGATGCCATTGTCCAGAGTCACAGAACCGTCAGTCTTGGTGAAAGGGGCCGCGAGGCTGAGTCTGCAGGAGCCTCCTACAACCACTCCCTGCCATCCCCTCCCCACCCCCACATTGCTCCAGGTAGGAGCTCAGGACCCCCAGCTTTTAGGAGCACCCCGGGACAGCTCTTGCCCCTCAGGACCTGCTGGGACTCACCTCTTGCACTACGAACACAGGCTGCTGGGGCAGCAGGGGCTGCAGCGAGGTAGGGGCAGGAACAGGAGCATAGCCCATGCTGGGCACTGTCACCAGGGCTGGGGGTGAGGTCTAGGCATCAATCAATGCAGCCTCCTGACCTTTCTGGAACCTCACTCAGGTCAGGGTGAGGGTGATGGAGGATGTGGCCACTATACTCCAGCCTGGGGCACCCCAAGGCAGAGATCCCCAGGGGTGTCCCTGACCTTGTCTATCTGGCCTCAATCCCTCCTGAGGTAGTAGTAGCCCTTCCCTCAGCTCATACCTAGGCTGTGGGCCCCGCCGGGCTTGGGCAGGGCCAGCACTTCAGTGCGCTTCCAGGGCAGCGTGTTGACAACGAGGAGGCCCTCGGGACCTGGTTCCCCGGCACACAGGGCCGCAGCTGCTGTGCTGAGCAGTGTGTTGCCATGGGAACGAATGTCTGAGGGGAGATTAGCTGGTCATGGGTGGGCAATGGGTCTCAGATGACCCCTGAGTGTTGCACAGGGGATACTCTGGGCTCAGTCCAGGGGTTGGAGAGAATGGTGCCACTGTTGTCAGCCTCACCTGCATAGTGGCACATGGCATCCTCTGCCACCAGCTGGATGCAGCTTCCAGTCACCACATCATGGAACTGGTTCAGAAGCAGGAGCCTGCAGGGACCAAGGGAAGGGATGGGGAAGGCCATGAAGGACAGCCACAGAAGTGTCTGGGGTGAGAGTTCAGGTGGGCGGCAAGGGGCAGAAGCCAGGCTGACCTCCAGAGGTGCTGCAGCCGGGCTGCTGGGTACAGGAACTGGGCGCTGCGGGCCAGGGCCAGGCTACTGAGCAGCTCCACGTCATGCAGGATCCGCTCACACTCCCGGTTCCCCTTCTTGATCTGAGCCCAGGGGGGAAGATCAGTCTGGAGTCTGCTTAAACGTGCCAGATGCCTTCCAAAGCCCCCCTTGCTCAGAACGCCTGATGGCTCCCCAGGACCTCCTGGATAAGGCCTTTTCCAGGTGACCTGACTCTAATGACCTCCCTCTCTCCCCTCAGCCCAAACTTCTCTTTCTTTATCTCCCCTGCTTCCTTCTCTGACCCTCTGCAGATCAAGGGCACACATTCCCTGCTTGACTCTACAACCTGCCCCTGACCTGGGCATGGGTGGTGTAGGTGCCATTGTGCAGCTCCAGGAAGAGCTCCCCGACCCACGTGCACAGCTGCCCAGAGTCACTCTCCAGTGCTGAGAAGAGTTGCTTCGGAGAAGACAGTTGCACCCTGAGGGAAACCACAAGCTTGGGCCTCCCAGCCATGGGAGCCACATGGTTTACCCTTCCAAGCCAGAGCGGACACCAGATCAGTCCCAACAGAGAAGAGCTACTCCAGAAAGCTCCACATCCACACAACGCCAGCCCGACACCCCAGGAAAGCTGCTTTCTCCAGTGGATTCAAGCTTCTTCCTCGTCCCACCCTCAGCTTTTCCCCCAGCCCACCCCCAAGGTGGGAGTTTGGAGGAGCCAGTGATCCAGGATTGGAGCAGGACAAGGCCCAGTGGCAGGCTTGGGCCACTGTATGGGTAGAAGGCAGGGCTCACAGCAAGGCTGAGGGTGGGCGAAAGGAGAGCTGAGGGCTGCCAGAGGCCCGGCCTGACCTGGGCAGCCCATCGGTATTGCCCAGCCGCGTCAAGCGGTCCAGCATGGTCTGGGTGGGGCCACCGCCCCCATCCCCGAAGCCGAAGAGGAAGGCACTGTGGTTAGTCCTCCCTTTGTCCCGGTTGTTGGCCACAGTCTTCAGCACCTGGACAGGCAGGGACAGGTCAGTGTGGGTCAGCCCAGGACAGGAAAGCCCTCTCCAGCCTGCCCTCACCCCCACCACTAAGTATCCACTCACCTCGTCCACGCTGCCCTGCATCCCATAGGAGTCGCCAGGTGGAAAGTGGACCAGTACGTGGGAGCCATCCAGCCCCTCCCAGAAAAAGGTATGGTGCTACCGGCAGGGAAACAGAGGCAGGAGATAACAGCCAGAGTCAGGGCTGAGGCAAACTCTGTACTGCCCCTCCCTGCTGTTCAACCTTGCTGAAGGCCCATCCCCTCTGGATGGGGGTTTGGTGATCTGTCTGGGACTCCTCAAATAAACCCTGGGAGAAGTGAATGGGCCATGTGGGACCGAGGCCAACTCTGACCCTGACCCCCTGGGTCTGCTCACCGGGAAGGAGTTCACCAAGTTCCAGCTCAACTTCTGGGTCAGAAAGTGCCTGATGCCACAGCCACGCATGATCTGGGGGAGTTGTGCTGAGTAGCCGAACGTGTCTGGCAGCCAGAACTGGAGGGGAGAGGGCTCTGGGAGGCTGGAAACCAGGGTTCTAGGTGGAGCCACCCCAGCCTCAGCCCCTCAGCCCCCCACCCCCCCTGGCCCACAGCCCAGTGCAGCAGCTCCCAGCCTACCTCAGAACACATCTTCCCAAACTCCTGCAGAAAGAAGTTCTGGCCCTGCAGGAACTGCCTCACCATGGCCTCTCCACCGGGCAGGTTCCCATCCTGGCAGTGAGGGAAGAGAGAGGCAGGAGCTCAGGCCAGCCCAATTCCCTGCAGGAGAAGCCAGAGCTGCTCTGACACAGGATTATAGCCAGGTGCCAGGAAGTGTCCCTCTCCTCGATTCAGGCCTGACTGTCCATTTGCCTGAGAGAGGTGTCCGGGACTGGCCATGCAGCCAGCCTGTCATGGTGCTGGAGACCCTCCCTGCCCTTGGACTCTTAAGCCTTGGGGTTCCAGGGACTAATGAGCCCTGCCACAGATGGTGTGGATGGCCCGCAGGTCACCAGCACAGCCGAGGAGGGGCCTGGGCCACACAAGGGAAGGCCATACCGTATGGACTGAGGCTGAGGCAGTGCCATTACACTTACCATCTCCACCCAGGTGCCCCCCACAGGCACGAACTGCCCACGGCAGGCAAACTCCTGGAGCCGGGCATGCAGACCGGGGTAGTGGTTCCTCACCCACTCGAGCTGCTGTGCCTGTGGGGCAGATGGGTGGGACCTGAGCCAGGAGTGATGAGGACCCCACCCAGGGCCGAACATCTGGGCTCCAGTGAGTGCCTGAGGGTGGGGAACAGACCTGCCCCTCAGGCCTGAGAAGCCCTCAGAGCCTACTGAGCCCCAGGGAGTGCCAGGTGCCCCCCGCCCCACACAGCTGTCCCACTGACCTGGGAGCAGGCAAAGATGAACTTGGGGTTCTGTTCCATGAGCTGCACAGCTGTCACCCAGCTCCGGGCACATTTCCTTATGGTCTCTTTGAAGGGCCAAAGCCAGGCTAGATGGGGGTGGAGGGAGCGGCAAGGTCCTGACAGGTCTCTAGCCCCACCCCTGCCCCGGCATCCTGACCAGGCCTAGGGTCACCTATTCCCTCCTCTTGTCCCCAGCCCTTCACTCTGGAAAAGCCTGTGGCATCCTTCCTAAGCTGTCACTTCAAACCACCCTTGCAAGGCAGGAGGAAGAAATGGAGAAAGGAGGCCAGCAGGGTCCATTTTACAGGTCAGGAAACAGAGGCCCCTGGCTGGGGGATGGCCTTAGTCTGAGGCTGACATGCCCTCCAGAGGATCGCGTCAGAGGCAGCAGGAACTGCCCTGCCCTTACACGTGCTGAGGACTCCCTGCAACAGGGGCAGCTCCCAGGATGGACCTGTCTGGCCTAGCTGTCCTGCGGGCACCACAGCCTCTCCTGGCCCTAGGCAGTTCCTTCCTTACCAGCCTAGAAGCCCCACACCCTACCCCACATCTTGGCACAGAGGAGAAAGTCCTTACTCTGTGCTTCAGAGACTTCACCCGCATCACACTCAGCACCTTGGGAAGCTGAACACGCGGCTCTCTCATAAGCCTCACAGACACTGCAGATTCTTCACGCACAAAACTGAACTCCCGATGCTTCCCAGGAAACCCACCCATGCGTTTGAGCCCCCATTTCAATAATTTCACAGCACTCCTCTCTGAGGACTTGGGTGCCCTTGCACACTCCTGCCCATTCTTGCTCAGTTCAAGGTCACCTTGTCCAGGAAGCCTCTCTGGAATCCCCCTAATCCAGCTGGGTTGGGTGACTCTTCTGGGCTCTCTAGCCCCCCACACTTACCCTCACTGTGGCACCAACTGTGCCTGCCAATTCTATGATCACCAATCTCTGGAATCCTACCCCCCAGTATCTATTAATAGCATGGGGCCTCATGAGGCATCAGATTTTGTCAAAAGAACAAATGAAGCCATAGCTAACAAAGCCCACAGTCCAGTCTCCCTGCTCCATCTTACAGATGGGAAAAACTGAGGCTGAAGTGGGGCAAGAACTTGCTGAGGATCACGCAGTGCTTCTAAGGCACAACCAGGGATTCAAGGGCATTCCTGCCCCTCCAGCCAACCCAACCACTTGCCGGCCTACCTGTATCAATGTGGCAGTGCCCTGTGGCATGGATGGTGTGCTGGCTTTCACCACCACGTTGGCCGAAGAACCTGGTTGCCAGGGCCTGGGCCACTGGGAAGGTCTCGGGCTGGGCAGGGTCACACACATTCACCATCTGGTTAGCTGTGTACAGTGCCTGGAAGCTTCGCTGGTTGTCCTCCCCGAGACCCTGCAGCAAGGTTCTGCCCCTTAATTCTCTTCTGAGCATGGCCTCCAGAGCTTGGGGGGGGGGTTCCCCAGGGGTGTTCAGCAGAATGCCCCACCTCCATCCCTTTGCTCCTGCTGGCCCCTGCTCAGCACTGGCTCCACCTCCCCTTTACACAGGAAAGTCCTCTCAACCCTTAGGCAGGAACCCTTTTCCTGCTCTGGATTCTGAGTCTCACTTATCTGACCCAAGAAACAACCAGCCTACAGCAGGGATCTGGGGGGTTTCGGGGAGAACAGGTGTGTCAAGTACCTTGGCTATGCCCAGTAGCAGCTCCAGATCCACCAGGAGCTTGTGGACATCCCGGTGGAACACGGCCAGCTCAGCCCGACTCAGTTGGAATGTCTTCTCGGGATCAGGGGCTGCAATCATGCTTCCCTTCCCAGCCCCCAGGAGCCCATTGCAGGCCACTTCCACATAGAGGGTCAGGCTACAAACATGAGGAGGCAGCCTCAGGACAAGGAACTGGCAGAGGACTCTGGGGACCTGAGGGAGGCGCACCCAGGAGGCATGCATCTGACCCCTCCCCATTCGTCTCCAGGATCCACCCCCCAGAGGATCCCACAGTGTGTCAGCTGTGCACACGGGTGGGAGGTACAAATATCAGACTGAATCCTGCTGATGAGTGGTCTGCCTCAGTCAGGGAAAATAAGTAACAAAGTGTGGAACTGTGTGAATTACACTGCCGTTTAGCCTTCTATTTCCCAAGCTGTCTTTGCAGGGCACTGCCTTGGTCTGGAAACCCTCTTTGCATATTAAAAGCACCTCTGGCTCTCCCAGGCTGGACCTGCTAGACCCTAGATCCATCAGTCAACATAGGGTGGGCCTTTCACTGGAGAAGCCCGGGCAGTTGTGGTGCCACTCTACTCAGACTTCCTCAGGGAAGCTTTCTCCCCTCCCCATCTGCTAAGTCTAGAACAGATTCCTCATATCTAGCTCCCAGAATTTTCTTTCAGGGCCCTCATCAGTTTTGTGATCATATGAGTAGATCTGTCTCCCTTTGCTGACAAGGACAACATCATTCAACACCATTATTCCTAGTGTCTGGAGACATCTCGAACACAGTGTCCAATAAAATGTAAAATATACTAATGTCTAAAAAATGTTTTTGACGATATCATAAAATGCCCATGGTATAATACGGAATGTAAAAAGTCAAGATGCAAAATATCAAAGAAATACGATCTCAACTAGTGAAAACTATGCCTGAAATACTAAGAACATGAATGCTGAGATGATAATAATGGTCATCTCTACTCTAAGTGGTGAGATAATAGTAGTTATTCACTTCTTTGAGTTTTCTGTATTTATCACAATAAAGCAAACATAATTTTTATAGTTAGGAAAAAAACATGTTTTCTAAAAATAAACTGTGAGATTTGAGGACAGCTGTGCTGGAGGTGGGGTCACTCCTGGGATCACTCTAGGCCTCAGTCCCCTTTGCCTGCTGGCACCCCTCCCCCACAGTATTGGCATACCATCGCATACGGACTCACCCACCTTCGGAGGTCTCCTTCCCCGAGCCTGTCTGTCAGGATATAGCTGGTCTTCTCACCCTCTTTGGTCAAACTCTGGCAGGGAATGGAGAGAAATATGGGACCTAAGGCCTTTGGACACTTTAGGTGAAGCCTAATCCAAGGGAAGTCAGGCCTCTCCATCTGGTCCCTAGCTTTGGGTCCTCTTTCCCAAGCAGGGCCAAGATTGACAAATCAGAGACCCCTGGTAGCAGGTGCCCCACCTCCCACAGCAGCCAGCACCATGACCACCAAATAATACTTGTTTTCCAGTGGGAAAGCCCATGGTCTTTAAGGGCCATGGACAGGAATTAGGAGGCCTGGGTGTGGCTTCTGGTGGCCTCTGCACTCACTCCTCAATAAATATCTGAAGGGAAACTCTATAAAGTCAGGATAGGTTCGCCTCATTACCTGCTACATCCCCAGTGCTTAGCACAGGGTCTAGCTCAAAATAACCACCATGAGACATGTACTGAGCCAGAGGGAGGGAGAGAATGGCTGTGCCTTCTTTTTTCACACAAAAGAACAGTCCTAACCCCAGGTTGAGAGTCAGTCCAATTCGAAATGGAAGCTGTGTGAACCTGAGCAAGTAAACTAACCTTGATATATCTTAGTTTCTTAATCTGTAAGTGGGCATAAAGACCTGTCACAAAGGATTGTAAGGATTAAACCTGATATGGTTGGATGCATGAACAAGATGCTTAACAGTGGTTATATTTGGGGAATGGGATGGGGTGGTAGGGAGAGATTCATTACTTCAGGGCAAGAAGAGTTAAAATTTTTACTTCCTACTATCTAGAACTGTTTGAAACAATTTTCCCCACAAGCATGAATTACATACAATAAAAATTGGTTTATTGAAAACTAGGGACCAATTACACAGATGCCCCAAGTGGCAATTTCCCCAGTACTGAAATCCTGACATCATCCTGCAGACAGAGCCACTCAGCTATGGCTACTCCAGAGATGAGGGCTTTACAGTGGTCACATCTGACCTTAGGGTAGGGCTCCTCACCTGGACAGGTTCCCCATCGCGCCACACCAGACCTTCTCCATCGCTTTCCCAGCAAAGGTGAACTTCCTGGCCCACCCATGCTTCTGGGATGGTCAACTCCACCCGGAACCAGCAGGTCCACCATCTGCAAGAGAGCCCTTGTGATGGGCTGAGAGGTGGAAACCCTGTCCTGAAATACTTCCTTGGGTTAAAAGATCAGCAAGAGCTTGAGACTTTCTCCAAGAATCTGTAGCATCAAAAGGGACTCAGCTTTGAGCCACAAGATAAGAACAAGGGCTGGGCAGCAAGGTGAGGCGAAGAGGCAGATAAGTCAGGGTTCCATGATCCGATCTCAGGTGCCCTTCCTAAAGAGTGTGCAGACTGCAGGGATGGCAGGATGGAAACTCTCCCCTGAAGACGCTGGGTGCTGTTCCCAGCAGAGGGTGCTGGTCCACCCCTTGTAGCTGTCTGGTGCAGGTGGCCAACAAAAAAAGGCGTGGCCGGGGCAGGGTAGGGTGCCAGGTGTGGGTGTGGCCCTCCCTTAGGCCCGCTAGCCCCTCCCTCCTGCTCGGTGTTACCCACGTCGGTCCGAAGCTGTAGCCGACCTGCGCCGGGCTGAAGTCTTGCCGGACTGCCTCTTGGTAGGGAAGCCTCTCGGGCGTCAGGAAGCAGGAGAGCGCGGCCACTGGGCAGCTTTCCCCAAAGAGCCTGGGCGGGAGGAGCCGGTGGGCGCGCGCCCGAGGCCTCCCCTTTCCGCCCCTGGGCCAGCCGGCCGGTGCGGCCGCGCTTTCCCGCGATCCGCCGCTGAGGGCTGCCTGGCGGCCCACAGCACACCCCATCCCTACCCCTTCCTCCCGGGCCCTGCCCTGTCCGCGGCGGGCACTTGGTCCCGCGGCCCGCGTGGCGGCACCTTAGCTTCCCCCCGGACGGCTCCCCAGACTAGGGGCCACACCTGCCGCGGAGGTTACAGTCGGTAAAATAGAGCGGCGACACGAACTTCTCCACCCGCTCCAGCGTGGTGCGCCAGTGCTTCAGAGCAGGCGCCCCCGCCATCGCCGCGCCCAGCTCCTCCCCGGAAGGACCCTGGCATTGCCGGCGCGGTACACCGACTGAAACCAAAGGTTCCGGCATCTGAAGGGCGCCTTCCAGCCACGGGCAGCTTTTCTTGCAACACAGGCGGCTCTTGGAAGCCCAGCTGGTCTTAATTTTGAGCCAGGAGTTGAACACTAGAAGCTGCATTTTGGAGGCTCTCCTTTCTCGTCCAAGCTAGTTGGGTACAGGGTAAATCCCTAGATAAAATGGGAAATTTGACGATTAAAGCCCCCAAAGGTCCGGGGACAGAGACTACGGACCATTCAGCAGAACGGGCAGAAACCTTGGCTGCTGCAGACCCAGCCTCAGAAACAGCAATCAGAGACCACTCACTAGCTCAGGCTACGTCCCTGAACACAAAAACTGGTGTCTGCTTAACGTGGAAAGAGCCAGACCGCCCGGGATGCGTGTTTTCATACTGATTGGAGGATATGGTGTTAAAGAGCAGAAAGGATAAGCTCCAGTGACCCTAGCTTCCTTTGTTACACATTTTAATTTATGTGCATGTTGCTAACTCCTGCCCATCACCAGAAACTGCAAAGATTTGAGATAGCAGATCATGGTCACAGCTTTGAAGATTCCTATAGAATCTTCCCTGTAATTTCACCGTACAGGTCTGTAGAGTCCAGAGAAGCCCTAATGCCAGAAACAGACCTCCAATTTCATTCTCATACCTAGTATTCCACAGGCAGCTTTACTTTTTTCCTCCTGGGGTTGCCAGAGTCCTTGTCTATAAAATCATTAGGAAGAAAAAAAATATGTACACAACATTAGCCCTGATATTTTAATGGAAATACTGACCAAGTTACAACATTTCAAATGCCAATCACATGGAAAAGTGACTAAGTACAGAATACCAAATGTGATTTAAAATAAAGATAACTTTCTGCTGTATATAATGCAGGCTGGGTTTTGAGCTTGGAGCTTACATGTCAGACAGCAGAAGAATAAAAGTGCTGCTTGTGAAACCCTGGCTGCAGGTAAAGCTCCCTCTTCGGTTGGTTGCATTGGTGGGTTGGGGGGGGGAGTTCTCCATGAAATCCTATCATCCTGACCTGCAGGCAGGTGCTCTGGAGCTAACACTGTGTGGGGGAAGCAGGGGGCTGGGTGGGAGCAACAGCTAGGGCTGCCCCTGGTCACACCTCATCAATTTTCCCTGTAGTTCCAGGTCAACATCTTTCTTGAGGGAGCACAGGGGGACAGAATTGTTGCTTAGAACACCTCAAGATCTCTTCCCTCACTGAGTACATTATTACTCTACCTCCACGTTAGGCACTGTCCCAGCTTTGCCCTAGAATCTCCCTCTCCCACAAGACTTTGCCATGCTATACTGTGACCCACAGTCTTCTGTCTGCCTACAACAGAAATGCTTAAAATCAGAACAGTCTACCATGTGTTTTCAAAGTCCAGGAGCCAAAAAATTTGTTTTTCTTTTCAGTGATGGGGGTTTTACTTAAAAAAACAAAACACATAAAACACTGTCAGTTACAACTATAACTAGGGTAATAGCTGGAGAAAAATCCACCAGAGTACTGGGAAGGACTCCATTGGTCTTTGTTTAAAAAGTCCAGGCTAACCACATATAAAAATCCTAAATCACTCATGTTTAACTGTCTGCCAGTTTAAATTTATGTAATTAAAAAAATATATATCCCATGTGCAATTACTAAGGAAATGTATCAAATCCTCTCCCTCCCAACCCCATTTATACCACACACCTTATATACATTTCTTTCAAATACTGGCTTGGTATTTAAGTTGTTCACCCCATGCCCAATAAGGATAAGAAAAAATATATAGAAATACAAACTATACAGCTTGACAACTTACCCAAATATAAAATATTTTCAAATAGCTGAACAAGGAAAAAAACCATGTACTAAAAGAATGGAAGTATTCTATATCAAAATTCTGGAATATTTTGATTTGGGACAAGTGCAAATGACTTAATTATTTAAAGTAAAATCCTGTTTGTACCCTGGATAAGGAACTGAAGCCAAATTCCCTGCTTCATGATAGTTCTCTTGTAAGGACAAGGGACTTGGGTTGTTTATTCCTTAAGTAAGAACCAAGCTTTATTTATTTACAAAAAAAAGAAAAAAAAGTTGAGGGTAAAGGGGGGAAGACAAGTTTTACACAAAAGTACTACAATGGTAACTCCCTTTGGTAAAAAGTGTAATAAATGTCTTGTACATCTGTTCATAGGTACTAAATCTGAAGCCACATAGTACTATGATACACAAGAAGCTAGAGCGGTTATGCTAGCACATCAAAGCATATTTCTTTTAATAAAAAATTGACAGTATGTACATTATTTACAAAAAAAGAAAAATGAAGTTAAAATTGTGTGTGTGTGTGTGTGTGTGTGTGTGTGTCAGAGAGTAAAGCTGGTGGATGGCACTAGGGTAGACTAGTAAAGAAGCAGGTACAAAACAGTTCCACGGGAGCTAAAAAGGTTGACTGATTTGAACTTGAGGTTGAGAACCAAAGGAGAGAAAGGGTGGGCAGCAAGGGATTCATCAGGAATCAAATCCACAAGATGATCAATTCCAAAGCCAAACTGCAGATCCCAGGTAAAACCTAATGGGTGATCTTAAATGTGCTCAGGTGACTGGGAAAACAACAACAAAAAAATCAAATCCAGTTTTTTTTTTTCTTCTCCTTTTTGGGTAGAGGAGAGGAGCAGTGACCATCACAGTTACAATCCATCTGAGCATTAAGTCCTTCCCCAGCACCTCCATCCAGCCAAATATGAACAGCATCCAGTTCCCTCATTGAAGGTCAGGCCACAGGAGACTCCAGTCTTAGCTCTGCTGGTGTGTGCAAGCAAGCTGCTTGTCTCTGTGCTTGGATGGATTTCCTTCCCTTCCAGGGCAGGCTAATACCTAAACCCCCTTGGGAAAAGTTCCAGCTCCAACTTTATAAAGTATTCATGTTTCTTAAAGGTAGCCCACTTAGTGCCAATTTGCACCAGCCACATACAGATCAGGTGGCCATGTCCCAGAGAGGCCCAGTGAGGCTTGAAAGGCATCTTCCTTGTTTCTTCAATGTGTGTGAGCAGAGTGCACATGCTCACACACACACCCTCAAGTTATCTGCTCTGGCTTTGCAGTTAAGGGGCTTTGAATACTGTGCCATATTTGACACGATACTTGTTAATGCTCACAAAATGCAGGGTCTCTGTATCACAGGTGGTGGTACAGGGCACGAGGCCCTCCAGCCCCTCACCCATGAGCCACTTGCTGGTCTCTGCAGCCATTTCACGGGGCACATGCTCCTTGGTCCATTTATCTACCCAGGCTTGGAACCTCTGATGTAGACGCTTGCTTACACGCTCATGGGACTGCAAAACAGAAGAGGACAAAATAAATAAATAAATAAAAATAAGTAGGACCAAAAAAGCCCTTCAAATACAAAGCCCAATTTTTTCCTAAAGTAGCAAAGATGTGGACTACTCAAGTCTTAGATACTACTAGTTAGTTTTAAAAAAACAAAAAGGAAGGAAAAAGGATTCTGTTTAAAGAGAAAAACTGAAAGAGGTAAGAACATAGATAGCATGTTTGAATGTTCTATATTCAACAGGAGAAATTAAAACCTATAAAGCCCCCCAAGAAATGCCAACGTAGGCTCTGAGAACAAGCTCACTGTTCAATTTTTGCATACATCGGTATAACCTGGGGAACATGTTACCAATCTGCATTTTAAACCAGCAACCCAGCTGATTCTAATGTATCCTGGGTGAGACACAATAAGCCACAGCCATTGGTCATTTCTGTTAGCATGGTAAAATTCACTTCTAAAGACAGTGTGAGGCAAAAGGCTTAACACCCACTCTCCCTTCACTGTATTACCCCACCCTGGCCAGCAGAGTCCAGGAACAGCAGGTCTTCAGTGGAGCATTATGTTCCCACCTATGCACTCAGCAAGTATTCACTGGAGCCCACGTGCAAGGTATAGTAGGGGATACAAAGATAAAATTGGTGTTGTCTAGCTCCTCAAGGAATTTAAATCAGAGATATGCAGACAGACAACACACAGCAGTTACACTCAGTGCAATGAAAGAAGTACAGCTGACAAACAACAGGGTTTGAACTACATGTATATACAAACTTTCTGCCACCCGAGACAGCAAGACCAGCCTCCTCCTACTCATTCCTCCTCTTCCTTGTCCTACTCAATGTGATGATGAAATTGAAGACCTTCATGACCATCCCCATTCACTTAATGAATAGTAATTTCTTAACATTTTCTTTTCTCTACCTTACCTTACTATGAGAATATAGTATATAATACATACAATATACAAAATATGTGTTAATAAAATGTTTATACTATTGGTAAGGCTTCTGGTCAACAGTAAGCTATTAGTTAAAGATTTTGGGGTGTCAAAAGTTATACATGGGATGGGGTGGGGTGGGAGAGGGGTCAGCACCCCAAGCCCTGTGTTGTTCAAGGGTCAACTGTACATTAAACTGCTTGCCCAACATCTCTCCCTTGAATATTTCCTAGTTCTTTCAAACTTAATGAGTTCAAAATAGAGTGTTTCACCTGCCCCTGAAACCCCCTGTAACCCTTTCCTATTTATCAGATGAACCCCTAAACTTTCCACTTATGCAGAAACAAAAAACTCACCAATCCAAAAATCAGTCAGGGATCATCCTTTGCTTACCTCCCCCACATTGATCCAGCATCATATCCTATCAATTAGATCTCTAATTTTTTGTTTTCTTTGAGACAGAGTCTCTCTGTCACCCTGGGTAGAGTGCAGTGGTGTCATTGTAGCTTACCGCAACCTCAAACTCCTGGGCTCAAGCGATCCTCCTGCCTCAGCCTCCCAAGTACCTGGGACTCTACAGATATGCCTTACCACACCTAGCTAATTTTTCTATTTTTTTTTTTTTTTTTGAGACAGAGTCTCACTTTCTTGCCTAGGCTAGAGTGAGTGCCGTGGCGTCAGCCTAGCTCACAGCAACCTCAAACTCCTGGGCTCAAGGGATCCTGCTGCCTCAGCCTCCCGAGTAGCTGGGACTACAGGCACGAGCCACCATGCCCGGCTGATTTTTATATTATATATATTAGTTGGCCAATTAATTTCTTTCTATTTTTATGGTAGAGACGGGGTCTCGCTCAGGCTGGTTTTGAACTCCTGACCTTGAGCAATCCGCCCGCCTCGGCCTCCCAGAGTGCTAGGATTACAGGCGTGAGCCACCGCGCCCGGCCTAAATTTTTCTATTTTTAATAAAGACGGGGTCTCACTCTTGCTCAAGTTGGTCTTGAACTCCAGAGCTCAAGCGATCCTCCCGCCTTGGTCTCTCAGAGTGCTATGATCACAGGCATGAGCCACCATGCCCAGCTATCTCTAAAATATATCTACAATTCTACTGTCATCCTAGTAGTATGGATGGCCATCAAATCTCATTTGGACAAGGGGAGCCTTTTGAGTGTTTTTCAACTCTGTACCCATACCCACCCCCTCCCCTTCTACTCATAGCAGTCCTAAGTCTAAGCTATCTTTGTCAATGATGTCTCAAAGTACCTCTGACAAAATCCAAACCAAGGCCTACAAGACAAAGTAATGTGGCCTCTGTCTATCCTTCTAACTTCATAGAAGGCATGAAGGCAACTTTGAGCCAGAATGGTGATTTTAGTTTCTCGAACATGCCAAGTCCTTTCCTCTCTCCCAGTCTTGCACTTGCTGTTTTCTTTGCCCTCAACTTTTCACCAGGACAGCTCCTTGTTATTATTCAGGCCTCAGGCATCACTTCCTTACAGAAGCCTCCTCCAATGAAAGCAATGCCTGCACACCAGTTACCCTTGATCACTTCATCTGATTTGTTTCTTTGGTAGTGCACATCACATTACCTTATTTGTTCTATTTCATGGTGGTAGTCCCAGGGCCTGGCACAACATGTGGTACATAACTACCAAGAAGATTTCGAAATTGAGATGTAACATGAAAATAGGATTCATATGTGCCAAAGATCAGCTACTGCCTGAAATGTAAATGCTGAGAGTAGCTTTATCAAAAGGTACTACCAGGTATTTACCTGTTCTTATCAGTTGAATTGTATCCCCAACCCCCCTCTAAATTTATATGTTGAAGTCCTAGTTCACAATACTCAGAATGTGAGCTTATTTGGATGCAGACACGCACACAGGAACCATATGAAGATAAAGGCAGGGATTTACAAGCCCAGGAATGCCAAAGATGGCCAACAACGCATAAGAAGCTGGGAGAGACCTGAACACATTCTCCCTCACAGCCCTCAGATGTAACTGACACTGTAAACACCCTAATCTTGGACTTCCAGCCTCCTAAAATATGAGACAATAAATACCTGTTGTTTAAGCCAATCTGTGGTACTTTGTTATGGAATCCTTAGCAAACAAATGTGCTTTCTCAATAATTCTCAGCTCCAAAAATAGGTTTTCATAAAGAAGGAGAAACAATCAGAACACACCAGGCCTCCCTGGTCCTAGCTGGGGAGAGAGATGTGTGGAGAAATTACAGTTTCTGGTTCTCACCTGATGAGCCCGGAGCAAGGCAGTCCTCCGGTACATGTAGTCCTCTGACTTGATCACATACACCATCTTGTAGGAATTCAGCTTGAATCTACATTCTAGCTTATCCAGGCTATCCACATTTTCCATGGTCTTCTTGCTGTTTCCTTCCTTCCCTTCCTTTTCCTGCTGCTCTCGACCTCGCTGACACTTCCGGATCCGCCGAAGATTCCTACAGAGCAGAAGAGCCCTACAGGATGAGAGCTTGTCCAGAGAGATTGCCGTGACTCCCAGCAAATGAGTTTTCCTTATTAGTTACATACATACAAAAATGTTTAATGGTTTCATCGTAAAAACGTTTCAACTGCAAAGATACATAGGAAAGCAGAAATCTTCAACAAATCCCCTATTCCCACTTCTCCAAATCCTACTTGCTTTGGTAAAGGTAGCCACTTGTTAGCAGTTTTAATACAAAACTTCTGGACCTCTGTCTGTGAATTTACATATGTAATTACCTACTATAGTTCTACTTTGGAATTTGTTTTTAAGACAAAATTGGTTCATACTATGTATTTTATTCTCGACTTTTCATTTAATGTCATGAGGACTTTTTAAATTTCACTACATAAATTTGTCTCATTCTCTTTTAACTGCTGCAGAGGAATGCACCCCAATTAAATCATTCCTTAACAGCCTCTCTCAACTGGGGTTCTCATCTGAAACACATAAAATTATCTGAATGCCTATTTTTAAAAATTCTTCCAAAGACAGTATAAATTAGGACTATTCTACACAAGAAGGAAAGAAGATAATTCATAATCACTGGTTCCCTAGGGGCAGGTACTGAATCTCTTCCACATCCAGTGGAGCAGGGCTATCCACTCGACGATTATTGCTTCCCGTACTTTGCTATTAAAAACATTGCTTCATTGAGTATCTTTGTCTACATGTATTTTTATAGGACAGTAAGTCTGTGGTCTAAGGATGCTTGGGCATCCCTGAGACCCTTTCAGGACATCTGTGGGATAAAACTGTTTCATAATACTAAAACATAATTTGCCTTTTTCACTGTATTTACACTTGCACTGGCAGGGTAAAAGTAACGATGAAAAAAAATGCTGTGGGGGCACCAAACTGTACTTTGAAATCTTTGTATTAGAATATGACCATAGGCCGGGCTTGGTAGCTCATGCCTGTAATCCTAGCTCTCTGGGAGGCCGAGGTGGGATGATTGCTCGAGGTCAGGAGTTCAAAACCAGCCTGAGCAAGAGAGAGACCCTGTGTTTACTATAAATAGAAAGAAATGAATTGGCCAACTAATATATCTAGAAAAAATTAGCCAGGCATGCTGGCACATGCCTGTAGTCCCAGCTACTCCAGAGGCTGAGGCAGCAGGATTGCTTGAGCCCAGGAATTTGAGGTTGTTGTGAGCTAGGCTGACACCATGGCACTCATTCTAGCCTGGGCAACAAAGCGAGACTCTGTCTCAAAAAAAAAAAAAAAAAAAGAATCTGACCACAGCTGGGCACGGTGGCTCACGCCTGTAATCCTAGCACTCTGGGAGGCCGAGGCAAGCGGATTGCTCGAGGTCAGGAGTTCGAGACCAGCCTGAGCCAGAGCGAGACCCCATCTCTACTATAAATAGAAAGATATTAATTGGCCGACTAATATATATATATATGGAAAAATTAGCTGGGTATGGTGGTGCATGCCTGTAGTCCCAGCTAGTCGGGAGGCTGAGGCAGTAGGATCGCTTGAGCCCAGCAGTTTGAGGTTGCTGTGAGCTAGGCTGACACCATGGCACTCTAGCCCGGGCAACAGAAACTTTGTCTCAAAAAAAAAAAAAAAAAAAAAAAAAAAAAAAAAAATCTGACCATCCACTGACATTAAGTGAAAAAGCCACTTTCACTTAAGAATGTCTCTGATGAAGCAGTAACATTTTTTATTAAATCCAATCCCCTTAGTTCACATCTTTTTTACCATGCTATATGATAAAATACAACTACATATAAAGTACCTTTGTGTAATAGAGTACAATGGTATTCTTGAAGAAAAGCACTTGAGCAATTGCGTGAGTTATAAATGGATCACCATTTTTACCCAAAAGAATGACTAAACTTAGCTTTGGCCAAGAATTGGCAGATATTTTCTCAAAAATGAATAAGAGACCTATCACTCCAAGGAAAACAATGTTGCCAATGATAAGAATTGAATTTTCAAGCAAAACTAGGAATTTTTGTAAAACTGGTATCAGCAGACTGGAGCTTGACAGCTTCCCAATACTTGAAGATGGTGTTTGATAAGATCAATGGTGACACTAATGAATGAGTTTTGGGGAGAGGCATTGTAAAATGTGTCAACATTTAGTAGGTATGCATAACTTAATGAGCTAGTAGTTTCCAAACCACCAATTGCATGAAGTTACAAAATCATGGATGAAAAGATTCAAAGTACAAGATAAGCCAATGGATTTTGACAACTGTATGAAAAGCTCATTAATATTTCAATTCATATTGCAAGTAGTCTTTAATAAACTACCACTGGCAGACTTTTGATGTCATATCAAAGAATATTCAGTTACCAGTTTGTTTTAAATTTTTTATTTTTTGAGACAGAGTCTCACTCTTTTGAGTGCCATTGGCGTCAGTCTAGCTCACAGCAACCTTAAACTCCTGGGCTCAAGCAATCCTTCTGCCTCAGCCTCTGATTAGCTTGGACTATAGGCATGCGCCACCATGCCTGGCTAATTTTTTCTACATATGGTTTTTGTTGACCAATTAATTTCTTTGTATTTTTAGTAGACACGGGTCTTGCTCTTGCTCAGGCTGGTTTCGAACTCCTGACCTCGAGCGATCTGCCTTCCTCAGACTCCTAGAGTGCTAGGATTACAGGCATGAGCCACTGTGCCTGGCCTGAGCTTTAATTTTTAACATGATAAATATTACTAGAACAACCCACATAAATAAAAGCTCTCTGGAATACTCAAGCTCTAAAAGTGTAAGTTAAGGGGTCTCAAGGCCCAAAAGACTGAGAATCTTAAGTGTAAGAGAGAAAAATCATTAGAAACTGAAGTTGTAGGGTGAACGGTCTACACCAGGGGTACTCAAACTTTTTACACAGGGGGCCACAGTTCACTGTCCCTGAGACCGTTGGAGAGTGCGCACTGTGGGCCCAGGACGAGTTGGCTGCTAAGCAAGATAGGCAGCGGTGGCAAAAACAACTGGCAGGCTGGATAAATGTCCTAGGTGGGCGGCATGTGGCCCATGGGGCTGTAGTTTGAGGACACCTGGTCTACACATTAAACTGTCCTCAGAATGACTGCATCAATTTGTTTTTTCTTACAGTATATTAGAGTGCCTCCCTGTGCATATCTCTGCAATACAGATTATAAATCGAATCAATTAATGGAGAACCTCACAGGGCTCTCTTTGCTGGTATCCTTTCTCCATGTTCTCATTAGAGGACTAAGTTTAGTAATACTGGGATGACAACATTTTGGAAACATAAGACATTAGATTTTCTGCATATAATACTAGTCCTCTAGAAATAAGTATATTTAAAGTAAAGCAACTTGAAACTCTACACAGGGCTTCTTTTCCAAAGAAGTATTGTTTAGAGGAGCAAAAGTATAAGTCCTACCCATACGTGTTATAAAACTGTTTTGAAAAGCGAGGCTTGTGAATAGAAATGTAGTGCCCGAGTCACAATCCATTTAAAGCTTATAACAAATACAGATAAGTTAAAAAAAAAAAAAAAAAAGACATGAAATTTCAATTCTAAACTTAAAAGTTTAGAAAGAAGAAAGCTACTCCATCTATTTTCTACTTCTGAAATTCATTTTCATACTGAAAGGATCAGCATAACAAATTCCCTATATATAGGAGGAAAATTTTTTAAAATTCTGTGCAGAAAACAGTTAACAGGCTGGGTGTGGAGGCTCATGCCTATAATCCTAACACTCTGGGAGGCCAGGAGTTCAACATCAGCCTGAGCAACAACACAGCAAGCCCTCATCTCAAGAAAAAATAGAAAAATGAGCCGAGCATGGTGGTGTGCACCTGTAGTCTCAGCTATTCAGAAAGCTGCGGTGGGAGGATCGCTTGAACCAGAAGTTTGAGGTTGCAGTGAGCTATGATGATGCCACTGCACTAAAGACCCCATCTCAAAAAAAGGCGGCGGAGGGGGAGTTAACATAGCAGGACTAAGACTGCTATTCTTTGAAAGGCCTGCTTGTAAGACTGGCCCTTGGCTGGGGTCTGGGATTTTGGATTTGGGGGAACCTTCCACCATACTCTAAATCATGTTAGTGGCTCACTGTACCTAAACAGGTTTTGTACAAATTATTTGGCTTATGTTGAAACCTGCTCTCCTTCTGAGAGTTTGGAATTTTGGTATATGCTAGGCACAGGGTGTCTGTATGACTCGAATTCAATAAAAACTCTGGCATAGAATCTCTAATGAGCTTCCCTGGTAGACAAGATTTTATGTGTGTTGTCACAACTTGTTGTTGGAGGGATTAAGAGCGTCCCGTGTGACTCCACTGGGAGGGAACTCTTGGAAGCTTGAGCCTGGCCTCCTCCAACTTTGCCACAGGCACCTTTTCCCTTTGCTAATTAATTTTGCTTTGTATCTTTTTGCTGTAATAAATCATAGTTACAAGTATGACTACATGCTGAATCCTGTGACGACTCCTCCATCAAAACTTGGAAACTCCAACATACATTCACATCAAATGTAGGGAAGTAATTGCCGATTCTTTAGAGCTCTCACCTCCCTGATGCTTTCACATATGCTCCAGGTAAGCCCATGTTGTAACAGCCATACAAACCTTGAAATAGCATCCTCAGCAGATAGAACAAATGAAGAGAATATGTGAAAACCAAGAATCGGAAGATAATTTAACTCTCCATTCCTCAGCCATGTACAAATACATAATGCTGACAGGTAACTTGCCTCACTTACCGTGGAAGAAATACTGGTTTCTGTGCCAGATGTTCACGAAGCTCAGGAGAGGTAGTATCGGAATTCATGTATCGCTCCACATAGTCTGACCAGCGCTAGGATAGTAAACACAAAACAGAGGTGGAGGGAAATCACAAAAACTGAGCTTCATCCTAATCAGGTAGCACAGTAAATCCCATGACAAAAATGTCTGAAACTGATAAATTTCAAGATCAATAAAGTCCCCTTCTATAATGGCATCATGATTTTTAGTTGGTATTGGAACACTGATTAAAAATTCTGTTAGCAATACCACGTTTCTCTGACATGCTAAAGTTATCAGAAGTCATAAATGGTTAGAAGTTGGCTCACTGACAAGTTTTATTTCCCTATAGAGGGCTTTGTTAGAATAGAATGTATAGTGGCAAATGTCTGAAAATCAGTATTCTTCACATTAAAATATGGATTTCTGGCATCTCATGGGAGAAAAAAATTGAAAGATCTGGCAGCCACAAGCCAATATTCCCACAAAACAAGTCTCCTCACATATTGCCCTAATATCATGTATATGGCCTATGTCTCCTATTTGCATTACTTGCCAGAGTTAACCATGATAATCACATTTCTCTATCTACTCTGTGGGTTGGGAACTTCTGGCTTCATCTGCCCAATAAAAAGTAAACATGACACAAAGGGTCAGGGTGACATTAGGAAGATGGCACCTCATTTGTTGCTTCTTTTTTTTTTTTTTTTTTTTTGAGACAGAGTCTCACTTGTTGCCCAGGCTAGAGTGAGTGCCGTGGCGTCAGCCTAGCTCACAGCAACCTCAAACTCCTGGGCTCAGCGATCCTACTGCCTCAGCCTCCCGAGTAGCTGGGACTACAGGCATGCGCCACCATGCCCGGCTAATTTTTTGTATATATTTTTTTAGTTGGTCAATTAATTTCTTTCTATTTTTGGTAGAGACAGGGTCTCACTCAGGCTGGTTTCGAACTCCTGACCTTGAGCAATCCACCCGCCTCAGCCTCCCAAAGTGCTAGGATTACAGGCGTGAGCCACCGCGCCCGGCTTGTTGCTTCTTATACTTCAGGAAAACAGGAAAGCTACCAACCACAAGACTTCGTAAGAGGAGATATCTCCACTCAGTGAAGGATGAGGTTAACATCTGTAGCCAGGCAGCCCTGCTATTCAGTGGAAGACACGGTTGCAATGACCTATACACTTGAAGCATCCAGGTCCTAATCCTTAAACAAGCCTAAGGTAGCTTAGGCTTTGAGCAGATAAGGTGACTGGGCAAACTCTCAGGACACGCCAGCTCTGACCAACATAAGGGCTTTGTGTATACTTCCCCATACCTCTGCTTCCACGGGGTCATCAGAGTTCTCCTCTTCTGTGTCCAGAAGCTCAATGGTCAACTGAACCTGGCCTTGGCTCTGAACGAACATAAGCTGCAAATAAGGAACTGAGCGTAAACAACAGGCCATCTCCAAACATATCTTTTCAAGGGGTTGGAGTGGAGGGGCAATAAAGTTATAAAACTTCACTCCAATGGAAGACATGAGGAAGATACTCAAAAGCCTGGGAAGCCAGTGATTAAAAAAAAATGGCAGAAGTCCAATCTTGCTACCAATAAAGTGAAATATGTTAGAACAAAAAGTACCATTTCATGTTTCAAATGTCTTTAATTAGCTAAAATAATTATCAGTGCCAGTAAAGAGTGCTTTAAAAAACAAGTATTTTGTTCATAAGAAATATGGCATATGTAGCCAGAACCATAAAATGTCAATGACTTTTCAATTGATAATCCCACTTCTAGGACTTCATGAAAAGATATAAACAAGTCTAATGCATTAAGAAAAAAGTAACAAAGAAAATTCTTCATACCAAAGTTAAATGGAAAACACCAAATGCAACAAAGATGAACAAGTGCATTTATACTGCAATAAAGACTACACAAGAAATCAAAATGTGCCTTGAGACAAGGAACCAAAAAAATGAACATATTAATAAGTGTTTCATTCTAATAGTACCAATTGTATATGAAGTTTTTTTTTTTTTTTTTTGAGACAGAGTCTCGCTTTGTTGTCCAGGCTAGAGTGAGTGCCGTGGCGTCAGCCTAGCTCACAGCAACCTCAAACTCCTGGGCTCGAGTGATCCTTCTGCCTCAGCCTCCCGGGTAGCTGGGACTACAGGCATGCGCCACCATGCCCGGCTAATTTTTTATATATATATCAGTTGGCCAATTAATTTCTTTCTATTTATAGTAGAGACGGGGTCTCGCTCTTGCTCAGGCTGGTTTTGAACTCCTGACCTTGAGCAATCCGCCCGCCTCGGCCTCCCAAGAGCTAGGATTACAGGCGTGAGCCACAGCGCCCGGCCTTATATGAAGTTTTTGAAATTATGAGTTCTGTTAATATTATTTGTGTGATTAATAAAAATAATCCATACTTAAAAGCAATACACTGATAGAGGCAAACAAGCCATGTTTTGCATAAAACAATAATCAATGGCGATGGCAGATGGACTCCCCTTGCAGAACCCTGGGATACTCAATACCTTCCTCAATGGCCTCACCCAAGGCTTTCTGCAGACAAGATAATTTATCATTAGAATCACAAGGAGAAGAACACAGCTGGAAAAAAACTCAAGAATTTTTTTTATCTCAACTTTCATTTTACATAAGGAGAAAACTAAAGCCCAGAGAGTTTTGATTTCTCAAGGCCACTCACTAGTTAATAAGCACACAAGACCAGATGCTAGATCTGGCTCTCAGTGTTCTTTCAAAGAAGACTTAAAAATTCCTATCTAATAATAAAATTTACAACCTGACAAGAATACAAACACAGCTACTTCCAAAATAGATTTAAGGGAAAAAACTCCCACATTTTAAAATTTACTTTCTTTTTTAAGAATTGCAAAATATGTCACACAGTATTCACGATAGGCTTTCATTACACAATTCCCATACTGGGTTGGACATCTAGGTTATTTCCAACTTTTATGATTAGCCATTATAATATAATGGTAAAAAACTGGAAACATTGGCCAGGTGCAGTGGCTCACGCCTATAATCCTAGCACTCTGGGAGGCCAAGGTGAGCGGATCATTTGAGTTCAGGAGTTCAAGACCAGCCTGAGCAAGAGAGAGACCCGTCTCTACCAAAAATAGAAAAAATTAGCCAGTCATGGTGGCACATGCCTGTAGTCCCAGTTACTCAGGAGGCTGAGGCAGAAGGACTGCTTGAGCCCAGGAGTTTGAGGTTGCTGTGCGCTACACTGATGCACTCTAGCCAGGGCAACAGAGGGAGACTGTCTCAAAAAAAAAAAAGAAAAAAGAAAAAGGAAACAATGTACCTGTTCAACAATACAGGCATTCTCTATAAAGTGACCAGGTGTGGTGGCTCATGCCTGTAATCCTAGCACTCTGGGAAGCCAAGGTGGAAGGACTCCTTGAGCCTAGTAGCCTAGGTGACAGAGTGAGACCTGGTCCCTTTAACAAAAATAAGATAAAATTGATAGTTGTCTGCATTTTCTTTCTGTCTCTCTCAACAGGGTCTCACCCTGTCACCTAGGGCTAGAGTATAGTGGCTCACTTTAACCTGAAACTCCTGGGCTCAGCAATCCTCTTGCCTAGGCTTCCCCAGAAGTTGGGACCACAGGTATATTCCACCATGTCCAGCTTTTTTTTTTGGTAGAGATGACGTCTTGCTATGTTGCTCAGGCTGGTCTAAACATTTTTCAACAGTAATATTTACAAAGCATTATAATATGAAAAATGTTCAGAGAAAAAGAATATAAAATTATAAAAATCATAAACAACCAATTTTTTTAAAAGGCAGAGGAGAGACAGTTACTTTCACTTTTTCCATATTCTTTGTATTTCTCTGATGAGCTCATTAGAAACTCTAAAAACCTTTAGGAGTGGAATCCCTGGGTCAAAGTACTCTGGCTTTAACTTTTAGTTCAGAGAGTCCTAACAATTTATACTGTCACCAGTAAAGTCTTTGGCTGCAAGAGCAACTCTCACCTTAAAGCAATTCTCATCTGACATAAGCTGCTCGGCTTTCCGCTGATATGTTGATTCCAGAAGGCTCCTTGAAGTCTGTGTGTTCAGCTGGCCTCCAGTGGCCCCATTATTATTTTCTGCCAGGTAAAGATCAGTAACCTGCACACAGATCTCATCACTCACAATGTGCTGCAGCTAGAATCAAGCCAAGGCAAGTTGTTAGCGAACCAATAAACCATTCCTCCCTATTATATAGTCAACCTTCCTTTGATCCAGTCATTCAACTCAAAAAAGGAGTGTGTGTGTGGGGGGAGTTTTGGTTGTTAATTTTAGAAAATCAATTACACAAACCACTGTGTGCTCATTTTCTTGGAGAATAACCAAGCTAAGATCTTCAACCATATCAGTGGTCCCTGAGTAAAACTTTCAACCTATTTAAAAGCAAAACCAGGTCACTCAGGTTAATGTGTCACTTTTTAAAAATTCTAAGGATCTGTATATAAATTTCCATGGCTCATTTGATCCTCACAACCACCCTGAGAAGCAGGCTGAAGAGGGAGGGATGTGTGCTGTTATGAGCAAATTCACACATCAGATGGGAAAACTCACTGTTTAAGCTGGGGTAAAGAGGAGCCTTGGAGAACCCCCAAAGCAAGATCCATGTTTGTATTCCCAGCCCAAGTACAAAGCCTGGAACTCATTAGGTGCTTAAGAAATGGCTGCTGAATTAATTGTCCAGGGAGGCTCAGATGAAGGAGCAGAATGGGGACTAATAGTGTAGGTTTCCTGATTGCTAGGCCAGCCAATACTCTTTATAAACACACCACCTATTTTTCTACATCTGATACAAAGTGTAGAATTTAAGGCATACATAATGTTAATTAACTCACTCTCAATAAAGGCCAGCCATGCAATCCTGGCTCACTATTGATAACTTTTTTTTTTTTTTTTTTTTGAGACAGAGTCTCGCTTTCTTGCCTAGGCTAGAGTGAGTGCCGTGGCGTCAGCCTAGCTCACAGCAACCTCAAACTCCTGGGCTCAAGGGATCCTGCTGCCTCAGCCTCCCGAGTAGCTGGGACTACAGGCACGAGCCACCATGCCCAGCTGATTTTTATATTATATATATTAGTTGGCCAATTAATTTCTTTCTATTTTTATGGTAGAGACGGGGTCTCGCTCAGGCTGGTTTTGAACTCCTGACCTTGAGCAATCCGCCTGCCTCGGCCTCCCAGAGTGCTAGGATTACAGGCGTGAGCCACCGCGCCCGGCCAATATTGATAACTTTTGTGACAGTATTATTTAACTACCTAATTGACTAGAAAGTTGAACTTTTCAGTTAATAGACAGACAATGAATTCCCATTCTAATAGGTCACACGTTATGTCTATTTGAAATAAAAATTCCCCCAATGAAACTTCACCCATCAAAATGACAGGAAATGTGAAAAACAGATACAAGAAGAAAGTAAAACATTAATTTCAGTATCAATTTATCTATTTTGCTTTAACATTTTCATAACTATCAAGCCATCTTATTTTTAGAAAGGTATATTCTTTTTGAAGTGTAACTATGACAGCTACTTATTTTAACATTAAATAAAGTCTTAAATGACATGTGTATTAGTAGATAACTGGACACAGGACAAGGTCAAAAGGGTGAGTGATCTGTGGTAGTAGAAAGGGCACTATCTACAGCAACTGCAGATAGTTAAATAAGTTACAATCAAATGGATTCTGATACAATCATTAAAATGGTGCTTTTGATGACTTGATAACATAAGGAAAAGCTTAAGATACAGTGTTTAAGAGAAAAACAGCATAGTGAAAAAGTATACCCGAACATGATCTCTACCATATAATAATTCTCCTGCTTTATATTTTGTCAAAGTAAACTGTCACTGACTCCTCACCCATGTCCTCCTTTTGGATACCTGGCCCCTCCTTGAGTCTTTGGAAAGGGCAGCACTGTAAGTCCAGAACAACTAGGGAAATCCCACCTCCACGCTAAGCTGGTCATATTCTCTCTCCTGCTAATTTGAAATGACACACAGAGAGTGCCCGGTAGACTTCCTACAGAGGAGTGTTTGTATGGAAAGGTCAGGTAATGCTGTGCCAGAGGCACCATCATGGCAAGCGAAAGTCTTAGAGGGCTGCAGAAGCCTAAAATACGTGCCAAATGTCCACACAAAGAGAGAAGCATGCAAAACAGAAAATAAAAATTCACAGTGCCATTTTTACATCGTGTGGCCATATTTTTAGTTCTGTACTTAGATGTCGGTGTGACTGCCTATTCTATTCTCAAAATGAACCCCTCTTAAATGAGCCTGGAAAAGGTAAGATAAATGTATGGCTTGACTTGGAAATGTACATTCTACCCCCTACCAGCAATGAAGTCTGTGGGGAATACCAAATGAGATAAGGAGAAGGAGAGCAGAGATGCCTCCAACTGAAGGGGTTAAGACGAGAAGCTTGAACATGTTTTAAAATCAGTGATTCTGACCGGGCGCAGTGGCTCACGCCTGTAATCCTAGCACTCTGGGAGCCCAAGGCGGGTGGATCGTTTGAGCTCAGGAGTTTGAGACCAGCCTGATCAAGAGCGAGACCCCATCTCTACCAAAAGTAGAAAAAATTAGCTGGGCCTGGTGGCGCATGCCTGTAGTGCCAGCTACTCAGGAGGCTGAGGCAGAAGGATTGCTTTAGCCCAGGAGTTTGAGGTTGCTGTGAGCTAGGCTGACGCCACGGCACTCACTCTAGCCTGGGCAACAAAACGAGACTCTCTCAAAAAAAAAAAAAAAAAAAAAAAAAACCACCACCTCAGGCTTATGAAAAGTTTTAATGGACTTCTTTGAAAGTTGCTGTACTGGTGGCATGAAAGACTTTGTTCCTAGTTATAGCAGCAGCAAACTTATCAGCAGAAACACAAGCACAAGATAATTAGAGTCTAAATTTTATATAAGTTTAGAGGAAGTTAACAGGGATTAGTCTCTGAAAAATTATGTCCACAGCTGACTGCATCCACATAATGATTTCTGTCAGTCACCATCTAGACCCTGTATGAGAAGGCCTAAAAACTTCTTCAACTTTTAGGGAAAAACTATCTGCCTGACAACTTTCCCCAAGCAACCAAGATTCATTATGTGAAGTGCTCTTCCTCAATCCTGACAGGATACTGTGACTCAGGTACAGAGGCATGCACCCTTCCAAAACCAAGAAAAGCATGAGTACTTTCCAAAGGATTCAACATATAACCCAAGAGAACACTAACCAACAAGTTTTTCCTTCCATAGTGGCAGTGTGGGCTCCAGAATTAGAATTTGCTTTTTAGAAGTTTTCACGTTTAAAAGGAGTACACCACCTTTCCCACTGGCTGTGCTATGGAGGGCTGTAGGCAGCCATGGTGCCCAGCTGGAATGGCATCACCCTGAAGCCCCACTTTGACAAGGACTGGAATCATTACCTGGCCGTGTGGTTCAACCAGCCACCTGGCAGATGCAAGACCTGCAAAAGCTGCCACGTTGCCCCACCCTTGTGTCTGGATCCATCTAGCTCATAGTAAGGTAACCCATGGGGAGGATCACACCAAAGTACAAGCTGGCAGGGGCTTCAGCTTAGAAGAGTTAAGGGTGGCTGGACCACTGGTATTTCTGTGGATACAAGAACAAGTCCACTGAGTCCCTGCAGGCCAAGGTTGAGCAGCTGAGGGAGTACCGCTTCAAGCTCATCCGCTGTCCCAGGAAGTCCTCAGCCCCCAAGAGGAGAGAGTTCTGCTAAAGAACTCAAACTGGCCACCCAGCTGACAGGGCCAGTACTGCCCATACAGAATGTCTATAAGAAGAAAGCCAAAGCCTGCACTGTGGAAGGAAAGAATTTCAAGGCATGTGCTAGTCTTCACATGGCCCGTGCCATATCCAGGCTCTTCGGCATATGGCCAAGAAGGGCAAGAAGAGCCAAAGAAGTTGCAGAACAGGATGTTGAAAAGAAAAAATAAAGCCCTATTGGGGACTGTAATAAAACAGTAGTAAACCTGGGTCTCAAAACCAAAACAAAAATTCAAAAAAAAAAAAAAACGTAGCACACCGACAATAGACCCTGATCTCTTTGGGAGTTCAGAACTCAAGTATGAGGAGTAGAAATCTATCTGTTACAAGCTATTTGTTTAAAAGAACAACATGTTTAGAAACTCCCATGGTGCTGCAGGAACAAAAAACCAATCACAAATGTAACAGAGGGAACCTCAGATGAATGAGGTAGACAAAGTATTGTAAGAGCTGTTATATAAAACCTTTCCTGTAAAAAGAATTTCAAATATTAAATGAAACAAGTGCATAGAATTACCAACACCTATGGAAGAGGCAATGTTACACGCTGTGTGCTCATCTTGTCAGACCAGGTAATATATGGACCAGAAGGGCAGGGAGCTGGGGTCAGGACCATTGTACTCTTTACAGGTGGACAGCAAGAAAGCATCATAGGGCAGGCCCCTACTGAAGGCACAAGGAGAAAAGTAAAGGGGCCAATTACATGGCAGAAACACTCCCACTTTGTTAACATAGGGAACATAACATCACATTAACCTCCTCTTCCCCTCTTCAGAGCCATATGTTCATTAACCTTGTTATAGGACAAAGCTGACTTTCCTCTTGAAACAGAAATCTTGACTTTTCTTTGCCTGATCCATCTTCAGGTAGAGTTTTCTCCCCTCACCCACTCTGGCCTCAACCATGCCCTCACCTGTCTGACAATGCTCTGGATCAGTTTGTCCATGGTAAAGGCAATGTAGGCATGAATGGTGAACATCTCTCTCAGTGAATCTTCATACTGTGATGAGTCTATGTTGCCATCCAGCAGGCTCCGCACCATATCCAGGAATGCTGGGTAATAATCTTCTACATCAACATCCACTGTGGGAGAGATGGGATAAGTGAGGCCTTACCCTGCTTAGACAAGACTGAAGATAGAGTGCAGGGCAAATCCTATAGCTGGCCTAAATAACATTGGAAGGAACAAACACTAGGTATTCAAAACATACTCACTCAATCTACTATACACAGAGATGAAATCTCACAGGTAGCTAAAATTACTAGCACTGACTACCAGAGGAAAGTGACTTTGCAACTTTAACAGTGGCTCCTAACATTTTGACTGACCATGCTAGAAAGATGCTTCTTTATAGAAAGACACTTCTTTACAGTACTACTGGCTCTGTGTGACAGAAGAGGAAAATATCCCAGGGAAGCCAGTCCTTCAAAAAGTTGTTGGCTCCTCTGCTGAGAGAGGAACCTGCTCATCCAGCCTACACAAGAGCATTCTTTACCTGGGGCACTTGCTCCTAAAGCTATTTCAATGAAGCATAAAGTTCAGATGAGAAAAGGCAGACACAGCCATACCCTAGCACTGGGAAACCTCTTGGGAAGAGAAAATAGGAGCACAAATTAAATCCTCTATGAATAATGAAGTAATCTGCATTTGTCAAAGTCCTTTTTTTTTTTTTGAGACAGAGTCTCGCTTGTTGACCAGGCTAGAGTGAGTGCCGTGGCATCAGCCTAGCTCACAGCAACCTCAAACTCCTGGGCTCAAGCAATCCTTCTGCATCAGCCTCCTGAGTAGCTGGGACTACAGGCATGCGCTACCATGCCCGGCTAATTTTCTATATATATTAGTTGGCCAATTAATTTCTTTCTGTTTATAGTAGAGACGGGGTCTTGCTCAGACTGGTTTCGAACTCCTGACCTCGAGCAATCCGCCCGCCTCAGCCTCCCAGAGTGCTAGGATTACAGGCGTGAGCCACCGCGCTGGCTGTCAAAGTCCTTTTGTTTAAAAATGGATTTGCAACATTGTACTTCACAAATTGCATTACATGATCTGTATTTGCTGTACATGATTCATTTCAACCACTAGCTAGAATAAATCTTATCAGTTGTTAAAGAGACACCTGGTAACTAGCAGAGGGCACAAGGAATGGTGAAACAGTCCTGCCTTTGGCTTACATAAAATAAGATTCATTCATATAAAGTTTGAAAACAGGCACATCTTATCTAATTTCTAGCGTTAGAAATCCAGATAGTGGCAAAAGGAGGCTATTGGGGTACTGGCTATGTTTTATGTTTTTTAAGAGACATAAAAACTCTCTCTGTTGCCCAGGCTGGAGTGCAGTGGCACAATCATAGCTCAATGCAATCTTGAACTTCTGGGCTCAAGTGATCCTTCTACCTCAGCCTCCTAAATAGCTAGTACTACAGGCAGAACACCATGCCTGGCTAATGTTTTTACATTTTTGTAGCGATGGGGTCTGGCTATGTTGCCCAGGCTGGTCTTGAACTCCTAGTCTCAAGTAATCCCCCATCTTGGCTGCCCAAAGTGCTGGGATTATAGGTGTGAGCCACTGCACCCAGTCCTTTTAAGAAACAGGGTCTTATTATGTCGCTGACACTGGCTTCAAGCAATCTTCCTGCTTCAGCTCCCCAAACAGCGACAGCTGGGACCACAGCCACACCCTACTACAACAGCTTATCTGCGTTTCTTGATCTGTTTTAAACATACGTGTGTTTATGCTGTAAAAATTCACTGAGCTGTACAGTTCTCATTTGTATACTTTATATATGTTGCACTTCAATAAAAATTGGCTAAAATGAAAAAAAATTACAAAAAACTCATCATCAACTAACTGGTTACCTGTATGTACTGGGGAAAAAAGGCTAAGTGTAAAACTCAGTCTATGTCCATTTATCTGAGGTGTGATAGAATCATTTTAAAGATAGGGACAATAGGACAATTACTGCTTAAAATAAGCAACTGGCTTGAGTTTCATCACAGAATATCACCTTATTCAGGCCCATGAAATAGGTATGAGCCTCTGAAATATGCTCTGATTGTGAAAAATGCCTTATGCCAGAATAAAGCTTTGAGTCCAAACCACAGACTTTTCCACACAAGCTATGTCATTGTGAGGGTTGGCTTTATCATTCAAGACCAAACTATGTAAGCCTTAAAAGCAGCAGGTTAAGTCAGTGGTGAAGCCAGGATTAGGCCATTTTATTTCTACTTTCTACCCAAGCAGATGGAATCACCACAAAGTGGTACAAAATTTGTTTCTTTGAAACTAGAACTAATCCAGACAAGGGCTTTTAGAATTAATTTGCAGTGTCACGAGCTCTTCAAGAGCTAGAAGGCTAGGGCCACACATGAGCTTCCTACATCAGCAAAACTTAAAAAAAAAAAAAAAGATGCACTCCTCAGATTGGCTATTTCCTCAAGAGTCCAAAAAGGCTTCGTGAAAAAGCTTTTGGTTCACAGCTCAAGTACCTAATTTATGAACTGAACTGTTATCTGGAAGCAGGCAGCACAGAATTACTTAAAGCACATGATGGCTTCCTTAACCCTTACTTATTTTCCTTTTCCTGAGTTTTCTCATCTTCGTCCCTGTTCTGCCTATTCTACTGTGTCTCACATCATCTCTTTGAGTTCCAATCTCCTTTCCATAACTATTTCTACTTATTAGGAATGAGCCATGAACCTTACTGGCTAAACAGAAGTCCTACCCAAACATATCTGAAAAAATTTCCATCTGGCTTAGGCATGGATAAGTAGGAATTCATGTTCTGTCATGGAGTGGAATGGACTGTGACATTTGAGTTCCTATCTGTCCTTGGACTCTGCAGTAACCCAAAGATCTGCCATTTGGGAAACTCATGGCAAATGACACCCACCCCCTACCTTGGTGTGTCCACAGTACTAATCACTGACTGTGTATCTAAGATGTAAGCACTGCACAGGGTGCTTTGCATAAAGCAACCACAGAAGGCAACAAGTAGTACCTCCATTTTACAGGTAAACAGGTCCAGAGAGTTTAAGGCCATACAACCAGTATATTGCAGACCTAGGATTTGAATCCAACTAGAGTTCTGGGGCCTGTGCTCTGTTCATAAAAGAAAGCAGTTTTGAGTCTAACTAGGCTCTGAGGTCCTCAACTCCACACATCCTCTGTAAACCAACAATTTAAGCACTCACTAGGTTCCTTGAGACGTAGCTGGATAGCAGGGCTGTCACTCTTGTCTCGTTTTATGCCTAGCACTTCCCGTTCCCACTCTCTCTCTCGGTTTTCTTCTTCAATTTGCCGTTCAGCTTGGGAACAAATCCGCAGCAGCCTCAAGCACAGGATCTGGTGCAGTCGCATAAAGATATACCAGTTGTTATTGACATAGAAGAGGTTGTACACTTCATCCATCCCTCTTAATTTTTGAGCTGCAGTGTTACTAAACATTAGCTTAGACTTAGGGGGACTGCCCCCAACACCATTGTGCTTTTTAGCCGTCCCTGTGGTTTCATCTACATCCATCTCTTCTTCTTCCTCTTCTTCCACATCTGAGAGATCACCTCTCTGAGCAAAGAGCAGATCTGGAATGAAATGATGCATGATTTGCTTGATTTTGTATTTGTCCTCCTTCTGAATGCCTGTCTGCCTTTTCACATGGTGGATAATCAGAGCGGCAGCATCTTCCAGTATTTGTTTGTCTTCATAGGCAAGTGAGAGGTGCGGGCCGACAGGTACACCAGCATTCTCTTCTGTAGCCTGCTCTTGCCTCTGATAGGAAAGACACACAAAAGTATTCTGTGACACAGCTACGGCAACAAAAACCCTACCAGACTACACCAGAAGCACATTTCTTAACTATAGTGGATATAGTGGGACAGAACTGAGACCATTTCTTAAAATCCTAAATTAGGATTTATGGGAAGCTATGGTGTGAGGTCTCGGATTAACTTTAAAATACTTTCGGGATGGGGATGTAGAGGTTAATGATGTCACAACATTAGCAAAATGTGGATGATTACATTTATGTAAGAGAAATCATTCCCCCGCCCCCCAGAGTGCAATGGTGACATCACAGCTCACTGTAACCTCAAACACCTGGGCTCAAGCGATTCTCCCACCTCGACCTCCAGAGCAGCTGGGACTACAGGTGCCCACCTCCATGTGCAGCTACTTTTTCTATTTTTTGAAGAGATGGCTCTCAGTCTTGAACACTGCTCTTGAACTCCTAACCTCAAGCTATCCTACCCCCTCAGCCTCCCAGAGTGCTAGGATTACAGGTGTGAGACCCCCCTCCCCGGTCTTTTTTTAAGAGACAAGGTCTCAGCCAGGCGCCGTGGCTCTCGCCTGTAATCCTAGCACTCTGGGAGGCTGAGGCGGGTAGATTGCTCGATGTCAGGAGTTTGAAACTAGCCTGAGCAAGAGTGAGACCCCGTCTCAACTATAAACAGAAAGAAATTAATTGGCCAACTAATATATATAGAAAATTAGCCGGGCATGGTGGTGCATGCCTGTAGTCCCAGCTACTTGGGAGGCTGAGGCAGGAGGATTGCTTGAGCCCAGGAGTTTGAGGTTGCTATGAGCTAGGCTGACGCCATGGCACTCACTTTAGCCTGGGAAAACAAAGCGAGACTCTGTCTCAAAAAAAAAAAAAAAAAGAGAGACAAGGTCTCACTCTATCACCCAGGCTAGATAGAGTGCAATGGCACAATCACAGTTCACCACAACCTCCAACTCCTGGGCTCAAGCGATCCTCCCGTCTCAGTCTCCCAAAGTGCTGGGATTATAGGTGTTAGCCACTGCACTTGGCCAGAGTCTCGCTCTGTTGCCCAGGCTACAGCGTCAGCTTGGCTCATAGTAACCTCAAACTCCTGGCCTCAAGCAATCCTGCTGCCTCAGCCTTCCGAGTAGCTGGGACTATAGGCATGCACCACCATGCCCAGCTAATTTTTTCTATATATATCAGTTGGCCAATTAATTTCTTTCTATTTATAGTAGAGACGGGGTCTTGCTCTTGCTCAGGCTGGTTTCAAACTTCTGACCTCAAGTGATCCACCCGCCTCGGCCTCCCAGAGTGCTAGGATTACAGGGGTGAGCCACCTCGCCCGGCTGGATACAAAGTATTGTTTGCGGGAAACAGATGGGAGAAGTGGAAGAGGGAGTTGGGAGGTGTAAACTGAAAGCAGGATTGTAAATCAGGAAACTAGTCAATCAGCTTAAGTTAAAAGGTAAGGTTTAGATTTAAAATGGTAGAATCAGGAATAGAAAAGACTATGACAGTTTGAAGCAAGAATGAAGGTCTCACATTTAACAAAGGTTGTTTCCAGGCATCAAAGCTATGCTAAATAAAGACTAGAGTGCTCTCACAGATGTAAAAAATCCTGCTCACCTCATCATAGATACTCTCAATCTCATTGAGTAAGCTCTTAGACCTCAGGACCTTGGTGTCATTCTGTTTAAAGTTGATTCCCTGGTGGTCCAGGGACTTCAAGTAGTATTTCTCATTTTGTTCTCGCCACACCTTGTTGAAGCCTCTCTGAGCTTCTCGCCATTCTTCTTCTTTCATCTTCAACCTAGTGGAATGGGACAGGGGACAGAAACACCAACATGGGAATTCAGAGGGTTTAAACATGAGAAACATGCCAGGCTTACTGTATTTCCAAAGTCAAAATTATACTAGGTGTGTTGAAATTATTAACGTGGGATAAATGTTATCGAACCAGTCTTGTACTCTGTTACATGAGGAAATTACTTATTCAGGGCTTACTCTGGGGAAGTAATTTATCCCAAAGTCAGAAATCTTACCTAGAACAGTTACTTCTCAAACAGTATTCCACAGAATACCCTTCAGATGTCAGTAAGTATTTCTTGAAAAAAAGGGTTCTCTTCCTTGGCCAGCAAAAACAAAGTTAAACAAGTTTCTTTGCAGGTCTTCCCAGAAGTTTACTATGCTAATGTAATGTAAATGTAAGGTTCAAGAGCAGAGAATTCACATAGTAATGTTTCTCTGAACACAGTCTGGAAATTCTGATCAGAACAACTGATTCTAATACTCCATAAGAGAATAGAGTAAAACCCAAAAATAGCACTAGAAGTGAAGGATAACCTATATCTCAAAGCCAGAAGTGAAATGCCACTGGCAAGAAGAGGAAACCAGGCCGGGCGTGGTGGCTCACGCCTGTAATCCTAGCACTTTGGGAGGCCGAGGCGGGCGGATTGCTCAAGGTCAGGAGTTCGAAACCAGCCTGAGCGAGACCCCGTCTCTACCAAAAATAGAAAGAAATTAATTGACGAACTAAAAATATATATACAAAAAATTAGCCGGGCATGGTGGTGCATGCCTGTAGTCCCAGCTACTCGGGAGGCTGAGGCAGTAGGATCGCTGAGCCCCGGAGATTGAGGTTGCTGTGAGCCAGGCTGACGCCACGGCACTCACTCTAGCCTGGGCAACAAAGTGAGACTCTGTCTCAAAAAAAAAAAAAAAAAAAAAAAAAAAAGAAGAGGAAACCATTAATCAGTGCCAGTTCTGTAGGGGAAGACTAGGGAGGAAAAACAAAATCTGGGCATTTGTGAACTATTTTTCACCAGGTGATACCAACAAACAACCTAGCTCTTAGCAAAGGATTCACGATGTTATCAAGAGCGATGGGGACTTGGAGGACACTGTGGCTCAGCCCAGTCTCTGGCCAACTACTTGACACCTGGCCTTAGGTGGGTACAACAGCCCCTTTATATCTAAGTCTGACATGAAGGCTTATTAGGAGAAAGAAGCAAGACATCCTTGGTAAAAATAAGCTAAATCTTTTTTTAATAATGAGCATGTATCATATTTTACAAAGAATGATTTTTCTTGTTAAAAAACAAAGATGGTAACAACAGTCAGCACTGAGTGATAGAAACATGGGTGGTTGTATTTTAAAATGCCTGCTTCAAACATACAGAGCACTCCACTGTGAACCTTCAGGGTTTGTTCTCTAATGTTGGTTACACAGAACCCCAACAAGAAGTTCCACTCTGCACCTGAATTCCAACAACCAGGGTTGGTGAGAAAGAAAGGTCTCATGGGACAACCAGATTGAAAATGAGAGGCTTATTTAATGGGACACTATACCTGCCATGAAATACACTAAAGCACAAAGGGGGTCGGGCGCTATGGCTCATGCCTGTAACCCTAGCACTCTGGGAGGCCGAAGCAGGAGGACTGCTTGAGCTCAGGAGTTCGAGACCAGCCTGACAAAGAGTGAGACCCTGTCTCTACCAAAAATAGAAATTAGCTAAACAACTAAAAATAAAAAAAATTAGCCAGGCATGGTGGCACATGCCTGTAGTCCCAGCTACCCGGGAGGCTGAGGCAGGAGTATAGCTTGAGCCCAGGAGTTCAAGACCAGCCTGAGCAAGAGCAAGACCCCATCTCTACTAAAAATAGAAATTAAGAAATTAGCTGGACAACTAAAAATATATAGAAAAAATTAGTCAGTCATGGTGGTACATGCCTATAGTCCCCAGCTACTCAGAAGTTTGAGACCAGCCTGAGCAAGACTGAGACCCAGTCTCTACTATAAATAGAAAGAAATTATTTGGCCACCTAATATATATAGAAAAAATTAGCCAGGCATGGTGTCACATGCCTGTAGTCCCAGCTATTTGGGAGGCCGAGGCAGTAGGATCGCTTGAGCCCAGGAGATTGAGGTTGCTGTGAGCTAGGCTGATGCCATGGCACTCACACTAGCCCAAGCAACAAAGAGAGACTCCGTCTCAAAAAAAAAAAAAAAAAAAAAAGCATAAAGGGCACATTTGCTCAGATACCTTTTAAGGACGATTGGAACGGCAATGGAGGGGTTCTTTCTCAGACCATCAATTATATCAGCTGCTTTGTCAGCATATATCCTCTGGAGTGCTTTTCGATGGATGACTTCTGATGTGCCCCCAAGGGTGTTGTCCAAACGAAATTTGGCTTGTTCCTCAGCAGACAAGCGGGAAAGTTTCTTCTGTATTGCTTCTAGAACCCGGATTGTTGCCAGATTGGTCTCTAAAACTACATCAAGCTAAAGAAGAAGACAAAGAAGGGTGTTTAGGACTCAAACCAGAATAGAGCAGTGGTCAAGAGAATAAGGTACGGAGTCAAACTCCCAGTATTTGAATCCTGGCTCTGCCATGCTGGCCATATAATGCTGTTTCCTAACCAGTAAAATAGGGATAGATAACAGCACCTGCTACTCTCATAAAGTTGTTTTCTGGATTAAATGATACCATCTACATACAGTGTTTAGCACAATGTTGGGCACATAAGAAACATATAATTAAGAAGGATAAGTGGTAGTTATTATCTCTATCACCACCATGACCACAGTGTGCTTTGCTTAGGACTGCTGATTCCAGACCAGATTGACCTAACAGGAGACAATTACCTTTCCTGAATTGCTAAGATCTGTTACAAACAATGAAAATCAAAATAATCCCAAAAAGACCACTTAAGATGACAAATCAGTCTTGAGAGTAAGTTTTTTTTTTGGCATAAGTTCTAATATTTAAATATACAATATCTAAATATTGAATAGCCTTGTTCCACATCTACAGTCATAAGAGCAGTGACGACCATTCCTTAAAAAACTCAATGCTGTATCTCTGGGTAAAAATTGAAATTCTTACTGAACTCCTGGCACTTATTTTGCAGCAGTGGCCTAGGCTGTCCTGGTTAAAGAAATGATTGGCCACCTTTGAGTCTAGTTTTTCTTAGGCTTAACACAAGATTCTCTAAATATGAAACAGAAACTGAAGTAAATGAGTAGTCTCAAAGGCCTACACCAAATGTTTGTATAAATTCTCCCTATGTTTTCTTGTTTTGTGATGGTAGTAGTCATTTTGTTAATATTTCTGGCCTAACTTCCCAGCCCTGTTATGATTGGATAGATCCATGTAACTAATTCTGGTAAATGAGTTGTGATGAGGTAAGTAGAAGTTATTACTTCTAGGCTGAAGCATGTAAGGGTGTGAGAGCCTTCTGAGCTTTCTTTTCCCTCTCATGACTAGCAATATTCATGATGGTGGCCTTCTCTCAGTGTGGGCCCCCAAATAATTCTGATGAGCAAAATCCCTATTAAACATCAATGCACATATAGAATGATCAAAAAATAAATCCTGTTTTTTCAAGTCACTGAGATTGGGGGGTTATCTGTACTATAGTACTACTGACCTATTTTGATTAAGGGACAGCCGCTTCAAACTAGCCCATCATATCAAATTCTAAGCACATGCTAAAGCACATGCATACACCATACTTCTTTCATGTTCATCTTTGTAATCACAGATAGGAAATAAGGATGTTGCCTCTTATTTGCGGACATGCTAATTGAGAGAATGCTAATTGAGAGAATAGGAACATCCTGTCAACAAGAGATGCCATATTTTATTTTATTTACTTTTTTCTTTGAGACAGAGTCTCGCTTTGTTGTCCAGGCTAGAGTGAGTGCCGTGGCGTCAGCCTAGCTCACAGCAACCTCAAACTCCTGGGCTCAAGCGATCCTTCTGCCTCAGCCTCCCGAGTAGCTGGAACTACAGGCATGCGCCACCATGCCCGGCTAATTTTTTCTATATATATCAGTTGGCCAATTAATTTCTTTCTATTTATAGTAGAGACGGGGTCTCGCTCTTGCTCAGGCTGGTTTTGAACTCCTGACTTTGAGCAATCCGCCCGCCTCGGCCTCCCAGAGAGCTAGGATTACAGGCATGAGCCACCACGCCCGGCCCTTTTTTTTTTTTTTTTTTTTTTTTTTTAAAGAGACCAGGTCTTGCTTAGTCACCCGGGCTTGTGTGCAATGGAGGAATCATAGCTCTCTGCTGCCTAGAATTCCTGGGCTCAAGTGATCTTCCTGCCTCAGCCGCTGAAGTAGCTGGGATTACAGGGGCCATCCACCACCCTCAGCCCAACCTCTGCTTTCTAAATCATCATCTTCTAACCTTACTAAACATAGGTAACAAAGAATTGCTTTCTTTAGCTTGATAAAACTCCCCATGAAGTTAACTTTTGTCATGACTTAGTTTAAACTCATAAAGTCTGGGGCAAAGATGGCCAACCACCTGCCAGTGACCAGGCAACATGTGGCTCTTTATTCAAAATACACTGGAATGCCGGGCGCTGTGGCTCACGCCTGTAATCCTAGCTCTTGGGAGGCCGAGGCGGGCGGATTGCTCAAGGTCAGGAGTTCAAAACCAGCCTGAGCAAGAGTGAGACCCCGTCTCTACTATAAACAGAAAGAAATTAATTGGCCAACTGATATATATATATATATAAAAATTAGCCGGGCATAGTGGCACATGCCTGTAGTCCCAGCTACTCGGGAGGCTGAGGCAGAAGGATCACTCAAGCCCAGGAGTTTGAGGTTGCTGTGAGCTAGGCTGACGCCATGGCACTCACTCTAGCCTGGACAACAAAGTGAGACTCTGCCTCAAAAAAAAAAAAAAAAAAAAAAAATACACTGGAAACAGGTGAAACAAGTGAGAAGAGAGAAAACTAGCAGTTAAATCAGTACAGGTTAAAAAAAAAAGCAAGGTATCTCCCATCTATATGAATAAACAGAGCCAGTTTATTTAATGTGATATAATAAATAGGACACATGTTATTTTACCTCTTTAGACACACTGAACTTCCCTTTTTGGTGATGACATAAGCGAACCAGATATCCAAACACACTGAGGATTTTAAGCTTTCAATGCTCTCCCCCTTCTGATATAGGGGCCCTCTACCAACTCATTCACTCCACTCTTCCCTTGTCAACTACTTTAAAATAAAATCCCTTCCAACTAAATCCAAACGCAAAAAAATAAAATAAAGTCCCTAATTTTACTTTCTTTCAAAAGCCAAATCAATAAGAGAAATATGAGAGAAGAATTCCAGTTCTCACAGCAGAGCTGGTTTGTGAATCATGTCAAGAATAATCTGCTGGCCGGGCGCGGTGGCTCATGCCTGTAATCCTAGCTCTTGGGAGGCCGAGGCGGGCGGATTGCTCAAGGTCAGGAGTTCAAAACCAGCCTGAGCAAGAGCGAGACCCCGTCTCTACTATAAATAGAAAGAAATTAATTGGCCAACTGATATATATATATAAAAATTAGCCGGGCATGGTGGCGCATGCCTGTAGTCCCAGCTACTCGGGAGGCTGAGGCAGAAGGATCGCTCGAGCCCAGGAGTTTGAGGTTGCTGTGAGCTAGGCTGACGCCACGGCACTCACTCTAGCCTGGACAACAAAGTGAGACTCTGTCTCAAAAAAAAAAAAAAAAAAAAGAATAATCTGCTAAGAGTAACAATATACACAGACCTTAAAATAAATCATTTAAAAACATCTTCAAGAAAGCCCTATAGGTTTTAGGATACTGATTTTCTATACCACATAAAACACAATAATCTTTAAAATGCCACTCAAAATCCAAATTAGTATTATTTAGTCATCAATGGACAATTTCAGTTAAAAGGGCTAACACAGCCTAAAAATGTCACATTTGCATAAAGCATGGTAAGTAACACAACAAACGTTTACCACAAAAGAATGTGAGCTTCTGGCTTTTCAGTCTTTTTTGCTTTTGAGACAGAGTCTTCGCTTTGTTGCCCAGGTTAGAGTGAGTGCCATGGTGTCAGCCTAGCTCACAGCAACCTCAAACTCCTGGCCTCAAGCAATCCTGCTGCCTCGGCCTCCCAAGTAGCTGGGACTACAGGCATGCGACACTATGCCCGGCTAATTTTTTCTATATATATTAGTTGGCCACTTAATTTCTTTCTATTTATAGTAGAGACGAGGTCTCGCTCTTGCTCAGGCTGTTTTCAAACTCCTGACCTCAAACAATCCGCCCGCCTCGGCCTCCCAGAGTGCTAGGATTACAGGCATGAGCCACCGCTCCCAGCCTAGCTTTTCAGTCTTAAAGAGCCAAACCTCAAACCCTGAAAAGATAGCCTTTCACTTAGAGAGAACTCCCATCTCCCAAACTTCCAATGACAAAGGAGCTCATACCTCAAAGCGTTCATCTTCACAACGATAAATATGTTCTTCATACTGAGTCTTCTTGGAACTGACAAAGGTAGAGTCCTCAGACCATGAAGGGAAGGAAACCCAGGTGTCATTTAAAACCTTTGGGTAGAAGGAGAGAGACTGAAACGAAAGCCTAAAAAAGCTTTCTGGTGACTGAACATTCTCAATAAAAAGACACAACTCTATGGGAGGGGAGAAACAGCTAATGTTATTTCACCTTTAGGAAGTTTACAAAATGATTATTAGAACATAAAAGGTTCCGAATACAAGTGGAAAACATTTTCTTTTTAAAAAAGATGGAGATATTCTTGATTTCATCATACATATATATAAATTCTCAATCTCTTTATTCTTCTTTTTTTGGTTATTTTGCCTTTTCTTATTTCCAGATCCCCACATTGCTTACTCAATCTCTAGTTCCACAGAAAGTTCAGGATGCAGGGCTGACCCTCACCCTTACTGGGCAAGGCCTTACCTCTTTACAGAGAGGTGTCCGTCCTGTACACTTGGGCTGCTGGTAACTCTTCGGAAGGGCTCGATAACTGGAGCCCAGTCGTTTACAAGAGGCGTAATCTATCTCCATTGCAATGCCCTCTGTAGCTCGTTCCTTTGGAAAAGTTTCCAGATGTACAGACTCTTTATATCCCAGAAAGTTTTTAAACCAATTAAACAATTCAGGGAATTTCCTGAAGAATCAAACCAAACACTAGTAAGCAATTAGAGACATGATGCAGTTATCCTGAGGTGTGACTACAACCATCTGCTTTGGGGTCAGAACTCCACTACCAGAGAAAAATTATTTCCTTCCCAAGAAGCACTGCTTCTGAGCATCTGGTTTCTCCTTTTCTTATAGAATACTCTCAGATCAATGAAAGTGGTAATGAAAGAGCTGCACCAGGCAATAACCAGCCATTCTTTTGATCAAGAATATTGCTTTAATGTTCATATAATTCTTAGGCTGTCAAATACATTCTAGATTCTAGAACCCTGGAAGAGTTTTGTCTCTATAAACATCCAGCACTAGCCAGAGGACGAAGAGACCACTAGTCTTGGCCATTAGTCAACAAATACCTCCGTGCCCTCTCTATTTTCTCACCTTTAGAGTTGGAATGAAAACTTCTCAGGACCCTTTTGACACCAACATTTGAGTTAACCATCCTACTTCAATTAAATTAACTCTGCCTATCATATACTCTCACAGATCAAGTATTACCTGCCCTCCATAGCATGCATCAGGGCTGAGCCCCTAACTTCACTTACCCCAGGAAAGGAGAGACTAGTTGCACAAGCTCAGCCCGAGAGATCACCTCCTGGTTAAAAATAATAAGACAGCGCAGAAAATTTTCATATGCCTCTGTGCTCCGAAGAGCCTTTCGGACCTTTGGAGACAGCCAGAAGAAAAAAGGTTAAGTGGGGAATTGAGATCTAGGATTTTTTTTTTTTTTTTTTTAATTTTATTTTTTTTTTGAGACAGAGTCTCACTTTGTTGCCCAGGCTAGAGTGAGTGCCGTGGCGTCAGCCTAGCTCACAGCAACCTCAGACTCCTGGGCTCGAGTGATCCTGCTGCCTCAGCCTCCCGGGTAGCTGGGACTACAGGCATGCGTCACCATGCCCGGCTAATTTTTTATATATATATCAGTTGGCCAATTAATTTCTTTCTATTTATAGTAGAGACGGGGTCTCGCTCTTGCTCAGGCTGGTTTTGAACTCCTGACCTTGAGCAATCCGCCCGCCTCGGCCTCCCAAGAGCTAGGATTACAGGCGTGAGCCACAGCGCCCGGCCTAGGATTTTTTTAAATTGGGGAAATTTGAACAGATATTTGATGACAATAAGGAATCAATGTTAGTTATCTTACATGTCATAATTATTGTGTTTGAAAAAAGGAATCATTTTAAAAAGGAACTTACTAAAATATTTATGGATGAAATATCTGGGATTTGTCTCCAAATTATCTGGGATGGGTGAGAGTACATATGAAATGAGTACACTGGGTAGGATCTGGGAATTGCTGAAGCTGGATAGTAGGAACGTCAGGGACCGTTTTATTATTCTTAGTTTTGTATATATTCAAAATTCTCCACAATAAAAATTTAAGAAGTGAGACCCTGGAATATGCCTTCTTATATGCTTGATTCTCTAGACCATATCAGAGTTACACAAGCTTTTGTTGTCTCTCTCTTTTTTTTTTTTTTTTTTTTGAGACAGAGTCTCACTTTGTTGTCCAGGCTAGAGTGAGTGCCGTGGCGTCAGCCTAGCTCACAGCAACCTCAAACTCCTGGGCTCGAGTGATCCTTCTGCCTCAGCCTCCCGAGTAGCTGGGACTACAGGCATGTGCCACTATGCCCGGCTAATTTTTTATATATATATCAGTTGGCCAATTAGTTTCTTTCTGTTTATAGTAGAGACGGGGTCTCGCTCTTGCTCAGGCTGGTTTTGAACTCCTGACCTTGAGCAATCCGCCCGCCTCGGCCTCCCAAGAGCTAGGATTACAGGCGTGAGCCACAGCGCCCGGCCTTGTTGTCTCTCTTAACAGAAGTTTACAGCAAGAATCTTTGCAACACTGTTTCAAATTCTGATAATCTTGAATAATGACCTTTTAAAGTAAAGTACTTCTGCCCTCTTACCTGAACCTTTTCCTTCCTCTATTTACAATATTGAGCATTTTAATGTCCAAAAACCTAAAATGTTCAATGGCATAGACAAAGTAAAACTAACCTGGCTAGATGACCAATGTAGTTTCAATTCCAAAAGTAAATATTTAGCACTGTGGTCCTTTGGTGTGGCTGCAGACCATTACCACACCAAATGGCTTATCAACAACCCCTGTTCTCGACTTCTGTATGCTTTTAAACTGTCCATTAGACACTATAGAGAATATGGACTTTTAAAGCTAAACATGAAAGAGTACTTTACCTTTGATACTCTTGTACCCTATTTAATTTTTATTCGTTTTTGGAGAAACACTAGAAGTTTAATGAACCCTATATGTACTCACCAAACCTCGATGATCAATATATAAATTTTATTTCATCTATAACCATTTCTCCACCACTGAATTCAAAGTAAATTCTAGACATTCCATCTATACATAATACTTCAGTATGTATCACTAAGAAAAAGTACTCCTAAAAATACCATTCCTCTTAAAAATTACCTTATTTTCAAAAGATTCCTTAATAGCATTTAATATTAAGTCTATGCACAAATTTGAATTATCTAATAAATGTCTTTCAAAATTAATTTCAGAATCCAAAGTCTGCATTTCACATTCGGCTTATATCTCTCTTAATTCTTATTTAATCTGTAACAGTTACCCCTCCTCATCCTTTTCTCGCCATTTATTGGTTGTGACCTGGACTTCTACATTTGCCTAAAAGTACCAAGTGCCCAAGGAGCCTGCAGAAATGGTTTGAGTCAGAGCCTCTTTTACAGAAGAGCTCACGAAGGCACAGGAGACAGAAAGGGATCACAAAGTACCAATCATGGAGATGTTAAATCATTTGCCCTCCTCCAAAACACCAGACTTGCAAGACAGAGTAAATCACCACATATCAATCTAGGGTGGTTCCTGCCAGCAAAAAGCTCAACAGCTGCAACTACCTGATGAAAGCTGCTTGCTAATCACCAACTAGACTCCAAGAAGGAAGTCAGACACAAGAGGAGAGCCAAACTAAGGCACCCACACACCATTTACACCAGTAATCTCAGCTCTCAGCAGCTCAGTAGAATCACCTGGGGAGCTTTGACAACATACAATTAAATCAGAATTCCCATGAACCCTATACCTGCATACCACAAATAAGTATCGCCAACAATTACAAGATTACAACTCATCTTAAGTCCTCAACAATTGATGCAGGCACCTATATTCTCCACTGTAGAGACCTGGACATACAACAGGGAGCCCCAAACATCTTTTGTGAGGAACATGATGCATTTTCTAAAAAAGCTGCCTTTTGGCTCAGTGAGGTGGCTCATGCCTATAACCCTAGCACTCTGGAAGGCTGAAGTGGGAGGATTGCTTGAGCTCTGGAGTTTGAGACCAACCTGAGCAAGAGCGAGACCCCATCTCTACAAAAAATAGAAAAATTAGCCAGCACAGAGGTACACACCTATGGTCCCAGCTACTAAGGAGACTGAGAGGTAGGAGGATCGCTTGAGCCTAGGAGTCTGAGGTTGCAATGAGCAACGATGCTACTACTGCACTCTAGCCCTGACAACAGAGAAAGACTCTGTCTCAAAAAATAAAAACACAAAAACTGGCTTCTGCCACAAACTACTTTACAAAAACAAAGCAGACAATGCTACCAATTCCCTAGCTTACCCTAACAGTGCTACTAGCAGACTGAAAGGACGTCCAACTTGGAAACTATGTTAAAAAATATAAAGTCTTACTCAGCTTGATGCCTTTAAAACAAAATCTTCTTGGGGATGGGGTGGTTTTCTTTTGGCATTAATAGCCAGTATCAAATCTAACTCATCCATTTACTTACCTTATCAAAAAATAATGATTCGGTTCCTACACCATGCTTGCTGGCATCTGCCATAGAAGAATCCTTTAGGCTGAGCAGTTTTGGTTTCTTCTGCAAAGAAGGAAAAATACAAACATGTGAGATTCAAAAAGTCGATTTCTCTTTTTGTCTGTGTTTAATGGTTTCATCATGGAAACCAATGATTAATAATTTAAAACAAATGAGAGAATTCAAGTCACTAACTCACTTTACACCCTCAATGATTTCTACTCCTCTTCTCTATTTCAGTTTGCCTGTCAGTTTTCTTTCTCCACCAGAGGTTCACAGTTCATTCTATTCCCTAAATGTTCTCTCCAGAAATGAATCACAGCATTAACTGTGACAATATTGGTATTAATATCCTTACTTTTTCCAGAGGCCAAAAGTAACTTTATTTGGAATCTAATACCACTGCCTTGTTTCCTACCTGTTGAGGGAGAAGAGGATGTTTGTAAAGAGAGCTGGCACACATTGCCTGGAGTGGACAAAATCGATCTTTAACCTTTAATAATATTTCAATTAAAAAATTCATGAAAAAAGCAGTTTATTTTCCTAATAGAAGAAATAACTATCTTGTGGGCAATATCCACTCAGACTAATTTAATATTGTTCTTTTAAAGAGAATGAATAGGTTATGATATAACTCTGTCAGGCAAGAATTTACTTTAAAAAATCCCCACCTCTCACTATCTGTGAAGAAATGCACAAACTGTGTGAGAAGCAGTAATTTTACCTTGGCCATTTCAGAGTATACTTTCTTAGGAGCCATAGCCTCTGCTTACACTGCCTAAGAGAAAGTAGGTGGAGACTTGTAAGCCCCGAATATATTGTTTCCACCTGTGGGTAACTAAGTGTGGGAGGAGACAAATCCAAGAATGTAGCATATCTAAGCTGATTCTTGCTACCTCTTACTATTAGAAATACCACTAACTTTGGTTATTCTTTAATTAAATTCTGCAGACACATCTGTATTAGATATAGACACATTCCATATTACATACTGCTTTAGAATTCACTAAAGAATTCAACATTCAATACATACAACTAGCCCTCTCCCTCTCACAGATAAACTACAGCTAAGAAAGGAGCAAGCTTAGCTTTCTATAGGCATACCATCCATCAGTGTTTACTACAACAAAAAACATCATGTGATGGGTTACTGACAGGAGTTTAAGACTTCCCTCGGCTACAGCCCAAAGGTCCTGCCTTGGAGATTAAGATGATATAGATAAGATCTGGCAAACCTGGCCGGGCACAGTGCCAGCACTTTGGGAGGCCAAGGCAGGAGGATTGCTTGGAACCCAAGAGTTCGAGGTTACTGTGAGCTATGATCACACCACTGCACTCCAGCTTGGGTGACAGAGTGAGACCTTGTCTCTTACAAAAAAAAAAGAGAGAAAGGGAGAGCGAGCTCTGGCAACCCAACAAAGAGCCTTGAGTAGGACAGGCCTCTAGACCAAAGAGATCTCACAAAGCACATGAACTTTACTTCCAAGATGACCTTAGAGACCATGCATTTATTTCTGAAACAATTATCAAGCTCAAGAATCTTCTTTGAATTGTTCCCAACACACAGAACTGACAGATACTCAAAGTGATGGATATCTCAAATACCATGACTTGATCATGACACATTCTATGTATGTAACAAAATATCACATACCCTATAGATACATAAATTATGTATCAATAAAAATTTTCTAAAATATATTTTAGCCATAAAAGTGGGTATTCGTGGTAATATTTTGGTTTTAATCTAAGTTTAAACAAATTGTGTAACTGAGTATACAACTGGAATGTGTATTTGGCCCTTTATAAATAATTTATGTTTTGGGAAGTTAAAAAAAAAGAATATTCTTTCTTAGCACAAAGCATGTTTAAAGCATCAAATCAGAAGAAGGGAAAAAAATATTTAAGTCTTGGAAACCCTTGGCAACAAACAAAAAAATGAGACTACAGCTCATAGCAAACAGAGATAATACAAGAAAAAACAATAAGAACTGAAAAAAACACAGTAGGCCAAGTAATTAGTGTTATTCTAACATTCTTTTGTAAAGCCAGATAAGAAAGCTTTGCATTGAGTTTCTCTGACAAACAGCAACTTGCTCCAAATGAATATCCAGGATCCAACTCCCAACACGCTTAAGATAACATGTGACCACCCCTGGAGTAGTTGTCCACTAGAATTGCTAGTGAAAATCAAAATGAGCAGTCACTGCCCATTCTTACCTTCACTGGAGGGGTGGCTCCTGGTCCAGAGTGCCTGCGGACCTGGCAGCCATTCTGGCTGGGTCTCTGCGGCTTGTTGTTCAGCTGGGGCTTCTTCACAGTGCCCCCATGGTCGTTTCTCACAGAATCAACCTTCTCAGCAGTTGTTTTGCTTAAAAGCTGATTAAGACATATGAAAGAGATAAACGTTCCTATCAAAGCAAGTAAATACCATCTAAGTTCTCTTTTTGGTTTTTTTGGAGACAGAGTCTCCCTCTGTTACCCGGGCTACAGTGCTGTGGTGTCAGCCTAGCTCACAGCAACCTCAAACTCCTGAGCTCAAGCGATCCTTCTGTATCAGCCTCCTGAGTAGCTGTGACTACAGGCATGCGCCACCACACCCAGCTAATTTTTTCTATATATTTTTAGTTGGCCAATTAATTTCTTTCTATTTTTAGTAGAGATGGGGTCTCGCTCTTGCTCAGGCTGGTCTTGAACTCCTGAGCTCAAACGATCCGCCCGCCTCGCCTCGGCCTCCCGGAGTGCTAGGATTATAGGGGTGAGCCACTGCGCCCGGCTGTAAGTTCTCTTCTGATTGTAACTTTCCAAATTTATCTAAGAAGATAATCCTAAATAGTGTAATTCTTCTTCTAAATAAAACTTACCACAGAGCTGTTGGCATCCGGTAGGAACTGTCCAAATTCTGACAACAGATCTTCCTGGTTTTTAAAGAGACGAGCCACCTGGGCATATACCTCCTGCTCAGTCAATGCTGGAGTGTAGTTTCCTCCAGCTTCCTTAGCATTTCTCTGTTCTTTCTGAAGAATTGTAAAGAGGAAGAGATCATATTAGAGGGCTACTCTTTTGAATCACTCACCATTGCACTTTCTGGAATATCTGATGGAAGCACTATTATCTACTTAGGCTGTACTTAAGAAAGTCTATGTTCTTAGCATCTGTTTTGACTGCAGACTTTTAAGTTGAGAAAGGAGATGATGATGGATGGTAATTAATTACTTTCAATACCAGGGCAGTAAATGTGAATGCCCAGGGAACCACCAACAACTGATAAACACTATAGAAATTTCTCCATCTTCCACTGTAGATTAACTAAACTACACAAATCATCCTCTAAACTTCCCTGATAAAACAGCCATTCATGTCACAGGGCAATGACTTTAAAAATCCTGACTGGGGCCAGGCACAATGGCTCACACCTATGATCCTAGCACTTTGGGAGGCTGAGGGGAAGGATTGTTGAGACCAGAAGTAAGAGACCAACCTGCGCAAGAGCAAGACTCTGTCTCTACCACAAAAAGAAAAACCAGCCAAGTGTGGTGGAGTGAACACATAGTCCCAGCTACTCGGGAGGTTGAGGCAGGAAGATCACTTGAGCTCAGGAGTTTGAGACTGCAGTGAGCTATGATGACACCACTACATTCTAGCCTGGGAAACAGAGTGAGACTCTGTCTCAAAAAATTTTTAAAAATTAGGCTGGGCGCAGTGGCTCACGTCGGTAATCCTAACACTCTGGGAGGCTGAGGCGGGTAGATCGTTTGAGCTCAGGAGTTTGAGACCAGCCTGAGCAAGAGCAAGATCTTGTCTCTACTAAAATTAGAAATAAATTATTTTACCAAGGATATGTGAAAAAAGAAAGAAAGAGAGAGAGAGAAAGAAAGAGAAAGAAAGAAAGAAAGAAAGAAAGAAAGAAAGAAAGAAAGAAAGAAAGAAAGAAAGAAAGAAAGAAAGAAATAAATAAATAAATAAATAAATTAATTGGCCAGCTAAAAATATATAGAAAAAATTAGCCAGGCATGGTGGTGCATGCCTGTAGTCACAGCTACTCAGGAGGCTGAGGCAGGAGGATCACTTGAGCCCAGGAGTTTGAGGTTGCTGTGAGCTAGGCTGACACCACGGCACTCTAGCCCGGGCAACAGAGTGAGACTCTGTCTCAAAAAAAAAAATCCTAACTGTATGCTATAGGGCAATCAAGTCAGACAAATAAAACTAGCCTTATAAACACACATCATAGTTTATAACTGGTTAATTTCCAGTAAGAATTAATGGATACAGTAATGGTTACTCAAGTTCTTCTTAGATTAGATGGCCTCAGAGGGTGGACTGGTTAAGACAAGCTGAAGTGGCAACCTCTTACCTGGTATGTGTGCAAAATCTCCAGGAACGCCTTGTAGATGTCTGGTTGGCCCTGGAATCTGTTCTTGATCTTATTAACATAGTTGATGGCATGATTAAACTCCACGGGCTGATTGTTCTGCAAGGATGGGGCCGTTCCCAATGAGATTGTCACTGGTGTGTGAGGCTGGACCGGTGGAGAACGTGGGGATGCATATGGTGGGAGTGGGGGAGTCTGCTGACTGGCTGGAGTATGTGCTTGTAGTTGGGAAGGCTAAAAAGAAAAAAGTCTTTATTCTCCTCAGGAGCACAGAGGGTTTGACACAGGGAAAGTAAGTTCAAACTAAAGAGAAACAAGGTGTCTGATCAATTTATCTCCTTTACTTATTCACTAAGGCCAGGCTATTTTAGCCCAACTCAAATAATGCTGGGCAGGGGTAGGAGTTATACATGGTTCACACATTCTTAATAGCTCAGTCTCAGATTTTCTACATAAAACTTTAAAACTGGAGCCATCCCCAATTATAGGGAATTTTTCATATGCAATTTTTAAGCTCACTAGCTCAACAGGTACAGATAGGGGAAAAAACTCATTCTATACAGATCTGTAATGTGAAAAAAACAGCATCTCAATTGTTACAGTAAATCCATATGAAAAAGTCTTTGAGGCTAGCTCTGTCCAATAGAACTCTCTGAGATGACCTAAATGCTTTTTATTTGTACTGCCCTATACAATAGCCACTAGCCATTTGTGGCTACTGAGCACTTGAAATGTAGCTAATACAATTGAAAAACAATTTAACTAGTCATACATGGCTAGTGACTACTGTATCAGACAGTGTAGTTCTAGACCAAGTACACCCCATCAGCAACAGTAGGATCTTGTGCTTGGCTTGCTATGACCTAACCTAGTAAATGGAATAACTTTTATAAAACGATGACCTTGGAGGCAGTAGCATAATTGGACCATGGTAAAATAACCATTGCTGCCTGTGCTGTCAAAGTACTACTATACAAAAAAAGTTACCACCTATTTGGATGTTCATGGGTATAATAAGCAGAAACTGGGGACAAAAAAGTGCTTGGAGCCGGGCGCGGTGGCTCACGCCTGTAATCCTAGCTCTCTGGGAGGCTAAGGCGGGCGGATTGCTCAAGGTCAGGAGTTCGAGACCAGCCTGAGCAAGAGCGAGACCCCGTCTCTACTATAAATAGAAAGAAATTAATTGGCCAAATAATATATAAAGAAAAAATTAGGCCGGGCGCTTTGGCTCACGCCTGTAATCCTAGCTCTTGGGAGGCCGAGGCGGGCGGATTGCTCAAGGTCAGGATTTCAAAACCAGCCTGAGCAAGAGCGAGACCCCGTCTCTACTATAAATAGAAAGAAATTAATTGGCCAACTGATATATATATAAAAAATTAGCCGGGCATGGTGGCGCATGCCTGTAGTCCCAGCTACTCGGGAGGCTGAGGCAGAAGGATCACTCAAGCCCAGGAGTTTGAGGTTGCTGTGAGCTAGGCTGACGCCACGGCACTCACTCTAGCCTGGACAACAAAGTGAGACTCTGTCGCAAAAAAAAAAAAAAAAAAAAAAAAAAAAGAAAAAATTAGCAGGGCATGGTGGCGCATGCCTGTAGTCCCAGCTACTCGGGAGGCTGAGGCAGCAGGATTGCTTGAGCCCAGGAGTTTGAGGTTGCTGTGAGCTAGGCTGACACCACGGCACTCACTCTAGCCTGAGCAACAAAGTGAGACTCTGTCTCAAAAAAAAAAAAAAAAAAAAAAAGTGCTTGGAGTTTATTGATGTATTGATTTAAATAGATATCTAAATATATGGTATGTAAATGTGAACCACATTATTATAGTGATATGACTACTGCATCTCCTCTGATGAAATCTTTATAACTTGTGTCTCTATTTAAGACTTACATAAAGGGGACATGTCAAAGGAGGGTGTCTTCTGGGGATGCATTTCACATGATGGAATATTTTCCAAGTGCTCACCTTACTGACTTTGGCAGGTGGGGCCTGAGGAGCTGGCTGGGCAGGAGCTGGGGCTGATTGGGCTGAAGGCTGGGAAGGATGTTGCGGTGCTGGTTGAGGCTGGGGCTGGATGCCGTGGGTGGGGATCTGATGAACTTGGCCAGGAGTTGTCACATTCACCATGTCATTAGTCTGCACCTCAATTTTGTAGCCAGGGGGCAAGAATGTGTTAAAGCCCATTATCAAGTCAGGATGGCCTTTGAACAGCTGGGACACACGACTAATCACTCCTGGAGTATCAATGCTGATAAAAAACAAAAAGAAAAATGATGGATCGGAAGCTCAACTAACATCCTAGAAAGAAAGCAATTCACTTTCCACTGGGTTTTCTCTACACAGGATATAAATCAACTTGCATATTATGAAATTAACAATATATAAAGATCTCTGAAATTCCACAGCAATTTAGCTTTAGATCTAAAGAGGCTTGGTCACAGTTTTGAACAGAATATACATTCATTGTAACAATCAAGCAGATACTCAGGTAATAAATACAAAGCTATAAACCCCAAACAAGACCTAACCTTCAATACACCAGTATAAACCACTTACTGAGTATGTGTCTATATTGTTCAGATGAGTTATTCTTTTTTGACAGTGAACCATGCCAGAACATCAGGGCATCTTAAACCAATTCAAAAATCAAATAGCCGGCCGGGTGTGGTGGCTCACGCCTGTAATCCTAGCACTCTGGGAGGACGAGGTGGGCAGATTGCTCGAGGTCAGGAGTTCGAAACCAGCCTGAGCAAGAGCGAGACCCCGTCTCTACTAAAAAATAGAAAGAAATTAATTGACCAACCAAAAATATACATACAAAAATTAGCCAGGCATGGTGGCGCATGCCTGTAGTCCCAGCTACTCGGGAGGCTGAGGCAGAAGAATTGCTTGAGGCCAGGAGATTGAGGTTGCTGTGAGCTAGGCTGATGCCACGGCACTCACTCTAGCCTGAGCAACAAAGTGAGACTCTGTCTCAAAAAAAAAAAAAAAAAAAAAAAAAAAAGAAAGAAAGAAAGAAAGAAAGAAAGAAAGAAAGAAAGAAAGAAATCAAATAGCCTAAGTCATTACTAGTGCTACTTCCCTAGCTGAGATGAAGCACTAGGAAAAATTTTAGTCAAGAAAAATTTACCAATAGAGAGAAAACAAAAGTATAATGGCTGTAATTTCCACCAATAAAGCAAAAATAAAGGGATGATACTGACAGTTCAACCCTCAGAAGGGGGTATCACTTATCTTTCAGCACGTAAGAATAAGCTGTATCTTCCTACTTTCAAAATTAATGCACAAAGCTTGAGTACAACCACACATCTTTTACCTCTGAGATTTAAATTCCTTCATGATGTCAAGGAAATCATTGTAGACCTGAGGCTGACTACCAAACTGCAGCTTCACCTGGTCAAGATAGGACAGCGCATCTTCCACCTGAGGCAGGGATAAATCTCAAAGTTATAAAAAGAAAATAAACCAACAATTATTTTTAAAAAAGTGATTTATGCCTAAACAAACTTAACATAGTAAATGAAATAGATAAAAAATGTTGAAAGTTAGTATGGATGCCAATATTAAAACTCAAGCTTAAAATAAAAATGAACTCATAAAAGAAATAGCCTTGCCTTGGATGATTTTCGACAGAATGAACAGTAAAGAATAATCACATTAAAATATCATTCATTTATTCATTTCACAGGTATGAAGCCACTAAGCTACAACATACCAGGCCCAGTGTAGGTACTAAGGACAAATAATTCACAGCCCCTACTCTACAGAAGTTTGTTCACATCTAGTTGGGAATCATAACACAGTCCAAATGCCTAGAGAGGACATCGAAAACAGTGAGGCTGCCCAAGGAGGTGAAAGATAACCTCATACCTAAGGATAGGTACAAGTTAGCACAAGTGAAGACCAGTGAAGAAAATAAGAGGAAGCAGCATGGGCAAAATCCCAGACAGGACACCATATGGCACATCTGGAAATCTGAAAACTGTTTAGTTTGGCTGGAGGATTTGTGATGAAGAAGAATATTGGAAAGAATAGTAAACAAGAGATATGACAGGAAAAGAGGCAGGATCTAGATCCTAAAAGGACTTGCAAATCTCTTTAAAAAGCAATTTAGATTTTTATCATCTGCATTTTCATTTACTCAATTTTCATTTACTACAGTGTTGAGAAAAAACTGGCACAGGGTAGGATAGATTGAAAGACCAGTTACGTTATAGGGATAACTGGATAACTCATGTGAGAACAGTGATTTGAATTACAGTACAAAAGAACAAGAAAACTGCATATAGACTAAAAGGCTTTTTAGCAGGTAGAAGTGACAGGATTCTGGGATTGAGTGAATATAGTAGATAAGGGAGAGCTAGCATTCCAAAGTGATCCACCACAAAGAGGAAAAGGTTTGAAGGACTAAAAAGTTGAGTCTGATTTAGGACAATTTAATTTCTGGTTACTCAGGAGACATCCAAGGGAAATACCCCCTAGGTGTTTCCTATACACTCTGGGATATTTTAAATTACATAAAAAATCAAGTTTCATAAAGTTTCAGAAATATACACCTAATGTGATATAAGCCATACTCTTTTACTATATTATGAAATGAAACATTTATGTTCAAATAAACCATTAAATGGTGCTATGGTCTGAATATATTCCCCCAAATTCATAATATGTTAAAACTTAATTGTCGATGTGGTAGTATTATTAAGAAGGAGGTCATTAAGGCATGCCAGTGGAACCTTCATGAATGGGGTTAGTGGCCTTATAAGGGAACTGGAGGGAACTAACACTGTGGTCCCTTTTGCCTTTCTGCCTTCCACCATGTGAGGACGTAGAGGTCAAGGTGTCATTTGGAAGCAGTGATCAGGCCCTCACCAGACACTGAAACTCCCAGTGCCTTGATCTTGGATTTCTCAGCCTCCATAACTGTGGGGAATAAATTTCTATTATTTATAAATGACCCACTCTCAGGTTATTTTGTTATAGTAGCACTAATGAACTGTGACAGATGGTATTTACAGAGTTATCCAAACTTCCATTATGGCCATGGTTGATCAGACATTTTCAGTATTTTTTTTTTTTTGAGACAGAGTCTCACTTTGTTGCCCAGGCTAGAGTGAGTGCCGTGGCATCAGCCTAGCTCACAGCAACCTCAATCTCCTGGCCTCAAGCAATCCTGCTGCCTCAGCCGCTCAAGTAGCTGGGACAACAGGCATGCGCCACCATGCCCGGCTAATTTTTCCTATATATATTAGTTGGCCAAGTAATTTCTTTCTATTTATAGTAGAGACGAGGTAACGCTCTTGCTCAGTCTGGTTTTGAACTCCTGACCTCGAGTGATCCGCCTGCCTCGGCCTCCCAGAGTGCTAGGATTACAGGCGTGAGCCACCGCGTCCGGCCACTTTTTCAGTATTAATAGAGTACAGACCATGTACTTGATTAATAACCACTTGTTTGATGGTTGGCTTTCCTATAATTTAAAAATAACATGACAATTTCTGTTGAAATTCCATGGCTTATTAATTCATATTCCCAACTTTCCAAACTGATATGTGTTTCATTAATGACCAAGCTGACAAACTCATTAAGTTTGCAAAAGGAACAAAGACCTTGGAAGATACTTAAGAACAGCATTTATCATCACACGACAAAAGATGAGTTATCAAAAATAAACAAACATAATATGGTATAATATAACTATCATGGAGAGAGAAAAAAGTACTGAAATCAAAAAGAAAGAAATTTTTTGTGATGTATATATATTCAGAAGAAAACAGTAATGAAACTCATAGTGAGCCACGGTTTAAAAATTAGTTATAAAAATAATGCTATGCTTTACAAAGTCTACATGATACCCACATTATGAATGAGACATCTGTATGTAAGAATGAGGAAATTCTTCCATTACCTAAACTATAGTCCAACTCTTGATAAAAAGCAACTCTAAAAACAAAACAAAAACAAACAAAAAAAAAAAAACCAGGCACACAGGGGCTCACGTCTGTAATTCCAGCACTTTGAGAGGCAGAGGCGGGAGAATCACTTGAGGACAGAAGTTTGAGACTAGCCTGGGCAAAACAGTGAAACCCTATCTCTGCAAAAAAAAAAAAAAAAAAAAAAAAAATTTAAATTAGCCAGCTATGATGGTGTGCACCTGTAGTCCTTAGCTACTTGGTAGGCTGAGGCAGGATTTCAATGTTACAATGAGCTATAACTGCGCCACTATACTACAGCCTGGATGACAGAGTGAGACCCTGTCTCTAAAAAAGTTTAAATAGTCTGGGCACGGTGGCTCACGCCTGTCATCCTAGCACTCTGGGAGGCCAAGGCAGGAGGATCATTTGAGCTCAGGAGTTTGAGACCAGCCTGAACAAGAGCGAGACCCCATCTCTACTAAAAAAAAAATAGAAAGAAATTAGCTGGACAACTAAAAACATATAGAAAAAAATTAGGCCGGGCGCGGTAGCTCACGCCTGTAATCCTAGCACTCTGGGAGGCCGAGGCGGGTGGATTGCTCAAGTCAGGAGTTCAAAACCAGCCTGAACAAGAGCGAGACCCCGTCTCTACTATAAATAGAAAGAAAATTAATTGGCCAACTAATACATACAGAAAAAATTAGCCGGGCATGGTGGTGCATGCCTGTAGTCCCAGCTACTCAGGAGGCTGAGGCAGTAGGATCGCTTGAGCCCAGGAGTCTGAGGTTGCTGTGAGCTAGGCTGCCGCCATGGCACTCACTCTAGCCTGGGCAACAAAGTGAGACTCTGTCTCAAAAAAAAAAAAAAAAAAAAAAGAAAAAAAAAAAAAAGAAAAAAATTAGCCAGGCATAGTAGCGCATGCCTGTAGTCTTAGCTACTCGGGAGGCTGAGGCAGAAGGATTACTTGAGCCCAGGAGTTTGAGGTTGCTGTGAGCTAGGCTGACACCACGGCACTCACTCTAGCCCGGGCAATAGATTCTGTCTCAAAAAAAAAATTAAATTAATTAAATAAAAAATAATTTTAAAAATCAACTTAAATGCAGTTATCTAGAAGCTACAGATTTAAGAAAGGACTTGGGAGGCACTCTTGGACTCTGCTGATGAATTTTCCCAGTTCACTTTACCAGAAATTTATTACTGAGGTACTGCACCTCCTGAAGTCTGTGATCTTGTTGAGGGAGACAAACACAAGCATCTGTAAAGAGAACTTGCTAAATATGTTCCAAATATCAGCACTGCTGGAATTCAACAAATAAACTAAATCACACCAAACATGTCTCAAATTAATTACTCAAATTCCTTCTTGTCACCAATCAGCCAAAGACATATAAAAAGAATAGACAATGTTGATGCTTGAAATAATGTAAGCAAGCATTCTCACAGCATATTTCCTTATAATAGAATATAAATGATTTATTGAAGTTGATTCAAATACTTATAAAGCATTTTAGGACCGATCCAAAAATGGCAGGTAATGTGGGAATACTGACTTAAATTACACGAAGACACAGAAGCATCTTGCCTCTTCTTATTAGGAAGGAAATTCAACAAGTTATTTTATTTAGGAATATAGGCAAGAGCTTATAACTAAAAGAATAAAGCAAGTAATCCTAACTCTACCCGTGACTCACTCTATAACCCCAAATCCAAAGCCCTTCCCTGTTTCCTTGCCAGTTTCTGTAAGACAAAGCACAATCCATCTACTTATACCTAAAACTCCTATGAGAAAAGTGAGTAAAATAGGTGTTGTGTTTTGACAGGGTTGGTTGAAAAAGGCTACAGAAATGTGTTTTTGTTAGTTTAACAGCAAGTTTATAAGCTTTTTTGCAACATTAAGGTATTAACTGCAGAGTACAGGATTAATACGGAATTAAATCACACCCAACCAAGTTTTTAAAAAAGTTTTTTAAGAACCTGGTGCAGTACTAAGTCTATAGCAGTAAAACATTTTGGTACACAGCCATCACTCTATAAGCAGAGAACAAAAATGTTTTTTAAAAAACAAATTGCTAATTTAAATTTTCACAAAGACACAATCTAGAATGAAGTTTCAGGCCTGGATAGTTTACACTCTCTTTAAAGACTATACTTTAGTCAGTCAGCATTATTTAAGCCAATAGATAGACAGTAAGTTTGGCAAAATTCCTATAAATAGTCTAGTTTTGGTATTCTCTATGATATTTATATAGCATTCAATGTCCTTAGGCCAATATTAAACGAGTTCCTTAGAACCCAAAGCAATGAGGGCAGGGGTCAGGGAGAACTAAACTAAGTATCAGGGAAAACAGAAAGTAGAAATATTTGCTACACATGGATATATCCTTCAAGGGTACACTGTTCATTCCTATCTGGAAACAACTTGATATAATTAGGCTGATATGACCAAATAATGATCTAACATCTTCTTTTGTTATAGTTATTTCATTTATATTTAGTGCATTCAATTTTTTTTTTTTTTTTTGAGACAGAGTCTCGCTTTGTTGCCCAGGCTAGAGTGAGTGCCGCGGCGTCAGCCTAGCTCACAGCAACCTCAAACTCCTGGGCTCCAGTGATCCTTCTGCCTCAGCCTCCCGGGTAGCTGGGACTACAGGCATGCGCCACCATGCCCGGCTAATTTTTTTATATATATATCAGTTGGCCAATTAATTTCTTTCTATTTATAGTAGAGACGGGGTCTCGCTCTTGCTCAGGCTGGTTTTGAACTCCTGACCTTGAGCAATCCGCCCGCCTCGGCCTCCCAAGAGCTAGGATTACAGGCGTGAGCCACAGCGCCCGGCCAGTGCATTCAATTTTAAATTTTATTTTTATTTTATTTTTTGAGACAGGGTCTCACTCTGTTGCCCGGGCTAGAGTGCCGTGGTGTCAGCCTAGCTCACAGCAACCTCCAACTCCTAGGCTCAAACAATCTTTTTGCCTCAGCCTCCCAAGTAGCTGGGACTACAGGCATGCTCCACCATGCCCTAATTTTTTTTCTATATGTTTTTAGTTGGTCAATTAATTTCTTTGTATTTTTAGTAGAGATGGGGTCTCGCTCTTGCTCAGGCTGGTTTCGAACTCCTGACCTTGAGCGATCCTCCTGCCTCGGCCTCCCAGAAAGCTAGGATTACAGGCGTGAGCCACCATGCCGAGCCTTAGATTTTATATAATTTAGAAAAATTGAAACCTACAACACTTGTTGCAACAATCATACATTTTTAAAAGTAACAAAAGAGACAAGATTAAGTGGGAACACATAAGCTTCATTTTGCCATGATACCTCATGAATTTCAAGGCACCAAAAACCTACTACAGAAATTCAGGAGAAAACACTGAACTTCATTCACACTTACAGTTTTCCCCAAACGTCATGAAGTTTCCCCCAAAAGGAGCATATTTTTTACTAGGGATGGACTTCAGGATGCCAGCTAATTCAGCTATTCATAAACAGGAATAAAAAGACTAAACTCTAAAATATATTACTGAAGTAATTTATTGTACGTGCCTATAGCCAATCATGTGAGTGCTCAATAAAACCTATACAATGCTAAGAATGGAGAGTTGAAAAGCAAGCATCCAAAAATGAACTTTAAGGTTCATTTTGTATGAAAATAGCCCCCCAATCCTGATAACACTAGAGTACCACGTATTCATACATTCCACAAATATTTCTTGAGTATATTCTTCCCCATGTAAAGCACCAGCACCAAGATGGTAAATATAACCAGATTTCATAAAACAAAAAAGTAGAACTTCTTGTGATTCACCCATCTCTCAAGTTAGAAGTTTTATCACTGGCACTAATGGGCTACTAAAGATAAACTTGTTGTTTCCTATTAAAGATAAACTTTCTGACCCAAGAAAAGGAACTAAATAAACACCACCTTCAGCCTTTGAAACTGCTGCTGTCCCTGTACTGGTGCAACTGGTGGAGCTGGATGAGCATGACTCTGGACCACCTGGCCTCCATGGGGCTGCACAGCTGTTGGGTGATGATGGCTGCTATGAACCGCTGCTATGGTGGGACCATGACTGCCGGAGCTCTGTGGCACAGCTGAAACCTGGGGTGGGCAAAATGCAAACAAGAAACATCAAGGTTTGTGCATTCTTTCCCAAATGTGTCTAGAGAAATAACACAAATGCACAAAGCATGCATGTATATCTTTGCATGCACAAAGATAATTAGAAACCCAATCTCCCACAAAAGGGAATTGGTAAAATAAATTATACGTCACCCATGTAACAACAGAATTCTTTGTAGCTATTAAAAATGATATAGCTTTGTGCATCACAAATTATCTGTGATGAAGGACCCATTTATCTGGTTTTTGGTTTTTCCTTGAGTCAGGGTTTTGCTATATCACCAGGCTGGTATTGAATTCCTGGCCTCAAGGGATCGTCCCTCCTCAGCCTCTTAAGTAGCCTAGGACTAGAGGTATGTGCCACTGCACTCAGCTGGCTTTTTGTTGTTGCTGTTATTGTCTTAATTTTTTTTTGAGAGACAAGGTCTCATGATGTTGCCTAGGCTAGTCTCCAACTCCTGGCCTCAAGTGATCCTCCCACCTCAGCTTCCCCCAAGTAGCTGGGATTACATGTGTGAGCCACCATGCCCAGCTCTTCAGTTTTTCTTTTTCTTAAATTCCAATCCATCATGGTCCAGTACTTGTATAAAATACAATAAAAGTAAATTACTAAAAAAGTGAAAACAAAATACATAAACCCATAATTTCCATTACTGGAGTTTACAGTTAGAAAATTATGATGCCCAATCAGTACAAAGTTTTTCTAAACACTCTCAATTCTGTAATTACTTCATCACACACTAGTAACAAAATATATAGACCAGCCATTTATAAACCACATTTTGAATAGCACTGATACACACATATATTTTAACAAAATATTCATCACCCATAAGTTGAATGTATTCATGTACTACATGTAGATTTAAACTTTTAAATAATTTTTAAAAATATGGTACAATACAGTGTACGATAAAATCAAAACACTTTTAAACCCCGACAACGAATTTATGACAAAATGTTAGCATTTAATCTTGCGGTATTAGCATTAGGAGACTTTTACTTGGTTTTATTTATTTTGCTTATCTTTATTTGCTACAATGATTAAGTATTCCCAGGCTGGTGTTGAACTCCAGCCACCTTGGCCTGGCCTCCCAAAGTGCTAGGATTTACAGGTGTGTGCCACCATACCCAGCTCCAAGTATTACTCCTAAAGTAAAACAAAATTTTTTTCCAAGTCAGTGGTGGTTTGAGCCCAAACATGTCTTTTCTATTCTCTTTTTCTCTCTCTTGCCCTCTTAAAAATTTCAGGGTGAGGGCCAGGCACAGTGGCTCACTCCTGTAATCCTAGCACTCTGGGAGGCTGAGGCAGGTGGATCACTCAAGGTCAGGAGTTCAAAACCAGCCTGAGCAAGAGCAAGACCCGTCTCTACTAAAAATTAGAAAGAAATTAATTGGCCATCTAAAAATATATAGAAAAAACTAGCTGGGCATGGTGGCACATGCCTGTAGTCCCAGATACTCCGGAGGCTGAGGCAGAAGGATTGCTTGAGCCTAGGAGTGAGGCTCCTCAAACTGCTGTCAGCTAGGCTGATGCCACGGCACTCACTTTAGCCTGGGCAACAAAGTGAGACTCTGTCTCAAAAAAATTTCAGGGTGAAATAAAAGCACAAGTCCCTTTCCTTCCATTTGTATTGCAAGAAATGCTATATAAAAATTTCAGAGCTTCTCTATTTCCTTTTACAGAACTATTAGTAACTACGGAAGACAACAAATGACAATATACCTGAATGCCCCTGCCCCAAAATAAGTTAACAAAAAACATTAATTCTATTTCTCTAAGTAATATAAATTGTGCACCACAACATTTAAAAGGGCTGGGCTCAGTGGCTTAAGCCTGTAATCTCAGTGCTTTAGGAGGCTGCTACGGGAGAATCGCTGGAACCCCAGAGTTCCAGGTTGCAGTGACCTATGATCATACCACTGTACTCTAGTCTGGGCAACAGAGTAAGACTTTATCTCTAAACAAACAAACAAACAAAAATGAATAAAGTTTTCTTCAAATTCTCACAAGTTTATAAAAAAAGTACCCTAGAAGGGAAAGGGGAGGGAGAGGAAGGAGAAATAAAGTGACTATGCATAAATCCACAGAAATAATACAAAATATATGAAGAGTAAAAAATTATTTAGATATTTTTAAGAGCTCTAATGTAGCTCTCATAAGATGGATTATTATTCTGAGCATCTATATTCCAATATGTATGTTCTTACAGGTTTTACAAGTCCACAGGCTTTCATAAGACTTTCCTGGAGTTTATAAATATTTGAGATGCCTAGTTTATACAAGCACATTACAGTTTCCAGTAGGAAGAGATCTTAACTATCCCATGTTTAGGAAACCTGTTCAGATAATATTAATAAAAGTAATCAAAAGGAAAACAATTTTTTTTCCTCTCAAGTCCTAACTTAAAGATTCAATCTGCTAGCAGTCTTCTTCTGACTGCTGCCTCAGCCTGTACGAGGGCATTACATTGCTTCAAGGGGAACTCCTAAGGAAGAGTGACACCTTGGAACCACCATTTCCTACCTGACTCAGGTTTCCCTCTTCTTTAGAGTCTTGTAATAAATTCCTAGAAATGGAACTTCCAGGTCAAAAAGTAACTAAAGAATTTGACGCAAATTGCCAAATTGCTCTCAAGAAAGATTACACCAGTTTATATTCCCAGTACCAGTCATAAATTTTACAGGTCACTAAAAAGTGAGGTTGAAGAAGGCCTCTCCAAATTAGTTAAATAAGTTATGGTTCAGACTGATCTGGAGGGGAATATTATATATGCAACTCTTAAAAACAATGCAGTGATTTTTTAAAAAAATACTTGAATCTACCCATATATATATTCAAGTGGAAAGGTGTCCACTATATATTAAGTGAAAAGAACATAGCAGAACCGTAAATATTATAAAATCCAAATTTTATAAAAAGAAATGTGAGCCTGAGGAAGAACAAGACCCCGTTGCTACAAAAAATAGAAAAATTAGCCGGGCACGGTGGTGTGCACCTATAGTCCCAGGTACTCGTGAGGCTGAAGCAGGAGCATCACTTGACATAGGAGTCTGAGGTTGCAGTGAGCCATAATGACACCACGGCACTCTAGCCCAGGGAACAGAGTGGGACTATCTCATAAAAAGAAAAAGAAGAAGAAAAAGGAAAAGTGGATTTAGATAAGTAGGTAGGTTTTTGTAGATATGCTTGTTTATGCACACAAATTTTGGGGTACCAGTGGGAGAAAATCTGAAGGGTCAGAGGAAAAAGTCATTTCCTTTTTATAGAAAAGTCCATGATGATATATTACTTTCATAATAAAAAAGGACAAAACACAATTAAATTTCTTCCATTTCTACAAAACACAGTGAAAGGCAAGAGATGAACAATGAGTACTGGTCAGGATGTGGAACAATAGGAATATACAATGCTTGTGGAAATTTAAATTAGTACACTTTTTAAAAAGCAATTTAGCATTGTTTGGCCCTGCTAAAGATGCATATACCCTAAGACCCAGCAATCCCTCTCCTAGATACTGAGAAATTCTTCCCCTTGTGTCCTCAACCTGCTGACTGGTATACAAAAAAAGAGAAGGAATTTACACCAGAATATAAGCCAAGTATAATTGACCCTTGAACAACACAGGTTTGAGACACAAGAGTCCACTTATACATAGATTTTCTTCCAACTCTGCCACCCTTCAGACAGCAATGCCAACTCCTTTTCCTGCTCTTCAGCCTATTCAATGTGAAGCTGACAAGGATAAAGACCTTTATGACGATCCACTTCCATTTAATGCATAGTAAATTTATTTTCTGTTCTTTATGATTTTCTTAATAACATTTTCTTTTTTCTAACTTACTTTATTGTAAGAATACAGTGTGTTAATACATACAACATAGTGAATATGTGTGAAAAAACTACGTTATTTGTAAGGCTTCTGGTCAAGAACAGGCTATTAGCAGTTAAGTTTTCGGAGAGTCAAAAATTACATGTGGATTTTTGACTCTGTGGGCACCACAGCCTCTAATCCCCATGCTGTTCAAGGGTCAACTGTACTTCACTAATGCTGACGCTGTTTAATACACCAGCTTTTTCCCCCCAAAGAGTCTCTTGACAAAAGAAGTTTGTTGATTAAATTCGGGCACAAGCTTCTTATTTTGCAATGAATTGCCAGTTTGAGCGCACTAGGAGTAACACATCAGATTGTTCACAGCAGCACCTTTGTAATGGCAAAAACCTGGAAATAACCCAATTGTCCAACAGTAGAATCAATACACAGGGTTTATTAATTTAACTCATACCATAGTGAAAATGGATCAATTATAGCTACAGATAAAAATACGAATAAATCTTAGGAACTATATTGAATGAAAAAACAAGTGGGTCAAAGAAGGAATATGTATGTTTCCACTTATAAAAGTTGAAAAATAGGCTGGGCACAGTAGCTCACACCTATAATCCCAGCCCTTTGGAAGATGGAGGCAGGAGGATTACTTCAGGCCAGGAGGTTGAGACCAGCTTGGGCAATACAGCAAGACCCTGTTCTCTACAAAAAAAGAAAAAGAAAAACTAGCCAGCTACTCTGGGAGGCTGAGGCAGGAGGATCACTTGAGCCTAGGAGTTCATGGTTGTAGTGAGTTACAATCTGGCCATTGCACTGTAGCCTGGGCAACAGAGCAAGACCCTGTTGGGGGGGGGCATAAAATTCAAAAATACCCAAACTAAATAATTGTATTATTTAGAGATTTAAAAAAAGGAAAGAAAGTCAAGGGAATAATAAACACAAAGTTCACACTAGTGGCTCACCTCTGAAGAGAGGGAGAAAAAAGTAAGGGATCAGGGCAAGATACACAATGAACTTCAAAAGTCATGACATTCTTTTTATGCTAAACTATATACAAGTGTGCAATGTTTTTGTTATTTTTTATGTTAGATACTCCATAATTTTTTTGTATCTAAGTCACTGTTTAATAAAGCATTTTTTAATTGGATAAAATTATCATCCCTCTACTCTCAACCCTAGTCCCTTGGTTGGCTCCAGTTTACCTGGTAGCTGGGCGTTACAGAGTACTGAATTCCCGTGGCTGACTGCATGGTTTCAGACACTGCTTCATACACAGGAGGGGCAGGGGCAAGCACCCGGTGCTGGTGAGGAAAAGCCTCTGTGCTGCCAGGAATCCGACGCTGCTGAGCCGCATACACCGGTGACTCCTGGTCATCCAAACGTCGCTTCATTCTGCACTCATGCTCAGGGATGCACTACAAAACCTGCAGAAACCAAAAGACTTAACATGCAAATCAATTCTCACTCTCATATGATGTGTCTAACTAGAACCGATCGCCCAAGTTTAGTATAAGTTAGACTCCCAGAACTGATTATCTACTTCATCCAGAGGTCATCCGGGGTAGTTCAAGTACATGTGCACATGTGCATGTACACACACCTCACAATGTACAAGTTAAAACTGAAAGACAAAAATGTAATAGTTTTTTTTGCTTTATTCTCTAGTTTTCTCCTCAAATGCTGACATTTCTTATATTAATTACATAACCACATGTACATTATTCAAAATAATTTATAAAAATATTCAAATGCTTCTTAACTCCTCTCAAAACCTAGTACTATAATTGTGGTCCACTTTTAAAACTTATTTCAAGTAAATGGGTGCAGCAGCTTGCACCTGTAATCCTGTTTACTTAGGAGGTTGAGGCAGGAGGATCACTTGAACCCAGATTGAGACCAGATTTTCAGACCAGATAAAAGTTTCAGAAATAGTAGGAGATTTTAGCAAACCACTCCCTCAGCTGAAATAAGGCACTTTTTATACGGAAAAAAAAGTATCTGCTCAATTTCTGAGTCCACTCAACCGTCTTTTCTTCATCCTCTAGGAGGACAGGAGGCCTGAAAAGAAAGCAGTCTGCGCAAGATGCCTCACCTTTCAGTCCTCAACCTGCCTGCCACTATAATCCTTAGTCTTGAAATCATTTCAGGTGTTTCTCATATCTCACAAAACTAAGTGGGATCCTGACACAGAAGCAGAATTGTTTAATTTGCAAGCTGGCCACTTTTAATATTATCTTTTTGTAAATCTCAAATCACAAATACGTTCCCTCTGTAGCCTATTCAGATCAAAGGATTAAGTCTCACAAATCTGTGTGTTATAGTATGTTGAACTCAGTTAAATGGAGTCAAAAACATACTGCAGGCCGGGCGTGGTGGCTCACGCCTGTAATCCCAGCTCTCTGGGAGGCCGAGGCGGGTGGATTGCTCAAGGTCAGGAGTTCGAAACCAGCCTGAGCAAGAGCGAGACCCTGTCTCTACTATAAATAGAAACAAATTAATTGGCCAACTATATATATAGAAAAAATTTAGCCGGGCATGGTGGCGCATGCCTGTAGTCCCAGCTACTCGGGAGGCTGAGGCATCAGGATTGCTTGAGCCCAGGACCCGGGAGTTTGAGGTTGCTGTGAGCTAGGCTCACGCCACGGCACTCACTCTAGCCTGGGCAACAAAGGAAGACTCTGTCTCAAAAAAAAAAAAAAAAAGAAAGAAAACATACTGCTGACAGCTGCAGAGTAGAAATAATTTAAAATGTCTTAAATGTCTTACTTGGTTATGTTTTCCTAGTATGAAGTAGCATGTTCAGCTTAATTCAAAAACTTTCAGACATATCCAAGGACTGGAAATATAGATTCACTCATGCTATTTCCACTGATCAACTGGCCAGGAACACTAAACCTCAAACTAGTTTGGGATGAGGAACTGGGTTTAATAAGTAGATGGAGTAAGACTTTCTTGGCTGCTACTTCTATGTACATCTATGACCTACCTGCACCACGGTTTGGTCTTGAGTTCTATTGGCTTGAAACCTAGACGCTTAAATCAACTGAGATTAATCGCTGTAACCAAAGACCAAGTCAATATTTTATAAATGGTAAACCAATTTCAGATCTGAAGAGCACAGTATAGGACTACAGAAAACACACTAGAACAGCAATTCCCAACCTTTTTGGCACCAGGGACCAGTTTCATGGAAGACAATTTTTCTGGGGTGTGTGTGTGTGTGTGTGTGTGTGTGTGTGTGGAGCTCAGACAGTGATGTGAGTAATGTGGAGGCAGCTGGTGCAGCTGTAAATACAGATGAGGCTTCGCTTTGCGGCACCGCTCACTACCTGCTGTGTGGTCCAATTCCTAAGTTTCACGGAAGACAATTTTTCCACTGACTCGGATTAGGGAGACTAGTACAAGGCCATGGCCCAGGCTTGGAGACCACAGCACTAAAATAACCTGTCAAGAACTGGATCCTAGGCGGGGTGTGGTGGCTCACACCTGTAATCCTAGCTCTGGGAGGCCCAGGTGGGCCAATTGCTCAAGGTCAGGAGTTCGAAACCAGCCTGAGCAAGAGCAAGAGCAAGACCTCGTCTCTACTAAAAACAGAAAGAGGGCGGGCGCAGTGGCTCACGCCTGTAATCCTAGCAGTCTGGGAGGCCGAGGCGGGCAGATTGCTCGAGGTCAGGAGTTTGAAACCAGCCTGAGCAAGAGTGAGACCCCATCTCTACTATAAATAGAAAGAAATTAATTGGCCAACTAATGTATATAGAAAAAATTAGCCGGGCATGGTGGCGCATGCCTGTAGTCCCAGCTACTCAGGAGGCTGAGGCAGGAGGATTGCTTGAGCCCAGGCGTTTGAGGTTGCTGTGAGCTAGGCTGACGCCACGACACTCACTCTAGCCTGCGCAACAAAGCGAGACTCTGTCTCAAAGGAAAAAAAAAAACAGAAAGAAATCAGTTGGCAAACTAATATATATATATAGAAACAATTAGCTGGGCATGGTGGTGCATGCCTGTAGTCCCAGCTACTTGGGAGGCTGAGGCAGGATTGCTTGAGGCCAGGAGTTTGAGGTTGCTGTGAACTAGGCTGACGCCATGGCACTCACTCTAGCCTGGGCAACAAAGTGAGACTTTGTCTCAAAAAAAAAAAAAAAAAAAAAAAGGAACTGGATCCTAGTCCAAATTCTGACATGAAGCTTTGTAACTTTGGTCCTGTTTTCTTATCTGCAAAAGGAGGGGATGACCAGACTGCATTAATGATTCCCAAATGCTGGTCTATGGACAAGTATAGAAAAAAGAAAGCAGCATTGTGGTGAGTCTTTAATAGATTAAGAATTAAAGGGGGGAGGGGGGGAAACGGGCATTTATTGAAACCTTAAAATCTGTACCCCCATAATATGCCGAAATAAAAAAAAAAAAAAAGAATTAAAGTACTATGCTTTATTCTTTTTTTTTTTTTGAGACAGAGTCTCACTTTGTTGTCCAGGCTAGAGTGAGTGCCATGGCGTCAGCCTAGCTCACAGCAACCTCAAACTCCTGGGCTCGAGTGATCCTTCTGCCTCAGCCTCCCGAGTAGCTGGGACTACAGGCATGTGCCACTATGCCCGGCTAATTTTTTTTTTTAATATATATATATATCAGTTGGCCAATTAATTTCTTTCTGTTTATAGTAGAGACGGGGTCTCGCTCTTGCTCAGGCTGGTTTTGAACTCCTGACCTTGAGCAATCCGCCCGCCTCGGCCTCCCAAGAGCTAGGATTACAGGCGTGAGCCACAGCGCCCGGCCTACTATGCTTTATTCTGATATCATGCTCTACCTTTTTGCAATTAAAATAACATTTCTTTTGGGCCAGGCACAGTGGCTCACACCTGTAATCCCAGCACTCTGCGGGGCTCAGGCAGAAGTATTGCTTGAGCCCAGGAGTTCAAAACCAGCCTGGAGGAGACTCTACAAATATATATAAAAAAAAAAATAGGCCGGGCATGGTGGCTTAGGCCGGGAGTGGTGGCTCACACCTGTAATCCTAGCACTCTGGGAGGCCCAGGCAGGTGGATTGCTGGAGGTCAAGAGTTTGAAACCAGCCTGAGCAACAGTGAGACCCCATCTCTACTATAAATAGAAAGAAATTAATTGGCCAACTAATATATATAGAAAAACTAGCCGGGCCTGGTGGCGCATGCCTGTAGTCCCAGCTACTCGGGAGGTTGAGGCAGAAGGATTGCTTGAGGCCAGGAGTTTGAAGTTGCTGTGAGCTAGGCTGACGCCATGGCACTCACTCTAGCCTGGGCAACAAAAGAGAGACTGTCTCAAAAAAATAAAAAATAAATACCCATTAGAATGATCATACAATGATTTTTTTCATTTCTACATCATTTTCCCCTATAATCACTTTTGTACACACACCTACCTTTGGCACCTGTCCACTTACAAACCACATCAAATAAGTTTTGGTACATAAACATCCTAAAAGATGAAAGAATAACTATTGTGCATCCTTTTGGCAAACAGGAATGGTTTTGGTTCTTGTCAAAAATAGTACATTCAAAGCTGAGCTCAGTGGCACACCCATAGTCCCAGCTACTTGGAAGGCTGAGGTGAGAGGATTACTGAGCCAGGCAGGAGTCCAATCTGGGCAACATATTGAGATATGGTCTCCTAAAAAAAAAAAAGACCAGGCAGAGTGGCATGCACCTGTGGTCTGCTCAAAAGTTCAAGATTATAGTGAGCTATGATCATACCACTAGCCTAGGAGAAAGGGCAAGAAAGACCTTGTCTCTTAAAAAATAAAATAAAATGATGTGGCTCACGCCTGTAATCTTAGCCAAGGTGGGATCGTTTGAACTCAGGAGTTCAAGACTAGCCTGAGCAAGAGCGAGATCCCATCTCTATAAAAAATAGAAAAAAAAAAAATTAGCCAATCAACTAAAAATAGAAACAAAAAATTAGCCGAGTGTGGCGGCTCATGCCTATAGTCCCAGCTACTTGGGAGGCTGAGGCTGCTGTGAGCTAGGCTGACGCCATGGCACTCACTCTAGCCTGGCAACAAAGTGAGACTCTATCTAAAAAAAAAAAAAAAATCATGTTCTAAAGTCCTTCTTGTTGAACAACTAACTACCTGGATGAGGATAACATTTTTCTTTTTTCTCTCTCAGAAATACATTGAGCACTCATAAATTCTTAAGTTTGAGAAAAATTCATCTAGGGTATCATCATCTGAATACATACTCATATTTTGCAACTTGGTTTATACAATCAATTTTACCATCATAACAGTCTACAGTGCTGCTATCACACTGCATTTGTTTACTAGTTCCTCTAATAACTGTAAAATGTCTTCATTTTTCTTCTCTTTGCCATTATGAAAATAAGGAAAATGAAAAATTATGGATTCTCAAATATGTTCAATGAAAGCTTAAAAGTTGTAAAAAATAGTTTAAAAAATTGTCATATACCCTTCATCCAGATTCTCCAAATGTTAATATCTTACATAATGTTTAAGATGGTGTCTCCCACCTTCTTTTTACACTATCTTTAAAGATACTGTTTCCTTGGGTCTACAAAGGGGAAAAAAGAAAAAAAACGAAAAAGTAAAAAATTTAAAAAAATAAAGATACTGTAATGCTTTGGGCAAAGCAGGAAGAAAATTTAAGTGTCTAATAGCAATGATTTATTTCACTACTGCATCATCCTTTTAAGCAATTCCATCATTCTCCCATTATCCTATTACTTTAGTCTTTTTAGCATATTAGGGAATAACTGATCAGTAATGATGAAATAATCCTAGGATGATCAAGTACCAAAATGTTTCAAGATACAGGAAAAATGAGATCATTAGGACCCCATAACATGACTTAGACATATAAATGGTAATAGCTAAAATGAGTTTATTCCTTTAAAAAAGTAAATTTACTCTTTCATGAAAAGCCTAAAATACACCTTTACAAGTAGTTTGGTCTGCTCAAAAACAAACTGAAGAACTAAAATTGGATCCAAGTGACAGTGATATTATATAGTACCTATTGTTGTAGGTAGGAAATGAACAGGAAACTATTTTTCAATTCAAAAAATATTATTGTTAGCAATGCTAATTTTCTGATTTAGATCATTGGATTATGGTTTTGAAAGAGGCACTTGGGGAATCTGGGTGCAGTTTATATGGCAATTCTTTGTATTATTTTTTCCAACATTTTTTGAAGTCTAAAATTATTTTCGGCCAAGTGCGGTAGCTCACACCTGTAATCCTAGCACTCTGGGAGGCCAAGGTAGGAGGATCGCTTGAGGTCAGGAGTTCAAGACCAACCTGAACAAGAGCGAGACCCCGTCTCTATTAAAAAATAGAAAGAAATTAGTTGGATGCAGAAGGAGTGCCTGAGCCCAGGAGTTTGAGGTTGCTGTGAGCTAGGCTGACACCACAGCACTCTAGCCTAGGCAACAGAGCCAGATTGTGTCTCAAAAGTAAATAAATAAATAAAATTATTTTCGTTAAATGTTAAATTAAAAGTTAAAAAAAATTAAGAATTTATAAGAGGGCAATATAAAAGAAGGAAATCATCATGTTTCCCTATTCACAAGACCATTAATATTTAGTTAGGATGACAAGGTTTCTATAAATTAACTGAGGATGATATAAAACAACAAAGTGTAACATGAGATATACTGGCTACAATTATAAAGAAAGCATTACAAGCCAGGCGTGGTGGTGCAAATCTGTAGCCCCACCTACTCCGGAGGACTGCTTGAACCCAGGAGTTGGAAGTCCAACCTGGGCAACACACCAATACCCCATCTCTTTAAAAAAAATTTTTTTTAAAGTATTACAAATAAGACTTGAGATGGTTCTTAAGAGGACAAGTAGATGTGTCACTCATCTGACATTGCTTTTATTGTATATTAGCTAATCTGCTCCCATACACATAAGAACACATACATCTTTAATCATCAATATATTCTCTACTATGCTTAGCATACTGCCTTGTCTGTGGTGGGAACTGAATCAGTCATTCATGCATGTATCCTTTCATATTTACTGAGGATATACTATGCCCCAGGTGTGTTATGAAATGGAGATATAACAGTAAATAAAAACAAAAATCCCTTCTAACATTTTAGTGGGAAAAACACAATAAATAAGACATAAACGATGTGTTTAAAATATTAGGAAGTAACAAGTGCCAAGAAAAAAAAGCAGGGAAGGGTTTTTGAAATTTTAGGTAAGAATGACCAAAGAATATCTCACTGAGAAGATAACTTGAGTAAAGTGAGGAAAACGAAGCCATGTGGAAATCAGTGGAAGAAGCATTCTAGACAGAGGAGACAGGAAATCCAAAGACCTTGAGGTACACATGTGCTTGATAGTTTTCAAGAACAGCAAGGCCATATAAAGCTGGTGAAGAATGAAGGAGATACTAGTCAGAAATATATTCAGGGAGATGATGGGGTGGAGATGGTAGGTAGTAGGTATACATCAGGTTTGTTCTAACAGGTCATAATAAGGACTCAGATTTAATATTCAGACTGACATGGGAAGCCACTGGGTGGTTTTAAGCAGAGATGTGACATACTCTGACTTAGGTTTTAAAAGAGTAACTTTGGCTGCAGTGTTGAGAACGGACTAAAGAGGCCGGGCGCAGTGGCTCATGCCTGTAATCCTAGCACTCTGGGAGGCAGAGGCGGGTAGATCACTCAAGGTCAGGAGTTCAAAACCAGCCTAAGAGCAAACCCCGTCTCTACTAAAAAAATAAGTAAGCTAGACAACTAAAAATATATAGAAATAATTAGCCGGGCATGGTGGCCCATGCCTGTAGTCCCAGCTACTTGGGAGGCTAAGGTAGTAGGACTGCTTGAGCCCAGGAGTTTGAGGTTGCTGTGAGCTAGGCTGATGCCATGGCACTCTAGCCCGGGCAACAGAGACTCTGTTTAAAAAAAGAAAAGAGAGAGAGAGAGAGAGAGAGAGAGAACAGACTAAAGAGAAGCAATAACCAAGCAGAGAGAACAGAATCCAAGCTAGAGATGTTGCTGGTACTAAGTGTAGTAGGGGATAGGGGTATACAGGTAGTAAGGGGTCAAATTCTGCATAGTATTTCAGATACGGAGCAAATAAGATTTGCTGATAGACCACATATAAAAAAGAGGAGTCAAGGATGCCTATTGGCTACCCAAGAGGAGATTATTACAAGGGTCACTGGACATAGTCACAGAGGGAGAGATCCCAGTAAGAGATAGGAATCTTAGAGTTATCAACATCGTTCGGATTTCAGTAAGGAACTGCAGTGCATATAATGTATATCATAGCACTTTCCCAACCAGGGCTGGGGCAGCTCGCCATAATCAAGCACAGTCACATTTCTGCATCAAGCAGGACAGCTTGGATCAGGTTGTGCCCCTAGGTTAACTGTGGAACCAAACTTACGAAAAAACAAACCAATCAAAAACTCTTGCATTTCAGAAATACAAATAAGGGATTGTGGACCTGTATTTTCCTAAAGAACCTAGTCAAATCAGTCAAGTCCAGTTATACCCAGCCCTGGAGGGTACCAGCAGGACTAAAGAAGGGTCCACTGTCATGATGCTGTTAAATTCAAGTAACATGCAGACACACAAGACAGAAAGGGAGTACAAAAGCAAAATAAGGGACAAAAAAGCAGTACAAGGCCGGGCGCTGTGGCTCACGCCTGTAATCCTAGCTCTTGGGAGGCCGAGGCGGGCGGATTGCTCAAGGTCAGGAGTTCAAAACCAGCCTGAGCAAGAGCGAGACCCCGTCTCTACTATAAATAGAAAGAAATTAATTGGCCAACTGATATATATATAAAAAATTAGCCGGGCATGGTGGCGCATGCCTGTAGTCCCAGCTACCTGGGAGGCTGAGGCAGAAGGATCACTCGAGCCCAGGAGTTTGAGGTTGCTGTGAGCTAGGCTGACGCCATGGCACTCACTCTAGCCTGGGCAACAAAGCGAGACTCTGTCTCAAAAAAAAAAAAAAAAAAAAAAAAAGCAGTACAGCAGTTAGAAATTGCCACCAATAAACGTGTAAGTACCTTTAACAAATTAACTGCCATGTGAGTTGGATTTAACTCACAGTAGTTTTGAGCCCGGGGTCTCAAGAAGCATATGTAACTCACACATCTCTTCACCTTGGGAGCCATGAGAACTATTTTTCAAGTTGCATATAACTCACACACAGGAAACAATAAAAAATAACAATTTTTCATTAAATTAGAAAGGATCCTTTTGTTTTCGAAGTTTTCGATTTTTGTAATAAAAGCACTGTGGTCCCAAGAAAAAAAATTTTTTCTAGTGTGGCAATCAACATGTTAAAGCCAATTGCAACTACACAAAGGTAGCCTCTACTTAGAAAAACTTTAAATGCCATTAGGGTTCAGTTTGTATATAACATATCCCCTACCACGTGCCAGCATTGTCTTGGGCACTGAGGCTAGAAAATTAAATCTCAATATGGATAGATTGGGAGCTACTGGTGCAGCAATCTCTAAAGAAAGCCAGTATCAGACAGTTACCCTGCATATGTATAAGGACAAAACCTCTATGTATTTGCTTGCAACAGACTGAAAACAAATCCCCTGTAGCTAGTCTTTTTTTTTTTTTTTTTTTTGAGGCAGAGTCTCACTTTGTTGCCCAGGCTAGAATGAGTGCCATGGCGTCAGCCTAGCTCACAGCAACCTCAAACTCCTGAACTCGAGCAATCCTCACGCCTCGGCCTCCCAGAGAGCTAGGACTACAGGCGTGAGCCACCACGCCCGGCCTTTAAATGTGTTTTTAAAAGACATATAATTGTCTAAAGACAATCAGAATTCATATATATATATATATATATATATATATATTTTTTTTTTTTTGTAAGGGCCAGCAGTGGTTAATGCCTGTAATCCCAGCATTTTGGGAAGCTGAGGTGGAAAGATCTCTTGAGCCCAGCAATTTGAGGTTGCAGTGAGCTATGATAGCGCCTCTACACTCTATCCCAGGCAACACAGAGAGACCCTGCCTCATAAAAATAAAAAAGGAAGGATATACTATAATAATGGCAAAACTCTGATTCACAGACTATTCAAGTATGCTGCTAGATAGGTTACCACATTATTTAACTTCCATCTCAACAAAATCAAAAATTCAGAATTATGTACTTAACACAAGGAAGGTCAAAAATCCTAAGATATTGCTTCTATAACTTTTAAAAGTAGCAGAAACAGGAAGGCATGTGAAGGAATAATAGTATTAGGGAACAATAATTGACCATATTAACAACATATATTGAGCTTGACATATATGCCAAGTCTATAGTTTTTTTACTATGATTCTTTTTTTAAAATATTTTTTAACTTTCTTTTTTGTTGTTGCTAAACAGACAGGGGTTTTGCTACATTGCCCAGACTGGACTGTAGAGGTCATTCAAATGTATGATCATGGTGCATTACGGCCTCACACTCCTGGGTTCAAGTGATTCCCCTGCTGAATAGCTGGGATTACAGGAGTGCACCACCATGCCCTGCTTGTGATTGTTAAATACTTTCCAAAGTAGTAGAAAGGATCATGTCTGCAAACTGAAGAGACCATAGTTCACAAGCTCTGGAATAAAGACTTCAAGAGAGAATTCAATTTCAACATGGCATCACCACTTTTTTTTTTTTTTTCTTTTTTTGAGATACAGTCTCATTCTGTTGCCCGGGCTAGAGTGTCATGGTATCAGCCTAGCTTACAGCAACCAACCTCAAACTTCTGGGCGCAAGCAATCCTTCTGCCTCAGCCTCCCACGTAGCTGGGACTACAGGCATGCGCCACCATGCCTGGCTAATTTTTTCTATATAGGCTGGGCGCAGTGGCTCACGCCTGTAATCCTAGCACTCTGGGAGGCAGAGGCGGGCGAATTGCTCAAGGTCAGGAGTTTGAAAACAGCCTGAGCAAGAGCGAGACCCTGTCTCTACTATAAATAGAAAGAAATTAATTGGCCAACTAATATATATACAAAAAATTAGCCGGGCATGGTGGCGCATGCCTGTAGTCCCAGCTATTTGGGAGGCCAAGGCAGCAGGATTGCTTGAGCCCAGGAGTTTGAGGTTGCTCTGGGCTAGGCTGATGCCATGGCACTCACTCCAGCCTGGGCTACAAAGTGAGACTCTGTCTAAAAAAAAAAAAAAAATTCTACATATGGTTTTTGTTGACCAATTAATTTCTTTGTATTTTTTTAGTAGACACGGGGTCTTGCTCTTGCTCAGGCTGGTTTTGAACTCCTGACCTTGAGTGATCCACCAGCCTCAACCTCCCATAGTGCTAGGATTACAGGCGTGAGCCACAGCCCCAGGCCAGTATCACCACTTCCAACATTCCAAAATCCTCTCTGGCGCAGAGTGGATTTTGTGTGAGTTGGATTTGAGTGAGTTGTCTAAGGACATTTAACCACTCACATCCACTAGATCTCATATTGCAGACTTCATGTTTCTCATTCAGTTCCTCTCTTCCTCCACCACAAAGATGGGCTGCCCCTCCTTAAAATTCCTTATAGCACTTTGTACTTGATTCTTAAGACACCCAACCCTCATTCACGTGCAGTAAAATCATGTCTCTTTGCCTTTCCATATAAGTTAAATTCTTGGGAACAAGACTCTTTCGATGTCAGCCCACAGCTATTCAAGCAGATGATCAAAAAATGAGTGTTGACTCAGTTCACCCGTAGAATCTGAGTCCCAATCTTTTCCCTCAAAGCTACTTTCAAAAACACACTAATGGTTCCTCAAAAGAATTAAAAATAGAATCACTATATGACCCAATAATTCTTCTAGTTATATACCCAAAGAAACTGAAAGCAGGCACTTGAACAGGTATTTGTACATAGCACCATTATTAACAATAGCCAAAAGGTGGTAGCAATCCAAGTGTCCATCAACAAATAAATACAAAGAATGTGGTATTATATACACAGTGGAATATTATTCAGCCTTAAAAAGGAAATTCTAAGTCAGGATACAACATGGATGAACCCTGAAGACAGTATGCTAAGTGAAATAAGCCAGACACAAAGAATAAATACTGTCTGATTCCACTTATATAAAATATCTAGAGTAGCCAAATTCATAGAGACACAAAGGAGAAGGTGGTTGCCAGAGCTAGGGGAGGTGGAATGGGGAGTTGTTATTCAATGGATACAGAGTTTCAGTTTGGGAAGATGAAAAAGTTCTAAGGATGGATGATGGTGAAGGTTGCACAATGTTAATGTATTTAATGCCACTGAACTGAAAAATGTTTAAAATGGTAGCTTTTGTTATACATATTTTACCACAAATTTTTTCAAAGCAGTACACTGACGCCAGCCTGGGTGGCCCACACCTGTAATCCTGGCACCTTGGGAGACTAAGGTGGAAAAACTGCTTGAAGCCAGGAGTTCAACCATCCTGGCAACAAAGCAAGACCTCCGCTCTACACAGTATTAAACAACTAGCCGGGAGTGATGGCACATGCCCTTAGTTCCAGCTACTCAGGAGGCTGAGGCAGGAGGATCACAGGAGCTCAGGAGTTTGAGGTTGCAATGAGCTATGATGGCACCACTGTTCTCCAGCCTACGTGACAAAGCAAGACCCTGTCTCTAAAAAAAAAAAACAAAAAGCACACTGTTCTTTCTTTGTTCACTATCCATAGACAGAGGCAGCTGAATGAGGGACTCCAAAATCAGACTGCTTGGGTAAAGTAAAGCTTAACAAACTCTTGTCTGGTGAAATTATCCAGAAGAGAAACCCTTGAAAAACACTGCACTAGACCACTGAAGACCCCTGTAACATTTTTTTTTTTTTTGAAACAGGGTCTCACTCTGTTGTTCCAGCTAGAGTATAGTGGCATCATCATAGCTCACTACAGCCTCAAACTCCTGGGCTCAAGTAATTATCCTGCTTCAGCCTCCTGAGTAGCTGGGACTATAGGCAAGCACCACCATGCTCAGCCAATTTTTCTATTTTTTTGTACAGATGGGGTCTCGAGGGTGCTCAGGATGGTCTCCTGACCCACCTTGGTCTCCCAAAGTGCTAGGATTACAGGCATAAACCACAGCACCCTGCTGACAACCTTTTAATTCCAACTGAAATTCCCAGGTACTAACATCTGCCCTGTGTAGCTCTCCAGTATCTTGCCTATTTGCACTGATACATGCAAAATGTAAACAGATCTATGCTTCACCAGGAATCTTATCAAATTACTACATACCTCCTTCCTTTAAAAAAAAAAGTCTTACTATTTAGGTTAACTATTAAAACCTTCTTAATTAAAAAATGCCAATCTTTCCAAGGCATTTAACTTGTCCCAAAACTTTAGTACAAAATGCTGATATCCAGAAAGAAAGAAACACTTATGAAAACTGTCCTAATACAGCCTAACCAAGTTCTTACCTGAATCCTGAAAGCCTATGCGCAACTTCTGACCCTGGCATATCAACCAAACGACATTATTTTTAAGGGCATGAGTTAGGTTATCCTGTGTTTCCAAGCATATAGTATCACAAATGGTGGGAACAATTGTACTGACCAAACTTTCCTCAATTGTATATCATTCTCCACTGTCTTGCCAGTTTATAGCATCAGGAAACGCACCCAGGCTTTTAGTCTGCACACCAATTCTATTACAGCTATCATTAACTAAAGTGCTACTGTTGCAACTTCCTTAGCCAAGAAGGTGAGACTGTCTTCACATGAGTATATCACAGGGCACCAAACTCTCAGCCCCTACTGACCAAAGCACAAATCTAGAAATTAACTTCAGCTCGGATAACCAGAGGCTCATTCACAAGTCAGACCATAAACACACACTGATACCATGTTTATTTTCTCATGAAAAATGTCAAAAACATTTAATTCTCTTAAGACAAAGTAGCAAGTTAGAGGAAAAGCCTCATCTAATGTGGTTATGTATACATACATTCAATCTGAAATGCCTTAAGGCCACTCCCCAATACAGGTTGGAGGGAAATACACACACAGAAGGCTACACTAGTCCACAACTTCACCTTACTCTGAAATAAAAAGGGCAAGAACACTATGTTCTAGAGACTATTAATAGAAGGTGGTCTAGATGGTCTAACAAATTACATCAAACAAGACAGGGAAGACTTTTCACCTATAGCTATCTAAATCGAAACATTTCTTTGGGAAACTAAGCTTATATAGCAGAACCATCTGTACAACGAAAGCATTCAAAAATACAAGTGTTGAAGAAATTATTTTATTCAACGTTTGAGTTTTTTTTTTAATCACCACCTTAAAAACAGATCAGTTTTGAAATTAAAATGTAAATCCAAACTTTCCTGTTATAACTCAGCCTTGTGAAGAGGAGCTTCCACTGCCTCTTCCTGGCTAACCGAGTTTAAAGTCCTAAGGTGCCGAAACAGTCGCCAACTTGAGTACCCGCCACCCCATTGGCTCAAAGGAAGCCCCGCCCCGTACAGCCACAGTAACTGAACATCAAGGGAACTCCAGGAAAGCCTGTCCCCCGCCACAGTTCCACTCTCCGCGGGCTCCCCGCCCGCCCCTCCCCCGCCCCACCGCCGCGGAAGCACGATCACCACTAGCAGCACACACTCCTGGCAGAGGACCTTGTGCACCTCGCCCCAAGAGTTATAACCAAGAGGGGAGTGGCGATGGCCATGCTCCCGCTCTTCTGGCCGCGCGGGCCATCCACGCTGCGCCGAGCGAAGCGGAGACGACAGCTCTGGCAGCCGGCCCCGCGTCCCAGGCAGCAGGCAGGGGCGAGCCGCAGGAGTAAGGGCCCACACCTCCGCCACTCCCCGGCGGGCCCCGCCCACCCCACGGGGACAAGGGCGGGGCGGACCTAGGCGCCCGGACTCGCAGCCAGACTCGACAGCGGGATTTCCCTAGCACCGCCTTACCGCCAAGGAGGCGGAAACCCAGAGCAGGGGGACGGCAAAGGGGAGTGGCATCGGCGCTAGGCACGGCCCCTCCGGCCAACCGGATCCCCGGAGGCGGAGGAGCGCAGACTTCACGCCCCCTCCCTGCCGCGCCCAGCAGCCACACGCGGGAGACCCTGCAGGCGTCCCCCGCCCCAGCAGGACGGAGCGCGGCCGCTCGCCGAAGGCCCCGCCCGCCCGGGAGGCTGGAGGTGGTCGGCCGCAAACAGCGCCCGGAGCGAGGCCGGCCCCGCCCCTCCTCCACAATCGCACGCGCGCGCCGGCCCCGCCCCCGAGCGGCGGCGCGGGCGCCCGCCCCCTCCGCGCGCACCGGGACTGCGCTCTCCTCCCCCTCCCGCACGGAGCGCTGCCCCGCTCCGCCCCCCACCCCCCTCACACAGCCACACGCCTCCCGCCCGGCTGCTCTACGGGAAGCCGAGGAGGTCAGCCCCCCTAAAAATACACACCCTCGAGCCCCGCGTTACCCGCCACACCAGTCTCCCGCCCGGACCCCCGGCCGGCGTGCTCTCACCGCAAAGCTGCTTCACCCGCTCGCCACTGCGTGTCCCTCTCGGCGTGACCCTCGGGCTCAGCAGGGAGGCCCCGAGAACGGCGCGGGCACAGGCCTGCCGAAGCGGGCTGGCAGCTACCTCTCCACTAACGAAGCGGTCACAGGCTCCGGTGCCCAGACTGGGAGGGAGGGAGGGAGGGAGGGAAACTCCGAGGGGGGAAGGGGAGGGGGGAAGATGGAGAAACCGTCCCCGCCGCCTCTACCGCCGCGGCCGCTTCTCTGTTACCCGGGAAATCCCGCCCACTCCCCCGGCCCGCCCCGCCAAGGGAAGACTCAGCTTCGTCCCAAGACAGGACGCATTATCCGCCCGTCAAAGGTGTAGCCAATCACTGCGCCCTACCTGCCTACTTCCCGCCCCTTCCCCCTCGACTGGGAGGGGAGGGGAGCCGCTCACCTTCTCCACGCCCCTATTGGCGGGGAGCTTCCCTAACTCAACCCCGCCTATTGGAGACGGAAAGCTGAATCCCACCTCCAAGCCGCAACACTATTGGAGGAACCAGGCAAGCTCTTCACCTCTCATTGGAGGATACCACATATCCCGCCCAGTACCGTCTCTGCCACAGGCCTAACAAGTTGGCTCCCGCCTCCGCCGGTCTTTGCATTGGAAGGCTACCCCTGGCTCTCCCACCGCCTCAGGAAGGTAAGTAACCGAAGTGGGGTAAAATGTCTGTTAAGTGAAGCAGGCTCCTCCTACCACACTGCCGGGCCAGCCCCCGCCCCCAGAAGTTGGATTGGATATCGTGGCGCCGGTAGGAGCTCCTATTGGCCAGGGCGCCCGTCTAGGAAGGAACGGATTCTACCCTGCGCGAGGAGGCTGAACCTTAGCAGTCCTTTTGTGGAATGTTTACACTGGAGACTGAGGCTCTGAGTTCTAGGGCCGAGACAGGGAGTGACGGGGAGCTCAGCAGCGGAGACCCCACACCTTGGTATTTGAAGGGGAAAGGCTGCAGCATTATCACCGGCGAGAACCTCCTTACAAAAAATGAAAGTGAGAACCTCATCCTTCCCATCCAGTTGTCTTTGCAATCTACATTCCGCATGCTGCGTCCCTATCACAATCATCTGGAGAGCCGGCAGCTCCTTTCTGCGAGTACAGTCTGCAGACGTAAGCCGAGAAATAACCCAGGGGTAGCCAGCTCGCTGCTAGGGGTGGCTGCACACTCCCAACTCCGACACTCCCTAGACCTGAAGATGCAGCCCTGCGAGGGCGGAGATAACCAAAAGAAAGGCGGGCCCTAACAGCCACCGCCCCGGCAAGCCTCCGGAAGGCAGAGCATGAGGCAGAACGTACTCGCGATCTCCAGGGTAGACCTAGACGCATCCTCAGACTTGAGGAAAGGAAAAAGGAGATGGAAAAGACCAAAACAGGCCAGAGCCCAAATTAACCTTGGGAAAACGCCACACTCAGAGAAAGGATAAAACGTCCGGAGTTACAGACAAAAGAACGGCTGTTCACTTTCTCCTTGGCCAGAGTGTTAATGGCAGTCCCTAGGCCCTCTGTGTAGGCAATAGTACCTCGAACACACAGAGACAAAGTGCTTGGGAGAGCTAGGTTGCTTTTACTTATTCACTAAATAGGGCGTGGGCCTGACGCTTGCCTTGCTTTGGGGGGCGCTCTCGCAGCGCCAGGAGAGAGGGCGGGACTAGAGTCTTCCCGCTCTCAGGAGCAGAAAGGATATTCCCCCCAGAGAGCCAAGAAAGACCCCAGGAGACAGGTTCTAGGGAACCCATTCCTAGGTCCAACACTGTCCTTCCTACCCTGATCCAGCGGAGACTGCCAGAAACGAGCACTGGCAACAGGTGGGCCTGACTCCAAGGATGGCTTCGAGCCGTGAGGCCACGGCTGTAAATCGTGAGCTCCACGAGTAGCCGACAGGGAGAGCAGCTTCCCAGTAGCCAAGCCCTGACCCGGGATGGAGCTCTAAGTCAGACAGACGAAAGCGATCCCCGGGCCAAACTGCTCGCAGGTCAGGAAATGGCGCTCCAGCAGAATTGAGCAAAGGCTACCTTCAACTCTGGGCTGCCGTCCCCCACCCAGAGTGTGTGCCACACGACACTGCCACCAGGACATCCAAAACCATTCAGAACCCAGGCCAGGATGAGGCAGCTCCCGACTTCCCTGACCACCGGAGACTGGCTGCCGTGGATCTTGCCTGAGGCTTCCCGGCCAACCCAAGGCTGCCAGTTTTAGTGGGAAGCAAAGACAATGCCGGCGTCTGCTGAGTCCCCAAGCTTAAGCTCAGGGAAGTCAAGGGGGATGGAAACAGCCCAGCCATGGGTTCGGAACTTTAGTACTCGGCCCCTACCCAGAAGGGCAGATCCCACGCGCTGCAACAGCCCGGAGCTACGCTCCCCAAATCTACTCCACACTGTAATTCCTTAGCTTCACCCCGAAGGCCACCAGACCTCGAGCCTGGGTGAAATCTTTGTGTTCCTCCTCAGCTCTCCCCCCCCCGTCCAAGCCCCCCCGCCCCGCCCCGCCAAGGGCGCCGAGACCAGGACTTCCGGGCGGGAGGGCAGCTCGGAGGAGCTAGGCGGGCCTCACACATGTGCGGAGCACTCTCAAGAGCAAAGGGAGGGGGCGGGGAACAAGGGCGGACTTCCCCCTCCGAGCTCTCTCCGCCGGAGGAGGCGGGGTCATCCAAAACCACCAATCAGAAATGGGGGCGGGACCTCGCGCCTCAACGTAACCTCAGGAATCCTCTCTCCTCCCTTCGGGGAAAAAAAATCCTAGCAACTTAAACTCCAGCCCGCCCTCCGGATAGGCGGAGCTCGAGAGAATGTTATCCAATCCGTATCCAAGAAGGGAAAAGGGAGTTTCGCCCAGCCAATGGAAGACAAGAGAAGGAGGGGCCCCGGGAAGAGGCCGAGGTGGGTGGGAGGACGCGGCCCCGCCCCCAGCTCCCCTCCGGGCGGGTTGCACAAGCCACCGCCGAGTAGATAGTAAACAGTCTGGGCCGAGGCGTGGAGGCCAGGGCAGCGCGGCGGCCAGGGCAGCGCGGCGCTGTGTGGCCGAGGCGCTGCACCTTCTCTCCCCGGGTCGCCCCGCCCGGCCCAGACGGCTCGCGCCGGCGCCCCGCCTCCCGGCCCGCGGCCGCCATCGCGACTGACAGACGCGCCCCCCGCGCCCCTCCCCGCCCGCTGATGCACTTCCTTCCCCGACTCCGAGCGTGGAGACTGTTTTCCCAGGTCCCGACCTTCACTGCCCCTCTCAAGCCGTCCCTCGTGGACGCGCGCACACGCCGTTCCCTCGCCCCCGCCCGTCCGGCCCGCAGCGGCAGCTCGCGGAAGGGGAGCCCGCAGCCGCACGGCCGGGGGAAGGGAAGGGAAGGGAACCGCGGCGGCGGCCGCCGGGGGTGGGCGGGGAAGGAGGCAGCTCCATGTTTGCAGGGGATCAGTTGGGGCCGCGGGGCGAAGCCGCGGAGTTCCCGCAGGTTTTCGCACCCCGGATCCGAGCTCCGCGCCCGCTCGCGGCCTAGCGGGTTCCGGCGCCGAATGCCGGCTCGAGCGCCACGGCCCGGGACTTCGGTGATCACCGGCGGCTCGCAGAGCTGCTGGGAAGGCGCAGGGAGCTCTTCTCGCGGCCGCTCCCGCCCCCGGCCACCCCCCTGCCAGTCTGGGGTTGCCCCCGCCCCCGGAGTCCTTAACAACCGCGGGCCCACAGCGCCCGCGCCTCTCCGGAGCGCGCCCATCGCCCCTCCTGCAAGTTTGCGGGTAGAAACAAAATCCGCAGGCGGCTGCAGCCCTCGCCCGGCGTGGCCACCGGGGCAAGCCGCGGGCCCCGGCTAGCTCCCTAACTCCGGCTCGCGAGCAACTCCGGCGCCGCGGGTTCAGTGGGCCCAGCCGGCCAGGCTCGGGTTGCCCCCTGCCGAGCCCGCGCGCTGCAGCCCGGGCCCGGTTCCAGCCGGCGTGCAGAATCCCCCCTTTTTTCTTCTTTACACTATTTTCCTGGTTAAAGAAAAGGCACAGCAAGAGCAGGGGATCTCCTCCTGCCCGCCCTTTCCCCAGTCCGCCGCCAAAACCTACCGAAACCGACAGCCCACTGAAACAAACTAGACGGCACAGCTGGCGCATGGGCGACCCCAGGCCGGACCGACCCCTCCCCGCGGTCCAGCCCTGCTTGGAAACACACACTGGCGAGCGGGCGGCGCCAAGAGCGCCTTCCTGGCCTGCCCCTCGCCTGCCGCGGCCGCAGGACTCCAGCCTCCCCGGCTCAGTCCCGGGGCCCGCGGCGCCCACACCGACGTCCGGCCGGTCAAGCCGAGCAGCCGGCGAACCTGCCCCCCAAACGCCCGAGATTGGGGGGACCAAATTAAAAGCAGCTGTTTAACATACCTTCCGAGCCAGGCGAGGAGTCCTGAATGGGGGAACGCCCCCCACGGGCCATTGGCTCCCCAGCGCACACGTCAGTCACCCTGGGCCCGCCTCCCGCTTCGCCCCGCCTCTTCCCCTTCATTGAACGCCCCTTCCCTTCAAAACACACAAATTAATTAAACTAGCTGCAAGTGGAAGACGCGTCCGTGGCGGAGGCCCCTACATCTCACGCAGCGCCGACTTGAGTTCCCCGAGGTCCTCGGGCTAGAGGGAGGCCTGCGGCGCTCAGATCCGCCGGGCGGACGGGGAGGAGGAGCTGTCGCAGCCGCCCGCCCCAACTTCCTTCGCAGACACGACCCATTCGGAGCCGGGCAGTGAGGCGGGTAGGGGTGCCCTCGCGACCGGCTGGAATGTCCAGACCGCCCTGCCTGTGTGACCCGTGTCCGGCCCACTCTGTTCGGCGTCTAAAAATGAGCGATGCAAACGGAAAGCCCTGCGTCCAGGGCAACTGGCACTTGTCTGAGCGCCGACGGTGAGGGAGGCCGACAGTCACACCGCACCTGCTGCTCCGTGCAGCTACTGCCTGGCTGGGAAGCTTACTCTGCTCTCCAAGGTCTCCAGATCCTGTCGAGAAGAGACTACAGAAAAAGCTAAGGCAAGGCAGGAATGTACATGTAGACATCCATAGGAGCTCAGAGAAGGGAGATTCCTTCTACCTGAAGGAAAATTGGGAAAGGTTTCATGGAGGAGATGGCATTCTAGTTGGCATTAAGATGAATCTTAAAGATTTCATCAGGCAAAAATGGGGTGGCAAGTCATTACCATCAATGGGCACAAAGAGGTAAATGGAAAGCATTAAGGAACTTCACATGCGGCTGCAATAATGAAAATCCGAGTTGGAAAGATGCAACCAAACAGTGAAGGACTTCATATTGGTTAAGAATCTTGGACTCTGACGGGCGGGATGGCTCAGGCCTGTAATCCTAGCACTCTGGGAGGCCGAGGCGGGCGGATTGTTCCAGGCAGGAGTTCGAAACCAGCCTGAGCAAGAGCGAGACCCTGTCTCTACTATAAATAGAAAGAAATTAATTGGCCAACTAATATATATAGAAAAAATGAGCCTGGCATGGTGGCGCAGGCCTGTAGTCCCAGCTACTTGGGAGGCTGAGGCAGCAGGATTGCTAGAGCCCAGGAGTTTGAGGTTGCTGTGAGCTAGGCTAGTGCCACGGCATTCACTCTAGCCTGGGCAACAAAGCGAGACTCTGTCTCAAAAAAAAAAAAAGAAGGCCGGGCGCGGTGGCTCACGCCTGTAATCCTAGCACTCTGGGAGCCCGAGGCGGGCGGATTGCTCAAGGTCGGGAGTTCGAAACCAGCCTGAGCGAGACCCCGTCTCTACTAAAAAAATAGAAAGAAATTAATTGACCAACTAAAAAAAGTATATATACAAAAAATTAGCCGGGCATGGTGGTGCATGCCTGTAGTCCCAGCTACTCGGGAGGCTGAGGCAGGAGGATCGCTTGAGCCCAGGAGTTTGAGGTTGCTGTGAGCTAGGCTGACGCCACGGCACTCACTCTAGCCTGGGCAACAAAAAAAAGTGAGACTCTGTCTCAAAAAAAAAAAAAAAAAAGAAGAATCTTGGACTCGCACAGCAGAATGTGCCAACAGCATGGTCGCAGGACCACAGGCCCAGAACTATGATGTAAAATGTTAAGCATGCTAGAGCTGGATGGGTTCAGAGGGTGGTGGAACAAGAGGTATCTTCTACTGCAAGAGGAAGCCCCGAGGATGTTGTAATACTGGGTTTGGAGACCCCAGAGGTACATCTTGTGGAGGAAGCCAACAGAAGGCTTCTTTTCTCTCTCCCAGTCACCCAATGCAGAAGCCTTCCCCACTTTCAGCAGCCCTCAAGTCAGAGCTCTGACTCAGATCCTTCCCTATATCATTTGCTGTGTTTATCCTAACTTCCAACCAAAAACAGTTTTTCAGGGGCAGAGGCTACCCTACATCTGTGTTCCCCAAAACCGGCTGGGCGTGGTGGTTCACTCCTGTAATCCTAGCACCCTGGGAGGCTGAAGCTGGAGGATCCCTCAAGGTCAGGAGTTCTAAACAAAGCCAAGCCTAGAGGCAGGATGCACATGTAAGCAAGAAAGTTTGCTGAGGCATTGAGGAAAGGAAGTTAGTGAGGATAAGGTGGGGTGTACAGAACATGAAGAGCTTTGGAGTCCACTGGGCAGAACAGTGGCCTACTACCAATTGAGAGACTGTCCCTGTAGTGCAGGTGACATGTAAAAAGGATTTGGCCAGAACAATGACAATGGGTAAGTGAGAAGAATAAAAAAGCAAGGCTTTGTTTGAGGAAGACTCAAGGGGAGTGACTGATTCAGTGTGGATAGCAGAGGGAAAGAAGTAGCCTATGGTCTGCTGTGTTAAGAGATGGAAGAGTTTGAGGCTACTGGTTGGGTGATCTGAGTTCTACACCTAGCATGGTCAGTGACTGGTATTACAGTCTTGGGCAAGTCCCTTCCTCCTTCTGGGCCTGTTTCCCTGTGGAATGGAGGTGAAAATTGGAGTACTTAGACTGTAAGGATCCTCCCCTCACTCAGAGTCCATGTAGGGGAAGCTTGCCACTGAGGAGAAAGGGTAGGTGAGAACTTCTGATTTGGGATAAGCAGTGGGTACCCCAGGTAGAGTCTGAAGACTAGAATGTGGGTGGCAGCTTGGTGGATAGAATCGTTGAGGGGAAAGGACAGGAGATGAGGACTATGTGTTCAGTGGGAATCCCAGCGCTGGCAGAGCTACTGAGGTCAAGGTTCATCCTCCCTAGAGTGAGGAACAAGCTTTCCTATATCAGAACAGAGATTCCCTGATGTCTGGATTCCCATCTCAGATACCTGCTCTATTTCCTAAGGGGCTTTGCCCTAGCTGAAGGCGTAAAAGATACCGTGTCAATGTGAGATGAGGCAGAGTGGTAGAGCTGAAAGAATACTACTCTAGGAGTCCCCTATTCCCATTTAGTCCCTTCCTATCTGTGATCAGCCTCCTCTCCTGTGCAAGAGGATAACACAGCAATCCTTGCCCTGTTATGAGGATCAAATGTGATGATAATGTGCTTTGTCACTTAGTGAGGTTCTGAGTTTCTGTGAAACCCAAAGTCCCAAGCATTTCATGGTGATCCTGGACAGCAAGTGGTATGGAGGTGGGCGGTGGAGGCAGAGCTCAGGCGTAATGCAAGCGATGGGGAGCAGCTGTAAATACAGCTTCACTTGCTCACTCGCTGCTCACCTCTTGCTATGCGGCCCAGTTCCTAACAGGTAGGTAATGGACTGTTACTGGTCTGTGGCCCAGGGACTGGGGACCACAGCTGTAGGTAAAGTTACTTATGGAGGATCTGCAACTAGAATAGTTACCTCCATGCAGAGAACTAGACTTCACTGACACTCCCCACCCTCCTAAGTGCCACCCTCATGGGGAACTCCTATGAACACTCCCCAAACTGAGCTGCTTGAGGACAGTCACTCTATCTGATTCACCTCTGATCCCCCAGAGCCCACTGCAATCAGGCACCGGTGGCTCTCTGGAAGGGGACCAGTGATTGTTCCTCACTCACTACATTGACACTACACAGCTCAGTCAGTCCCAGACTCTTTGGGAAAGTGACTGTGTGATTTGGTGACATTGTCCCTCCAACTGCACCGAGGGTTGCACCATCCTACCTATACCCCATATTACTAGTGAGGATAAAACTTAATGGGTCAAGGTAAGGGCTGTCCTTGGAGAAATCACATCGGAAGGCCAGGTTCTGGTACTCAGGAGGCCTCTCGTGTGTGAACTGTCCAGCCGATTTTGTGAGGTAGGGATTATTATCCTTATTTGCAGATGAGCAAAGTGAGGCTTAGCACAGTAGAGTGATTTGCTCAAGTCAGATGGCCCAGGCCAGCCCGTCTGTGCCCACCACTCCACATGATCTCTGCACACGCAGGCGCGATTCAGGCTGAGCCTCTGGAGAGCAGCCTGCCTCCCCTGTGCTGCACAGGCCTTACCGCCCTAACTCAGGCCAGTTTGTCCTCTAAGTGATTTCTGGCCCTTTCCAGAAAATTATCCTCAAAGAAGCAAGATTTGTCTCTCACACACATACACAAGTCCTCAACTCATAACACATATGCTCAAAACTGTCACACCTGACACTGTCAGTCTCACAGGCATCTTTCTCTCACACACTCCTTCATTCACAAAAAAAGGCTCATTCACAGTTGGGTTTTTTTTTTTTTTTTTTTTGGAGATGGAGTCTTGCTTTGTCACCCAGGCTAATATTTCTTTTTCTTTTTTTTTGAGACAGAGTCTCACTCTGTTGCCCGGGCTAGGGTGCAGTGGCGTCTGCCTAGCTCACAGAAACCTCAAACTCCTGGGCTCAAGTGATCCTTCTGGCTCAGCCTCCAGAGTAGCTGGGACTACAGGCATGTGCCACCAGGCCCAGCTAATTTTTTCTATATATATATATATATTTTTTTTTTTTAGTTGGGCAGTTAATTTCTATTTTTAGTAGAGTTGGCATCTCACTCTTGCTCAGGCTGGTCTTGAACTCCTGATTTCAAGCCATCCTCCAGCCTTGGCCTCCCAGAGTGCTAGGATTACAGGCATGAGCCCAGCCCCATTAACAATTCTTTAGGGTGCTTATGGTAGGTGGTAACTGAGAGACATTTAGGGCCTGCACTTCAGTGACTCTGCCAAAATGATCAGCACCAGTTACCCTGCTAACAGAACCTCTGAAAGCTACCGAAGAGGACCATGGACGGCTCTGGAATATCCAGGTAAGGGGAATCTGAGGCGAGCTCCCCACCTACAACCCAAAGCATCCTCTAGGTTCAAGGGAAAAAGCTCAGGCCCTTCGTCAGAATCCCAATGTAGCAATTTCCTAGCAGGATGATTTCAGCAAGTCATTTATCTTCTCAATGTCCTCATCTATAAACTAAGAATACCTACTTCAGTGGGCTGTTGTGAGATTTAAAATTTAAGTATGCCTAGCATCCTTGAGTTCTCAGACCTTTCCTCCTTTTTCTCATCCCAGCCCCCTTCTCCTGGCCATTCAAATGCAAAGTTCCTGGAGTTGCAGTTTGAGAGATGAACCCCAGAATAGGCCTCAAAGACCAAATAATCCCACTTTGTGAAAACACTCCATTTCTCTGGCAACCAGCATTAGTTTGTATATACTCCATTATTTCTGATTTCTAGGTGGCCTTGGAGGCTTGGTATTTTTGAGTGGAGTTAAGACTGCTATTTACTGCCTTGAAATGTTTCCTCCAGCAGAACATTAGTTTACCATTCTGGGTCACTCAGCATGTTTCCCAGTTTACCTGGCTTTAAGCTTAAAGTGTTTCCTTTTGTATACCAGTTGTTTCGAGACTTTTTAAGCAGAAGTTCTTTTGTTCAAATAAAACCTTATTCAGAAGCCTAATTCGTAAAATAAAAATGTGGGCCTTGTTTTGATTGAAGTGAGGACAGCCTGAGCCTGCAGTCTCTATTCCTTCACCTCTCATTGCCTAACAGCCACTGAGTCCCTTCAGAGACCTCTAGGGAACCCCCATTTCTGAATCACGTTCTTTCAGCCGAGCCACTCCCTACCTCTCAGGAGCCTGTGGATCAGTGCCCTTCAGGAGCTTTCCTTCCTCTACCCATTCCCTAAGGTTGGTGGCCTCTCCTCTTCTTGTCTTCCTCATTCTTCACTTCTAATGCTCATTGCTTCTATCTAAACAAAGTTCCAAATTGACATGTCCAGCCCAGAATCTGCTCTGAACAGCAGACTCCAGACTGCCACTGGCTGCTGGCCATAGAAAAGGTATTCATTAAAACTGAAGTAAGAGACCCCACAGGATGAAATGGCTGACCTTCCCCCAGCGTGCATCCAGCCGATCTGGAGGCTTAAGACAAACTCTACAGCAGCTTAGAGAAGTGGCCAGATTCTGATGTTGGCGAGGGGTAGAAGAACGTGAGCTTTAAGTGGGGAAATTGCGCTGTGCCTTTTTTGACTCCCTTCTCCCACATCTTACTGCCTTGCTTTCCTACTCTAGTCATCATAGTCAAACCATCAGGAAATTATTACCCTCAATTGTTGAAGGCACCACAGCTCCCAAACTCCATCCAACACTCCTAGCTAGGATTCCAGTGTAATTAGCTATGTCCACCATGGCCTTTGCATGAAAAATATCGTTATTTAAGACTGCCGCATGCCAGATTTAGCTTAAACAGGAGGAATAATTTTATGACAGCCAAGGTGAAGGAGATTTAAATACTATAACAGGCTTCAGAGTGCTATATTTCTATTTGTGAAGAAGATTCCAGTCTTCTCTGTGGTCAACTTGGAGCAATGCAGTCCAAAACACTTGATAGTTTTAAGTGTTGTGTGATGGTAACTACAGGGCAGAAATATCCCAAGAGAAAATGTGTTCCCAGGCTGGTTGGAGCTTACACTCCTGCCTTTGGTAAGCTAATGGTGGTCTGTGAGTAGTGACCAAGGCCTGGAACAAACATAAGACCTAGGTTGGGAGCTCTGGGACCCTTGCTCAGTTCATTCTTTGAGTCACCCTGTCTATACCACACTGAGCAACAGGGAAGACTTCCCTTTCCCAGGGAAGACCCTACAAGAGTGGTCTTGGAAATTACAGAGGAGACTTGACTTGTTTTTCATCCAGTTGGGGGCTGCATGGGAAGAGAACTGAGGGAATATAGAGAAGTGGCAGCTGCTTGAAAGAAAAGTCTTTGAAAACAAGCTACAAATGGGAAGTGCAATGGGAGCTGACCCAACTGAAGTTGGGCCTGATAGTTCCTCCATGGGTGTCTATACTGTCTAACAAAGAATTGGACCCTTAGTCAGAGGACCCACAGTAGAACCATCTAGTGCAGCCCTTTCTTTTACAGAGGGAAACCAGGACTTAGGATGGATAGAGTGCAAAGACCTCAAAACTACGAAAGAGCTCAGTCACTCTAGAAAATCTTTTCGACCTGGCCAGTACCTCTTGGCCTCTCTCCCTCTAAGTCTGATTTACAGGAATCTGTGTGTCTGATTGTTCCTAGAGATGGGAAGCATCTTTTTGAGGGCAGGAACCACATCCCTAAGGCCATGATGCTTAGTACCATCTCTCAAGAGCAGATCCTACTCTGTCATTTACCTGCATATTGTCACATGGAGACAATAACGGTGGGCCTCCTGGGCTGAGGATGCTGGGGCACCCTTTACCTCAGGAGTCCCATCCTAGCGCACAGGGATGAGCAGGATGAAGGAGCAATAGGAAAAACAGGGGACCAGGGGATTATCTCTTGTGTTTGAAAAAGTATATACCATGGCAATGTTAACAGTAAGTTAGGCAAAAAAAACAGCAAAGCAGAATACTGCTTTAGCCCACAATGTTTCTTCTATCCCCTGAACACGTTTCTCCTGCTTTCTTCACTAAGTCTCCTGGGTGAGATCCTTGACTTCCTAAACAGATTCTGGGCTCCATCTCTGCCTTCCCTTTCCTTTCCCTCCTCCTTTAACACCTAGCACAGCTAAACTCACACTGGTAAAAGCTACAAACAATGGCGGTGGAGGGAAAGCTACTGGTCCCTTTCTCTCAGAGTTTTACTGAAAATTCTGGAGACATCAATTTGATAACTCTCCACAGAGTCAGAGACACACAAACTATATGTCAGTGGTTCCCAAACATGGATCATCCTGTCACTCAACCACCTCCTGGGTAAGCCTGGGAATCTGCATTTTTCTGGAGCTCTGTAAGTGATTACCTCACTGATCCTCAGATATGCAATGAGTAATTCATGCATAACTTTGAATTTACAGTTGGGATACAGCCTCTTCAAATAAATGACAGTTTGAAGTTATCTTCTCCAGACCTTTTATCATTAATCCCATTTCCTACCTATTCCACCAATCCCAACCTCTAATTTCTCAGATTTCAAATATCAAATACTCTCTGATCATGTCTTGCTTGCGTGCCTCCATGAGAATGCAGCTCATCTGGGGCAAGGTCTGGCTTGATCTTTTACTCTACACTTCAGCTCTTGATTAAGGTGAGAAACTCAAGAAAAATTTGTTGGCAGATCTGGAGATGGATACTTAGGAGGAATCTCGTGTTAAGAGTTAAGAGAAGGTACTTGGGAGTCAGATGGTCCATGTTCCTGTGTCTCAATTTTTTCCTTCTGTCCATAGCTACCTCAAAAGGTTGTAGACAGTAAAGGAGACAATACCTAGAAATTACTCTAAACAGTACCTGCACTAGAGTAAGCATCCCGTATGTGTTAGATGCTATGACTACCCCACTATCTGCCAGCCAGAACTGCCCCATCTGAGCAGGCTATCACTGGCCAACAGGGATGGTACAGGGAGTGGTCCTACAGGGACAAAGCTTCTGGTTCCATTTTTATAAGAGAGAAATGTAAATGAATCAAGATATTCCCACAAAGACCAATATGCCCACATGTATAGTTTCCCCCCAGGAGAAGGACCCCTTTGGTACTCTGCAGACCCGACGACCCTACATCAGGAGGTCCCAACTGGGATAATCAGTTACCAACCTTGTCACCCTTCGGGTCCACCACATCAAACATGGGTTCAAGACCAACCACCTGGAATTTAAGAATTGCTTACACTCAGAGTTTGAAAAACCTCTAGTCTCCAAATACAAAGCACTATCTCCATTTTTGACACGATGAAGAGATAAAAGGCTTTGTAGGCAGACCAACTTGAGCTTCAGTTTTAGAGCAAATCACCGTAACCCTCTGAACCTCACCTTACTCATCTATAGAGAAATGAGAAAAGGGTAGACAAGGGAAAGGAGGGAGAGGATAATATCTCACTGGATTGTTGTGAGGTTTAAATGAGGTAATGGGGAAGCACCCATCATAGAGCTTGGCACATAGCAAGAGCTCAACTGGTATTGGGCCCCTTTGTCCAGAGCTAAGGCCATGGCCTACAGACAAGGTAGGTAGCTCTCAGAACTGAAAGTCTCAGATACTGGAGCCTTGGGTCCCTCCCTGCCTCCCCATCCCTCCCAGACCAGCTCCTAGACCCCCTCCTTCCCAGCCCCAGACTGCTAAATTGATGAAGCTAAAAGGGTTTTGATCATGTCAGTATATTTATATGTAAATACAAAACTGTATCACTGTAAGATATTGATTATGAACATTACAACTATTTTCTGAATCTGACTCAATCCATTAATGCTAAATACAAAATGAAATGATTGTAAAAAATAAGAATATACATATTCAAAGAGCTTATTACAGTATAAAATTATTGAGGTCTGATTAGCCACCAACCTCTTCTATGATGGGGGAAGGTTTAAGGGTTCCTGGAATTTTCATAGGAACGTGGAGTGCTGGGGACTCTAGACTGCATCCCTGGCACATCAGGATGGGTGAACTGGGAGCAGGTTGTAGTGTGTAGGGGACCACCTCACCCAGCCAGGGGGTTAAGCTTTTTATTGGCACAGAATCTTGAGCTTGAGCTCCAGGGTCTGACAGGCTAGCAAGCAGGAAGAGATGGGCATCTTGGTAGATAGGGCCAAGCTGCATAAAGAAAGGAACCATCCAGCAAAAGAAAAAGGGGCCCTAGCTTGTCCTCCCAGAGGGATTCTTATAGTAGTTTCCTCTCTCTCACACCTAGGCTCCCCTTCTTTCCTTCTAAGACTTTGTACCAGTTGCTTTTGGCTCTGGCTGCTCAGTGAGTTCATCTCTATCCCTGGGATCTCTCATCCCTCGGGTAGTGAGAGGAAAGAGAGAACATGGAATCACAGTGGAGGTCTGTTCCCAAAAATGGCCAAGTAACCAGAAAAAAATCATCATATAAGGGCAACCCATGCTGAATTAACCCAGTGTCACCACAAACCAATATCCTTGGCTCTAACACGCAGCATCTGGAGGTAAGTCACTACTTAAGGATGAGGGCCTGTGGCAGGAGCATGTAGGAGATTTGTGTGTGTGTGTGTGTGTCCTGTTTCACCACTCTGCAGTCTGACAACAGGAGACAGGATCCCCAACCCCAGCTACTCCAGGATAAATAGCAGGATCCAAGAAGCAAGGAGCCCTGAACTGCAACATGGAACCCCAGGAACTTCTGCAAAGGAATATCTGTGTGTATATGTATTTATAGAATACAATCATATTATCACATACAATATATATTATATACACACATACATATGGACCCATACACATAAGTGCACATACACACACACACACACACACACAATGACAAAAAAGACTGGAATACACGCCCTGTGTATAAACGTGCTTGGCACTCAGGACGATCTGTAGAATATGTAACTTGGTCAATCAAGCTCTTGGGGAGGAAGGTGAATGCTCACCAAACCTTCCCATAAAATCCTGGCAAAGGGAAAGAGGAGACCTCCAGAAGGATAATGGCATTGGGAAAGGGGGAGGGAGGTTCCTTCCCCACTTACCTCGGGGGCCCTGGCAAAAATCAATAGCCACAATTTGGTTTTAATAAGGCACAGTTTGATAGCAGGTGCTAGGAATTCAGAACACATTGCTGCTGGCTCTTTCTAGTGGCAATTTCGCCACATATATCTAGCCAGAGGGAATGCCGCCTTGCATGTACACGTGTGCCAGGAGACTTATAAGAGAAAGGTTGATCCATGGCTTCAGCAAAACTGTTGGTAACCTATAGGCCCAGTGGTGTCCAGGATAGTTTAAGGAAGGCTGGCCAGCAGGTAGGAGGCTCATGGGAGAGTTATTGACTCTCCATGGCCAGCAGGTTGCGGCCAGAGGACACCATGCCCTCCTTCTCTGCAAACTCCAGGATGGCCTTGTAGCAAAAATAGTACTGCTCAGGGGTCTGGATGCTGAAGGCCCTCTGGGTTCTCATTCGTGACACCGTCTGGAACACATTAAGGGTGCCAAGCTCCTCTAGCTGTGCCAGGCAGATGTCCAGTGAGCAGAAGGTACCTGAAGAAGAAAGGAAGGGATCACATGTAGTTTACCTCCCATCTCTTCCTCCCTCTACCAAATAACCCAGGGAGAATTGGATGAATGTATTCAAAGGCAAGGTGCCTCATGGCAGGAGGCCAGATGGCCTTAGGCCTAAAAGAACTTGAAGAGGAGGTCATAGGGAGTGCTGAAGGCCAGAGAAATGAGATGGCCTCTTGTCTCTCTGGACATACATGGGGGTAACAGGAAGAGTGGGAAGTGACACAGGAATTTCCTCCTTTAATCTCAGACAGACAGACTGACAGCACTCCCACATTTAATGTCCAGAGACTCTGCAACTTTTCCACAAAGGCCTAACACAAACCTTTCCAGCTTTCTTCCAAAGGGACCCCTAAACTAGAAAGGCCAATGGTTTCTGCAATGTATACCCCCTTAAAGCAAAAGGTGCTAGCTGGCTCCACATGGAGAACACAGCACAGGGTGAGGAGACCCCTCAAGGAAGGTGGGGATGGGACAGAAGCAGCAGACCAGCTGAGTTCTCTGAGATATCCAAAGTGGCAGTGATGACAAGGTGACAGGGTCAGAAGATAACCATGCTGATGAGGTATATAAAGCCCTAGAAGGCATGGCCTGTGAAGTATATATTCTGGCCAGCACCTAGCACTAGGGACACCGAACAGACATTAAAGAGGAATTTTTCACAGCAATTTACCGCCAAGGGATCAAATGAGTTCTTTCTCCAATCACAGATATGGCTGAGAGCTTTGTTATTCCTTCCCTACCTATTGCCTCTGGAGGCTCCAAGAGCCCTGTCAGATGCATTACCTGTCCTGCCAATGCCTGCACTGCAGTGGACCACGATGGGTGGCTCAGGACACTGCCCTTTGGAACGTACTGCCGTGCTGCTCACAGCCAGACTCTGCTGATTTCTGACCACTCTCAAAAAGTCAATGAGGGAAGCTGCTGAGGAAGGGACGCCATAATCTGGCCAGCTCAGGAACTGGAAGTGGGTCACCTGGCGTTTCTGCCGCTCCTTAGATGAGAAAAGCAGCAAAAGTTAATGAGGTCATTTCTGCCTGCCCCGACTACCTCTTGCTTTCCAGATTCCCAATACCCTAGTGTCCCTACCACCAAGGCTCCTGTCTACCACTGTCACCTTTCCCAATTGCTTCTCCCAACAATTGCTTTGCTACTATAAGCCCAAAGGAAAGGTTAAATGTTTGAAAAAGGCAGAATTCCTATATTGTAGGATACAGAATTCTTTAGTTGTAAGCATTATTCCTATGAAATGCCACTGTTAAATTGAGATAATATGACTATATTGGCTCTAAGTTGAATTATCCTCATCCTGTTCCCAGAAAAAAGAAGCAACTTATAACTTCCCTGGAATCCTGTCTATTCCCTCTGCAGATATTCTTTATGGTGGTGATTCTCCCCAAGTTTCAAAAGATGAGAAAACAGAAACCTGGATTTACCTCTGTGTTGAGAATTTCTAGCGTTGTTTTCTTATAATGGTTCATGTTCTCCACACCTAGATTGGTCACTGTGAGGAAGCCAAATCGGACCCGAGAGTCTTTTTCTAAAGGCCAGTATTGGCCACACTTTCTCCTGCCACCTTCCTCAAAGCTGAAAAGAAACAGAGCAAGGTAAGCCTTCCATTTTCACTCACCACAGCATAACCCGCTCCCCCAAAGACCTGCTGTACCCCTAGGCAGCACTGTCTTCTCCTGCATTGCTTCTAACTTACACCATTGATTCTCAGCAGAAAAGGAAGGAAGCCTCTTCATTCTAAACAGATTTAACAACAGGAAAGTTGCTGCATGGACTCTTTTAGCCAACGTTTATTGAACACTTACTACATCATTTGGTCTCTTTCCTGATATCTCATGGTACTTCTCACAGAACTGGGATAAACACTGAGAGTGGACAAAGAAAACAGTAGAGAAAATATGATGGGTGAGAGAGAACGCTCTGGCCTGTACCTCAGCCACTGCTCCTGCTCTTCTCCGGTAAGGGCTATGGGCTGATAAATGACTGGGAAAGACAGTTCCTGGGTTACTAGTGGGAGGTTTATGTAAAGTCCCACCCCATCACTCTTCAGTGGCCCCAAAGTGTTCCAAGGTGGTACTTCTCCCCCTACCTCCTCTCCAAATCAAGGTTATAATAGTGCCCTGAAGAAGGGAACTGAGCAAACATTCTTATTTCATTTTCTTCTCATCATCTGAAATAGCTTATAATTATAATGATAATAATGGTATTAATGAAATAAGTAATTCTTTAAATTTGGGAGATCTGTAGACAAAAATTTCAAAAATATTTCTTTCATTAAGAGCTTCTTGCCTGACCCACTATGTTTCACCTCTTTTTGTGTTTTTTTTTTTTTTTGTAATTCTCCTACAGGTAGAAATATCTACAAACAGAAAAAATGGTCAAAAGTAGCAAATGGGGAACAAGGAGGAACTGGTACTTCAGGAACCAGGAAGACGGCTTCCCTCTGGAAATAGGGGCCAGACTGAAGGTGAATTGCCTCATGTTTCCCAGTACTTCTTTCAGTGAGTAAGGCCAGGACCTCAGAATAGGCTATAATTGGCACCAGGTCACCAGAGCCATGAATTAAAGCTTTAACAAATTAGATCTATCAGTCTATCACACCTTGGTTGTGTTAACTCTGGATTCGCTGAGAAAATGCTAAGATAGCTCCAAATCTTTGCATGGCTTTCCTAATCCTCATTGTATCTTTTTTTTAATTTATAGAGAGATAAGGTCTTACTCTGTCATCCAGGCTGGAGTGCAATGGAGTGCTCATAGTTCACTGCATACAGCCTCCAACTCCTGGGCTCAAATGATCCCCCCACCTCTGACTACAAAGTAGCTGGGACTATAGGCATGCTCCACCACACGTGGTTAATATTTTTATTTTTTTGTAGAGACGGGATCTCACTATGTTGTACAAGCTGGTCGCAAATTCCTGGCCTCAAATAATCTTCTGGTTTCGGCCTCCCAAAGCACTTGGATTAGAGGTGTGAGCCAGGGCTCCCAGCCTAATCTTCATTGTTTCTAAGAGCTAAACTCCCTCTTAAATGACCCAAGTTTATGGAGTGGGGGTGGGGATCAGTTGGGAAAAAAAGGGATTAACTCACCGGGTGGTCATGACAATCACCAAGACTTTTTGCTCCCATACCATGAGCCAGAAATCACGATAGGTATTCTCCAAAGGGCCTGAAGTAAAAGAAGACAAGGAACGTGGCTCTGGGAAGCAATCTGTTCTTTCTTAGGTTTTTCTGTTTTTCTCCCCACTACTAACTCCAAACCACAGATATTAGCTCCCTGGTCATGTCTCCACGTCCCAGTTTTTCAGTGTGGTCCTTGGACCGACAGCACCAGCATCACGAGCATCATATGGAAAAGTGTTAGAAATGCAGAATCGGCATGTGAGCAAGCTCCCCAGGACAGCTGTAGGGAGGTTACTGTGTGGGAAGCACCGTTTAGCCCTACTCATCAGAGATTCAGCCACCACACCCAGGCTGACAGTGTTACCTGTGTACATGTCTCTAGCTGTTTTCATCTCACCTTAAGCTTCAGCCTTATAATCACAGGTTGCCCACTAAACCATTATCCTTCCGTATCCCATCATCTCAGAACCATTACATCCACAACTCAGTCTCCTCCTTCAAAATTAGCTATATCTTTCAACTTTATTAACTCTGTTAACAATATTGGCATTCTTAAGTCATTCAGTCTTAAAACATTGAGGTAAACTCTGACTTATCTATTTCCTTCATTTCCCAGAAGCAGTCAGTCACCAAATTATACAGATTTTTTTGCCTTTGAAATGTTTTTGGTTTTATCCTTTTGCCCCTATCCTCTTCCCATCCTATTCTTCCTGCCACAAGGACCACATCATCTTTTGTCTGAGTCACTATAACATCATCTTAATTTACTTTTCTGAGTAGGTCTCCACTTACCTTCCAGTCTATTCTGGATACCCTGACCGGTTCAATCTTTCTAAAAAAAATTGCTGTGTCACAATACAGACATACCATGCTCACTTCTCCCTCTACTCCTCTGCTCACACTGTCTCCCCCACTTCCAATGCCATCCACTGTCCACCCATGTTCAAGTGCTCCCTATTCCTGGAAGCTTTCTCTGGCCACCACATTCCTATGGGACGACTTCTCCTCTGAGCTCTTGATGGCACAGCTAGATCTAAATAGCTTAACCATTGTAGGATTTGATGATGTCTCAGTAAACATGATCCTGAGGACAAGGACCATGTTGTCAAGTTCTGCTTTTATAGTTAGAGCCTACACAGGGCTGAGCACTCCGCAAGAACTTTGAAAACATGTGTGGACCACCAATTCCCTTTCAATCAAGAAAGTAACAACTCAGGATAATTCATTGTACTTTCCCAATGCTTTTTCCCCTCTCTCCTTTCAGGGAAGTACTAAGGGTGATTTTGCCCTAGAAGTCTGCTGGTTTGTTACCATTTTTGCTAAGTCTTTTAGCAAGCACTGAAATCTTATGATACTGGAATTCCCTCTTTGCTGAAGTAGACACTGCCGCAACCACGTGAGGTCTTGAAAGTAAGCTAAATGTCCAACAAGAGAAGATTAGCTAAATTGTGGCATACCCATAATTTATGTAGTCCATAAAGCCAAAGTTGTAAGATCTGTTATTTTCTGCCAGTGAAAGGTAGTCAAAAGATACCATTAAAGGAAAAAAAAAAAAGACAATGTATAGAAAGACTCCATTTTGTTAAATAACTTATATGTCTATATCTATGTGTATGCATAGGAAAAGATCTAGGAAAATATGTATGCTGCAAAATGTTAACATTATCTCTGGATCTTAGGGTTAGAGTGAATCCAAAGCCCCTTTTCCCTTTTTTCTCCCCCAACTTTCAGTTTGAACAATTTCAAACCTACAGACAAGCTGAAAGAGTAATACAAAGCACTCATACATTCTTTAGCTAAAAAGCTATCATTTTGCAACATTTATTTCTCTCTATACACACATACATATTTTTCCATTTTATAGAACTATGTAAAAGTAAGTTGTAGACTAAATGATACTGTATTGTGCACTTAAAAATATAAGAGGTTAGATCTCAAGTGTTCTTACAATTAAAAAAAAATTAAAAAGTTGCAGGCATCATGGTATTTTACTCCTAAATACTTGAGCATATATTAGGAAAACAAGGATATCTTCCTATAGAACAATACCATTATCACACTGATATAATTTAACATTGATATAATGATAGCTTACAAAAAGTCTCCATTTATTTTATTTTATTTAATAAAAAGTGTGCCCATGTTGCTCAGGCTGGTCTTAGATTCCTGGCCTCAAGCAATCCTCCCATTTTGTAATCCCAAAGTGGGAGGATTAGAAAAAGGGATTACAAAGTGGAAGTTTACAAAACGTCTCCATTTATTTTATTTTTTTATTTTTTTTTGAGACAGAGTCTCACTCTGTTGCCTGGGCTAGAGTGCCGTGGAGTCAGCCTAGCTCACAGCAACCTCAAACTCCTGGACTCAAGCAATCCTCCTGCCTCAGCCTCCTGAGTAGCTGGGACTACAGGCATGCGCCACCATGCCCTGTTAATTTTTTCTCTATATATTAGTTGGCCAATTAATTTCTTTCTATTTATAGTAGAGATGGGGTCTCGCTCTTGCTCAGGTTGGTTTTGAACTCCTGACTTCGAGCAATCCGCCCACCTCGGCCTCCCAGAGTGCTAGGATTATAGGTGTGAGCCACCGAACCCAGCCCCTCCAACTGTCCTAATAGTTTGTCTTTAATAGGTTTTTTCCTAGCAACTGAGGATCCAATTACAGATCACATATTGCCTTTGGTTATCTCTTAGTCTCCTTTAATCTAGAACAGTTCACTGCTTTTTTTGTGTTTCATGACATTAACTGAAAAGTATGAGCCAGTTTTCTTATAGTATGTCCCATAATCTGTATTTGTCTGGTTTGTTTCTCATGATTAGATTTATATTTTAAAACTAGCAGCATACAATACAGGTGATGTGCATTTCTCACTGCTTCACATCAGGAGGCATATATAATGTCACTTTGTCCATTATTGGTGATACTAAGTTTGATTACTTCATTACCTTGAGGAGGTATCCACCAAATCCCTTGCTGGCCATGCTCTGCAATGGTCAAAGTCCCTAAACCCACATGGTGGCCTATTTTGTCTTCCGGTGTTGTGATTTCCTCCCCCCCTCTCAGAAGGTGACATGATATTCTTCTGTGGTACAGAAGCCACAGGTCAGGAGGAGTACTGGGCCCATAGGAGCATTTATAGACACTCCATCTGAAATCCTCCTAAGGTGTAGCACTTCATTGGCAGACTTAGCACAGAATATTTATGTCAGAACATTTGTGCCAGTGCTCTGTACAGAGACCAACAAAGACCTGTTAGGTCAGCAACACTCATTCCTCCATTGTACCTAGTCTCTGGGAAACCCCACTGCCATTCACAGCCTCTTACTGGACAGGAAGAGCATGTCACTGGATGGCGAGTCCTGACGCCCTAAGCCGGAGGCAACAGAGTGAGACTCTGTCTCAAAAAAAAAAAAAAAAAAAAGATGCAGGCAGTAGTGTTATGTGTTTAAATCTCCAGTTTATCTCTATACAATGGGTTTACAGCCACACCTGGTACAGAAACCTTACAGCTCTCATCTGTCTTTTTCAACCACTACCAATATTTATGAAAGGTTGGGATTTATTGGGCACAAAACAACTGAAGTTAGCAGTTCCTTTAAAAATTATGCCGTCATCTGGCACAAGGAATCACAGGTACATGGCACAAAACCAACATGTGAGGGCTGGACCAGCTTACCTTGTGTACCAATGTAAGCATTCTTCTGCTTATAGCCATCCATGAAACTGGCATTGATGTAATCTGTCTGATGATAAAAAGGAGACATCATTTCAGCTTCATGGAATATACAATTTGGGTCATAAAATGATGTACTGGGTAAGTATAACTGAAGGTGTGAATATTGCCTTGTCAAGCAGAAAGTGAGGAGTGAAAGGGTCAATTCAAAACCTCCTTCAACAAATGGTGCATGGACAACTGGATATCGAAATGCGGAACAATCAAGCTAATCCCTTCCTCATACCATAAACAAAAATGAACTCAAAATGGATCACAGAACTAATATAAGAGATCAAAACTATAAAACTCTTAAAAGAGCCCTTTTGTTATGACAATAGGCCTGTTCCTGTCTGTGGCAAATGTATCTTGCTCTTGCTCTATAAACCTATCTTGGCCTTCCTCAATAAACTTTGTTTCACGCTTTAAAAAAATCTCTTAAAAGAAAGTAAAGGAGTAAATCTTCATGACCTTGGGTTAGGTAAAGCTTCTTGGATATGACATCAAAGGCACAAGTGACAAAAGAAAAGAAAAAAATTGGGCTACATTAAAATTAAAAACTTTTGTGCTTCAAAGGACTCATCAAGAAAGATAAAAAGAATAACCCATACAATGCATATATTTGGTAAGAAACTTGTATCTAGGATACATTAAGAACTCCTGCCGGGCGAGGTGGCTCACGCCTGTAATCCTAGCTCTCTGGGAGGCTGAGGTGGGTGGATTGCTCGAAGTCAGGAGTTCAAAACCAGCCTGAGCAAGAGCGAGACCCCGTCTCTACTATAAATAGAAAGAAACTAATTGGCCAACTAATATATATAGAAAAAATTAGCTGGGCATGGTGGCACATGCCTGTAGTCCCAGCTACTTGGGAGGCTGAGGCAGAAGGATTGCTTGAGCCCAGGAGTTTGAGGTTGCTGTGAGCTAGGCTGACGCCATGGCACTCACTCTAGCCTAGGCAACAAAGCGAGACTCTGTCTCAAAAAAAAAAAAAAAAAAAAAGAACTCTTACAACTCAATAATAAAAAGATAAATAAGCCAATTTAAAAATGGGTAAAAGGTAGCTGGTCATGGTGGCTCACACCTGTAATCCAAGCACTTTGGGAGGTTGAGGCAGGAGGACTGCCTGAGCCCAGGAGTTTGAGGTTACAGTGAGCTATGATTGTGCCACTGTACTCTAGCCTGTGTGACAGAAGCAAGACTCTTTCTGGGAGTTGGGGGGTTGAGTTGATTATGGTGATGGTTGCACAACTCTGTAAATATATTAAAAACCATTGACATGTATACTTTTTTTTTTTTTTTTTTTTTTTTGAGACAGAGTCTCACTTTGTTGTCCAGGCTAGAGTGAGTGCCGTGGCGTCAGCCTAGCTCACAGCAACCTCAAACTCCTGGGCTTGAGTGATCCTTCTGCCTCAGCCCCCCGAGTAGCTGGGACTACAGGCATGCGCCACCATGCCCCGCTAATTCTTTATATATATATCCGTTGGCCAATTAATTTCTTTCTATTTATAGTAGAGACGGGGTCTCGCTCTTGCTCAGGCTGGTCTTGAACTCCTGACCTCGAGCAATCCGCCCGCCTCGGCCTCCCAAGAGCTAGGATTACAGGCGTGAGCCACAGCGCCCGGCCGACATGTATACTTTAAATGGATGAATTAAATCTTAATAAAGTTGTTATTTATAAAAAAAAAAAAGGGTCCATTAGGAGCTGGAGCACCATAGCATAGGACCAAATAAGAGGCAAAGCCAAGTAACCTGAGTAGGAATATCCATCCTGTCCATCCTGCCACACACAAAAGGCACAGTGTGAATGTAGATGGAAGAAAGCTGTATCTCATACCCAGGACCCACAATGGGGCCAAACACCTAGACTCCATCGCTACCTGAATACAAAGCAACTTCCAGCCAAATTCAAAGGAGTCTCAATGAACAGTTCCTAACTCCCTATCTTCCAGATATTTCTCCCATCTCCTAATGTCCTCAATCTTATGTACTTCAACATCATTTTTTTTATTATACCTACTCACAAGATCTCTGCCAACATCCTTTAATCCAGGTTGATAAAAGAGAAACACTGAAACCAGGTGAGGTTGGCTCACGCTGATAATCCTCATTCTGGGAGTCAAGGCAGAAAAACGCTACTAAAAATAGAAGAAATCAGCCAGGCCTGGTGGCAAGGATCTATATAGACCCAGCTATATCTTTCTGAGGCAGAAAGATCGCTTGTGCCCAGAAGTTGGAGGTTGCAGTGAGCTATGACGACACCACTGCACTCTTGCCTGGGCAGCAGAGCGAGATTGTCTCAAAAAAGAGAAAGAAAAAAAGAAACACTGATGCAGCTACAGTTTCAAGTCATAATACAACTATTAATAGTTGGGAGTTGAATGGACAGAGGCAGTAGAATGGACAGAGGAGGCAATGGAAGGTTATAGAAAGACAAAAGAAAAAAAGATTCAGTAGCAAACTAGGGACAATTCATACTCTACTTCTTCACTATAGAGAGGTCAGACTGATTCCTTCCTCAGCCCTGGCACCCTTTCTCCAGTGGGTCCTATCACTTAAAGGGCAGTTTGAACTGTCAATACCCCACAGCCCCTCTCCAACTTGGAAACTTTTATTTTGACAAAATAAATAGTGGAGTAATTAGTTGAGAGTTTTCTCTTCCAACAGCAGCTAGTATTGACCTCATACTACTATGTTCTATCCTAATTCAAACAATTTCACTGAACTAATAGACCACATGCAGGAGACCCAGCATGCTAAAAGCCTCACTCCCAACCAAGCTTCCAAATCCAGGGCCCACCACAGTCAGCCAAAACCCATCCTCTATTCAGCCTGGCACAGACAAGTGATATATCCTCTAGGACCCAAGGGAGAAGGATAGAAAAGTATAAAAGATTTACCTGATATATGCCAATCAACACTATTATGAAAGTGATATATAAGCTGTTACCCCAGGAGTTATCTTCATGCTTTGAAATGTCACCTCTTTCAAGATGACTTATTATTTCATTATGTTAGTAACTAAGGACATATCAGCTTTCAGCATCCTTGTCTGAAATGAACAATTTCAGAAGAATCATAGGAAATTAAAGTGAAAAATGACTTAAGAGACAAAGCATAGACTTGTGGACTTTGAGGAACTGAAATAGTAGAAAGAACCAAACCAAGGGCACTATGTTATGGACCATCACCATAGACTGAATGTTTGTGTCCTGTCCCTCTCCTTTATATGTAGAAATCCCAACTCCCAATGTGATGGTATTAGGAGCTGGGACCTTTGATAGGTGATTAGGTCATGGAGACCAGGAAGACAAATGGATTAGCACCCTTATAAAAAAGAAGAGTTCCAAAGAGCTCCCTTGCTGCTTCCTCCAAGTGAGGATGCAATGATAGATGGAGGTCTATGAACCAGGAAAATGGCCCTCACCAGACACGATTCTGCCAGCACCTCGATCTTGGACTTCTCAACCTCCAAAACAGTGAGAAATAAATTTCTATTGTTTATAAGCTGCCCAGTCTATGATATTTTTGTTATAGTAGCCCAAACAGAAACTGCAACTAACAACTTTAAAATTCCAGGAGCAAATCAAGTAACCAATTCACTAATAAACCTGAATATTCCAAATAACAATGTATTATATATTTGAAAATTGCAAAGAGAATAGATTTTAAGTGTTTTGCCACACACACACAAAAGGTTTGTGAGGTAATACATACAACTGGCTTGATTTAGGCATTCCATAATGTATACATATTTCAAAGCATTATATCATAAATACATAAAATTTTGTCAATTAAAATAAATAAAAGTTAAGAAACAAAATAAGAAAGAATAGCCCCAAAGATAGAAATACCACAAAAGTATCATGTCCCTGAAGTTAAATAAATAATTTAATGTTGGACCTGGCATGGTCACTCACACCTGTAATCTCAGCACTTTGGGTAGGCCAAGGCAATAGGATTGCTTCAAGCCAGGAGTTCAAGACTAGCGTAGGCAACATAGTGAGACCCTGTCTCTACAAAAAAAATTGTTACACATTAGCCAGGTATGCTAGTGCACACCTTTAGTCCTAGATACTTGGAAGGCTGAGGCATGAGGACTGATCTTGAGCCCAGGAGTTGGGGGCTGTAGTGAGCTATGATGGCACTACTACACTCCAAACTAGGTGACAGATTGAGATCCTGTCTCAAAAAAAATAGTAACTTAATGTCAAAAAAACCAAAACTAAAACAAAACAAAGAGCCTCTGACAATGTCTATAGTAATGAAAGAGACTACAAATCAGGAAATGATCTTTAGATTAACCAAAGAGTGACTAGAATGGTGTCCAGGCACACTGAGATTCGCTCATTCACAAATATTTCCTGAATGTCTAATATGTGCCAGGCACCACTCTAGGTACTAGAGATAGAGAAGGCAACAAAATAGAGAAATACAGCTATCTCTGACTCCAGAGCCTCAGCTGAACCATTGTACTCCGTCCTTTAGAACATATACTATGACAATCTTAGCAGTACCATGAATTTACCCTCAAGTGAGCCAGACTTTTAGCTGATGATCCTGTAGGAAAACTCTCTGCAAGAGTTCTGAAAAGGGCTGTGAATTCAGTTTATGTGCTTAAAACAATAGGGTCAAGAGAGAGTAAAACATAATTATCAGGTCCTAATCCACATAGCATGTATGCCCAAATGCAAGACAATGATTTTTCTAAAAATTATCTCCGGGAAAAAGAGGGGGGTGATATAAGTTGTCCTTATCATGTTAAAGGGGCACTATTTAAATTCCTTTACTTTGACCAGCAACCTCAAACAATGCCTTTTTTTTTTTGGATGCTTACAGAGATCACTAGATAAAATATGTGTATCAGAAAGGGGAAAAAAAGAAATATAATACCTATTCAGTAACTCATTTCAAAATTCTAAAGTTGGGCTGCGCGCGGTGGCTCACACCTGTAATCCCAGCACTCTGGGAGCCCGAGGCCGGTGGATTGCTCGAGGTCAGGAGTTCGAAACCAGCCTGAGCAACAGTGAGACCCCATCTCTACTATAAATAGAAAGAAATTAATTGGCCAACTAATATATATAGAAAAAATTAGCCGTGCATGGTGGCACATGCTTGTAGTCCCAGCTACTCAGGAGGCTGAGGCAGGAGGATCACTTGAGCCCAGGAGTCTGAGGTTGCTGTGAGCTAGGCTGATGCCACAGCACTCACTCTAGCCTGGGCAACAAAGCGAGACTATGTCTCAAAATTCTAAAGTTGGATGTTGCTGTAAACAAATTATATTAAAGAGGATTTTAAAAAAGGAGTAAGTGAATGATCAATTATAGATGATGCATGAGATGCAAGGCGAATGAGAAACACCTGTCCTAATGTTATCCTAATAGATTTTTCTGATTTAGGATAAACTTTCCAGTGAGAATACCATACACTTAAGAGGAAATAAAAATGCTGTACTTTGGAAAACCATGTTAGATTGACAAAAAGTGCTCAAATGACAACAAAGACTCCCATGTTAAAGGTACATGTGAAGAGATTAAATAATTTTCTTTTTAAAGACATGGTCTTGCTCTGTCACCCAGGCTGGAGTGCAATGGCAAGATCACAGCTCACTGCAGCCTCAAACTCCTGGGCTCAAGCAACTGTCCTGCTTCAGCCTTCCAACTAGCTGGGACTACAGACATATACCATCATGCCCAGCTAATTTTTCTTGTTTTTTGTAAAGATTAGGTCTCACTATGTTACCCAGGCTGGTCTTGAACTCCTGGCCTCAAGTGATCCTCTCACCTTGGCCTCCAAAGTGCTGGGATTAAAGGCATGAGCCGCAATGCCCAGCCTGTGATTAGTAATATGTATAGATATCAAATGAATGCATTAAATAATATAGTCATTTGTTTCATCTCAATCCCTAGACATTTTTTACATTATGTAAAAACTGGCTGTCTATAATATTTTTCAGACCTACATAGAAAAATAAGAGGTCACTTATAATCAAAGTTGCCTTGCATCAATACAAAATATACAATACACTCACCAACTGAATTGGACTATATGACCATGACTTTACAACTATGGAGTAAAATAAAAAATAATTAAACATTTATCAAGCACCTATAAAATATCAGACCTTGTACTATCAGCATTCACATAAAGAATTTTACTTAATATCCTCGCAGTACTGTGAGATGGGCATTTAGGAACTTGCCTATGATTACATTTTGCTACTAGTATGTAGCAAAATGTGAATTCGAATCTTATCTCCCTGGCTTTAGAGTCCATTTTCACTCCACTATAGAATTAAAGCTCTACTTTGGAAGAAGCGCAATTCCCTCAGTACTCCTAAAAAGATAGCATTTATCTGTCTACCTGAGTATGGCCACTTCGCTTTGTCAGCTTCACCCTAGTTTGGTCCAGGCAGGGTACATCCCCGTAACGGTTCTTCTCTAGGTTTCCTGGAGACCTGAAGAAAATGAGACAAACAAGCTAGAATAAAGAAGAAGTGGAGGCAATGTATATGTTCAAAGTCGGACAATGTAAAGGTAGGTGTCAATTACTATTGGGGATGGTGACAAGGGAGTCTTTCACTCTCTAGTCTACAGTTTCATATCATTTAATGCTTTTTATGATAATATATACTACTTGAAATAAATATATTTCCACTCAAAAGAGAGAGGGAGTCCACAATGGACTAAGACAGAAATTGTCACTGAGAAGTGAAGTGCAGCTATAACAGATACCTGAAAATGTGGAAGCAGCTTTGGAAATGGGTCATGGGGAAGAGGCTGAAAGAATTTGGAGATGCATGCTAGAAAAAGGCCTCCATTGCCATGAACAGAGAATAAAGGGCAATTCTGGTAAGATATCAGAAAAGAAGAGCTATAGAGAAAGGCTTAATTTTATTAGGGATTACCTAAGTGATCATGATCAGAACATTGGTAGAAATATGGATGGTAAAGGCCATTCTGATGAGATCTCAGACAGAAGTGAGGAGTATGTTTGAAAAAAAGAGAAAGAGAGGGAGGGAAAGAAAAATAGGGTATATTCCCCAAATATCTAGCTACAGATAAAAATTTCTACTACTCATTTATAAAAGATGCTCAAACCAAATCTCTTAAATTCCAGTTTAATATGGTAGGATGACAACACATGTCAATGCCACTCCATCTACCAAATAGCCTAACTAAAATGACAATAAAGGAACTATTTGGTACAAACCCAAAAAATGGCAGTGGAGACATCTACAGACAGAGATTTCAACCCAATTTGGAAGACAGAAAGAAGATGGGAAGATTTTGGCTGATTTGGCCAAATGTGGGAAGCTAGGACCTAGGAAGGTCCTACAGAGAGACAAAATGACTTAGTCCTACACCTTTGATGGAAGGCAAGGTGAGGCAGAGAGCTAAAAACAAGGAAACGCATGAAAACCCAAAAGATAAACAGTGAGAATCCTTGCCCCATCCGCCCTATCATTTCCTATACTCTTCTGCAAGCTGGATCCCACTAGGCAATAGACAGAACTCTTCTCTAGAGAAACTTAACAGCACCAGATAAAAGAATTTTGTCATGTGGCATACATCAACAATAAGCTTGGCCGGGCGCGGTGGCTCACGCCTGTAATCCTAGCACTCTGGGAGGCCAAGGCAGTTGGATTGCTCAAGGTCAGGAGTTCGAAACCAGCCTGAGCAAGAGCGAGACCCTGTCTCTACTATAAATAGAAAGAAATTAATTGGCCAACTAATATATATAGAAAACATTAGCCGGGCATGGTGGTGCATGCCTGTAGTCCCAGCTACTTGGGAGGCTGAGGCAGTAGGATTGCTTGAGCCCAGGAGTTTGAGGTTGCTGTGAGCTAGGCTGACGCCACAGCACTCACTCTAGCCTGGGCAACAAAGCGAGACTATGTCTCAAAAAAAACCCCAAAAAACAATAAGCTAGCTGTCTGATCATTTTAATTTGAAGCTCACTCATGTAGAAAGAGCTTCTAAGCAGCTTTAAAGGACCCAACTCCTATAAACTAACAGCCAAGACTTCCAGATAATTAAGGAAAACTCCTAACACAAGGACTTAACACACAATTCAAATAACATGATTCAAATACATACGGAACACTCTGGGAGGCTGAGACGGGCGGATTGCTCAAGGGTCAGGAGTTCGAAACCAGCCTGAGCAATAGCGAGACCCCATCTCTACTATAAATAGAAAGAAATTAATTGGCCAACTAATATATACAAAAAATTTGCTGGGCATGGTGGTGCATGCCTGTAGTCCCAGCTACTTGGGAGGCTGAGGCAGGAGGATTGCTTGAGCCCAGGAGTTTGAGGTTGCTGTAAGCTAGGCTGACGCCATGGCACTCACTCTAGCCTGGGCAACAAAGCGAGACTGTCTCAAAAAAAAAAAAACACAAAAAACAAATACATAGAAAACAAAACACAAAAAACAAATACATAGAAAAAAAGCATAAAAGAAGAGTCAATAAGTGAAAAATAACTTATAGAAGGCTATAATTAATATCCTCAAGAGAAAAGAGGTTAATGCTATTCTACATGAAACAAGAATGGGAGGCTATGAAAAAGAAACAATCAGAAACAATTAGACACAATCAGAAACAGTTAAAAATGATGTACAAAATAGGAACTTCAATAGAAAAGATGAAAGAGAATATTGAGGCCAGGCGCAGTGGCTCACGCCTATAATCTTAGCACTCTGGGAGGCCGAGGCGGGCAGATTGCTTTAGGTCAGGAGTTCGAAAACAGTCTGAGCAAGAGCTAGACCCCATCTCTACTATAAATAGAAAGAAATTAATTGGCCAACTAATATATATAGAAAAAATTAGCTGGGCATGGTGGCGCATGCCTGTAGTCCCAGCTACTCGGGAGGCTGAGGCAGGAGGATCGCTTGAGCCCATGAGTTTGAGGTTGCTGTGAGCTAGGCTGACGCCACAGCACTCACTCTAGCCTGGGCAACAAAGCGAGACTGTCTCAAAAAAAACAACAATAAAAAAGACTTGACGCAAATGACAAATGACAAAATATTAATAAATATCAGTGTTGAGTCTGGTGATAGGAACATAGTTGTTTGTTGTGTCATACTCTGTACTTTCTGTATCTTAAAAAATTCCCTCCTTTGAGTACAAAAATGCAGGGCTGATTTTTTTACAAAGTTACAAAGACAGTTCAATGGTAAAGGTACTCTTTTCAACAAATTATGCTAGAGCAACTAGGCATCCATAGGCAAATAAATGAACATCAACCTAAACCTTATAAAAATTAATTCAAAATGGATTACAGGCTGGGCCTGTGGTAGGTCTGAGCTACTTGGGAAGCTGAAGTGGGAGGATCACTTGGGCTCAAGAGTTCTGGGCTGTAGTGTGCTATGCCAATTAAGTTTGGCATCAGTATGGTGGCCTCCTAGAAATGGGGGACTAGCAGATAGCCTAAGTAGGGGTGAACTGGCCCAGGTTAGAAAAGGAGCAAGTCAAAGTCCCTTGCTGATTAGTAGTAGGATCATACCTGTGAATAGCCACTGCATTCCAGCTAAGGAAACATTAGGAAGACCTTGTCTCTTAAAAAAAAAAAAATGGGTCATAGACTTAAATGCAAAATATAAAACTATAAAACTTTTAGAAAAAGAAACAGGAAAAAAATCTTCAGAATCTAGGGCTAGGCAAACTGTTCTTAGATTTAACACCAAGAGAATGACCTGCAAAGGGAAATATTGGTAAACGGGACTTCATCAATATTAAACAAATTTACTTCACAAGAAACCTTGTTAAGAAGATAAAAACAGGCCGGGCGCTGTGGCTCACGCCTGTAATCCTAGCTCTTGGGAGGCCGAGGCGGGCGGATTGCTCAAGGTCAGGAGTTCAAAACCAGCCTGAGCAAGAGCGAGACCCCGTCTCTACTAGAAATAGAAAGAAATTAATTGGCCAACTGATATATATATAAAAAAAAAAAAAAATTAGCCGGGCATGGTGGCGCATGCCTGTAGTCCCAGCTACTCGGGAGGCTGAGGCAGAAGGATCACTCAAGCCCAGGAGTTTGAGGTTGCTGTGAGCTAGGCTGACGCCATGGCACTCACTCTAGCCTGGACAACAAAGTGAGACTCTGTCTCAAAAAAAAAAAAAAAAAAAAGAAGATAAAAACACCAAGCTACAGACTGAAAGAAAATATTTGCAAACCACAAATCCAACAAAGAACCAATATCTAGAATATATAAAGAACCTGCAAATGTGAATAGTTTTAAAAATAGGGCAAAAGACATAAAAAGGCATTTTACAAAGAGGATATATAGATGGCAAATAAGCACATGAAATGTAAATTAAAATCACCAAGAGATCTCATTACACATCTATCAAAATAGCCAAAGTAAAAAATAGTGACATGACCAAATGCTGGTGAGGATGCAAAGAAACTGGATTGCTCACCCATTGCTGGTAGGAATGTAGAATGGTATACCCACTCTGGAAAGCAGTTAGGCAGTTTCTTATAAAAACTAACTGCACCATTACCACATGACCTATCAATTACACCCCTAAGCACTTATCCCAGTGAAAGGGAAATTTATGTTCATACAAATCTACACATAAACATTCATATCAGCTTTACCTGTAATAGCCAGAAACTGGAAACAACACAGATGTCCCTCAACAGGGGAATGATTAAACAAACTGGTACACCCAAACCATGGAATACTACCGAGCAATGAAAAGGAACCAACTATTGATACATGCGACTTAGATGAAGCTCCAGAGAATGATGCCTAGTGAAAAAAAGAAATCCCAAAAGATTATACACAGTATGAATTCATTTATGTAACAAAATTCTGGAAAGGAGAATATTATAGTAATGGATAACAGATTAGTGGTTGCAGGGGTTAGGGATTGGGAGGTGTATGTTTATTTATTAAAGGACAACAAAAGGGAGCTCTGTGGTAATGGAACTCTTTGTATTTTGACTATGGTGACAGATACACAAACCTAAATGTGTGATGTAAGAAATAAATACACAAACACAAAATAAAACTAGGGAAATCTGAATAAGACCGGTAAAGTGTATCAACGTCAACATCCTGGTTGTGATATGTTACAGTTCTGGAAGATGTCACCATGGGGAACTGCAAAGGGTGCATGCATGTGATCTGTCTGTATATTTCTTAAAACTACATGTGAATCTACAATTAGCTCATAATGAAAAGTTAGAAGAGAGGCCAGGCGTGGTGGCTCACACTGTAATCCTAGCACTAATCCTGCTAGTCCCCCATTTCTAGGAGGCCACCATACTGATGCCAAACTTAATTGGCATAGCACACTACAGCCCAGAACTCCTGAGCCCAAGTGATCCTCCCACTTCAGCTTCCCAAGTAGCTCAGACCTACCACAGGCCCAGCCTGTAATCCATTTTGAATTAATTTTTATAAGGTTTAGGTTGATGTTCATTTAATTGCCTATGGATGCCTAGTTGCTCTAGCATAATTTGTTGAAAAGAGTACCTTTACCATTGAACTGTCTTTGCAACTTTGTAAAAAAATCAGCCTTGCCTTTTTGTATGCGAAGGGGGGAATTTTTTAAGATACAGAAAGTACAGAGTATGACACAACAAACAACTATGTTCCTATCACCAGACTGGACTGAGGCTGAGACAGGAGAACCACTTGAGGTCAGGAGTTCAAGAACAGCCTGATCAACACAGCAAGACCCCATCTCTACAAAAACATAGAAAGATTAGCCAGGCATGGTGGCATGTGCCTGTAGTCCCAGCTACTAGGGAGGCTGAAGCAGGAGGATCACTTGAACCCAGGAGATTGAGGCTGCAGTGAGCTATAATCATGCCACTGCCCTCATGTCCAAGTAACAAAGCAAGACCCGGTCTCCAAAAAAGAAAAAAGAAAACAAAAAAAAAAAAGGAAAAGGTCTCTTTCACTAGTTACAGCTAGAAAGTCTCTTGGTCCATGGGAATCCTCAGGAATGGTGAATACTCTAACATCTACTTTATAATCCAGAATTCCAAAGGAGATAGTTTATTTCACGTAGCTAAATCTACTGGGTCAAGTCATACATTTATGAAGCAAAGAAGGAAAATAAAAGATAAAAATTAAAAATGTAAAAAGATAATAACTAGGATTGGTCACACCTGTAATTCTAGCACTTTGGCAAGCCAAGGAGGGAGCATCACTTGAGGCCAAGTTCAAGACCAGCCTAAGCAAGGGTGAGACCCTGTCTCTACGAAAAATAGACAAAATAGCCTGATGGGGTGGTGCACGCCCTTAGTTTCAATTACTCAGGAGGCTGAGGCAGGAGGATCAATTGAACCCAGGAGTTTGAGGCTACAGTGAGCTATGATGATGACACTACACTCTAGCCTAGATGACAGAGCGGGCGGAAAAAAAAAAAAAAAAAGTGAAAGAAAAACAAAGAATTAAGGGAGGCAGTTCTACTGGGACTTTATATAAGGCAGAGGCTTGGAGCTGATGGAATTCTGGGTTCTAGGTCATGAAGTAGGGCTTAATCATTCAATAAAAAGGCAAGACTGGGAAGTCTGTCATTGGACTGTGAGATGTTCTCTGACTGTTGCATGACAGCTAGTTTGGATAATGCCAAGAGGACAATCTAAACCTACATTTGTAATGGGGGGACTGAGGGCCCACAGAGGAAATGGGATCTCAAGGACCTCACAGCAGAGGGTACATGCAGAAGCAAGGTGAGGAATCCCCAGGATGAGTGTACACCTTCCTGGATCAGACCAGCACTCCTCCTTGCTCTAAGGCACTTCTCTGATTCACGCCTGCGGGAGGCAGGCTGCTCTGGTTGGGAAAGAGAATGGATGTAAACAGGGTCTGGAGCTGGTAGGTAAGAGACAGAGCTGTGTGGGAGAAAAGAATACTCCCTCTTCTTGATATATTGTCTGCTTTCCTTTTTTCTCCACTTTCTTTCCTTTGCGTTCTTGCTCTGCTTATTGGTTTCTTTCCAATCGCGTCTTCTCTCTTAGCTCGGTTTAGTCTTTTCACTCTTTCCTTAAAGATTCTCTCCCTGCATCATCTTCTGAATACACTGACAAAGCTGGACAGGAATGATGAGAGAGAAGAGGGACTCACACAGCACCACGGATTCCTAAAACATTTAAGTACTAAGGTAGGTGAACACCACAGTCCAACAGTCACATATTACACACAGGAAAACTGCAGTGCCAGTAAGGGAAATAACTTGTGTTCTCAGAAAGGGGATTTTGGGCTAAGTTGGAACTTGCACTTGGGACTCACTGGGACAGCTTCCTCAATGTTCAACAGACAGAGCTCACTAGTTAGACAAAAGATTTCTGCTATAGCCAATTAAAACATAGTGACAGAAATGATCTATGCTCTATTGCCAACAATAGTTACTAAGTAGTTATGAATCAGAGTTATAAACTAGCCAGATGGTTTTGGGGTAGGATTCAGAAGGCTTTGAATTCCTAAGAGGCAACTTTTTCTCTCTTACTATGTATTATTTTAATTGCACCAGGAACCCCTCAAGAGTTAACATTATAGTATAAGTGCTTTAGGGAGAAACCGTCCAAACGAACAGATCAGCACTCACACTAAAGACAGGCATAGTGAGCAGTCCATTTAGAGCCTCCTTTTTTTTATTAACTTGCATTTCAGGAAAATATCCCCAAATATGTCTAACAGGGTTTCTCTGTTGGTACCAAAGACATTCATAAATTTCAGAGCTTCTCTCTCTAGAAGACAGAAACCGTAATTTAAGTGAGAAAGATGCTCCTTAACACAAGAAAGAGCCTGTTGCCAGTGCCTGCCAGAAGCATCTTGATAAACAACTGTTGGCCCAAACCTTTCCTACTTACATGGAACAATGGAAAGTGCCAACGGGGTTCTCACGACGGATGTCTTCATACTCCTCATATATGCCCTGCTTTTGCCTGGTGTTAACATAGTCCACCAACTCTTGGATGGTCATGGCATGGGGACCTGGAACATGTACCGAGTCCCCATCTAAAGCAGGAGGGAGGGAGAACTGGATGATCTCATCGAAGGGATCTGGGTGGCCGTTCACCTGGGGTAGGAACTGGAAATTCCAAGTGGCGAGGTCAATTTTGACATATCCACCCAGGTTTTCTGGAAGGCACTCCCTGGGCAGGTGCTGGGTGACCTCAGATGTCTTTAATATCTGAATCTGAAAGGCCAGAAAGAATGGTGTGAATATGTGATGGAAGAAAGGCTTACAGAGAGGGAATATAAAGAATAAGTCTGCGTATGTTAGGTTTGGGAAATGAGATTTGCTTGAAATACTAGGTATGCCTATAAAAGAAGTAGACTACATTTCATCTGCCTGGGACTGAAGTCCTACGAATTTACCAGATAAAAGTTTGAATTCCCAGGATGTGTATCAAATTCATTCTTGGCATTAGGAGCCTTGTTATATACCTTCTGAAAGGACAGTATAGTGAACAAAGGCTTTAGGCTATTAACAAAACTTCCCAGTACCATCTTATGCTGGTACTGTATATATATATATATTTTTTTAGCATTAAGAATGCATATTCCATCTTTAAATTGTTTCTAAGAAAAAAGAAAAAAGAAAAAAGAATGCATAGGTAGTCGTTATATTTTTCAACCTCATACTAAGGCAGCCAATTCTAGGCCTGTTAGCTTGTGTTTTACTCACAACTTGGTATGGGTGTTCACCGAAGATAGGTTCCTATGAAAGCAAGCCACCCAGAGGCAGGGTAACCCAGGAAAAATGTTACGTAAATAATCTTAACACTTAATTCTTTTTTCTGGTTAGATATAGCCATACTGGAACAAATTAGCCTAGTGAGTTCTCCTCCTGAGACTCTCTGCGGAATGGGAATGCTGTTCTTCCTAAAAGCTGTCTCTCTTGCTATTGCCTCTTCCTGGAATGCCCTCTTTTCTTCCTCTAACTCTTCAAGGACCAGCACATGCTCACCTCTTCTGTGAGGCCCTTTCTGACTGTCTGAGGCAATATGATCCTTCCTGTGTGTTCTTGTAGAGCTGAAGTCCTCTAACATGTTTATCTGTTCTCTACCAGGACCATCAACTCCTCGAGAGTAAGGTCTGTCTCACTTCAGTTTTAATTCTCTGGACTGTAAAAGAAGCTTAATATAGTTTCAGTTTATATATGCATATATAATTCCTATAATTCAAGTACAAGAATTAGCCTAGGGAGTCTCTCAGAGTTATCTTAGGAAGGATGACCTGAGTCATAAAGTCTTGGAGTAGCTTCCACAGAACCAAATGTCTTCACTTCCCCTCTCCAACCCAATTCATCTCAGCTATAAAGACTTCCATTTTTTTTCCTATGTATATATATATTTTTGAGACAGATATCACTTTGTTGCCCAGGCTAGAGTGAGTGCCATGGCGTCAGCCTAGCTCACAGCAACCTCAAACTCCTGGGCTCAAGCAATCCTCCTGCCTCAGCCTCTTGAGTAGCTGGGACTACAGGCATGCGCCACCATGCCCGGCTAATTTTTTCTATATATATTACTTGGCCAAATAATTTCTTTCTATTTATAGTAGAGATGGGGATCTAGCTCTTGCTCAGGCTGGTTTCGAACTCCTGACCTCAAGCAATCCGCCGGCCTCGGCCCCCCAGAGTACTAGGATTACAGCCGTGAGCCACCGCGCCCGGCCTAAAGACCTCCATTAATATTCATTTAATTTCATAATTCCTTACCACAGAAACCTCTGATAATATTTCAAAAGAAATCCTTATTATCTAACCCTATTATGCCAATGTTTTATATGCCCTATCTTTTAAGGGCTGCAATCAGTGACTGAGACCATTACATTATCTTTCAGTCCTGGAACATTCAAAAGATTATAATAGAATTAAGGTAATTTTGGACAATAGTTAAAAAATGGGGAAGCAACAAATTGTTTTGAGAAAAAATACCAAGAGGCCGAGCGTGGTGACTCACGCCTTTAATCCTAGCACTCTGGGAGGCCAAGGAAGACAGATCACTCGAGGTCAGGAGTTTGAAACCAGCCTGAGCAAGAGCGAGACCCCATCTCTACTATAAATAGAAAGAAACTAATTAGCCAACTAATATATATAGAAAAAAATTAGCCGGGCATGGTGGCGCATGCCTGTAGTCCCAGCTACTCGGGAGGCTGAGGCAGGAGGATTGCTTGAGCCCAGGAGTTTGAGGTTGCTGTGAGCCTGGTTGACGCCATGGCACTCTAGCCTGGGCAACAAAGTGAGACTCTGTGTCCAAAAAAAAAAAAAAAAGAAAGAAAGAAAATTGTCAGGATTTCACCAGTAGAGATGGGAATGTATCTATTCACCTCCAAGTAAGAAAAGGCTGGTTTGCCTTACCCTCTCCCGGACTTTGTCCTTCAGGAGGAGACTGATGATGGAATAGGGCACTCTGAACCATATGGGTGCTCCCACAATCAGCACCTTCTTCAAACGAGCTGGAAACGCTCCCTGTGGAGAAAATGTACCGGGATTTAGGACCTAATGGCAATTGTGACTGTTTAAGCCCAAAGTTTAGGTTTTCTGCTCTTCTTCACATTCTTATGGGGGGGGGGGCTACAGCCTACTTCAGATTTACTTTAGTAGCTAGAGGTATAATAGCTAAAAGAAAGAAATTAGAAGTTGATTTACCTTTTAAAAAATAACTATGTTAAATTCATATCAACCATAAGCTTTATGGATCAAAAACTATTGACTTTTCTTATCAGCAATTATCCCACACGACACAACAGCACTCATATATGCACCATAGAATAGTTCTGCTTAGTAAAACTTGAAGGAAAAATTAGACCATGAATAAACTGAACATTAAAGAAACATTTCTCTTTCATAACCTTTCATTTAGTCTAATAATCTGTGTCTATATAATCATTTCTTTTTTGTCTATTAGTTCATCTATATATTCAATTATTCAATCAATCAATATGATCTAGGGTGCAACAAAAGCAATAAAAATCTAAAAAAAATCTAAAAAAAAACCCCTGATCTGCACAAGGTATAAGAATGAAAACTCATTCATTCGAAATCTACAGCACTTGGTTTCATTTAATTTTTCAATATTTCATCCCTTCTCATGGGCAAGATTACCACGTAACATTGGCATTCTAATTGGAAAGAATAAAAAAAGAGAATAGTAGCTAAATCTGTTCTACCCTATTCTTTTTACCCCTATTCTATTTGCCACTTTCAAAAGACTGAATCTCAATTTGACAAGTCATTTTCTCTGTTCTTCCCGGTTATTCCTCGGTTCTGCTGATTTAGGGGATTCCCATACACCACACTGTAGAGAACAGACAACATCCAGAACAAAATTTTCCGAGGCCCTCACTAAAGTCTGAGAAACTACCTTTCAGCTCTTCCTCCAAAGATGCAAAGACTCCTTTCATGGTTTAATACCCAAGGCCCCTTTAACTGTCAGATTAAAAAAAAATCAGTCTAGAGAAATACCTTTATTTTCACAAAATGATAAATAGAAAGTAGAAGCCATCATGCTTTCATCCTCAGAGCAAAGAGCTACAGACCCAGGCCTAATCCATTTAAGTGTCTGTACAGGACCCTCATAGACTGTCAGTAAACTGATAACATCTTTGGAAAGGCATCTGGCTTTATGAATTGACCAGATAAAAGTTTGAATTCCCAGGATGTGTATCAAATTCACTCTTGGCATAAGAAAAGGTCAACTGAGTTTATCTCTGATAAGTGAAATTAGAAGTCATTTTAACTTTCTTTTTTTCTTTTCTTTTTTACTTCTCAGCCTTCTCTACAATTCTCTTTTTTTCTTTTCTTTTCTTCTCCCCCTTCCCCCTCCCTCTCCCCTCCCCTTCCTCCCTCCGTCCCTCCCTCTCCCTCCCTCTCTCTTTCTCTCTATTTTATTTTATTTTATTTATTTATTTATTTTGAGACAGAGTCTCGCTTTGTTGCCCAGGCTAGAGTGAGTGCTCTGGCGTTAGCCTAGCTCACAGCAACCTCAAACTCCTGGGCTCAAGCAATCCTTCTGCCTCAGCCTCCCAAGTAGCTGGGACTACAGGCATGCGCCACCATGCCCGGCTAATTTTTTTCTATATATATTAGTTGGCCAATTAATTTCTTTCTGTTTATAGTAGAGACAGGGTCTCACTCTTGCTCAGGCTGGTTTCGAACTCCTGACCTCGAGCAATCCGCCCGCCTCGGCCTCCCAGAGAGCTAGGATTACAGGCGTGAGCCACCGTCTCTTTATTTTAAAACAGAATTTCACTCTGTTGCCTGGGCTAGAGTGAGTGCCATGGTGTCAGCTTAGCTCACAGCAACCTCAAACTCCTGGGCTCAAGCAATCCTACTGCCTCAGCCTCCCGAGTAGCTGGGACTACAGTCATGCGCCACCACGCCCGGCTAATTTTTGCTATATATTTTTAGTTGTCCAGCTAATTTCTTTCTGTTTATAGTAGAGATGGGGTCTCACTCTTGCTCAGGCTGGTCTCGAACTCCTGAGCTCAAACGATCCACCCACCTTGGCACCCCAGAGCGCTAGGATTATAGGCATGAGCCACCATGCCCAGCCTCTACAATACTTTATACTGCTTTTACTTTTTATAATCTGACACCAATAATCCTAGTGCTCTGGGAGGCAGAGATGGGAGGATCGCTTGAACTCAGGAGTTCGAGATCAGCCTGACCAAGAAGGAGACCCCATCTCTACTAAAAATAGAAAAATTAGCCAGGTATCGTGGCATGCACCTGTAGTCCCAGCTACTTGGGAGGCTGACGCAGAGGATCGCTTGAGCCCAGGAGTTTGAGGTTGCTGTGAGCTAGGCAGACACCTCAGCACTCTACTCAGGGCAACAGAGTAAGACACTGTCTCAAAAAAAAAAGGTAGAATATTCATAACACAGGTTGAGTATCCTTTATAACACTGGTCCCTAACCTTTTTAGCACCAGGGACCAGTTTCATGGAAGACAATTTTTCCACAGACAGGGGCGGGGAGGGTTTTGGGGTGATTCAAGCACATTACACTTATTGTGCAGTCAGACTTCTCAGCTAATGATAATCTGTATTTGCAGCTGCTCCCCAGCACTAGCATCACCACCTCAGCTCCACCTCAGATCAGGTATTAGATTCTCATAAGGAACAAACAACCTAGATCCCTTGCCTGCATGGTTTACAGTACGGTTCGTGCTCCTATGAGAATCCAATGCTGCAGCAGGAGACAGAGCTTATGTAGTGACAGGAGTGATGGGGAGTGGCTATAAACACAGATGAAGCTTCCCTTGCATGCATGCTGGTGGCTCACCTCATGCTGTGCAGCCTGGTTCCTAACAGGCCACAGATGGGTAACGGTCTGCGGCATCAGGAATTTGGGACTGCAGCATTATAAGAAATGCTTTGAACCAAAAGTATTTCAAATTTTGGATTTTTTCAGATTTGGAATATTTATATATACCTAATGAGATATTCTGGGGATGGGATCCAAATCTAAACATGAATTCATTTGTTTCATATATTCCTTATACACGGAGCCTAAAGGTGATTTTATAAAACATTTTCAATAATTGTGCATGAAACAAAGTTTTGACTGCATTTTGGTTGTTATTTGTCACATGAAGTCACTTTCTAACTGTAGAGTCATGTTAGTACTCAAAAAGTTTTAGATTTTGGAGCATTTCAGGTTTTGGATTAGGGATGTTCAACCTGTAGCAAAAAATCAGGAAACAACCCAAGGAGCCATCAACAGAACAGATGTGGCTGGGCGTACTGGCTCACGCCTGTAATCCTAGCACTCTAGGAGGCTGAGGCAGGAGGATTGCTCGAGGTCAGGAGTTCGAAACCAGCCTGAGCAAGAGCGAGACCCCGCCTCTACTATAAATAGAAAGAAATTAATTGGCCAACTAATATATATAGAAAAAAAATAACCGGGCATGGTGGCGCATCCCTGTAGTCCCAGCTACTCGGGAGGCTGAGGCAGGAGGATTGCTTGAGCCCAGGAGTTTGAGGTTGCTGTGAGCTAGGCTGACGCCACGCCACTCACTCTAGCCTGGGCAACAGAGTGAGACTCTGTCTCAAAAAAAAAAAAAAAAAAAGTAAATCAATAAATAAAAATAAATATCTAGCCGGGCGCGGTGGCTCACGCCTGTAATCCTAGCACTCCGGGAGGCCGAGGCGGGCGGATTGCTCGAGGTTGGGAGTTCGAAACCATCCTGAGCGAGACCCCGTCTCTACTAAAAATAGAAAGAAATTAATTGGCCAACTAAAAATATATATACAAAAAATTAGCCGGGCATGGTGGTGCATGCCTGTAGTCCCAGCTACTTGGGAGGCTGAGGCAGGAGGATCGCTTGAGCCCAGGAGTTTGAGGTTGCTGTGAGCTAGGCTGATGCCATGGCACTCACTCTAGCCAGGGCAACAAAAGTGAGACTCTGTCTCAAAATAAATAAATAAATAATAAATAAATAAATAAATAAATATCTAGTTCAACAGTACTCTGAAATGAAGTCCTAGAATAAAGACTACATAGACTCCTAGACCTCATTTGAAACTCCTAGTTCGAAAATGGTTTTCAAACTACAGGTTATGACTCAGTAAGTCCTAAAATCAGGTTAGGTGGTCATGACTGACATTCTAAAAATAGGAATGAGAATAGCATAATCAAAGTGACTGCACATAAGGGTAAATATTCTTTTGTGAAACTTTTTTGTTTTGTTTTATAAATATGTACACAAAAAAACACATACCCTCATTGTCAATTCTGAAATCTAAATAGCTCTGAAAATCTTAAGGGTTTTTGGAAATTTGGACCAATAATTCACTGGGAAGCAAAATCTGACCTGAAAAGACATAGGCTTTACTCTTCCCCAGTAATTATGAATAATAATACATTTTATTGCAGACATACTACTTTGCTTGATTATACAGTAGCACATATGTATTATCTTTTACAGTTCAAAAACTTAAAAACGTCTCTGAATCTAAGAGTTTGGGATATAGGATTTTGAACCTATATATATATAATTTAACATGTACATAGTTAGTGTATATACACTTTTGTGTATTAAGTCAAAATGTAAAATATATTTCTGACGACACTGAAACCAAAATTTATTCCAGGTGCCATACCTAGGCTTTCATTAGTTCTTCATCTACATAACTCCAAGAAAGGGACATAACACTTTTATGACTCAGAATGTTCCTGTGCATTTTTTAGTTGAATTCCTCCCACTTCACTTTTAAGATCATTTCTCATTCTAAGGAAGCAGATTATTAGTCATTATTCACAGGTGACCTTTAAATTGAATATAATATCTGAAGTTTACATCATTCCTAAATCTTTTCCCAAAGAATACCAAAAAAATCCTAATCACTAAAGGAGAGTTAACTGGGCACTCCCAAAGCCTTACCTTCAGCAGGTTTAGAACTTTCTTGCCAAGATCCAGCTCAAAGTTGGCATAATTAGAACCGCACATGTCATAGATAAACACCAGTCCATTCCTCTGAGTTTCAAAGCTGTAAGTCAACCATTGAAAAAAAACATTTATAAGTAATAAGATGGATAAAGTAGGTTGAAAACCTAACACGCACACACAAAAAGACAGTATGTGACACAGCTGGGACCAAAATAACTGCCTAGCTGAATATTGGTCTCACAAAAAGATAATTTATCTTTGGTATCTGCTATGTTTTTTTGTTTTGAGACAGTCTCCCTCTGTTGCCTGGGCTAGAGTGCTGTGGCATCAGCCTCACTCACAGCAACCTCAAACTACTGGGCTCAAGTGATTCTCCTGCCTCAGCCTCCCAAGTAGCTGGGACTACAGGCATGCGCCACCATGCCCGGCTAATTTATACACACACACACAGGCATGCGCCACCATGCCTGGCTAATTTATACACACACACACACACACACACACACACACACACACATATGTATATATATTTGGGTTTTTTTAGTTGTCCAGTTAACTTCTTTCTATTTTTTTAGTAGAGATGGGGTCTCACTCTTGCTCAGGCTGGTCTCGAACTCCTGAGCTCAAATGATCCACCCGCCTCGGCCTCCCAGAGAGCTAGGATTATGGACGTAAGCCACCACTCCCGGCCTGCTATGTTTATTAATGCAGATTTATCCAGGTTTACCAAGCCAAACTCCTACATTGACAATGCTCCAGAGTAACTAGGTTATCAAAACTTGAACTGTTTTCCCACTCCTCTGAATCTGCCTAACCAAATCCTGTAACATATTTCACACTCAACCCAAAAGTTTCCTTTTCGGCCGGCCAGGCGCGGTGGCTCACGCCTGTAATCCTAGCACTCTGGGAGGCCGAGGCAGGCGGATTGCTCCAGGTCAGGAGTTTGAAACCAGCCTGAGCAGGAGCGAGACCCCGTCTCTACTATAAATAGAAAGAAATTAATTGGCCAACTAATATATATAGAAAACATTAGCCGGGCATGGTGGCGCATGCCTGTAGTCCCAGCTACTCGGGAGACTGAGGCAGAAGGATCACTTGAGCCCAGTAGTTTGAGGTTGCTGTGAGCTAGGCTGATGCCACAGCACTCACTCTAGCCTGGGCAACAAAGTGAGACTCTGTCTCAAAAAAAAAAAAGAAAAAGTTTCCTTTTCACTGAAGGTCAACCCCTTCCTATGGATTTTTCTTACGCTCCTAACATACTTTGACTTTGTATAGCATGTAATTCTCTCCTAGAGGCCAAGAACCTGTTGTTCAACTCATTACCCCCAAAAGTCCCTAGCACAGCCCCTGTAAATAAATGGTCACTGCACTGTAATTCAGCAGGCTGGAATCCCATCTCTAAGAAAATATTTTAGACTTGTGGAATGCTGTGTAGAACACAGGAGTACAGGACTCCTAAGACTACTGGTCCTCACTCCCTAACATCTCCTTTTCAAAATAATGCTGTGTGTGTGCTTTAGCTGTATCTCCCATTGGGCATCAATGGCAGAACTAAGTACTATGAAACTAACATAAACAAGGCTGTAACAAGTAAACTAGACAGACAGCCCCACCTCAGAGAATTTCTTGGCTATTCCAATCCTGCAAGGCCACAGCATGACCAGAGTGTACACAGCTGTCTCTCACTACCTCAGCTCTCAGCCCTCAATATAGCACTTCTAACCCAGAGGACCAGCCAAGATGTCAAGAGCAGTAACAAAGTATAAATGGCAAGCACCAGGGATAAAAGGAAGAATAGCAGAAGATAATACAGTAGGGTACAAATAGCTCTGGCCAAGAGCAAAGAAACCAAGATCTTAGACCCAGCTGGAATAACATGTTATGACTGCAATAAAGGTGACATAACTTCCTGGGTTTTTACTTTCTTTGTCAATAGAATTGTAATTATACCATTTACCTTAGAGGAGGGAGAGATGACCTGAGCTGGTTCTTTTTGCTTATGTTACTGTTTTTACTATAAAGGTGATTTTTCTTAACTTTATACTTTTGGGCTCCTCTTTCCTAAAAGTTGATTCTCAAAATCCTCTGAGCTAAACAGCATTATTCATTTTATAGACAAAGAAACTCAGGTCCCCCAACTACTCAGGAGGCTGAGGTGGGAGGATTGCTTGAGGCCAGGAGATTGAGACTAGCCTGGGTAACACAGCAAGACTCCATTTCTAAAAATTAAAAAAAAAAAAAAAAGAAAAGAAAAAAAGAGCTGGGCCTGGTAGCACAAGCCTGTAGTCCCAGCTACTTAGGAGGCTGAGGCAGAAGGATCACTTGAACTCAGGAGTTAGTCTGCAATAAGCTATGATTACGCCACTGCACTCCAGCCTGAATGACAGAGTGAGACCCTATCTTGGTTATAAGCAAAAAAATCCAGCACAAGTCATCCCCCTCAACTCTCTTCGAAAAAGTAATTCTCCATACACTGAGAATTGCTAATAATTGACTTTCTCAGCTTATGTTATCCTGAAATACAGCCAAGGTGGTAAAGAGAAAGAATACCCACCATCTTGATGGTGCCTGAAAACACACCCAGCCCTTAAGGACATGGACTGTTTCTGTTCATAGCACTGCATAGAACATGTCCTAGGAACACAATAAAGGCACTGCAGAATGTAATCAAGTAAACAACTGTCACTTTCCTATGTGAATGCAGACCACCTAAAAGATAATCTCAATGCTTACCTATCCACAGCTCTGTCCAGCAAGTAAAACAGAGCCTGAAGTACCACGTGTTGAACTGACTTGTGAGGATGATGCAATCTGGCAGTAAAGAGGGCAATGGAGGCTCCTGTTGGGTCGCGAACATTCTAGAGCAAATAAAACAAAAAACATTAAGAAATCAAAGAGAGGCCAGGCATGGTGGCTCACGCCTATAATCCTAGCACTCTGGGAGGCTGAGGCGGGCGGATTGCTCAAGGTTGGGAGTTCGAAACTAGCCTGAGACCCCGTCTCTACTAACAATAAAAAGACATTAATTGACCAACTAAAAATATATATACAAAAAAAAAAATTAGCCGGGCATGGTGGCGCATGCCTGTAGTTCCTGCTACTCAGGAGGCTGTGGCAGTAGGATCGCTTGACTCCAGAAGATTGAGGTTGCTGTGAGCTAGGCTGAAGACACGGTACTCACTCTAGCCTGAGCAACAAAGTGACACTCTGTCTCAAAAAAAAAAAAAAAACCAAATAGAAAATCACAATAGTCACTAAGGCTTATGTGTTGGATAAGGGTTTGATACATGAAAAGAACAGATGCTGTCGATATATCCCTGATTTGTACGAATTGCTCCCAAAAGGGAAGATTATTAATAGCATCCCATGCCTAATTCTCTGAACACACCCTGGACCATATTACTGTGGTTAAAAAAAAAACAACAAAACACATTGTCTTTGCCCTTCAACTACAGAGATCAAAAGATGGTTCTGTATTAGCTTCCTAGCTAACTTCCCAGGCAGGATGGCAAAAGAATTAAGCAGCAGAAGAGAATCATAGAACAGGATCATGGTTTTCATACTTTGCCTTAAAAGTACCATGATACACTTACTGAAAGGCTGAGTTCTCTAGTAAGTGAAGAGCTTGTGTTAAATAAGGAAGGATAGGTGTCTGACACATTGTATAATCATCCCAAAGATCCTGATGGACCAATGAAGAAACTTTTCTTCTGTACAAGTGATTTTCCATAATTCAATCATTTAATTATTAGTAGTAACTCTAATTACTAGTAATTATCACTAAAATAATTTTGTGCCAAAGTGCACAGCTGCTTCACATCTGTTCCTGACTGTGGACACTCTCTAGACTCAGGGTATAGTATCTAGGAACAAAGTCCACAAAACAACAGCTACAAAAGGAAGTAATGAGGCCCTACAAAATGGGTCATAAACACTCACTAAGATGGTGAATTTTCCACTGAGGATCTCAGAACGGAGAGGTTCCTCATGAGGTTTCAGCTTCACAATGCCTTCCTTCCTTCGAGTTTCCTAAAAAAAAAGCACAGCAAAATGTATTAACATAAACATATATTGGCCGGGCAGTGGCTCACGCCTGTAATCCTGGCACTCTGGGAGGCCGAAGCAGGAGGATCACTCAAGGTCAGGAGTTCCAGACCAACCTGAGCGAGACTCTGTCTCAAAAAAAAAACACAAAACATAAAAATATTGTTTATCCAGGAAAGCTTCATGAAACCACCAAATCTCAGAGATAAGGGACTTTAGAAGTCAACTAAATGAATTATGAATTCCTTTACCCCTTTTTCCAGGTCAGCTAAATGTTACCAGAATTCCTGTCTAAAGCCACTTTATCAGCCCCATATGTAGGGTATTTTTCTCTGCATCGGTAAAAATCCCAACCCTGAACACCAACCAATATGTAACATTAGGATGCAAAATCAAAGTTCTTAAAACATGCAGCAGTGCTGACATTGTACCATGATACTAAAATACAGACCCCAAAATTATCTGGAAGCATACATCCTCACACATCCTCGAGGCTTAGGTTTCTCCTACTGCAAACAGGAGCTCTCACTCCACTTGAGGCCCTCTCCAACAACAGCTACCATGACGTCATTTTCCACATCTCAATGGCGAGATTTTTTTTTTTTTTTTAAGAGACAGAGTCTCCCTATGTTGACCAGGTTGCCCTGCCTCAAACCCCTGGGCTTAAGCAATCTTCCTACCTCAGTCCCCTGAGAAGCTATAATTACTGGCACACACCACCACACCCAACTTGATGGCCAGATTCTTTAAGCTCATTCCAGTCCCCTCAGCTTCAGTCCACTGCGTTCTAGTTTCCTCCCAATCTGACAACTACACTGAAAGCACCTGCTACAGTGACCAGGACCTTCATGGAACTGACTCAACTGGACATTTTCAGTCCTCCTTTTCTTTTCTTTTTTTTTTTTTTTTTTTTTGAGACAGAGTCTCGCTTTGTTGCCCAGGCTAGAGTGAGTGCCATGGCGTCAACCTAGCTCACAGCAACCTCAAACTCTTGGGCTCAAGCAATCCTACTGCCTCAGCCTCCCCAGCAGCTGGGACTACAGGCATGCACCACCATGCCCGGCTAATTTTTTCTATATATATATTAGTTGACCAATTAATTTCTTTCTATTTATAGTAGAGATGGGTCTCGCTCTTGCTCAGGCTGATTTCAAACTCCTGACCTTGAGCAATCCGCCCGCCTCGGCCTCCCAGAGTGCTAGGATTACAGGCGTGAGCCACCTCGCCCGGCCAGTCCTCCTTTTCAATGACAAGGTTGATCATTCACATTCCCTTTTTGTGGAGACATTCTCTATCTTTGTACATCATGCTGTCCAAAAAAATTTTTTTTCTTATTGGTTTTTCCTATTTCTTCAACTATTTTCAAAGGTCTCTTTGGTGGGCATTTTTTCCTTCATTTGCTCAATCAATTCACTCATTCACCTACTCAATTCACTCACTGACTCATTAACTCATCCTGCAAATATTTGTAGAACAACTATTATGTGCCAGGCACTAAGCTAAATGCCTAGTAAATAAAACAAACTAGGGCTTTGTTTATAGTCTTCTCCAAGCCATCCCTAAAATCAAATTCAGATGTCTTCACAGGCAAGGAGGCAAGACAATATTAGTCATGGAATCACAGGAGAATGCATGCCCTACCTAAAGCAATCAAATTCAATTTTTAAAACAATATTGGAACCAAAGAAAGACATAGATCTGAGGTGAGGTTCTGTTTTATATATCTTCTTCTTTTTTTTTTTTTTTGAGATAGAGTCTCGCTTTGTTGCACAGGCTAGAGTGAGTGCCGTGGCGTCAGCCTAGCTCACAGCAACCTCAAACTCCTGGGCTCAAGCAATCCTTCTGCCTCAGCCTCCCAAGTAGCTGGGACTACAGGCATGCTCCATGCCCAGCTAATTTTTTCTATATATATTAGTTGGCCAATAAATTTCTTTCTATTTATAGTAGAGACGGGGTCTCGCTCTTGCTCAGGCTAGTTTCGAACTCCTGACCTCGAGCAATCTGCCCGCCTCAGCCTCCCAGAGTGCTAGGATTCAGGCGTGAGCCACCGCGCCCGGCCTTATATATCTTCTTATTTCTCATACCCTCCCACGATGACCTTCATGCCTTCTCATGGCTCCCAATATTCAGCTCTACTTTGGTCTGAAATCTCTATTTCCAGTCCAGGTTTCTTGTCTGAACTCAGAGCAGCTTGGCCCCAGGAACTGATTTCATGGAAGACAATTTTTCCACAGGGGGTGGGCAGAGCTCAGGCGGTGATACATGATTAGCAGCAGCTCGGCTGTAAACACAGATGAAGCTTTACTTGCTCCCCTGCCACTCACCTCCTGCTGTAAGGCCTGGCTCCTAAGTTTCACGGAAGACAATTTTTCCACAGAGGGGGGTGAGGTAGGGGTGGGCTTAGGCGGTGATGCAAGGACCACTATCAGGCTACAAACCAGGGTTTGGGGATGGCAGGCTTAGAGGACATGTCTGTTTGGATATCCCAAAGGCATTTCAAACTTAACATGGCCAAACTGAACTCATGACCTTCTCTCCCCACACACCTGCGCCCACTTCAGTGTGTCTTAAATTAGTGAATTTACCGAGACACTCAGTCATAAACCTGAAATCCTTGACTCCTCCCTCCTCATACACCAGTTCTCACACACACCCTGTCCTAATGATTTTACTTCTAGAACCTGCCTACTTTTCTCCATCTCTCCTGACATTATTCTCTCTCTTTTTTTTTTTTGAGACAGAGTCTTGCTCTATTGCCCGGGCTAGACTGCCATGGTGCCAGCCTAGCTCACAGCAACCTCAAACTCCTGGGCTCAAGCAATCCTCCTGCCTCAGCCTCCCGAGTAGCTAGGACTGACTACAGGTGTGCACCACCACACCTGGCCCTGACATTATTCTTAATAACACTACAATCATCTCTCCCAGTAAGGACACTGCCTTCTTTGGTCTGTCACCAGTATAGCCCTTTTGTTCCATTCTCCAAAGCACAGGGAGAAAAAAACCTTTCCAGAATTCAAATATGACCAAATCATTCAACTGCTTGTACCTTCAATGAACTTCTCTGCCCTTCAGGAAAAGCAGATACTCTTTGATCTGGCCTTGCCTACCTCTGCTGCTTAATCTCTTACCATGCCCCCACTCCCACTCAACATTTCTGTTCAGCTGGATTTCTTTCTTTCCACTGAGCATTTTATTTATCTATTTATTATTATTTTTTTTTGAGACAGAGTCTCACTTTGTTGCCTAGGCTAGAGTGAGTGCCGTGGCGTCAGCCTAGCTCACAGCAACCTCAAACTCCTGGGCTCAAGTGATCCTGCTGCCTCAGCCTCCTGAGTAGCTAGGACTACAGGCATGCGCCACCATGCCCGGCTAATTTTATACATATATATATTAGTTGGCCAATTAATTTCTTTCTATTTATAGTAGAGACAGGGTCTCGCTCTTGCTCAGGCTGGTTTCCAACTCCTGACCTCAAGCAATCCGCCCGCCTCAGCCTCCCAGAGTGCTAGGATTACAAGCGTGAGCCACCTCGCCCAGCCCCACTGAGCATTTAAACTTGTTCTCTCTGCCATATTCCCCCATCTGCTTGATTCCTGGTTATAGTTCAGATCTTAATTTAGAAGTCATTTCCTTCAGGAAGGCTTCCTTGACCTTCCTAACTTAAATGTGCTTCCACAGAATCCATGGGACCCTATTGTAGCATTTCTATAATTGTTTGTTTACTCTCTTTTTCTAAATGGTAATATCTATAACTGGAACATGGTAGTTATATAATAAATATATGTTGAGCAAATGCTGAATGAGCTGACCCCCAAGACATGTGTTATAGTCCTAAACTAATCCTAGTGTGTGCTTTCTTGCTTATTTATTTATTAATTCATCCATTTAGAGACAGATTCTCACTCTGGCAACTGGACTAGACTACAACAGTGGCATCATAATAGCTTACTGCAACCTCCAACTCCTGGGCTCAAGCAATTCTCCAGCCTCAGTCTCCCTAGTAGCTGGGACTGTAGGCATGCACCACCACGCCCTGCTAATTTTTTCTATTTTTAGTAGAGACAGGGTCTCTCTCTTGCTCAGGCTGGTCTCAAACCAAGAGATCCTCCCACCTAGGCATCCCCAAGTGCTAGGATTACAGGTTTGAGCCACCATACCCTACCAATTTTATTTTTTAATTTAGGGGGATTTTGTATCTCTTCAGAAGGATTTTCTGAACCCAAAGCAACATGCCACACAGTGTTTATCAAGGATAGTGCCAACTGAGAAAGCAACCATAAGCGCAGATGCAGAGTCTGTGCCCCCTCAAATAGTGAAAACCAAAACAAAGATCAAAAACAGTAAAATGCTAATATAGCTATATTACATAAAGTACTGTTAAGAAAATGGACCTAGCTAATACAATAGTTCTTTTCCAGGGCAAAAGCTTCCCTTCCTGAACTGTCCATTAAATTTAGCATTTATCTAAATGGCAAGTTTCTAGAAACCCCAAAGATCCTGAAAACCAGGGGAGTAAATGGAGCATGTGGCCAGAGGTCAGTGAGGAGAGCTAGGACTCAAACTCTAGGAAGGGTGAACCACTATCCTGCCACCAAGATACTGTCAGGCTATTCCCTCAGTCTCAATCATTAGAAGTGGCATTCTGGTTTACAATCAGGACTTAAACATAAGGGGAGCCTTCCAGGAACGGCCTTGCCCAGCATCAGCTCTCACAAGAGCTCTGGGATACTGATCCATTTTTTATCAGAATGGAGAACACGTAGAGAACCAATGTGTGTGTCAAGCACAGCAGAGAGAACAGCAATACTTAGAAAGCCCAACTGCCCCAGGTCTGGTCCACCCCCGAGCAAAACATACTCTGTAGGAGTGGAATAACTCTACTGCGCGGAGCACATCAAACTTCCTGGCCATGAGGAACTTGACAGCCACGTTCCAAGAGAGCGGAGAAACATTGTACTGCACTGTCCACTTGTTAATCTCTTCAAGAAACTGCTTGGTGGCCTGTTTGACAAAGAAAGTAAGAATAATTAGTAATAGGAGAACATACTTATGAAACCAAAAAACAAGCAATCAAAAACTATCATTCTTTCCCCAAGCAAGCCTAAACCAAAAGGAAGCAAAGACAGACAAAAAAAAAAGGCAGAAACTGGTCTGAAATAAAAAATAGTTAAAATTTATATAACTCATCCAGGAATGGTGGCTCATGCCTGTAATCCTAGAACTCTGGGGGCCAAGTGGGGAGGATAGCTTGAGCTCAGGAGTTTGAGACCAACCTGAGCAAGTGCAAGACCCTGTCTATTAAAAAATAGAAAAATTAGCCAGGTGCAGTGGTGCACACCTATAGTCCCAGCTACTTGGGAGGCTGAGGCAGGAGGCTCACTTGAGCCCAGGAATTTGAGGTTGCAATGGGCTATGATGACACCACTGCACTCTAGCTTGGGCAACAGGGTGAGACTTTGTCAAAAGAAAAAAGAGAGGGGAAAAGAGAAATGGGAAGGAGAAGGGGAGGGAGAAAGGAAAACAATTTTGTATAACTCTGTGAGGCTAGAAGCCAAAGCCAGGTTCAAAGAGCAGGAATTAGCACAGAGATGGACTAATGAGGGGGAAACCAAGGCTCCCAAATAAGATGTAAATTTCCTGGTTAGAGCTGGAACCCATACTGTTAAGTGAAGTTTCCCAAGAATGGAAAAACAAGCACCACATATACTCAGCAAATTGGTATTAATTGAACAGCACCTAAGTGGTCACATAGATACTACAGTAATAGGGTATTGGGCAGGGGGGAGGGGGGAGGGGGGCAGGTATATACATATATAATGAGTGAGATGTGCACCATCTGGGGGATGGTCATGCTGGAGACTCAGACTTGTGGGGCGAGGGGGGAAATGGGCATTTATTGAAACCTTAAAATCTGTATCCCCATAATATGCTGAAATAAAAAAATATATATATATAAAACAAAATAAAAATATAAAACAAAATAAAACAATGGTGATAGGATGATGAAAAAAATGTAAATTACTGGCTCCAAAAGCAAAAAAAAAAACAAACAAACAAAAAAAACCCAGAATTATTTTGGATTTTGTTGTTGTTGTTTTTAAGAAGAAAAAAGTGTGGCTGGGCCCTCTGAGGGATTATTGCAAAATGTAGAGTGTAGTATAGCAATCTCAGCTGCTGCCTCTCACAAGCCAACTCAACACAGCAAAACAATCAGAAAATGGTTTTGGCATTGGAATTAGTAGAACTATTTGAGAATAGCAAAACTATTAGGAAGAATTTACCAAATCAAAGGCCAAGTGTTCTTTGCACTGACGGACCCCACAAGACCTCTTAATGCTTTACATGGCAGGCCAAAAAGGGGACACCAGTGCCTAGAGAGTCATTAACAGCCCACTGCATAGTGGTTTGGCAGAGGGGTGGGAAATTTTCATTTTCACTATCTGACTACAAGCTGACAAAATGCCTGTTTCTAGAACTGTTCTTACCTCTTGACTAACTCATGTTTTTATGGCTTTCTTGCCCTATTTCTCCTTACATTATAACTAATTTCCTCTGTAGCCAAACTACCTTTGTTTCTTCATTTTAGAATGATTTGAATTGAGATTTCATGCACACACTCTGAATTGCTAAAAGCTCTCTGCATGGCTATTCTGTCCTTTCCATTCAGAAACTTTTCTCAGCTGGGGATTCACTATATGATCAACCTGATGAGAATTCTCAATTTTTTTTTTTTTTAAGAGACACCGTGTCACTCTGTCACCCTGGCTGGAGCACACTGACATGATCACAGCTCACTGTAACTTTGACTCCTCACCTCAAGCAATCCTCCTGCCTCAGCCTCCCAAAGTGCTAGGATTACAGGTGTGAGTCACCCTACCCAGCTGATAATTCTAAATTTTAACCATACCCCTATTCTTGATCAACCCACAATTAAGATTTATTTATTCAGATTTATTAAGCACCTATTATTTTTTAAGCTGGTACCTGTGCTAAGAAGTATAAGGAATACAAATTTGCTTCAAAAGGTAAGACCAACTTACTATGTGACTATGAACAAGATAATTTTCTCTCTCCACTAATTTTTCAACTGAAAAATAGGGAGAGAAAAAGCTAACAGCAATGACCTACTTCAGAGTCTTGGCAACAAGTCCTACCTTGAAAATACAATCCAAATCGCTATATACTATTTAAACAACCAGCAAACTAGAACTGCAGGACAGTCAGCAATACCTCACAACATAGCACCTGTTTCATCCCCCAATTTCTAGGAAAGGGCACGATATTTTATGAGCCAGGGAAAAGTCTAAATGGCCTAACAGGCTGGATCTAAGCTTTACAGCCTTTCAACAGAGGCAATATAACTTACACTATAGAAAAGGAGAGAACCAGCAAAACCAATCGGGCAAAGTGTATGAAAAGATCCAAGAAATAAAGGCTATAAAGAAAAGCTTTCAGAAGATCACTCTGGCCCAGAACCAGCTGAAGCCAGACCAGAGAAATGAGTCCCAGAGAAGACAATGGAACAAACACAGAATGCTCCCAAGAAAAGAGTTTGAATTGCCTCTGTGGAGTAAGTGGCCAGCATCAGAATGAGGAAAGACGGAAGGGAGAAGTGGGCACAAAAAGATCCCATAAACAAAACTCCAACTGGTCAAGAAGGTCCCCAGGAAATGTTGTAAATGGTATTTGTTTTTCAATTAATGTATTATCTTTTATATCCAGTCCTCTTATGGGTTTCTCTAATGTTGCCTGTACAATAAAACACCAAAATAATAGGAACATATTTTACCCACTACTTAGCTGGGTATACAATCTCAGATAAATCAACGTATAGGCAAGAGGTGTAGATCTAAATGACCAGGAAGTGATATGAACTCATCACATTCCCTCTGTTAAGATGGCTTTTCATTTTCCATAAATAAACCAGGCCCTGGCCGGGGCGCGGTGGCTCACGCCTGTAATCCTAGCTCTCTGGGAGGCCGAGGCGGGCGGATTGCTCAAGATCAGGAGTTCGAAACCAGCCTGAGCAAGAGCGAGACCCCGTCTCTACTATAAAAAAATAGAAAGAAATTAATTGGCCAACTAATATATACAAAAAATTAGCCGGGCATGGTGGCGAATGCCTGTAGTCCCAGCTACATGGGAGGCTGAGGCAGGAGGATTGCTTGAGCCAGGAGTTTGAGGTTGCTGTGAGCTAGGCTGACGCCACGGCACTCACTCTAGCCTGGGCAACAAAGCGAGACTCTGTCTCAAAAAAAAAAAAATAAAATAAAATAAAATAAACCAGGCCCTAATAGAAAAGCACACAGGTTTCACACATTTCCTTCAAAGTATATCGTGCCTTCCTTTTTATTAAACTCAGTTCCTCTAAGGTTTTTTGTTTGTTTGTTTGTTTGTTTGAGACAGAGCCTCTCCCTGTCTCGCCCAGGCTAGAGTGCCGTGGCGTCAGCCTAGCTCACAGCAACACAAACTCCTGGGCTCAAGTGATCCTCCTGCCTCAGCCTCCCGAGTAGCTGGGACTACAAGCATGTGCCACCATGCCCAGCTCATTTTTTCTATTTTTAGTTGTTTGGCTAATTTCTTTCTATATATACTAGAGACTAGGTCTCACTCTTGCTCAGGCTGGCCTCGAACTCCTGAGCTCAAACGATCCTCCCATCTCAGCCTCCCAGAGTGCTAAGATGACAGGCGTGAGCCATCGCGCCCCGGCCTCTCCAAGGTTCTTGATGTCCTGTAGCTCCCAACAGCCCTTGCCTTGAGCTGACCTCTGTCCCTCTGCTGGTCAGGATGTTATTCTTGGCTTTAAGCACGGAAACAATTCCTCCTGCTTTGGCCCGACCAGGCCTTGCATTAGAGGAGTCCAGTGTACTGTAAATAGTGATGCCATATTTGCAGATACAAATACACACACATATCACCTGCTCTTTTCAGCCTCAGATTCATGCTCCCACATCCGCATCCTTCTGGTGAAAGAAATGAACCTCTGAAAGGAGTGCGAAAGAATGGGCTCATCTTCAACAGCCTTCCTCTAGACAGCTAATCAGATTTCTTCCCCTGTTTGCACATGGATTCAGCGTAACCACTGAGTACAGACTGATTTGTGGCCGTGCTGGTTAGCAGAAAACAAGTCCCAGCAACCTTAATGAGCAAGACACTCTTCAGAAAGAATAACTGAAATTCTTAAAATTAATATGCAGTGTATTTCCTGGTAAAAAGAAAGAATGGGCCAAAAGATGAATCACAGCTTAGAAAATATTTCAACTCAAGGTCAGTGGTTTGAATCTATCTAGATTTATGAGTAACCACATGTTATTAATACCTAGAAGCTAAGGAGTGATCACAGTTCAAATAGCTGTGGTCTGAATTGATGTACAGAAAAATTTTTGGTAACACTGACACTTACAACCCTCCTCAACCAGCTTTTCAGGTAAGGGTAAGATTTGTTTCAGTACAAAAGGCTTACTGTAATTACATACTTCTCCCACAATCATGTTTAAATAAATAAAAACAACCATGAAGATAAAGATACTAAAGAACCTGTCATAAAACAGCTGAGAAATCTGCCAATTAAGCAGGGTACACCCTGGATACCATTCACTGGTGTTGAAATAATGGTATCATAGAGAATAAAGCCAACAACACAGTCTTCACATTATAGCAAACTCCCAAGAGCAGCTGCAATTTTGAGATGAACATTGAGCAAGGAACTAGCCACCCAAAAGGTCAAGAAAAATGTGCTGGTACCCTTCGGTTCCACAGGTAGTAAGTACTTTAAATCCTGTGTTCTAAGACAACCTAGGAGTGAAGAGCCAGACCTCTAAGAAACCTGTTCTTGAAATAAATAGAAAACTTCTGCCTCCTGAAATGTCAGCCACCTAACCTCTAAGGAGTAAGTCTAGTGTGGGTTTGGGAGTCAAAAAGAATCAATCCATCCTCTTACTCACTGCTATGTATTATTTGGGCAATTGAAGCTCTCTGTCTTTCCTTCTGGAAAGACAAGGATTGAATGAGACAATGGATGGAAAAGCATCCACTACTGTACCTAGCATGTGGTAGGGTAAGTGGATGAATGTTCATTCTCGTTTTTCTTCACTCCAGACATTTCACAGTAAAACAGAGATACAGTTTCTCAGAATTACATGAACTCTGTTGCTTCCCTTTAGCCTGTACCAATTCAATCTCTCTAATCTGTTTTATCCAAAAGCATAAATTCAAATTAGAAACCACCGATATGTATTCAACTGAAAGAAAATACAGTCTCTAAAAGAGCAATTCTTCCTCATTCAAGGATCTATGGCGATACAAAAGAAACTGAATCCAGAAGTATTGAAGCTCTACCTCCCATCTCTAAACCCTTTTGTCCCTACTTTCACACTACTCTGGCTTCCCCAGGGATTAACATTGCCATCCTGAGCACAGTTCTTTTTAGTAGCATCAAACAGACCAGGGGACTATTTCTCATTATAATAAAGGAACAACTCTGTGCAGGACAAACACCACCCAAAAAAAATGCAGTCAGTCACCCTGTGCTGAATACCTAAATAAGGAAAAGGACTCAGTGTAAGACTAAATGTCTGGCTTTTACCAAATTGAAAAAGTTACCTCTGTATTTCAGCAAATAAGCTCTTTCCCCATTGTTTCAGTGACAGATGCGTTAGTAACTACCTTTCCCTCATGCCTGTTTTTCCTTTTCTGTCATTGTGAATTTTTCCCTATTTATGTCTATTAACCCCTCAAGCCCCTATCAATCTGCTGCAGAATCTGAGCAAAGACACACTAGCCTGCTATGAGGCAGCAAGAAAAAGTTTGCTGAATTTCTAAACTGAAACTACAATTTTTCCATTAGACTTTGTTACTATGCCAAACACGGAAATAAACCTAGTCTCCCTGAATTAATATTTCTTTTTTTTTTTTTTTTTTTTTTGAGACAGAGTCTCGCTTTCTTGCCTAGGCTAGAGTGAGTGCCGTGGCGTCAGCCTAGCTCACAGCAACCTCAAACTCCTGGGCTCAAGCAATCCTCCTGCCTCAGCCTCCCAAGTAGCTGGGACTACAGGCACGAGCCACTATGCCCGGCTGATTTTTATATTATATATATTAGTTGGCCAATTAATTTCTATTTTTATGGTAGAGACGGGGTCTCGCTCAGGCTGGTTTTGAACTCCTGACCTTGAGCAATCCGCCCGCCTCAGCCTCCCAAAGTGCTAGGATTACAGGCGTGAGCCACCGCGCCCGGCCAATATTTCTTTAATATGGTTTATCTTAAATACTTTCACTTTATTAGGAAAATATTAACTTTTCCTAAAATGTAATTTTAAAAGAGAGGATGCTTTCTTAAATAGGGTATTATTGCACTTGGGAAGGAACACTTTTAAGTAAATTGTCTGATTTTATGATGTTATAAAACAATGTAATAGGGCCAGGGACGGTGGCTCACGCCTGTAATCCTAGCACTCTGGTAGGTGGAGCCAGGCAGATTGAGTTTAGGAGTTCGAGATCAGCCTGAGCAAGAGCGAGACCCCATCTCTACTAAAAATAGAAAGAAATTAGCCAAACAACTAAAAATATATATGTAAAAAATTAGCCGGGCATGGTGGCGCATGCCTGTAGTCCCAGCTACTCAGGAGGCTGAGGCAGTAGGATTATTTGAGTCCAGGAGTTTGAGGTTGCTGTGAGCTAGGCTGACGCCATGGCACTCTAACCCAGGCAACAGAGTGAAACTCTGTCTCAAAAAATAAATACATAAAATGATAAAAAATTTAATAAAGGAAATCTGCAAAAAAGGAAAATGTCACCCACAATCTCTTTATCCTACAAAGCTACTTTAATGTTTTTAATGATTTAAAAATTAAAGTCGGCCGGGCGCTGTGGCTCACGCCTGTAATCCTAGCTCTTGGGAGGCCGAGGCGGGCGGATTGCTCAAGGTCAGGAGTTCAAAACCAGCCTGAGCAAGAGCGAGACCCCGTCTCTACTATAAATAGAAAGAAATTAATTAGCCAACTGATATATATATAAAAAATTAGCCGGGCATGGTGGCACATGCCTGTAGTCCCAGCTACCAGGGAGGCTGAGGCAGAAGGATCGCTCGAGCCCAGGAGTTTGAGGTTGCTGTGAGCTAGGCTGACGCCACGGCACTCACTCTAGCCTGGGCAACAAAAGCGAGACTCTGTCTCAAAAAAAAAAAAAAAAAAAAAAAAAAATTAAAGTCAATGGAAAAATACTGATATATAATTTTATAAGCATATATCCCTACAACCACCAAAAAAATAATGTAAAGGAATGAAACACTTGAAGAAAGAGGAGAAGAAAGGACTATGCCAGTACATACTGTTCTAGTTCAGAGAATCACTGCCTGTCAGCCAGGCACGGTGGCTCATGCCTGTAACCCTACCACTCTGGGAGGCCGAGGGGGGAGGATTTCTCAAGGTCAGGAGTTCAAAACCAGCCTGAGCAACAGGGAGACCCCCGTCTCTACTAAAAATAGAAAGAAACTAATTGGCCAGCTAAAAATATGTAGAAAAAATTAGCTGGGCATGGTGGCGCATGCCTGTAGTCCCAGCTACTTGGGAGGCTGAGGCAGAAGGATTGCTTGAGCTCAGGAGAATGAGGTTGCTGTGAGCTAGGCTGACATCACCGCACTCTAGCCAGGGCAACAGAGTGAGACTCCGTCTCAAAAAATAAAAAATAAAAAAAAGAATCACTTCCTGTCCAGCAGCCCTCCGTACTAGCAGCACTAATGTTCCTCTTCAAGGCAACAGAACAGTAGAGCTCTTTTAGGCAGTCAGTCAAACATTCAAAAGTATTTGCTGAGGGCTTGTTCTGTGCTAAGCATCATGTATGGTAGCTGTTGAGAAGACACAATAAACAGAGAGAATAAAGACCCTATTCTGAGCAGTTTACAATCACTTAAATATGGAAGCAATTGTATAAATAAGTAATCACCATATAATGTATATAGTTAGAGGACAGATCTATGAACTGAATGCTGTGGGATTCCAACTCTCTCTAGGGAAAAACACAAAACAAATCTTTTTAAAGAAGTACCTTGAAGGATGAATAGGAATTTGCCAGGCACAGAAAAAAAGCATTCTAGTCAGAGAAAACAAAATATGTAAAGGCAGAGTCCTGAAAGAACAGAGCTCACTGGGGAAACAGTATAGCTAGTGTGTCCAGTGCATATGACACAGAATGGTGGGAGATGAGCAAACAGGAAGACTGAACCAGACTGGAAAGGCCCTTGTACTCTAAATCCAGACATGATCCTATAATCATAAAAGAATCAACAGAGATCTTTAAGCAAAGGGTTGAGATGAATTTGATTCTTCTCTGACTGCTTTACCCCCAACATGACTGTTAACAGTGGGGAAGCCAGATAGGGGGAAAAAAAATCTAGCAGGCCGGGCACCCTGGCTCACAACCTATAATCCTAGCACTCTGGGAAGCCAAGGCAGGTGGATCGTTTGAGGTCAGAAGTTCGAAACCAGCCTGAGAAAGAGCGAGACCCCCATCTCTACTAAAAATAGAAAAGAAATTAGCTGGACAACTAAAAATATATAGAACAAAATTAGCTGGGCATGGTGGCACATGCCTGTAGTCCTAGCTACTTGGGAGGCTGAGGCAGAAGGATCGCTTGAGCCTAGGAGTTTGAGGTTGCTGTGAGCTAGGCTGACGCCAAGGCACTCTAGCCCGGACAACAGAGCGAGACTCTGTCTCAAAACAAAACAAAACAAAACAAAAAACCTAGCAGCAGGCAGGTAAGTTCTCTGATAACAGGAATCATGTCTCTTTTATTCACCTAGCTCCTAGCACTGTGCCTGGCACATAGCACTTGCCTAATAAATATGTTTAATGATTCACACAGCAGGTGTTAAGAAAAAATAATAAAATAAATAAATAAATAAATATGTTTAATGAGTGAATGAATGAGAAGTCTGAAGAATATTAACATTTACAATTATGAATTGTGCTGTGATAAACATAAGAGTGCATGCCGAAATCTACTGAAATATAAATAAAACAAAAAGAATTTTTAAAAAGAATATTAACATTTAGAGGGCAGAGGAGGAAGAACCAAGAAAAGAACTATCTACTTATTTATAGAAATACCAGTAAACACTGAAAAATCAAAGAAATGAAGATTTAAAAACAAGCAAACAAGCTAGGGGCGGAAAATGCCTATAGTCCCAGCTACTCTGGAAGCTGAAGCAGAAGGATCCCTTTAGCCCAGGAGTTCAAGTCTAGCCTGGGCAACATAGTGAGATCTCATCTCAGTCAATGAATCAATCAATAGAAACAGTAAAAACAAAAACAACCAAGAAGAGTTATGAAAATCTCCTTGAAAAAAACAACCAAACAAGCTCAGGAGATTTTACAGTTTTTTTTTTTCCAAAAAAAAGACTGACATATACAGTTTTGTTTTGTTTTTTTAAGCAACAGGATCTTGGCTGAAGTGCAGTAGCATGATACTATCTCACTGTAACCTTGAACTCCTGGGCTCAAGCAATCCTTCTGCCTCAGCCTCCAGAGTAGCTGGGACTACAGCATGTGCCACCATGCCCGGCTAACTTTTTCTATATATTTTTTGTTGGCCAATTAATTTCTTTCTATTTTTAGTAGATATGGGGTCTCACTCTTGCTCAGGCTGGTCTGAAACTCCTGAACTAAAGCGATCCTCCCACCTTATCCTCCCAGAGTGCTAGGATTACAGGCATGAGCCACCTTGCCCAGCCGGCTAAATTTTTATTTTTTGTAGAGATGGAGTATTGCTATATTGCCCTGACTGGTCTTGAACTCCTGGCCTCAAGCGATCTTCCCACCTTGGTCTCCCAAAGTGCTGGGATTACAGGCATTGAGCCCTGTACCGGGCCCATTATAAATGTATTTAATACCACTACACTGTACACTTAAAAATGGTTAAGATGGTAAATTTTATGGTTTGTTTTTTTTTTTTTGAGACAGAGTCTCACTTTGTTGCCCAGGCTAGAGTGAGTGCCATGGCGGCAGCCTAGCTCACAGCAACCTCAGACTCCTGGGCTCAAGCAATCCTACTGCCTCAGCCTCCCAAGTAGCTGGGACTACAAGCATGCGCCACCATGCCCGGCTAATTTTTTCTGTATGTATTAGTTGGCCAATTAATTTTCTTTCTATTTATAGTAGAGACGGGGTCTCACTCTTGTTCAGGCTGGTTTCAAACTCCTGACCTCGAGCAATCCACCCACCTCAGCCTCCCAGAGTGCTAGGATTACAGGCGTGAGCCACCTTGCCCGGCCGGTAAATTTTATGTTATATGTATTTTACCACAATTTAAATATATATAAATATATATACCCCCAAAACATGGCATTACTTTGTAAAACACCATACCAAAAAACTATTGTTCTTTTGTGTTTCCAAATTTTTATTACTTTTCTAAAAAAAATAAAATGGAAAAATATACATGAATTTCCAATTAAATCTGAATTAGTCCTATTTGCATGTTTAAATTACTACTAACATTGCTTAAATTATACTGTAATCACTACTGCCAGTAAGAACTTTCTAAAAATGAAAAGAAAACAAAAACACCCCTCCAATGGACAAGTGTGAAAATTTCTAAGCAAAACATACTGAAAATTAAGCCAGGGGTGTGGCTCACATTCATACTCCCAGTACTTTAAGAGGCCAAGGGAGGAGGATTGGTTGAGGCCAGGACCAGCATAAGCAACATGGTAATACTCCTCTACAAAAAAATAGAAAACAATTAGATTGCCATGGCATCAGCCTAGCTCACAGCAACCTCAAACTCCTGGGCTCAAGCAATCCTTCTGCCTCAGCCTCCCGAATAGCTAGGACTACAGGCATGCACCACCATGCCTGGATAATTTTTTTCTCTATGTATGTTTAATTGTCCAGCTAATTTCTTTCTATTTTTTTAGTGGAGATGGGGTCTCACTCTTTCTCAGACTGGTGTCGAACTCCTGAGCTCAAAGGATCCACCTGCCTCGGCCTCCAGAGTGCTAGAATTACAGGCATGAGCTACCGCACCCAGCCTCAGTCTGGAGCTCTTTTGTTTTTTGGGTTTTTTTTTTGTTTTTGTCTATATCTTATTTTTTTATTTATTTATTTTTATTTGTCTTTCATCATCATCCCCAAGGTCTGGAACTCTTGACCACCTCAAGGGATCCTCAGGCCTTGACCTCTCCTAATGTGCTGGGATTACAGGTGTGAGCCATCACACCCAGCCTCACACTATTTTTTAAAAAGTATTTATAGGCTGGGCGGCAGGCCTATAATCCTAGCACTCTGGGAGGACCAGACAGGAGAATTGCTCGAGGTCAGGAGTTCAAGACCAGCCTGAGCAAGAGTGAGACCCCGTCTCTACTAAACATTGAAAGAAATTAGCTGGACAACTAAAAATATATAGAAAAATTAGCTGGGCATGGTGGCACATGCCTCTAGTCCCAGCTACTCGGGAGGGTGAGGCAGAAGGGTTGCACTCTAGCCTGGGCAACAGAATGAGACTCTGTCTCAAAAAATATATATATATTAAAAAAAAAGATAACGCATATTATCAAGTCTCTTTATTCTCATATCTGTGTGTTGCGAGACAGAAAATCTTTCTTTCATCCATTGAGAAACCAAGTTTGTCTTCTAGAAAACTCGGAAAATTAAAAAAAAAAAGAAGAAAGAAAGAAAGAAACAGCCTGGTAGTGGCTCACACCTGTAATCCTAGCTCTCTGGGAGGCCGAGGCGGGTGGATTGCTCGAGGTTAGGAGTTTGAAACCAGCCTGAGCAAGATCAAGACCCGTCTCTACTATAAATAGAAAGAAATTAATTGGCCAACTAATATATATAGAAAAAATTAGCCGGGCATGGTGGCGCATGCCTGTAGTCCCAGCTACTTGGGAGGCTGAGGCAGAAGGATTGCTTGAGCCCAGGAGTTTGAAGTTGCTGTGAGCTAGGCTAACGCCAAGGGGCACTCACTCTAGCCTAGGCAACAAAGCGAGACAGAGAGGAAAGAAAGGAAAGGAAGGAAGGAAGGGAGGGAGGGAAGGGAGGGAAGGGAGGGAAGGGAGGGAAGGGAGGGAAGGGAGGAAGGGAGGAAGGGAGGAAGGGAGGAAGGAAGGAAGGAAGGAAGGAAGGAAGGAAGGAAGGAAGGAAGGAAGGAAGGAAGGAAGGAAGGAAGGAAATCAATCAATCAAGTGAACTTCAAACTCAAAGCCCTGCAAATCCCATTAGAAATGCCAATGCAAATACCCATGAAGAAAGGCCTAACACCCAGTCTCTATGAAACCAAATGGGAATGGTTCTGAAATGATGGGACTCTTCCATCTCTTACATCAAGCCTTGTGCAAGAACCAAAACAAGAAAAAACCTAACTGCTATTAAAGGATTAACGTCACACTGAGAACTGAACACCGAGCAAACCAGGGCTGAAATGAAGTGTTCCTTGGAATCCGGGAGGAAGGAAGGGAGGGAGGGAGGGAGGGAGGGAGGAAGGGAGGAAGGAAGGAAGGAAGGAAGGAAGGAAGGAAGGAAGGAAGGAAGGAAGGAAGGAAGGAAGGAAGGAAGGAAGGAAGGAAGGAAGGAAGGAAGGAAGGAAGGAAGGAAGGAAGGAAGGAAGGAAGGAAATCAATCAATCAAGTGAACTTCAAACTCAAAGCCCTGCAAATCCCATTAGAAATGCCAATGCAAATACCCATGAAGAAAGGCCTAACACCTAACACCAGTCTCTATGAAACCAAATGGGAATGGTTCTGAAATGATGGGACTCTTCCATCTCTTACATCAAGCCTTGTGCAAGAACCAAAACAAGAAAAAACCTAACTGCTATTAAAGGATTAACGTCACACTGAGAACTGAACACCGGGCAAACCAGGGCTGAAATGAAGTGTTCCTTGGAATCCAAAGCTTCAGGCAACACTGAAGGGCCAGAGTTAATTGAGCTATTAAACATGAAAAGCTCCTCAGTGTTAATGACTTCCTACCAGCACTCCACCAGCCAAGTGTGAAGGCACTAGACCAAGAATAGCCTTGTCTCCAGTACCTGACAGAGCCGAAAATCCTCTATTCCTTTTTAAAATTTCTGTCACCCTTGGCTCATGGTCCTCTTTCATACATAAGACAGTATTAGGCCAGCGCGGTGGCTCACGCCTGTAATCCTAGCACTCTGGGAGGCCGAGGCGGGAGAATAGCTCTCAAGGTTAGGAGTTAGAAACCAGCCTGAGCAAGAGTGAGATCCCCTCTCTACTAAAAATAGAAAGAAATTAACTGGACAACTAAAAATATATAGAAAAAATTAGCCAGGCATGGTGGTGCATGCCTATAGTCCCACCTACTCGGGAGACTGAGGCAGAAGGATTGCTTGAGCCTGGGCATTTGAGGTTGCTGTGAGCTAGGCTGACGCCAGGGCACTCTAGCCTGGGCAACACAGTGAGACTCTATCTCAAAAAAAAAAAAAAGACAGCATTAGTCACATATTACAGTAAAGGCGGCAATCCAACCCCTTCATTTTTTAGAGCAAGACTTTGCCTCTCCCAGTTTACATAGCCCAGCAAATGGTCCTGCAAGAAATAACAATGGCATGAGGCTGACTGGGGTTAGTAAAAAACAAAAGAAAGAAAGAAAGACATAACAATAGTAGCAACCATTTGTGAAGCATTTAAGACATGCCAAAAAAGGAACTGTACATACATCATACTCAACAACAGCCTTGACAAGCTTAGTATTATTAACCACATAAAGAAATCAAAGGCTCCCAGAACCTAAGCAAGCCTTCCAAGGTCGTTCAACTAATAAAAGGCAGAGCTGAATTTCTGAGGTTTAAATCTAAGTCTTTTCAAATCCGTATAGTCTTTCCACTCTAAGTGGCCTTGAGAAATATAGACAGCATATCATTCATCTTATTAGATAATATATATGTCAGGTATTTGTTTATGCACAAAATTACTCTTGCAGGATACACAAAAAAACCTGGTAAAATCAGTTGTCTCAGAAGAGAACTAGGTGGCTGGGAGAGGTGGTGCTAAGATTAATAATTTCCATATTCCCTTATGTATCTTAACTTGAATCTAATGATTATCTACTCAAAAAATAAAAACACCAAATGTATTAATTTTATATAACCTTTAACAAAAATACATGTAAAAGGAATTTCTGAACATAATATTTTTTTTTTTTTTTTTTTTTTTTTTTTTTGAGACAGAGTCTCGCTTTGTTGCCCAGGCTAGAGTGAGTGCCGTGGCGTCAGCCTAGCTCACAGCAACCTCAAACTCCTGGGCTCGAGTGATCCTTCTGCCTCAGCCTCCCAAGTAGCTGGGACTACAGGCATGCGCCACCATGCCCGGCTAATTTTTTATACATATATCAGTTGGCCAATTAATTTCTTTCTATTTATAGTAGAGACGGGGTCTCGCTCAGGCTGGTTTTGAACTCCTGACCTTGAGCAATCCGCCCGCCTCGGCCTCCCAAGAGCTAGGATTACAGGCGTGAGCCACAGCGCCCGGCCTGAACATAATATTTTTAAAAGTATTTTAAACTATGCCACTAAAGGATAGTAAGTTTGTAGATAGTCTTCATTTCAGAGCCAAAGGGAATGAGTTAGAGAGCTCTACATCAGGGTAAAGGAAATAGCTGCTTTTATAAACCCCCTAGAAAGGGATGCTCCAAGGTACTGCAGGAAGTGTGTCACATTCATTTTCCTGCTGGAGGCATTTGTCAATATTTTCTAAACATAAGCTGGTATCTCTCCTCTCAGGCTTAAAAAACACTCTCCAGGCAAAGGTTACCAAAAAGGATGAAGAATTCCTCAAGACAACAGAAAAAATAATTCAACAAGGATGGGCCAGACAGTGGCTCATGCCCATAATCCTAGCACTCTGGGAGGCCAAGGGGGGAGGACCTCTTGAGCTCAGGAGTTCCAGCCCAGCTTGAGGAAGAGAGAGACCCAGTCTCTACTAAAAATAGAAAAAAACCAACTGGGCAATGAAAAATAGAAAAAGAAGAGAACAAAAAAAGATGAGCCAGGCATGGCGCATCTGTAGTCCCAGCTACTCAGGAGGCTGAGGCAGGAGGATCACTTGAGCCCAGGAGTTTGAGGTTGCTGTCCATGGCACTAGGCTGATGCCATGGCACTCTAGCCCAGGTGACGGAGTGAGACTCAAGAAACAAACAAAAAAGAAAACAAGGATTTAAACAATTCTACATTGTCATAGGAGAAAATTCACTCCAAGAGGTTAAAAGGCAGAAGAATATGACACAGAAGAGAAACATAGGAAAAACAGAAATCTGGAGAATAAACAGGAAGCTCCTCACCCATCAGCAAAAGCAAAGTCACCCAGGTTCCCCGAGGGAAGAACCATGGGGAAGCTAGTCACTTCCCACGAGGAAGAACCTGAACACTGCTTGCCATCAGCTCCATATTACAGCTGGTTAATGAGGGGTGAACCACATAACCTGAAGAAACCTGGGAAGTCTTTCTGTGGGGGCAAAAATCTAAAGGACTTGGCAGACCTAGTGGGTGGGAGAGGCCTTTTAGTAACAATTTTTATCCCTTCTTCCAATTGATAGCTGAGACTTTGGAAAAGAAAAGAGGGATGTGAGTGTCTGTCAATATAGTGGAGTTGACTTTCCAGATCATGCTGAAACATTGTTCCTCTTCCCCTCCCCCCATTCCTAAACCTGGTGTGTTCCTATTTACCCTTTTAGGTCAGCTTTAATCCTACTTCATCCTATAAATTCTTACTGCTTTCCAGCCAGACACTGACCACACAGTATGATGAAGGCTTATGTATTCTCTCTCTGTCTGCTCCTACTACACTGTAAGGCCAGGGGTGCAGACACCACGTCTTCTATACGACACCACACAGCCAACGCCAAGCACAGTAGCACCGTTCTGGTAAGTAAATGGGTGAATGATGATGGGCTCTTGACCCGCTGAATGAGTGCTGTTCACAGAGAGTAGGAGGAATATGTTTGAACACTTACCAATCCGATTATGAGAACTTAAAATTAAAAATAGAGTAGAAAAATTCCCAGATAAATTCCCAGATAAAATTCCCACTGGGAAAGAATATCAGGAATAACATAAGAAGAAAAGGAATGGAAGAGGTGACTACTGAGTTACAGAGGAAAATATCTGGGAATTAAATTGCCAATATCTTTAGACATCTATAATGATACACAAAATAAAATGATTTAAAGTAAGTTTATGGATTTTTTTTTTTTTTTTTTTTGAGACAGAGTCTCACTTTATTGCCCAGGCTAGAGTGAGTGCTGTGGCGTCAGTCTAGCTCACAGCAACCTCAAACTCCTGGCTCAAGCAATCCTCCTGCCTCAGCCTCCCAAGTAGCTGGGACTACAGGCACACGCCACCATGCCCCGCTAATTTTTTGTATATATATATATATTAGTTGGCCAATTAATTTCTTTCTATTTATAGTAGAGACGGGGTCTCGCTCTTGCTCAGGCTGGTTTCGAACTCCTGACCTTGAGCAATCCGCCCACCTCGGCCTCCCAGAGAGCTAGGATTACAGGCGTGAGCCACCACGCCCAGCCTAAGTTTATGGATTTTATAAAATAAATAAGACATGCTCCTTGCCCATAAAAATCTGAATTTAGTGCATTTGTGAACACAATATGCCAATGAATGGGCAAATGTCTTCAAATCTTAAGAGGAGAAGTGTAATGACAGTACATCTCAAAATGAAATTACCCAGGAGAAATCCATAAACCACTTGAGAATTTCTGAATGAGAATAAAAGAGAGAGCTAGACATGAAATAGGTTTTGGGAGTACTCATCAGACTGCTCAATAATGGAGACTATGGATTGTTTTCTTGACTCAGATCCCCAAATTGTCACGGTGGTAATGATGTTATAGAAATAGGGGCTGGGTATGGTGGCTCACGCCTGTAATCCTAGCATTCTGGGAGGCCGAGGTAAGAGGATAGTCTGAGGTCAGGAGTTCAAGACCAGCCTGAGCAAGAGCAAGTTCAAGACCAACCCTGTCTCCACTAAAAATAGAAAAAAATCAGCCAGGCATAGTGGCGTGCATCTATAGTAGCACCTACTCAGGAGGCTGAGGCAGGAGGATTGCTTGAGCCCAGGAGTTTGAGGTTGCTGTGAGCTGAGCTGATGTCATGGCACTCTAGTCCCAGCAACAGAGCAAAACTATGTTTCAAAAAAAAAAAAAAAAAGAAAGAAAGAAATAGAGGACTTCAAGCACCTAGACATTTGCTGAATATCACATTTACCTTAAAAGAAAAAAAGGGAAAAAAGGGAAGAGGGACAGAAAGCCTGATAAATTCTTGCTGGCAGTTTCATCTTAAAGTCTGAGGGAACTACTACACTGGACTTAATCCAGAAAAGGAGAAAGGCTAGGCCTGGCTTGGTGGCTCATGCTGGTAACCCCAGCACTCTGGGAGGCCGAGGTGGGAGGGTCGCTTGAGTCTAGGAGTTTGAGACCAGCCTGAGCAACATTGGAAGACTCTGTCTCTACAGAAAATTGAAAAGTTAGCCAGCCGTGGCAGCATACACCTGTAGTCCTAGCTACTCAGGAGGCAAAGGCAGAAGGACCATTTGAGTCTGGGAGGTCAAGATTGCAGTGAGCTGTGATCATGCCACTGCACTATGGCCTAAGTAACAGAGTGAGACCCTGTCTCTAAAAAAACAAACAAAAAAGACTAGTTGAAAAATTGAAAGAGTTTCAAAGAGAAAGTAACTATGTAATCCTTGAAGGTGTGATAGGCAACAGCTAAGTGTTGTCAGGAGACAGTTAAGACAAGAACAAGTTCTAGATGTAGCAACCAATGATGACAGGGATTAAGGACCTGGTTCTGCCACAGAATTCTTATCAGACAAGTCAAAACTCTATGTGCCATAAACTTCCTCATCCAAAAAGGATGAGGACACCTACCTACCTCACGTGATCAAATAAATGGCTATCCTTAAAGTCACAATATAAACCTTACTACACTGATTTAAATAACACCAGGCTTTAATAATAGCTAGTATTTATTGGGTACTGAGTTCTAACCAAGTCAGACAATAAGATTTAGATGGATTATCAAATCCTCTCAGTAGCCCTTGGAGGTTGATTTTATTATCCCCATACTATAGGTGAGAAAACTAAGTTTCCAACTGTTAAGTAACTTGCCCCAAATCCCAAAATAGGAAAAGTGGTAGAGCCTAAATAACTCAGTTTCTCTGACTCTGAAGAGCCCATATTTTTATCTATTGTATTATAGCACTTTTAAAATGCAGATTTAACTAATTAAAATCTCAATCTAAAACTCTAAAGAAAAGACAGATGCTGGTATTTTTATTCTTTTTTCTTTTTTTTTTTTAAGAGAAAGGGTCTTGCTCTGTTGCCCAGGCTTTGCAGCTCAATCATATCTCACTGAAACCTTAAATTCCTAGGCTCAAGTGATCCTCCCACCTCAGCTTCCTGAGCAGCTGGGACTAAAGATATGTGTCCCCACACCTGGCTGAAATGTTTTTGAGACTGGGGTCTTCCTATGTTGCCCAGGCTGGTCTCAAATTCCTGGCCTCAAGCAATCCTCCCGCCTCACCTTCCCAAAATGCTGGGATTACAGGTGTGAGCCACCATGTCCAACCACAGATGCTGGCATTTTTTTTTTTTTTTTTTTTTGAGACAGAGTCTCACTCTGTTGCCCAGGCTAGAGTGAGTGGCGTGGCGTCAGCCTAGCTCTCAGCAACCTCAATCTCCTGGGCTCAAGCAATCCTTCTGCCTCAGCCTCCCGAGTAGCTGGGACTACAGGCATGCGTCACCATGCCTGGCTAATTTTTTTTTTCTATATATATTAGTTGGCCAATTAATTTCTTTCTATTTATAGTAGAGATGGGGTCTTGCTCAGGCTGGTTTTGAATTCCTGACCTCGAGCAATCCGCCTGCCTCGACCTCCTCGAGTGCTAGGATTACAGGAGTGAGCCACTGTGCCCGGCCAGATGCTGGCATTTTTAAAAGAAATCCTCAAAAGCGAGATTCTAACAATCAATTATGCAATCATATAAATTATTCCAATTTCAAATTTAAAAAGCAAACAATCTGGCCGGGCGTGGGGGCTCACGCCTGTAATCTTAGCACTCTGGGAGGCTGAGCTGGGTGGATTGCTCAAAGTCAGGAGTTTGAGACCAGCCTGAGCAAGAGGGAGACCCTGTCTATACTATAAATAGAAATAAATTAATTGTCTAATTAAAAATATATGTATGAAAAAATTAGCCGGGCATGGTGGCACATGCCTATAGTCCCAGCTACTTGGGAGGCTGAGGCAGGAGGATCACTTGAACCCAGGAGTTTGAGGTTGCTGTGAGCTAGGCTGACGCCACGCCACTCACTCTAGCCTGGGCAACAAAGCGAGACTTTGTCTCAAAAAAAAAATAAATAAAATAAAGAGACTAGTATAGTTGAAGAGTATCCTCCATAGGTGAGTAGATGTTAAAAGGACCCTCATAGATACACATATGTACAAAAAAATGAAGGACATAGTAAAAAGGTAAGAGTGGTGATTCAAACCTAAAGGGCCAAAGACTGTTAATAAAGCTAAGGATAACACAAAGAGTCCTATGAAAACTCTAGATTTACACCTACTTCTTCCATTTCTTTATCAACAAGTACAATCTTCAACTTAAAGAGGGAAAAAACAAGCCTTGTGGAAAGAGAAAACTGAATTTCAAAACAGTAGATCCTCTAATTATTCCAGATCACTTCAAGCCTCCAGACCTGACAACTGTGAGAACTCCAGGAGAGCCTTGCTAAACCTTTGTTGTAGATTTCTTTTTTTTTTTTGGAATATGCTTTTCTTTATTAAATCTTACTTATATTCTTTAAGGGACAAAAACAGACACAAGTAGGCTACAGTGAAGAAATCTTATTTTTATAAGAGAATTATGAAATCACTAAATTACTTCCAGGTATTATCTTCAGTGATGCTTCTTATCTTTATTCACGGACTTCAGGAAATATTCAGCCCCTATAGCTACCACAAACGCAGCAAATCCCCATTTGAATCCTTTTAATAATACACCAATAGAGGAAACATTGTTTGCATAGCCACCCATGTATCTCCAAGCTTCATTATAGCCCCATGGATCTCTTAGCCCTCTCGCAGCCAGCTTCTGTTGGACAGTTTCTTTTTTTTTTTTTTTTTTTTTTTTTTTTTTTGAGACAGAGTCTCGCTTTGTTGCCCAGGCTAGAGTGAGTGGCGTGGCGTCAGCCTAGCTCACAGCAACCTCAAACTCCTGGGCTCGAGTGATCCTTCTGCCTCAGCCTCCCGGGTAGCTGGGACTACAGGCATGCGCCACCATGCCCGGCTAATTTTTTATATATATATCAGTTGGCCAATTAATTTCTTTCTATTTATAGTAGAGACGGGGTCTCGCTCTTGCTCAGGCTGGTTTTGAACTCCTGACCTTGAGCAATCCGCCCGCCTCGGCCTCCCAAGAGCTAGGATTACAGGCGTGAGCCACAGCGCCCGGCCTATTGGACAGTTTCTAATGGTGTCCCTTCTATCTTCCACTGTTCATAATTTGGAAGTTCCATTTTACTATGTCCATGTTCATGTTCATGTCCATGTCCATGGGCCATGTCTCTGATTCCTTATAAAGAGGTCGATCACCAAATCCCTAATTTACCTGCCGGCAATCTGACCTCTCGGGACACTCACCGCTCTAGAGGGAGCCCACCAGAAATGCTGTTGTAGATCTTTAAAGATAAGCAAGGTGTCAAAGTCTGGGGATGGGCAAATGTGGTCTAGTTTCAAAGGTGAGGCATCTACTGAAGGCTACAAAAGTTCCCAGACCCTGATAACTTTGACATCAATCTTTTGTAACCTGCACAATTGATATTTCTTTCATGTACATACACACCTATCTCTGGCCTATGGATTCTTCTTTAAAAAGAGAGTTTTAAGCTTTTAGAAAGGGCTGTAAGCTTTTGGAATCACCAGAAATGATTCACTGAAAACAAGTCCTTCAAGAATATAACTAGACAGAGAAATAAAGGAATGTAATATACACAAGCGCTAATCAAAGTGTGGTCTGCAGGCCAGCAACACTGGCATCACCTAGGAGTTTGTTAGAACCTCAGCCTCCACCACAAACCTGCTCAATTAGAATCTGCATTTTAACAAGATCCCTAGGTAATTCTCATGCATGATAAAATCTGAAAAGCACTGATACATAGAACAGATCCATACTTCAGCAAGGCATTCAATGAAGTGTTTCATAATATCTTCATGGACAGTAAAATGTCTTCCAATTAGTTTAGTAGTTACATATATTAATATTTGCCAGGCAAAATGTTAAGCTGTGGGTATACTTATCTCATTTAAATCTCATATTAATAACCCTTCAAAACAGGCATTATTACCTATATTTCTATATTTTACAGAATACTTTTTTCCTTTTTTTTTTTTTTTTTTTTTTAGAGATAGGGTCTCACTCTGTCACCCAGGCTAGAGTGCCATGGTACAATAGTAGCAAACTCCTAGACTCAAGGTATCCTCCCACTTCAGCCTCCCGAATAGTGAGGACTACAGGCACACACCACCACACCCAGCTGACTTTTTAATTTTTTGTAGAGACAGGGTCTCCCTATGTTGCCCACGCTGGTCTCAAAACTCCTAGCCTCAGGTGATCCTCCCACCTTGGCCTCCCAAAGTGCTAGGACTACAGGTGTAAGCCACCCTGCCTGGCCTATATTTTACAGATATTAATAGTAGCAAAGATTAAACAGTACTATCTACCAAGCACTATTTGAAGGATTCTACATATAATAACTTATTTAATCCTCATAACAACCCTTTCTTTTTTCTTGAGACAGAGTCTCACTCTGTTGCCCGGGCTAGAGTGCTAGGCATCAGCCTAGCTCACAGCAACCTCAAACTCCTGGGCTCAAGAAATCCTTCTGCCTCAGCCTCCCAAGTAGCTGGGACTACAGGCATGCGCCACCATGCCCAGCTAATTTTTTCTATATATATTAGGTGGCCAATTAATTTCTTTCTATTTATAGTAGAGACTGGGTCTCAGTCTTGCTCAGGCTGGTCTCAAACTCCTGACCTTGAGCGATCTTCCTGCCTCGGCCTCCCAAAGTGCTAGGATTACAAGTGTGAGCCACCGGGCCTGGCCAACGACCCTTTCTTGTAAGTACTATTGTTATCCACATTTTATATATGATGAAGCTGAGGTAGAGCGATGTTAAGGAATTCACCTATAATCGCACAGAAATTTGTGGTTTATAGTAGTCCCTTGGTATCATTAGAGGATTTGTTCCAGGAAATACCCCCCTCAGATACCAAATCCATGGATGCTCAAGTTTCTTTTCTTTTTTTTGAGACTGAGTTCGCATTGTTGCCTAGGCTAGAGTGAGTGCCATGGAGTCAGCCTAGCTCACAGCAACCTCAAACTCCTGGGCTCAAGCGATCCTTCTGCCTTAGCCTCCCGAGTAGCTGGGACTACAGGCATGCACCACCATGCCCAGCTAATTTTTTCTATATATATTAGTTGGCCAATTAATTTCTTTCTATTTATAGTAGAGAAGGGGTCTCGCTCTTGCTCAGGCTGGTTTCGAACTCCTGACCTTGAGCAATCCGCCCGCTTCGGCCTCCCAGAGTGCTAGGATTACAGGTGTGAGCCACCGCGGCCGGCTGATGCTCAAGTTTCTTATACTAAAATGGCATAGTATTTGCATATAACCTACACACATCCTCCCATATACTTCTTTTTTTTTTCTTTTTTGAGACAGGATCTTACTCTGTTGCCCAGGCTGGAGTTCAGTGGTGCCATCATAGCTCACTATAACATCAAACTCCAGGCTCTAGGAATCCTCCTGCCTCAGCCTCCCAAGCAGCTGGGACTACAGACACGCCTACCTCACCCAGCTAATTTTTCTTGTTTTTTGTAAAGAATGAGTCTTGCTATGTTGCCCAGGCTGGTGTCAAACTCTTGGCAGTGATCCTCCTGACTTGGCCTCCCAACTCCCATATAGTTTAAATCATTCCTAGTTTATTTACAATGCATAGTACAACGTAAATACTATGTAAATAGTTGCTACACTGTATTTTTTAAGCTGTATCATTTGTTATTGCTGTATTATTTTTTTTTCCTAAATATTTTTGATCTGCAGTTGGTTGAATCTGTGGATGCAGAACTCATGGATATGGAGGGCCCAGCTGTGGCTCTTAACCACTACTTTCTATGATCAAGAGTGCTGCCATGGTGGGGCACAACAGCCCTGCTAGAAATAAACAATCACACCCAAACACAGCCTGAAAAAATCATCAGGAACTAGGGAGGTGTTGTAGATTTTAAAGGAATGCCCTGGAAGGAGGGAGACAAAGAGAGTAACATTTACTGCGTGCCTATAGTGTGGTTGGCCATGAGTCAAGCACTTTACAACCACATTTTATTCAACCTTTCCAACAGGCCCATTTATAGATAATAAGACTTTTTAATTTTATTTTTAACCCTTTGCACTCGCTTGCTTTTTTCTCGATTCCTTTATTCTACTCGGGATTTAATTTTTTAAATACCCCAGATTTTACAAAGTGCGGCAGTAGACTGGAATTTCTTTTCATACAAACTTATTTATTTGGATTTTTTTATATTTCAAATTATTTATACATTCAAAGAGTAATTTTAATCTCTATAATTTTTGCTAACCGTGTCGAGTCACACTCGACATCCGAGTGCAAAGGGTTAGTATTTAGAGACAGGGTCTTGCCGTATTGCCCAGGCTGGTCTCAAACTCATGGGCTCAGGGACTCTCCCACCAGCTTCCCAAGTAGCTGGGACTACAGGTGGGTGTCACCACACCTGCTATTAAGACATTTTAAATATGAGGAAAGAGAGGCCCAGAGAAGTTGACTTTGCTAAGTCACATTGCTTATAACGGTACAACCAAGAATCTAAAATCAAGTCTGACTGTAAAGCTCATGCCCTTTCCATTGATTTGCTCTGCAACTATGCCTGGCCTTGGTCCCAATGCAGGGATGGCAATGAGCACATTACAGAAGCATAATGTCCAAACCAAGGAAGCCTATTAGACTTCATTTATAATACAGACAATCCTTGACTTATGATGGTCCAACCTGCAATTTTTTTACTTTACATGGTGCAAAAGTCATACACATTCAGTAGACCATACTTCAAGTACAACCATTGTTTTTCACTTTCAGTACAGTATTCAATAAATCTTCAACACTTTATTATAAAATATGCTCTTTGCTCTTTGTTAGTGATTTTGTCCAACTCTAGACTAATGAAAGTCTTCCAAGCACATTTAAAACTCAGCTATGACTTCGGTAAATTAGGTATATTAAATGAATTTTCAACTTATGACATTTTCAACTCAATAGATTTACTGGGATATAACCCATTGTAAGTTGAGAAATACCTATAGTATCTTCAGTTCTGAGTGCTAAATTTGTTACCAGCAAATTAAATATGGTCCCACAAAAGACTTAGATAAGGGCAATGGGTCATGTTTACCATATAGGAGGGCCTTTAGCTAAGAAAACAAATATATAGTAAAAATAGAACACAGATTCAAAAAGTCAAAACCAGATGGGGCCAGGCGAGGTGGCTCATGCCTATAATCCTAGCACTCTGGGCCCAGGCCCAGGCCCAGGTGAATTTCTTGAGGTCAGGAGTTTGAAACCAGCCTGAGCAAGAGCAAGACCCTGTCTCTACCATAAATAGAAATTAATTGGCCAACTGATATACATAGAAAAAATTAGCCAGGCATGGTGGGGTATGCCTATAGTCCCAGCTACTCGGGAGGCTGAGGCAGGAGGATTGCTTGAGCCCAGGAGTTTGAGGTTGCTGTGAGCTAGGCTGAAGCCATGACACTCACTCTCTAGCCTGGACAACAAAGCGAGACTCTGTCTCAAAAAAAAACAAACAAAAAAAAACAGATGGAACAATTTTGGACTAGAATGTTATTCAAAAACAATAGGCTTTGGAGTCAGACAGACAAGGATTTGAATATCAGGTTCTATCACTTACAGTTTAGAATCCAAGCAAGTTATTTAATGTCTTTGAGCCTTAATTTCCACATCTATAAAATGGGGTAATACTCCACAGAACTGTTGTAAGAGGGAAGAAAAGTAATATTTGTAAAGTTCTTGGGACATAAGACTCAACAAATGGTAGTGAACATTAAATCTAACAAAATGAAATTTAAAAAGGATAAGTGTAAGTAAATTAATTTTAGAAGCACGAGATGAAACTTAACAGAATCATGTAAGAAAAGAGTTAGGGATATTCGTTGACTTGAATCTATCATTCAACAGCTTGCTAAAACTGCCAAAAATTATTGTGAATTTGGAGCACATCACAGAAGTGCAACATCCAAAACAAGGAGTCCTATCAGATTTCATTTGGAAGACTGTCTTCAGTTCTGAGTGCTAAACTTTAGGAGGGTCCCTGTCAAATTAAAATCAGATCAGGAAAAGACTAGAATGGTAACTAACTTTCTTTCCTTCTTTCTTTCAAATATGGAATGTTTCACAAATTTGCATGTCATCCTTGTGCAGGGGCCATGTTAATCTTCTCTGTATTGTTCCAATTTTAGTATATGTGCTGCTGAAGCGAATACCCTAGCCCCTTTATTCCTGGGTCTATATTCCCTCCACTCCATATAACTGAAGCTGCCTGACAACTGCTTCCATCTCTATCCCCCAATAACACATTTGTTCTCATATATTCCGCCCTCACACATCCCTCAGATTCACTTTTGCCCCAGTCCCAAAGTCCCAAGTAGGCCTGACAGAAGTGACTTGATGACTTCTGGCCCAAAATTCTAGGATTTGATATGTGAGACTTGGTGCTAATCTGGCCCTGGTGTGCAGATTAGACCTGCTGCTAATCTGTACCAAATCTAACTGGCTCCCTGCTTTCTTCCTGAAACTGAAACCCAACCTTGTGCCCTAGATAACTGAACCAATCCTGAGTCTGAGTCACATACCCAAGAAATGAGATCTCTTCATCAAAGTCTCCTTTACCCACAGCTCCATTATTCCCACAAAGGAATGCAACTGGTCAGGAGTCTACAACGGGACAATGTCAGTCATTCCAGAAGCTAATCTCAGGCCTCAGCCATTTCAAACCCACTAGATGAATACTTTTGAATCCAAGGAGGCTCTCAGATTAAACTCAGGAAAAAACCTATACATGCTCATAGAATAGTACAAGTTGAGCAGTTTATTGTACCTAAGAGGCCATTTGCAAACCTACAAAGAATGAAGCCTTGAAAAGCTGCCTACATTCTGGCCATCCTCACTACAGTGCCCCATTTTCAATTCCAATTAGAACTGGGCTCAGCTCCCTGGCAGGACCCAGACAGTAAAATCTGGTAATTCCCAGATCCAGATTCTCAAGGCAACTGACGCTGGAGTAACATGAGCTTCCCTATGTGATAGCTTTGTCAAAGTTGGCAGGTTTTCCTGGCTGAATCAGAACAGCCTGTGTCTCTTTCATTCAATACTCCCTTGGAAGCCAAGCATCTCTCTAGGGAATGCCATCTGCAATGGACATCAGGTGTCTCAATGCCCTCTTTTCAATCATACAGACATCCTGCTTCCATTTCTATTTCTCAAGTGGATAGAGGCTCTGCTTACTTCAGATGAGAGACATCATGATAAATGCTAGTCTAAGAATTTTGCCTTATTGTTCCTACTGTTCCTCTCACAGAGAACAGTACAGTTCTAGACTAGAATCACATGATTCTGGAGCTTTCATCTAGTTCAGACTAGCTCTATTACCTAGTTCCAGAGCCAACTTGTAAATCCAGAACTTCCTTTCCTGAAGTTCTAGACTTACTTCTAGATGGTTCCTTGACCAACACAACAGCACCCTATATATTCTCTGGATAACTAGTTCTCAAACTTTGAGCATGCATTTGGAAACTTGTTAAAATACAGATTCTTGGATTCCATCTCCAGAATTTCTCGTTCACTAGGTCTACAGTAGGGCTTTAATATTTGCATTTTTGACAAGCCCTCAGGGAATGCTGGTGTTACTGGTCTGGGGAACACACTTTGAGAATCAGTGCTCTAGATCAACAATATTTCAGATCATTCACAGAATTATGCTGGGGAAGTGGGGAAGAAAATGCTATGCATATGAGTCCATTTGCATCATAACATTCAGTGCTTTCTCCTACACAGAAAACTTACTCTTCTATAGAATAGACTTCAAGTATATATCACAGTGGAAATATTCAGGTGTTTAAAACAGATGACAATTCACTTTCTAACAAATTATTTACATAGATAGGGCCTGGCTGGTGGCTCACACCTGTAATCCTAGCACCCTGGGAGGCCCAGGCAGGCGGATTGCTCAAGGTCAGGAGTTCAAAACCAGCCTGAGCAAGAGTGAGACACCGTCTCTACTATAAATAGAAAGAAATTAATTGGCCAACTAATATATATAGAAAAAATTAGCCAGGCATGGTGGCGCATGCCTGTAGTCCCAGCTACTTGGGAGGCTGAGGCAGCAGGATTGCTTGAGCCCAGGAGTTTGAGGTTGCTGTGAGCTAGGCTGACACCATGGTACTCACTCTAATCTGGGCAACAAAGTGAGACTCTGTCTAAAAAAAAAAAATAAAACCTAGATACATCTTGTCACCAAGAAACTGTACTTACGAAGAGATTCTCTAGGCTCAAGAGCAGCAGCCAAACTAGAAGGGGAAGTAACACTTATTCTTTTCTTTTGCTGACTAACTGCATTATTCACCAAATTAATTAAAACCTGCAAAGCAGCAGGGCCCCTCATGCCTGTAATCCTAGCACTCTGGGAGGCCGAGGTGGGAGGATCACTCCAGGTCAGGAGTTCCAGACCAGCCTGAGCAAGAGCCAGACCCCGTCTCTACTAAAAATAGAAAGAAATTAGCCTGGCATGGTGGCGCATGCCTATAGTCCCAGCTGCTCGAGAGGCTGAGGCAGAAGGACTGCTTGAGCCCAGGAGATTGAGGTTGCTGTGAACTGAGCTAATTCCACAGCACTCTAGCCTGGGCAACAGAGTGAGACTCTGTCTCAAAAAAACACCAACAAAAACCAAAAGACAAAAAAACCTGTAAAGCATGCAGCACAGTACTTAGCCATTTTTTTTCCCTGTGGTAAAATGCATATAACAGTATTTATCATTTTTACTATTAGTAAGGATGCAATTCATTGGCATTAAATACATTCACCCTGTTACATAACTATTACCACTATCTATAACTCAAAACTTTTTTATGACCCCCAGTAAAAACTCTGCACTCATTAAATAATAACTCCCCATCTTCCCCCAGCCCCTGGTACTCTACTTTCTATCTCTATAAATCTGCCTATTCTAGGTACCTCATATAAGTGGAATCATTCAACATTTGTCCTCCTGTGTCTGGCTTATTTCACTAAACGTAATGTTTTCAAGTTCCACCAAGGTATAGCATATATCAAAATTCCTTCCTTTTTAAGACTGAATAATATTCCATTACATGTACATATTTATCTATTCATCTGTCGATGAACATTTAACTACTTACACCTTTGGCTACTGAGAATAATGAAGCTATGAACATGGATATATATACAAGTATCTCTTTAAGGTCCTGCTTTCAGCTCTTTTGAATGTATACTCAGGAGTAGAATTTCTGAGCCACATGGTGGCTCCATGTGTAAACATCTGAGAGACTGTCAAGTTCTTTCCCATGGCAGCCACATCATCTAACACTCCCACCAGCAACACCAATACTTTTTTTTTTTTTGAGACAGAGTCTCACTCTGTTGCCCGGGCTAGAGTGAGTGCCGTGGCGTCAGCCTCGCTCACAGCAACCTCAGACTCCTGGGCTCAGCGATCCCCCTGCCTCAGCCTCTGGAGTAGCTGGGACTACAGGCATGCGCCACCATGCCCGGCTAATGTTTTCTATTTTGGAAGAGACAGGGTCTCGCTCTTTCTCAGGCTGGTCTCAAACTCCTGAGCTCAAATGACACTCCTGCCTTGGCCTCCCAACGTGCTAAGATTACAGGTGTGAGCCACCTTGCCTGGCCTATTATCAAAAGTTTTGACATGGACTATTACAAATACTATGTTTCCCCGAAAAAAAGACAGGGTCTTATATTTACTTTTCCTCAAGAAGACACCCTAGGGCTTATTTTCAAGGGGATGTGTTATTTTCCCCTCAAAGCCTCAGCTTGCAGCACACACAGGATGGCTGGACCGACAAGGGAGTCGACCTTGTTGGTGGGGCTGCTCGCACCTTTCCAGGTCACCTCTGGGATAGTAGCTGTCACGATGGGGCAGATGAGAAGAGCTGCTCATCTTCTTTACTGCTCTGCTACGGAATGCATGGGTTGTGCAGATGCGCTGCGTAGCCACGCCCATTGCTAGGTCTTATTTTCCCGGTAGGGCTTCTATTGCACAAATGCTTAGAAATCCTGCTAGGGCTTATTTTATGGGTAGGTTTTATTTTCGGGGAAACATGGTACTTGTAGCACTGTAAGGACAGTGTGACAATAATCAGAGATTCTAACTAGCTTCCAGGTTCAAATGGTTCTAGCAGTTCCATTCAAAACACAAGTAAGTTTTCAGTTGCTTCTAATTTTCTCCAAGGCTAGCATTTCCATAGCTTGATGTCAACTAAGAAAGAAAATGATGCTTTGGATAAAGAGAAAATGTATCCAATTTTCTAAATGTATCTGATAACTCAATTCCATAATAATCCTCAGTTTTACCCATAAACAAAATGGTGTCCTGGCATTCAGTTCCAGAAATGTCAAATAGTTTCTCTAAAACATTGAGAATCCTATTCTAGAAAGGTTTATTTTTGAAAACACAAGTATACTGGAAAATCTTGTATATTTTAATCTTGCTAGTGATGTCACTTTTTTAAGTCCCTAGCCTAGCTAGAAATACCATTTTCTCTTCAAATTTGGAGTTTTCCAGCCATGGAACAACTAGAGTCTTCTTAGTGAGGCAAATGGCCATAGCCAAACAAAATTGTTTTATTGTGATCATATATTATGTTCAAAGTTTCAGGCCTTTCTCTCAATAACTCTTTTCTTCCTTTATGACTCTAAGAGAGAGACAATTCTGAAAATAGAAAGTAAAAACAATCAGTAAAAATAACTTCCCTTTTTTGGGAAAAATTTTCTTCCTCAACTTTTTTACATTTGACAAAAGTTGAAAAGAAAATCTTCCAGTATAAGAACAAAGTATGGGCATAGTGAAGGTATCCTGGAAAAAAACAATTTCAAAAGCAAAAGTCTGCTTATTGTACTCCCTTAATATTTTGAAATAAAAAATAAATTAAATAAAAGGAACACATATACCTTAAAAAAAAAGGCTATAGTCTTGTCCCAGATATTGACAGGCAAGTATACCATATGTACTTCGCCATTGTGCTGACCATAACACTTGAAAGATTAGACTCATATAAAAGACTAATGACTGGTTTTCACAAAGAGAAAGAGCAGACCTTACAGTCTGAGAGGTACAGCCAGAGACCTATATGAAACCCCAAGTTCACTAACCTCATGAAAGCAAATAATTTCTTATACAAATAAATATACAGTAACAGCTACACCTCAGGAACAACAAATAAGCAGAAATAATGTAACAACACCCCACAGGAAAACGTGTGAATATCGTGTTTCCCCCAAAATAAGGCAGGGTCTTATATTCATTTTTCCTCAAGGATACACCCTAGGGCTTATTTTCAGGGGATGTGTTATTTTATTTAAGTACAGTACAGCAATCTACATTTATTCAAATATAGCTAAGTCGTCTTCTTCTGGAACATCATTATTACTCTCCAAACCCCAAATTCCATCCTGAATGTCTTGCAACTCTATTTCCTTTAGAACCATCGGCCCCAATCTCTCATGTTGAGCAATAGAGCTGGCAAGGGGCAGATGAGAAGGGCTGCTCGTCTTCTTTACCTCTCTGCCACGAAATGCAAGGGTTGTGCAGATACCCTGCATAGCCACGCCCATGTGCAAATGCTTAGAAATCCTGATAGGGCTTATTTTATGGGTAGGTCTTATTTTCGGGGAAACACAGCAGCTGAAACCGTGAATGTTGGATGCGTATATGCCATGGCAGAACTGTATCTGGTGTGTGTGTGTGTGTGTGTGTGTGTGTGTGTGTGTCATTCATAGAAATACACAGTTAAAGGCAGATGAAGTGCACTGGAGAGAACACTGCACTCAATCAGAAGAACAAGTCCCAGTGCTTCTCCTCACTAAATTGCTGGAAGCCTCTGGATATCATCCCTCTGTCTTAAAGATAATCATCCTAAGCAAAATAATACCTGCTTCATAGGCTGTGTGAGGAATAAATCATTTTAATACAGTTTCACTCATTCTTCAGCAAACATAGTTTAAACCCTCACAAAGTATACTAACGATGCAGAGAAAATCAAGTCCCTATCCTCATTGCACATAACAGGCCCTCATCTTTAGCAGGTACCCTATAATTCTTGGGTACCTTAAGAACTGCTTACTAGGCCAGGCGCAGTGGCTCACACCTGTAATCCTAGCACTCTGGGAGGCCGAGGCAGGCGAATTGCTAGAGGTCAGGAGTTCGATACCACCCTACGCAACAGCGAGACCCCGTCTCTACTATAAATAGAAAGAAATTAATTGGCCACCTAATATATATATAGAAAAAATTAGCCAGGCATGGTGGTTCATGCCTATAGTCCTAGCTACTTGGGAGGCTGAGGCATGAGGAGTGCTTAAGCCCAAGAGTTTGAGGTTGCTGTGAGCTAGGCTGACGCCACAGTACTCACTCTAGCCTGGGCAACAAAGCGAGACTCTGTCAAAAAAAAGAACTGCTTACTGAGAATCAGAGGGCAATTCCTCAAGTACAGAGAGGTCCAAACCCATGATACAATGACCTGACATATAGCAACAGACAATAAATGATCACTGAATGAACAAACTGTATTTCTGCTTATGATCTTTAAAAACTTTCTCTCAGTTGCTATTAACATGAAATAGAAAAAGAATTGCTATATAATAATCAGCTTACTAGAGGAGCACAGATACTTCATAGCAACACTCAAAACATTTGGAGGTACACGTCTATACACATATCATATATAACACAAATATGTCACATTGTACTCTATGAATATGTGCGATTATTATGTGTCAAATAAAAATAAAAATAAACCAGGGGCAGTGGCTCACACCTGTAATCCCAACACTTTGGGAGGCCAAGGTGGGAGGATCATTTGAGGCGAGGAGTTCAAGACAGCCTAGACAACACAGTGAGACACTTTCTCTACAAAAAATAATAAAATCAGTTGAGAGTGGTGGCACACACTTATAGTCCTGACTACTTTGGAGGTTGAGGCAGGAGGATCCCTGGAGCCCAGGAGTTCAATGCTGAAGTGAGCTATGATCATACATACTCCAGCCTGGGCGACACAGCAAGAATCCATCTCTGAAAAAAATGAGATAAAAAAAAAATTTCAAAAAAGAACTGGAGGGGAAAAACAAAATGACCACATTATCAAGTCATGGCAGGGCTCAATAGGGGTCTGCCTATCATATAACATCTCTCCATCTCTGAAAACTGCTGCAAAGGCTGTGGAGATGGCTCATTTTATCCTCTGCGATGGTTATGTTATAAAATAGTTTTATTTATTTTGTATTTTATTTATTTATTTTTTTGGAGACAGAGTCTCACTTTGTTGCCCAGGCTAGAGTGAGTGCTGTGGCCTAGCTCACAGCAACCTCAATCTCCTGGGCTCAAGGGATCCTACTGCCTCAGCCTCCCAAGTAGCTGGGACTATAGGCATGTGCCACCATGCTCGGCTAATTTTTTCTATATATATTTTTAGTTGGTCAATTAATTTCTTTCTATTTTTAGTAGAGATGGGGTCTCGCTCAGGCTGGTTTGAACTCCCGACCTTGAGCAATCCACTCCGACCTTGAGCAATCCACTCGCCTGGGCCTCCCAGAGTGCTAGGATTAGAGGCCTGAGCCACGGGGCCCAGCATAAAATAGTTTTAGACTAGAGTTTTTCAGTTATGTGAAGTCAACTGAAGCCAGTATTTGGGGATACATACTTGAATAAATACTAAATGTGTTAAGCAAAGATCTTTTTCTTTTTTTTATACTGCAGGGGAAAGTAAGGCAAAGACCTATCTTTAACTTAACAGTAAGAACTTGTAACTAACTGTTCCTAGCTACAAAATTCTTCAGAGATAAACCATGGTTTCTCGACCTTGTCACCACTGATGGTTGGGCCAGATAATTCTTTATTGTAGGAAGCAGTCCCGTGTTAGAGCATGTTTAGCAGCACTCTTGGCCTCTACTAACTAGATGCCAGTTCTCACTAGACCTCAGTTCCCACTGCAGTTCTGATAATGAAAAGTGTTCCTGCATATGGACAAATGTTCCCTAGAGGGTTAAATCACACTGGTTGGGAACCACTGAGCTAAACAATGAAATGAGAATTTTTTCACAAAGTCTGTTTAAATAAGATATGGAAGATGATACAAACTTGTCATTCTTGGCACTCTAAACGTGAGTCATTTTTAGATTATCAAATGACTTTTTTTTTCAGTTGTTTTGGCTAATTTCTTTTTTTTTTTTTTTTTGAGACAGAGATTCACTGTGTTGCCCAGGCTACAGTGAGGGCCATGGCGCCAGCCTAGCTCACAGCAACCTCAAACTCCTGGGCTCAAGAAATCCTACTGCCTCAGCCTCCCCAGTAGCTGGGACTACAGGCATGTGCCACCATGCCTGGCTAATTTTTTCTATATATATTAGTTGGCCAATTAATTTATTTCTATTTTTAGTAGAGACGGGGTCTCGCTCTTGCTCAGGCTGGTTTTGAACTCCAGACCTCAAGCAATCCGCCCGCCTCAGCCTCCCAGAATGCCAGGATTACAGGCGTGAGCCACCGAGCCCGGCCTGTTTTGGCTAATTTCTTTCTATTTATAGTAGATACGGATCTCACACTGGCTCAGGCTGGTCTCAAACTCCTGAGCTCAAGCAGTCTTCCCACCTCAGCCTCCCAGAGTGCTAGGATTACAGGTGTAAGCCACTGTGCCCAGCCTCAGATGATCTTTTAAAGTTTTATCTGAAATGAAAAAGCAGCAGAAGCAGAAAAGGACCACTGGTGTGCCTAAAGGTAATCTGTAACCCAAAAAGAAGAAATAAACCAAAGAACCAACGGATGGTGCAGTAAGTATTAACAGTATAAAATGAGCTACGGGGGCCGGGCGCTGTGGCTCACGCCTGTAATCCTAGCTCTTGGGAGGCCGAGGCGGGCGGATTGCTCAAGGTCAGGAGTTCAAAACCAGCCTGAGCAAGAGTGAGACCCCGTCTCTACTATAAATAGAAAGAAATTAATTGGCCAACTGATATATATATAAAAAAAATTAGCTGGGCATGGTGGCGCATGCCTGTAGTCCCAGCTACCCGGGAGGCTGAGGCAGAAGGATCACTCGAGCCCAGGAGTTTGAGGTTGCTGTGAGCTAGGCTGACGCCACGGCACTCACTCTAGCCTGGGCAACAAAGCAAGACTCTGTCTCAAAAAAAAAAAAAATGAGCTACAGGCAGTCTCACTACCACCTTCTATGTGCATTACTCATGCATGGTAACTGTTAGAACTCTTAGGCTATCTGGAAATCTTTGATTTCAATGCTACAAAGTCAGATTCTTCATTTTCCCCCCTAGATTTATCTTAAAAAATTGTTTTCTGTAGCACATAGTGCAAAAGTACTACCACTTACTGAGCATTTTGTAGCTGTAAGGCATTTTACTCACACAATTTAAGCAGATCTCCCAAAAGCTCCTAAAGGAAAGAAGACAAAACACACTCAGAAATGTTAAGTAAAATGCCTGGAGCCAGAAAGGAAATGGGGGTAGGGGGCGGAAATATCTGAAGTCTACCTAAGGCTCCTCACCATTACATTCCAAAAAGCCTTAATTTCACTTATAAATCTTTCCAACTATTAAAAAGGGCAAGTTTGCATTAATCCTAAATACTGGGTGGCCAGGCTAGGTGGCTCATGCCTGTAATCCTAGCACTCTGGGAGGCCGAGGCTGGAGGATAGCTCAAGGTCAGGAGTGCGAAACCAGCCTGAGCAAGAGTAAGACCTCATCTCTACTAAAAATATAAAGAAATTAATTGGCCAACTAAAAAAAATATATATAGAAAAAATTAGCCAGACATGGTGGCACATGCCTGTAGTCCCCGCTACTTAGGAGGCTGAGGCAGGATTGCTTGAGTCCAAGAGTTTGAGGTTGCTGTGAGCTAGGCTGACATCACAGCACTCTAGCCCAGGCAACAGAGTGAGACCCTATCTCAAAAAAAAAAAAAAATCTTAAATATTGGGATCTCAGCATTTAATTTTTATAATCCTAAACATGTATAGAGCATGCAGCACTTTTTACAAAGTGTCGTTGTTTTCAATTATAAAAGAAACATATGGTGATTGTAGAGAATCTTAAAAACCCATTTTTAGAAAAGACTGGTGGTAATAATAATGTATATCATGAATATGTTATCATTAATAATGACATATATCTGTAATAATGATGGACATTAAAACAAATGCAAAGGTAAAGATTAGCTAGGTGTTCAAACAATGAACAAGTAACTAATGGATTAATGTCCCAGACACTTCAGTCCTAAAGTCTTATTAATAGATGACTCTTTAGAAACTGTCCAACAATTCTGGGAATAAATCCTGGTTTCAGAATTCTATAAATTCCATAAATCCAGTTTTATCTGTGCTACCCGCCCTGGATAAAAAGACAAGAACTGGGCCGGGCGCTGTGGCTCACGCCTGTAATCCTAGCTCTTGGGAGGCCGAGGCGGGCGGATTGCTCAAGGTCAGGAGTTCAAAACCAGCCTGAGCAAGAGCGAGACCCCATCTCTACTATAAATAGAAAGAAATTTATTGGCCAACTGATATATATATAAAAAATATTAGCCGGGCATGGTGGCGCATGCCTGTAGTCCCAGCTACTCGGGAGGCTGAGGCAGAAGGATCACTCAAGCCCAGGAGTTTGAGGTTGGTGTGAGCTAGGCTGATGCCACGGCACTCACTCTAGCCTGGACAACAAAGTGAGACTCTGTCTCAAAAAAAAAAAAAAAAAAAAGACAAGAACTGTGCATATGTTTTGGATAGGTTTGGCATTTCAGAGGAAATGAGTACATATTATAGAAACTGCCTTTCCCAGAGAAAAATGAAATGCTTTTCTCCTTTTCTCATTAGAAGAAACTGAAGAAAAAGTCATCTCTAGTCTATTGTTAGGGTATCATTGTTTAATAAGCAAGTAATGTTTCCCTAAGAAAGTTAAAAAAAAAAAAAAGTAATGTTTCCCATAGGTTCTGGAGCTTCTGAGCCTCCCACCTGTACCCCCATCTCCATGCTTAAGAACCTAACTCAGGTTCTTAAAAGGCCTTTTCAGAATCAGATGTGAAAGTGCTGATTCTAGGCTCTCCAGTACTTAGGAATGTAGGCTAAACTACCTTTTCTAGGAACATCTTCCCCTATTACAGAAGAACAGAAATAGAAAATGGTGATTATTTCAGTAGCCAGGGAGGGCAACCAAGAAGTTCTTGTGTGGAAGTGTGCATAGAGGGAAAATGTTATAGTAATTTATTTGGAAAGAAAGTAAGCCCAATTGTATAAGATATTAAGGCAGGAGGGTAGAACAGGTGTGAAACAGCTGAAATTACATTGGAGGTTGTATCTGAACAAATAATCAGTATTAGGGGCTAAGACTTCTAATCTCAGCACTGCAATGGACCAGCCATTCTGCTATAAAATGGGGCTTCATATTTAGAAAAAAGAATGGAAGTACCCCAACACTGCTGTCTTTTCCAAGACAATAAAGGCATACAAGTCAGAAAATGAGACACAAATGCACTGGACTCCCCCCCCCCCCCATTAGTCTTTAAAACAGTTCAGCTTCTTCCTGAAGGAGGGTCTGGCTTAGTGTTCAATTCATTAGTACATACTAGGTCAAGTTCCTTAAAGAAAACCTCCAGGTCCCTTAATATTCACAAAACTAAAGTCCATGATCCTTGATATGCTCAGAAATTTTTAACAGAGTAAAAATTCTGACATCGAAATGAGATTTTTATATAATTGCATCTAATTATGTAATGTATCTAATTATACATATAATTATGTAATATATCTAATTATAATATCATTAACTACTACAATAATGAGAATTCTTCGCCTTTCCCACCTCTCTGTTCCCTCCCTGGAAGGCCTCAATTTAACATCATGAATCACTTGGTCCTTGACATATGGGTACTTGGGGGTGGGGGAGGAAAATGACACTTAGCACAGGACCAGTAAGACTGTGGGAAAAGGGAAGTTCTTGGCCACAAGAAAAAGGACAAAACCCCTGCCCTTGGGAAAAATGCCAAATGTCTCTGAAGTCCACTGTAAAGCAGTTAAATTTTTAGCTTTAAAAGATCCCATTATAGGCCTGGCACGGTGGCACACGCCTGTAATCCTAGCACTCTGGGAGGCTAAGGCAAGCCTCCCAGATTGCTCTACGTCAGGAGTTCAAAACCAGCCTGAGCAGGAGCAAGACCCCATCTCTACTAAAAATAGAAAGAAATTAATTGGCCAACTAGTATATATAGAAAAAATTAGCCAGGCATGGTGGCGTATGCCTGTAGTCCCAGCTACTTGGGAGGCTGAGGCAGAAGGACTGCTTGAGCCCAGGAGTTTGAGGTTGCTGTGAGCTAGGCTGGCGCCATGGCACTCACTCTAGCCTGGGCAACAAAGCGAGACTCTGTCTCAAAAAAAAAAAAAGAAAAGAAAAGATCCCATCATAAAAATACAAACCACAGCATAGAATTAGAATAGGTTTCTGAAAGCTATACTATAAAGATACAAGATAACAATTTTCTGGCATTCATAAGAACCCATAATAAGTAATAGTCCCCAGGTGAATATGAATATTTTTCCCCTTGGGATTGGTTTAAGCTACGTTGGCTCTAAAACTTTTCATTATTCGAAGACAAGAAATATCATTAATAATGGCTAACTTTAGTGAGTGCTTCCTATGTAACCACTGGGCAAACCACTCTACATGCATTTCCTTATTAATCCTTACACTATACTTACTCTAAATAACATGAACTCTAAGAATTTTCTTCAGAGGCTTTGAAAATAAATATTACATTACTTGTTGCAGCAACTTTAAAGAAACTCATGAATTATTTTTAATGTGAAAGAAGCACTGTATGAGTTATTAAAAGCATCCTTGGTTTAAATAAAAATATGAACAGAAGTATAAGTACTTTAGAAAACTACTCTGTTGGGCCAGGAAGGTGGCTCACCCCTGTAATCCCAGTGACTTGGGAGGCTGAGGCAGAAGAATCACTTGAGGCCAGGAGTTTCCAGACTACCATGGACTATGAGTGAGACCCCAACTTTACATACATACATACATACATACATAAAATGACTTTATTGCCCTAAGCTATCAACCACTATTGCAATATGTATGCAAAACCAAAAGACCCTAAAAGGCTGTAATTAAACTGAATTCAAATCTACTGAGAGTTCTAATTAAGAGTTTTTATTTTGATTCTTTTTTTTTTTTTTTGAGACAGAGTCTCACTTTGTTGCCCAGGCTAGAGTGAGTGCCGTGGCGTCAGCCTGGCTCACAGCAACCTCAAACTCCTGGGCTCAAGAGATCCTTCTGCCTCAGCCTCCCGAGTAGCTGGGACTACAGGCACACACCGCCATGCCTGGCTAATTTTTTCTATATATATATTAGTTGGCCAATTAATTTCTATTTATAGTAGAGACGGGGTCTCGCTCTTGCTCAGGCTGGTTTCGAACTCCTAACCTCCAGCAATCCGCCCGCCTGGGACTCCCAGAGTGCTAGGATTACAGGCGTGAGCCACCGTGCCTGGCCAAGAGTCTTTATTTTAGGAGTTTCTCCTCACAATTTATATCCAAACAGACAAAATGTAACCCAAAAAGTCTCACTTAAATTTCTGTAGGTTACACAAACATGGAACAGATAAATTTGATACTCTTAACTATCCTCTGTGGTCAAATTAATTATAATCTAGCAAATTCAATGAAATTACTAATTTCAGGTCAAGTTATAAATGTAAGGCCCAGCACGGTGGCTCACACCTGTAATTCTACCACCATGGGTGGCCAAGGTAGGAGAATGGTTGGAGCTAGGGAGTTCGAGACCAACCTGAGCAAGAGAGAGACCCTGTCTCTATTAAAAATAGAAAAATTAGTGGGTCATCATAGCTCACACCTGTAGTCCCAGCTGCTTGGGAGGCTGAGGCAGGAGCATCACTTGAGCCCAGGAGTTTGAGGTCGCTGTGAGCTAGACTGAAGCCACGAAACTCTAGCCCAGGTGACAGAGCGAAACTCTTTCTCAAAAAAAGAAAAGAAAAATCAAGTTATAAATGTGAGTGCATGCTGTAGAAAACTAAAATTAAGAATTAATAATTGGACCACTGGACTTTCCCCAAATTTGTCTCCCCTTACTTTCCCTCTTTTTTTCCTCTCTCTAGACTTCCTCAGACCTATAACCAGCTTTCTCTCTTATTTTTCTTTATTTTTTTGAGACAGAGTCTTGCTCTGTTGCCCTGGCTAGAGTGCCACGGCATCAGCCTAGCTCCCAGCAACCTCAAACTCCTGGGCTCAAACGATCCTTCTGCCTCAGCCTCCCGAGTAGCTGGGACTACAGGCATGCGCCACCATGCCCGGCTAATTTTTTCTATATATTTTTGGTTGGCCAATTAATTTGTTTCTATTTTTATTAGAGATGAGGGTCTTGCTCTTGCTCAGGCTGGTTTCGAACTCCTGACCTCAAGCGATCCCCCCACTTCAGCATCCCAGAGTGCTAGGATTACAGGCATGAGTCACCACTCCCAGCCCTTTCCTCTTTTTTAAACCATGCATTATAACTTTGAAACAAACAAACAAAAAAAGAATAATATAATGAGAATGAAGGTTAATGGTAATATGTAGAAATTATCTTTCACATTGCCAAATTTCCACCCCATATAAGAAAGGCTGTTAGATTTACACATAAACATATCAAAAAGGGAATATATCAGTGACACAAAAACTCATTGGTTTTTATAGTTTAGAGAAATACTACTATTCATATTTGGCTACAAGAATAGTTATTTCTCTTGTATAAAAGACAGATACAAAGAAAATAATTTTTTTTTTTTTTTTGAGACAGAGTCTCACTTGTTGCCCAGGCTAGAGTGAGTGCCGTGGCGTCAGCCTAGCTCACAGCAACCTCAAACTACTGGGCTCAAGTGATCCTTCTGCCTCAGCCTCCCAAGTAGCTGGGACTACAGGCATGCACCACCATGCCTGGCTAATTTTTTCTATATATATTAGTTGGCTAATTAATTTTTTTCTATTTATAGTAGAGACGGGGTCTCACTCTTGCTCAGGCTGGTTTCTAACTCCTGACCTTGAGCAATGGGGGGGGGGGCCCTCAGCCTCCCAGAGTGCTAGGATTACAGGCGTGAGCCACCGAGCCCGGCCGAAAATAAAATTTTATAGTGACTGTGACCACACCTTGAAATGAAGAGTTTCCAACTCTATTTTAAGGAACAAATTTTCTTCCAAGAATAATTTCATCACAATTTCTTACATAGAGGATATGATATGTTTCTGCTGGCAATATTTAGTTCTGAGTAAAGGTTTTCTAAATCTTTTCCTCTGCCCCTTTTAAACCATATTTTAAGAAGCATGACCAAAACCAGTTACGTATATATCAATAATAAAACCCACAAAGTTAGCTATTTTATACCCACTTAGACATGTGAGTAAAATTGGCTAATGGCTTCATGGGAAATAATACAGTATAATACAGGAAACATTGACAGTGGAGGCAGAATAACCTAGACCTATATGGAAATCATGGCTCCATCACTTGTTAACTACCACATTTCCCCAAAAATAAGACCTACCCATAAAATAAGCCCTAGCAGGATTTCTAAGCATTTGCACAATAGAAGCCCTACCCCGAAAATAAGACCTAATGATGGGCGTATCTGCACAACCCATGCATTTCCTCCCTGAGAAAGAAGAGGAGCAGCCCTTCTCATCTGCCCATGAGAGCTCTATTGCTCGACATGAGAGATTGGGACCAATAGTTCTAAAGGAAATAGAGTCGTAAGAAATTCAGGATGGAATTAGGGGTTTGGCGAGTTATGATAATGTTACAGAAGACAACAACTTAGCTATATTTGAATAAATGTAGATTGTTATACCATACTTAAATAAAATAACATATCCCCTACGGTGTCTTCTTGAGGAAAAAAAATATAAGACCTTGTCTTATTTTCGAGGAAACACGGTATGTGACCTAGGCAATTTCCTTCGCTCAGTCCAGAGTTTTCTTGTTGACAAAATGAGGGCAATAATTCTAATCTTAGGAGGAGTAACTATATGTGAAATACCCAGGTCAGAGCCTGACTCAAAGCAGGAGCTCAGGAAACAGTTACTATTATTACTTTGTTGTTATTCATATAAGCTCCTTAAAGGCAAATCATATTTGTTCTTATAAACCAATTGTAGGCTCTATAATCATTGATAAACTGAATAAAATAAAGGCAAGATACATCAAAGTTACAAATGAGGACTTGTATCAATACAACACATGCCTAGATAGGAAACAACACTACAAAATAATGATGATGATCTTTAAAAAATATATCAAAACATACATATTACATCCCATCTGAAGGGAAAAAATATCAAAATGAGCAATGTCTTTTTTTTTTTTTTTGAGACAGAGTCTTATTCTGTTGCCTGGGCTAGAGTGCAGTGGCATCAGCCTAGCTCACAGCAACCTCAAACTCCTGGGCTCAAGCAGTCCTTCTGCCTCAGCCTCCCAAGTAGCTGGAACTAAAGGCATGTGCCACCGTGCCTGGCTACTTTTTTAGTTGTTCAGCTAATTTCTTTCTATTTTTGTAGAAAATAGACTCTTGCTCAGGCTGGTCTCGAACTCCTGACCTTGAGCAATCCTCCAGCCTTGGCCTCCCAGATTGCTAGGATTAGAGCCAAGCCAAGAATGCTTATTGTGGGGACAGGCAGCCTGAGGGGAAGATACAATCAGATTTCCAATTTGACATTGGCTTCTGAGCACAGATTGACCAGATAGGAAACTAAAGTCCTGTAAGGATATGAGAGTAGCGCGGCCCCCCGCCCGTGGCTCACAGCGGTAATCCTACCACTCTGGGAGGCCAATGCAGGAGGACTGTTGGAGCTCAGGAGTTGGAGAACAGCAAGAGCAAGACCCCATCTCTACTAAAAACAGAAAAATTATCCAGGTGTCATGGCACGTGCCTGTACTCCCAGCTACTCTCAGAGGCTGAGGCAGGAGGATCACTTGAGCCCAGGAGTCTGAGGTTGCTGTGGCTGACGCCAAGGTACTCTACTCAGGGCAACAGAGTGAGACTCTGTCTCAAAAAAAAAAAGTTTTTTTGCTATTTCCAAAAATCAAACTGACTCTCCAAAGTACAAGGATTTTCCAACACTGAAGAAATTTTCAAAGATTTTGTGACAAGTTTTAAATTCAACTCCAAATCAGTTTTAAAAATTGGTTTGAGCAACAGGGCAGCATTATGGAATGAATATGTCATTTCCCACGAGGACCATTTTGAGACTAAAATGCATTTGCTGCTGTTTATGTATTTTAAAAAGATCTTATAGTTAAGAGTACTCTTATGTGATATTAAACTAAAATATGGTACCAGACATTATCATAATTAGAACTAAGCTGCTTTTATGTTTGTTTCAACATTTTGAAATGCCTGTAGAAAATATGGCATTTTGTAGGAAAGAAAGGTATGATTTTTTAAAAACACAAAATCTATTGACCTTAATTATTTTACTGTTTCCATCCAGTCCTTGTTAATGCCCATCACACTCATTTGACTATGAAAGGTTTTTACTAGTTAAGTAACACAACTCTCTCTATATATACACATTATATACAGAGTAAAGCCAATACTTTGTCAGTACTATCAATACCTTAATATTTACTTTCCCTGGTTTTAACTTTTAAATTTGCAACCTAATGCCATTTTTATAAAATGCTGATGCCTTTAACTCTTAGAAACAGAAACTTCAAATCTGACTCAAGGAAAAAAGGATGAAAGACCTACCCTTTTAAAATCAACCTAACACATCATACCTTACTATTGGAGTATTTCCTAATTCTGGCAGGATGGGCTCCTTGGGCCACCTACTTGCACTAGGATTTGACTAGCATTTTACTAACATCCAACTGCAGTTACCAGGACAGTACCACTGCTTGTACAAAGCAGAATACTTCTATTTTTTTTTCCCATGCTGATTTTATCTCAAGGCTTCAAAAGGCAAGACTGCAAATCTGCCTTTTGAAGATATTAAAAATGTCATCTCTACAAATGAAGAGAAAAGCGAACAGCTTTTTGAAAATCATATCTTAAACAAGCCTACTAACCAATAACAGTAAAACCAGACTGTCTTCACGCTGGAGACTGCTAGCAAATGTGGTCCTTGGGAAAAAGGGGTGGAGAGGTTGAAATGGATTACCACCACAGTTCATCTTTTTTCCCCCACATTTTAAATTTTTTTTTAACATGGAATCAGACCGTGGCTATATTTGAGCATAGCAATGGCTGGGTATGGGCAATGCCAAGGAACAGCAAAAAGCCCTTAGGGTTCCCAATCTCAGCCAGCGGACTTCCCTATCTTCCGGAAGGAGTGGTCCCTGTCTCTACAGCTGGAATGCGGGGGAGGGAAAGTTATAAGGGCCTTGGGCTTTTCCCTTACCCAACCCCACAAAATGACACCGCAAACCACTTCCTTCTGGGAACTAAAGGTCATAAGCTTTAAGGGCCAAAGTAAGCTTCGGAAAGATGGAGTTAGGAAGACGAGATGGGGGTAGGGAAGTGAGAGTGAAGAGATGCGCCTAATCTGGGACAGCTGAATAGGGAGGTCAAGGCCAGGGACTTCAGGAGCATGAGAAGAGCTGGATCTTCCCGAATCTGCCCAAGCAGGCCTGCCACAGCCCCCTGAGAAGCCAGAGGGGCTCATCTGAAAATCTAGGACATCTATGTATCCAGTGCTATCCCTGCTCTCCTTGAGGAGGGAGATAATCCGCACGGAAACTCTTCCCCCCAAACTGGGGCTTCTCCTGCCCTTAAAAAACCCTTATGGAAAACATTTATAAAGGAGTGGAAGGACCGGGGGCAAGCAGCGGTTTTGCGAACGTCGGGGGAGCAGGCCCCCAGTTCGAGGAACTTTACCACCGGAATGGGGCGTGGGAAGAGGGCAGTCTGAGGCCCGCGAGCCTCGCCGGCAGAAGGGGCTAGGAGCAGCCGGGTGCCGCGGAGCCCCCCGCGGAGGGCATGACGGCCTGGGGCGCGGTCGCCGCCGAGGGCCAGCCTGCGGGCCTGGCGGGGGCGGGGGCGCTGTGGCCCCTGGGCTGCGAATAGCCTGGCGTCGTAAGGTAAAGGCCGGCCTAGGCCTCGGGGGCCCGGACACACCCACCGCGCGGCCGCGGCCGCGGCCCCGCTTACCTGCTCCTCCTCCAGGGTCAGCTCCGGCGCCATGTCGGGCCGGGGCGCGGCCGCAGGCTCCATCCCCCCGCCGCCGCCGCACGGCGGGCAGAACTCGCTCCGGCCCTGGCGCTCGGCCTCCGCTTCCGCGTCCGCCGCCTCAGCAGCCCGCGGCCGGATCGCGCATGGTCGGGCCGGCGAGGCCCGGCGCCCGCGGCGGCTGCAAACGCCGCTTCTGCCTCCTTAAGAAAAATCTCTCCCAACTGCCGCTCTCTTCCGGGAGGAAATCCTTTTTTATTTTCTTCGCTCCTTTCCTCACACTCCCCTTCCTCCCCCGGGTGATAAAAGAAGTGCAGGCAGGAGCTGTGAGCCGCCGGGATTAAAAAAGAGAATTTTTTTAATATTAAAAAGGGAATATAAAATCAAGAACTTGCGAGGCCCAGGGCGGAGGGCCGCAGCGGCCAGCGCCCGTTCCCGAAGGCCGCCTCGGCCGCGCTCCCGCTCCGCCGGGACGTGACGGCGCCGCGGGGCCGCCCGGTCTGGCCGTCCTCGGGGCTGCGGGCCCTGCGACCCGCGCGGCGGCCTCTCGCCCGGCTCCTGAGGAGCGGCCGCGGCGAGAGGGAGGCCGGGAGGAAGAGGCGCCCCGCTGCCGGCTCACCGCCAGCGCCGCGGCCGCGCGGCGTCCGCCCGGGCCCCCCGCGGCTCCATTGAGTAACTGTGCGTCTCATTCACTCACGGGCGGCGGCGCGGGCTCGCAGCCGGACACGCCGGCCGGGAGGGGGAGACAGCGAGGAGCCCGAGGGGGGCTGCGGCTGCACCGAGGGCCCCTCCGGACCGCGGGAGGGAAAGGGGGAAACGAGTGTGCATTTCATGAGGTTAACATCCGTGGAGGAGGACGAGAACACATTCTTCTGCGAATTGGCTGCCGACTGGCACCTCTCGTAGGGTTAGCTTGCCACTACCACCTAGTGTGAGGAACCCACTATCCCCTCCGGTTTCCTCGTCCCTTGCAGACTGAAAGACCCTGGAAAGGTTGCCTGCGAGGCCCGGCGTGCTCGGGTGGAAGGAACGAACGCAGTTAATCGCGGCGGTCTCTCTCTCCCTGCCTGCAGGCTGTATTCTATAACCCACCGCCAGTGTAGCTAATTTTAATCCGCACAAAAACGACAGCCGATTTCAAAGCTCATTCAAGAATCACACAGCCTTTGCAATCCTTTGATTCTCACTCGGGCAAGCACAGCCAAGAGCTTGGGGGTTTCACAGGGTTCAGGATTCAGGGTCCAGTCTTAGAGTCAGTTTGGGGGGATAGTGGGGCCCAGGGAAGGCAGGGCTGGATCTGGTATGTTTCTGCATCATTTCAAACCAAAGATAAATATTCCAAAATGGACCCAACGAACAAGATAGTGTCACAGCTAGTCCTGAGGCTAAAGCCCTGAAACCTGCCCAGAGAGACCCAAGGCAAGAGTCTTTAGACAACTGAGAATGCTGTGGCTTCCAGGATTTTTTTTTTTTTTTTTTTTTTTTTTTTTTTTTTGAGACAGGGTTTCACTCTGTGCTTGGGCTAGAGTGCAGTGACGTTATCACAGTCCACTACAACCTCCAACTCCTTGCCTCAAACCGTCCTGCCTCAGCCTATCCAGTAGCTAGGACTACAGGTGCGTGCCACCACACCAAGCCTGGCTAATTTTTTTTTCTTTTTCTATTTTTTGTAGAGATGATATCTCCCTCTTGTTCAGACTGGTCTCCATCCAATTCTGGGCCTCAAGCAATCCTCCCAGCTGGGTCTCCCAAAGTCCCAGGATTACAAGTGTGAGCCACCATGCCTGCCTCATTCTAGGATTTCTTGAGCAACATCTGACCTCACCTCATTTCTGCAGCAATGCAATAGGAACTTCAGCCTGCCCTTGGTGAGACTCAGAGAAATACCCCTGGTATTTGAGTCCATATCTCAAGTAGGTTATTTTCTCCTTTGCACCAATAAGGCTGACTCTAGGTTGAGTTCATCACCCCATATGGGAGTTACAGTTTCAGAATTACAACCAGTCACTCCTCTGAAAAACAGTCTATTTATTTAACAAAGTATATTTATGTCAGGCACTGGGCTATGCACCTGAGTTAAGACAATGAACAAGACAGTGGTCTCTTTCATGTGTAAGGATGATGAAAGAAAGAATTTTTTAGCCTGGCCCACTGGCTCACACTGGCAGTCAGTCACACTTTCAACTATTCGGGAGGCTGAGACAGGAAGGATCACTTAAGCCCAGGAGTTGGAGACCAGCCTGAGCAACATGGTAGAACCCTGTCTCTACAAAAAATAGAAAAATTAGCTAGGCATGTTGGCATAGAGCCTATAGCCCCAGCTACTCAGGAGGGTAAGGCAGGAGGATCACTTGAACCCAAGAGTTCAAGGTCGCAGTGAGCTATGATAATGCCATTGCAGTTTAGCCCAGGCAACAGAGGGAGACCATCTCAAAAAAAAAAAAGGAAATGGCAGAACCCGAATAGTACAAGGCACTGATTGCATTGGAGACAGGAAAGGATGAAATCTCTCAACCCACTATTTACACTCTTATACTTGTTTTGCCTAGTGATCTTCAGGACACCAGGGGTCAGTGATTTATCCAAAGTCACACAAGTAATTATTAATAGTATTGAGGTAGAACTTGAACCTAGGGAAAAAAAAAAAAAAAAAAAGAACTTGAACCTAGGTATTCTAACTCCTACTCCAGAAATCAAGTGAGGAGAATTAATAAAGGAAGCTATGCAACTGAGAGGGAATGCAGCAGTGTTTTCGGAGGCACAGCTGTATCTGTGGGCGTGTGGGTGTGTTAAGGGAAGAGTGCTCTGGAACTGTTGCCTATCACAGTCTCAACTGGACAATGTTTAGAAATTTCTGAGCACAGACATGGGTAACAAAACTAAGTACAAGGCAGCTGGCTGGCTTTGCTGTGAGAGGTAAATCTTAGGAGAACCAGAGCAGAAACACAACCACCTGGCTTGCCTTTAACTGCAGGCCTGAGCCAACACAATTACGTGTAGTGCCGTCACTCTGCTCAGTCAAATCTCAGAGACTGCAGAATGGTTAGTAATAGCAAAAGACTGGAAACAACATAATGACCCATCAATAGGAAACTTAGTAAATAAATTATAGTACAGGAGTAAAACTGAAATAAGTTGACATTTATTGTGTCCTTACACTTCCCCCACTGTTCTAAATGACTTTCATTTATCTAATCTTATCATAACAGTATGAGATCATAAATGAAATTATGAACCTTATTTTACAAAAACTATGTAAAGCAGATCCATATGTACTGATATAGCCTCCTTGCATTTTGAATGCTTGGCTGCAGAGCCTGGGAGGGGAGGTGGGAAAGAGTTGAGGGAGTATAGGTGACAGACAAAGTCACATTTTTGTTAAATTAACATGAACTGAAATCTGAAAATGGAAAATAAATTACAAAGAGGGAACTTTTTGGGGGAGGGGTGTATGGTTTATACTTTTGTTTTTTGTTTTTAAAGTATAGGTTTCAGATCTCTGTCTAGAAAGCTTAGCTACCCCTCTCCCCACCTTCTTCCCTAGACAAATCTGACTCATCCTTAGGGAGTCAGCTCAAAAGCCACTTCCCCAGCGAGATCTTCCCTGACTGCTCCCTAAACCGAGTTAGACTCCCTATTAACTTCTCTCATGGCACCCTCTTATTTATTCAAGAGAGTTGATCACAGTTTATAATTGTGCACTTGTTTCTATGGCCTAGTTTCTATGCCTTTCTATGGCACATTGGCCTAGTGTTTGCATGCCTTACTAGACTGTAAGCTTCAGGAAGGCAAGAACCACATCTGTCCTGTTGGCCTCTGAACACTCATCCAGTGCCTAGAGCCTAGTACATAGTAGGCAAGCCCTTAGAAATGTGTGTTGAATGATTGGATCAAGGAAGATAGCCACCTTAAGTCTGAGACCTCTGTCCTTTTTTCTACTCCCTTTTTTATATTTGTTCAGATTTAAGAATAGAGATAGCTGCAAAGCTGGAATTGGAATTTTATAAGCTTTGCCCCAAAACACCTTTACTTCTAAAATTCAAAGTTCCTTTGAAACATTGCTCCAAAATATCTACTGCCTATGAAAGAGACATGTGTTGTGCTGTACAGATGCTTTGGCTAGATCCAAAAGATAAAAAAAAAAAACCTCCAATGCCATTTTTCTAAAAGACAGACATAGTAAATAAGGTCATACTGCTAATAACTGTCTAGAGTAAAACATTTTTTTCTTTTTTTTTTTTGAGACAGAGTCTCACCCTGTTGCCTGGGCTAGAGTGAGTGCCATGGCGTCAGCCTAGCTCACAGCAACCTCAAACTCCTGGGCTCAAGCAATCCTACTGCCTCAGCCTCCCAAGTAGCTGGGACTACAGGCATGCGCCACTATGCCTGGCTAAGTTTTTACATATATATTTTTAGTTGTTTGGCTAATTTCTTTCTATTTTTAGTAGAGATGGGGTCTCGCTCTTGCTCAGGCTGGCCTAGAATTCCTGAGCTCAAACTATCCGCCCACCTCAGCCTCCCAGAGTGCTAGGATCACAGGCATGAGCCACTGTGCCCAGCCCTGTTTTTCTTGATTATAGACCAAATCTATAATCACTAGGATAGCTGAAGGTGAGCTCTGTAAGGAAGGTGAGAAATCTATAGGTTACATTCATATTGCTGCTTTTTTTTTTTTTTTTTTTTTTTACACAGAGTCTCACTTTGTTGCCCAGGCTAAAGTGAGTGTCATAGGATCAGCCTAGCTCACAGCAACCTCAATCTCCTGGGCTCAAGTGATCCTCCTGCCTCAGCCTCCCAAGTAGCTGGGACTACAGGCATGCACCACCATGCCGGGCTAATTTTCTTTTTTGTATATATATTTTTAGTTGGTCAATTAATTTCTTTCTATTTTTAGTAGAGACGGGGTCTCGCTCAGGGTTTCGAACTCCTGACCTCGAGCAATCTGCTCACCTCAGCCTCCCAGAGTGCTAGGATTACAGGCGTGAGCCACCACGCCTGGCCTTGCTCCTTTTTTTTTAAAGTAAAATAAATCACTCATTACTGCAAGAATGGAAAAAAGAAAAAAGAATAAAAAATTTTAAAAAAATAAAGTAAAATATGATCTGACTCTTTCCTCAAAAAAACCATTTTTCTTTTCTGCCATTGCTACCAACCAGTCCCACAAGTTACTCAGTCACTATTGTATGTGACTCCTATACCCCAGTACTCTGAATTATAGTTATTTGCTTCCTTGTCTCTGTGTCCCACTAGATCATGAGCTCCTTGAGGACAGGGGCCCTGTCTTATTTATTGTTCTCTTTTCAGAACCTAGCACGACATACAGGGCACAGTAGGTGGTGCTCAATGTTTGTTGAATGAATGGCTTGATCCTTTATTATCAAAGTCCAATTCTTGCCAAAGAAGACCAGACAGGTTTGGTTACCTTGGCTACTTAGTTGTCTTTGAAAAAGTATTCAGTGTGAGAGGTACTGTCTGAGTTACATTGTTCTCACTCACTTTATGTGTTGATGGCAGGATGGATAAATTAAGTCCACAGGCCGGGCGCGGTGGCTCACGCCTGTAATCCTAGCACTCTGGGAGGCCAAGGCGGGAGGATTGCTCGAGGTCAGGAGTTTGAAACCAGCCTGAGCAAGAGTGAGACCCCGTCTCTACTATAAATAGGAAGAAATTAATTGGCCAAGTAATACATATAGAAAAAATTAGCCGGGCATGGTGGCACATGCCTGTAGTCCCAGCTACTCGGGAGGCTGAGGCAGGAGGATCGCTTGAGCCCAGGAGTTTGAGGTTGCTGTGAGCTAGGCTGACGTCATGGCACTCACTCTAGCCAGGGCAACAGAGTAAGACTCTGTCTCAAAAAAAAAAAAAAAAAAAATAGGTCCACAGACAGACCTTATTTGAATCTGTTTCAACTTCCTCCCTTATAAAAGCATTTGTTAAAGTTGCCAATGAATTGGAGTATAATGGCTGGCACCTGTAATCCCAGCAACTCAAGAGGCTGAGACAAGAGGATTGAGACTAGCCAGGAGTTTGAGACCAGCTTGGGCAACATAGCAAGACCGTCATCTCTTAAAAAAAAAAAAGGAAAAATGAGCCAGGCATGGTAGCATGCTACTGCAGTCTCAGCTACTTGGGAGGCTGAGGTGGGAGGATCGCTTGAGCCCAAGAGTTCAAGGCTACAGTTAGCTATGATCCTGCCACTGAACTCCAACCTGGGTGACAGAGAGAGACCACATCTCTTTAAACAATAACAACAAAAAAAAGTTGCCAACGAGAAGCAGAACTGACAGATTTTAGTCTCATTTTTTATTTCCCAAGTCTGACTGTAGAGATGGCCTGAAGAGCAGAAGCAGAGAGAGAGACAGGCCCTAGGGCCTGAAGGACTGCCAGCTCCCTGGGAGGGAGGAAGGGAGGGAGTTAGCTACCAATGCTAATGGATCTGTGTGAGGCCTGAGCCAGAAGAGCTGTCTAGGTTTCAAAATTCCCCTCTCAGCTTCCTCACTGTCCCTCAAAATGGGGAGCACACCTCTGGGCTAAACCCAATAGTGAGGCCCACCTCCCAGTTTCCCAAGCTGCCTCTGGTCACTTTTCTGTCTCCTCAAAAGAGACACAAAAATCAATCTTTCAAAAAAGTTACCATCATTCGGAATGAATGTGAGAAACAAATGCTCAGATACTACATTAGGGGGCTCTGTCCTTTCCTTCATGTATTTGCTGCCTGAGGCCATTCTTTTTTTTTTTTGAGACAGAGTCTCACTCTGTTGCCCCGGCTAGGCTAGAGTGCTGTTTGTTGTATCAGCGTAGCTCACAGCAACCTCAAACTCCTGGGCTCAAGCGATCCTCCTGCCGCAGCCTCCTGAGTAGCTGGGACTACAGGCATGTGCCACCATGCCTGGCTAATTTTTTATATATATTTTTAGTTGGTCAATTAATTTGTTTCTATTTGTAGTAGAGACGGGGTCTCGCTCTTGCTCAGGCTGGTCTCAAACTCTTGAGCTCAAATGATCTGCCCACCTCGGCCTCCCCGAGGCCATTCTTAATTCACCTGCTCTACTACTGCCAACCTCCCAGGTCTCCCAGGCCCTCTGTGCCTTGGTTTGTCATTAGATGGTTGACCCTTTGGGTAGTGAAGGTGAGGTACAATCAAATCAAGGCCCAACACCAAACTTCTCAGCACCTGGTAGACAAACAAAATAATAAAACTAAAATCTGGCTCTTCTTTGGTGTAAAGATTGGGTATGATCACAGAATCCCAAGCAGGGTGGGACTCAAATGGCTCATGCTTCCAAAGCAAGCAGTCTCCTCAAGCTAAAATCTCAAGACTTTTGTCTACTTTCCCTGCCCTGAGTATCAGAAGACATCAAAGAAAAGGCCACATTTGCTTAAAAAATTATATTGTTGGCTGGTCCAAAGGTAGTGAGTTATTTCACTTGATTGTTCACAGTTACAGATTAAACTCCTTGGTCTACTACTATCTCCCTTTCTCATTACTGCACTTGACTAGTCTAACAAAAAAAAAATTTTATTGTGAGGCCTGGAGCTGTGGTGGCTTACACCTTTAGTTCTAGCACTTTGGGAGCCTAAAACAGGAGGATTGCTTGAGGCCAGGAGTTCAAGGCCAGCCTAAGCAAGAGTGAGACCTCATTTCTACAAAAAATAGAAAAATGAGCTGGACATATGGTAGCATGCACCTGTAATCTCAGGTACTCAGGAGGCTGAGGCAGGAAGATTGCTTGAGCCCAGGAGTTTGAGGTTTCTATGAGTTAGGCTGTCTAAATTTTTTTTTTTTATTTCGGCATATTATGGGGGTACAAATTTTAAGGTTTTAATAAATGCCCTTTACCCCCTCCCCGCTAATTTTTATTATTATTATTATTTTTTTTTTTTTTTGAGACAGAGTCTCGCTTTGTTGCCCAGGCTAGAGTGAGTGCCGTGGCGTCAGCCTAGCTCACAGCAACCTCAAACTCCTGGGCTCAAGCAATCCTGCTGCCTCAGCCTCCACAGTAGCTGGGACTACAGGCATGCGCCACCACGCCCGGCTAATTTTATATATATATATTAGTTGGCCAATTAATTTCTTTCTATTTATAGTAGAGACAGGGTCTTGCTCTTGCTCAGGCTGGTTTCGAACTCCTGACCTCGAGCAATCCGCCTGCCTCGGCCTCCCACAGTGCAAGGATTACAGGCTTGAGCCACCGCGCCCGGCCTTTTTTATTATTTTTGAGACAGAGTCTCACTCGGTTACACAGGCTAGAGTGCCATGGTGTTAGCCTAGTTTACAGCAACCTCAAACTCCTGGGCTCAAGTAATCCTTGTGCCTCAGCCTCCCAAGTAGCTGGGACTACAGGCATGCGACACCATGCCTGACTAATTTTTTGTATATATTTTTAGTTGGCCAATTAATTTCTTTCTATTTTTAGTAGAGATGGGGGTCTCGATTTTGCTCAGGCTGGTTTTGAACTCCTGACCTTGAGCGATCCACCTGCCTCAGCCTCCCAGAGTGCTAGGATTACAGGCGTGAGCCACCGCACCCAGTGAATAAATAACTATTGATTGAGTGAATGAAGAAATGATCAGCTGGAATTAGAATGCAGTCTAGAGGAGAGCCCCTCCTCCCCTCTGCTGAACAGAGTGAGCCTGGTGAGAAGGCTGAATGGAGGTACCATGTTTCCCCAAAAATAAGACAGGGTCTTATATTTATTTTTCCTCAAGAATATACCCTAGGGCTTATTTTCAGGGGATGTGTTATTTCCCCTCAAAGCTTCAGCTTGCAGCACACACAAGATGGCTGGGACCTGACAGGGGGAGCCAACCTTGTTGGTGGGGCTGCCTGTACCTTTCTGGTCATCTCTGGGATAGTAGCTGTCATGATGGGGCATATGAAAAGGGCTGCTCGTCTTCTTTACTGCTCCGCCACGAAATGCATGGGTTGTGCAGATGTGCTGCGTAGCCACGCCCATCACTAGGTCTTATTTTTGGGGTAGGGCCTCTATTATGCAAATGATTAGAAATCCTGCTAGGGCTTATTTTATGGGTAGGTCTTATTTTGGGGGAAACATGGTAGATGGCTGATTGATAACAGGTGATTGGATATGCTACAGACTTCTAAGAACAAGAACTATATTTAGTTCTGTGACTGCAACTAAAACGATAGTCTAAAAACTCACTACATACATTGGAGGAGGGAAAGAAACAATCTAGGATTACAGGCATCAGGGAGACCTGAAGTAGGAGGATTGCTTGAGCCCAGGAGTCTGAGGTTGCTGTGAGCTAGGCTGATGCCATGGCACTCACTCTAGCCTGGGCAACAGAGTGAGAGTCAGTCTCAAAAAAAACAAAACCTACAACAACTTATTTTGTATGTACTGCTTGAAAAGCCTTGGTTTTTTGTTGGTATGTGAGTTCCGGTGGCACTTGTGATGAAATAGGTGATCTCAAATAGTATTTCCTTGCTAACTTATAACAAGCTGGCCCGCTAGTCAAGGTAAGCAAGGTAGGCCACACTGGGCAATGGTATCAGTTAGGATTCTTTGGTTGCAAGCCCAGAAACTAGCTCTGGCTACTTTGAGCAAGATGGAATTTCCTGGATGCTCATAGGCTTCATAGCAAGAAAAAGAAGCACACACACACCCCAGCAAAATAAATGAATTCCAACTCATTTACCCTTTGTTCCTCTGCTCGAGGTACAAATACTCGGTAAGAAGCATGCAACTGGCCCACCTTGAGTCACGAGCCTGAAATTTGGCTAAAGGAAGGCAGTTATCACAGATCATAGTCCCACCCAACCATACTGAGAAGCTGTTCAGAGGGCTGGTCAGAAAACTAATATCCAATCACAGCAAGCTATAACACAACCCACCTTTGGAATAGGTGGCAAGAGGTGGTTTTATAATTCCTAAAGAATTATAGGAGAGTCACATTGCTATTCAGTGATGGATAAATACTGACTCCTCTGTTAAAAATGTAAGGAGTGCTCTGAGACAAGTTCTTCAAGCTACCATTCAACACTATCAAGTTGTGTTTGTCAGTAAGTTTGGTTGATATGTTCTTTGACTCATGTATCTGTCCCCAGATAGTGCCCTTTGGGGAAGCAGTCCTTCCAGACCTAATAATTTCTGAGTAGAGTGTGGCCCATTCACCATGGACACTAGCAAGCATGGTTTATGAATTGATATAGTTAGCTGCTGAGAACATTCAGATCAAGCAGAAACTAAACATCTAGGCAGCCTACAACATGCTCCTTGGCAAGAGGAACACAGTGTTCCTATTGAAGAATTTACCTAAATCAGGAAAGAGTTTATTGATTTAGGCAAATGCTTGAATTAGCTAGCAGGATCATCACTGGGTGAGTGTGGGGGCAGGTTTCTTCCTTTTCCAGTTTTACGGAATCAACTTGAGCAGGTCTCCAAAGCCAACGCTGAGTCTAGTTCACGTGATGTGCTGAAGTTGTGTCATGAGGCTCTGCTTAACTACTATTTCTGCCCAGATCTGTTCCTACAACTAGTCAACACAAAGGGACAACTGCATGTCAGACAATATCTGACACGGATCCTTGTGAAATTCTGTCCACACAATACCAGTGCTACCGGGGAGATGGTAGTCTTTGTGTCTAGTAAGAGAAGTCCTGGAGAGACAGGAAGCAGTGTGGGGAGCAGACAGAGACCACAGAAACGGGACCCATTTTCTGAACACAGAGCAGAAACTAATTGATTGGTTTCAGATACCATCTTCCAATCCTACAGCTGCCAAAGAGTTCGAGTTCACAAATCTGAAAGGACTGTGCCTGCTCAAAGCTCTTCCTTGGCTCCCTTACATTCATGACATAAAATGTAAAACCTCCTCTTTCTCCAGCCTCTTCTCCCAAGGTCTCCAATCATACTTTTTTTTTTTTTTAAAGACAGAGTCTCACTTCGTTGCCCAGGATACAGTGACTGTTGTGGCATCAGCCTAGCTCACAGCAACCTCAATCTCCTGGGCTTAAGTGATCCTACTGCCTCAGCCTCCCGAGTACCTGGGACTACAGGCCTGTGCCACCATGCCCGGCTAATTTTTTTTTTGTATATATATTTTTAGTTGGTCAATTAATTTCTTTCTATTTTTAGTAGAGACGGGGTCTCGCTCTTGCTCAGGCTGGTTTCGAACTCCTGGACCTCGAGTGATCCGCCCGCCTCAGCCTCCCAGAGTGCTAGGATTACAGGTGTGAGTCACCGCACCCGGCCTCCAATCCTATTTTATACTTGAGCTATGCTGAGCCAAATTCAGATTCCAGACCAAGAGCTGCCCTGCATGGAAGTGCGCAGCTGCATGCCCTCTTGCCTCTGTGAGGAACTCCTCCCCTCGTCTGCAGAGCACACTTGTGTCCCTTCTCAGAGCCTCAGCCCAACTCTAACTGCCTGCGCAAAGCCCCTCTCTGCTTTTCCTTACACCCTGGCCCCCATGCTCCATGCACCTGGCTGCACTAAAGTAATCATCTCACCATCTTGCTGTACTCTGTATACTGGTAGGCTTATTTTCTCACTGGCTTGTGCAGTCCTCAAGGGCAGGCACTGAGTCCTGTCCACTGCCATAGCCCGCTCTGCATCACAGGAGCCAAGCACAAGGCTTATCTCTTGGTGGAGGCTCCAATATTTGTTGAATGAATGAACTCCATTTGCATTTTATCTCTGGCACCGTCTAAACCAAAGAAATCACACTTGTCTTCTCAGAAGAGGGAACATATTCAAATACCAAGAATTGCAGTTCCTGGTAAGACCTTGCAGAAAATAACGTTACCAACAGCAGCAACTGGAAACTCAGCAGAATGAGCGCCTGAAAGAGTGAGATGGGCCAGGACTTGAACAGTCAGGGTTTAAGGAGCCTGGGGCATAGGGTGCAGAGGGGAGGTTCACAGTGGTCTAAAGCTTAAGCTTAAGAATCACAAACTTACTCAATAATCTTGAGAGATCAAAAAAGAAAAAAAAAAGAATCACAAACAACTTCTTAAGAATTACGTATATTTACATTGTAGATCTAGAATGCACTTGTCCAGGTAGAAGCTGCTCCAGGCAATCCAAATGCCACACATCTGGAACTGCCCCCCCAGCTGTTAGAGCCAGCATTTCAGATAGGCGATAAACTGGACTGGCTTTGGAAAGTCCACTCTAAAACAAAGTCACCTGTTGTCATTGTCCTCCTCCCCAGCTGCCCTCTTTAGTTCTCCATGGGGCTCCCAGTGTGCTCAGGGTCATGGGGAGAACTCTTCAGCTCCGGGGTTGACAGGTGCTCCAACTCATAGTGCCCATTCTCAGAGGCCTTGTGTGCGAGTTTCTCCTTCGTGCCCTCCTTCTGGCTCCTCTTGTGCTCAATAATCTGCTGGAGCTGGTGCCCAGCGTATTCTGGCTTGGTGGTTAGCGGGCCAGCCGGCACAGTGACGCCAAGGACATCTGACACCATGTAGGGGCGCAGCCAGCCCACCAAGGGAGTGCTTCCAGGGCTATAGTGGGTCTGCTTGTGGTAGAAGAGAAGTCCATCTACCTACAAGAGGGGAAATGAGGGATCAAAATGACTCTGGGACCATGCTTCCAGGGGAGCCTATATACACAAGGACAGCTCTTATGGTCCAAATCCTTTTTCTGGGTCACTGACAAGAGGAAAAAGAGTCCTTACTTCTCACATGAAGAAATGACCCAGAAAACTAAATTTTAGAAAATACAAACCTAAATAGCACTTAAGGTACTCTCCTACCATTTCCCCCTCTGATCCACCCTGAGGGTGTCTGAGAAAACAGGGCTGCTCAGAGTCAGGGGGCCCTAAAAACACAGTGAGTGTGAAGCAGAAATTAAACCTTAACCCAGGTCTTCTGTCCCCAGATTCCACATACTTTCCACTTAGAGGTCTGCACACGTGGATGAGCTCCAGGCAGGGAACACAAAGCGGGAGAATTGCACGGCCCCTCCACTAGACTGCTGAGTGCAGGGGACATAGGCTGTCCAGAAGGCCTGCTCCCCCAGCTGCCATCGGCTGCCTAAACCTCCCCCTAAACTGTCTGCAAGCCATGTTCTGGGAAACTCAGTTTTCCTCAATGGGAAGACCTCCTACAGTCCCACATTTTCTTTTCTGTGATTCAGTGACTCATCTCTAAAAAGCATTTATTGCCACTGTGGCATAAGGGTTATAAATAAAGATGGTGTTCTTACCACCTTCTTAATTGACTCCTAGAAATACAGGCAACTCAGCCTTTGGCATTTCCTTCCTTGGGAAGCTGTGATCCTTTTATGAAACTATATTGAGTCCAAGCAAATACTTGTAGGTGACTAGGCAGAATTTTAAAGGGTGTGATGGGCAAAGGAAAACCTGCTTGTTGAGCCTGAAGAAGGTAGCAGGAAGAGGCACACAAGAAGGACCTCGGAATGGAAGTTCTTGCCCCTCTCTGGGCCTCAGTTTCCCCATCTATGAAACGAGAGAGCGGATGAGCTCTCTGTCAAGGGCCTTCCAGCTCTGGCACTCCCACACACCCTGCAGGAGTGGAGTGGAAGCTCTGAAGGCGGCGAGCACACCCTCTCCCAGATTAGTGTTCAGTCCCTTTCTGATGCTTTGACACAGCAAAGTCAGCAGACATTTTAAGACCTTGCGTAACCAAATCCCCCTGTATCCTACGGTCATATCAAAGCAGTCAAGACAATAGTTTTGTTACCTCAAAAGGGAAATCCATAGAAAGCACCTTACACAGACTCTCAGGGGTACAAGGGAAATTCTTTAGCCCCACAAATTTAAACTGAAATATAAATTAGAAAAAAGAATTAGTACATGTTACAAATGATACTGGTTCTGGCAATTGAACAGCTCTATCGAAGCAGCAAAGTTTTTTTTGAGACAGAGACTCACTCTGTTGCCCAGGCTAGAGTGCCGTGGCGTCAGCCTCGCAACCTCAATCTCCTGGGCTCAAGTGATCCTCCTGCCTCAGCCTCCCAAGTAGCTGGGACTACAGGCATGTGCCACCACGCCTGGCTCATTTTTTCTATATATATTTTTAGTTGGTCAATTCATTTCTTTCTATTTTTAGTAGAGATAGGGTCTCGCTCTTGCTCAGGCTGGTTTCGAACTTCTGACCTCAAGTAATCTGCCCGCCTCGGGCTCCCAGAGTGCTAGGATTACAGGCGTGAGCCACCGCGCCCAGTTAGCAAAGTTTTCAGTTTCATCCTCTCTACCCGTCTCCTCCACCTACCCTCTGAACTATACAGTCAGTGTTCTCAACCCTCCTTTACACGCAAGAATCAGGCCGGGTGCAGTGGCTCATGCCTGTAATCCCAGCACTCTGGGAAGCCAAAGCAGGAGGATCACTTAAAGCCAGGAGTTCAAGGCTTCAGTGAGCTATGATCTCACTACCACACTCTAACCTAGATGACAAAGTAAGACCCCATCTCAAAAAAAAAAAAAAAAAAAAGAAAAAGAAAAAGAAAAAAAGGATCATCTGAGAAGCTTTTAAAAATTACTGATACCTAGGCCCTACCCTGAGATCCTGAGTGAACTGTGCTGGGTGGGCCCTGACATTTTTTTTTAAACTCTCCAGTTGATTTTAACACAGAGTCAGGACTGAGAACCACTGTACTGTATGTACTGGGTTGAGGGATTGTGTGTTATTCTCTTGGCCTCACCACAGCTATCCCTAATGAAGGGATAGTGAAGCCCTTTTCATACCAGCAGGATATTTGGACTAAAGACTGAAGCAGTGTAACAAAGTGATCAGGAATACAAATTCTAAAGTCAGATTGCCTGGATTTGAATCCAAGCTCTGCCAATCATTTACTCTCCATATGCTTCCATTTTCCTATCTGTAAGCCAGGATGCTAAAAGTACATTATCTACTTCATAGGGTTGTTGTGTGGATTTAGTGAGGTCAGACATGTAGAACATTTAAAACAGCATCTCAGAGAGAGATGCTCCCATGTTCCCCTTCCTCAATGTGTGTTCTTCCAGGACCTACTTGATGACATCACTGAAAGCACAGATCATATTTATTCTCCTATAACTGATTGTCCAATGGCCTTTAAAAATTTTTGAAAGCAATGTAAACAAATGCCAATCTGCAAGGCTTAGCTAACAAAATGCCCTGAAAATAGCTGTCATGTATTTATTTATTTATTTTTATTTTACTTTATATTTTTTGAGACAGAGTCTCACTCTGTTGCCGGGGCTGGAGTGCTGTGGTGTCAGCCTAGCTCACAGCAACCTCAATCTCCTGGGCTCAAGCAATCCTTCTGCCTCAGCCTCCCAAGTAGCTGGGACAACAGGCATGCACCACCATGCCCAGCTAATTTTTTCTATATATACTGTTAGTTGGCCAATTAATTTCTTTCTATTTATAGTAGAGACGGGGGGGGGGGGTCCTCACTCTTTTTTTTCTTGAGACAGAGTCACACTTTGTTGCCCAGGTTAGAGTGAGCGCCGTGGCGGCAGCCTAGCTCACAGCAACCTCAAACTCCTGGCCTCAAGAAATCCTACTGCCTCAGCCTCCCAGTAGCTGGGACTACAGGCATGCGCCACCATGCCCGGCTAATTTTTTCTATATATATTAGTTGGCCAATTAATTTCTTTCTATTTATAGTAGAGACGGGGTCTCGCTCTTGCTCAGGCTGGTTTTGAACTCCTGACCTTGGGCAATCCTTCCACCTGGCCTTCCAGAGTGCTAGGATTACAGGTGTGAGTCACCCCGCCCAGCCAGCTGTCATGTATTTAAATCATTGAGTAGACAATAAGACACCTGGGCTGTCATCCTGGACTGTGGGACCTTGGGGAAGGTAGTCCCTTCTCTGAGCCTGTATTCTCACCTGTGAAGTGAAAGGAATGACTAGATGAGGGCACTCCCTGCTTAGATACAAGAGCAATAGTTCTCAAAGAGTGGTCCCTGGATTGGCAGTCCTGCTAAGGAACTTTTCATAAATGCAGATTCTCAGGCCCTACCCTAGACCCTATACTTACTGAATCAGAAACTCAGGGGTTGAGGCCCAGGAATCTGTTTTACCAAGCCTCCAGGTGCTGCTGATGAATGCTAAAGTTTGAAAACCAATAGATTAGAATTCTAAATAGCATTATTAATAAAAGTAGCTAGTAGTATTTTATATCAACCATTATTTATTGAGTGCTTACCATAAGTATCATGCTAAGAGGACTTGATAGCGTTTGGTTCCCATAACAACCTTATAAATTAGATGTTATTAATCCTATTTTACAGGCCGGGTGCGGTAGCTCACGCCTGTAATCCTAGCACACTGGGAGGCTTAGGTGGGTGGATTGCTCAAGGTCAGGAGTTCAAAACCAGCCTGAGTGAGACCCCGTGTCTACTATAAAAAAAATAGAAAGAAATTAATTGGCCAACTAATATATATATATAAAAAAATTAGCCGGGCATGGTGGCACATGCCTGTAGTCCCAGCTACTCGGAGGGTTGAGATAGGAGGATGGCTTGAGCCCAGGAGTTTGAGGTTGCTGTGAGCTAGGCTGCCGCCACGGCACTCACTCTAGCCTGGGCAACAAAGCGAGACTATCTCAAAAAAAAAAAATCCTATTTTACAGATGAAGAAACTAAGGCCAGTGAGATTATTAACTTAACCTAGTAATAATTAAACCAAAAGTGGAATTCAGTCTGGATGACTGTGAAGTCCATACTCTTCCCACCATACCATGCTGCCTCAAAAAAGATAATTTCATTCATAATGATTATATTTAGATAACAGACCAATCCACCTCAATCTTCATAAAGAGCTCTATAAGTCTAATACCAGGCCTTACAGGATTGAGTTTGGTTTTCTCTCCCAGTCCTTCTTCTGGTAACTTTGAATGCATCCAGTAGAATCGGAAATCAGTCTGCCAGGGAAAGGAAGAAGAAAGATGAAATACTGATAATCTCAAACTCTAATATAAACAAAAACACCTTGTTCTAAATAGTCACCTGACTTATGAAGACCTAAACTCTTCTGTTATTAATCCCATTTCTCTTAAAACCATAAGATCAGGAAGATGTTTATAAAATCTTTGAAGACTATCTTCTTAAAATCCAGTAGGATTAGCCGGACACGGTGGCTCACGCCTATAATCCTAGCTCTCTGGGAGGCTGAGGCGGGCGGATTGCTCGAGGTCAGGAGTTCGAAACCAGCCTGAGCAAGAGCGAGACCCCATCTCTACTATAAATAGAAAGAAATTAATTGGCCAACTAATATATATAGAAAAAATTAGCCGTGCATGGTGGCGCTTGCCTGTAGTCCCAGCTACTTGGGAGGCTGAGGCAGAAGGATTGCTTGAGCCAGGAGTTTGAGGTTGCTGTGAGCTAGGCTGACGCCACGGCACTCAGTCTAGCCTAGGCAACAAAGCGAGACTCTGTCTCAAAAAAAAAAAATCCAGTAGGATTATTAATAGTAGCAGAGTTAACATTTATCACCACAGGCCAACTCTATGTCAGGCTCCATGAGAAAGGGTTTACACACACAATCTTATTAATCTTCAAATACCCTCTGGGAGGTTGCATTATCATCTTTTCCATTGTACAGGTAAGGACTCTGAGATTCAGAGATGTTAAGTCATTTGCCTGGGTACACAGATAAACTACTAGGGGACCCAGGACCCTTCAATGCCAAAGCATATTATATTAACCCTTTTGCTTTATTTTAATTCTAAGTATTAGAAACTAATACTAATAGAGTTGTAACTTTTCAGAAATTACTATATTGTCTGATTTTGTGTGCTTTGTAGTTATTTAGGGCCTTTTCATTCTTTTAAATTATTTTGCTTTTAGAAATTAAAAAAAACATATACAGGCTGGGCAATGTGGCTCACACCTGTAATCCCAGCACTTTGGGAAACCAAGGAGGGAGAACTGCTTGAGCCCAGGAATTCAAGATCAGCCTAAGCAACATAGTAAGATGGTGTCTCTACAAAAAAAAAATTTTTAAATTAGCCAGGCGTGGTGGCACGCACCTGTAGTCCTAGCTACTTTGGATGCAGAGCCAAGAGGATCACTTGAGCCCAAGAATTAGAGCTTGCAGTTAGCTATGATCATGCTACTGCACTCCAGCCTGGGTGACAGAGTGAGATCCCATCTCTAAAAAATTAATAATAAACAAACACATAGTCTTCTCTTTATATTATAAGAACATAGGGGGCTTTAGTTATCAAATTCATAGGTTTGTTTCTTTTTTTTTTTTTTCACGGCCTTTTGACTGAAAAATTCATAGGTTTGAATGCATATTATGAAATATCCTTCAACAGAATTAAAGGAAAATATGTCTCGTTTGTTTGTTTTAGAGACAGGGTCTCACTCTGTTGCCTAGTCTAGAGTGCAATGGTGTAATCATAGCTTACTGTAACCTTACTCCTGGGCTCAGGCAACCCTTAAGCCTCAGTCATCCAAGAAGCTGAGACTATAAATGTGCGCCACCATGCTCACCATGAGCCACCATGCCCACCTAAATTTTAAATTTCTGCTGTCAATTAGTTTATCATAGTTATTCTCAATGTGTGTGGTTCTCAATTTTTGGGGGGTCTTGCTATGTTGCCCAGGCTGGTCTCTAACTCCTGGGCTCAAACAATCCTCCTGCCTTAGCCTACCAAAGTGCCAGGATTACAGGTATGAGCCACCATGCTCAGCCAGAAATCATGTCTTATTCTTAGGGGTCAATTTGGCAAAAATAGAAAGGAAAGAAAGAGGAAAGGAAGGAAAGAAAGAGGAAAGGAAGGAAGGAAGGAAGGAAGGAAGGAAGGAAGGAAGGAAGGAAGGAAGGAAGGAAGGAAGGAAGGAAGGAGAAAGGAAAGAAAGCAAGAAGGAAGGAAGGCAGGAAGGAAAGGGAAAGAAAGAGAAAGAGAAGGAGAAAGAGAAAGAGAAAGAGAAAGAGAAAGAGAAAGAGAAAGAGAAAGAGAAAGAGAAAGAGAAAGAGAAAAAGAAGAGAAACATGGCCTGGATTGAATTTACATTCTGGGTTGTAGGCTTGGCTCTGCACTTGGGCAAGATACTTGACATCTTTCCGTAATATCTGTGCTTCTTAACATTTCAGCTTCTGTATCTATGTGATAAAGATAATAATAGTACCTACCTTATAGTGTTGCTGCAAGGGATTCAATGAGATAATGCCCACAAAGTGCTTAGCAATGCAAATTTTTTTTTTTAGAGACAAGATCTTACTATGTTGTCCAGGTTGGAGTAACAGTGGCTATTTACAGGTATGAGCAGGCATCCTCAAACTGCGGCCCTTAGGCCACACGCAGGTGTTTTTGCCCGTTTGTTTTTTTACTTCAAAATAAGATATGTACAGTATGCATAGGAATTTGTTCATAGTTTTTTTATTTTTTATTTTTATTTTTTGAGACAGAGTCTCACTTTGCTGCCCAGGCTAGAGTGAGTGTCATGGCGTCAGCCTAGCTCACAGCAACCTCAAACTTCTGGGCTCAAGCGATCCTGCTGCCTCAGCCTCCCGAGTAGCTGGGACTACAGGCATGCGCCACCATGCCTGGCTAATTTTTTCTATAGATATTAGCTGGCCAATTAATCTCTTTCTATTTATAGTAGAAGCGGGGTCTTGCTCTTGCTCGGGCTGCTAGGATTACAGGTGTGAGCCACCACCCCAAACAAGCCCAGGAGTTTGAGGTTGCTGTGAGCTAGGCTGACTCCACGGCACTCAATCTACCCTGGGCAACAAAGCAAGACTCTGTCTCAAAAAAAATAAAAAAAAAAAAAAAGAACTGCAGATTTCCTTTTGAGTTCCTCCTATGTCTTTTAAAAAACTAAGCTAATTTAAACACACTCAAAAGATGCAGAGAGGATTAGATAATGTTCTTGATATATCACATCCTGTACACACTGAGAAGTTGGTCATGTACCAAACCCACGTGCCGAGTCACTTTCCTGGGAGGAGAAGAGAATACAGGAAAAGACATGAGGGGAGCATCACTCCTTACCTGGCAGTCATAAAAAGGGTGTCCCCGCCAGCACATCACATCCAGAACGTAGTAGGTCTGGTTCACCTCACTGTAAATGCAATCTAGGATGGTGTAGTCTAAGGATACAAAGCAGAAAGCCAGTCCACGCTTCCCCTTCCAAGCAGGGCTTCCTCCGGCACAATCTAGGGAGCCCCATTGCAGAGGCTCGAGTGCAGCAATCCTCAGTGCTGGCAGAAATGGCCAGTGTGAAAAACTAAAGATTCACTAGGGAGAAAACTGTTCACAGCCCTTTCTGGCTACCTGGGACAGCTTAAGGACGATGTGGGGTAGGATAGCACAAGAGGGATGAGGCCGACCCTAAGCCAAGTGGGAACTGTAGTTTTAGATAAATTGAGACATTTGCTCACCTTAGAGAAGTTCAAAAGCCAAGTAATCTTCCATTTTAGTTTACAATAACTTTTTTTTATAATGTTCAACATAATGATGTTTTTGAAGCAGTTTTATTTATTTTTTTATTTTAGCATATTATGGGGGTACAAGTGTTAAGGTTATCATGTATATTGCCCATGTCTTCCCTCCCCTACAATGACTTTATGAGTTCTACCATGGGCTCTGTGGGAAATAGTAAGGTAGTCCCTGCCTTTTAATAAGTTATAATCCAGTTAAGGTGATAAGATGATCACAGAAGAAAGAACTGAAAACCAAACATACAGCACACACTGGGAGCAGCAGGAGTCCCAGAAGGAGAAGCCTACACAGCAGGGAATGCTTCACGGAGAGATGCAAACACAGACTCGGGCCAGGAGAGCCTATGCAACGGGCAGGGGGAGATGGCAGAGAACACTTCAAACCTGAGCACTGAAGTGGCATGAGCAAAAATCCGGGGCAGAAGGAACCGGGCACACGTGGAGAGCAAGGAGCAAGTAGGCAGAACAGGGGGAGTGTGAGCAGTGGGGGAAGCCAGGAGGAGGGGTGGGCCAAATCCTGCAAAGGAAAGGTACTAAAGGCCAACAGAGGAGTCTGTGCTCAGTACAGAGGGTGTGAGGAACCACCACGGGAGTCTGCTCTCAATTCCTCATTTCACCTCCATGACCTCAGCCTACTCAGCCAGGCCTAGGTGGGAAGCTAAGGTCAGCACAACAATAAAGAGGAAAGGGAATTTGGCGTGGAGGCTCAGCAACAGCTGACTACATCATTATGCCTAGCAGCTTCTCAGGGACCTTTCCACCAAAACCTGCATCTGTCACCTTGTAATGGAAGTCCAAAGGCATGCTGACCTTAATTCAGGAATTTATGACCCAGCAGGCTTCACAGGGCTGCAACTATTCTCCAACTGAGGATGCCTAGCCTTGAAGGGAAGGGCCTGGATCCAGGGGCCAGGAGAGTGTCTATGTGCAGTTTCAAAGGTATGACTTCAAAGTGGGTCTTTAAAGCAACTGACACTGTCTTTTACTGATTATAAATCTTAATAAATAAACATTATATGTAGGTACCTTTAGCCGTTGTTGAATTTTGCCTATTGCCTCCTGGCAGAAGGGAAGAAAACCTATTAACACAGTAGCCGCTCTTGGTGTAGGCACTGGTAGAACCCTGTGTGGAGGGAAAGTTTATTTGCGTTAGGCAGCAAGTCTCCTAGCCCTCCTGCTTCCTCATTCTGCAGAGTGTCATCAACCAAAGATGGCTCTCAATAAATTCTGCAGGACAGCATTTCCAGTCCCATTCCAGACACAGCTGCTGTGGCAGACAACAAAAACATAGGCAAAGAATCCCTTCCACTACAGGCCAGGCCTGCTGGCATGGGGGGTGGGAGGTAGCTACTCACCCTGGAGGCCACAATAAGGGCTCTTTTTCCAACAGGGCACACGACCACAATCCACTCCTGCCCCAAATCTGAAGGGACATCAATTAACCACTCAGAGAGCATCAACTGGGAACACAAAAACATGTTGTTAAAGATCAGCAAGGGTGGCCTGCTCTGATGTTTACAATGACAAGCCATTCACATCCTACATACACAATATAATTGCAAGTGAAAGAATGAGGGCAGAAAAGGCTTAAAGTGGGTGTCCCCTGGTGTGTCCCCTGCACAATGACAGGATGGAGACCATTCATTGTGATCAGGGTAATGGGACCTCTTCCATTCCTTACTTTGTCCACCTACCCCCAAGAATATCAGGAAATCTGCTTAAAAAAAAAATTCATGGCCGGGCACAGTAGCTCATGCCTATGATCCTAGCACTTTGGGAGGACAAGGCAGGAGGATCATTTGAGCCCAGGAGTTTGAGGTTGCTGTGAGCTAGGCTGACGCCACGGCACTCTAGCCCAGGCAAGAGAGTGAGACTCTGCCCTCCCCCCCAAAAAAAAGAGCAAATGGCTGGATGCAGTGGCTCCAGCCTATAATCCAAGCAGTTGGAGGCTGAAGTGGGAGGATCTCTTGAGGCCAGGAGTTTGAGACAAGCCTGGGCAAAACAGCAAGACCCCATCTCTATAAAAAATAAAAAAACTAGCTGGGTGTAGAAGTGTGTATCTATAGTCTCAGCTACTCAAAAGGCTAAGGCAGAAGGATCACTTGAGCCCAGGAGTTTGAGATTGCAGTGAGCTATTAATATGACAACACCACTGCACTCTGGCCTGGGTGACAGATGGAGACCCTGTCTCAAAAAAAAAAAAAAAAATAGGCAAAGGATTTGAATAGACATTTCTCCAAAGAAGATATACAAATGCCCAATAAGCACATGAAAAAATGCTCAACATCATTAATCACTAGGGAAATGCAAATTAAAACCATGAGATACCACTTCACACTCACTAGTATGGCTGTACTTAAAAGGATGGACAATAACAAGTGTCCGCAAAGATGTGGAGAAATTGGAACCCTCAGACATCACTGGTGGGAAGGTAAAAGAGTGTAGTCACTTTGGAAAACAATCTAGCAGTCCCTCAAAAGGTTAAACATAGAGTTATCATATGACACAGAAATTCCACTTCTAGGTATATACCCAAGAGAGACAAAAACATATGTTCCCACAAAATCTTACATATATGAGTTCAGGCACAGTGGTATGTACCTGTAGTCCTAGCTATTAAGGAGGCTGAGGCAGGAGGATCTCTTGAGCCTAGGAGTTTGAGACCAGCCTGAGCAACATAGAAAGACCCCATCTCAAAAAAACAAAACCAGGCCAAGCAAGGTGGCTCACGGCTGTAATCCTAGCACTCTGGGAGGCCGAGGTGGGCGGATCACTCAAGGTCAGGAGTTCAAAACCAGCCTGAGCAAGAGTAAGACCCCTGTCTCTACTGAAAATAGAAAGAAATTAATTGGCCAACTAAAAATATGTAGAAAAAAAAAAAATTAGCCAGGCATGGTGGCGCATGCCTGTAATCCCAGCTACTTGGGAGGCTGAGGCAGGAGGATCGCTTGAGCGCTTGAGCCCACGAGTTTGAGGTTGCTGTGAGTGAGGCCGATGTCACGGCACTCTAGTCCGGGCAACAGAGACTCTGTCTCAAAAAAAAAAAAAAAAAAAAAAACAACCACAAAACAAAACCAAAGCAAAAACAAAGCAAAACAAAACAAAACCTTGTACATGAGTGCTCATAGCAACATTATCTGTAATAGTCAAAAAGTGGGAGCAGCTCAAATAGCCACCAACTGAAGAATGGATAAACAAAATGCAATACATCCACATAGTGGAACATCACTCACACAGCAGAACATCACTTGTAATAAAAGGAGGGAAGCACTGACATTATTCATGCTACAGTATGGATGCATCTTGAAAATCTTATGCTAAATGAAAGAAACCAGTCACAAAAAGCTACATATTATATGATTCTGTTTGTGTAAAATGCCCAGAATAGGCAAATCCATAGACACAGAAAGTAGATTAGTGGTTGCCAGGGGCAGAAAAAAAGAAGGAATGCAGAGTGACTGCTAATGAGTATGCAGTTTCTTTTTGGGGTGATAAAAGTATTCTACAATTAAATAGTGGTGGTTGGGCTCGGAGTGGTGGCTCAGGCCCATAATCCTAGAATTCTGGGAGGCCAAAGTGAGAGGATCACTTGAGGTCAGAAATTCGAGACCAGCCACAGCAATACCGAGACTCTGTCCATACTAAAAATAGAAAAAATTAGCCAGATGTCATGGCATGCGCCTGTAGTCCCAGCTACTTGGGGGACTGAGGCAGGAGGATTGCTTGAGCCCAGGAGTCTGGGGTTGCTGTGAGCTAGGCTGATGCCACAGCACTCTAGTCCAGGAAACAGAGCAACACTCTGTCTCAAACAAAAAACAGTGGTGACTGTTGCATAGTCTTGTGAATATACTAAAAAACACTGAACTGTGCACTTAAATAGGTAAACTGTATGGTATGTGAATTATATCTTAAAACAGCTTTTTAAAAAAATAGTAGTAGCAGATAACACTTGTGGGGCACATATTATGGGCTCTGGGCTAGGTATTTAAGGTATACTATCTCATTTAATCCTATAAGTGTTATTACCATCCCCCATTTTACATATAAGAAACCAGAGACTTAGAGTGGTTATGTAACTTGCTCAAGGTCAACATAGAGCCTGGATTTGAGGTCAGGTCTACGTGACCACAGAGCTTAAACCCTTGACTACTTCTCATACTGCCTTTCCTATCCAGTTCACTGGTAAGTTCTTCCATTCTACCTGGCGACATTCCTCACAGTCATGACCTCTTTTCCTTCCCACCTTAGCTGCCCTCAGCATCTATCATCAGATGGCTTTAGCAACCAGACCCCCCACTGGCAGGCTCTTTCTCCTTCAGCTCCTTCTGCACACTGCCCTAGGAGTCATCACACCAAATCCCAACTCTGGCTCTGGCTCAAAAATTCTCAACTGTTCCCCACAGTCCAAACCCCTGCACATGTTTTCGAGGCCTTTTACATTTCTTCCGCTCCTTCCCAAACTCTATGCCGCTCCATCTTCACCAGCCTACAAACTGCATCTGAACACACATACACTCCTTCCCTCCTTCTGGGCTTCTTGCTCAGCCTGTTCCTGCTGCCTAGAATCCCCTGCACTTCTGTGTATCAAATATCCCAGCCACCTCCTCCTTCATTAACCCTTTCCTTTATTTTTTTTTTTATTTTTATTTATTTATTTATTTATTTATTTATTTATTTTTTTTTTCAGCTCTTAGACACCAACGGATATTTATTTTTTTAAGACAGAGTCTCGCTTTGTTGCCCAGGCTAGAGTGAGTGCCGTGGCGTCAGCCTAGCTCACAGCAACCTCAAAATCCTGGCTCAAGCAATCCTCCTGCCTCAGCCTCCCAAGTAGCTGGGACTACAGGCATTCGCCACCATGCCCGGCTAATTTTTTGTATATGTTAGTTGGCCAATTAATTTCTTTCTATTTATAGTAGAGACGGGGTCTCGCTCTTGCTCGGGCTGGTTTCAAACTCCTGACCTTGAGCAATCCTCCCGCCTCGGCCTCCCAGAGAGCTAGGATTACAGGCGTGAGCCACCGCGCCCGGCCCTTTTCCTTTATTTTTTATTTTTTTAGGTCAGGTGCGGTGGCTCACGCCTGTAATCCTAGCACTCTGGGAGGCCAAGGCGGGCAGATTGCTCGAGGTCAGGAGTTCAAAACCAGCCCAAGCAAGAGCAAGACCCCGTCTCTACTATAAATACAAATAAATTAATTGGCTAACTAATATATAGAGAAAAAATTAGCCAGGCATGGTGGCACATGCCTGTAGTCCCAGCTACTCGGGAGGCTGAGCCAGGAGGATTGCTTGAGCCCAGGATTTGAGGTTGCTGTGAGCGAGGCTAACGCCACGGCACTCACTCGAGCCTGAGCAACAAAGTGAGATGCTGTCTCAAAAAAAAATTTTTTTTTCATACATTCTTTTTGTTTTCTTTTTAATTTTGTTTGTTTATCTTTCTTAGTCTAAATCCTTTCCTGATTTTACACCCCGTCCTTCCTCTAGGGTTGGAAGGAATCTCAATTTTTTATAGCAAAAATCATGTTGTACACCTAGTCCAGGAATGCAGGACCTATTTTTGGTCCACATCTATCTTCTACACAGTATAGCCTAGTTTAACCCAGAGCAGGTCCTTCAACAATGTTTAGGGCTGGGCAAGCCCAATCCAGAACAGCTGTCAGTGACTACTATAAAAATGACAAGGACAAAGAGTCTGTTGTCATATCAATAGCTCAGGAGCTTTCTGCAGTGGGCTGGCAGCCTCTGGTAGCAGCATGGGCTAAGGATTCCCAAACACACTGCCCTCAGCCTCCAACAGCAACTCCAGTCAGTCCGCGACACTGTGGGTAGCTATCTCTTCTCCTTGCCCCATACACTCTACACACACCAGTGTCTCCTCTGCGGTTGCTGTTCCCTTTCCCTGCTTGTCCTCCTCTCTTTAGGCAGCATTTACTTCAGCGGGTTTTGACTACATGGTAAAGGAAGTGAGACTAGCTGGATGGAACCTCTCTGGAACACTCACTTGATTAGCATAGCGCTTTGGTAACTTCTTGCCACTGTCAACGTCCATTTCTTCATCATCTTTCTTATCTTCCTCCTCACTGACCACCCCTGTCCAGTCATCTTCGGCTAGTCTTCTGGCATGGTTCACATAGTCCAGCCTCTTGCTGCAGGAAAGAAAGGCACAAGGGGGGCATAAAAAAAAAAAAAATAATAAAAAAAAAAAAAAAAGAAAAAAAAAAAAAAAAAAATAAAAAATAAAAAAAAAAGAAAGGCACAAGGACAGGTCTTTATGTCTCAGGGCCACGTACTGGTCCATAGCCTGGTAGGGATGGGGCCGCAGAGCTCCACCTACCCCCACCCCCATCTGTGGAAAAATTGTCTCCCATGAAACTTAGGAACCCGGTGTGGGGGGGCACACAGCAGGAAGTGAGCTGTGGTTGAACAGCCAGGGAAGCATCATCTGTATTTGCAGCCACTCCCTGTCCCCCGCATGCCCTCCTGAGCTCCACCTCACTGCCCCCCATGCAGAAATTATGAAATCATGGAAGTTTCTTCCATGAAACGGGTCCCTGGTACCAAAAAGGTTGGAGACCGCTGCCCTACAATATGATCGATTTAATTTAATTCAAAGGTTCCAAATTGGGGAGCAACATGGGGATTCTAGTGGGAGTAAGAAATGATGAAATCTCCTTTACAAGGCTAAACTAGTGATTGCCTCCTCATAGATCCTAAATGGGGACCCCCCTCTGAATACACTCAGCCTTCCTCAGAGTTTCCTAAGAATGGGCAAAGGAAAATATTTAAAGGAGTTTCCAAGGTTCACTACCTGGAGAGGCTGACCTCACCCCCACCCCACCCCATCCCACCCCAGACTTCCATCCTCACCCCAGGTGAGAGTTGACACTTCCCTGCCTGGCAGATCCTTCATCCAAAAGCCCCCAGTGATGGAAAAGAGGAAACACTGAGATGTAGAGAGAAGTCTAAAAGAAGGACAGCTTCTGGGGCTTTCTGTTTTATATAGCCATCTTTTTTTTTCTTTTTCTTTTAAGAGATGGGGGTCTCGCTATGTTGCCCAGGCTAGATTCAAACTCTTGGGCTCAACTGATCCTCTTGCCTCAGCTTCCCAACTAGCTGGAACTGTAGAAGGCACATACCACCATGCTTGGCTTATACAGCTTTCTGAGAAGCCAGGCCTTTCTCCAGTTCCTGTCTAACTTCTGAAAAAGATCACTTACTTTACAATTTAATATCTGTTACTTGTTTCCTTTTATCATTATCTTTCACTTAAAAAAAACCCAACTGCGGCCGGGCGCTGTGGCTCACGCCTGTAATCCTAGCTCTTGGGAGGCCGAGGCGGGCGGATTGCTCAAGGTCAGGAGTTCGAAACCAGCCTGAGCAAGAGCGAGACCCCGTCTCTACTATAAATAGAAAGAAATTAATTGGCCAACTGATATATATATAAAAAATTAGCCGGGCATGGTGGCGCATGCCTGTAGTCCCAGCTACTCGGGAGGCTGAGGCAGAAGGATCACTCAAGCCCAGGAGTCTGAGGTTGCTGTGAGCTAGGCTGACGCCACGGCACTCACTCTAGCCTGGACAACAAAGTGAGACTCTGTCTCAAAAAAAAAAAAAAAAAAAAACCCAACTGCATATCCTAGAACATTTGAGAAATTGAGAAGAAAAAGAAGCTTTTGGAACCTAATTATTTCAAAGTGGTTTAGAAATGCCACATAATCTCCCACACTTGATTCCCTCAATGCTAAGGCAAGAATTCAACCACAGAGGCAATGAAACCACCACAGCTGCTGTCTTCTTAAACACATATGTACATTCATGAAATGTACATGAAATGTACATTCATGAAAAAGTGTACATCAGAGAGAACATATGAAAGCACAGTGGTCTTTTATTTCAAGAATAAGAGCTGATATATTTGTACATGTGTCAAAGAATATATGTCTGTGGTTATTTCCCAGGCATTGTTTGTAATCCCAACAGAAGGAAACTATCCAGATGCCCATCAGTAGGGGAATGATAACATTATGAACTATCCACTCAATGGAATACCTGGCACTATAAAAAAGGAATGATGTGGCACTTTATGAAATGATACAGAATTTCTCAAAAAACACCATTAAATAAAAGGTTAGAGCTGGGTGCAGTGGCTTACGCCTACAATCCCAGCAATTCAGGGCAAGAGGATCACTAGAGGAAAGGAGTTCGAGATCAGCCTGGGCAACACAGTGAGACCCTGTTTCTAAAAAAATAAAATAAACAAGCTAAGTGTGGTGGCTCGTGCTCACAGTCCCAGGTACTCGGGAGGCTAAGGCAGGAGGATTGCTTGAGCCCAGGAGTTCAAGGCTATAAGCTATGATCCTGACCCTGCACTCCAGCCTGCGTGAGAGTGAGACTGTGTCTCCAAAAATAAATAAATAATAAAACAGTTTTAAAAAAGCTTACATACATACAACCACACACAGTTGGTTATATCTGCCCTACCCAAGAATATCTTTGGAAGGATACACAAGAAACTAATAACACAGGAGCGGAACTGGTTGGCTAGGGGAGAGAACTGGGAGGGAGACTTTTCACCAAATATTCTTCTATATATTTTGAACCATAGGAATGTATTACTTACTCTAAAATAACGAATTACAATTAAATAAAGGGCAGTGGGGAGAATGATCTGGGAGTGTAATCTGCAAGCAACCTAAAGGCCATAGGGAAATATTTCTGTGAAACACATCCAGCGATGACATAGCACTGAGCAAAATACAGGATGTATGAGAACTGTGCAACTGTTAATAGCTTCTCCTAACTCCTAATTCCTTAACTTATGACCCAGAAGAGGCCCATGCTGCACTGGGAATAAAGACAGGCCCTGCCTTCAGAGTGGCTCAGCCCCAAATGCTACTATCCTGCTTTCTTTCCCTGTTTGTACATCTTGGCATTAGAATTAAGTGTATGGAAGACATTTCCTCAAATTCCCTGTTGAATTATTTGTCTTGAACTCCCAAGGGCTCCACAGAAACATTTGTGCTGAAGGCAGACAGGAAGACCACAGCCAATACCAGAATTCAGAGTGCAGAAGCCATACATACACAAGCAACCCAGGGAATGTGGGGAGTGGAGTATGGGCGTGGCTTTCACAAGTCCCTAATTTGCAAAGCTCACTACCTCTGCCAGGATAAAAGGAAAAACTTAACCAGCTAAGCTCTGGGTATAAAGGATACTGACCTCTGCCGGGATTTACCCGTCCCAACCTTGTGGCAAGAAGATCAACCTAAAAAGGGTCCACTTTGAAGGGCTTTCTGCACAGACAAGCCTGGAGCCTCCTAAATGGTCCACAGCTCCAGCTTGGGGAAAGACACCAGGGAGTTAAAGCATCCTTACGCTTTCTGCAGTTCCAGTAACTGGCGGCGCCTCTCATTCTGCTCCAAGGAACTGTACTTGGACTTGTACTGGGACAGGCGGGGGTGTGGGGCAGCTGTGCTGTTCAGATCTTGAGACACAGAAAAGCTACTAGCCAGAGCTTGGCTCAGCTCTTCCATCTTCCCTACAAAGGAAAACATAAGAAAATGGTTCATTCATTTCATATTATCTCCTATGTACAGGCAGTTATGATGTAACATGATGGCTATATTTCTAAAGAATTCTCACTTAACACAAAATCACAATTGTTTCCATGGGAAAAAAGGAAGTTAAAAGGTAAATGAGTTACGTATTAGCCATAATGTTAATTCCTACAGAGATTTCATTGATGATCATTTTGATAGCTCTGAGTATATGGATATAAACTAAAACATCAGGACAGGTGTGGTGGCTCATGCCTGTCATCTCAGCACTTTGGGAGGCTGAGGTGGGAGGTTTGCTTGAGGCCAGGAGTTGGAGATCAGCCTGAGCAACACAGCAAGACCCCCATCTCTAGAAAAAATTAGCTGGGGGTGGTGGTACATGCCTGTAGTTCCAGCTACTCAGGAGGCTGAGGGAGGAGGATCACTTAAACCCAGGATTTTGAGGTTACAGTGAGCTATGATGATGCCACTGTACTCTAACCATGGCAACAGAGTGAGATTCTGTCTCAAAAAAACCCAAAAAACAAAACAAACGACAATCACTCAGCAAATTCACTCCATAATTGAACCTAACTTTTTCTCTTTGTTACCCATCACCATGAGCCCTGTCATTAATTCCTTAGCACCATGACATCCAGTGATGTGATCAAGCATCTAATTTTTCCTGAGTTCTAAATAGCCATCACTCAATAACTAATATGATTCCCTGATACAGAGTTCATCCAATTGATTGTTTAATTCTCTAAGAAAGGCTAACTCACATTAAGAAAATTTAGCTCCAGGATAAACAGTGGTTCTGCGGCTCTTGGAGGAAGAAAAGAGGAGTCAAAAACCCTAAACCTGCTTCTTTTCGCCCGGAGGAGCCGTCATCTTCCAGTAATTCACCAAAATGACGAATACAAAGAGAAAGAAGAGAGGCATCCGATACATGTTCTCTAGGCCTTTTAGAAAACACAGAGTTGTTCCTTTGGCCACATACATGCGAATCTATAAGAAAGGTGATATTGTAGACATCAAGGGAATGGGTACTGTTCAAAAAGGCATGCCCACAAATGTTACCACGGCAAAACTGGAAGAGTCTACAATGTTACCCAGCATGCTGTTAGAATTGTTGTATATAAACAAGTTAAGGGCAAGATTCTTGCCAAGAGGATTAATGTGCATATTGAGCACATTAAGTACTCTAAGAGCTGAGATAAGCTTCCTGAAACATGTGAAGGAAAATGATCAGAAAAAGAAGGAAGCCAAAGAGAAAGGTACCTGGGTTCAGCTGAAGCGACAGCCTGCTCTACCCATAGAAGCACACTTTGTGAGAACCAATGGAAAGGAGCCTGAGCTGCTGGAACCTACTCCCTATGAATTCATGGCATAATAGATGTCTCATACTTTGTGAGAAGCGACAGAAAGGAGCCTGAGGTGCTGGGACCTGTTCCCTATGAATTCAAGGCGTAATAGGCATAGCACACCGTGAGAAGCAAAGAAAGGACCTCGAGCTGCTGAAACCTATTCCCTATGAATTCATAGGAGACAAACAGAATAAAAGCCGCTGGACTTTAAAAAAACCCAAAAAACCCTAAACCCAGCTGTTACTTCCTCATTTTACAGTTTTATTTTGTTTCTGGGTGGGCAAAAGGAATGTTTCAGGACTAACTATGTGAGACTCACTTGGAAAAGAACAAGGATGTGGAAGAGTGCTTAACAGGTAATGCCAGTGCTCCAGGAGTATGAAGGACTTCCACGTGGAACATTAGGGAGACAGGCAGAGAGTAGATGCCATTTGGGAGATAACCTGTCCAGGCAGGCCCTAAAGAACACTCCTGTGAATAAAGGTATAAGGTGGCAGCTCACCAAGGGTTAAAGATGTGCCTTGGATTGTAAGAAGACAGAAACATTTGGGAGAAATCTGACTGACATTGCTGGGCTGGCCCAACCCTTTTGTTCCAGTGTAACAAGAGGGCACCACCAGTGCTTAAACTCCATCCAGGGCCAGGTCCAGTATTTTGAGCACCAAAATCCAGTTTCATTCCAGAGCCTCCACAGTTAAAAATATAACTCCATAGTCCTCCACCTGGCCAATGAGTTACTTTCCATTGTACACTTGAAGTCAGATTTTTTCTTAATTTGAAGCATAGATTTCTTTTTTTTTAATTTGAAAGGAACTTAAAAATTGTGTTTTGCTAGGCATGGTGGCATGCACCCACCGTAGTCCCAGTTACTTGGGAAACTGAGGCGGGAAGATAGCTTGAGCCCAAGAGTTTGAGGCCAGCCTGGGCAACACAGCAAGATTCTGTCTGTAAACAAACAAACAGTAGTTAAATACACAACACATGAAATTCACCAGCTTAACCATTTTTAAGTTTGCAGTTCTGTAGTGTTAAGTACATTCATCATTGCTATGCAACCAATCTTTGGAACTCTTTTCATCTTGCATAAGTGAACCTCTATACACTTTAAACATGAAAGGAACTTTTTTAGTACATAAGATTAAAATATTATCAGTGTAAATTTGAGGTCTGTCTTAAAACATTTGTAATGCAACCAGTGGTGGCCATTCCTGGATGCTTCTTTTTTTTTTTTTATTTTTGAAACAGAGTCTCACTTTGTTGCCCAGGCTAGAGTGAGTGCCGTGGCATCAGCCTAGCTCACAGCAACCTCAAATGCCTGGGCTCAAGCAATCCTTCTGCCTCAGCCTCCACAGTAGCTGGGACTACAGGCATGCGCCACCATGCCCAGCTATTTTTTTCTATATATATATTAGTCGGCCAATTAATTTCTTTCTATTTATACTAAAGACGGGTCTTGCTCTTGCTCAGGCTGGTTTCGAACTCCTGACCTCGAGCAATCCGCCGCCTCGGCCTCCCAGAGTGCTGGGATTACAGGCGTGAGCCACCGCGCCCGGCCCCTGGATGTTTCTTGAGGCCAATGATGAGTACTTGGGATCCACATGGTATGCCACCCAAACCATCTATGCCATTTTCTTTGCTTTTTGTACTTTTGTGTAGTTTGAAAAAAATGTCCATAATAAAAAATTTTTTTAATTCATTGAGCCTTCAGTTCACCAACATAATTACCAAATCCAAAACACCTTTGTTAGGGCTTATCATGCATTATCTTGGTGTGAGCATCCCAGTCTGCCAAAACCACACGATCCTCAAAACCCACGCCTTGGGTCCTGGGGCGGCCCCGTGTACTTCCGGCTTGTCTCTTCCCAGCCGGCTCCCGCACCTGGGTCCGCAGCCCCACGCAGCCTCACACTTCCTCTGCATGCCCCGCCCCGATTCCCGCCCCGGCGGCCCTCCGGGGCCCCGCCCCACGCCCCTCCCGCCCTCGTTCGCCCCGCCCCTCCGCTCCGCCCGCCCCTCATGGCCCTCCGCGCTTCCCCGCCCCCATCTACCGGGCTCTCTGACCAGGGCGCCCCACCTGCCCCCTCGGCCATTCCCCCCGCCGCCGCCCCCACCGCCTTTTTCTAGGAATGAGGCCATCTAGGCGTCGCACGATTCGTGCCTCCCCCAAAAAACGTCCCTCAGGGGTCTAGGCCGGACAGCCTGGAACAGAACAAGGGAAACGCTCCTAAGGGGAGGCCCCCGCCTGGGCTCTGACCCTCCAGACGACCCCCTGGGAGGCCAGGGTGCAGAGCCGGTGATAGGGAGTCACGGCCCGATGCTCCGAGGCAGCTCGGGAGCTGGAGGGGCCTGGGCTCGAACCCAGGACTCACCGGACCGAGGTGACAGTTGCACGCGCCGCGCCGCCGCCGCCGCCCGGACCAACCAATCACTTGCCCTGGGTAAGCAGGGCCCGCCCCCTTGGCCACTACCGCACCGCGGGGCCCATAGGCCTTGCGCCCGGAGTTTCCGCACCCGGCTGCCTTTGGGAACTTCGCGAGTTTGGTCGCCCGCTGGCCCTCACTCAGTCCTCAACGGCGGCGGCTTTTCCCTTCGACCAGGGCGGGCGCCCTGCTGATTTGCGTTGCGCTGTCCAGGACCTCTCCCGCAAGAGGACTCCCACAAGCCGAGGCCTCTCTGCGGGACACAAGCGCCTCGGGGCTCCTCTCGCCTTACGAGGCGCTCGGATTTCGTGGCCGGCGTTCAACGCCCTGGGCCCTGTCTCTCCCCTCGGTCCTCAGAGCCCTTAGGGCTGCGCCCAGAGTCTGCTGCTCTCCTGTGCCCGCGCTTTTGTGCCGGCAGTGCAGCTGCCTGGATGACTCCCCTCGCCCCTCACACCCCAAGTTTCGGACAGTTAGACGTTCCTTCCCCGTTCGCTCTCAAAAACCAGGCACGTACCTGGATTACTGCCCTTCGCGGGGTGTGGGGGCGTCTCCTCGCATCTGCGCTTGGCAATGGCAGGGACCTGGCTTGGTTCCTGCTTAGGTAGGCACGAGGGATGGCGCCCAGGAGACCCTGGGTGAAGGAATGATTGAATTGGTGCAAGGGGTTGGCGGAAGCAACCAAGATTAGGAGCCTTAATCAAAACACCGTGCAGCCTCTGAGGGGTGGAACTGATGAGATGTAAAATTAAAACCTGAATAGCTTTTTTTTTTTTTTTTTTTAGACAGAGTCTCACTGTTGCCAGGGCTGGAGTGCCGTGGTGTCAGCCCAGCTCACAGCAACCTCAAATTCCTGGGCTCAGGCGATCCTTCTGCCTCAGCCTCCCGAGTAGCTGGGACTACAGGCATGCGCCACCATGCCCGGCTAATTTTTTCTATATATATTTTAGTGGTCCAATTACTATCTTTCTATTTTTTTTATTTTATTTTTTTTGAGACAGAGTCTCACTCTGTTGCCCAGGCTAGAGTGAGTGCCGTGGCGTCAGCCTGGCTCACAGCAACCTCAATCTCCTGGGGCTCAGCGATCCTACTGCCTCAGCCTCCCAAGTAGCTGGGACTACAGGCATGCGCCACCATGCCCAGCCAATTTTTTGTATATATATTTTTAGTTGGTCAATTAATTTATTTCTATTTTTGGTAGAGACGGGGTCTCGCTCAGGCTGGTTTTGAACTCCTGACCTTGAGCAATCCGCCCACCTCGGCCGGGATCTCGCTCTTCCTCAGGCTGGTTTCCAAACTCCTTACCTTGAGTGATCCTCCTGCCTCAGCCTCCCAGAGTGCTAGGATTACAGGCGTGAGCCACCTCACCGGGGCCCTGAATAGCTATTGAACACTGCTGCACCACACCCATTATCTCATTTAATCTTCAAATAATGGAAGTAGCTCAGAGAGGTTAAGTAGTTTGGCCAGAGTCACACAGCTTTTTTTTTTTTTTTTTTTTTTTTTGAGACAGAGTCTCGCTTTGTTGCCCAGGCTAGAGTGAGTGCCATGGCGTCAGCCTAGCTCACAGCAACCTCAAACTCCTGGGCTCGAGTGATCCTTCTGCCTCAGCCTCCCAGATAGCTGGGACTACAGGCATGCGCCACCATGCCCGGCTAATTTTTTATATATATATCAGTTGGCCAATTAATTTCTTTCTATTTATAGTAGAGACGGGGTCTCGCTCTTGCTCAGGCTGGTTTTGAACTCCTGACCTTGAGCAATCCGCCCGCCTCGGCCTCCCAAGAGCTAGGATTACAGGCGTGAGCCACAGAGCCCGGCCTAGCCACAGCGCCCGGCCTAGTCACACAGCTTTTTAACCAAATGTTTGAATTTGCTGAATGTTTGACTTACAGAGACGTAAGTTAGCTATTACTATACTATAGAAATAAAATATCCAAAGTTGAGGCATTTTAAGTCCAAAAAATGCCAAGATATGGACTTGTATATTTTATGTACATGACACCATCCATTTGGACTAAAAAGAACAAGAGATTAGACCAGGGATCCTCAAACTTTTAAACAGGGAGCCAGTTCACTGTCCCTCAAACCATTGGAGGGCCGACTATAGTTAAAAAAAAAAAAAAAAAACTATGAACAAATTCCTATGCACACTGCACATATGTTATTTTGAAGTGAAAAAACAAATGAGCAAAAACACCCGCATGTGGCCCGCAGGCCCATAGTTTGAGGACACTTGGATTAGACTGACAAAAGGTCATTATTAAACTCGTAAAGGGTAGAAGGCCTGGAAGGCCAGTTTTTTGGACCTCAGAATTTATTTAGGTGGCTAGTTGAGCCCATGGTGGTCCATACCTATAGTTCCAGCTATTTGGGAGGCTGAGGTGGGAGTATCATTTAAGACCAAGAGTTGAGTCCAGATGGAGCAACAGCAAGGCCCTATCTCTAAATAATAATAAAATAAAAATAATAGAATTTATTTAGGTGGTTCTATCTTTTAATGGCCAGGCTGAGCAAAGCTGTGTACTGGGTTATTTATTTGGTGTATCCACAAATAAAACCTCATGTTTGCTTGATTTATGAGACTGACAAAAAAGAAAAGCCTAGGGCCTGCCTTCACTAGGAAACTTGACATCAGGATATTAAGTATTCTGTGTCCCAGAACCAGCATTCCCTACTCACAACCACAGAGATCACATCTACTATTCAGAGCTGCACAGAAAAGAATAAAGACTCTACACATTGGAGGAAAACAGACTGATGTTGAGAAATAAGTCCCCAAATTCATGCACCAAGGCCCAGGAGAAAGATTCCAGTCCCTCACTTGTACCCAGCGGAATAATTTTCTGTCTCACTGAAAAACAGACAAACAAACAAAATGGCACTTGGCCCAAGGGTTCTTTTGGAGCCCGACAATGTTCCAGGAAAGTGCACCCTCACCTTCACAATGTTGGCCACATACACATATACCTGTGCTTAATGCCTTTAAATTAATTCACTTAAAAAAAGCCTAAAAAAAAAAAAAAAAAAGCCGGAGGATAGCTTGAGGTTAGGAGTTGGAGACCAGCCTGAGCAAGAGCAAGACCCCGTCTGGGCCGGGCGTGGTGGCTCACGCCTGTAATCCTAGCACTCTGGGAGGCTGAGGCGGGTGGATTGCTCGAGGTCAGGAGTTCAAGACCAGCCTGAGCAAGAGCGAGACCCCATCTCTACTATAAATACAAAGAAATTAATTGGCCAACTAAAAATATATATACAAAAAATTAGCCGGGCGTGGTGGCGCATGCCTGTGGTCCCAGCTACTCAGGAGGCTGAGGCAGGAGGATCGCTTGAGCCCAGGAGTTTGAGGTTGCTGTGAGCTAGGCTGACGCCATGGCACTCACTCTAGCCTGGGCAACAAAGTAAGACTCTGTCTGAAAAAAAAAAAAGATCCCGTCTCTACTAAAAATAGAAAAAATTAGCCAGGCAACTAAAATAGAAAAACAATAGCCAGGTGTGGTGGTGCATGGCTGTAGATCCAGCACTGTGAAGGCTGAGGCAGGATTGCTTGAGCCCAGGAGTTTGAGGTTGCTGTGAGCTAGGCTGATGCCACGGCACTCACTTTAGCCTGGGTAACATAGGGAGACTCTGTCTCAAAAAAAAAAAGCCTGAATGCATTTATTTAAAGGGCAACATCATCGTATTACCTTATATCACTTTCCACTTTAATAGAAGGTGTCTACAAAATAAGTATAGTAAAAATAATATAATGTTATAATCTTGCTAGATACTGATATATCTACAGGAAGCTGAGAGACTAGGGACTTTCAAAATTAGAGATTAGGACTGGGTGCGGTGGCTCAGGCCTGTAATCCTAGCACTCTTCCAGGCCAAGGCGGGCGTATCACTGGAACTCAGGAGTTCAAGACAGCCTGAGCAAGAGCAAGACCCCATCTCTACTAAAAATAGAAAAATTAGCCGGGCATTGTGGCACATGCCTGTAGTCCCAGCTACTCAGGAGGCCAAGGCAGGAGGATGGCTTGAACCCAGGAGTTTGAGGTTGCAGTGAGCTATAATGATGCCACTGCACTCTACCCAGAGTAACAGTGGGAGACTCTTGTTTCAAAAAATATTTCTTTTTAATTAAAAAAAAAAAAACCAGATCAGGCATGGTGGCTCACGCCTATAATCCTAGCACTGTGGGAGGCTAAGGTGGGAGGATCATTTGAGTTCAAGAGACCAGCCTGAGCAAGAGCGAGACCCCATCTCTACAAAAAAAATAGAAAGAAATTAGCTGGACATATAAAGATATATATAGATAAAATTAGCCAGGCATGGTGGCTCATGCCTGTAGTCCCAGCTACATGGGAGGCTGAGGCAGGAGGATTGCTTGAGCCCAGGAGTTTGAGGTTACTGTGAGCAAGGCTGATGCCATGGCACTCTGGCCTGGGCAACAGAGTTGAGACTCTGTCTCAAAAAAAACAGAGATTGGCAAGTGTTGGAGAAGTGATAAGGATTCACAACTAACAGAATTTTTCTTTCTTCTGCTAAGTGCCTATGGGCAGGGGAATTCCTACCTAGAATAGAGGAGTTGAGAGCAGGAAAGGGTCCAGCCCTTCCAAAAGAGGAAGCACTTTCTAGGAGCCCTAAGTGTCACTCTGTGGGTCAACTAACAAATGTGCATTCAATGCCAACTGTTTGTCAGGCGGTGTGCCAGGCCCAGGAGATACCAAAATGACCAAGACTGACATGGTTCCTGCCCTCCGGGAGCTTACAGCCACTGGTAGGGAAAGACACATAGTGAGTACTGTAACTGCATAGAGATGAATGCCAAGGAGCTCAGGTGGCTGGGAAGGGAAAGGATATGGGGGCTGCAGGGAATTCCTTTGAGTAGAGGCCTGAATGGCCAGAAGGAGCCAGCCAGGAGGACAGGGGGGCAAGCCTTTCCAGCAGAAGGCGCAGTGTGTACAAAGAGAAGCTCTGTGTGAGGAGAGACAAAGGCCAGGACAGAAACAAAGGAGGGTAGTGGAGGCAAGGGCACAGAGGCAGGTAAGGGCCTGAAGGCCGTGGTGGGGATTTGGATTTTACCTGTGTTGCAGATGAGAGTTTTTAAAGAGTTATGAGATAGCGGGATTCTAGCTTCGGAGAGCTCACACCAGCTCCTTCATAGAGTGAGCAGCCAAGCAAGTGTGCAGGCTGAGAGGCAGCAAGGGGGCTGGCATGGAAGTGTGGCCCCGGATGTGATGGGAGAGGCTGGATTTAAGACACAGCCTGGATGTAAAACTGGGAGGGCTTATTGCTCTTAAAGGGGGAGAATTAGCAAGAATTATACATGTGTTATATAGTCTAGTTCCCAGCCAAGACTTTCCCCTTGAGGTAGAACTAAAAGAAAATAGAAAAAGGAACTTTCTCCCTATGTAAATCAATGTCATTAAAGGCCAAGGCTAAGTCAGGCATCTCATCTCAAGGACCCACGCTTCCCACTGCCTACTTGGACACAGCCTGTAGGAAAGTGAAGAAGCCAAGAATGCCAGGAGGGAGGAGCATACTTGACAGGGGCTCACCTGAATCAGGATGCAGAAATGGCAACCTTGGAAGAACACTAAAGCTCCAGGGGGCCACACCTCTTCCCCTCTGTAGCCTCAATGCCCCAAGGTCTCTGAGGCCCAGCTCTGGGTGAGAAGAATCATGAGGGTGGTTAAGGGTTAAGTTCTTGGACTCTGGAGCTAGATGGCCTGGGTCCATCTAGCTCAGCCACCTAGGCTCAGCTACCTATTGGCCTTGTGGCCTGGGTTTGTTATTTCATCTTTTTTTGTTTGATTGAGACAAGTTCTTGCTCTGTCACCCTGAGTAGAGTGCAGTAGTGTCATCACAGCTCACAGCAACCTCAAACTCCTGGGCTCAAGCCATCCTCCTGCCTTGCCTCCTGAGTAGCTGGGACTACAGGCATGTGCCACCATGCCTGGTTAATTTTTCTATTTTTAGTAGAGACAGGAGTCTCACTCTTGCTGAGACTGGTCTCGAACTCCTGACCTCAAGCAATCCTCCCAGAGTGCTGAGATTACAGGCATGAGCCACTGCGCCCAGCCACAGCATCTCTTTTTACAAGTCTTCCTCATGATTCTGATACATGGTCAAGTTTAAGAACCACTGCTCTAAACCATAGGTTCAGTCCTGTGTAACCACATGACTAACAGTGTGGGAATTAGACCCAGAGGGATGTAGGTACAAACCTGCTTCCATCGCTGAATAACTCTGTGACTCAGGTATGCTATTATCTCTGAGCTTCAGTTTTGTCATCTATAAAATGACCACAATAATAGTAGCCATTGGGTTGCTATGAGGACTACATGAGATAGCACAAAGCCTGGTGCATAGTAAGCTCTCAATCAGGGTAGCCATCATTAGCTAGGTGAGTGATCCTGTATCTATTTTATTTATTTATTTATTTGGAGGCAGAGTCTCACTCTATTGCCTGGGCTAGAGTGCTGTGCCATCAGCCTAGCTCACAGCAACCTCAAACTCCTGGGCTCAAGCGATCCTCCAGCCTCAGCTTCCCAAGTAGCTGGGACTACAGGCATGCGCCACCATGCCCGGCTAATTTTTTCTATATATTTTTAGTTGTCCAGCTAATTTCTTTCTATTTTTAGTAGAGATGGGGTCTTGTTCTTGCTCACGCTGGTCTCAAACTCCTGAGCTCAAAGGATCCTCCTACCTTGGCCTCCCAGAGTGCTAAGGTTACAGGCGTAAGCCACCATGCCCGGCCCATGTATCTATTTTAAATTTGCTTGTGGCCTGAAGGGTCACAGTTGGGTTTTCTATATCTCAAGGATAGAGAAGGTTTGTACACAGAAATGAATAACTACAGGTCAACTTACATTCCTTCCCTCCCCCAGTTTTTCCTTCTTTCCATATTTATCATGCACCGTAGGCAGCAGCCCCTTTGCTGGATACTAGGGACAGAGAGATGACTCGGACCTTCCCTACTCTAAAAAAGTCCACAATCTGGAGAGAGCATCGGTCCTCAAAAGTATGACCGTGGCCAGAGTAGGAGACTGTGCAGTAAGGACAAGTAAAGGATGTTTTCTCATTCAATGAACAAACGTTAAATCTATATGTGCTTTATACCTGAAACTTCCACACTGTGGAGAATGGGCTTGGCGTCTACCCTCAAGGGAAGGCAGAAGACACAGACAGATGGTTGAGGCTAGAACAACTCCATCTTGGATGCTAATCTGCCATGTTGACTGCTGGTTCTGGGAATGCCTCTAAGATTTCTAATTTATTTACTGTTAGCACATAAAAACAACCTTGATGTTATCAAAAATTTGTACTTACCATAAATCCTGCCCTTAGGCAAATTCCTACACATTCCCTCCAAAGCACCTATGCCCTTCCCTGTGGTATATAGGTTCTGGGTCTGGGGGGTAACAGCACAGGAATCCACTGTCTTGTGGCTGCCCGAAACATGGCTTCTGTTTGTAAGTCCCTATAAGTGTTTCTTTCTGAGGAACTGGATTTGTCAACCTCTTTCTTTGGTCTCTCAGCTCCTTTGGCCTTTGGGAGGGGTTTGCATGGCCCTGCTTACTGTGAAACACACTGCGAAACTAACCAAGTACAAGGAAGTATACCAAGTGCTTGGGCATCAGTCTCCACATCTATCACATGGGGATGATAATCCTTTCCTATTTTAAGGACTAGATGAGATAATAAATATAAAATATGTGCTGGGTGTGGTGGCTCACACCTATAATTTTAGCACTTTTGGAGGCCCAGGCAGGAGGATCACTTGAGGCCAGGAATTGGATACCAGCCTGAACAAAAGCAAGACCCTGTCCCTACAAAAAAATAGAAAAATTAGCCAGGCATGGTGGTGCCCTTGTAGTCCCAGCTACTTGGGAGGCTCAGCCCAGGAGTCTGAGGTTGCAGTGAGCTATGTTGATGCCAGTGCACTCTAGCCTGGGCAATAGAGCAAGACCCTGTCTCCAAATAAATAAATAAGTAAATGTAAAGCATGTAGTCTAGAGCCTGGCACAATACACATCACTTCCTCTCCCACCCTTCCGATCCTTGGCCTTTTAAGTACATCCTACTCACCCAGTCTGTACTTGGTGATCAGGGGCACTGGGAGACTGCAGGAGGCTCAAACAGGAGGCCTGGGATGACCTAGTGAGTACCCACCACTAAGGTGGTGATTCCCACCCTGCCTGCTCATCACAGCCACCTGCGGGGCTCTAGGGTTTAGAACTGGGGCAGTGATCAGTAACTGAAGGTAAGAATGCCACCAGGCCAGAGTAAGTGCAAGTAACAGGGCGGCCTCTAAGAGCTCAGAGGCTACGGCAGCCAAGGAGATCTTCTGGAAGAGATGGGACCATCGCTAGGCCTGAGGCCCCAGGTGGAACAGCAGAGAGGAGGGGATATGAGCTGGGAGGGAGCCAGGCAGGGACTAGAACTGGGCAGGGAAGGCCAACACCAGGCCTTGTGCCCTAGCCAGAGTGGACAGATGGGCTGCATGCCCACAGACCTCGGCTCCGGGCTTGGCTTTCTCCTCAGAAACAGCAGGTCAGCTGCGCATCCTGGTAAAAGACACTCACAGAAACTGTCCTCCAGCGGGACCAGGAAAGAGCCACCACAGCCACCAACCACACGTGGTTTCTTTCTGCAGTTCCATTTCTCCTCAGCTCACTTTTGCTCTGGAGTCTCTGCTGGTTTCTCAGCACCTCTCCTTGAACAGGCTAGAGCCTAATTCCAGGCTGGTTCTGGTAGGCCAGTGTTTCCCTAAGGATGAGAATGGATGATTTAGCTGGTGCAGAAATATGAAGTTAAAGAATGTTGGATGACAAAGAGAGAACATTTGATTTTCTTCCCTGTCTGTTTGCACATGAATGAGGGTCTCAGGTTGGTCCCAACTCTAACACTAATCCTCCCTTTCAACAAAGACGGCAGACCTTCAGCCTTCAGCCAGCAGCTGTAGCCAGCAGCTGTAGCCAGTTAATACTGAATAGCATTATTCTTCTGCAGTGCTTCCAAAATTCTCCAGACCCAGCCAGAGTCAGTTGAACCTCATTAGACAATGGGGGCCTGCCCAAGAGTCCCTCCGGCCACGTAACCTTATTAAAAGGTTTTGTGGCAGTGTTGTGGGCACCTTTACTTTTTTAAGCAGGTGTTACAACTCGCTCGACCGGACAGCGGGAAGGCGATGTGCTTGTTGCCTGCCTCAGCCCTCACATCCCATTCACCACCAGTCCTGCCACCCCTTAGTTTGCTTAGGTTAGATTCCCCAGAAACAGAGCCCAAGGCAGGGACTGAGTACTTTCCATTTATCCAGGGAATGTTCTTCAGGAAAAACATCCAGAGGGGCCGGGCACGGTGGCTCACGCCTGTAATCCTAGCACTCTGGGAGGCCGAGGCAGGTGGATTGCTCGAGGTCAGGAGTTCAAAACTAGCCTGAGCAAGAGCGAGACCCCGTCTCTACTATAAATAGAAAGAAATTAATTGGCCAACTAATATATATATATAAAATTAGCCGGGCATGGTGGCATATGCCTGTAGTCCCAGCTACTTGGGAGGCTGAGGCAGCAGGATTGCTTGAGGCCAGGAGTCTGAGGTTGCTGTGAGCCAGGCTGACGCCACGGCACTCACTCTAGCCTGGGCAACAAGCGAGACTCTGTCTCAAAAAAAAAAAAAAAAAAAAAAAAAAAAAACCATCCAGAGGGGCAGTGGAAGCAGGATAGGAAAGAGGAAACAACAGAGCAAGAATGTGGTCTCAGGTAAGGTCTAAGCTGTGCACCACACCCTCTGTGTCACAGGGTGGCTCTGCTTTGGGGCCAGGGACTGGGCCTTTTGCTGCTCCCGCGGTCAGCCAGTGTCTGAGCGCTAGTGGGGCGGTGTGAGGCGTGTAATCTCTTGGTTGAGGAGGCTCCAGCTGGTGGAGGCAGTTTTCTAGGGAAAGGGGCAGCCCAAACTCATAGCATCCTGCACAGGTAAAGTGGATTTGGCTGGGTTACCAAGAGCATCCACTATAGCCACCAAACAGACCACCATCTCTACCACCACCTTTCTCTACCCCACCACCTGATCCAAGCCAGCATGCCTCCCCTGGGAGACTCATTGTGCCTTTTCATTGTGCCCCACATAGCCAGGCAGGCAAATCTATATCAAACTGTCTGCACCTGATAGTAGAGGTGGTCCTTGAAGCATATTAGTCTTGTTGAGTCACTCTGACACTTAAAACCCCTGAGTGCCAGTACTGTGCAATGAGAATAAAACTCTAAGTTCTTGGCCGGGCACAGTGGCTCACGCCTGTAATCCTAGCACTCTGGGAGGCCCAGGCAGGAAGATTGCTCAAGGTCAGGAGTTCGAAACCATCCTGAGCGAGACCGTCTCTAGTAAAAATAGAAAGAAACTAATTGACCAACTAAAATATATATATATACAAAAAATTAGCCGGGCATGGTGGCCCATGCCTGTAGTTCCAGCTACTTGGGAGGCTGAGGCAGGAGGATCACCTGAGCCCAAGAGTTTGAGGTTGCTGTGAGCTAGGCTGATGCCACGGCACTCACTCTAGCCTGGGCAACAGAGTGAGACTCTGTCTCAAAAAAAACAAAACACACACACAAAAACCCTCTAAGTCCTTGCCAGGCCTATAGGATGTGTGGTTATTTACCTTGGCCGTTTACCCCCTCTGCACTGTGTTCCAGCCACACTGGCCTTCTCTCAGTTTCTAGAACAACATATCTTTCCCACCTCATAGCTCTTGCACATTTTGTCCTTTCTGCCTGGTGTGTGTTTCTTCCTCCTTTCTGCCTGATTCTTGTTTACCCTTCAGGTCTTTTTTTTTTTTTTTTTCTTTATAGGATTGTGGCTGTATACCCTTCAGGTCTTAAATTTCACTTTCACCAGTCGGTTTTTGTGACCTCTGAATCTCTTCGCATAGTAAATCTGCCAGATTCAAATGTCACTTTCTCAGCTACAACAGATCCCCTGTGTACATACCACTCTGCTCTTTCCTTTCATAGCATTTATCATAATTTCTATTTCTTAAAGTCTCTGGCTTTCTTGACTATAAGCTACAAGAGGCCAGGAACCACATCTGTTTTGTTTACGGCTGTGTCAAGCACCGGGCAAATAGCAAGCACTCCACAAATACTAGGTGAATGAATGAATACGTGAACCAGTCACCCTGCAAGCCACAAGATGAGCCAGGTGAGACCTCTAGCCCCCAGCCCTGGAGGAACTTGTAGCACTGGGAGTGGTGCATAGTCACAGACCCACAAGACCTGTTCTATAAAGGTGGCATATGCCCTCTTGCACAGAGCAAGAAAAATTTTGCAGAGGGGGAGGCAGTGCCAGGGCTGATGTCTGCCAGATGACGAAGCACAGATGGCCCATGGAGATGGAGGGATGTGTAGGTGTGGGGTTAGGCAGGATCCAAGAGGCCTTGGGATGCCATGCCAAGGAGTTGGAGCCCCAGCATTGGATCCCCACTTCCCAAAGCATGCTTACACAGGAACATGGATCTCACAAGGGTTGGTTTGTTTTTCTTTTTGATAAACATTTTTTATTTTCTGGGTTAAAATGTACTGCCAAGTAGTGTGTGTGTGTGTGTGTGTGTGTGTGTGTGTATCCTTTAATCTCCACATTATTATCCCCAATCCAGATGAGCAAATAGGCCCTGAGGTGGGAGGTAGCTTGTTTGAGGTCAAATAGTTAATAGAAGATGGAGTCAATGCTCCGACTCAACAGCTGGAAACAGTAATTTCTTAAATATTCCAAGTTAAAATGCCAATTTGTTTGTTTAAAAGGCTGAGGTGTCCTGACAGGCACTTTTTCAACTTTCAACAAAAGGTTTTGGCCAGGCGCGGTGGCTCACGCCTGTAATCCTAGCTCTCTTTGGGGCTGAGGCAGGCGGATTGCTCGAGGTCAGGAGTTCGAAATCAGCCTGAGCAAGAGCGAGACCCTATCTCTAATATAAATAGAAAGAGAAATTGGCCAACTAATATATATAGAAAAAAATTAGCCGGGCATGGTGGCACATGCCTATAGTCCCAGCTACTTGGGAGGCTGAGGCAGGAGGATCGCTTGAGGCCAGGAGTCTGAGGTTGCTGTGAGCTAGGCTGATGCCACCACACTCACTCTAGACTGGGCAACAAAGTGAGACTCTTGTCTCAAAAAAAAAAAAAAAGATAACATTTAAGTATCAATGTGAGTTGAACTAATGCGGCAAAGTAAAAATAAAAAAATTTAAAGATATAAAATTAAAATATATATATAAAAAATAAATAACATTTAAAATAAATAGAAAACACTGGAAGGCATCACACAGTTCTATAAAACTTTTGTTCCCCAATTATCCATACACTTGAACCCTTCAAGGAGGCTGGCCTAAGTTAGGATGGCACAATAGGTTTTTAGAGGCTGAGGAAAGCTGACCTTTCTTTGACTCATTAGATTTGGGGAAGAAATGATGCTTGGCTCACTAAGCTTTTTGTCCTATCCTCTTTCTCAGGGGAGCCAGTTTTGTGTCAACCTTTTGTGTGTGTGTGTGTGTGTGTGTGACAGGGTCTTGCTCTGTCTCCTGGGCTAGAGTGCCATGGCGTTATCATAGCTCACTGCAACTTCAAATTCCTGGGCTTCAGTGATCCTCCTGCCTCAGCCTCCCTAGTAGCTGGGACTACATGTCTGTCACCACACTCCGCTAATTTGTCTATTTAAGAGACAGGGGTGGCCGGGCGCGGTGGCTCACGCCTGTAATCCTAGCACTTTGAGAGGCTGAGGCGGGCGGATTGCTCAAGGTCAGGAGTTCGAAACCAGCCTGAGCGAGACCCCGTCTCTACCAAAAATAGAAATAAATTAATTGACCAACTAAAATATATATAGAAAAAATTAGCCGGGCATGGTGGCGCATGCCTGTAGTCCCAGCTACTCGGGAGGCTGAGGCAGGAGGATCGCTTGAGCCCAGGAGTTTGAGGTTGCTGTGAGCCAGGCTGACGCCATGGCACTCACTCTAGCCTGGGCAACAAAGTGACACTCTGTCTCAAAAAAAAAATAAAATAAAATAAAAAAAAAGAAAAAAAAAAAAAAAAAGAGACAGGGGTCTCACTGTTGCTCAGGCTGGTCTTGAACTCCTGGCCTCAAGTGATCCTCCCACCTCAGCCTCCCAAAGTGCTTGGATTACAGATGTGAGCCACTATGCCCAGCCCTGGAAAGTCATTTCTTTCACATTGTCTCCAAAAAGGGAGAAAGAAGACTTTATTCTAAAGAATCTTACATTTTACTCCAAAGTTCCTAAACCCAGTTTCCTTTAAGAGAAATTTTGAGGTTGTATCCACTTGGCCATAGGCACAGGTTCCAACTACTCCAAGGGGGCTGATCTCTCTGCCATGCCTTGTGGGATCTGGTGGGAGCTGTAGGGCCACAGGAGGTGGGCGGGTGGGTCTTACCTTGCAGAATCACCTTACTCTCCCTCTGAGTTCTAAAATCCTGGGAGCCCTGAGGATGCATTTCCAAATGAGCTGAGACTGTGCCCAGCCACCAGAGCTGGGGAGTGGGATTCTCTCTCCTGCCACCTCTAAAGAGATCACATTGAAAAGAACATGACCTTTGGAGTCACATGAGTCTAGACCTGAACCTCAGCCTCAGACAAGTTCTTGTTCTGATTGATTCCCAAAGTGAAAGTTATGGATAACATCATCTACCTTGCAGGGTTGTTGGGAAGAGTAAATGACACCTTAGCATAGGCAGGGCTATGATGTTAGTTCCACTCTTACCTTGCATATCTTTTCCCTAAATGCTTCCCAGTTCAATGTTTTCTCCCTGCTCAAACCTTTATATAGCATTCTGTCAAGACTAATCGCATTGCCCAGTGCTGCTGCTTTTCTCTGCTGGCTTGTAAACTCCAGTTCAGAGACCCTAAGCTTTGGCACACTACAGAGGGCAAGTTGTGCTGACATTGACAGTCTGTTAAAAGCGAGCATGATCCCAGTCCACCACTTAGCGGCTATGCAATCTTGGGTAATTTGACCCATCTCTGCCTCAGCTCCTTCATCTCTCCACTTCTTACAATGGTCGGGTAGACTAAAAGGGTTAATACATGTAAAGCACTTAAAACTGAACCTGATATATAGAAGCATTTGCTATCATCATCATCCCATGTTATCTTCCCTATATCATTTCTTTGGCAAAAGCAGGGAAGAGAAGGCACATCAAAAAGCCAATCCTCTGACTTCAGCATTCTATTTATTCTCTTTTTAGAAATCTTGGGTAAAACTTTGTAGTCTAATTCTAATTCTCCACCACTCCTAAGAACATCTAAGTTTCCAGAAACCTCCTGGGCCACTTCTAACCACCAGATGGCCAAGCTACAGGGTGATTATTTCCTTAAGCAAGCAAACACTTCAGCCCTCTAATATGGTATTTCCTGGGGCCAGAATATCAACAGGAAGTCCTGTGGGGAAGAGCCCTGCCAAAATAAATACTCATCCCAAGGAAGGGATTGGTAAAGTGACAAATTTGCCCAGTCCTGTAGAACATCCTGCATCCTCCACATGCAGCCCCTGTTGCAGACCTCACCCACAGGCAGATCTATCCTGACCCTATTCATCTTCTTGGGTTCTGGAAGGAGATGTATAGATATGACCCTACGTAAGAAAACCAGACAGAGAAGTTGCACTTACAAGCAGTTGGGCCATTTATTGGCATTAGGAAAGCATTCCTTTAAACGAGGGAGGAGGCCCTGAACACTGAAGTCTCATCCATTTAACGAAAACTTGAGCCCAAACTCTCTATCTGTACACGGCCAGAAGCAAGAATTCGAGTTAAATAAATTGAACCAGTCCTGCTACAAGACGATAAAGGGAAACGGAGGTAGGGGTCGGGGGAGTAGTTCTTGCTTTCACATTACAATGTTTCGGGCACAAGAAGTTAACAATTACCCAGGGGAGCACAAAAACACTTCCCCGTGTTTCCCAAGGTACGGTCATTTAATTATCAGTAGTCCAAGTTCCAAGAGCATTTTCTGGGAAATAGGGACGCACCTCTCTTGGCTCTGTTGCAAAGCCTGCAGTTGAAGAACCAAGTTAGTAAAAACCTACGACCCTCCCAGAATCTCCAGCATCAGGCCTCAGTGTTCCCATCTGTAAGCAGCAGCCATGGAGAGACGGAGACCGGCTAGGCTTCCAGATCGAAATCATCGCGCTCCTCATTGTACTCCAGCACATGCCGCTTGATCTTGGAGGAGTCGACCCAAGTGACAAAGTCCTCCATGCTGCGCGTGACAAGGAAGGCGGGGTCAGTCACCACGTCAGGGCCCACGCGCACGTGGCCTTGCTCCACGAAGGCCACGGCAGCCTGGAGGTGCTGCGCCATGCGCAGCTTGAGAAGCACAGTAGGCAGGCGGCGGCGGCAGAAGGACGAGGCCGTGACGAAGTTGCAGAGCTCCAGCGAGCCGCGCGTGGGCACCAGGCCGAGAGCATACAGCTTGTCCAGCAGCGCGGCCGAGGCGCGCACGCGGAACGGATCGCGCTCAGGCAGGTCGCGCAGGCGCCGCGCCAGCTCGCGCACCTCACGGCTCAGCTGGTTGTAGCGCGTGTAGTCCTCGCGCCGCTGCAGCCGATAGCGCCGCAGGACTCGCAGCTCGTGCAGGTTGTGGTCGGTGACCTCCCAGTTTAGGAAGTCCACCTGCTTCAACAGTTTCTGCTCGTGGAACTTAAGCTTCCGCACCATGATGGCGGCAGCCGAGTAGGCGGACTTAAACCTGGCAGCGCTTTCAGGCGCCCGAGCGACTTCCGCGCCTGCGCGCCCAAGCAGGGCGGCTTGGGACCCTGGGCCAATGAAAGAAAGGCTCTGAGCCACGCCCTCACTTTCCATTGGTCAGAGTGGGGCCATGCCCCATGCCTGCATCTCGCGTGTCTTCTCTTCCCGTTCACCCAGGGAAAGGGAAGAAGCACGCGAGGAAGGCGGTGGGGGGCGGTGCCAGCGGTGGGTTCCCGCGGCGTTTAGTGGCCAAGAGCGAATCCTGTAGTGTGGTAATAGTTTACTCTTAGTCTTAGGCTGTTAGGGAACCCTCAGGAGTGTCTCCCCGCAAGAGCTGAGGAGGCCAGGTTCGGGGAAGAGGAGTGACCACAGGCTTGTTTGATTGGGTTCCTACCTACCACCCCGTGGGGCGCTTCCCAGAGCCGGTGTCCCGGGCTGACCGCGTAGTTCCCGATGCCCGCCAGCGTCAGGTCCTTTGCCAGGCGGGGAAGGGTTTCTCTTTGCCGAGTAGCACTGGGCGGCACCGAACCCGTGACATGCTGATTGCCAGGCCTCTTCCCAGACGCACGGAATCGGGATCTACAGGGGAGCCGTCTGGAAATCTGTGTTAAAAAAGTCAGTTGATTCATGAAACCCAGCGAGTTTCAGAAACTTGGACTGTAAATGCAAGCCCTAACCCTTCAGTCTGGGTTCAGACGAATTAGCCTGCCGTGTGGATTTCTGGTCACCAAGTATTGAATTAACACATTTAACGATGTTTCGGCTAGTTACCTCTCTTTACTTCTGAGTGTAACGGTGCGGCCCTAACGCCTTTTGCCCAGACCTTTGACGCCACCTAGCTTCTTAGCTGATGATTTTATTTCGTATGCTTTCCATTGTCCTTTTTTTTTTTTTTGAGACAGTCTCACTGTTGCCCAGGCTAGAGTGAGAGCCATGGCATCAGCCTAGCTCACAGCAACCTCAAACTCCTGGGCTCAAGCAATCCTCCTGCCTCAGCCTCCCGAGTAGCTGGGACTACAGGCACGTGCCACCATGCCCAGATAATTTTCTATATATTTTTTGTTGGCCAATTAATTTCTTTCTATTTTTAGTAGAGAAGGGGTCTCACTCTTGCTCAGGCTGGTTTTGAACTCCTCACCTTGAGTGATCCGCCCGTCTCAGCCTCCCAGAGTGCTAGGATTACAGGCTTGAGCCACCGTGCCCGGCCCCTAGTGATGTTTTCTTAAACCGACTGTTAGGTTCATGAGTATTCATCATACTTTATAACTTATTCATCATACTTTATACATATACTTGTTTCTAGGTATCAAATATATTTTAAAAGACAATGGAGGCCGAGCGCGGTGGCTCACGCCTGTAATCCTAGCACTCTGGGAGGCTGAGGTGGGCGGATGGCTCAAGGTCAGGAGTTCGAAACCAGCCTGAGAAAGAGCAAGACCCCGTCTCTACTATAAATAGAAATTACTTGGCCAACTAATATATATAGAAAAAATCAGCCAGGCATGGTGGCCCATGCCTGTAGTCCCAGCTACTCGGGAGGCTGAGGCAGTAGAATAACTTGAGCCCAGGAGTTTGAGGTTGCTGTGAGCAAGGCTGACGTCAGGGCACTCACTCTAGCCTCTGCAACAAAGTGAGACTCTGTCTCAAAAAAAGAAAGAGCCAGGCGCAGTGGCTCACGCCGGTAATCCTAGCTCTCTGGGAGGCCGAGGCGGGCGGATTGCTCGAGGTCAGGAGTTCGAAACCAGCCTGAACAAGAGCGAGACCCCGTCTCTACTATAAATAGAAAGAAATTAATTGGCCAACTGATATATATATATATATATATATATATATATATATATATATATATATATATATAAAATTAGCCGGGCATGGTGGTGCATGCCTGTAGTCCCAGCTACTTGGGAGGCTGAGGCAGAAGGATTGCTTGAGCCCAGGAGTTTGAGGTTGCTGTGAGCTAGGCTGACGCCATGGCACTCACTCTAGCCTAGGCAACAAAGCGAGACTCTGTCTCAAATAAAAAAAAATAAAAAGAAAGAAAACATCACTAGGACCATTTCATATACCCATACCAGAAGTAAAGGTCTCTCCTCTCCTGAATTTTGTGCTTATTTCTTTTTGTTTAAAAGGAAATAATTTTGGCCCGGTACAGTGGCTCACGCCTGTAATCCTAGCACTCTGGAAGGCAGAGGTGGGAGGATCGCTTGAGGTCAGGAGTTCAAGACCAGCCTCAGAAAGAGCGAGACTCAGTCTCTACTAAAAAGAGAAAAAAATAGCTCCATGTGGTGGTGCAAGCTTGTAGTCCCAGCTACTCGGGAGGCCGAGGTAGGAGGATGACTTGAGCCCAGGAGTTTGAGGTTGCTGTGAGCTAGGCTGATAGCTCGGCACTCTAGCCAGGCAACAGAGCAAGATTCTCAGAAAAAAGAGAGAGAGAGAGAGAGAAGGAAAGAAAGAAAGAAAATGCAGAATCTCAGGCCCCATTCTTGACCTACAGAATCAGAATCTGAACTTTAATAATACTGAAGCTTGTATGCAAAGTGACAACACCCTGAGAAATGTTGCATAGAAGACATCACACTGTATGGAGTTTATTATATGTGGCTGTGATTACAGCTTTTTTTCTATTGCATAACATTCCATTGTTTGACTATTAATACATTTTCCTCTTGGATTTTTTGGAAGGACTATTTTTAGCAGCACTGCCATTAAAAATCTGTACATATCTCCTGTTGCACATATGTAAATAGTTTATAGTGTACTTCCTAGAGTAGAAAATTACTGAGTTGTAAAGCATATGCATGTTCAACCTTGCCAAATTGTTTTCCAAAGGGATTATATACCAATTTATACTCCTTTGGGAGTGTATGAGTTCTCTTTGCTCTTCATTCCCACCAATGCCTGGTTGTTAGTTTAAAATATTTTTGCCAATCTGATGAGTGTGAGGTGGTATTTCATTGTGATTTAAATTTGCATATTCCCTGATGCATATGAATTTTGTATGTATTTCGTCCTCCATGAAATGCTTTTGTCTATTTTTCTTTTGCATTGTGTGGTAAGTAGAATAATGGCCTCCCAAAGATGTTCACCCAGAACCTGTGGCTGTGTTACCTTACATGACAAAAGGACTCTGCAGGTCCTTTGCAGGTGTGATTAAGGATCTTGAGATGGGGAGATTATCATGGCGGGTCCCCTATAATCACGAGGGTCCTTATAAGTGAATGAGGGAGATAGAAGAGTTAGAGATGTGATGATGGAAGCACAAGTCCAAGTGATGCAATTGAGGGTTCAAAATCCAAGGAATATGGGCAGCCTCTAGGAAGTTGGAAAAGGATTCTTCCCTAGAGAAGGAACATATCCCTGCTGACACCTTGATTTTAACCCAGTGAGACCCATTTTGGATTTCTTGTCTCCAGTACTGTAAGGTGATAAATTTTGTTGTTTTAAGCTACTAAATTTGTAGTAATTTGTTACAGCTGTAGTAAAAAACTAGTATAGGTAGTTTGCTTTCTTTTTTATTTTTATTTATTTTTTTATTTGAGACAGAGTCTTGCTTTGTTGCCCAGGCTAGAGTGAGTGCCGTGGCGTCAGCCTAGCTCACAGCAACCTCAAACTCCTGGGCTCGAGGGATCCTCCTGCCTCAGCCTCCCGAGTAGCTGGGACTACAGGCATGCGCCACCATGACCGGCTAATTTTTTCTATATATACTAGTTAGCCAATTAATTTCTTTCTATTTAGAGTAGAGACGGGGCCTTGCTCTTGCTCAGGCTGGTTTCAAATTCCTGACCTCGAGCGATCTACCCACCTAGGCCTCCCTGAGTGCTAGGATTACAGGCGTGAGCCACCGCGCCCGGCCAGTTTGCTTTCTTAAACACTGGTTTAAAGGTGTTTTTTATGTGTTCTGGATAGTAATCCTTAGCCAGTTATAAATGTTGCAAGTATCTTCTCCATGTTTGCACTTCTTCTGTACCCCTCATTTTTCCCCAGCCCCACTGCCTTCCATCCTCAGCCCTTGCTTAATTTGTCTGCAGCAAGACTCTTGGATAATTTCCTCTTCCTAGACAATAAACATAATAAATAAATAAATTGTATTTGTTAACAGGTGATAAGTGCTGTGAAAGAAAACTGAGCAGGATATAGGAAATAAGGAAGGCTTGGGGTGAGGATGGACTATTATTTTTAAAAGGGTATGTCAGGGTAGGTCTTACTGAGAAGGTGATATCTTTCAGGGGTAAGCCATGTGGAAATCCAGAGGAAGAGCATTTCAGGAAGAGGAAACAGTGCAAATGCCTTAAGATGGGAATGTGCCTGGCATGTCAGAGAGGAGCAAGAAAGCCATCTGGGCAGGAGCAGAGTGGGCAAGGAGGAGAGGAAGAGATTAAAGGGGGATCAGATGATACAAGGCTTGTAGGCCCTTGTAAGGACTTTGGCTTTTATGTTGAGTGAGATGGGGACACTGCAGGGTTTAGAGCAGAGGACTGACACCTAACTTACATTTTAAAAGGATCACTCTGACTGTTATGTTGAGAATAAACCATAAGGAGACACGGATGGATACCCATGAAGAGGCTGTTGTAGTGATCTAAGATGGTGGTTGGGACCAGAAGAACAGTAGTTAGATGCTGATGAAAGAATTCCAGGATATGAGAAGAGTCAAGAATTACTCCAGGCCGGGCGCTGTGGCTCACGCCTGTAATCCTAGCACTCTGGGAGGCCGAGGCAGACGGATTGCTCGAGGTCAGGAGTTCGAAACCAGCCTGAGCAAGAGTGAGACCCCGTCTCTACTATAAATAGAAAGAAATTAATTGGCCAACTAATATATATAGAAAAAATTAGCTGGGCATGGTGGTGCATGCCTGTAATCCCAGCTACTCAGGAGGCTGAGACAGGAGGATTGCTTGAGCCTAGGAGTTTGAGGTTGCTGTGAGCTAGGCTGATGCCACGGCACTCACTCTAGCCTGGGCAACAAAGTGAGACTCTGTCTCAAAAAAAAAAAAAAAGAATTACTCCAGTTTTTGGCCTAAGCAACTGGAAGAATGTACTCCCCATCACCTGAGAGGAAGATAGCTGCAAATAGAACAGATCAGATTTGGGGGTCCAGATCAGAAATTCAACTTTAGATATGTAGAATTGGAGCTGTCTATTAGACATCCAATGGAAAAAATATTCATATCATATATCTTTGGAGTTTTTTTTTCTTCTTATTGTTTTTGTTTGGGTTTTTTTTTTTTTTTTTTTTGAGACAGAGTCTCACTTTGTTGCCCAGGCTAGAGTGAGTGCCATGGCGTCAGCCTGGCTCACAGCAACCTCAATCTCTTGGGCTCAAGCGATCCTCCTGCCTCAGCCTCCCGAGTAGCTGGGACTACAGGCATGTACCACCATGCCCGGCTAATTTTTTGTATATATATTTTTAGTTGGTCAATTAATATCTTTCTATTTTTGGTAGAGACGGGGTCTCGCTCAGGCTGGTTTCGAACTCCTGACCTTGAGCAATCCGCCCGCCTCAGCCTCCCAAAGTGCTGGGATTACAGGCGTGAGCCACCGCGCCCGGCTGTTTGGGTTTTTTGAGAGACAGAGATGGAGTCTTGGTTTGCTGCTCAGGCTGGAGTACAGTGGCATGATCATAGCTCACTGTAACCTCAAACTCCTGGGCTCAAGCAACCTCTTCCATCTCAGCCTTCTGAGTAGCTAGGACTACAAGTATGTATCACTGCACCCAGCTAATTAAAAAAATTTTTTTTAGAGATAGGGTCTTCCTATATTGCCCAGGCTGGTCTCAAACTCCTGGCCTCAAGCGATCCTCCTACCTTGACCTCCCCAAATCTTGGAATTAATAGGTGTGAGCCACCATGCCTGGCTCCCTTGAGTTTTTGAAAAAAAAAAAAAAAGCTGGGCTGGAGGGAAAAGAAAGGGCATTACTGGCTTATAGATGGTGTTTGCAGCTATGAAGCTTGATGAGATCATCAAAGGAGTGAGTATAGATAGAAAAGACAAGAGGAACACTCCACTGTGGTCATTCTAATGTTAAGAATTATTGGATATTCCTGAATCTTCTCATGGTCAAAAAAAGAAGAAAAAAATAAAATTAATAAAATAAGAAAAATAAATATATAAAAGAATTATTGGAGAGAAAAGGATGAACCAGTGTGGTAGAAGGAAAACCAGGAGTGTATGGTCTCTCCAATGCAAGTGAAGAAAATGCATTCAGGAGGAAGGAGTGATCACTGGGTCAAATGCTACTGAAAGGTTAAAGTGAGATGAGGACTGAGAATAACCATTAGGATCCAGCAACACCAAGGTTACTGATGACCTTGACAAGAATAGGTGAGTGGAATGTGGGCATGAAAGGCTGGTTAGAGGGATTTAAGAAGAGAAAGGGAGGAAAGAAATTGGAGGCAGGCTGGGTGTGGTAATTCACGCCTGTAAACCCAGCACTCTGGGAGGCTAAGGTGGGAGGACCACTTAAGGTCAGGAGTTCAAGACCAGCCTGAGCAATAGTGAGACCCCGTCTCTACAAAAAATAGAAAAATTAGCTAGGCGTGCTGGCCTGCACCTACAGTCTCAGCTACTCAGAGGATCATTTGAGCCCAGGAGTTTGAAGTTGCAGTGAGCTCACTGCACTCTAGCCGTGGTGACAGAGCCAGACACTGTCTCAAAAGAGAAAAAAAAAAAGAAAGAAAAGAAATTGGAGGCAAGTGATGTAGATGGCTATTTCAAGGGATTTTGCTGCATAGTTGAGCAGAGAAATGGGGCAGTAGCTGGTGGGGTAAGTGGAGTGGAGAAAATATTTTTTTAAACATGTGGGCTGATATTTCCCTCAATACCCACAACTTGTTGGTCGACATTCCAGTCTATTCTACCTCTAAAAACCCTCCCAGATATTTTTCTCCCCAGCACATTACCCCTGCCCTACTTCAGGCCCTCACTCTTACCTGCATTCCTGCAGTGATAATTCAGTGTGTTCCCCAGGCTGCCTTGACAATCAGGGTCAGCCTGCACACCAGTGCCCACGGTTCTCCCCTGCTGACTCATTTCCTAAAAGATGGATACTGGATGCCTGAATGAGGGATGGATGATGTTCCTAAGTATGAATCAGGGTCCCAGCAGGAAAGAGAGAACACACCCCAATTAGAAATAGAATAACACTGAGAATTTAATAAAGGGACTCTTTTCAAAGGAATAGGCAGGGTGTAGGGAGATCACAAAGGTTAGTGCATTGTCCTGAGACTAGTAACTGTGGGACTCCGTCACATGTAAGCCTGAAAAAGGTCCTGGAGGAGAGGGAATAGGAAGATGTATAATGGCTTCTGGAAATGTCTGTGACGATGAAGAGTGAATTCTCCCACAAAAACCTGGAAATAAGAGTGGCTCCTGGGCCAGGCATGGTGGCTCACGCCGTAATCCTAGCACTCTGGGAGGCCGGAGGTGGGAGGATCATTCAAGGTCAGGAGTTCGAGACCAGCCTGAGCAAGAGACCAGCCTGAGCAAGAGCGAGGCCCTGTCTCTACTAAAAATAGAAAGAAGTTAGCTAGACAACTAAAAATATGTAGAAAAAATTAGCTGGGCATGGTGGCGCATGCCTGTAGTCCCAGCTACTCGGGAGGCTGAGGCAGGATTGCTTGAGCCCAGGAGTTTGAGGTTACTGTGAGCTAGGCTGATGCCATGGCACTCTAGCCTGGACAACAGAGCAAGACTCTGTCTCAAAAAAAAAAAAAAGAGTGGCTCCTCAGAGTCACAAAAAACCCACCCAGAACAGATGGAGTAAATCCAAGATGGTTGGTCTGTAAATGTGTCTGGAAACCAACTAAAGGCCATCAAAGTGGAGGCTGGGCACCACTCAGGGGGTGGGGCTGGACTGGGACTCAAGTTGGGTGAGTAGAAATCCCATTAGTTGTATTAAGGGAGCTAATAAAGGTAAAGTGTATACAAGTGTCTAGCATCGAGCAAGCATTAAGGAAGTAGATGCTATTGTTAAGCCCAGTTTGGAGAAAGGATATATGAACAGGAAAGGGAGGAAAATATTTAGGCACTAATCTTGGAGACACTGGGCAGAACGGTCTTTAGAATCCAGGCTGCCCTTATGCAGGGAACAAGGTTTCAAGGTGACTTGACTGAGAGACTTGTCATACCACCCCTTCTTTCCCTCTTAGGGGCTGGCTCCAGGCTCCCTGAGCTAACCTGGTAACTTGGCTTCCTAAGGGGCAGCCCAAACTGCCTTGACTTATTTATGCAAAAATTCTGCTTGACAGTTATTTCTCTGTGCAGATTAATTCTGGGGCTCCTGGGGTTTGTACACAAGCCTTTGTTCTGGTCATATGCCAGTTCTGCACAGGGAGTTGGATCCACTCACTGCACCAGTGAAATTGGGTTTGGAGCCAGAGGTGTGGGAACCATGCCTTTCAAAACAGCCAAAACACCTTCAGCAGCACCACCTCATGCCAGCTAATCTGCAACAAGTAGGTAGAGTGAGAGAGAGGGGAAAGGAGTTCTAGCTAGAGAGAGTAGACAAGGCTCTAGGGCATAGCTAGGAAAGGAAGCAAGGACTGAAGCCTTTGCCTCACCTTAGGCACCTGTTCCTCCAGGAAGCCTTCCTTGATCCTTGCTCCACCCAGGCTGGGGCAGGTGCCCTCACATGCACTTTTCATGGCACTGGTCACTCTGGGCAGAGGTCATCTGTCTAGTTGGGACAACACTTCTGAGCTTCTGGAAGGTAATGATAATGTCTTATTTGGCTTTGTAGTCCAGGGGCTGGTACAGAGTGGGTACTCAGTTAACGCTTCTTGAGTGCATGACTGACAATGAGACAGAATAGACAGATTAAGGACGGTGAACTGTAACCCCTCCTGCCTTACTGTGCCATACTCCCCAGTGCCCAGCACAGTGCGTGGCAGAATCAGGGCCCAAAGTGTTCCAGATATGCTGACCGACAGTCAAGGCCCCACCTGCTTCTTCTGGAATCTCATCTACTGGGCCGCCTCTTTCTCCTTGCTGTTGCTGACCAGGACAGAACATCTAGAACGCGCCCGCTGCGCAAAGCAACACGAACCGGGTCGTGCTTAGGTTTGTTTCTTGTCGCTGCAGATATAGGATTCCTTCCCCCTGAAGGAAGTCGCCCAGGGCAGTGGCGCTCCTGGTGCTGTGTGGCTAGGCGGCTGGTATCCCAGGACAGACTCCCGGGACGCGCAGGCTGCACTACCGCGGCGCAGTACGATCCAGAGCCGCGCCACGACCCCGTCCCGGCGGAGCAGTAGTGGTGGGTAGAAGGTGGGAATGGGGCGTCCGCTGCTGCGCTCCCCTCCGGCTGGCGCGTCTCTCCACGCACCGCGCCCCACGCCCGTCCGTGGCTCTGGCGCCCCGCTTGCAGCCCCGCGCTTTGCAAACTTTCGGAGTTTCACTCCACCTGCGTCACGGAACAGGCAGGAGGGTGGCGCAGTCCAGGAAAAGAGGCGGCGGCGGCTGGCGAGCTCCCCCGCGCGGCGCTCCTACCCCTGGGGGCGTGAGGTGTCTCCCGGCGAGCGCGGACAGGCTTTGGCGTGGAGGGGGCGGCGGTCTCAGGGACAAGTCCCGGAGGCTCTCGGGCCCCGTGCCCGCGGGCCGTCTCCTCCCTCTCGCCTGCCGACTGGCCGCGAGCAAGCCAGGCGCCCGCCAGACGGAAGGAGCGCGGAGGAGGAGGCGGGGGCCCGCCCCGGCGCCCCAGGCCCGCGGGGGGCGGAGCCGGCCGCTCCTGCCCAGCCCGGACGCACGGAAGTGCGGCGGAGTTCGCCCAGTTCCCCGGCCTGCTGTCCTCCCTCTCCGCACTCCTCACCTCCCCTCGGCTGCTCCCTCCTTCCTCGAGACGCCGCCTCCCCATCTCCTTTTTGTTTTGGAGCTGGCTTCCCGCTGCGGCGCGGGCCGGCGAGTGCGGGCGGGGGCAGGCCGGGCGCAGCCCGCGGCCCACCGGCCGGCCCCGGCGCGGCGCGGAGGACCGACGGACGCGCGGCCGGGCGCGCCTTCTGCTCGCCGGAGCTGCTCCGCAAACTACTGCTGAGTGTGTGCGTGCACGCGAGGGGCGGGGGCGGGGGCCGTGAGTCCCTGGTCCGGGGTTACTGCCCTCTGTTGGGGTTACCTTTGGACGGGGGCCCTTGGACTCGGATTGGAATTAGGCAAACAAAAGAGACCAGTCAGCGAGTGGCCAGAAGTCGCCCGAGCGCCTCGCCGCGCCCCCTCCTCCCTCCTAGGTGGGGGCTGGCCACTGGGGGGCCGGGAGAGGGCGACCGAGCGGCGGGGGGCGGCTGCGCAGCCTGGGTGGAAGTGTTGGCGGCCTGTTGTGTAAGCCTCAGTCCTTGTTTTCTCGGTCTGGCTCGTTGTGAAGCCGGACACATCCACCCTTGGACTCGATTCAAGAGGCTGCTGCTTTTCTCCTTGCCCCTGTTGGGTTTTCTGGATTTTTGAGAACCCAATGGCCTAGGAGGAGGAGGAGGAAGGAGGAAGGGGCAGATCTGCAGAGGAATGTGAGAGCCTCCCAAAGCCAGAGCAGCCAAAAGGAGCCGGGAGCCAGAGGGAAGGCAGAGCCCTGCTGCGTTTCTGGAATGGTGGTTTCCGAGTGATTCTCTTCTATTTTAGAACATTGTTCCAGTGGAAAGTGTCGAATTCTTGCCCTTGCAGAGCTGGTTTCTTCAGGTCACTTGACTGTTCTTCTGAAAGTGGGAGGAAAGAGAGACTCCTGGGACTCCCCCAGGCTGCAGAGGGAGGGAAGACGACTATGGACATGAGCCCTCCCTGCTCACAGGCATATGCCCAGAGACGTGATAGGGCAGTTTCTGGGCCATGGACATTGCTTTGAAGAGGAGCAGGCTGGACAGCATTTGTGGGTGCTGAGACCCCAAGCTGGGGGCAGAGTGACTGAGCTGTATAACAGGCATTGAGTTGCTAGTACATTCTTGGACACCCCAGTGAGCATCCTTGGTCTGGGCAGAGCTCTCTCCTTCCCATCTTTCTCTACTACCCAGACCAGCCATGGCGCTGAAAGGCCGAGCCCTCTATGACTTCCACAGTGAGAACAAGGAGGAAATCAGCATCCAGCAGGATGAGGACCTGGTCATCTTTAGTGAGACCTCACTGGACGGCTGGCTGCAGGGCCAGAACAGCCGTGGCGAGACGGGGCTCTTTCCTGCCTCCTACGTGGAGATCTTCCATTCTGGCCTCAGTGCCAACCATGCCGACTGCTCTAGCAGCCTCGAAGGATCTTTGGGCACTCAGGTGAGCTTGTACAACAGCTCCAGTGTGGCCAGCCCGGCCAGGAGTGGTGGGGGCAGTGTTTTCCTCTCAAACCAGGGCAGCTTTGAGGAGGAGGATGATGATGACTGGGATGACTGGGACGACGGATGCACGGTGGTAGAGGAGCCACGGGCTGGTGGGCTGGGCACCAACGGGCACCCCCCACTCAACCTCTCCTATCCTGGTGCCTACCCCAGCCAGCACATGGCCTTCCGGCCCAAGCCAGCCCTGGAGCGGCAGGACAGCCTGGCATCTGCCAAGCGAGGCAGTGTGGTGGGGCGCAACCTCAACCGTTTCTCTTGTTTCGTGCGCTCTGGAGTGGAGGCCTTCATCCTAGGTGATGTGCCCATGATGGCCAAGATCGCTGAGACATACTCTATTGAAATGGGCCCTCGTGGTCCCCAGTGGAAGGCCAACCCCCACCCGTTTGCCTGCTCTGTGGAGGACCCCACCAAACAGACCAAGTTCAAGGGCATCAAAAGCTACATCTCTTACAAGCTCACACCCACTCATGCTGGCTCCCCAGTCTATCGGCGCTACAAACACTTTGACTGGCTCTATAACCGCCTGCTACACAAGTTCACTGTCATTTCGGTGCCCCACCTGCCTGAGAAGCAGGCCACAGGCCGCTTTGAGGAGGACTTCATCGAGAAACGGAAACGGAGGCTTATCCTCTGGATGGACCACATGACCAGCCACCCTGTGCTGTCCCAGTATGAGGGCTTCCAGCATTTCCTCAGCTGCCTGGACGACAAGCAGTGGAAGATGGGCAAACGCCGGGCAGAGAAGGACGAGATGGTGGGTGCCAGCTTCCTGCTCACCTTCCAGATCCCCACAGAGCACCAGGACCTGCAGGATGTGGAGGACCGTGTGGACACCTTTAAGACCTTCAGCAAGAAGATGGACGACAGTGTCCTGCAGCTCAGCACGGTGGCATCGGAGCTGGTACGTAAACATGTGGGGGGTTTCCGCAAGGAATTCCAGAAGCTTGGCAGTGCCTTCCAGGCCATCAGTCATGCCTTCCAGATGGACCCCCCCTTTAGCTCTGAGGCTCTCAACAGCGCCATTTCTCACACGGGCCGTACCTACGAAGCTGTTGGTGAGATGTTCGCTGAGCAGCCCAAGAATGACCTCTTCCAGATGCTCGACATGCTGTCTCTCTACCAGGGCCTGCTCTCCAACTTCCCTGACATTATCCACCTGCAGAAAGGTAAGACCCAGTGCAGGCAGGCTGAGTCTGGCTCTCTGCTGGGTGCTGAGGATACCGGGGTGGCCTAGCAGAACAGAGTAGCTCATCTTGTCTCTGTCTCAGTCTCTCATTCAACGAGCGAGTCGAGTGTCAGCTATGTGGTAGGTACAGGGCATTATTGTGGACAGGCCTGCTCCTGACCTTATGGAGCAAGACGTCTGCCTTCCTGTCCGTTCATTCGTTTTCTGTTTCTGTCTCGTTTACCTGTTGTGTGTGGAGCCCCTTCAAGGTGTCAGGCTGGGGTCTGGGAACACAGAGATGACCAGGTCTCACAGGCCTTGCCTTTGATGAGCCCACAGGCTAATGGGGTACACAGACCAAGACCCAGTTAAGGGGAGTGCAGGGTGCGGGCCTACCTTCCACACCTTGCAAGCTCGCCTCCCTCCTTCGAGGCTCCAGGGCTGTGCTCAAGGCTGTGTGCCCTATCTGTGCGGGAGGATCTCTGTCCCCATTTGCAGATGAAGGAGCTGGTGTCCATAGAAGAGTGTTGGATAGTGAGTCCGTGGCCCAGCTGGGACTGTCCTGTCCTCCTGCTACCTCCCCAGGGACATGTCCATGTTGGCTGCCTCCCAAGCCCAGCCATGTTTTCAGTTCTTATGACCCCTCTATGGGGGAGGGACAGGATGAGCCCTTGCCTGTTACTACTGGGCTGTCAAGGAACTGCCAGGGAAATGACTCATTCTGGGTCACACAAGGGCACCGGGCTGGGCCAGGGGAGCCGAACCAGGGGGCCAGGGCACTGCCACATGGCCTGTCCAACTCCCACTTCCTGAGCCTGGCTTCTCTTCTTACCTGAGGAGTGAGTCAGGGGCTGACCCAGCAGGTGGCTGAGTCCTGGGGACTACTAGGAGGGCAGATGTCAGGAGAGAGGTGTGGTCCTCCCTGGGGCTGCTTGGTAACTCAGGAAGAACGTCTGCAGGGCGTGGAGCTGGCTCCCTGCCCCGTAGGCCCTGAGGTCAGGCCTGACTTGGTGGGGAGTTTTACTCTGGGTGGGGCAGTAGGCAGACCTCTGGACTGAGCATGGGAGACAGCAGACATGCCCCACCACCACCAGGAGAGTCTGGGGTAAGCTGGCCCTGCCCTCCTCTACCTCCTTTGGAGGCTGACTTCTAGAACTCCTCCAGCTCCCATCCTCCTTTCTCCCTGCACTTTCTCCTCCTCTTCTTCCTCTCTTTATGCCCTAACCCCCCTTTTGTCCTTATCTCCACCTTTCTTCTTCCTCTTTTCAGTTTCAGGAAACACAAACCTGAGCTCTAGTCTTGGCTTTGGGGACAGAGTCCCCAGTTTGCGGTGTGTCCCTTGGAAGTGCCTTTGCCTTTCTGGACTTTAGTTTCCTAACCCACAAAGCAAGGAAAGGGGCCCCAGTGGGTTCTCAGGCCTTCAAGGGAAGAGTCGGAGGGGACTGCCCGGAGGGTCTGGCCCAGAAGCAGAGTGATGCCTCAGACCTAGCTCTGGGCCAAGGGAGGGCAGGGCAGGTAGTGGCAGCTGGGGGTGCATGCGGACAGGTGTCTCCCTGTGCGGAAGTGGGAAAGCTGGTTCAACCAGCTCCTCAGTGGCTTGTTCCTGAGTGGGCAGCAGGAGGCTGGGACACAATGGTGACGCAGCTGCCCCGTGCAGTGGCTGGGGACCCTCAGCAGAGCAGGGCGGAGGGCATAAAGGCAATCCCATACCCGGGGCACCCAGCACTCCCAGGCTCAGACCCGCCTTTCCGACCCTTGGACCGGGAGACGGAGCTGGGAGAGGCCATTTCTGGGTTTCCACTGCAGGTGTTTCTGGGAGTCGGGGTGCCGACCCTAAAGCAGAGGCTGCCCCCTGCCCTCGTCCAGTACAACCTGCTGGCAGGCCAGGCCCTTTGGGGCTGCCCCTTCCAGGCCTGTAGTGTGGGGCAAACTGGGAGAGGCTGGGAATCTGGCTGAGACAGAACTGGGTGGCTTTGGGGACCACAGCCCCACAAGGGCTTGGGGGGAGGGGTCCCAAGGTGGCTCTGTGAGTAGAACCGTTCTCAGAGGAAGGAGCAGGACAGCTACATCTTGAGTCCCCAGGATTCTGTCCAACTGTCTGGACATCTGAATGGGTGGCAAGTGTGGTGGGGATGGTGGGAGGAGGGAGGGCGGAGGCCCAGGTGGGGAGTTGGGAGACCAGGATTTGGACAGACTTTGCCTTTGAGATGACCTTGGGAGAGTCTCTATGTTAATAAAATGGGACATGAAGCGTGGCTAGAGCTGAGGCCAGGCCCCCAGCCTGGCCTGCCCACTGGCCCAGGCCTTGGAGCCCAGTCTAGATGTCTCCTAAGAAAAGGGTAACCCTATAATTAGCTGTCCAAACTGGGGCAGTTTTAGGGGTGAAAGGGGGCCCTAGCAGTTGTTATCACCGGGCAACAAGGGGAAAGTGATTGTCCAGGGCCAGCCAGGACCTATGCTCCCCACCTGAGAGCCAGCGAGGGCAGGGCTGAGACTCACACAAGTGGCGAGGTCGATGCCATCGCCTCCCTGGCAGATGAGGCGCGGTGAGGTGAGACGGTGCGCCAGAGCAGGAACCGGCCATGGCGTGTCTGACCCCACGGCCCAGGCTGTTCCACTGTACCAGGCATTTGGGGGCAGGGGCTCCCCGAGGGATGGAAAGCCAGGACAGATAAGCTAGAAGGGGAAGGAGGAGGAGCCAGGCTTGGCGTCCTTGGGCTTGCTCGGCTGGCATCCTCTATGGACTAGAGGCAGGCCCCGGACCATGGAGCATCTGTGGGCTCACAGCTTGGCCAAAGCAGAGTGGCCTTGTAGGCACAGGCTCTTGCCTGGGGACAGGTGGGTCAGCCTCTGTTGGTTCTGGGCCATCATCTAACTCTCCCTCTACCTCCCCTCCTGGGCTTCCATAAACAAAGGGAATAATACTGCCATGAGCCACCACCGCTGGTGCTTGCTGTGAGCTCAAGGGTAAAAAAGCAGTTTGCACAATGTAGCATGTAGCATCTTGAGCTCTTATGCGATCTCAGGTGAGGTCCTTGGTGCTGTATACAAAGTTCAGTTAAGCCTCAGCTATACCACAGGGCAGGTGCTGTTATTATCCCATTTTACAGATGAGGAAACGCTAAAGCACTATACCGTTGTGAGCAGTTGTCAACAGCATCACATCTAGTGCAACATGTCCCATTTGACACTGGGAGACCTGTAGTCCAGGTCTACAGGCTGGAAAGCAGTGGCTTGCTGGAGGGGACACAGCTGGGACATCCTGCCCAGACATCCTGCCCCAAACCTGGGGTGGCTGGGAACTACCTCTAAGAGGTAGGAGCAAGATGGATTGAGCTGGGAGCTTAGGGACTATGCCTGGGACCCAGGCCTCTGCAGCAACCCTCCTTTCCCCTCCTGGGACCTGCAGGAGAGCTGCCAGGACAGAAGGCTCCCTCGGGTCCTCAGCTCTCAGGTCGGGCCCTACGTGGAATGTAGGGATGCTGGACAGGCCTGAGCCTGACTCTCGGCCTGGTGGGTGGGGTGTGTTGGTGTTAGCTGGTCCTGGCCCCAGAAACTGAGTCACAGGGTAGAGAAGTGACAGAGAGCAGGGTGGGGACTCCTCCTCTCTCCGACCTCTGTGGCCTTTGCCCCCCCATCCCTGGCCCCTTGTCTGTCTGTGGATATATAGCAATTGGAATAGGTTCATTCCTACTACTTGGGCCAAGTCTTCTCATCAACAAAAGGGGCTTTTCCTTCCTCTAAGGCCATGGGCGGAAAAACCCTTGAGTATACAGATCCACCCCCACTGTACTCTGACTTTCTCGGGCAGGTGGAATCCAGGCTAGCTCAGCATCTGCCCGCCTCAGGGAGGTTCCTTTTGCTGAAGTTTAACTCGGTTCCTTTGTCCTGCTGTGTTCTACCTTTCCTCTTATGGTCCTTCCTATACCTTAGGGCCTTTTTGGATCCCTGTGTCCATTGTCTGGGGCCCCACACATATGCCTGGAGAGCCCAACATGGGCTCACTGCAGCAGAAGTGGTATCCACCCCCCAGCCACGGAGGGCCAGGCATCCCCCCCATGGGGCAGGAAGGAGGCTGGCAGCCACTAGGCAAATCCCTGCCCCCTCAGGGCCGTAGTGGCGTGGGGGTGTGGGTTGGACAGCTGACTTCTCGGGCCTCTCCAGCTCTGAAGTTTCTTCCTGGGTCCCATACTGGGCCTTGGGGTGATCCCCTTTCTGTTGCCCAGGGCTGGGCTGTTAGGATGGAGTAGGGGCAGTTCAGGGAAGGTGGCAGAAGGACTGGGAGTGGGCTGGGACCCGGGGACTGCACATTTCTTTTGGGTGCTGTATGTGCAGCCCCTGGAGACTCTGATCTTGAGTCTATCTGCCTGAAAGGCTACTATGAGCAATTAGCCGTGCACTTGCCAACTAATACGGGTGTTGCCCCTTCTAAAGACATCTGGAGTTATCTCTAGCATGTAGAGCCCTAGGCCTGGCATATATAGTAAGTGCTAAATAAATGCATTTTGAATGCACCAGACAACTTGTGTGAAAGTAAAAAGAATGCCATCTAGAAGCCCCCCTCGAGAAGTGGAGAGCAGGGGCAGCTTGCTGTCTGTGTGCAGTGGGTACTTCTGAAGTGCTCAGGTGTGTGCTGTCCCCCACGCCACCTTCCACCTCCTAGCCTTCTTGGCATAGCGGATCCCTGGAGTCAGTGCTGGGCACAGGCACACTGCCTCCTCTTCCAGCAAGTGTCCCCACTGGCTTAAAGGCAGATCAGTCAAATGTCTTTCAATTGAGAACTGAAATTCATTCACCAACTGCTTGTTGATTCATTCAGATTTTTCCAAATTTGGTCTCCTGCCCAGGTTCTTCCTCCCCCATCTGTCACCTGGTTATTACTAAAGCCTCCTCTAGGCCCCTGGGGGCTGGAGTGAGGAGGAGACAGCCAGGTGGCCTTGGAAGTGCACTGATGTGGGTAGGGGTGGGAGTGGGAGCCAGGGCAGAGGTGAGATGGGAGAGACTTCTGCCTGGGCGAGCGGGGGAGGCTCCCCTGTAGAAGCAGCACCTGATTGGGCCTTGAATTGTGAGTAGGGCTCCAGTGGGGAGAAGTAGGAAGGTAGGAAAGAGCAGGGTGAGTTTGACAGACATGGGGCCAGTGTGGAATGCACGCAGGGGCCGACTCCCAGAGGGCCTCCTGGCCAGGCAGATAGGCGTGGATCTTGATCTGCAGGCCGTGGGGAGCCAGAGAAGGTGCCCAGATTCAAGGACCCTTTTGGGCACTGCAGAGAACTTCTCAGAGACTCCAGGGTGGGGAGGCCCTGGGTACCGTTGCAGCAGTACAGTGAAGATGGGTTGATACCTGTCAGGATCTGCTGTGCACCAGGCCTTTTTCTGGGTTCTAGGGACACGGAGAGGATGAGGACAGGCCCTGTCCTCATTGAGTTCACAGTCCAGAGGGAGACGGTCAGAGAGATCACGGGTGGTGAGAGCTGTGGTAGAGGGAAGCCCGGGGAACCTGGGAGCATTGGGCGATACCTAATGCAGTGGGGTGCAGGGAAGGCTTCCTGGAGGAGGCGATGTTTGAGCTGAATTAGGAGCTGGTGTGGGAGAGGATGAGGCCTTTAGTGGGTAGGGACAGGAAAAGCCCAGTCCTGGAAATAAATATGCCTAGCAAGTCAGATGTGGGCTGTTGGCGATGCTGCAGACTTGGAGGGAAGATGGTGTGTCTGGGTTGGGATGTCCGAGGGTGAGAGTGTGGGCAACTTCCTGGCAGACACCCAGGCGGCTGGACCTGGGTCTGGGGTTCAGGAGTGAGGTCTGAGCAGAGCTGATGAGGGTGTTATCTGTTCGTGGGGGGCGCAAGGAGGGGAGGAGCACATGGAGGGAGCCGAGCCCGAACCTGCTGTCCTCTGCTCTCCTGGGCAGGCGCCTTTGCCAAGGTGAAGGAAAGCCAGCGCATGAGCGACGAGGGCCGCATGGCGCAGGACGAGGCAGATGGCATTCGCAGGCGCTGCCGTGTGGTGGGCTTCGCCCTGCAGGCCGAGATGAACCACTTCCACCAGCGCCGCGAGCTCGACTTCAAGCACATGATGCAGAGCTACCTGCGCCAGCAGATCCTCTTCTACCAGCGGGTGGGCCAGCAGCTGGAGAAGACCCTGCGCATGTATGACAGCCTCTGACCACGTGTATCTGGCCCCTCCCCGCCCACGGGCCCGGTCACCGAAGTGTGCCCCAACCTCCCAATGTCCCTGTACCAGCAGTAGCTGGAGGGGCAGTCACTGGTGGATGAGGAAACAGCCTGTGGCCCCTCCTGGGAGAAGGAGCTTTCAAGGAGCCATGGTGCCCCTTAGAGGTGGGGTGCAGTGGGGTGAGGATGGGGCCGAGAAACTCCCAGTCCAAGGCCTGGGCTGCTGGTCAGTAAATGAAGGCCAGGCCAGGGGCTGAGCCTCCCCTAGAGCCTGCAGTGCTTACTCACCTGGCCACCACCCCTGTTCCTTCAGCAGACACCGAGGCCTGCTGTGGCCCTGGGTCAGACGCTGGGCACCCAGGGCTGCGATATGCCTGCCCTTGGGGAGTCCTCAGTTGAGGGGCAGACGCAGAAACAGACAGTGCAGCATGACCGATGGTTCAGGCAGGGCTTCCCGGAAACTCAGAGGGACCGCAGCATTCTGCCAGGCAGGAAGACCCCTCAGAATAGGTGATATTTGAGCGGTGTTTTGAAGAATGACAAGGACCTGCCAGACAGTAAATGGGGAGAAGGACATTCAGGGGAGAGGAACAACTTGGCAAAGGATGGAGGCACAGAAACTTCTCCCTCTTCTCTTTCTTGCCTTTCCTGAGCTAGTGCGGGGCCCTCCGTGGGGACTCTGGCCTGCGTGGCAGAGAGAAGGGCCTTCCTCGCTGGTGCAGCACTGGCGTCCTGCTCCGCTCTCCCTGTGGGAGGGCTGCAGGCCAGCTCCCGCCACGGCCTCTGGCTGCGCTCCACTGCTGAGCCCGCTCTTCCCTTGGTTAGAGGACCATGCAGCATCCCTCCATCCTGGGGCTCAAGGTGCTGGTGGCACCTTCCTGGAGAGGACTCCCCCAAAGTTACCGTCTATCTGAGTTCACACTCCAAGCAGGCCCAGACCTCAGGCTCCTAGGGTCCTTGGCCTCAGTGGCAGGTACCATCTTCCCCAAATCCTTCCTGTTGCACAGTGGGAAACCCGAGAGGAGAAAGCTGGGGGGCTGCTCACCCACTTGTCCCAGGGATTCCAGGCCCACCTGCCTGCAGCCAGCCTCGCCGTGGTGTGCGTCCCACTCCTGGTCAGACGGTGTTCACGTCCCCAAAGGTTACTGCCTCTTCCCCACCAGGCCAGGTGTGTGTGGGGCTGAGCGGCGCGCCCCTCCCGGCACTGGGAGGTCATGGTCTGTTCCTGGCTACTGCTGCTTAAATCTTTTTCCTTTTTCTTTCTTTTTTCTTGATAAACCTTTTACAATTAAAAGATAACAAAAGCATGATTCTTTCTGTTTGGATGTCGGAAGGGATGAAGTGGCCTGGGAGTCTTTGGGCCAGATTCTGAGATCACGATGGGCAGAAATTTTACCACAGAACCTCAGAAGTTGGGGGTGCAAAAAGTTGGAGGTGGCTGCACCGCAGGGAGGTGCCCCCTGGCAGGAGGAGCTGGCGGTGGCCCTGCCCACACTCCTCCCCAGGCCTCGCTCCCCTCGTCTCTGACCGAGGAAGTGCAGCTTGGGCTGCTCCAGGACTGAGGAAGGGACAGGCGGCTGTGCCGGGACAGTCTCAGGACGGGGGCTCCTCTGCCCGGGGCCATGTGCTGGAAAGCCCTGGTCCAGGGCAGGGGACTCAGGAACCGCCTTCCCCCAAGCTGTCCTGGTGTGCAGCCGCCGCGGGCCCTTGGCGGCCCTGGCCAGGGTGAACGGGCCTGCTCACCCCCAGAAGAGAGGACAGTGCCGGCTGGCGTGCGTCGTGGAGGAAAGGCCTCCAGGGCTCCTGGTCAGGGAAAAGCATTCTCGGAGGAACTTATGGAATGGGTCCCCTGGCTCTGGGTCAACATTAGGTCAGATTTGGGACTTTCTGAGGAATTTTCCCCACCCTCCACCCCTCCCTCCTTCCTTCATTTTCCAACCCATCCGGGGAACTTCTCACCCATAACCTCTTCTGAGCTCCCGCCTCCATGAGGCCTTCTGCTGAGGGGCTCTGAGCACGGGGTGGGGGCTTCTTCCCAGGCCATTCTGGGCAGGGCTGCCGGGAATGCCCCTCAGCCCACAGTGCCTGGAGAGTCCCCTGCTTGTGCTTCCTGCCCTGGGAACAGTGTTGCCCTCCTGTGTCCCTTTCTTGAGAGGGAGCCACCCCCACAGCTCTCATCCGCAGGGTGAGGCAGTTGGTCCCACACTTTTCTCTCGGGGCTTGGATCTAGGAGAAGAATGAGAAAGTGAATCTTGGGATGGGGCCAGGCCTGCTCTGGGCACTCTGAGGCCTCCGGGCTGGGGCAGGTGTGTGTGTGGGGGGGGGCGTGAGAACGTCACGCCTCTCTGCCCTCCCATTTCTTTCTATCTCTGTGTGGGTTGGAGTGTCGGGAGAGTTTGGGATCGTCTGGGCTGGCTGAGCCTCTCTCAGGAAGGGACTGGCGGCCCAGTGTGAGGGCATCTTGGTGGTGGCAGGGCCTGCTGGCTGGCCTCATCACATGCCAGGCAGATGTTCAGACTGAGCTGGGCCCAGCTGCCTCCAGTTCCCTCCCTCACTTTGCTCAGAGGGAGGTGGAAAACAAGGCTTCTCTTTCTGCCCTGGGCAGCTACCAGGACCTGGGGGTGGGGGACCCCTGGTCCTCAATCTTGGCGCAACCTGGGAGAAGGAGTCTGCTTTGTGGCCGCAGGTGGGGGCTGGGGATGGAGGCAGACCCCAGGTCCGCGTCCCATCACCCCTGGACACGGGGCTGTGAGCTGCTGCGCCATGGCTGTGCCGCTGGCTGGGGCAGAGCCAGGCCTGGGGAAGACGGGTGGCCGAGTGGCCCCAGCTCAGCACCAGCACCCGTCTGGCGACAGGCTACATGTCGTCCACACACCCACAGGACAGCCCCAGAGACACAACCGCACATGGTTCACAGGCGTGTAGGCCACACTTGCATGCTCGTGTGCTCACACAGTTGCACCCCAGCCACCCTGCCACCCATTATGACACATTCACGGCCACACCAGCCACTTCCACACGTGTCACCATCCATTCACAGCATCAGTTTCAGCTGCTTTGTCACACGGCCATGCCACAGTCCTATGCACATGGTCATGGCCATACATTCAGGCCTATATAGGCACAAAGTCACACATGTACATAGCAAAAGTGTCACAAGTTTGTCTGTGCCTGGACCACACCTGCACCATCTCCCAGGCCCCCAGACCAGCTCATGAGAGACCCAGGAGGAGAGCTTTGGGGATAAGCAGCCCTGGGAGGAGTGTCCCCAAGGGGGAGTATGGCAAGTCACAAGTACCACATGCAGGCACAGCCCCTGAGAGGTCTGGATGTGCAGTCGGGATGATCAGAAACGTCCAAGTTCAACTCCATTGCACAGATGTGACCTGAGGCCCTGTGAGCAGTGGTAGCCGGCCACACCACACCACCCAGAGGGCCGGGGGTACTTCGGGGCCAGAGCCGAGCTCTGAGCAGGTTCTGTAGCCCGGCCTGCCCACTCCGGAGCCAATCCCCAGGGCCAGGCTGCCTCTGAAGGCCCCTGGTGAACCCACCCAGCAAAGCTCCAGATACCGGCGGTCTGTGAAGCCAGGCCGAGCTGCAGCGTCCTCAGCGGCAGGGCCCGGGCCTGGGCGGGAGGGACATTCCTGCACCGTCTCCTCCCCAAGCATGTGAGGACTGGGCCCGCCCTGCCCGCTGACTCAGGCCTCTGGGAGCCAAGCCTGCCCAGCTCCCCTGCCCACCCCAACCTGCTTCCCCCCCGTCCTGCCCCGGCCGAGGCAGGAGGAGACAGGGAGCCCAGGCAAGAAGACCAGGGGCAAAAATCAAACCTTGCCTCCCCCAGACAGCTCAGAAAGGCTGATTGTGAAACCCAGCTCTGGGGTTCAACACAGTTTAACACAGACCCTTTTTCTTTTGGTTTGGTTTTGTTAGTCAAACCCCATGGCAGTGCAGTCTTTAGAAAGCAGTGATCACACAGCTATCACACAGCTGTGGTCTGTGCAGCAGCCCTGGCAGGCACCATTAATCCATGTCGCACACAGACTGAGACTCGGCCCAAGGGGAGATGGGACCTGCCCAGGGTCACACAGTGAGGCTCTGGCAGGGCTGGATTTGAATCCGGCTCTCTGCTTTCACTCCTTAAAGTCATTTGACTCATTTGGGCCCAAAGGGAGAGGCAGCCGCAGAGCTCCACTCCAGAGGTGTGAAGAATAGGCGGCTGCGGCCCCCAAGTGCTGATGTGCGAGGGCGTTGCGGGGTGGGTGAGCCCCCAGCCCACAGAGACGCAGAGCTTGAACACAGCATTGCAAGGCTGGTGCAGTGACTCAGGGGCTCCATTTACAGAGGAATGTGTGAGGAGCATGACTTCACTTTCCTGTATCTGACCCGAGCTTCTCTTTTGCTCCTCCTTTTCCCGGTTGACAGAAAAGTAATCTCAAATTACTTTGGGGACCCCTCCTTTCCCCAGGAATGCATACACGTTTTGAGGATGACACATTTGAAGACCCTGGGCAGGCCCCCAGCACTTTGAATTTTAGAGGCTGAATCCCACAACCCCGCACACGTGTTAAAATTTGTGTGCATTCTGCATTAAAGGGTTTAGTTTATGACTTGACAATGTAGCTCTTGTCTTATAGATATTTAATTAAACTTATTAATTTTGATTTTGCCTTTTTCTTTTCCTTTTTTGCCTTTTCTTTTGGTGCTTTGCTCCTCTGCGCTCCCACCCGCTGCAAATGTCGTTATGGGCTGGTTCCTGTAGGGCTTCTAGACCCTGGCATTGGGCCTGGGCTGCCCGCCGCGGCTGTGGTCCGTGCTGGGCCCCCGGTCATCTTCTCTTGCCTCCTGCCTTCCCACTGCCTGCTCCTCTAGTGCCTGTCCTGAGGCTCTGTGGGTCTGGCGTTTACTTTGCTCTCTGGCTCTCAGGGCTCTCTCCATTGCCCCAGGGGCTGGCAAAGGTCCCTTCTGTGGCCTGTAGCCCCCCAGTCCATGGTCATCACCCCACAGCTACCACCTCACAGGGAGCTCTGGGGTGCTGCTTAGACATCCCATGCAACCCTTTGTCACTTGGGGTCTGGCCGCCTCCCTGGGGTCCTACCTGGGAAGGACGTGTAAGTCCCACTGCTCTTGGGTCCCCCCCCCCCCCCGGGGCTTCTGCCTGTCACAGTGCAGGGCAGTGCCATGACGGACACTGGGTGGTCATTGTTTTACCACCACCCTGTGTGCAAGAGATCATCAACATCATTTTACAGACAAGGAAACGGGGCCAGTGACGGAGGTGCTGATGTCCAGGCCTGGGCCACCTGTGCGAGAGGCCAGTGGCCGATGCTGGGCTACGAACCGCAGGCCGCTGACACTGGGGCACCTGGAGCCTCTTCTGGACCGACCGAACTCCTTGCTGTCATTTGGCAGGCATGCCCTGGGGATAAGGGAGGAATATGAGGCCCCTCGTACAACCCTGCTGCCCCACAGATGGCAGCAGGCCCCACTCCTTTACCTCCACCACCCAGAGGCAGGACTGGAGTGGCTGAGCGAAGTGCAAATCCTGCCGATGTGTCCTTGCTGCAGGGACATTTCCTAGCTGCCCTGCTTCCACTTCTCTGTTGATAGCATGGAGTTCAGATGGCTGTCAGAGGGTTACAGGAGCAAAACACATCAGCTGTCTTGCACAGCTCGTACAGCAGGCAAGGGTAGCTGGGGTTATCAGCCTCTAGGCAGAGCCAGAGCAGCCCTGGGGAGAGGCCGGGCCAAGGATATTGGCACCCCACTCCATAGATTAGAAAACTGATGGGGCAGCCCTTTGAGGCCACACCGTGGGCAGATGGCAGGGCTAAGCTGGATGAGTCCCTGACCTCCTCCAGGCCTCGAGCTTTGCCCAGGGTTGCTACACTGTCTCCATGGGGAGGAGACTCCTTGGGGCTTCCCGGCTGTCATGGTATTTGTCAGTCCAGGGCAGGGGGCATCCACTGGGTCCATGGCAGTCACATACCCCAGTGCATACAGGACAGCATGGCCCAAGAGTTAGGAAACCCAATCTCAGACGTCAGGCATCCCATGGACTGATTCATTGCATGACCTCAGACAAGGTCATCACTTGGTCTCAGTTTCCCCCAACGTCTTTCAAGTGAGGGCTGCCATGATTACTCAAGGCCACGTGTTCACAAGTGTGGACACTGTCGCTGCCCTGGTTAGGGTGTGTTCTCAAAGCCACAGAGACCAGCTAGGCAGGTGTGGGCCTAAGTGCACAACAGCTACCATTTTTTCAGTGCTACTATGTGCTGTGTCTGGACTAATTGCCTAACGCAAGTTACCTTATTGCCTATAACTTTCTGGAAGGTTAGAACTCCTGTTGGACATTTGGCAACAGATGGTGGCTAAGAGGCAATGAGCCCCTGAGTGACTGGCAGCTGCCGCGTGGCAGCCCCAGGCAGAGGCCCGCCTGCATGCACCTGCCCTTTCCACTGTTCCAGGCTGCCTCTCAAAGGCTGCCAGGCTGGGCAGGGCTGGGCCACTGTCCTGCCGCAGTGTGAACGCAGGGGTGCTGGGAATTGAGGGCAGTGGGCACGCAGGTGGCAGGTATTGTGCAGAGGGGCCGTGCGCCTTCAAGCCAGCAGGCGAAAGGGCAGAGGGCTTGGCCCACAGAGAGTGCCGAGTCAATGTTTGTGGAGTGATATGTTCCGTAGGGCCTCAGGCTTGGGTGTTGGAGCAGGGCCTGGTCACAAAGGAGAAAGTGTGCGCGTCCCCGAGGTGGTGCTTGGTGCTTGCAGTCCCTCGGCCACACGAGCTTCTCCCAGTGTCCCCGCCTGTGAAAGGCGCCTGCTGCCCTGAAACTCGGGCTTGGCCTTGGACTCACACCTGGCTCCTCTCTTTCTCTCCTGCTCCACATCCTACCCGTGAGCAAAGCCTTGTTAGCGCCTCGAAAGAGACCCCAATCTGACACTCTCACCACCTTACTACCTGGGTCCCAACTTCTAGGCTTGCCCAGGCTGTTGCAGTAGCCCCCGAGCTGCCCTTCTGCTCCCTGATGGTCTAACAGGAGCCATGGTGGCTTTATTTTATTTTATTTTTTTTTTGAGACAGAGTCTCACTCTGTTGTCTGGGCTAGAGTGCCATGGCATCAGCCTAGCTCACAGCAGCCTCAAACTCCTGGGCTCAAGTGATCCTCCTGCCTCAGCCTCCCGAGTAGCTGGGACTATAGGCATGTGCCACCATGCCCGGCTAATTTTTTCTATATATATATTAGTTGGCCAATTAATTTCTTTCTATTTATAGTAGAGACGGGGTCTTGCTCTTGCTCAGGCTGGTTTTGAACTCCTGACCTCGAGCAATCCGCCTGCCTCGCCCTCCCCGAGTGCTAGGATTACAGGTGTGAGCCACTGCAGCCTGCCCATGCTGTTTCTATCTATATAACAGCTTGTCCCGTGGAAGAGAGGATGCTGGAACAGGCTGGACTTTCTTGCAAGCTCAGAAAAGTTATGTTTGAAATGTGTCTGTCTCTGGTGTGCCTCCCTTCAGGGGAGTCGGTGTCTGTCCCTCTGGCTCACTGCTGTAGCCTAGCACAGGGCCTGGCTTCCAGCAGGTGACTCAGAGGTTTGCACGGCTGTGTCTGCAGGTCTCTGGGGTGGATATGTGGGTAGGTTCCAGTTTACACCCGTCCACCGCTGTGTCAGTGTCTGCACATACCTGTGTGCACGGCTGCATGTGGCAGTCCTTGAATCTGCGTGTGTTTGCATGTGTGTGTTGCCACAGCAGCTGGTGGCTGAATGCGTGCCTCTTCCCTGATGTCATCTCCCACACCCACCAGGCCCCAGTGACTCGTTCTGGTAAGTATTTCCCTCTTTTTCAGTAAGGCTGGGGATGTGAAGGGGTGGAAGATGGGTGCGTGCCAGTCCCTGCTCAGCCCTCTGGAGGGGCCAGAGAGCCCCTTCCTGCCCTTCCTCGACTGGCAGCAGGCCGTGCTGTCCCTGCCAGCAGAGCAGCAGCCTCCCCCCTCCTTGGCCTTGAAGCCCAGCGGGTCGGGCTGGCATTGGCTGGGTGGGGTGTGGGGTAGGTATTTAGGAGGGGTAGTGCTGTCCCATCCTGGCCAGCCCTTAAGGCTCCTAGGGGAACTATTGGGTAGTTGGCACCCAGCTGCCACTCAAGCTGGGGCCACCTGGGCACAGAAGTCTGGCCTGGAGGCTCAGCTACTCCTCCACTCTCCCTCCCAGGTCTGCATCTTAGAGGGTTGGCCCTGGAGGTGGGCAGGGCTGGGGGACCCCACCCTCAGCCAGGGCCAGGCTCATAACCTGGCTCCTCCCTGTCAGGGAGTGGCTTCTCTCAGCCTGCTCCCAGCGCCCATCTGCTGGGTGGGCCGTCTCACCATGCTGTGGCACAGCTCCATCCTCCCCTACCCTCCTGCTCTGCCTCGCCCAGCACTCCTACTTCTTCCAGCCCAGCCCAGACAGCCCGCCCTCCCACCCTGCCCACCTCCACCTGGGCAACGGTTTGTGGGGCTCCTCCCGCCTCCCTCTTGGGTCCCTGTGACCAAGCCCTCTCCAAGGTAGGCCAGATAGTCCCCACCCACCTCAGGGAGAGTCCCTCGATCAGCAGATCAGCAGATCAGTGGGGTGGGGATGGAGGAAGGAAGGTCAGAGTGGGGCTGCCAGCTTCTCCCACCCAGAACTTGGTCCCCTGCTGAGCACCCCACTCCCACCTCAGCCCAGCAAAGGAGAGTGCCCTCCTGTTCCTCTTGGCCAGATGGGGACGGCATGCATTTGGCCTTCTGCAAGGATTGAGCATTTGCCAGGCACTGTGATGGCTGCAATAAGTTATGATAATAACAATAATGTCAGCTTCTACCATTTATTCAGCACTACATACAATATGCCAGACCCATACCCTGGGCCTGTCGATAATAACCATTACAAGAGCACTGTTAACAACGTCAACATTTATCGAGCATTTACTGTGTGCAAGAAGCTGTTCTAAAAGCTTTGCCGTAACACTGAGCATTTGAAAAGAAGCCTTGGTCAGTTGTACTGTTTTGATAGATCTTAACTCAAGCAGAGGGTAGGAGCTGGGCTGGGCCTCTGGCCAGCACATGCCGTGGATGCTGGTAGGGACAGGAAATGGGCAGAAATGAAGACAGGAGGCTGGACTCTAGGCAGAAAGCAGGCACTGAGCTCCCAAGCCTGGCTCCATATTTTCTGGGCCAATGATCCCCTCTCGAGTTAGAACAGGTGGACTTGTATTTAATATAAGCTCAAGAGTGGACAGTCACTGCCTCTGCCTGCCCTCCTTCAATTCACAGATTCTGTCCCCAGATTCTGAGGTGCTTAGGGCAGATCATGGAGCAGAAGTCCTGGGGCCTAGAATATTCTTGGGGGCCCTGGGCCTTGCTCCAGCCACCCGTCTAGGTGCAACACTCACGAGGCAAACTTTTGGCAGGCTGACCCAGCAGAAGGGGCCCTTCTAGCCCGAGTCACTTCCTTCAGGAGTGCTCAGGCTCTGCCAGCCTCACTCACCTGCCTGCCTGCCCTGCAGCCCTTTAGGCCACCGCTAACCCAGGCTCCACCTTCCCAACAAGACTCAACAGGCTTCCCCTGCCGCACTCTGGTCCTTGGAGATCTTTGCCCTGCCCAGTGTGTCTGGCATCCCTGGCCCATTGCACTTGCCTTGATGTCTCCCTAGGGGCTGGGATCCCTCGGCAGGGACGGGTGTATCCTTGTTATCTGGAAGGGTTTCAAGCCTCCAGGAGGCCCAGCTCTGCAAGTGAATTGCTATGTGACTGTGGGTGAGTCACACCTCTTCTCTGGGCCTCTTAATTGCATGCAGGGTCCTCTGGGTGGGGGAGAGGGCACCCTTGCCTCTGCTCAGCTCCTTGCCCCTGCAGGTTGGATCAAGTGAACCCCTCGAGTGGTCAGCTGGCTGGTATGGGGGCCGTGAGCCTGGAGGTTCTGAGCAGGGGCTATCAGGGCAGGGGGGAGGCTGATGTGTGGAGGTTCTGGGTGTCTCCTCCTGCCCCATTTAATCACCTTGCTTCTATCTGTGGGTAGCTCCCATGCATGAATTGGTGAACATGTTCTGCCTGTAGGGTTCTGAGCAGATTAGACACCAGGTGTCTGGGTAGGAGAGAGCCATGGGTAAGTGGGGAGGGAGGGTGGTGTGAGCTCTGAAGAGTCTGGCAGGGACAGATCAAACCTGCCCCATAGAAACTCAGGGCCTGGGGCTGGGCACAGTGGCTCACCCCTGTAATCGTAGCAGCCTGGGAGGCCAAGGTGGGAAGATTGCTTGAACTCAGGAATTTGAGACCAGCCTGAGCAAGAGTAAGACCCGGTCTCTACTAAAAGTAGAAAAAAATTAGCCAGGCATGGTAGCCAGCACCTGTAGTCCCAGTTACTCAGGAGGCTGAGGCAGGAGGATCACTTCAACCTGAGAGTTTGAGGTTGCTGTGAACTAGACTGACGCCAGGGGACTCTACCCAGGGTGACAAAGTGAGACTCTGTCACACACACACACACACACACACACACACACACACACACACACACACACACACACACAAAGAAACTCAAGGCCTGGGGCCAGGCCTGCTGGGCCTGGCAAAGATCTGGGGACCAGAGCAGCAGTTGGGAGCCCAACCCGCACCTCCGGGGATATAGGGAGCCTGGAATGGGTGTCCAGGAGGGGAGGTCTGCGTGGTCTAAGGCCTCTTGCGTGCAGGCATCTCCGTGGGGAGGGAGGTGCTATGTTCTGGCAGGACGTGTTTCCTGAACATCTACTACGTGTCTAGCCCTGGGCACAGCTGTGCTGGGCCAGGCTGGACATGGCCCTGGGGCATGTAGAATGAAACAGTGTTTACTATATGGGGTGTGCAGGGCTGAGGCCTTCACCCAGCATTCCTTCCAGGAGGCAGAACCCGGGAAGCCAACCCCCTCCTTCCTGACTAGGCCTGGGTCCCCCCTCCTTCCTGACTAGGCCTGGGCTCCCCCCTCCTTCCTGACTAGGCCTGGGTCCCCCCTCCTTCCTGACTAGGCCTGGGCTCCCCACTCCTTCCTGACTAGGCCTGGGCTCCCCACTCCTTCCTGACTAGGCCTGGGCTCCCCCCTCCTTCCTGACTAGGCCTGGGTCCCCCCTCCTTCCTGACTAGGCCTGGGCTCCCCACTCCTTCCTGACTAGGCCTGGGCTCCCCACTCCTTCCTGACTAGGCCTGGGCTCCCCCCTCCTTCCTGACTAGGCCTGGGTCCCCCCTCCTTCCTGACTAGGCCTGGGCTCCCCACTCCTTCCTGACTAGGCCTGGGCTCCCCCCTCCTTCCTGACTAGGCCTGGGTCCCCCCTCCTTCCTGACTAGGCCTGGGCTCCCCCCTCCTTCCTGACTAGGCCTGGGTCCCCCCTCCTTCCTGACTAGGCCTGGGCTCCCCCCTCCTTCCTGACTAGGCCTGGGTCCCCCCTCCTTCCTGACTAGGCCTGGGTCCCCCCTCCTTCCTGACTAGACCTGGGCTCCCCCCTCCTTCCTGACTAGGCCTGGGTCCCCCCTCCTTCCTGACTAGGCCTGGGTCCCCCCTCCTTCCTGACTAGGCCTGGGTCCCCACTCCTTCCTGACTAGGCCTGGGTCCCCCCTCCTTCCTGACTAGGCCTGGGTCCCCCCTCCTTCCTGACTAGGCCTGGGCTCCCCCCTCCTTCCTGACTAGGCCTGGGTCCCCCCTCCTTCCTGACTAGGCCTGGGCTCCCCCCTCCTTCCTGACTAGGCCTGGGTCCCCACTCCTTCCTGACTAGGCCTGGGCTCCCCACTCCTTCCTGACTAGGCCTGGGCTCCCCCCTCCTTCCTGACTAGGCCTGGGTCCCCCCTCCTTCCTGACTAGGCCTGGGCTCCCCCCTCCTTCCTGACTAGGCCTGGGCTCCCCCCTCCTTCCTGACTAGGCCTGGGTGGGAGCCCAGCGGGTGGCTTCTTTCCCTTCTGGGGCTGCTGCTCCTCCATCCGGAGGCCCCAGGCCTGGTGCAAAGCTGACTGATGACCTTGGCCCACACCTCCCTTGGTTCCTCCCTCTGACAGGCGGGACCAGACAGGCAGGGCAGGGCTGGGAAGGGAAGGACCAGCTGGCTACAGAAGGCAGGAGGTGGCAGCTGCTGTCCTTCCCCTTCCTAGGACCTGCCTTTGGGAGGTAAGGGTGGGAGGGGCTATTTCCTGCAGACCCTAGGCCTGGCTGCCAGCCTTGCTCTCCCTCCTTTCCCTCTCTTGTCCTCATTGGAGGCCCCTGGAGCAGGAACCCACATCAGGATCCATGCCCCCAAGCCTGCAGAGGACGTGGGCTTCGCAAGAGGTGGGGGAGAAAGATAGACAACTCAAGTGGAAGACAAACTCTGGGACAGGGTCGTGGGGTCTGACCTCCCAGCTCAGCCACCAACTCACTGTGATCTTGGCCTGGGCGCTGCCTTTCCTGTCTCAGTTTCCCCTAATTAGGGGTTGAAGGAAGGGACTTAAGTCAGTGCATCTTAAATTTTACTGCGTAGTGTGTATTCTAATCACCTGGGGATCATATTAAAATGCCATCTGATCCAGCCAGTCTTGGGTAGGGCCTGAGGTTTTTCAGTTCCCAAGTAACACTGGAACTGCTGATCTGTGGACCCCACTTTGAGCAGCACAGACTCAGCGATCCCATCCAATCGAGTCTTCAAGCCCCAGAGACTGGGTCACTTGAGCCCTCAGACCTCACAGGGCATCAGAAGAAAGGCCTGGGATTAGCTGCGGGCCCTGGGCCAGCGGAGCTGGCAGCCTCAGTCTGGTGGGCAGGCAGCACCTCTGCCCCTGCTGAGGCTGTGTTTGGGTAAAAACGTCCCTTCTTGGTCACTGGTTGATTTAACCAAGGGCTGCTTCTATCTTTAGGGGCTCTCAGGACATCTGGAACATGAAGGAACTCAGCACAACCCACCGGTTTCCCTGGTGGCCACAGAAGATCCTCTGAGGGGCTGACGCCCTTTGTAGGGACAGCAGCCATTGGTCCAGCACTGTAATTGTTACTCTGGGAGTGGGAGCACAACTGGGACGTGGCTGCATATGCAGCTTGAGCTCGGCATGGCCCGGTCTTCCCTGAGAGGAGAAGGCGGACACAGGGCTAGCGGACCCTGCCACCGGCTTTCCCTTACTGCCCGCCCTCGCCGCTGGGGCGAGGCGCGTCACGGTGCAGCAGCCATTGGCACGTCTGGGGCTCTTCAGGAAGGGCCGGTGGATTCCTCTCTGCTTCTTCCACAGCGTTTTGGGCACAAAACCCCTCCTCAATGCCTGACCCATCTTAGTGGTAACTAACTATGAGAGGCCCTGGGGTAGGGTGGGGGCCGGGGAGAGAGGAGTCCGCTGGGTCTGGTTCCCCACCGTGGTTCCACCTTCTTGCCAGGCCTCCCTCACATGCCATGGCCAGGAGTGGGCCACCCAGCCAGAGAATGCTGGAGGTCTGCCCAGGTACCCCCACCCTTTGAAGATCCGGAATCTTCAGGGCCCAGAGGAAGGTGCTCGCACCCCTGGCAGTTCCCACTGGCTAGGAGAGGTCAGCGTGGGGTGGGGGTGCACTTCTCTGTTGCTATTGGAGGGTGGGTGCTCCAGCTCAGTGGGTCCGTAGCTGCCGTAGCAACCCCACTTAAAGGGCCAGCTTCTAGGATGAGAAGGGCTCAAAGGGAGCCCCTTCTTTAGCATAAGAGACATAAACCATTTAGCATGGTGGGCAGGGTTTCCAAGCTGGGAACCTGGGCCCCTCTGGCAAGCCCTACCCTGCCCCTCAGCTCACCCATGGGGTCATTTTCCAATTCTGCTAATGTCAGCTTAGGTCCCCTAATGGGCAGGGCCTCCTGGCCCCCTAACTCCACACAGCCAGCTCCTGGGACTGGAGGAGGGCCACAGACTTCTGAAGTTTGTGTTCCTGCCTGTGCACGTGCTACTCAGGCAGGTATTTATCTCCGTGTTGTGTGTCTGAAGGTCACGAGTGAAGCATACGTTGTGCATTTGTGCGTTAAGGAGGGCAGGAGCTCCCAAGCATTCCCGAACACTTGCACACAGGTTGCTGTTGTCTTTGGTAGACAGGAGGAACTGGCTCCTTAGAAGAAGGGGATGCTGAGTTATTTTATAAAGTGGACGACGACCCCCTTAAGCCTCAGGTGCGGATCTGCAGGGGGCAAGGGACTTACATAAATCAAGGCCCGCGTTTAGGTTGTGCTCCTGGCCCTGGCATGCATGAAAGACCCTTTTCCAGGTCCTAGCAGAACTGCTGGCACAAGGCCCTGGGTAGCAGCCCACTGTCCCACACAGGCTCAGAGGAGCAGGAGCTGTGTCAGCTGGTGCCAGCTCGGTGGGGGCAGGGCAGGCAGGCTGTGTGAACAGAGAGCATCGTCAGTCCTCTGGGGGAAATTGGAGATGAGGCCAGATCCTGCCCAGTGGGTCTGTCACCCTCTTCTCGGCTTACATTTCCAGGGAAACTGGTCGCCCTGGATGGAGATTGGCCCCAGATACCAGGGTCTCGAGGCTGCAGTCCTGCACTCCAGGGAGGGCCTGGGCAGAGTGTGGGGTATAGTGTGGAGATACCCTTGGCAGGGCCCCTGTGTGTGGCTGGCCTGGGGGCGCCAGAGAGACCAAGCTTATAAAAGGAATCTAGGGCTAGGACTTCAGGCTCAAGGTGTTTGGGATCTCTGGGGCCCTGGCCACTGCCCTGGGGAGCTGCACTGCTCAGTGTGGCAAGAAGAGCCTTGCTTGGCCCTGGTCTCAGCCACACCACCACTCACCACCTTCCGTGTGACCCTGGCGAGCCCGCTCCGCTCCCTGCCTGCTGGGCTCCCCCGGCCTTCTGTGGCCTGTCAGCAGTGATGAACCTGGGTTCCGGGCTTCCTTCCTGAAGCTTCCAAGAGTGGAGGAGCTGAGAGGCCAGAGGCTGAGAGGGTGTGGAGCAGGGGTCCTCAAACTACGGCCTGCGGGCCACATACAGCCCGCCGAGGACATTTATCTGGCTCACCAGGTGTTTTTGCCCCCACTGCTGCCTGTCCTGCTTAGCAGCCGCTCCGGGCCCACAATGCGCATGTGTGGAATGGGCGCCTCACTCTCCAACGGCCTCCACTGGTCTGAGGACAGTGAACTTCTCCCTGTTTAAAAAGTTTGAGGACCCCCGGTATAGAGGGTGTTGTGAGGAGGGTGGTCCAGGGCATGCCGCGGGAAGGGAGTCTCCTCTCTTGCTTTGGTTTCTGGTTCAGACGTCACAGATATGGGGCACAGCGGAGAGATGACTCTGGCCCCAGGTGCTGATCAGCTGCCCAAGGCTGGCTGGGGCTCCGCACTCCACAAGCCAGCTGTGCCCAAGCCCCAGTGCTCAGACGCCTCTGTGTTTCTCTCCTGACGGTTCCCACCTACTCCCAGGGCCGGGCATACTCTCTGGACCCGGACCCTGTCTCCATTGCCCCGAGCCCTACAGGACAGTGCCTCTCAAGGCCCATAGGACAGTGTCTCATAGAAAGGCCTCCTGGCCAGGCGCGGTGGCTCATGCCTGTAATCCTAGCACTTTGGGAGGCCGAGGTGGGAGGACTGCTTAAGGCCAGGAATTTGAGGTGAGCTATGACGACGCCATGGCACTCTAGCCTGGTCAACAGAGCAAGACTCTGTCTCAAAAAAAAAAAAAAAAAAACGGCCGGGCTCTGTGGCTCACGCCTGTAATCCTAGTTCTTGGGAGGCCGAGGCGGGCGGATTGCTCAAGGTCAGGAGTTCAAAACCAGCCTGAGCAAGAGCGAGACCCCGTCTCTACTATAAATAGAAAGAAATTAATTGGCCAACTGATATATATATAAAAAAATTAGCCGGGCATGGTGGCGCATGCCTGTAGTCCCAGCTACTCGGGAGGCTGAGGCAGAAGGATCACTCAAGCCCAGGAGTTTGAGGTTGGTGTGAGCTAGGCTGATGCCACGGCACTCACTCTAGCCTGGGCAACAAAGTGAGACTCTGTCTCAAAAAAAAAAAAAAAAAAAAAAAAAAAAGGCATTCTGGAGATGCCCTTGGTCTCATAACCTTTTTGTAACCAAATGATGGACTCTGAGGCCACTGACAGGGACATCCTCTGCCTCTGACAACACCTGTGGTCCTCCTTTTGGGAAGACCGGCAGAGGTCATCGTCCTTGTAAAGCCTCCAGCAGCCGAGGGAGTGGGGGGGGTGGCCTGTGGCGGCCTGGCCCCGGGATCCCAGAGTCTGCCCACTCTCCTCACCTTGCTGCTGCGGCCCCTTGAGAGGTGGGTGGGAAGGGACAGGGCTATGGAGGCCCAAACTCATGTTAAGAAATCCCTAACTGGGAGCATTTATATTTATTTTTTTCTCGAAGCTGCTTGCAGAGGACCTGGCCTGGCGACATCTCCCAGGACCGGCCCACTTACCCACACATTTGGGGCACAGGAGCGCCGCAGGCCCCGGAGATGGAGATGCAGGGCTTGCCTGGCCCGTTCATCCCGCTGGCCAAGGCTGGGCCGGATGGCTGACTCCAGGGAAGTGCAGGCCACGTGGACCAGGCTCAGCACATGGTTAGACACAAATAACACACAGCTGTCCAGAGCCTTCGAAGCACCGTTTATCTACGCTCCGTGGAGCCAAGTGTCCCCCGCTGCCAGCCCCTGGTCCCCAGGAGCACAGGCACTGCAGTGGCCCTCGGCCTGAGGCCCTCTGCCATCTCTGGCCCAGCTGCTCCGGGGCAGCCAACCCTTGCTTGCTTAGCCCTCAGCCCATGAAGGCGAGGCCCTGGGAATGAACTGGCTGCAGACCCTCCGCCACCCCACCCGCTAGGGGCTCCTTAGTCCTGGCTAGCTCAGCACCATGTTAAATAGCTTCCTTGCAACCCCTTTAAATAAGCCCGTCCCCCCGCAACCTACCCACCCTGCACCCTGAATATATTATTCTATTGGTTTATGCCTTCTAGAGAGTGGAGGGGCTCTGTCCTCCTGGCCTCTGCTCCAGGGAATACCATCTCCCTAACGAAACAGGGGAAGTTTTCTCTCAACCCTGGGGCAGAGACAAGGGGAGGCCTGGTTGGGGTAGAAAACCCAGGAGTCCCCCTGCTGTGTCCCTTACCCCCAGGGTGCTTTCTTCTCTTTGTTCTCTTAGCAGCCTGGGTCAGGTGTGACTTACCCAAGGTCACAGACCCAGGATCCAGAGTCCTGAGGCAGCTAGGAGGGTGCCCCGGTTCTGACAGTGCAAACCAACTCCAGGGCAGGAGGACTGAACTTAAGCCTGCCTCCTGCCTTGGCCCTGCGGTTCTCCAGGCCCAAGTGAACTGAGGAGGATTCCAGCTCTAGACTCCACGCTATCTGGGACTATCTCCCAGCACTCTCCACCCCTGCTCTCTCCAGGTCTCTCTTGCTCTGGGGGTACCGAGACAGCACCAGGGCAAGGAAGCAACAGGGCCAGGGTGTAGGCAAGCCTGTCCCTGGCCCGATTAGCATCTGGTCCCCGGCCGGGCCTCACACCCAGTATTGGCCGTTCTTGAGGGCAGGGTTGGGTGTCTTGCAGAACTGTAGCAGCTCTGGGTCAGGCTGGCCCCCCGGGGGTGGCGCCTGGCCAGGCACAGCTGTGAGCGGGATGGGCTGGCCAGGATCCACCTTGCGAAAGGTCTCAGTATCGCCGGCCAGGCCGTTGCGGGGCTTGGCGGTCAGGACCTGGACGTCGTGCTTGCCTGTCTTGTTGCGCTTTCGGAGGTAGAAAAGCAGGGGCACGATGAGTGCCAGGAGCAGGAGGATCAGGCACACAGGGATGATGACACTGAACATGTTGGCCTCGAGGAAGCCCAGGAAGCCTCCCCCGGCCAGAGTGGGCACAGGGCTGGACGCCGCCGGGCCTGGCTCGCCCGTGGGGCTGCTGCTCTCTGGCTTCCCTTCTTCCGTCCGAGCAGTCTCGGGGACACTGAGCAGGGCGACGCTGTAGGGCCGTGCTGCATCGTAAGGCTCAGTGGCAAAGTCCAGGGAGGCCACGGCAGGCGGGACTCCTGGTGCCCACAGCTCCAGAGTGAGGCTGTCACCTGCGGGGCCCGGGGCCCTGCCCTCTGGCCTGCCCACCTCCAGCCCCAGCCTCCCATCCTCCAGGTCCTGCTGAGTGAACTGCTCCACGGGCTGGCTGTGCCCAGGCTCCGTCCTGGCCCGGGGCACGCGGACCACACGGCCGTGCCGGGGTCCTGCCAGGAGCCGGAAGCGGGGCACGCTGCCCGTGCGGTTGGCCAGCTCGCCAGCATCCAGGACGGCGGGGTCCAGGCGCAGGGTGGCACCCTGGGGCCATGGCCCGCCTGCCTGTATGTGCAGCAAGGCCCTCACAGTGACGTTCACTATGGCCGATGCGTTGGCGCCCCTCGCCAGGGCCAGGACTCGGAAGTGGTCGTGAGAGGAGGAGAAGCTGGTGAAGGCAAAGACCACCTGGCCTTGGTCTACCTGCAGCTGGCTGAAGGCCGAGGCTGGCTGCCCGCCCACCAGGAGGTGGCCGTACCGCGGCCCCTGGGCAAGGCGGTATGCCGCGTCCGGCTCCTCCCGGTCTGAAACCACCTGGAGCTGCTGCCGACTCAGTGAGGAGCGCCCTAACGCTTGGGGCACTTCCAGGGGCGCCCGTAGCTGCACCTCGATGGCAGCTGGTAAGACGTCTACGGCCAGGGCCATGGGCAGGGGTGGGCTGGCGCCGTCAGACACGCTCAGCCGGAAGACGCCTGCCACGCTGCTCCCGTTGGCGACGAAGGCCAGCCGCCCCCCATCCACGTCGGCCTGCGTGAAGTGGGTCACGGGCCCAGGGCTGCCCCCCGCCAGTCTGAGGAAGCCATTGTGGGGCGCCCGCTGCACCTCGTACTCAATCTCCTCAGGGGCGGAGTCCGGGTCCACCACGCTCAGCTGGGCCCGGGAGACCAGGGCGCGGGAGCCTCGGGTGAGCCGGAGCGGGACAGAGGCCTGTGGCTGGGGTGGCCGCTCGTTCACATCCCGCACCGTGATGGTGAAATCCTCCGAGGTTTGGGGTCCTGCCGCAGAGGAGCCCGAGGGCCCCTGGAGGCGGGCACGGAAGCGGAAGCCGTCCTGCTGGGTGCCCCCGCCCCCGTGGGCGTATTCCAGCCGCCCAGCAGCCAGCTGGGACTGCAGGAAGTGGGGCTGCCCGGCGTGGAGGGGCTCCTCAGACACCAGCAGCTGGCCCCGCGTGGGGAACTGCGTGACCTGGAAGAGCACATCGTGCTCTGGGCGCTGGGGCGAGGGAACACTGGCCAGGAGGTTGGAGGCATCGAGGGCGGCCACGGTGATCTTGGCCCGCTGGCCCTCGGGGACCCAGAGACCTGGGGGTGAGACGAGAACTATGAAGGTCCAGTCCATGGACTCTGACAAGGGGACCCCTGGGCAGGAGTGTGCTCCCCCCCAGGCCAGGTGCTCCAGCTGGGGCTCAGAGTCCCCAAGAGGATAAGGACTGTGTCACCCCTCTGATCTCAAAGCCTCCCGCCCACCCTTCTGTGACCTCCCAGGGGGTCCTGGGGCTGAGACAGGAGCTGCTGGCCTGGTCTTGTGTCCCTTCCTCTGTGGGCCTCTCCCAGTGTCCCCCCAACCTTGCCAGCTTGTCACGCAGTTCACCTTTGTTCCTCCACAGGCGGCTGGGGCGCTGGGGACAGGCAGCCTCAAAAGACACAGCCACAGCAAGGGTGACGGCCACACTGGGGGCAGGGGGTGAGGACAGCTGGAGCTCTAGGGCATCATGGGCCTCCCAGAAGGGCTCAGGGGGCATCTTGTGCTCATACAGAACATTCCCAGCATACACCTGAAGGGAGATAGCATTGTTGGGGTGAGAGGCAGGTGCAGCCTGGGGTGCCCAGGAGCCCACCCCCAGGAGGGCACCGGCACTGGGTGCTCTTGTCTCCCCAGTACCCCTCAGTGCCTAGTCTCCCTCCTGGCTCTCCTGGCTGTTCCCAGGTCTGTGTGTGTGACCCACTTTCTTCCTCACCAGCCCAGTGGGTCACCACTAGGCAGTCGTGTGGCAGCACAGAGCTGGGCTCTGTAGCCAAATGCCTGGGTTCAAACCCCAGCCCTGCCCCTCAGGCAAAGCGGCCACCGGGGAATGTGGAGATCTAGCCATGCCCCTGTCTAAAGCAAGCCCTTCCTCATACGCACTGCAACCCATCCCCTCTGGCCTGCTGAACACACCACCGCTACATCTCACTTTTTGCTCCTATGGTGTCAGTTTCCCCCCAGAATGAATCATTCCTTTCTCTATGCAACTATGCTGTTCTTTCTCTGACTTAAAGAAGAAACTGGCCAGGCGTGGCGGCTCATGCCTGTAATCCTAGCACTTCGGGACGCCAGGCGGGCAGATCGCTCAAAGGCAGGAGTTTGAAACCAGCCAGAGCAAGAGCGAGACCCCGTCTCTACTAAAAATAGAAAGAAATTAATTGACCAACTAAAATATATATAGAAAAAATTAGCCAGGCATGGTGGCGCATGCCTGTAGTCCCAGCTACTTGGGGGGCTGAGTCAGGAGGATTGCTTGAGTCCAGGAGTTTGAGGTTGCTGTGAGCTAGGGTGACACCATGGCACTCTAGCCCAAGCAACAGAGTGAGACTCTGTCTCAAAAATAAAAATAAAATAAAAAAGAAGGAACTTTTTGTTTTGTCGGACAGAGTCTCGCTCTCTTACCCAGGCTGGAGTGCTGTAGTGTCATCATAGCTCACTGCAACCTCCAACTCATGAGCTCAAGTGATCAGCCTCAGCCTCCCTAGTAGCTGGGACTACAGGATGAGCCATGACATCCACCTAACTTTTCTACTTTTACTAGAGATGGGGTCTTGCTCTTGTTTAGGCTGGTCTCAAACTCCTGAGCTCAAGCAATCCTCCTGCCTCGGCCTCCCAGAGTGCTGGGACTACAGGCGCGAGCCAAGCACCTGGACTGAAGGGAATATTCTTGACTTCACTTTCTCCACTAGCACCCCCCTACTTTGCTTCTCTATGCAGCAAAACTCCAGAAAGAATAGTCTGCGCTCTCCCCCCATGTGTCCTCAGCTCTCTCTGCCCAGAATTTTGCTCCCATGACGTCACCAAAACTGTTCTCGCCAAGCGCACCGAGGGCCTCGTGCGTTGGATCGAGGGGTGTGTTCCCAGGCCTCTCCCTCACCTGCCAGCTGCATTGGCACCACGGGCACTCCCTCCTCCAAGAGAGCTGGGGTATTCCACTCCAGCTACTCACACTCCCTTGCTGGTTTCCCTCTTCTCCACAGAGCCTTAGGGCTTGGTCTTTACACCCCATTCTGTCTACAGGCACCCCGATGGGCTCTCATTCCGTCTCCTGGCCTCAATGCCCGCGGTGCTGAAGAGCCCTGGTTGGTAGCCCTAACCCAGACTGCTCCCCTGAGCCCCAGACTGGAGTTTCCGCCTGCTCCCTTGACAGCTCCGTGTGATGTGTAACGGACTCTCAAACCCAACCTGCCCGCCTCCTGCAGTCGTCCCACTTCTGATGAGGGCAGCTCTGCTCCTCCGTGGCTCAGGGCAAAGCCCTGGAGTCATCCTTGACCATGGCATCTTGTGCCTAGATTAGTCCATTGGCCTCTAACGGGGTTCCAGCTTCACCCCCTGCCCCTATAGTTTGTACTTTTTTTTTTTTTTTTTTGAGATAGGGTCTCACTCTGTTGCCCAGGCTAGAGTGCAGTGGCATCATCATAGCTCACTGCAGCCTCAGAAACCTGGGCTCAAGGGATCCTCTCGTCTTAGCCTCCCAAAGTGCTAGGATTATAGGCGTGAGCCACTGAGCCCGGCCTGCAGTTTGTTCTTAACATGGAAGCCAGAGTGAGCCTTTTTAAATATAAGGTTATGTCGCTCTTTTGCTCAAATACTGCAGTGTCTCACCATTTGACCCCTCAGGCCCTGACTTGACCCTGTTACCCCTGCAACCTCAATTGTATGCATGTTAAACAGCGAGGAATATTCTTCACTTCCATAAAGAAATGTGTTCTCCCCACTCCTAATTGAAATGTGTCCTCTTGGCTTATCTTCTGTTTTCCCCTTTTAGGAAACATAGGGAACTATTTTTCTTCTCATAGAAAAACAGGACTTGTGCAACAGTGAGATGGAGACGGACGGGGTCTCGGTGTGTGGCAGGCCAGGGCCAGTAGGGCGGTGAACCGGGAGCAGAGCCCAGTCTGAAGGGGAGCAGAGGCCAGGTGTGGCGACTCACGCCTGTGATCCCAGGGCTTTGGGAGGCCAAGGTGGGAGGATCACTTGAGACCAGGAGTTCAAGACCAGCGGGGCAACATAGTGAGACCCTGTATCTCAAAACCAACCAACCAAACAAACAAACAAAAAACACGAGCTGGGCATGGTGGTGTGGTGGCCTGTAGTCCCAGCTACTTGGGAGGCGGAGGTGGGGGGATTGCTTGAACCCAGGAATTCGAGGCTGTAGTGAGCTATGACTGCATCACTGCACTGCAGCCTGGGTGACAGAGCAACACCTTGTCTAAGAAAAATAAAATAAATAAATACATGGAAGCTAAACATGTGTACCCCCATAATATGCTGAAATAAAAATAATAAATAAATAAATAAAACAAAACAAGAAACAGAGGCGGTAGAGGCTGGGGGGCAGTACTTGCTGTGAAGGAAGTGGCTGCTTCTCAGCTCTTTGCTGTCAAAGGGAACATAGGCCCTTTAAGAAAATAGGAATTGGTAGAATTGAGAAGTCCAGGTGAAAAAAAAAGAAAAAGGAAGTAAAATATATTTTTTTTAAATAAAAAAAAATATAGGAATTGGGTTTTTTGTGAAATCTCCCAAAGGTTACATGTTGACAATTGAAAAATACCAATTGCCTTTTGCAGGCCAAATAAAACGCATCTGAGGACCTGGCCCAGAAGGACTGCAGGACTGTCAGTGCAACCTCAAGCCCAGGCTGAAGGGTGGGCAGGAAGGAAACAGACCCCAGCAGTGGGGTGGGAGCTATAGGCCTGGCTCAGGAGCCTCGTGGGTGGGAGGTGTCCAGTGGGGAGGGAGGTGAGGTGGGGCAGGCCCTGTGCTCGGGGCAGGCTGAAAGGAGCCCTGGACCAGCAGTCAGAAGGCACAGTCCTGCTTGGCCTCTCACTCGCCACGTGCTCTGGATAAGCACATGTTATCTGACCTCTGCGAGCCTCGAGCCTCGGTTTCCTTATCGGCACCATGGGGACACCTGGTCCCTACCCTGCCGCGCTCAGAGCACTGTGGGACAGTGTACCCTCTCCCTGAGCCGGGGAGGCTGTCTCTGTCACATAGCCTCTTCCCAGCCTCTCTGGATGGCCATTTAGCCTAGCCCTTCACAAGCCGGGCTGTGGGGGCAGCTCTGAGTTACGTGGGACAGTTGGGTGGGGAGGGTTGCTGACGGCCCAGTCCTGTACCCTCCCCTTCTCGGCCCTTGGATGACAGAGGCCCCCAGAGACTCAGGGTGCGCAGCTGCTGTAGCCGCCAGCCTGCCGGGTATTTCTTTGTGGGGACTGGGCAGAAAGGGGCCCCAGCAAGAGAACACAGAGCCCAGGCCTGAGAGGTGTTGATGCGAGAGGCCCGACACTCTATCCCCCTGGTCAAAGCCTCCTCTCCCAGACGTCCGTCCGCATGCTCCCAGCCAGAGCCACCTGCTGGGCGAGGGGACTCTGGCCTTGCTTGCTGAGGTGCTTCTCAGGAGGGCGTGAGCACTGACCACTGGGGTGGTGAGGGAAGGGGTGTGCCAGGCGCAGGACGTCTGACGGGGGAGAGAAGTTGGAAGGGATCTGGGGGTGGGTGCTGCCGTTTTCCAGGGCCAAAGTGGGCCACTCCAGAGGTTCTTGGAGCAGAGCCACAGTGCTGTGGCTCCGAGTGGCACGACCAGCCCTGCCTCCAGGGAGCCCTCCCCAGCCAGAACCGGGTCTGGGTGCCCGCGCGGCCCCTCGGCTAGTGCACCGGCTGCACCGCCTGCGCAGGAGAGCCCACGGAAGGCCTGTCCTTCTCTGCCCTGTCCTGGGATAACTCCTGCTCTGCCTGCAGGGGAAGCCAAGGCTGTCCTGGCACTCATGGTGCCTTACTTAGAAGAGGTGCTCATTTAACGGCTGCTGGCCCCACTGGCACAGTCAGCACAGAGAGCCAGCGATCCGGCAGCCTTGCCGTCAGCCGTACCCATGGAGAGAGCTCTGGTGCACCCTGGTGGCCTCTGGTGTGCTCTGGGACACTGTGTCCTGAAGCTGCGGTGACACATGAACGGTGGCTTCACCCCCTTGGCCTACTCGGCTGCCTCTGTCTGCTCCCCTGCTCCCAGGACCTGCCCTGCTCTTGCTCGCACCTGACCACCTGACTGAGGCCCAGCCTTGGGTGCTGCGCGCCAGCCCCTCGCAGCGCGCACCGCGCATTACCAGCTGCTGGGGCGCCACTAGTGCCTTCACACAGGCGCACAACTGCCCTTTCCAGCGCCTCGGGTTGGCTACAGCTTGTTTCTAGAAGCCACGCCCCAGGTCTTGATCCCTGACCTCTTGTGCCCTTCTCCCTCCCTCCGCCTGGAGCACTGAGCTCCCCCTTGCCCTGCCAGCCCGGCAGCTCCTGGAGGAAAGTGCACACACGGCAGCCTGGGGAGCGCCTGCTGCCAGCGACACTGGAGCTGGGGCCGTGTCCACGTGTATGCCCGTTGTCACGGCAGGCACCGGAGGCCAGGTGGAGTCTGAGCCGTGGCTGCAGAGCTGGGCCCTTACCTCGGCCTGAGTGAAGTTCACCAGGGCCGCCTCTGTGCTGTCGTGCTGGGCGTGCAGCAGCCGCCCCAGCTGGGGGCCCCGCTCCACACTGTAGAGCAGGCGGTGGGGGTCGGTGCCCGCGCTGGAGCTGGCTCTCAGGCTCTGGCTGCTGAGCTGCTGCACGGACCCTGAAAGAGGCAGAAGGGACCTGTCAGCCTGTGACCAGGAGCCAGGGCAGGCACGCAAGTGCAGAGAGGCAGCGTGACCTTGGTGTGCCCCCCCAGCTCTGCCCCACTACCTGGCACACAGGAACCAGTCCTTGGCAGACCCACCTGGGCACACCGTCAGGGTCCGGCTGCCCTCCAGCAAGAGGAGCACTTGCTTCTGGGCCAGCACTCGGAAGAAGTGTCCTGGGGAGACGTGCTCCCCGTCAGAGAGGCTGAAGCGGAAGCCGCCATCCAGGGCTCCTGGGGACGGAGGCAGGGGAGCTGGGTCCCGCTGGCCGAGAGGGCTCCCCACCCTCAGGGCATCCCTTGGGGCCACAGGAATCCGCACGCCACCTCCCGGCACCCACCTCCGTGGGAGAACAGCACCAGCCCGCCGTCCAGCTGCGCCTGTGTGAAGCTGCGGACCTCAGTGCCTGGCGCCACCCGCAGCGCCACTTGCCCGTTGCTGGGCTGCTCGATGGTGTAGACCAGGTCCTCGGGCCCCGAGTCGCCATCTGTGCCCCCGAGGGCCTCCTTAGGGATGGGCACAGTGGCCCCCTCCCACATCTGGGGACACAGGCCCGTGAAGTTTCTGTCCCCACCACATTCGCCCGCCCCTCACTCCCTGGCCCTGGGGCCACTGTCAGGGCTCCGACCCTGCTGCAGCTGGGCCCTCAGCGGGCATGGAGGCCAGGCCGTCCTGCTGCAGCTGGGCCCTCAGTGGGCATGGAGGCCAGGCCGTCCTGTTGCAGCTGGGCCCTCAGCGGGCATGGAGGCCAGGCCGTCCTGCTGCAGCTGGGCCCTCAGCGGGCATGGAGGCCAGGCCATCCCTGCAGCTCTGGCCCTCAGCGGGCATGGAGGCCAGGCCGTCCTGTTGCAGCTGGGCCCTCAGCGGGCATGGAGGCCAGGCCGTCCTGCTGCAGCTGGGCCCTCAGCGGGCATGGAGGCCAGGCCGTCCCTGCTGCAGCTGGGCCCTTAGCCCTGCTCCTGCCTGCCGCCTGCCCCATTCCTGCTGTCCCTCAAGGCCAGCTCATGCCCCCCAGGAAGGCCACAGCTCTCACCCTTGCCCCAGAACCCTGCGCTGCCAACAGGGCTGCGGAATCTGGCTCTGCCTGCTGGTGGGGCGGGATCTCCCTCTGACCCCCATGGCGCTAGGCAGGGCTGGGCATGTGACGGGACAGTTATTTTTGGCTTGCCCAGGGTACTTAGAAATGGGCTCTTCCCGGCTTCCCAGGGGCAGCAGCGGGCACGGAGAGGCCGAGGGCCGGCCCATGTCCCTCCCGAGTGAGAGTGGAGGGGCCCCTCAGGCCTCCCCCTGGGCAGCAGGGGTCCCGGCACATGTCCTGCGGGCTCAGCGACTTGCGGGCAGTGTTGGGAAAGGGCTCCCCTCCCTGGCCAGGCAGAGCCCTGGAAAGGGGGCTATAGGTGGCGGGCCGGGTGTCAGCACAAAGTTCCGGGAACGAACGTGGGTGGATGGCACCACCTGGTGGCCGAGTCACCACATGGCAGGCCAGGCCTGTGTCCCACTCTTCTGCCGCCTCCCCACCACCAGGCTGGCCCCTATACCACCTACGTCTCCCAGCACCCCATGTCAGAGACAGCCACGTCGGCCCTCTTCTGGAACCTTCTGTGGCTCCTACTGACCAGGAGGACACACCCTAGAAGCTGGCAAAGTACTGCCATGTGGCCTTGGTCAAGCCGCACCCTTTCTGTTCCTCCAGTGAGTACTTTTGTGACAGTGATGAAGTTCTGTCCCCTGTCTGGGCCTCAATTTCTACCTCTGACGACTGGGGCACCTCTGTTCTGCTGCTATACAAGGCGCAGGAGCTCAGGGGCCAAGCTGGGACGTCACTTGTTGGGGGTGAGGGTGGGAAGTTTAACTGGTCCCTGTCTGTCGCCCACCCTTGAGGGCTGTGAGAAGCTCTGTCAAGCGTGGTGGCCGGAGCCGCAGGAAGGGCTCCCGCTGCAGGTGGGCAGGGAACGGCTTCCTGCTGCACTTCCAAGCCCTAACAGCACCCTATCTGTGTTCTGTCTGCAGTGCAATACCACACCTCTCCTTCCAACAACCTTGTGAGGCATGTGGCAGTGTCCCCATTTTGCAGAGGAGGAAACTGAGGCTCAGAGAACAGGCACTATGTGCAGGGAAGGAGGGTATCTGGCCTCTGTCTGGGAGCAGAGAGGTCGCAGGGATGCTCTTACCTGCAGGCCTGTGTTTGTGGTGAGGACAGGGGGCTGGTCGTTCACGGGCAGGACGGTGACAGTGAAGGCCACGGGCTGGCTCTGGCGGCCCATCTCTGAGGCGTTAGCCACCAGGACGAAGCTGTCCGTCCCTGTCTCGCTCCCATCATGCACGTAGTGGATCCGCTGCTCTTCCACCTAAAGCGGCCCGGGCGGCAGTCAGGCCTGCAGCAAGGCCCCACGCCTGCCTGTGGGTGCTGGAGGCGCTGGCCCCTCAGAACTGCAGTTTCCGTTAGTGCAAACTGGGAACCACCAGTTCCGTCTCCCAGAGGGGTTGTGAGGAAGAAATGAGGTCAGGTATTTAAAGCAGAGGCGCTCCCCCGATGCGGCCCCCCGCCTCCTCTCTGTGCATACCCGAGCCTGGAAGGCCCCAGGGCCCCCACCCTGTCCCCAAGCTGGGGCGCAGGCCCAGTGCTCCCGGACGGCTGTACCTCTCTCCAGGAGAAGGTGCCAAGGGCCCCATCTTGAGGTCCTTCTTCTCTTCGCAGGGCCCCATGTCGGGGTGGCTCTAGCACCTGCAGGGCGAGGCCCGGCAGAGTGGGGAAGTAGGGCCCGGTGACACGGAGCAGCGGCGGGGCCAGGGTGCAGTTGCCACCCTCGGGGACGCTGAAGTTCTGGGCCTCCAGTGGGATGGCAGCAGGCAGCACCTGCAGCTCCACTCGGATGCCTTCCAGGGGAGCACCCAGGCCCGATGCCACAGCCAGTGAGAAGGCGTCACTCCAGGCCTCGGGGTGGGAGTGCAGGTACAGGACCCTGCCCGAGTCCACCGCCTCCTGGGAGAAGCTCTGCACGGGGTCCAGGCTGGGCGGCGTACCTGCCGAGGCGCCGCGGGACATCATCACCAGGTAGCCGGCACTCGGTGGGCTCTTCACTGAGAACACGATGTCTGCTGGTGGCACTGCCTCCTGGGCTGCCTGAGAACAGAGGGTCCCAGGCACTCACGGGGTCACAGAGAGGGCCACTGTGAGCAGCCAGAACAGGCTCAATCTCCACACCCCTCCTTCCCCCAGACACTACTGCTCTCTTAGACACACAAGCACACATGCAGGTTCACACACATGACATCCAGATGTGCAGCTGTCAGAGAGGCTACACATGTCAATGCTCACCCCACATATAGTTACATGGGTGGTCACAGCCTGAGCTGTGCTCCCTCAGAGAGGTCCACAATCACTGTCCTAGATTCAGTGACGTGGACATACAATCTCATCATATGCTGATGTGGCACACATGTACACACGTGAGTGCATACTCACATGCACTCACACACATGCACTGACGCATATGCACGCACTCTCATACACACTCACATGTGCACACATATGCACACACACACACACACACACAGGCACACTCACGTGCACTCAGGCCCAGGGCCGGCTGGCCTGAGCCTTTCGGCTCCACGCATGCCATTACCATTGCTGACCACCAGAGGGAGCCCACCCTTCGGAGGCGCCTTCCGTGGAGCCCGTGGCGCCTGCAGACCTGGGTCCAGCCTGAAGGCCACAGGTGCTCGCTCTCCTGAAGGTCCAGCCACAGCAGCTAGACTTCACCCCAACTCACACTCCTGACTCTGTCCCTTTGCCTGGAATGTTCCTTCTGCCTAGAATGCCATCCCGTCCCCCGCTACCACACCCGCATTCTCCGAAGCCTCCTCGCTGCCTCCTCCAGCGCGTGGCCTTCCTGGCAGCAGGTGCGTCTGTCACGTCTGCCCCACAGCCAGGCATCCAGGACCAGAAGGGTCTCAGAAATTGGCAGAGCAGGAGAATAAGGCCAAGAGGGCAAGGGACTGGCCTGAGGGCGCACAGCAAGTCAGCCCGCGGGAGGCCGAGGCTGCGCTGTGAGGCTCCTGGGTGGGCACGGCCCTCGGCACGCCCTGCAGGCCTGGCTTGAGTCTGAGGAAAGAGCTGAGGACGCGGGCCTGCGTGGCGCGAGCCCTATCTCCATGGTCAGTGCCCCTGATAGCCTTCCAGGGGACTTACTAGAATCCAGATTCTCAGGCTCCACTTTAGAGCTTCTGTGGGTCTGGGTGGGGCCCAGGAATCCACACGGTTAGCCATAGCGTGTACACGTGTGGACACGACAGCTGGAGGCACACACAACTCATAGCAGATGCACGTGCGGCAAACTCCCCAGAGACTCTCGGGAATGCGGCAAGCACACGCATGCCCGAGGCTCCCACACGCATGCCCGAGGCTCGCACGGGCGCCAGACCAGGAGTGCCACTGTCACATCCCCAGTCACACACGCACACTCGGCATGAGGCCCGTGCCCTGCCCACCGCCTCCGCCCTCACCTGCAGCTGGTCCCTCCTGATCTCGGCCGCCTCTCCCTGGAAGACGTAGATCTTTTCATGCCGGACCAGTTGCAGTGGGGCCAGTGGGCCCTCCAGGGCGATGGTCACTTGCAGGGTGGCGTCTGTGTGCACTGGCCCTGCTTCCACAGAGAAGGCCAGGGAGTCACGGGGGCTGAGGCTGCCATTGTGGCTGTAGAGGACGGCCCCGCCCAGCAGGTCCTGCTGGGAGAAGGCTGTGGCTGGCTGGCCGGCCCGGAGCAGCTGGCCCCAGCGAGGGCCAGCGGTGACGTGGTAGTAGACCTCGTTCCCACTGCGGATATCAAGGTTGGTGTCCAGGTGGAGCACAGCAGTGTCGATGGTGCCCTGGCCTCCCTGAGGGACCACGAGGCTGGAGCCATTGGCCACACGGAGATAGGGCTCCGAGGCCTGTACTTCCAGGAGCGCAGTGGCCTGGTGCTGCCCATCAGACACCTGCAGCTGGATCCAGCCGCGGTCAGCCCCCGAGTGCACAAACAGCACGCGCCTCTTCCTGAGGTCCTCCTGCGTGAAGCGGTAGATGGGCCGCGTGGGCTCTTCCACGGCCACGATGCTGCCGAAGAGCAGGTCCTTGCGGGTCAGCACCAGCTGGGCATCAGCAAAGCCCGAGTCGGCGTCACTGAAGGCCACATCGTCTGTAGTCAGCAGCCGCTGCCCACCCCGGGCCACGTGGAAGACACGGCTGATGGTCTGCACAGGGGCGTGATCATTCACGGGCTGGATGGCCACTCGGAAGACGCCTCGCACCTCCTCCCAGGCCACGTCCCCACTGCTCTCGCCCTGGCGGGTAGCCACAAATGGGATGTCGTCCTCCGTGGTCTCAGAGTCGTCGTGCTGGTAGACCAGCTGGCCGCGCAGCAGGTCTTCATTGGTGAAGGATGTCACCACAGTGGTCTTGTCCTGTGTCCCCCGCCAAGCCAGCCTCCCATGGCGGGGGCGCTCCATGACCTCATAGAGGTAGCTGGCGCTGTTGAGACTCTTGACAAAGAGGTGGTCAGCAGAGAGGACACCCTGGCCACCTTCGGGCACCACGAGCAGGACGTTGGTGAGGACGGGAGCGTCTGGGTCGCCGCCAATGTGGATGGGGAAGGAGTACAGCGGGGAGAAGTGTGGCGGGGCTGTGACGCGGAAACGGAAGGAGTCCTCAGCTGCCGCCGGGGCACGTGCCGTGGCCCCATAGGTCACCCGGCCAGCCTGTAGGTCGTCCTGGGTGAAGGCCTGACCGCCCGACAACCGTGTGCCCTGTAGCTGAAGGTTGCCTTTCCTGGGAGCCTGAACTACCTCGTAGTGGAAGGTGGTGGGGCTTGGGTCGGCCTCCTCCAGGGCGGCCTCCAGGTGGGCCGTGGTGAGGACCTCCCGCTGGGTGCTGTGCGTGTACAGCGGCTCTAGCCGCAGCATCCGCACGGCGGCCCTCTGGACGGTCACTGGGAAGGACAGGTTGCTCAGGGTCTCCTGGCCCACCTGCACCTCGAAGGCCAGGCTCTCCACAGCGTCCTCGGTGCGGTGCTGCGGGTCGGTGCTCAGGTACCTCACGCGGCCCTGCTCCACGTCCCGCTGGTGGAACGCCTGTGTGGCCCGCCACTCCGCGCCCTCCACCCCGCCTGCCCCCTGCTTCTGCAGCTCCCCAAACCGCGGGGCCCCGGCGACGCGGAACAGCACGCTCACGTCCTGCCCCACGGCATTGGTCTCCACCGACAGGTTGGCGGGCAAGATGGGTGCGGCAGAGCCCTGAGCCAGCCGCAGCCCCGTGCTGCGGCGCACCTGTATGGCTGGCCGGACAGCCACCACCTTCAGCGTGGCCGGGACGCTGGCCTGCAGCCCGTCGCTGACCCGGAGCGTCAGGTCCTGTGCGGGGCCGCCGCGGTGGACGTAGACCAGGCTGTCTGTCTCCAGCTCCCGGCAGGAGAATTCTGTCGCCGGCTGCCCAGGCCGGTCTCGGCGCTCCACGGGGAGGCCAGTGGGGGCGCCCAGGAGCTGGAAGGTGAGGCCCTCGCAGGCAGAGTCGGGGTCGTAGGCCTGGAACACCTCGGGCCCCAGCGGCTTCTGCGTGTGCTCCAGGACCACCATGAGGCTGCCGTGCGGGAAGATGAGGCGGGGCGGGTCGTTGACGGGGGTCACCTGGACAGGCAGGACGTAAGTCTGGCCCCTCCGCAGGCACGAGGGCACGGGCACCCGCGCCGTCACCGACACCTCCAGCACCAGCTGGTCGGAGGCGTCCTCGGAGCCGTCGTGGATGAAGCGGGCCTTGCGGTTCACCACGTCCAGGAGGGTGAACATCCTCCGGGCCTGGGCGCCAGGGACGTCCAGCTCGAGCTGGCCGTGGCGTGCCCCCTGGCTCACGCTGAACAGCACCTGGGATTTGCGCAGCTCAGCCTCGGTCAGGTCCAGCGTGGGCTGCACGTGCTGCCACTCGAGCCAGGCTGTGCCACCCTCGGCCACCACCAGCGGGCGGATGGTCAGCAGTTGGGTGAAATTGGCAAAGACTGGAGGCAGCCCCGGCTCAGGCACACACGGCTCAGGCAGCTCCAGGGCCGGCCACGTCTCGGGGGCCAGCGTGGAGAAAGCTTCGTATGGGCCATAGGCATCGTCCTCGTACTCCTCTTCCTCCAGCCGGCAGCCGGCAGCCATGCCGCGGGTCAGCACGGCTTCCCGGAGCCCCTGCCTCTGGCCGTTGACGCTGAGGTCTTCCAGGCAGCCCAGCAGGGAGGCGTTGGCAGCCTCCGGCGCCAGGCCCAGGCGGCGCTCCTGGAGGTGGCGCGAGGCCGCTGCGTCCAGCCCCCCGAGGAGGAGGCTGCCGTGTGGCTGCAGGTGGCTGAGGACGCCACGGCTGGAAGTCCGCGTGGGGTGCTGGTCCACAGAGATTTCCAGTTGGCGGGCGCCCAGGCGGACGCTGACCTCGTGGGGCTGCCCGTCGGCCACGGGCACGCTGTTGTGGAGCAGCACGGTGCCCTGGCCCTTCTCGAGCACAGCCCGCAGGTGGCCTTCAAATATGTCCACGTAGATGAAGTCCCCACGCTGGCCCCCCGCCTGGAAGGCCAGGGGTGCCTGCCGGCTCCGCGTGATGAGCGTGAACTCCAGGGTGCCTTCCTCCTGAACGCCCCAGGCGGGGAAGGCAGCCAGGGAGCGGGGCCCGGAGAAGCCCAGGGCCACGTCGTCACCTGCAGAAAACTCCTCAGCACAGCCCTCCTGCACGTCGGGGGTCAGAGGCCGGAGGAGGCTGCGGCCGTTGAGGGTGGCCGCGTGGAGGCAGCCCCGCAGGGGCCGGCTGGTCTCCCTCAGGTAGGGCAGGCTGAGGCGCCCAGTGCCCCCCACGAAGATCCCATAGGGGACCTCTAGGGGGGCTCCCGGGACCGGGGCAGAGGCGTTCAGGACCCCGTCAACGGACAGCGTGGCCCAGCTGTCCGAAACAGCCAGCGCCACGGTGTGGGGGAGGCCGTCGCTCAGCGGGGGCCCTGCCGGGATCTGCAGTCTCAGCTCCTCCTGGCCCAGGACCAGTCTGACCTGAGGAGAGACAGGAGGGAGGGAGGGGGTCAGTACTTTGAAGACCTCACTTTCCCTCATGAAAGCACAGTGGGTGTCCATACTTGGAGTCCCAGAGCAGGGCACCTAGGGTAAGGGCTTCTGGTGCTACCCCTTTGCCTTCCTGCCATCTCTATTCCTCCCCTAGACGTTCACCAAGGTGAATCCCAGGCCAGGCCTGGAAGGGCTCTGGGGACATCACGGGGGTCATATGTGGTCCCTGCCCACAAGGAACTGACACATAGTAAGATGCTCCCCTGGAAATCCAACTTGTACGTTTTTATTCTTCCCTCTTTCCTTGGGAGAGAGGTGCCAGAAAAATCACCCTTGAGTCCAAAAGATTTCACGCCTAGAACGACGGACACCTGGGCATCCTCCGAGGAGCCCCTAGCGGGGCCAAGAGTCTCGGGGCGCTGGAGGCAGCCAGGCTCACTGCTCAGGCATGGGCCCAGCCAGATGCTCCGTGTTCTGAAGGTTTAGCGAAGAAAAGCTCCCTGACCTGGGCTGGAAGAGACAAAGGACACAGTCCTGTCTCCGTGACGCCAACAGCAGACCTGGCGCCAGTGTGGGGCCCGCACCACGTGGCAGGTGGATGGCGGCAGAGCACGGGGCCTGCAGAGGCAGCGCACTGGGAACCCGACCTGGGGGTTCAGGCGTGGCATCCGCGGGCCACGTGCCCAGCAGAGCAGAGCGGCAGTGCCAGACTGCGCCAGGCCAGTGCGCAGCAGTGGGGCTCCATGGCAGTGAGGAGCAATGGCGGCAGCAGATGGATGGAGCCATAGTCCTCTCCCTACGGGGGGTGGGGGGTGGGTGGGAGTAGGTGCCTCAGATTTGGGCTGAGACCCTGGGTGCGTAAACTCTTCGTGGTTAGGGGAGACTCGAAACAGAGCCAGGCGACTCCTTGCCAGGAAAGCTTACGACTTCTCGAAGGACGGAATGGAAAAGTGCGCTGTGGCAGTGCTGGTGCCGAGGGAGGGGTGCAAGGCCAGAGGAGGCGCAGGGCGCCGGTCCCAGGAGAGGGCCTGGCCCAGGCAAGCAAGGGGGGTGCCTTCTGGAGGAGAGGCTGGAGCTAGGCAGGCGCAGGGAATGGGCGAGGCATGCGCCAGGCGGAGGGACTGCAGTCAGCAAAGCCCGGCGGCAATGACCGCAAGCCGGCGGGGGACTGAGAGCAGTTCGGGTGGTCAGAGCACAAAGGCCTGCTGGGGGCTGTGGTAAGAGATGAGGTTGGAAAGAGCTGGGCGGCAGAGCCCTTTCATAAGGGCTTCACACTTTCTGGGATGCTCCCGCCCACCCCACAGTGGAGAACTTGAGAGCCCAAGGGACAATGATCTGCACAAGGTCACACAGCCAGTTGGGGCTCACACAAAGCTCGGGAAGGAATCTCGCCCCAATCCTGGGGAGGCGCTGACCTGCAGGCGGCCGGAGAAGAGCTGCAGCAGGAGGTGGTCGGCCGGGCCCGCGGCCAGGACAAGCAGGGCCTCGGGCTGGGACGTGGAGAGCTGCAGCTGCAGGTCCACGGCGGTGAGGGCCGTGGCCACCGGCACCTCCAGGTGGCTCTCTCCGAAGAAGGAGGCTGTGTGAGGGAGGAGCTGTGGTCAAGGCGCGGACGCCGGCTGAGGAGGCGAGTCCTGCCGGAGTGGCAGCGGGGCCCAGGTCCGGTTGGTCCTGGCACCAGACGCACAGCCTCCCCTGTGTGCCCCAGACCTGACTTTGAAGGAGGCCGGACCCAGGCATTCCCAGCAACCCAGGTCTCCTCCCTGCAGATCCTGGGGCCAGAGGCGTCTGCCAGCTCTGTCTCTCCTTCCTCGAGCCCCCGGGGACCCTCCACCCTGGGTCTGGCCCCTGCCTGGTCCAAAGAAAAGCCATCACTGTCCTGATCATCTGGCTTGGGGATCACAGCCCCCAAAAAGGGAGTTTCAGGAGAACATCCCAACTCAAACTGCTCCCTGTTCAAATTCTTCCTCCTAAGTTCACCCGGAGCTAGAGAAGGAACCCTAGACGCCCTCATGCTCGGGCTCCTGGGCAATGCTTGCCACACCACGCCCAACCTCCGTGGGGTGGCTGGGGCTGTGGCTGGGGCCTGGTGGTGTCAGACAGGCAGCCCATCCATCCCCACTTCTCTCTCAGGCCGTTCTCCCAGCTGCTTTGGGGTGGGGTGGCATCCTGTTGGCCTGAGTCTGCCAAAGAGCAAAGGCCAGATGGAGAGCATGTGCGGTGTCAGACCCCAAATGGGCCCAGACTTCCTCCATTGCCTCGCTATTGCTTCCTGCTGCAGAGCCATGAGAGTCCCAGTGAGCATGCAGATCCGGTCCCATTGTTTCCGTCGCCAAGGAGCCAGGGATGAGAACAGCTGAGTTCCCACCTCCCAGGCTGAGGCTGGGGACGGGCCTGGGAAGGGGTGAGGGTCAGATGGGCAGGCCACAGCCGAGTTTGCCCAGTGTCACGATGGTCACTGTGCAGGCCCCTCCGTGTCACAATGGGGAAATGCCTCCTTTTCAGTTGCTATTAATACTTCCTCCAGGCAGTTTCCCCGAACCTCAGCCTCCAACCTGCGGCTACAGTTTCTGGTCCATTCCTTTTGCAGTGATTAGAGCCAAATATAACTTTGACTTTGCCTACTTTGCCTACACTACAGGCTGGGGGGCAGACAAAAATGGGTTAAAAAGGTGATTCATCCCTGTTGGGCTTCCCTTAAGTCCCGTGAGCAAGCAAAGGCTGATGGCATCGATATGGATGGTCTGGTTCCGGTCACACGTGTGCTGGTCCCCAGCCAGCTGAGCCGGCTGACATCCTCCTGAGCCTTGCGTGCCCTGAGGGCAGCCGTGCCAGGGATGTCCGAGAAAGATAACGCCCTTGCCTTGGGCTGAGTGGACATCCCTTCAGTTATCTCCTCTGGCCGCTCTGCCAGCCACACGAGCCTTGTCTGGGAAGCTAACGCTAAAGGAATCAAACCTTGGTGCCAGCAGGGGACAGACCAGGGAGCTGGCAGGTGGTGGGCACCTTATCTGCAAGGACATTGATGCTTTGTTAGTTTTTGTTATAAATTTATTTATACCCCCACAATGTGTATGTTGAGAAACATTGATTCTGTTTTTTTTTTTTTTGAGACAGAGTCTCGCTTTGTTGCTCAGGCTAGAGTGAGTGCCGTGGCGTCAGCCTAGCTCACAGCAACCTCAAACTCCTGGGCTCAAGCAATCCTCCTGCCTCAGCCTCCCGAGTAGCTGGGACTACAGGCATGCGCCACCATGCCCGGCTAATTTTTTCTATATATATTAGTTGGCCAATTAATTTCTTTCTATTTTTAGTAGAGACGGGGTCTCGCTCTTGCTCAGGCTGATCTCAAACTCCTGACCTCGAGCCATCCTCCGGCCTCGGCCTCCCAGAGTGCTAGGATTACAGGCGTGAGCCACTGCGCCCGGCCGAGAAGCATTGATTCTTAAGAGCAGAACACAGCATGCTAGACTGGGGGCAGCACTGGCACAGGGGTGGGGGCATGTGGCCCCTGTGGGATGGAGCCGCCGCCGTGGCGGGCTGGAGTGGCTCACAGCAGCTGGCAGGAGCTGACTGTTGAATTTTCCAGAATTTTGTGAGCGAGGCGACGTTGCCCACAGTGAGGCTGTTTATACCACGGAAAGAGGCAAACACCGAAGATCACGGTGCCCCCTCCCCAGAAAGCCTACTGCTAAACATTTACTTGCCCCGTGTGGAGGTGACGCCCCCTGCGCTAAAGGTGCGTGTGACCCCCGGGGCACGGGCCGAGTCAGGCTCTGGGCCGGCAGGAACTGGAGAAGATGGCCGGCCCTAACCACTGAACCACCTGCCTGTGGCCGGCTCCCTGCAGGAGAGCCAGCAGCCTGTTTGGCACGAGTGCGAGGGTGGCAGGAAGCGGAGGTACTTTCCAGAGAGCAAGGGTCTGAATGGGCCCATTGAGGGGCTGGGCCCTGCTGTTTCCTGTGGGGCCGGGCGGGGCGGCGCACACAGGCCGCCTTGTGCTGCCGTGGTGCGAGGGCCAGGCAGCTCCTCGCCCTGACACAGGGCTCTGAAGCTCTGCTGGCCAGGGCTTTGGAAACTCTGACAGCGCCACGCCCCAACCTCCTGGTCTCCTTTTTCTCCCCTCTTACTGTCTCTGACGGCTGCGGTTGCAAGAGTCCAGAATCCCTGTCTTAGAGGTGGGGTGGTGGGGGTAGTTGTAGAGGGGCTTCAGATGAAGAGGGGTGTAGGATAAAGAAGTAATGAGCTAAGAGTCAATCCTAGAAGACTTCCTGGAGGAGGTGAGGCTGGTATAGAGGAGAGAGAGGGAGGGAAGAGGCAGTCTCGGGCTGCAAGGCCAGGTGACAGACTTGCAGGGATACACAGTCCCCGTTGGGTGGGGCAGAGGAGGGTTTCTGTCCCCTCACCCCCTAGAGGCTGTGGATAACTTGAAGGCAGAGAAGTGAAGGGAAGAGGAGCGCGGTCACCCTGGCTCAGCGGCCTGATCGGCGTGGAGGGCCGGGAGGAGCGGGAGGCTCCAGCACAGGTTGGACCAGACCTGTGCCACGCTCTCCTGGGCCAAGAAGACCCATGATTCATCAGAACACCAGTCCAGACCTGCAGCAGCTGTGTGGGCTGCCCTCAGGGCCAGGAGAAGGGGCCCAGCTCAGGCCTCAGTATGACCATTCTGTAAAATGGGCACTCCTTCCTTCCTTGTCCCCATCCTGTCTGCAGGGATCAGCCCTAGAGGTCCCTTCCAGGTCTGGGGTCTGCCCTCATACACGGGGGTGCAGAGGCTGGCAAGCCTTCAGCGTGGGAGGAGCAGGGCGAGCGCCGCGTGCACGGGCTTCTCTGGACGAAGGCACAGAGCTGGGCGTCCATGGCCCTGCAGGGGAGTAGTTGTGGGTCTGTGTGCAAGCGTGTGGATGGCTGCCGGGCTGTGCTTTGGGTTTGCGTAAGGCCGTGTGTTTGTGTGTGCTCGCGTGTGTGGGCCAGGAGCTGCCGGGACAGAGCAGTGATTGTGCCCAGGCCTGCTCTGCCCCTCGGTGCCTGCCCGCTGCTGCCCGGCTGGGCCCGGCTCCATGAAAGGGGCCGTGTGTTCCTGCAGGGTTCCTGCCCCTCCTGCCCGGCGCCACTGAGAGGTTTGCCGAAGGTGGAGGCTTCCCGCCCTTCCTCCCCGTGCACAGGGAAGGCTGTCTGGGCCCTAGGGCGGGGCGGCCCGGCCTTCTTCCTGAGACCTGGGCTGGGGCACAGAGGAGCCTGTGTGTCCGCCTGCCAGTCCCCTCCTCAGAGGGCACATGAAGCTTAGGTCAAGGCCCCTCTGGCAGGGCATGGGTTGTGCTGGCACCTCCTGGCCCCTTGGGGCACTCCCAGGACAAGTGTGAATGGCCACCTGGTCCCTGCCCAGGGGTCCATACATGAGGCTGGCTTCCATCATGCCGCCCATCCCCTGCTGCTCAGCAGACTCTTGGGGCAAGGGGTCACTGTGTGGGAGGAGCTCTGCCCCTCAGGCTCCTGCCCCTCCCAGGTCTCAAGCATAGAAGCCTCTTCCAATCCCGGGGGCTGCTGCGGTCCTTCTGAGTCCGCAGAACCCCTGTCCCTGTCTGTCGAGTCTCCCTGTCTCTGTCTCCCTGCTGCCTGTCCCTGCCGCTGCTTTTCCCTGGTTTCGCCTGGCTCTGTCTTTGGCTCCCCTTCCCCCATCTCGCCCTGGCTGTCACTGGGAGCAGGCCCTCTGCCTGAGGGCAGTTTGGAGAGCCAGGCTGGGGCCTCCTGCTGCTGCTTGGGTGCGAGTCCCACAATGTCAGAGCTCTCTGCAGCCCAAGCCTCCACCTCCAGACAGACAAACAGGCCCAGGGGAGAAGCAATTTGACAGAGGGAAGCAGAAAGAGAGCCTGTGGTTCCCAGTGCCCCGCCTGCCTGGGCCCCACCCCCAGGGACCCCCACTTCACCCTACTCCCCGGCGATGGATCCTGTGTGCCCCACGCTCACTGCTACATTCCCAGCCGCCTGGGGCAGCCAGGCTGGCCCCACAGCCAGCGTGCGTCACGGGCGGCGGCATTCCTGGGTGTCTGCTGCCGCCTGACTTTATAAGGGAGAGAGCTCGGGAGCCCAAGCCGCCGGGCAGCACGGCCAGTGGGGCCGGGCCCGCAGCCGAGGGTGGGAGCCAGAGACTGGGCCCTGTATTCACTCATTCATTCATTCAATCAATCATAAATACAAAAGTGCAGCCCCAGGATGGAAAGCACAGCCAACCTGGGAAGACAGAGCCTGAAACAGGCGCCAAACAGGGACGCCCCTCCCACAAAGGCTGGGTTCGGGAACTCAGACCAGGGCCCAGGAAGGAGGTGGAGGAGGAGAGCAAGAGAGACAGAGAAGGTGGGATGCTGGCAGTGCGCCTGTGGCTGTGGACAGGACTGAGGAGGGGACACCCAGCCAGCCTGCCAGGCGGGTAGGGAGGGTGGCCTGCTCTGAGGACAGCCTGGACTTCTCCTCCACAGCCCCTTCGAGTCTGGCAGCAGGGGTGGCACGTCCTGGTTCCAGGTCTGGGCAGGCAGGGCTGAGACTGGGAGGGCCCCCACCAGGGAGTCTGGGGGCTGTGGGTGGAGTACTCTGGGAAGGCCCGGGCAGGACGAAGGGCTCTGTCTCCCTCATGGGGGTGAGGGGCCACCTGGGGCTGAATGCCGGCCCTGTGTGGGAGCAGGGATGGCCCAGTGCCCTGCCCTAGCAGCTGGACCCTCCCTGCGGTCACCCGGTCCTCTAGACCTTGGGCCAGATCCCTCCCCTTGCACTTCTAAGGGACTCCCCCCATTTTCCACCAGCATTCTGTCCCCAAGCCAGGGAACCTCTGAGGAGGCTGGGTGTGTGGTGGACAGTTCCCTCCGGCCCAGAAGCAGACTATGGCCTCCAGGGCCCACAAGGCTGGTGCACCGTCCCCGCCCCTGTCCGTTCAGAGTTGGGGGAGCCAAGGGACATGCTGGCATGAGGACTCAGCCACACAGCACACCCGCAAACCCTGCACAGCCACAGTGGGCGGCGGGCGGCGAGCACAGGGCCGGCAAGGATGCGGGGCCAGCCCAGCGGTGGGCTCTGGGTGCGGGCCGTGGCCACAGGCCCTCTCCCCACGCCTGCCTTCGGGCTCCTGGCCAGGCGAAGGCTGTCTGCTGCGCTGCGCAGGTGCGGCTCCGCCACCGCAGCAGCCCGCAGTCCCCAAGGCCCAGCTATCTCAAACGGAGCTCTCACCTTCTCCCAACCCTGTCACTCTGACGGTGACAGGGAAGAAGGTTGCAGGCAACACTTCAAGGTCTCCTTGAGGAGAGCAAGGGGACAGTATATCTGCGCAGCGGCGACCCTGGGTCCCCAGAGCCCAGGCTGGATGGCTCACTGCTGTCCAGGGTGGGCTGCCTGGGAGACTCTCAGACACCTGCAGGCCCGCAGCGCTGCCTGCTCTCTAGCTACCCCGACCCCGGGTTCCAGACTGGGACCCCACAGCCCAGGCCGTCCCGGCGGCGCGCCCACTGCCTGCTTCTCTCCTGTCTGGAAAGGGGCCGCCATACGAATAGTGGGTTGGTTCACAGTCACACGGGACTTAAAACCACAGCCGTGCCTCTCAGGAGACAAGGCCTTACTACCCCAGAGGGGCGCTGGCACAGTGGGCACCATGGTGCTCAGGGCAGACCGCCCCCATGTCTAACCTCGCAGAGACCTCCGCTGGGGTCAGGGTGGCTCCATCCCTCCTCGCCCCTAGAACTCTTGAGCCAAGAGACTCACACTCAGGGTACAGGGCCTGTTTGGTGCCTTTCTGGTCTCTTGGAAGGCCAAGGAGGCCAGGGCAGGAAGAGTTCCCTTAGCTACTGGCTGTGCCCTGGCCCTGGGCACTGGCCTCAGCCACTAGTCCTCTAAGCAAGCGCCTGAGTCACCCTTGCTGAGGCCATATGTTGGGGAACATTTGTAATTTAGGGACCCCCCAGAAGACAAGACCCTTGGAGAGGAAGCAGGGGATGTGGGGGTGGAGATGCTGAGCTTAGTCCACAGACACTGATAGGGACAGGGCTGGTGCCCTGGGCTCCAGTCACGTGGCCCTGCCACAGAGGAAATGGGGGGAAAGAGGGGTTCTGAGGGGGGCAGCAGCCCACAGTGTGCCAGGCTGCAGGGCTGGGGCGGAAGCAGGGCCTCAGCGGGGCTGTGGAAGCCCTGCTGCTCCCCAGCCCCAGGCGAGGAGGGCGTGGCGCTGCGGCAGGAGCAGTTCCAAGAGCTTTATCCTGCCTGCCTGTAATGTTCCTTGTTCAGGACGGGGTGGACTTCCCGGCCCTCTCCACACTCTCCTTCCCCCTGGCTTTCCTGGCCCAGGGGGATGTGGACCCAGGCTGGGGTAGGGCTTCTGGCAGAGAAGAGAGAGCGTGAGGGACCCTCACCAGGTGGGGCCTGCCCGGCGGCCCCAGCCCTGGCATCGCCCCTGGGAGGCCTCTCCCATCTTGTGGGTGAGGACACTGAGGCTCGGAGAGGGCAGTCCCCTGTGCGAGGGCCGTGGAGAGCAGAAGCAGGCTGGGACTCAGGCCGCTGTGGGTGTCAGTGAGGGTGAGGGCCGCGTGCGTGCGCACAGCGCGGGCTGGCTCCGTGTGGCGGGGAGTGGGAGTGAGCCTGCCTGCCGGGAGGAGGGTGTGCAGCTGGCCCCTTGCCTGAGGAAGACACACTTTCCCTTCTTGTCCCCTGGGGCTCCTTCTGTCATGGTCAGCGGAGGCGGAGAGAGCTGGAGGGAGGGAAGCACCTGCTGTCGGTGGGCGGTTTGGCCGCCCGGCCTCTCCAGCTCTGGGGCTGGCCGGGGCAGGGAGGGCTTCTGCAGGGGCTGGCGGGGCTGGCTCGTGCCGGGAGCCAGTGATGAGTGCCAGCCCTGCCCACTGGGGGCTTGGAGGTCTGGGAAGGGGGGACAGGTAAGGGGCCCGGGCTCTGCCCAGGTGGGAAGCTGCCCCTGGGAGGCTGATGGGCCAGGCCAGGCCCGCCCGGAAGCCCAGGCGCATCTCGAGCCCCTCTCAGCTCTGGCAGCAGAAAGTGACGGGCGGCGGGGAGCAGTCCCAGGGCTTCCCCAGCCTGATGGGCGGGGCTTGGAGATAGTGAGTGTGTGAGCCGGGATGGGGGACAGTGGAAATGATGACTGTCGGTCTGAAGTCTGGCGGCTCAGCTTGTGCACGACAGGCTGCAGGCCTCTTCCTCAGACCCTTACCTGAAAGGTAGGGGAGGGTGGCAGGGCCCCACAGACAGAAGTCTCATGTCCAGGACAGGCGCTTAGGTCAGGGACCCCACCCCGCACACGCATGCACCTGCGCGTACTCCCTCTCTCTCTGGCGGCCCAGCCCCACAGGAGGGGCCAGCGAGTGTGGGTGACTGCAGTGGGCACGGTAGAGCTGGCCTAACCTCTGGCCTCACCGGCCACGGGCCTTGCCAGACTGGACACTCTTGAGGACAGGACCCAGGGCTTGTACCCGCTGCCAGGACCGTCTGTGCACCCAGGGGGCCCACGGGTGTATGCTGATGAAGGAGACATCTAAGGGGACAAAAGATCAAATGGCGGTGGCATCCGGCCCCACATGAGGGATTTTCTGTCGGTGGAGCTGTCTCATGGCAGATGGGCAAAGTAGCAAGCTCCTGGTACTGGCAGTGTGCCAGCAGGAGGGGGTGGCCAGGAGGGTGGACCAGGAAACCTCAGTGGCTTGCCAGTGGCCCTCTGGGCCAACCAGGCCCCCAGTGGTCCCCAGACTGAGACCTCACCTCCTGGGCAGGCCTGACTCTTCCCGGACTAGGCTCCTGCCCAGCGCCCCCGCCGGCTGCCTGGACGCCCTCAGCGCGGGCCCTGCGCAGTCGCACCCACCACAGCCACGCTCCCTCTGGCGCTTCCTGCCCTGGGCCCACGCACGGCCTGTGCTGATGCACCCGCCTCTCTGTCACTAGCACCAGCTCTCCAGGGCTCCGGCCACTGCCAGTGCCCCAGGCATCCATGCCAGAACGCCCACAGGAGCCCTCAAGCCCGCCCTCGCCACTGCAAGGGGGACCTCACGCCATCTCTCCCTCCACCTGCTCGCCAGTCCAGTGAAGGCTCACCACCCACCCGTCGCTGGGCAGAAATCTGAGCGTCGTCTGACCCACCTCCTCCTGCCTCCCCGCAGCCACGGCCCGCTGATCCTGCTCCGTGCACCCTGCCCCTAAATTCTCCTTCAGCTTCACCGCCCCTTCTTGCTCCTCTGTGCTGTCCACACGGCAGGTCGCCGCCAGCTCTCGCCTGGCTTAGTGAATCTCCTGCTTCCCTTTGCCAGCAGCAGCCCCAGTTAACCTGAGCTCCATCACCCTCCCTTGCCTGGAGGCCTTCAGTGGCTCCCTATTGCCCCAGGTTCAGGCCCCAAGCCCCTTCAGGGCGGCACTGGAGGCCTGGGTGCCCTTGCCCTGCCTGCCAGGCTCTCCTGCTCCCCGCCCTCGGACACTCCGCGCACCAGCCTCACTAGACCCGGGCTGTCCCCATGCAAGCCTAGCAGGTCCCTGCTTGCTGCCTTTGCTCAGGGGACTACTCCCTCGTGCTCTCCTCTCCTTTCCGCCTGTGCAAGGCCCTCACGCTCCTTCAGGAAGAAAGTCCCTCCCAGCTGCCCCACAGCCCAAAGCACCGTCCCTGCACTGGGGTGGCCCAGGGCGCTGTGCTGCGGCCACCTCTCTCCATTAACACTGAGCCTTGGAGACACTACTCCCCTTGCTTGGGGAAGGAAGAAAGGAGGGCAGGGCCACCAGGGCAGGAGGGGCGGCCACACTGTCCCTCCGGCCTAGCCCTCCCCACCTTGCCTTACCTCCCGGCTCCTTTCCAGGCCTCCCCCACCCTCCAGGGCCCCAGAGCTCAGAGACAGGGGGCTGGACGCAAGGGGAGGTGGGGAATGGCCCAGCCAGGGACTGCTTTTCTGGGCCTCTGGTGACAGAGTCTGCTGCTTGTTTCTAAAGAAAATGGAACCAGAGCCCCTATTTATAGCCGGAGGCCACAGCCACAGCAGCAGACTCTTGAGGCTGTGCAGGCTCCTGGCGTGGCCGTTCCCAGGCCCCTGCCCCCCTTCCTCAGCCCCCAGGCAGTGCCTGTGGGATCCTGACAGTCCCTAGGACAGGATGTAGCCTGCACTTTGGGGCAGGGGAGGGGAACCTGGGTGAGGGGGATGGAAAATTTCTTAGGATTGGTCCCTGGGGCCCGGAGTCCCTTGAGAGAATGGGCGGAGGTGAGGCTCCGTTACATCCGCTGGGAAGGCAGAGGCCGGGGGTGCTGGCTGCCGAGGGAGCTCTTCGCACTGTCACTGGGACTGGGTAAAGGACAGGGAAAAGAGGAAAGAGGGGGACCAGAGAGATGGGCAGACAGAGACAGATACGGGAATGGGGAAAGAGAGAGAAGCAGGGGCGGGAGAGGCAGAGACAGAGGGATAAGGATGGGAGAGAGAGACAGGATGGGGGAGAGACACATGGGGACGCAGAGACAGAGAGACAGGACAGGGGAGAGAGACACGGGGAGGCAGAGACAGAGACAGGATGGGGTAAGAGAGACATGGGAGGCAGAAACAGAGAGACAGGATGGGGGAGAGAGACAGAGAGAGGCGGGATGGGGAGAGAGAGACACGAGAGGCAGAGACAGAGAGACGGGATGGGGAGAGAGACAGAGAGAGACAGGATGGGGCAAGAGAGATACAGGGAGGCAGAGACAGAGAGACAGGATGGGGGAGAGAGACAGAGAGAGACGGTATGGGGCAAGAGAGACACGAGGAGGCAGAGACAGACACAAGATGGGCAAGAGAGACACGAGGAGGCAGAGACAGAGACAAGATGGGGGAGAGAGACACGAGGAGGCAGAGACAGAGACAAGATAGGCAAGAGAGACAAGGGGAGGCAGAGACAGAGACAAGATGGGCAAGAGAGACAAGGGGAGGCAGAGACAGAGACAAGATGGGGAGAGAGACACGAGGAGGCAGAGACAGAGACAAGATGGGCAAGAGAGACAGGGGGAGGCAGAGACAGAGACAAGATGGGGAGAGAGACACGAGGAGGCAGAGACAGAGACAAGATGGGCAAGAGAGACAGGGGGAGGCAGAGACAGAGACAAGATGGGGAGAGAGACACGAGGAGGCAGAGACAGACAAGATGGGGGAGAGAGACATGAGGAGGCAGAGACAGAGACAAGATGGGGAGAGAGACAGGGGGAGGCAGAGACAGAGAGACAGGATGGGGAGAGAGACAGGGGGAGGCAGAGACAGAGAGATGGGATGGGGAAGAGAGACACGAGGAGGCAGAGACAGAGAGAAGATGGGGGAGAGAGACAGGGGGAGGCAGAGACAGAGACAAGATGGGGGAGAGAGACAGGGGGAGGCAGAGACAGAGACAAGATGTGGGAGAGAGACACGGGGAGGCAGAGACAGAGAGACGGGATGGGGAGAGAGACACGAGGAAGCAGAGACAGAGACAAGATGGGGGAGAGAGACAGGGGGAGGCAGAGACAGAGACAAGATGGGGGAGAGAGACACGGGGAGGCAGAGACAGAGACAAGATGGGGGAGAGAGACAGGGGGAGGCAGAGACAGAGACAAGATGGGGGAGAGAGACACGGGGAGGCAGAGACAGAGAGACGGGATGGGGAGAGAGACACGAGGAGGCAGAGACAGAGACAAGATGGGGAGAGAGACACGGGGAGGCAGAGACAGAGAGACGGGATGGGGAGAGAGACACGGGGAGGCAGAGACAGAGAGATAGGATGGGGAGAGAGACACGAGGAAGCAGAGACAGAGACAAGATGGGGGAGAGAGACAGGGGGAGGCAGAGACAGAGACAAGATGGGGGAGAGAGACACGGGGAGGCAGAGACAGAGACAAGATGGGGAGAGAGACAGGGGGAGGCAGAGACAGAGACAAGATGGGGGAGAGAGACAGGGGGAGGCAGAGACAGAGACAAGATGGGGGAGAGAGACAGGGGGAGGCAGAGACAGAGACAAGATGGGGGAGAGAGACACAGGGAGGCAGAGACAGAGAGACGGGATGGGGAGAGAGACACGAGGAGGCAGAGACAGAGACAAGATGGGGGAGAGAGACACGGGGAGGCAGAGACAGAGAGACGGGATGGGGAGAGAGACACGGGGAGGCAGAGACAGAGAGACGGGATGGGGAGAGAGCTCTCCAGCCCAAGTGACACCTTGAGCAGAGGGAGGCAGAGCAACAGGGATGGTTGGAGGGTGTTTCTGTCCCACAGAAGGTCTCCATGGCACCCTGGGCATAGTGGTCAGCGTCTGAGTTGGAGCCAGGCGAGGGGGCAGGATTTAGGGTTTCTGTAACCTTCACCCCAGAAGGACAGGCCTTGCCCACCCCCACCTCCCAGGACCCAGGGCCTGGAGACTCTCTGTTCCTGGCAATCTCGGCTCGGAGGCCCAGGCCTGTTGGAGGCCATGAAACACTGTGGCACAGAGCCCATGCAGATGGACTTGTCACCAAGACCCCTGGAAGACTGCCTTGGGTAGAGGGGCAGGGCAGGGCCAGGACCCCTGGGCACAGATCTGGTCCCTGGCTTGCCAGAGGGCAGATCCGCCAGGCCTGCAGGGGTTACGAGCTGGGGCTGTGGCCTGGGCTCACACCTGCCGCCAGCCTCTGTTCAGAGCCCCGCTTGTGCTCGTTGGGGGCTGTGGGGTGAAGATACCCTGGGGCATGTGTCATGGAGCCAGAGCCACAACCGGTGACTCAGACAGTTAAAATAAGGAGCAGCTCTGAGCAGTGACTCAATTGGCTCTGGAGGAGCTGGGTGGGTCTGGCTGGTATAAGACGGGGTAGTCTGGGGTTATTTTTGGCAGGGTGGGGCTGGGGCCAGGGGTGGAAGTTGGGAACTGGGGGTGGAGAGGAGCCACTCCTCTCATCCTGGGAGAGCCCCTGGGTTCTATGCCAACTTACGAAAGTGGTTTTCCGAGGCCAGGGAGCTGTGGCAGGCTGGGCCGCCGCAGTCCAGGCCTCGCTACCCTGCCGTGTGGCCTGGGACAAGCAGATGGCTTTCCCTGGACAAGGTACAGCCCCTTGTTCTGTTTCCATGCGCCGTGAGCTCCGAGTTTTAGAGCTGACTTAGGAAACTAAAGACCCCACCTAACGGCCTAGAAAGGGAAGGGGTCTGCCCAAGGCCACACAGCAGGGCCAGGGATACCAAGGGCTGTAGTGTCATCACACTCAGGTCTCTGCGACGTCTCCCTGCCCCAGGGCTGTCATGTCAACAGTTGGAGGGACAGGCCCCACAGGGGTACCCTCAGCTGAGCTCCAGGCGGGTGGCCAGAAGCTCATGGGCCCCAGACGGCCAAGGGCAGAACTGCAGCTGGGAACAGGCGCTGGGTTCCTTAGCTCATGCCCGGGGGTGGGGGGGGGGAGTGGGCCTGCCCCAGGATCTGTGGAGAGGTCCCCTCTGTGGGGTGAAGGCAGAGGGTGCACAGGCGGTGGGGTCCTGACCTGGGCTTAGGCTCTGTCTGGTCAGCCCTACACAGCGGTCACTGCCCCAGCTGCTCGCCCCACTCTGTAGCCATCTCCTCACGTCCCTTCACCTCCCCCAGCTCTGATCTCACAACGCACGGGCCTCAGGCACCACCGGCACCTCTGCCGGGGCCACGCAGCCCGGAGCAGAGAGGGTCCCTCACCTTCCTCAGTCTGGATTTCTGTTCCTCATGACGCAGCCACCACTGCTTACGCTGAGTGGTGACAACAGACCCACGGCAACTGTGGCAGGTGAACCATGTCTCCTTGCTGGGCCCTGGCCCCAGCTCCTGCGTGCACAGAGGCCCCTGAGGGCTTGGCAGAGAGCAGGGCAGGCCGGCCTCGGCCCGGCAAAGGTCCGGGTGTCTGCTCACTCCCCCCGCCCCTGCTCCGGGGATGGGTCAGTTTCATTTGGTCATTTGTTCACATATTGACTGGGTTCCTTCTGCACTGATACTGAACGAGCCCCCCCCCCCCCCCGCCCCAAGACAGATCCTGGGAAGGGCCTGAAAGGGGCTGGCCCTCCTCCTCCTCACACTGCGACAGCTGCGTGGGCCAGAGCCCCGGCCCCTCCCGAGAGGGCAGGCAGTGGCTGGCCAACACCTCCCTTGGGAGCCCACCTTCCCTTTTCCATGCCACTTGGTCCCACACAGATGCTCTCACAGGGTCGCCTCCTTGCCATGCAAGCTTTCATAAAGATTCCTAAGTAGAAGTTCCCGGGTTGCTGGGCCTGCCCCGCCCCAGGAAGAAGATGGTGATACTAGGACAACAGCAGCCACAGGAGCAGACACTTCCTGAGTATTTATTCCAATCAAAGTATCTTGCTTAATCCTCAACACATGTAAGAGGGAGGAATTATTTATCCCCATTTTAGAGAGGAGAAAACTGAGGCTCAGAAAGGCCAAGTCACTTGCCCGAGGTCATGCATGGAGTGTAGGGCTATAATTCAACCCTAAACTAAGGTCCTGTTTTCAACCACCGTGTGCCCGGCCTCCTGCCTCCATGCACAGGTTCCTGGGAGCTCAGGACTTGGCGAAGACAGCCGCGGGGCCGTAGTCAGGGCTGAGGGGCGGGAGAGGAGCTCACTCTTAGCTGCTCGGAGACGTCCAAAAAGGGTGATTTGTTCCTTCCCTGAGCAGTGGGAAGTGTGTGTGTGTGTGTGTGTGTAGCTGGGCCTGAAGCCTGCCTGGCAGGCCTCCAGCTGCAGGAAAGCAGGGCCCGGGCCCAGCTTGTGCACAGGGAAGGAACCAGGAGGGGCTGTGTCGTGGGAATCCGAGTCCTGGGCCATTGATATTTATAGCTGGCCCCTCCCGAACCGGGGGTGGGGGAAGGGGTTGCGCTTAGGTGGGAACGGAAGTTGGTCTTTTCTCCCTGGTCCTTCTATCTCCCCAGAGAGCCGACCGGCCCAGGCCAGAGGCCCTGCCCTGGTGGCAGAGTGAGGGGCTGTGTCCTGAGTTGGGGGATTCCTCTAGAGCTGCTGGCTCAGGGCTGGACGCTCCTTGCCACAGCCTGCTGAACGATGCCGTGCGGGTGCGTGTGCACGCAGGCACACCTCCTAGGTGTCAGACCAATGAGGGGCATGGGCCAGGAGGTGGAGGGCAGGTGAGGGTGAGAAACACCTGTAACCGCACAGGGATGGGGGACAGGACCCAAGAGAGGGGCAGAGAGCCCTGGGCTGCAGGGCACTCTGTGCTTAGAAAAGGCTCCCAGGGGCGGCCATGCAGCAGCTGAATTTGAAGGGCTGGGGAAGGCCAGCTGCAGGGAACAGCTTGAGCAAAGGTGGAAGAGTGGAGGGATTCTGGATTATAGTTCATCAGCCAGTCTGTGGGTGCAGGCTCCTGAACGTGGAGGCTGCTCTCTCTCGGGGAGGGAAGGCACAGCACAGCACAGCACAGACTGAGCATCTCTAATCTGAAAGTTTGGAATCTGAAATGCTCCATCCAGAACTTTTTGAGTGCCAACGTGATGCCACAGGTGGAAAAATTCACACATAAGTATTGGCATGAACTTTGTTTCATGCGCAAGTTAAAAATTTTGTATAAGATTACCTTCAGGCTATATGTATAAGGTGTATATGAAACATAAATGAGTTTTGTGTTTAGACTTGGGTCCTATCCCCAAGATATCTCATTATGTATATGCAAATATTCCAAAATCTAAAAAAATCCAAAATCCGAAACACTGTTGGCCCCCAGCATTTCGGATAAGGGGTGCCAGCCCGTAATGGCGTCTTTGGGCCTGCAGGCAGGTGGCAGGAGGCGCAGGCTGGGGCGGGAGAGATCCCAGATCCCCAGGCCTGGCTACAGAGGAAGCTGGGATGGAGTGCTTCTCCCTGGGGAAGGACATCTTCCAGGGGCCCTTGGTCTCTGTCTTCAATGGAATTCTTTGAAACCTAGAAAGTTTTCAATTTTTTTTTTAAAGCCACAGAACCCTTTATCAAAACCACATCTTATACAAACCCAACTTATGTTCCAAATCCATAAACTTATGTTCGAGGAGCTGCTATGGGCTGGGCACAGTGGCTCACTCCTGTAATCCTAGCACTCTGGGAGGCTGGGATAGGAGGATTGTTTGAGCTTAGGAGTTCGAGACCAGGCTGAGCAAGAGCAAGACACCATCTCTACTAAAAATACAAAATATAAAAAATTAGCTGGACAACTGAAAATAGAAAAAATCAGCTGGGTCTAGTGGTGTGCTCCTATAGTCCCAGCTACTCGGGAGGCTGAGGCAAGAGGATCACTTGAGCCCAGGAGTTTGAGGTTGCTGTGAGCTAGGCTGACTTCATGGCACAATCACCTAGGCAACAGAATGAGACTCTGTCTCAAAAAAAAAACAAAACCAGAAGCTGCTATGCATGAATCGGGGTTGGGGCTGGCACTTCATATTCGCCTCCAGGTTGGCTCAGGTGTAAAGCCCGGAGTGCCTAGGGCCCAGTCTGCAACTCCCCAGTTGGCATGGTGGTCTCTATGGGCCTCTGGGGGCCCAGCTCTGTGCTCAGCAACACAGCGCAGATTCCTGAGCAAGGCGGATGTGATGTCTGTTCCCAGCGAGCTGCTGGCCCAACTGGGATATGAGGACAAAGGGTAGGGAGGCCCAGGCCCCAATCTGCTAAGGACTCACTGTGGGACTCTGAGCCTGGGCTGGGGGCGGCCGGTTTCCACCATAAGGTCCCGGAAGGGAGGCAGCCTCACTGACGCATCACAGCCGCCTGGCCACGAGAGACCCACACGCTGAAACGTTTAAGCATGAGCAACGGCTGGAGGCCTGGCTCCACACGCCGGCTGGCAAGGCTGGCTCCCTGCAGGCTGGGGGCTGGCCCGCGTGTGCGTAGGAGCTGAGCAAGGGGAAGGAATGCTCCACAGGACAGGCACTGTCCCTGGCCGGTCCCACCCATGCCACCAAGGCACCCTGACGGCAGCCCCTTAGAGGTGTCACCCTGGGTTGGAGACAAATGTGGCTTCACTGGCCACCTGAGCTGTGGGGAGGTGGAGGTGCTTTTCTGAAGGAGATTTGCTTATGTGTGAGGAAGGGGGGCGGGTTTGGAGCGGTGGGGAGGCACTTGCTGGAGGGGGTGGGGGGACAGGAACAAAGGTCTGGAGTCTTCAGGGAGCTGTCTCCCCCACTGGGGTCCCGAGCCCACTCGTAGGTGGCTGCATACTTGGCTTGATCTGCGAAACCTGCCGTTGGGGTGAGTGAGGACACCATGGCCTGTGTGCCCACAGAGTGACTTGCGGCAGTTTCTGCTTTTCTCTGCGTCTCAGTTTCCTCATCTGTAAAATGGGAATGTTTCCTGACTTGCAGTGCTCTTATGAGGCCGCAGGACAACATGGCTAGCACCCACCAGGGATGTCTCTGGAGGTAAGAGCTGAGTGAAAAGACAGCCCCATCCTTTCCCCTGTTTGGAGTTAGGGGCCTTCCCAAGAAGCAGAGGGAGCTAGGAACCCCCACCCCAGAGAGGATCCAAGTACAAAATTGTTCATATAAGTGCAGTAATAATAGCAATGCAGAAAGTTTGAAACGTGCCCCAAGCCTGCACTTGGAAGAAGAGTCTTAACTCTGGAAGGCTCTACAGAACTGGACACATGCCATGGCGGAGGGCATGCTGGGGGCAAGAGGGAGCTGGGTGTGGCCAGGAGTCGGGGAGAGGGGTGAAGGAGCAGAGGGACCAGGAGGGAGCAGGCTCCAGCCCCAGACCCCTGGGCCCTCATTCCTTCGCTCCTGGGTTGGAACAGGAGCCACAGCTCAGCCTCCCAGCCCCCACCCTATGCTCACCCCTTCTCCACAAGGCGCCAGCAGCCCAGGCATGAGGCAGGGGTTGGGTTGGAGATCCAGGTCGGGCGCGGCCATGTGCACATGTGTGCACCCACATCTGTGCGCTGCCAGTGATGTGTACGTCAGGGCTATTTCCAACTCCCCTCCCCTGCCCACCCCTCCTGGGCAGCACGCCCAGTTCCCAGATGAGCATATACACTTCCTCTGCGAGCTCCGCACTCCCTCCCCCTGACTCCCTCCTGCTGGCATCAGCCGCCTGGCCCACCTGGTGCGGCCCACCCCCAGCCCCCAAGGCAGGCAGCACTAAAAGGCTCCTCTTGTCCTGCCTGGGCAGGCGGATGTTGGGAGGGAGGCTCAGTTATACTTGGTTCTGGAATGGCTTTTCTAGAGCCTGGGTGGGCTGGCCCAAGGGCCCTGGCCCATGCCCTGCCCCAGAGGCCTGGGGCAGCACACGGACACACTCAAGGCTCAGTCTGCCCCTGCAATCATCAGTCCCCCAAACCATCCTGGGGGCAGCAGGATCTACCCTGGTTCAACTTTTTGCACCTGGCACCTCTGCAGCCCTGCTCTCCAAGACATCCTCATCGGTTCAGAGCCCCTATCCGGGTAACACACACAAGCCTTAAGCCTTCCCTGCCAGGTACTCCCGCCAGGGTCGCACTTGAATCCCTGACATCCTGCCTTTCAAAGTCATCTCTCCAGGCCAGGGCAGGGGTGCTCTCTGCTCCAGGGCTGCTCCTCTCACCAGAGTGCCATCCCGTTCTTCTCTGCCTGCACTTCAAGTCCCAGAGCAAATCCAGTCTTCACCATTGCTTGTCCCTTGGCTGGGCCCCCACAGGGCTCAGAAGGAGCTGGAAACCACATTTGCCGGCCACACTGTCACAGCAGCCCAAACCTAGCCCCCAAGCAGGCTGGGGGCTCCTTCAAAGCAGGGCTGGGGCTCTTCCTGGGTTTTCTGTGGGACGTAGAGGACCTTTCCTCCTCCCTGGGGCCTCAGTTTCCCTGTCTGTACAATCGGAAGGTTGGCCCAGATGGTCTGCTAGGGTACTTGGCTTCAGTCTAGGCCCCATGACCTGGATGCTCTGTGCTGCTGAGAGGGTGACCTGAGGGCCCGGCGGCTAGGCCCTCCCGCGGCAGGAGGCAGTGGGAGGATGCGTCCTCAGGCAGGGCTGCCCCTCTGCCAGAGACAGGACAGGCGTGGCCAGGAGCGGTGCTGGACGTGGGCTGTTGAGTGGGTGCTCTCCGGCCCCCTCCCATTTCCAAATCCTTCCCAAAGGCAGGGGTTGGCGCGGTGGCTCTCGCCTATAATCCTGGCACTCTGGGAGGCCTAGGTGGGCGAATCACTCAAGATCAGGAGTTCAAAACCAGCCTGAGCAAGAGCGAGACCCCGTCTCTACTAAAAATAGAAATAAATTAATTGGCCAACTAAAAATATTTATAGAAAAATTTAGCCGGGCATGGTGGCAGATGCCTGTAGTCCCAGCTATTTAGGAGGCTGAGGCAGGAGGATTGCTTGAGCCCAGGAGTTTGAGGTTGCTGTGAGCTAGGCTGATGCCACGGCACTCTAGCCCAGGCAACAGAGTGAGACTATGTCTCAAAAAACAAACGAAAAACCAAAAACCCCACAGCCACCATGCCACCACCTGCCCTACAACCTCTGTTGGCCCCCCATTGCCAACAGGGCATAGGTTATGGGCTCCATTTTGCCATTTAAGGTTTCTGTGCCCAAGCCCAATGGCTCTCCCTGGCCTGTGCTCAAAATATGCCTCGCAGCCTGGCCTTTGGCCTTCCTGTCTCAGCGCCCCCGCTTACCCCTCAGCACCCCCGCGCAGGCCAAGCCCCGCCTGGAGCACCGATTCCCTCCCCAGCCTCTGAGGTGTGGTGCACGGGCCGCCCTCTGTCCCACTCCGCACTTTTCAGCTGGATCTTTGCAAACAACTAGGAATTGCGGTTTGAGTTTCCATTTGCTTTTCTGCATCCTGAATGAGCCTAAGTTCAGCCTGCCCACTGCCGTGCGCCCACCGCCTAGCACGGTGCCCGCACGCGGTCGGCGCGTGGAGGGATTTGGGCGTGGCTCTCAGTTGAAGCCCAAGGAGGTCGGGGTGCTGGAATCTCCCCTTGGCTGGGAGCTGGATGAGCTCCAGAAGGGAAGGGAATGTCCCCGGTCACCTTGGAGGTTCCCTTCCCAACTCTCTGATGGCCTCGCCATTGTCACCCAGACCCTGAGCTCTTAAGAGGTCAGGTCCCTACAGACAGGGAACCCAGCCTGGGGATCCAGCCCTGACTCACTGCAGGGGGTCCAGCCCCTGACTCATTTCCCTTTGGGTACCTCGGGATGCGCCCCGGTAGAGTGGCTTCCCCATCTGAAGGGGAGAAGGGTGTGGTCTGGGCCGTTGGAAGGGAGGCTCAGGCCCTTCTGCTCAAAGTTGCTCTTGGGAATGGTCCCGAAAGATGTAGGCTGAAGCACTGATTCATACATGGGTAGCAATGACTGATGGGCCTGGAGGCCACAGTTCTTATGGCATAACTAGACCATGTCTTCACTAAAGGAAGAATGTGGTAATGTTGGGATTTCTGGCATTGTGACAGAGAGGGGACGCGTCCTAGCGCCTCTCAGAAAGCAGACTTCCATTCAGTCTCTCTGGGGTCAGGCACCAGTGTCAGGGACAGGGAGGCGTGCCAGAGGGTTGCTCAGGGCTCTCTGAGGGACAAGCTCCTCCTGGGCACAGGGCACCCAAGGGGCGCCAGCCCTGCCTCTCGCTGAAGAGCAGGTGGTGGGTGGGGTCCGCCCTGTCACCAACAGCAGTGGGAGAGGGAGAGAAGTGCCTTAGAGGGAAGGCGGCCGACAGACCACATGGGGGCGAGGGCAGGGGGCAGGAGTGGGGTAGGCTGGAAGGGGCAGAGGCTGAGGGGTGTGGGCCCCACACAGTGTGGCTAGGCGGCTCCCTCCTCATTTCCAGCCTCTGTCGCTGGGCGCCCTATGAGCATCAACACGATCAGCCCAACTTTGCCTGGCAAACAAAGCCTGGACAACATTGGGGTGGCCCCCCTGGGTGTCTCAGACAATCCCAGGAGCCAAAGCCACACCCTAGGCAATTCCATCCTGGGGCCCCTGGACAGCTTGGACAGCTAGAGCCCCCATAACCTGAGATTGCTCGGGGTCCTGCATCCACTCCAGGTGGGCACCTGGAGACCCTGGCCTGTGGTGGGGGAAGCGAAGCTCCTTTGACTCCAGACCTGGAAGTCGCTTCTGGCCCCTCCTGTCCCTTTTCCCTGCCTGAGGAGCCGGCATAGCTCCCGCCAGGCTGGGTGGGGGCGCAGACCCTTCACTCACCTGTGGATGTGAGTCTGGCCAGCACAGCCATGGCCAGAGCCAGGGTCAGGGCGGGGGCCGCAGGCGGGGGCCGGGGGCTGGTCGGCATCACGCAGGCTGGGCGGCGGGACTGGCGGGACTGGCGGGAAGGGATGTGCAGTGGCCGCGGTGCCGAGCAGAGTGTGGACACCAGAGTGGGAGCGGCGGGGCTCTGCTGCTGGCGGGGCTGGGCCGGGCCACTTAACTCCGGGGGCGGGGCCGGCTCGCCAGGCTCGGGTTTCAGGCTGGGGCTCCCCCGTCCCCCCCACTGGCCCCCCCAACCTTCTTAAAGGGCCCATGCTGGGCTGCTTCTTGCCGGGGAAGGAGTTAGAGCTCCATCAGACCAGGGCCCCACCCCGGAGATTGGGGACAAAGTTGCAGAGGGGCCCAGACTCCCTCAGTTCTGACCCCGGGACCCCTAGAGACACCCGCTGGAAAGAGTGTGAGCTGGGCCAGCCCCTCGCCCTCCCTGCAGATGGGGAGACACCCCGCCCCTGCGCAGGCTCCAGCCTGAGGAGGAAGGACTGACAGGCTCTACCCGCGCCCCCAGGCTGGCCCTGGCTGCTTCGCCTCCATTCTGGCTGGGAGGAACCAGCTGAAGTTCTGCCGGGCTCTGCAGCTGGCCTGAGACCTCGGCCTTCCCTGCCTCCGTCTCCGTCTGTAAAGGAGACACGTCTGCGCTCCCCCACAAGGCAGAAGAATTCTCAACTCCACCGTAACATTCGCCTCAAAATAACCCTGCCCCACTCACGAAGGGGGAAGTAGTGGCTCAGAACCGACAGTGGCTCTTACGAGGCTCGGGTGGACAGTAGGTCCCTGGCCATTCGGGGCCAGAAGCCCAGCCCTCCGAGCCCTGAATCCCAGTGTTTCAACTTCCTGGGGCTGCCTCCTGGCAATCCGGCTCTGGATGTAGCTCCTGCCTAACAGTCAGGCTCGGGCCTTTCTCCTCCTGGCTCCCAAGTAACAGGAGAAAGAGTTCCCGCTCCAGGAGGCTCTGCCTGTGCTCTGCCCAGCCCCACCTTTACCTTGGTTTATTGCTTTACCTCCTCCACCAAAATCCCTCCCCCATACCTGCCTGCCATAGCCCACCTCACCCTGCGCCCTTTTCCCAGCCGCTGCCTTAACAATGACAGTCCCACAATGTGTACAGTACTTCATAGTTTGCAATGAAACTGAGCCCCATTTTGCAGATGGAGAAACCGAGGCTGAGAGAGAGGAACTTGAGCAAGTCTACAGAGCTGCTAAGAGGTGGAGCCGGGTCTTTGACTCCAAGCCCAGTGCTCTTACCACCACAGCACGTGTGATGGTACCCAGTCCACATGGTGGTTATAAGTAATGGTTTTGAATCCAAACAGACCTGGGTTCAAATCCCAGCTCCCCTACTTGGCTGTCCAACCTTAAATAAGACCTTTTGCCTCTCTGTGGCTCAGTTTCCTCATATGTAAAATTGGATTATGAGGATCAAATGCTTTAGTGTACCTCTAGTGCCTAGCTGAGGGCCTCGCATACAGTAGGTGTTCAATAAATGCTTGTCCTTTCCCCTCTGTCTCTGTCACCCTGCACACCCCTATGCTTCATGGTTTGCATGTAGCTTAATATGCATCACCTCCCTTGATGGAAAGTCGGTTATGAAGCTTGAACGTTCCCCTCCAGAGGCAGCTGTATACAGTAGGTGTTCAATAAATGCCGGCTGGGGTTGACTAAGAAACCAACTGCTGCTGTTCTGTGGGGATTTTGCAGACCTAAGAACTCCCATCTGGGCACCCCAAGAGGCCTGGGCGGAGGCTGCGCCTGGCTGGCCTCAGTGGCTATAAAGCCACTGATTCTACTTGTTCCTTGTTTTTCCTTCTCACCAACTCACAAGACACCTGGTCCTCATTAGGGACTAATTGCTGGCCAAGTGTGGGCCGAGGCCTGGGAGGGCTGCCTGGGAGAAAGACTGTGTTGGAAGGAAAGGGCTTCCATTTTAGGAGTGAGAAAAGAAGGGAGAAGGCTTTGTTTCTTTATGAATCAAAAACGTGGGTGAAGGGTGAAGATTCCTGCCAGCCCTATCTTCCCCTTCCTTCCCCTCCCCGTCTTCTCCCGCCCCTGAGCGCCTGATCCCACGCACAGGGGAGTCTGTGGGGCCTCCAGACCGGGTGCTTCGCTGGGAGCGCCCCGCCTTATTGCTAGCTGGGCAGAGAACCGCAGGCCTGGGAAATAATGGCAAGCTGTGGGCCAGTAATAGCCCGGCTCTCTGCCCCGTTTGCAAAACTCACCTGGTCTCTTGACAACCCTCACGTGCATGCTGAGGGGCAGCGTCTCTGTTTACAGATGAGGAAACTGAAGCTCTCGGTGGAAAAGGGATGCTGGGGCTCGGGTGCACACAGGCCTAGCCCAGGACTTGAACCCAGGGCCGATGCCAGCAGCGTCATGCCAGGCAAATTGGCGGGAAGTTGAGGCCCCCGTATTGCTTTGGAACTGATCCCTGGCCACCTCCCACTGTCTCAGAGCAAAGGCCATCAGACTGGGTGGCACCTGCTCCTCAGCTGTCCCCTTTCCAGCCTCCTCAGCAAGCTCCCTGAGCCCCCCAGCCCTCATCCTGGGCAGAGTTGACCTGGGCCTCCCCACCACCCTCCGGCTTGGCTCAGACCTTCTCCCTTTCACCTTCCAACCTTTGCCAGGACTTCCCTTGTCTTTGGTTGGTGACCATCCCTGACTGCCCCACCTCCCTGGACACGTCTTGCCTTCCTCCAGGAAGCCCTCCTGGCCTTCCTTCCCACACACTGACCTCTCTTCCCACAGATTCCCTGCAGTGCTGATCTCTGTAGTTCTCCTAGCTGCCTGGGGCCTGCCAGCCAGGTCGGGAGGTGTGCATCAGTGCCCCCCAACAAAGCACAGGCTAGGGCACCGGGTGTGGGAGACTCTGAAACACACTTGAAGAGTGAAGAAGAGCGCCCCCACCCCAGGGTGAAAGAAGATAAAAAATCCTCTGAAGCTAGAGTGACCTGGGGTGCATGCTGCCTCAGTTTCTCCTGGTGTTCTTGGAGAACAAGACAACTGAGAGCCCATTAACACCCGCTTCCCTGCCAGCCGAGTTCAGCCAGCGTGCTGGCCGGGCGCTCCTGTTCACTCTTGCCCCCAGTGCTCTTGGACTGAGAGTACCCGGTCCGGCAGGCAGTGGCTGCGGCTCGGCCCCACCCTTGGCCGAGGTGTTTTGCACCCTGGCTGCCCTGACCCCGCCTGAGGAGCCTGAGGCCAAAGCCAGCTTGCTGGTGAGAGGCTGTGCTTGTGCCCTAGATGGGGTGGTGCCTGAGCCGGGCTGTGTTCCTGCTGTGGGCCCTGCCCTCAGGGAATTGGCCCTCTGCCACCAAGGACACAGGACCTAGGCCACCACTATGCAAGGGGACATGGGCATCAGGTGCTGGCTCTGAGCTCTGGAGCTGTGGGCCCCAGGCCTGGGCCTCTGACCAGGGGCCTCTGCTGGGAGTGGTCTCGCTCTGGCTTCCGGGCCGAGGCGGCCGAGGGCTCCTCCAAGTGCAGGCAGCCAGGCGGGAGGGGCAGAAGCAGCTCATCCTGCAATTACACAATTCGGGAGCCGAGACGTTTGTCTGCCACCCTCGGGAGCTGGCTGTGGACAGGAAGCCAGTGGCTGGCTTTGCCCTCCCCGGGCAGGCTCCAAGCCGTGCCCCAGCCGTCCTGGGGAGACAGAGGTGGGGGCAGTGGAGGACCCTCTCAGAGCCCCTGTCCCCTGGGGGCGGGCACTCATCTTCCATACCACATCCACAAAGGCTTGTGGCTTCAGTGGCTGTGACCAGCTGGCCACAGCTGACTCCCCGTGGGGCTGTGCTATTTCTAAATATCAGATCGTGCTGTTAACCCCTGCGGTGCTGCCCTGGCGGACACCCAGCCGCCTCCAGATTTAGCCTTTTGGAGTGGAGTGCACAGTCCCCATCCAGATGGAAAATTTGTGAATGCGTTTGCTTGGGGCCTGGCATGGGGCGGGCACATTTGGGGACTGAGGTGGGGTTCCCAAAGAAGGATGAGAGATACCTGCTCAGGACTGGGCATGAAGCTTGCAGTGGGCGTTCAGGGATGTGGGTCTGAGCTGGCCACTGGGCAGGGCAGTGGAAAGAATGTGGGGTTAGGAGCCAGAAGTCCAGTCCTGCCAAGCCTTTTCTATGTGGCCTCAGGCAAGACACTTCACCTTTCTGCACCCTTTTCTCATCTTTAGGCCACCATGGGGCTTGGATGATGGCCTCCAGTAGAGGTGCTGGGGCTGTAAAAACTGCGAAGGGCAGTGCCTGGTGGTTCTGACAATGGCAACAGTTTATGCCAGGGTCCTGCTCTCTGCTTGGCTCCCGGGAGCCCCTCAGAGGAGAGCCAGACGGACAATCAAGAGACAGCTGGAGCAGCTGGCAGGGCTGCCCTGCCTGCGTGGAACTTAGACAAAAATATATAGCTTGGGCTGGGTGCGGTGGCTTACGCCTGTAATCCCAGCACTCTGGGAGGCCAAGATGGGAGGATCACTCAAGGTCAGGAGTTCAAAACCAGCCTGAGCAAGAGCAAGACCCTATCTCTATTAAAAATAGAAAGAAATTAATTGGCCAACTAAAAATATATAGAAGAAAAAATTAGCCGGGCATGGTGGCGCATGCCTATTATCCCAGCTACCTGGGAGGTTGAGGCAGAAGGATTGCTTGAGCCCAGGAGTTTGAGGTTGCTGTACGCTAGGTTGCTGCCACGGCACTATAGCCTGGTCTCAAAAAAAAAAAAAAAATATATATATATATATATATATACAGCTTGGATTTTAGCCGCTGCTGGCCCCACTGGTTAGTTGTCCTGGTATAGTTACAAATCTTGGGGTAGCCAGCTTCTGAGATGGCCTCAGTGACCCTCGCCTACTGGCATTCCTGCCCTCGTGTGGTCCCTCCCACACTGGGCAGGGCTGGCACACGCAGCCCATAGGGCACTGCAGAATGGTGGTGGGCTTCCAAGGCAAAGCCATAGAAAGGCCCGCAGCTTCGGCCTCCTCTCTTCAGAGAGTGGCCACTGTGAGCTGAGGACAGTGGCGCAGCCTGTGGAGGGCTCACGTGGAGAGAAGCTGAGGCCCAACTCACCACTCCTGTAAATGAGCCATCCCGGGAGTGGATCTGCCAGCCCCAGTCAAACCTTCAGATGACTTCGCCCCCCCACTGACATCTTGGCTGCCACCTCCTCCAAGATCTGGAGCAGAACCACCCAGAAAAGTCACCCCAAACTCCTGACCCACAGAAACTGTGTGCAACAGGAGACTGCTGTCTAACGCTGTTAGATTTTGAGGGCAATTTGTCACGCGGCAGTAGATAGCGGATACCAGCCTGCACAGTTGTAAATGGCAGCACAGCAAGTCAGGCCCAACATGTGCCTTGGACTCAGAAACTGGGACTCCCATGGGGCAGGGTGGCGTTTCCTTGATCAATCAATGGGTCAACTCATTCATTCATTCCACAAACGTTCCGTAAGCACAGACTGTGTGCCAGGCACTATGCTGAGGGCTGGCAGCACAGGGCGAGTAACAGACAGGAGTCTGCCTTTGAGAAACTCACAGGCCCCAGGGTGATGTGGTGATTGGCTGGATACGGGAGGGAGTGAGGACAAGGAAGGTCCCAGCATGTCCAGCACCAGCTCAGTGTTCCAGCGTGGGTGCTCGGATGGGTGGTGGCCATGTCATGCACTGAGGCACGAAAGGGTGGGGCACACCACAGACAGCCTCTGCTGACTCGGGTGCTCCTGAGAACCCGAGTGACACTGCAGCCGTGGCACGATGGCCTCACACTTCGAAGGCGGTCTGGGCCGAATTGTTGGGGTGCCCCAGTGGGACTAAAAGCGACAAGGGGAGATGAGATGTGAGACCACCCGGGAGAGAGGAGGGTGGTGTAAAATTAGAGGAAGACCCAGGACTGAGCCCTGAGACATCACAATTTTTTATTTTAACTTTTTATTTTGACATAATTTTAGACTTATATAAAAATGGCAAGATTATTACAGATATTTCCCACATACTCACCTAGATTTCCCAAATGCTAATATCTTACCACATTTTAAATCATTATATATATGTATATGCACATATTTTTTTCCTAGCCATTTGAGTGTCAGTTGCAGACATGTGCTCCCTTGTCCCTAAATACCTGAGTGTGTGTTTCCTGAGGACGAGGACTTCTCCTTCATGACCTGAGTGCAGTTCCCCAAATCAGGAAGTCAGCATTGGCACAGCACTTTGAACTGAGCCCCAGACTTTACCCCCAAGTTTTGTCAATTTCCCCAACAATATCCTTTATAGAAAAAAAATCCTGGCATTTACTTGTCCTGTCTTTTCCCTTTCTGTTAATCTGGTGTGGTTCTTCAGCCGCCTTTGTCTTCCATGACGTTGCCACTTTGGGCGAGCACAGGCCAGTGGTTTGTAGAGTGGCTTTTGGTTTGAGTTTGTCTGGTTTCCTCGGGATTAGACTCAGGTTCTGCGTCTTGGGCAGCAGCGCCCCAGAAGCGATGTGTGTCCCTCTGGCGTGCTGGGGGAGGCTTGGCCTTCTGGGCACCACTGCCGGGTGTCAGCCTCCAGCGCTTGGCCCAGGGGTGCCTGCCAGGCTTCTCCCCGTAAAGTTGCTGTTTTTCCCTTTGTGGTGAGTCAGCATGGGCCAGCACGGAAAGGTCAGGTCGAGGAGGAAGAGGCAGGGAGAAGGCCTGTGAAGGGGCAGCGGGGAAGACATCCTGGAAGCGGGAGGAGCCGCTGTGTGGAGGGGAGTGGCCGGGCATCCCGGGCCAGCAGGGAGAGGCCGGTGCAGAAGGGCTGGAAGTGTGCACTGGAGCAGTGGCCACATGCAGGCCGCGGGAGCCAGTCAAGCAGGGAGGTTGGGGCAAGTGGAGGTGACAGGGAGGTGAGGGTGGTGACAATTCGAGAAAATGGCTCTGGGGAAGTCTGCCTGCCGACTGGGCAGAGGAGACAGGAGGCAGCGGAGGCGTGTGGGGCCACGGAGATGGCGTCAGCGTCACATGTGGAGGGAGCAAGGCAACTGGCAGTGTGACAGAGGGGGCCAGAGAGAGGTGAAAGGAGAGGAGAGCCCGCAGTGCCCAGGTGGGGGAGCTGGGGAGGACAGATGGGGGCTCGGGTGTGGTGGAGGGCTCCAGGCAGAGTCAGTCTGATGGCCTCAGTTTCCCTGCTGGGGAGTGAGTGAGCAGGGCCTGGGAGGGCCAGGCACACAGAGGGGCGACAATTCTGGAGAGAGGGAGGGGAGAGCAAGCTGCTCAGAGGGGCCGGCGGTGAGGAGGGCAAGTCCAGGGTTCTGGGATGTGACTGTCCCCAGCAGCCTTCAGCGGCCTGGTGCAGGTGGACAAGGCAGACCTGGGCGGCTCAGGGCCAGACCACCAGGAAAGAGGCTGCCCAGGGAGGGCGGTGAAGGCAGGAGGCCCCGGAGGACGAGGAGGAAGTGCAGGGTCGGCGACAGGGTCTCAGTGGCTGACAGGGGAGGCAGGGCTGGCATTCCCGGGAGGGGAGGGGAGGCGGATGGTCAGAGCCATGGGAGGCGGTGGGAAGCCCGGGATTGCTGTAGGGCTGCGGCTGAGAAGTGGTAGAGTGGAGGTGTTCACACGTGGGGGCTGGCAACCGGGAGGCCAGGAGAGTGGCGGGTGGCACTGGGGGAGACCTTAGTCACCATGGTAATGGCAGGAGTTGGAGGAAGGGCAGAGAAAGCTGTGAGACAAGGTTGCCCAGTTTACAGATGAGGGACAAATGGCAGCTGGGGAGCTGAGGGGCAGGGCTGGACGCTGGCACCCCAGGGAGCGGTGTTTGATGGGAGGGGCCTGTCCGAGCACCTAGGGGGGCGGGGTGCACTCCGCCGTGCACTATGAGGCACGAGGGCGTGTGGTGATGGGACAGCCAGCTGTGGAGAGGCTGAGGGGCGTCCCCAGGGGTGAGCTGGGTCTCCATCGAAGCTGGAGGAAGGGAGCACTTGGACCAATGTGGAGTGGCTGTGAGCTGCTGGGGCATGGGGGGCTGGGCTTCCCCGAAAGCTGAGCACAGGAGCAGTGCGGGGAGGAAGGCAGGGGCTCCTGGGTCTGAAATACCTGGAGACCCCTAGAGCAGGAAGGCGGGGCCCAGCGCCAGGCCTGGTCCTGCCAACACTGAGGACCAGTGGAGAGCCGATGAGGCTGAGGAGGGTGGGGCTGAGGCCAGCTGAAGCCGGTCGACCCCAGCCCTGCCAGCCCTCCCTCCCCAGAGACCAGAGTCTCGGTCACCCCATGGGCACGTGGGGGTGCGGGGAGGGCCTGCCGCCACTGAGGGAGCCCTGTCCCCTGCCCCGAGCCTCCTGGACCCTGCGGGCTCTGGAGCACCCGGCACGCCGGCCTGTTGGCTGCTGTCAGTCCTCGTGGTGCCTGCTGGTGGGAATGAGCTCAGAGCACGCTTTGGTGCTCATTAAATCAGAGACCATGATCCGGAAGAGCCCTGGATTTTATGTCCTGGTTCCATGTCTGCTATTGATGTAATAGGGAACTTGGAGTACGTTCTTGATCCTCTCTGGGCCTCAGTTTCCACATGTGTCCACCAGCGTGGTGACAGACACCCTCTCTAAAGCCAGCAGCTATCTGGTCCCTCAGACAGACAGCTCTTGCCCGGTCCCAGCCGGATCTCTGGTCAGAGCTATGAGCTGGTGGGTGTGGGCTCCAGCGCCCCAGGCCCTCTGGCTTCTGAGGAGTGAGGAGGTCTCCAGCCCTTCCTCAGCCCTGGGGCTCATCCTGTGTTATGGGGTCTGGGTATCTTCCCTGCCCCTCAATGTTTCTCCCACACTTCCTCCCTCAAGGGAGTGCTCTTGGCCACAGGCACAAGAAGTGGCCCCTTGTGGCCTCAGCTCCATCCTTCCATCCTCTTCTATTGGCCTCCCATTTCCTTTCTGAAATGCCACCAGCAGGCAAGTGTTCCTTGAGCTAGATATGGATCTCTAAAGAGATCATGCTTTGGGCCTGGCACCATGGCTCATGCCTGTAATCCTAACACTTTGGGAAGCCGAGGTGGGAGGATCGATTGAGGCCTGGAGTTCAAGACCAGCCGGAGTATGGGCAAGACCCCATCTCTACAAAAAAATAGAAAAAATGAGCCAGGTGTCGGGGTGGCATGGCCTGTATTCCCAGCTACTTGGGAGGCTGAGGCAGGAGGATCACTTGAGGCCAGGAGTTTGAGGTTGCTGTGGGCTATGATGACACCACTGCACTCTAGCCTGGGTGGCAGTGCAAGATTCTGTCTCAAAAAAAAAAAAAAAAAAAAAGGCCGGGCGCTGTGGCTCACGCCTGTAATCCTAGCTCTTGGGAGGCCGAGGCGGGCGGATTGCTCAAGGTCAGGAGTTCAAAACCAGCCTGAGCAAGAGCGAGACCCCGTCTCTAGTATAAATAGAAAGAAATTAATTGGCCAACTGATATATGTATAAAAAATTAGCTGGGCATGGTGGCGCATGCCTGTAGTCCCAGCTACCCGGGAGGCTGAGGCAGAAGGATCACTCGAGCCCAGGAGTTTGAAGTTGCTGTGAGCTAGGCTGACGCCACGGCACTCACTCTAGCCTGGGCAACAAAGCGAGACTCTGTCTCAAAAAAAAAAAAAAAAAAGATACCATGCCTTGGGATTGGAGTCTGGAAAGGCGCTATTTAGACAGTCATACCTTAGTGTGAAGTAGTTGACTTGATCCTTTGCCAAGAGAGAAACAGGCTTTGATAGAAGGGAGAGCATGACTGGAGCTTGGGGAGATAGATGGAGGGGTGAGGGCAGAGGCCCTGGGTCGGGGCTGTCTGTGCTGCAGGACCCCTTAGCCCTTGCCCCTTTCCCCAGCCTGAGTGCTCCCGTGGACGTGAAGAGCCGTCTGGGTTGTGACGCTGCCTCTCCCTTTCCCTCCCCTGACCCAGGTCTGGGGGACTCCCAGGCCATTTAGCCTGGCTGGTGGTGGGGGACAGTGGGGCGGAGTTCTCAGGGTTCCACAACTCGGCTCACAGCGTAAGACTTCTACACCATGGTTCAGGCGCCACGGCAACCAGGGGAAATAAACACTCCGAGTCTCACAGTCCAGGTTCTGCTGTGATGTCATCCCAGCTCCAGCCTGCTGGGCCCTGCAGCTGGCTGCACCCCAGACGGCCTGGGCTCCTTCTCGGCCCCACATAGTGCCTGGGCAGGGGTGCCCGGCTCCTGGGCTGCGCTCGGGTCCAGCCAGAGCTGCAGTGCTCCCTCCCGGCCCCACCATGAAACTGCCCCAGGGGGCCAGGAAATCTGTGTTCTACGCGCAGCACCCAGAGAAGAAGGAGCAGTTGCCGTCATGGCAGGAAATCAAGCAGACCCCTGTCATCATGGCCACAATCAAAGGTGAGAGCAGCCCTGCGGGCTGGGACCCACCCCTTGTCACAGGGCTGCGGAGCCTGTCTCGGCCTCGGCCTGCCTCCTGCAAGGCCCCTTCGACTTCCTCAAAGCCTTACAGAAGACCTGCACCTCCAAGCTGAACTTTACAGCGGTGTTAGCTGCCGACATTGTCTGAGGGGTGGGGAGGCCGAGAGCACGAGGCAGGCAGCCAGTTTCAGAAAGGCTGGGAGCCTCGAGCCTGGCTTAGCTTTCCTCACTTCCCTTCATCTTACTCTCAGGGGAGAGCAAGCTAATTCTTACTATGTTGTTAATGACTGAGTATTGCTCTAAGTGGGAGGTGGTTTGGTGCAGTGATCAGATGCTTGGTTGGGTTCAAGCATTTGGCCGATTATGAGAACTTTCACATGACCAGCCTGTGTGACTTTGGGCAGATTGATGTTTCTAAGCCTCCATATTCTCATCGGTGGGAACGACAGGAGGGTCTACCTACCGTACGAGGTGGTTAGGGGCTTGACCAAAATAATCCGTATCAGATGCGTAGCAGGGTACTCGGCGCAGAGTAGGCTCCCCACGAACTGCAACTGCTGCCTTTCTTGTTGCGCTTTGCCTGTTCAAGGGAAGCTGCGTTTTGTCTGGGACCACTGCCCTCCCCGAGTTGGCGGCATGGGGGTGGGGCCGCTGCAGCGTGGTGCCAGCAAGAGCAGGCCCAGTGCGCTGTGTCTGGGCTTTCCTGCCTCTGCCCGGCGGGCCCAGGCGAAGGCTGCCCTGTCTGTCCTCACAGGGCCAGGGCCTGCCAAGTACCTGCGGCCGTCCTGCACGGGCTACATCGACCACGACAGCTCCATGTTCCGGGAGCCGGCGTACACCCTGCACACACGGCACTCGCAGAAGCGTGAGCACACCCCCGCCCCACGGCCTCCCCACGGGGGCAGGGTCCCTGTTGGGGTGTGGGGCAGTGAGAGGCCACAGGACGCTAGCGACCGAGGTCTGCACTGAGGGGCACACTCAAGTGGCCTCCTGGGTCCAGAGGGAGCTGGCAGAGGTGCCGAGTGACCCATCCCTCTGGAGGTAACTCCGGGGGTCCCCGGCCCGACTCCCGAGGGAGCCTGCGGGACACGGTCCGTGCAGACAGCAGAGCAGGGCTCCTCCCTGCCTGGCCCTCGGCTGGGCCCTCCAGCTCTGGCTGCCACGGTCCTGCGGGGTTCGCTTGCCAGCGGCTGGGCAGGAGCGGCTGGGGCAGCAGTGGGGAGTCGGGGTGGCCACCCCAGAGCTTCCCAGCTGGCCTACAGCCCCTGGAAGGGTGGGGCAGACGGCCACAGGAGACCTGGGGCTGCTGGCTCCGGTCCGAGAGAGGAAGGCTGAGCAGGCCGTGGTGGTGTGTCCTTGGGGGTCTGAGATTAGGGTGCCTTCGGGGTCTCTCCCTGGGGGACACGCCCTCCTCAGCAGCAGCAGCCCTGGTCTGGGCTGGGCCCTTTCGAGTCCAGACAGCTGCTGCGCTGCTTGCTGTTCGTTCATCCGTTCCTCTGAACCAGTTCTTGAAAATGGCGGGTCATGAGTTAAAAGTCCCATTTTACAGATGAGGAAATCAAGGGCCCCCAAACACCCAAGGGCCAAAGGGATGTGAAGGGAGCCCTTGCTCCTCTTTGGGGGAGGGAGCCCCGTGTGAGGGGGCCTTGGGGGCTGACCAGCCTCTCCTTGGCTGCCCTGCAGGGATCACGGACATATGCAGCCCTGGGCCTTGCTACTTCTTGGATCCCAAAATAACCCGGTTTGGAATGTCCAGCTGCCCACAGGTCCCCAGCGAGGAGCGTGTTGCCAACCAGCGTAAGATGGGGCTGAGGAGGGAAGTGGGGGCTGGGAGGTTGGGGGATGGGGGCCCGCCCTTAGGACTTAGCAGGCGCGGGGGTTACGACTGCCTTCCCCAGGGCTAGCTGTGCATGCTGGCATCTCCCCGCAGTGGCACATCAAGACACCAGTGTCACGATGCTGACATCATCGTGTCTGGAAGCCAATGTTATGATAAGCAGGCACGTCACAGCACGGGGTTAGGGTGTCCTGGGGCTCAGGTGTGGTGGCTGCAACTTTGCCACGCTGATGAGCTCACAGGCCCTGGTGATCTCAGAATGTTTCCATGGTGCTCTCAGAGGGACAGTGTCAGGATGCTGACAGCCCAAGGGTGAAGTTCTGATGACACTTGTTTTAATATTATGAGGACAGTGCCATCCTGCTGATGTCAGGATGGCCTAAGTGACCATCTTGCTGTCCCTCTCCCTGTCATAGACCCATGCAGGGGCAGTGATGTCCCTGTCCTGCTGCTAAGGTGGTCATGCTGAAGTCACAGCAGGCTAACCAGGGAATGTGGCCTGGTCCCTGCCCTGAGACCTCTCCCCTCTTGTCCCTCCCTGTGTTCACTTTCAGGCCTGAGCCCCACCCTGGCCCCTTGCCACTACCCCTTTGAGAAGACCCCCCCACCGGCGGAACGCAAGGCTCCCCGGCATACTTTCGGGTACCGATGCCCGTACAGAGTGATGGAACCCAACCCGGCCCCCAACCAGTACCAGCTGCCAGCCCTGCTGGGGCCCACCGCCCCTGTCAGCCGGGCCGCCCCCTGCTACAGTCTGGCCTCCGCAGACAGGTACTGGTTCTACAAGGAGGATGTGGCAGGAGGCCCCGGCCCTGCCGCGCACGCCCGGCCTGAGCCGTCCGTCTACCAGAACCGCAGTCCGGTCTACAGCATGGCCAAGCGCTTCAGCTACCCGTGCGACCGCACGCCTCGGCCGGGCCCGGGCTCCCACCAGGTCCAGCAGGTCACGGCGCACAAGCCCCGCATGCCCGCTTTCAGCATGGGCGTCAAGCACTCGCCCCACCTGTGCCCGCTGGTCGTTGACATCCGTGACTGAGGCCCTCCTGGTGCACTGACCACTCCCCCTCCCCCAGAAATCATTTTTCTATGCAAAATTGAGCAGTTTGACCAAGATTTCAAGTAGCAAAGCTGGTGCTTCCTGAATGTCCAGCACACAGAAAGCATTAGATAAATACTTTCATTTATTCATCCCTTTGTTTTGCGTATACTCACAGCTGCTTCCTGCGCGCCCTGCTGTGCTGAGGGGCTGGGGACACTGGGAGGAACCGTGCAGCTCCCGTCCTTGAGGAGTTCCGCTCTGGCTCACCAGGAGGGAAGCTTCTTGTGCGTCCTCCAAGGGGCCTTTTGGGCAGGGACTCTGGAGAGCTGAGTTCCAGTTCCAACTCTGCCACCAACATGCTGTGTGGCCTTGTGAAGCTTCTGCCCCTCTCTGGGCCTCAGGATCTCTGGGCCTTCACTTTGCACAGTGAAGGGGAGCAGGTCTGGAAGCAGTCCAAGTTGCCCCCAGTTCCAGAACTGTGTGACTCTGATCGCTCACATTGGCCAGTACCCCAGAGAGCAGTGGGGCAAGGGGGGTGCAGGCAGAGGATGGAGGGGCTGTTCTGATTCAGATGGGGGAGAGGGGGTTCTCCTGGGGGAGTGGCCAAGAGGACAAGTGGAGACATTGTGTAGGGGCAGGTGAAGGTGAGAGCAAAAGCATGCAAGTGGGACCAAGGGTGCAGGGACAGGGAGTGCAAGGGGCGGGGCTGCTAGCAGCGTCCAGGTCACGGGCATGGGGAGGGGCCTCAGGCTTTGTCCTGAGGGTGCTCGGGCTGGAAGATTCTCTGGGCGGTGGGAGAAGCTTGGACAGGATGGGCAGAGCCTGGAGGCTGTGGTCAGCTAGTAGGCTGCTGGGAGGGGTCTGCCTGTCACATGCTGTCTTTCGAGAGTCACTTGCTATGTCCCCAGCCTCAACAGCTTAGCCTGGTAGTGCCTGGTAGAGGAGGAGCCACAAAATAGCCAGCAGGGGGCAGCACTGCCTCGATCTTCAGGTCCAAGACTGTCCCACTCCCCACCCCACCCCCAACCAGCTTCTCTGCTTTTGGTCTTTGGGGAGGCTGAGGTCTCAGGGGCTGGTGTTCATTCTTCCCTGGCATCCGGATCCCCAATTCACCTCCACCTGGAAGAAGACCCTCTCCCAGCAGAAAGGTGTGGAGGGAGTTCCACCCCACCTGGCAGCCAGAGCCAAGGTGAGGCCCAGAGCAGGTGCAGCTGAGGGCAGCTGGGAGGCTGGGAGGGGAGTGGGAGCAGCCCGAGGGAGAGGGGCTTCAAGAGGGCGGGTGAGGAGAGGCCCAGACTCAAGGACTCGGGCGGAGGCACTTCCTTCTGCAGCAGGCTGCCAGAGCTTAGGGAGACAGGAAGGAAGGACCACCTCGGAACCGGCGTCCAACGGCTCGTCCTTGTAAACTTGAGCAATATTCAGGTTTTAATTGAAAATGAAAATTGAATTGAAGACCTAACTTTGGACAGAAAGGAACAGAGAATATCTTTGGAATATTAAAAAGAAAACACATGACTAAATATGTAGAAAAGAGGCTCACGGCGAGCCGCTGGGGACATGCCCGACTCTGGGCCCTGCAGCCCCTGCCCCACCCGCCTGCGCCAGCCCTGGCGTCGCAGCTGGCCTGCCCTCCCCTCCTCATCAAGCATCCCCCCCGGCTCTCTGGAGGCTGAGGGAGCTTGGGGACCCATCTGTCTTGTAGCAGACTGGAAAGATGCCATTTTGCCAACAGTGCCATTTATCACGGTGGCTGCAAGAATTAGTGATGCCTGGGCCAAGAGTGTTGCGTGGGGGTGGGGCTGGCAGGTGACAGCAGGCGATGCGTCTCTGTGTCACCAGGTCGGGTGGTGGGGTGGTGGGGTGGTGGGGTGGTGGGGTGGTGGTGGGGGGACTTCAGGCCAACTCTGAACAGGGGTTTTCTGATTCAGTGCCTACCCCAGGCCAAGACTCTCCATTAGAAAGGTAAGGAAACTGAGGCCCAGAGCCTGGAAATAACTTTGCCCACTCGACAAATTAGTGGCCTGTCTCTAGAAAGAGGTCCAGGCTCAGTGTGTGGCCAGGGTCGGGGCTCAGTCTGGGGTGAGATGCTTTCCTAGATTTTTGCCTCTATGGTTCAGACTGGGACAGACATTCAGCCTGGCCCCAGCTGCTACCAGATAGGGGCTGGATTGGGAGCTGGCCCTAGGGTGACAACTATTAGGGTGGGTTTGTGGTCCCAAGGGAGGAGAGAAGGAGGACAGAGGGTTCAGAGTGAATCTTGGGGTAATGGAGATGTTTGCATGAGAGATGGCCCCGCCACGAGGGGCTGGAAGTCCAGGGAGATGATGGGCCTCCCTTGTGCCTTGGCCTGCAAAATGACAGGGGTTTAGCTTGGGATTGGTCTTTTGATGAAACCATCCTATGTCTTCGCCTTGCTCCCCCCGTGCTGGTGCCTCCTGATAGGTGACCTGCAGGAGGTCAGACAGGCATGGCCCCCACGGCTGAGTGCTGATCTGCTTCAACGCTGGCGTTGCAGAAAGCCGGGATTTGATGCCTCTAGGACTTAAACCTGTGCCCACAGGTACTTGGGCCCTGGAGCCTGGCCCCCGATCACACAGACACGAACACCCATCGTTCATTTGTCCAGTCAGTGGCCGCTGGCTGAGCCCCTGCCCTGTGCGGGGCTCTGGGTGGCCCAGGGTATGGAGAGACTGTTGCACCTGGGGCCCTGGCCACCACGCGTTCCCAGGGAGCCCTGCGGGGGTGAGAATTCGCTCTGTCCAACCTCTAGGAGACACTGGAGGGCTGATGAGGCGCAGTGCCGGGCAGGAGCCCAGCCGAGTTTACACCCTGCTGTCTTGGGGACAGGGGGGTCACCCCAGCCAGAGCTTGGTGGTGAAATTGCAGTCACATGACCCTCCTGCGCATTGGCTGGGGCTTGGGGCTTGGGGCTGGTCTCTGTTGTTTGGTGCTGGAGGGACCGAGCTCCCCGCGGCTGGGGGACAGTGGCCAGGCAGGCACTGAGCGGGGCTGTGCACAGGCGCGGGCCTACCCGCAAGCACAGGCCGCCCAGACAGACGGAGACGCAGGGACAGCGCCTCGAACGCTCGCCTCGTGCTGCGCGTGCAGGGAGAAACACGGACGGGGACCACACGTGGACCACACACACGCACACACCTGACAGTGCCACACACACACACACCTGAGAGTGCCACACACGTACACACACCTGACACTGCCACACACACACCTGATAGCGCCACACACCTGAAAGTGCCACACACACACACACCTGACAGTGCCACACACACGCACACCTGACAGTGCCACACACACACCTGACAGTGCCACACACACACACACCTGACAGTGCCACACACACACCTGACAGTGCCACACACACACCTGACAGTGCCACACACACGCACACCTGACAGTGCCACACACACACCTGACAGTGCCACACACACACCTGACAGTGCCACACACACACACACCTGACAGTGCCACACACCTGACAGTGCCACACACGCACACACCTGAGAGTGCCACACACACACACCTGACAGTGCCACACACGCACACACCTGACAGTGCCACACACCTGACAGTGCCACACACACACACACCTGACAGTGCCACACATGCACACACCTGAAAGGGCCACACACATGCACACCTAACAGTGCCACACACACACACCTGACAGTGCCACACACGCACACACCTGACAGTGCCACACACACAAGCACACACCTGACAGTGCCACACACCTGACAGTGCCACACACACACACCTGAGAGTGCCACACATGCACACACCTGAGAGTGCCACACATGCACACACCTGACAGTGCCACACAAGCACACACCTGAGAGTGCCACACAAGCACACACACCTGACATTGCCACACACGCACACACCTGACAGTGCCACACATGTACATACACCTGACAGTGCCACACACACACACACCTGACAGTGCCACACACGCACACACCTGACAGTGCCACACACGCACACACCTGAAAGGGCCACACACACGCACACCTGACAGTGCCACACACGTACACACACCTGACAGTGCCACACACGTACACACACCTGACAGTGCCACACACCTGACAGTGCCACACACACACACCTGACAGTGCCACACACACACACCTGACAGTGCCACACACACGCACACCTGGCAGTGCCACACACACACACACCTGAAAGGGCCACACACATGCACACCTGAGAGTGCCACACACGTACACACACCTGACAGTGCCACACACACACACACACACACACACCTGACAGTGCCACACACACACACACCTGACAGTGCCACACACGCACACACCTGACAGTGCCACACACGCACACACCTGAAAGGGCCACACACACGCACACCTAACAGTGCCACACACACACACACCTGACAGTGCCACACACGTACACACACCTGACAGTGCCACACACGTACACACACCTGACAGTGCCACACACCTGACAGTGCCACACACACACACCTGACAGTGCCACACACACGCACACCTGGCAGTGCCACACACACACACACCTGAAAGGGCCACACACATGCACACCTGAGAGTGCCACACACGTACACACACCTGACAGTGCCACACACACACACACACACACCTGACAGTGCCACACACGCACACACCTGACAGTGCCACACACACACACACCTGACAGTGCCACACATGCACACACCTGAAAGGGCCACACACATGCACACCTAACAGTGCCACACACACACACCTGACAGTGCCACACACACAAGCACACACCTGACAGTGCCACACACACACACCTGAGAGTGTCACACACGCACACACCTGAGAGTGCCACACAAGCACACACCTGAGAGTGCCACACAAGCACACACACCTGACATTGCCACACACGCACACACCTGAGAGTGCCACACACGTACATACACCTGACAGTGCCACACATGCACACACCTGACAGTGCCACAAACGCACACACCTGAAAGGGCCACACACGCACACACCTGAGAGTGCCACACACGTACACACACCTGACAGTGCCACACACGTACATACACCTGACAGTGCCACACACGCACACACCTGACAGTGCCACACACGTACACACACCTGACAGTGCCACACACGTACATACACCTGACAGTGCCACACACGCACACACCTGACAGTGCCACACACGCACACACCTGACAGTGCCACACATGTACATACACCTGACAGTGCCACACACACACACACCTGACAGTGCCACACACGCACACACCTGAAAGGGCCACACACATGCACACCTAACAGTGCCACACCTACACACACCTGACAGTGCCACACACACAAGCACACACCTGAGAGTGCCACACACCTGACAGTGCCACACACACACACCTGAGAGTGCCACACATGCACACACCTGAGAGTGCCACACAAGCACACACCTGAGAGTGCCACACACACACACACCTGACATTGCCACACACATGCACACCTAACAGTGCCACACACACATACCTGACAGTGCCACACACACATGCACACACCTGACTGTGCCACACACACACGCACACCTGAGAGTGCCACACACACACACCTAACAGTGCCACACACAAGCACACACCTGAGAGTGCCACACACCTGACAGTGCCACACACACACACCTGAGAGTGCCACACAGGCACACACCTGAGAGTGCCACACACGCACACACCTGAGAGTGCCACACACATGCACACCTAACAGTGTCACACACACACCTGACAGTGCCACACAAACATGCACACACCTGACTGCCACACACACCTGACAGTGCCACACACACACACACACACACGCATGCACCTGACAGTGCCACACATGCACACACACCTGAGAGTGCCACACACACTTGACAGTGCCACACACACACGCACACCTGAGAGTGCCACACACGCACACACCTGACAGTGCCACACACGCACACACCTGAGAGTGCCACACAAGCACACACACTTGACATTGCCACACATGCACACACCTGAGAGTGCCACACACACACACCTGACAGTGCCACACACACACACGTGGGCACGAGGTGAGCAGGGCAAGTGGAGTGGTGGATGGGAGGGGAGTTAGGGGTCTCCAAGTCCATCTGGGCCCCACCCCTGGGCAGGGTGCACGTGGCTGTGTGAGGGGCATCCTGTGTCTGAGCCCTGGCCCACGGGGACAGGCCATCCCCCTCCACCTGCCCCGCACTCAGAGGTGTCCTCCCGGGGGCACTCAGGGATGGGGCAGACCCGGAGCTCCTGCCCGCTGCTCTTCACTCCTCACCCCTGGAGCAGGGGTGGGGGGGCTGCAGGGCACGTCCCCCTGAGTCGGTGGGGGGTGTCAGAAGCGCCTTTCCTGGCTCTCTCCTCTGTCCTCCCCCACCGTGCCCCACCCCTCCCACAGGGCCCTCCCACAGGGCCCTCCCACAGGGCTCTCTCCCTGCCTCCGGGTCTCTCTGTCCCTCTTGCTCCCTGCATCGGGGGGCCCTGCTTATCTTCTAGAATAAAGATCGACATTTTCAATTACCCCCAAAATGACAGAGCCGCTCTCGCTGGCCAGAGGAGGGCTGTGTGTGGGCGCTGGTCTGTGCGGGCCGTGGGGCCGGGTGGGGCGCCTGGTCCCTCTGTCCTTTGTTTGCTTTTTCTCTTGTGGAGCCTTCGCTTCCCCCCCCCCCCAGAGGCTGGAAGCACGCACTTCCCTTCAGGGGAGAAAGGGAGACAAAAGGGAGAAATAAAAACTGTCACCAGCCGGGTGAGGTGGCTCACCCTGTAATCCTAGCTCTCTGGGAGGCTGAGGCGGGTGGATTGCTCGAGGTCAGGAGTTCGAAACCAGCCTGAGCAAGAGCGAGACCCCGTCTCTACTATAAATAGAAATAAATTAATTGGCTAATTAATATATAGAGAAAAAATTAGCCGGGCATGGTGGCTCGTGCCTGTAGTCCCAGCTACTCGGGAGGCTGAGGCAGGAGGATTGCTTGAGCCCAGGAGTTTGAGGTTGCTGTGAGCTAGGCTGACGCCACGGCACTCACTCTAGCCTGGGGAACAAAGTGAGACTCTGTCTCAAAAAAAAAAAAAAAAAAAAAAAAACCCGCCACCAGCCTGTAACACAGTGTGTGGTGCCAAGCGGGCTCAGCGGGAGAGGGGACGCGGCAAAGGGGCTGAGACGATGGGGCAGGAAGAGACAGCAGGGGTGGGGTGGTGGTGGGCGGGTGCGGGCACAGGGCTGCCCAGGGACCAGCACGAGAGGACTGACCCCTGCGCCCAGTGCCTGGCAGGACCCAGGAGGGACAAGGCCTCCGGATGGGTGTCATTCTCTGAATCCCCACCCAGTGCCAGGCCCTGGGGACGCCAAGGTGAGTAAGACAGACATACCTCTGCTCTCGTGGGGCACAGGACCTACCAGAAACAAGGCAGGCTTTGTGTGTAAGCACTTGCCTTATGCCAGGCACTTACATGAACTGAGGGTCAGAGAGGGCGGGCCACCTGCCCAACGACACACAGCTGGAGGTGAGGAGACCAGGACTCCAGCCCAGGTGCCGGACTGCAGACCTCCCTTCCCACAGCCTCGGCTATGGGGCGGGGGCTGGGAGACAGGGACGTGGCTCTGTCACAGCTGGTTGTGTGACCTTGAACAAGGCCTCCCCTCCCTGGGCCAGCGGTGTCCCCATCTGAAAATGGGGAGAACGCTGGCCGCCTGCCGCGGTGTGGGGAGGCTCACACGCCTGGGCGCGACGGTCACCCAGCTCTGGTTCTCTGAGGGTCAGCTGGGGAGCCGGCGCGGGGACTGGCCGCACAGCTTCGCTCCCTGCTGCCACCCAGTGGCAGTAACTGGGTACTGCAGGGCATGGGCCAGGCCGCGAGGGTCAGAGCAGGAAGACCCGGGTGATGTCTGGTGGCCCTGGCCGCATGTTGCAGAGGGCAGGAACTTGCCCACAGCTCATCCAGGGCGGAAGCTTGGGCTGGGCCCAGAATGGCTTTCAGGGGAAGGTGCTTCCCCTCAGCCCTGTGGCACTAAAGGAGTCCCCAAACAGCCCTAGTGCAAGAGCAGCAGAGCTCTGCATCCTCTGCTCAAAGCCACCTCCTCCAGGGAGCCTTCCAGGGTCTCCCCTGTAGGAAGTGGCTCACTCCTGCCCTGCAGCCCCACGCATGGCTCTCCTTGCTCTTCCTGTTCCACCTATCGCAAACTGTCCTCTTTGACACAGCACATTGGGCAGAGGGCCCTGAAGACATCGGGACGTGGAGAGCCCTCTTCGCCACTTAGGAGAATCTGCCAGGCCCAGCTCTGTCCTGGGCCTCACAACGACCTTGGGCAGTGGGGTTATTTTGAGCCCCGTTTGCTAGGTGAGGAAACAGGGACAGAAAGGCCATGACTTTCAGACACAGAGTGGTGGGGCAGGGATTAAACCAGGCTCCCTATTCTCTGCCAGGCCCTCATTTGGAGATGAAGGCTATGCCCATAGCCATGTGACATTCGGCTGTGACCAGACACCGGAATGATTAGTACAGGGTCTTGTGGGCTCAGGCCTCAGCTTCACCGCTGTGCTGCTGTGTGACTTTGGGCAAGGCCCGTCCCTCTCTGGACCCAGTTCCTCTCTCGTGACGTGTGTGTGTGAGATCCATCTGGCTCTGAATCCGGTGTGTCCAGTCTGGGGCAGGGGTCCAGTCTGGGCTCTGGGGTGGGTGGGTTTGCAGGGCACAGGAACCAACGGCAGGTGTGGGAGGGCAGAGCTCGGCGGGGGAGCGGGGCCCTTCGGGCCAGTGTGTGGGCTGGGCGTCCCTGGGAGTGTGGACCGTGCGGGCAGGAGGGCCCAGGTCTGGGACAGGCACAGGGCGACGGGCTGGCCTCAGCCAGATGCCTTTCCCTCCACTGCAGGGAGGGAGGCTCTGCCGCAGAGGGGAGTCCGTCTTGCGGGACAGCCCGTTGTCAGCAGCACCGGGCCGACAGGGGCCACTCCCGCAGCTGCTGCTGCGCTTGAGGCAGACTCATAAATCCCCCTCCAGGCTGGGCTGTCAATTCCTGTGGTTCACACTTGGCCTCAGAGGACAGAGACTTCTGGGGCTGTGGGCCGGGCTGCTGTCTCCTGGGCCTATTCGCAGCCCAGGGTCTCAGGTAGCCCCGCCACGGCGGACACACTCTGCTCAGCCCCTCAGCCCCCAGCACGCGCAGGCCCGGCCCGCGCCAGCTCCACCCAGGCCCAGGCCCCTCTGGCGCCAGCTGGGTCATTCCTATGGCCCAGCCTGAATCACCTGGGGCCACATGTGTGGGCATTCTCTGTGTCCCCTGAGATCTTTGGCAGCCTGTGGCCAGGAGGGACTGCCTCACCTACCCCCAGCCACATCTCCTGCCTGTCGCACCCTCCTAGCTGGGGACTGTGGGGACAAGGCGGGAAAGGAGCCAGTCTGTGCACTCGTCATTCCTGGAGGGGGTTTGCGTCCACTGCCGTCAGGCGGGGCCTCGGAGATCATCGGGCCCAGGGCTGCAGTCACTTGGCAGCTTCCATCAGGGCCTTTGTCGCACTCAGATGCCAGCTGAACTCTTATTTACTTAACGTTTTCTTTAAACCAGCTTACTTTTAAAATTTACATGTGTGTTTTAGCCTTGTCTTAAGCAATATTTGTGAAATCAAGGTCTGATGTACTAGTGAACTACACACAAACACACATGTACACATACATGCACGCACATGCATACATCCATACACACATATTCAAACATATACATGGAAGAAACACAATTACCATAGCAGATGCTCACCTCTGTGTGCTATGTAACCCCACCTGGCATCACCAGTAATGGGTACACCACCCTTTGAGAAGTGTGGCTCTAGTCTCCCATTTTACAGACAAGGAAACCAAGGCTCAGAGAGGCGTAGGCACTTGCCCAAGGGCACACAGCTCTGGGGTTACCGGCCAGACCACATGCCTCTCAGTTCCGCACCCACTCTGCAGGCGCACAGCAGAGTTCACAGAGACCCTTTGGAGGCTGCTCTGATACAGAGGGGTGCGCTGAAATGTGGGCTCTTGGCAGCTGCCAGACAGGCAGGTGGGTGTCCTGGGTCTCCTGGTGGGACTAGGCACTGCCCCCCCCCCCCGGCTGTCTGTCCTTTTTCTTGGTCCCAGCGGCTCCTGCAGTGCCTCAGGGTTGGGGGGAAGTGGGGAAGGGGCCCAAGCGGAGGGAGAGCAGGGCTCTGGCAGCAGCCCTTCCCCAGGGAGCTGCTCACCGAGAGATAATTGGTGGCACAGCTGCCAGGCTGGCAAAGAAGGTGGCCTCGTTACTGAGCACCCTCCCTGCACCAGCTCCGCCTTCCTCCCTGCGGGCTTCCACCTCCCTCACTGCCACCACCACCACTGTCACCCCAGGGACATGGTGCCCTGGCTCTGCCATCAGGGCCATGCTGCCAGTTCCAGGAAGCCAGGAAGGACATGCGTGTGCAGGGTAGCCAGGGGTGCGTGTGCACTGCACACAGCACACACAGACATGGGCACACAGATGTGCTCGTACACAGCTGCATGCATGGTCTAGAACACAAACACACGCGGAAAGCAGAGTTGCACTGTAACGCGTGCACTCCGCGTGCACTCCCCAGACACACTGTGCGAGCACACAGATTCAACTCCGAGGCGTGTCCACGCAGACATGGATTTGAATGTGAAGGCCTGCTATGCACATGTATAGAGACCCGTGTGGAATATAGACACACATGCACACCAAGAGACACATGTGTGTATTCGCACAAACGTCCAGACACGTCTCCAGACTCAAGAATGCATGTAAAATTGTGCACACATGTGCACGCAGCGATGCCTGCAGACCAGCCCTGGGCGCTGGGTGTACAACTCCGTGTGCAGGGACACCTGCACCCACACATGTGCACACCCAGAGCACACGCACCTTACATTTTTCTTGGAATCTAACAACGCCCAGGTGCAGGGGCTGATAATTCCTTGGGGGACGTGGGGAGACAGGAGCTGAGGACACATTTACTCAATCCTTACCATTCTCGGCAGAGGAAAGGGAGGGAGGCGGGAGAGAGGGAGGGAAGGAGGCAGAGCGAAGAGGGCAGAGTAGGGGACAGCTGGAGGGGCAAGGGTGAATGGGGTGGGCACGGGGGGCGTGAGGAGGCTGAGGGACCCTCAGGGCCATCTATGCCTCAGGGCATAGACTAAATGGCTTAGCCTAGATTTAAGGCCTTATTGCTGTTTGGAATATTGCCACTGGAGTGGGCGATGGCCAGTTGTTTGTAAATCTGGTGGCTGGTCCTTCCTTGTCACATGGCATAAGACTGATTCTTGTACAATGAGATGTCACCTAACTGCAGTGAGAATGGGTTTCATCCAAAAGTCCCAAAGCAGGAGATGCTGGTGTGGATGGGGAGACAGAGGAACACCCATAACCTGCAGTGGGGCTGCAAACTGGCACGACCCGAATGGAGAGTAGTACGTAGTCATGAACCCGTTCTGCTCAGGTCAGGCTCAGGGACCTCGTCGCTCAGCCCCAGTCCCAGAACCAGACGGCTCTTCGAGGTCCAGTGGCCGGGCCGATGCAGAAACCCTCCTGCAGGGCCCTGCGCAGTGCGGGGCGGAGGCCCCTGGTCACCTGCTCCCACCACGGGGAGCCCTGCAGCCTCCCACCCTCAGCGCCAATTCTGCTCTGCACGCTCACTGGCTTAGGGGCTGTGGGGGCTCTCCTGTCACAGGGCCAGGGCTGGGGGAGACCCCTTCTGGACACCGGTACAGCTCCCCCACCGCTGCCTTGACCTTGGCCCCAGGACAAAGTCCGGGAAACTGCTGGACAGGGACAGGGATCGGAGGTACAGGAAGGGTTTGAGCCAGGAACGAGGGGAACTGGCGCAGGTGGGGGTGAGACAGAGATTCCGGGACTAGAGCGACGGAGAGACACTGGGAAGGAGAGAAGGTGTCAGAGGGGCCGAGATGGCAAGAGTCGGACCCAGCAGCACACAGGGAGGAAGCCAGAGAGGCAGCCCGGCTGAGGCAGGCCCAGGTAGGGTGACCAGACAGACACAGAGAAAGATTGGAGACGGAGAAAGACGGCTGGATGCTGCCACGTTCCTTGGTCAGGAGGAGCCACCTCACCTGGGGGCTAGAGAGGATGCTGTGTGACCCTGCCCAGGCCCCCAACGTCTCTGAGCCTTGGCTGCTTGTCTGTACAGCGGAGGCACTGGCCCTGACTCTGAGTGGGCCCTGAAGCCCTGAGGGGAGGCTGGCTTGGCCCCTTCCTCCCCTCCACTCCCACCTGGGTCACATGAGCCTGCAGGTGGAGGTGGGAGCTCGGCATGGGCTCAGCAGCCCAGACTGGCAAAGCCAGCGGAAGAGGACTGTCTGCGGGGCTGGTGCGCTGTGCTGCAGCCTCGCAGCACTGAGTGATGGGGTGCTTGCCCTGAATATTGGAAATGCATAAATATCCATTTCAGGCACCAAGGCAGATGCATATATGAGGGGGTGGGCATGCAGCGCTTGACAGTAATTGACCGGCTCTGCTGCCCGCAGTGGCACAGGCACTCACACTTGGCTGTCAGGAGCCTTTCTGAGCTGGCTTTATGACCACCAGTGGCCCCCTGGGTCCCTTCTCCTGGAGAAGTGGCTGCTTGGGGATTGGCTGCCTGGGGGGTGGGCTGCTCCGTCCCAGGCCCCCCGCCTGTCCCCCCCATCTCCTTGCTTGGGGAGGGGCACACACCTGTGCCAGCCCTGGTGCACTTGGGTAGAACCAGGGGAGCGCCAGTCCTGCCTGTGGGAGCTCCCAGACTGGGAAACAGACAGCATACCCTGGGTATGGAGCTCACTCCAGGGGAAACTGAGGCCTAGAGAAGAGAATCGCCTGGCCAGTGGTGGCCTCCAAGTATCCTGCCTCAGCCCAGCACACCAAAGCCCTCGGCCTGGGAGGTTAGGCAGGACTGGCAGTGCAGGCTGTGCCCAGCAGGCAGCTCTCCGCAGCCCCCAGACAGGCCTTGCTTGCCCAGACCCCGCCAGTCTGCCGGGGGCTCACCCTCCAAGGCCCTGTGGGCAGACAGTGGAGGCCCTGAGGCAGCCCCGTCTCCCCGCCAGAGCCGAGGGGTGTTTTTGATTTGGGCTGGGACACTGGACCCAGAGCTCTGTTAAGGGGGCTACCTTCCCGCAGCAGAAAGCACCAGCTTCCGCTGGGGACAGAGTGCTCTCCGTCCCTTGGCCCTCCCAGGGCCCCTGGGCCTCCTCTTCCCAGAGAGTCGGGCGGCTCCCTTCCCTGGGCAGAAGGCAGCCCAGGAGGAGAGAGCTGCACAGTCACCGGCTGCCTGGGCAGGGGCAAGGGCCAGGCCAGGCGGGGTGGGGCGGGGCTCTGTGGCAGCAGGCCTGGGGCTGCCAGGCTTCCCACAGCTGCAGCGAGACTCCCCAGGCTGCCCCTCCTCCTTCCTCCCCGCTCACTGGCTTCCTAATCTTCCTTGGGACTCTGCCGCCAAAGCTCCAGGCTCCTGCTGCAGCCCCACCTCTATGTTCTGGCTGCTCTAGAGGCATGCTCTGGGCTTCTTGCCCTGCCGAGAACTAGCTATATCACTTGGCAGTCCTGGTTCAAGTTACTGGGGCACAGTCCGGCCCAAGTCATTTTCACTCAGGCCAGGCGTTAGTGAAGGGCCGTGCCTGGAGTCTGGGGTTAGGCATTCTAGCCTTCTCCAGGGCAGCCCAGAAGGAGCCATAGGGATCTGGGGCTGGGGCAGTCTTCCTTAGAATAGGGGTGGGGGAGCCCATGGCCACGGGACCGACTAGTGACTGAGCTGGCATCAGCAACCTCGGCCCGCCCACTCGGGCCACCCTCGCCCCTCCCCAAGGCCCAGCGATGCTGCTGTGTGCCAAGCGCTGTTCTGGGCTTACAGGGAACAGATGAGCAAGGCTCGGTCCCTGCTCCCAGAGCGTAGAGTCCCACGCGGCGGTGGGTCCACAGAGAACTTAGAGCAGGGATGTGAGGGGCTGGAGGTTCTGCCTGAGGGCTGGGGGTGCTTCATGGCGGGGTGACATGTGATCTATGCCCCAAGGCGGGATTTTAAGGCAGGGTGGGGCTCCCAGAAACACCCAAGGAGCACAGGCGGCACAGCTGGGGCAGCGCCCCTGCACGGGGAGGGCGGCAGCAGGAGCCCAGGGCCCTGGGGAGGTGTGAGTTCTTGGGCGCCCCGGAGGAGGCTGAGCAGGGCCGGGCTGGCGGGCGCGAGCAGGGAGGCCCGAAGAGGGGCGCGTCGGTGGGGCACTGTTTGGCTGAGCTGCCCTCTTCCTCTGGGGATGGGGACAGCCAGCCGTGGGTCCTCCTGCTGGGCTCCCAGGGCCCGCGTTTGGAGCCGGGCAGACACACAGCCCTCCCTGACCCAACACCCGGTTGCAGCCTGATGTCAGGGCTAAAACTAGCCTTGTGGCTTGGGGGCAGCAGGGAAGACAGCCATGGGAATCGCCCCAACTTTCTGCTCAGAGGTGGTGACAAGGGCTGCTGAAAGAAGAATGGACATGAGCCTGGACCTGGTGTTGGGGTCCACTGCAGCAGCAAGAGCCTGGCCCACTGTCCTGACCTCACTCTGGGAGCAGGAGGGCCCTGTCTCCCCTGGCTACCCCTCTGTGTACTGCCAGACTCCCAGAGGCAAGGGTGGCTGGGATGTGAGCCCCTGGGGCCTGCAGGGCTCTGATCAGGCTGGCAGGGCCCTCCCATGACCCACTTCTCCACCTCCTGCTTGCCTGGGTGCTCAGCTGCTTTGCTCCCATGTTGCCATGGCAACCCCAGGTGGCTGAAGTTTGCTTGAGCCCAGCTCCCTGAGCTGGCTGTGGGTCAGAGGATAGGAGGGGACTGGTCCCCTCCCCTGGGGCCATGCCCTCCACTTCCAAAGAATCCCTGGGATCCACCCACCCTGCACCAGCTCACTGCCTTAGACTCAGCTCAGCCGGGTCCCTCTCCCTCCCTTCCCTCCCCCCTGGATGACAAGGGCCACCTCCTAGTGGGTCTCGCTCCTCTAGTCCGCTCCCTCACCCCTCACGGTCCGTTGACCTTTCAGCCGCCCATGTCCCTTCTGGCTGAAAGCCCTCTGGGGGGTCCCGCTGCCCCAGGATAGAGCCGTGCCCCACCAGTGCCTGCCACTCCGGCTCTCTGCCCCTGCCCCAGCCTGCGCTCCAGCCACCGGCATGGCTGGGTCTGTGAAATGGGAAGGCTGGTGCTGAGCCCCACGTCCAGAGCCACATTCTCTGGAACAGCAGTGTCTTTGCAGAGGCGATGGGACACACTGAAAACGGGTTCCGCGTGGAACAAGTCTGGGAAGCACCACACGTGTGTCCGCCTCCTGGGAGTGCCCAAAGTGCTCTGGCACACGCGAAAGGCTCCGAGACTGTCCTGGAGTAAAGAAGCCTGTTTTTGTGAATTCCAAGATTCCCAGAGTGTTTGGGCCGTGACTGAGGAATGTGTACGAACAGCTCCGGAAACAAGCGTCTCTGGACCGCCGTTGGAAACGCTGGGCGGGTTCTGCAGTGCGGTGCCTGGCTTCTGGGATGTGGGGTGCGGAGGCAGGCCTGCGCCCCTGCTCTGGCGTGGAAGGCCCAGGGCAGAGGAGTGCTGGGAAGCTGGCGCACTGCCCGCGCCCCACTCCCCTCTCCTGTCACCGTGTGCTTCCCGGATAGGTTTTGTTCAAAGTACACAATATTCTTTTAAAGTTTGACCTGGTGGTCAACAGTTAAAACCTGGGAGATTCTGTAACAAATTCTGAATTTTAAAGTTCTCTGAAAACACTAGAAGACCTGTCAGCGCGGCGTGCGTACCCATGTGGCACTGAGGAATTGCACACACCATGCACACGCAAAGCAGCCGGCCTGCACGCAGCCTGTGTTGCTCTTGCTGCCCACGGAGCCCCTGAGAACAGTTGAGTTTCTGACCCCTGCCAAGGGGAGTGTGGGGCTCTTTTCAATGAGTTCCTGGTTACTGGGGTGACTAATGCCTGGCCCACCCCCTTCAGGGGTGTCCTTCTACAAATGGTGGGGCGGGTGTGGCCTCGCTGCCTCTGGGAATGTCCCTTACACCCACGAAGCACAGCTGCATTATGCAAATTGAGTCAATGGAGCCCGCCGGTCTACCCGGCCTGTGCCCTGGCTCGCCATGCGCAGGCGCCGTGCGGCCAGCGCTGCAGAGCTGTGAGGCAGAGGCGGCCTGCCTACAGCCTCCGCTCCTGTCACCGCCTGTGGGCTCAGCTGACGAGACTCAAGCAGCTGCTCAGGTCACCCTGGTAATCGGAGCGTGCTGGGTGTGAGGGCCACTCCTCGCAAGAGCTGAAAGCCAACGACAGTGTGGGACCGACCATGCTGGCGCTTCCGAGACAGCTCGCTGCTGCAGAGAGCCCTCTAAAGATAGCCTGATCCGCTGCGGTCCACGGGAACCCGGGAAAATCCGGCCGAGGAGCGGCGGCTGGGGCAACCCCTCCTGTGTCCTGCCACTTGCTGGGGGCCAGGGGCAGGGTAGGGGTGGGGAGGGCCACAGCCCTGCCCTGGGAAGACAGACACCCAACTTGAGGCCCCAGTCTAAGGGGTTGGGGAGGCCCAGACCTCCCTCCCTCCCTCCCTGATCCTGATGTTGGCACCAGGGTGTGGCTCTGTCCTGGGGGGCTAGAGCTGGTCTCTGGGGTCTGACCCTTAGTTCTCACTGAGGCCCTCGGGAGGTCTTACTGCAGCCACCTCCTGCTGTGCCTGAGCTTGTCCTGCCCGTGGCCCCTCTCCTCAGCCTATCTAAACCCTCTCTGCCTTGAGGACCCCTCGTGTGGCTTCCTCCTCCAGGAAGCCCCTCTGATGCTCCTGCGCAAAGCTCCAGCCCTCCTTGAAGCTCCAGCACATCCCACACCCTTTCCTGCCTAGAACTCAGTGGCTCCCACTGAGCGCAATGATTCTAGCATCATGGCTGAGGGAGAAAAACTTCTGTAAGATTCATGATGCCCAGGGTATAGAGAAAAGCAGAATTTTTGCTGGTAAATTGATATCATCAAAGGGGGCCTGGGATTGGCCCAGGGGCTTGTGGAGTCACTGCACAGGAGCCAGGCCTGCAAGCACCCCTGGGGTCACAGGGAGGAGGAGGCAGCTGGGGTGAAATCATTTCATGCAAATGCATTGAAATGAGGCTTTGCGGCAGGTTTGACAAGCTGCTGGGAACAAAGCTCAGTGATCCTCCTATCTCCCACCTCCCCAGCCAGCTGGCTGGAGCAGCAAGAGTGGGGGGAGGCAGGCAAGCCAGGGGTGGGAGAGGAGGGGCTGCAGGGATGGAATCAGGCTCTGGACTTCAGGGAAGAGGAGAGAAAACACCCCTCCCAGTCAGCCCTGCCCCTCACGTGTGCGCTTTGGGGAGTGCGCATTGCCTGCAAGATGAGAGGAAAGCTCCCTTAGGTGGGTCCACTCCTGAGCTTCTAGACTCTATGTGAACAACAGTCTCCTTTCTTTTTCTTTTCTTTTCCTTTTTCAAATGGACCTCCCGTACACAAAATCAGGTTAATCACACCCCTAGTCATGACGCACTCTCACTATTGGCTAATGCAGGGCCACTTTAATGAATTAATAAATTGGTTTGTTTGTTTGCAATCATGTAAAGAGCACCTTTGAACTCAGAGCTCAACCCCAGATCTAGAACTTTACCGACCTTTGTGCGTCTCCTTTGGCATATCCCTGCCTCCCCCTCAGAGCTAGTCACTACCCTGAAGTTTATATGTGCCACTCCCTTACCTTTTAACATAGAAGATGGGCAGTGAATGCTGGTGCATGCGGGTTTTGAGAAAGATTTCTCCAGACAGAGTTTAGGATAGAAAGAAGAGGTTTATTTACTTTTCCCTGGGCAAGGGGGGAGGGAAAAGGACCAGCACAGAAGGGGAAGGTGCTGCTCTGAAAACCGGCTATGCGGGCTTTTTAAAGGGGGTGTACAAATGGCCGGTGCAGTCAAGAAACTGCTGCAGCCGCTGCTTTTTCTTCTTGGCGGCAGGCAGGCAACAAAAACTGCAAGGATGTCAAAGTCCAAGAGTTGGTTCCTGCCTTTCCTTGGAGAAGGGATGTCACAGGAAATGCAGCTCTGTGCTTGAGATGTGGTTGAGGATGTAGCTTGTTCTTCTGCTGTTTACTCAGGAACTCCGGAAAAGCAGATTCTCAAAAAAAAATTTTGAAAGAGAGAGATTTACATCTCTTTTTTGTTCGTTCAGCTCTTTTCAGAAGTCATGCAGAACAGAACTCGTGCAGGGTGCCTGTCAGAGAGACAACTCACAGGCTGGATCTTTAACTGTTACTGAGGAAATTGTGGGCTTAGGAATTTTCTTGTTATTCTTGCAAGGCCGCTCCTGTCAATGCCATAGTGACAAATAACCCCTGACCTCAGGGGCTTAGCCTGGCGGAGGCCTATTGTTTTGCCAGTGCAGACTGGCAGAAGGCTCTGCTCATTGCTGACGCTCAGAGACACAGCCACATGGGTCTGACCATGTCGCCATTTCAACTCTAAGTTCTAGGGTTTGCTTTGGCAGGGGTGGGGTGGAGAATAAGCACCATGTACCAGCTCTTAGATGTTCCTGCTCCAAAGTGACACCGAGCACTGTTGCTAACACTTCATTGGCCAAAGCTCTTCCCAAGGCTGCCCCAGTCCCAAGAAAGCATGTACCAAGAATGAAGAGCCATCAGCCTTGTTGAGCACGGGTAATGTCACCACAACCACATATCTGAGGATGTCTAACAACATGCTGTTGATTTTAGCTGTTTGTGAACTTTATAAAAAGGGTATTATGTTACATATGATATTCTTAGATTTACTTTTTCGCTCAACATTATGTTACATGAATCCATGCATGCTATGGTGCATAGCTGTAGCTTTTTCATTTCATTGCAGAACAGTATTCCCTGGAATGGTTCTGCCCCCTTGTCTACCCATTTTCCTTTCAAAGGGCATCTGGAGTGTTCCAATTTTTTTTTTTTTTTTTTGGTATAGTGGACATTGCTACTGTGAACAGTCTCTTCCTGAAAGTTCACAGTGATTTCCTCATTCCAAACTGCAGATTTTGAGCTGCTCACAGCTCACTGAGGGTTCTGGGCAGCTGCTGCCTCAGTCTTCAGGCCCCAGACCCCAGGCAGTCTGGCCCTCAGCCATGGACCTCCTCAGCCTCCTGCCATCCTCCTCGGGAAGCTGGCTAACGGGCGCGGGCACAACAGTCCCATCGTGGGCAGTGACTTGTGCTTCCTGAAGCTGCATGGCTGCGGACAGCATGCAGGCGATGGGCCTCTGCTGCCAAGCCGTGCAGTGCTGGGTGCTGGAGGCGCCAAGAACAGCCCCTTCGTTTATGAAGCAGTCATTTGTGTGTCCCACTCTGTCAGATTGGGACCACAAGGATGAAGGACCTGCCCTGGAGGTGCTCACAGTCAAGTTGAAGAAAAGGGAACGAACAGACAAATTGCTGTTTTTGCTGATATATAAGATGTGCAGGTGTGTCAGTCTCTCCGCAATTTTATAAATCTAAATATGTTTAGTCGTTTATATCTCTGTGTCTCTATATCTCTATCTAGTAAATGCAGTTTTATTTATGTAAATTCAGCACACTCTCCACGGGAATACAGCAGGAAACCAGCTCTTGGTTGGTGGATGATCATTTTTATAGATCATAAAGTTTCTAAGTGAATGCCCATGTTTTAAATCCTTCCAGTTGGGTCACTTTAAAATTTCCCCAGAGAGATGCAGCAGCTATAGCTTTTAGCTGCTCTTTTGATTTTCCCCAAGTCTTTATCATCTTCTTTCTTTTTTCTCAGTTGCTGGTGGACCAAAATATCACTGTGTTATCTTGGGAAGTTAATATCAAGCCTGACCCTAATGTTACAGCAATGCTTCCACTGCCTCTGAGCCAGGGCTCACACTCAAGTCTGAAGTGCTGGAGAAATAACCCAAATTCTACCTCTGATCAGTTGCTGCTTTAATTAATAATGCCTACAAGAAGAGATGTTAAAATCTTTACTGTGATGCCTCGGGCTGCCCTGTCCAGCCCCACTCAGAGAGGGTGGCGTCGTAGATGGGGTGCCTTGTTCAGGCAGCCCGGTTACAGGAAGGCAGCTGTAGCTCCCCTGTGTCAGGAGCACACAGGAGAGAATTCACGGAGAAGGCGCATCGGGGGCTCTTGAAGAACCAGCTGGTGTCAGCCAGGAAGAGAAGGGCAGCCGGCATGCCAGGCCAGGGAAACAGCACGTGCAAAGGCACAGAGGCACGACAGGACACTGTGCCAACAGGAGGCACGGGCCATTTGCTGTGGCTAGAGCAGAGGGCCATTGCAGGGTGAGCTCAGGGCTGTGGTGACATCAGCTACCTGTGCTCAGCAAGGCTTCTGGCTCTCCCCTGTCCTGGGTGTGTCCTGAAATTAGGGAGAGATGGCAGAGGCCTTGCTGGGCACATGATGGTATTTTGGTTTTAGAGACTGGGGTCTTGCTGTGTTGCCTGGGCTGGCCTTGAGCTCCTGGACTCAAGTGACCCTCCCCAACCTCAGACTCCTGACCTCGTGGGACCACCAGCTACTGCACCTGGCGGTTTTTTTGTTATATATATACATACATATACATATATATATATTATGAAGTTTACCATTTTAACCGTTTTTAAATGTACAATTCAGTAGCATGAAGTACATTTGTGCTGCTGTGCAACCATCACCACTAACCATTTCAAGAACTGTTTCATCTGCCCAAACAGAAACTCTGTACCCATAAAACAAAAACCAGTAATCCCCCAAACCCCGCCCCCAGCCTTGGTAAACTCTATTCTACTTTTGTAAAATTTCAGAATATTATGAGGGTACAAACGCTTTGGTTACATTATTTGTTTTGTGCAGTTTGAGTCAAAGTTATATGTGTGTCCATCACCAAGACGGTGTGCACTGTACCCATTAGGTGTGAATTTACCTGTCCCCTCCTCCCTCCCCCCGCCTGCTTGGTTTCCATTGAGTTTACTACTGTATGTGCACATGGGTGCTGATGGATTAGCTCCAGTTTAATAGTGAGTAGATGTGGCATTTGTTTTTCCATTCTTGCAATACTTCCCTTGGAAGAGTGGTCTCCAGTTCCATCCAGGTTGTCACAAAAAGTATTAGTTCATCATTTTATATGGCTGAGTAGTACTCTCTTCTACTTTCTATTTCTGTGAATTTGCCTATTCTAGATACCTCGTGTAAGTGGGATCATACGCGATTATCTGGCTTATTTCACTTAGTACGATGGTTTCAAGTTTCATCCATGTTGTAGCACATATCAGCATGTCATTTCTGTTTATGGCTGAATATTATTACTACATGGTGGAATTTTGACTTTTTCCTGGAAGCACCAGGTTGTGGGAGTTTTGCAAGGCAGAGGGGCTCCTACTGGTAGGGTGCCCTCTGGCCCTGTGTGCCTCCTGCCGGAGCCTGTGACACTGGTTCAGCAGCCCTCCTCCTCCAGGAAGCTTCTCTCCCCTTGGGGACCCCAGCCCCTTTCTGTCTTCTGCACATCAGCAGTCGAGCCACAACCTCTGCTGTTCTTTAACTTTGTGGCCAGCGAGGACTGTGCCCCAAGCTCTCTGGGGCTCCCAGGCCGGGCCCCCAGCTTCTGCTCTGTCTCCCCATGGCACCGCCCAGGGCATGGCTGAGGCCTCAGTGGACACCCCCAGACATCTCGGGCAGGCTTGGCCCAGAGGAGTCAGTGTCCCCCGCTCCTGTTCCTGCTCCCTCCCTTCGCTCGGCCGGGTGCACCCCACCCCTGCGGCCCCACCCCACCCCTGGGGCCCTGGCAGGTTTCATCTCCGGAGCTGGGTTGAGGGAGGCAGAATAAGCCCCAGGGGTGTCGATAACAGGGCTATAATCCAGCGGGATGAGACTGAGCTCTCTGGAGCCCTGTAGCATTTCCGGCCCGGCCACTTCATTACCGCATTGCTGAGCCACGGGGCTCTGGGGAGCTGCGGTTCCAGCAGCCGCCCCCGCCTGCGATTGATCAGGGTTGAGCGAATTCGTGCCACTTCCTGCCACCCGGGCTCTGTTCTCCTCATCCTCTTCCTCTCTCTGGTCCTCAGGCTTCCCTCTGGGCAGCAGAGACTCGGTCCGTTGCCACGGGGCCTCGAGGGTGCGAGGCGCGAGCTGCTGCTGACGGGCGCAGCGTGGGCTTCCCGCTCAGGACTGTCCCTCACTGGGTGGCTGTGGGCAGGTGGCTCACCCTCTCTGGACCTCCGTCTCCTTCCCATAGCAACAGGGGTTGGGCCAGTTGTGCTCCGAGCTTCCTTTCGGCCCTGACTACCCTGGGACTTATTTTTTGAGATCACAGTGCATTGTACAGGGTTTTCTTCCAAAACAGTGACAGTGTGAAGAATCGGGTGGGACAGAGGTGACCCTCGCGTGCCAAGCCTGCTTGCCCTGTACTCCACAAGAGCCAACGAGGGCGTCATTCTTCCTCCTCCAGGGAAACTTGTTTCTAGCCCCAGGCAAGTGGGCTGGTGACTCTTTTCAAGGCTGCCTTAGTGTCCAGGCTATCAGGCCAGAGCTGTGGGGGAATCAGACGCCAGCCCGACTCCACAAACAGGGCGCAGCCTACAGCGGAGGGAGGCGGCCGAGCAGGCCCGGCGGAGAACCCAGAGCCGCCCCCAGCCCTGCGCTAACTGTGCCCACGGCAGATTGCTGGCTGCCCGGTGCACGGGACGCTCTCTCGGGAAGGATATTTCACAGATGAGGGAATTTACTAGTCCAGGATTTTATAAGCACAGTCCTGGGACAAGCCACTCTTGTGAGCAGTTGTCAATGATTTACCTTTCTTCCCAAATCGGCGGAGAGATTAGCTAAAGGATGGCTGGGCCTCACTTTAAGCAGCTGCAAAGAAGAGTGATGATTTTCTTAAGAGTTTATTTTCTGTTCACCTTGAACATTCTGCCTCTGATCTTGTAAGACACCCCTCTGCTGTCTGCCTGTAAGGGCGAGCCGTGCGGGTGGAGACAATGCTCTGGCACTGTCTGCTTCTAAGATCTACCAAACTCCCCGAGGGGGAGTAAGGGGGACTGGGCTGCCAGGCGAGTGCCCTGGGGCACTGGTGTTCCTTCACCTCTGTCTGGATCAGCTGCAGGAAGGGGACTTTCACACTCTGCCTGCAGCTTGGAGGTAATCTGGGGGGACATAGGAAAAACTCAGGGCAGGAGATGTGGGTTCTGTTTCCAGCTGTGCTGTTAACCATTTCAGGACCATAGACAGGTGCCTGCGCCCCTCGGACCCTCAGGGACAGCTCACTCCCCACTTCACTGGGCGCCGAGGGGGGAACATGGGCTGGAGGCCCCACAGTATCTGGCAAAGATTTCTCCCCCCACCCCTTGGTCAATTTCATGCGTGTATCTAAAGTCCACCAGCAAACATCCTACAAAAACATCAGATGTAATGGGACTACCTGCACAAGTCACAACTTTGTGAAAAGTCAGCACGAACTGGCCTCACAGCACAGAGGCGTGCCCCTTGGGCGGGTGTGACAGGAAATAGCCGTGCCTCTGCACCTCTCTGGTGCTTTTTGTTCCCTATGTTGAAAACTTTTGCTCCTTTCTTTATTGTTTTCTTCCTTCTACTTTCTTTGGACTTATTCTTTTGTTTTTCTTCCTTTTTGAGTTAAATAACTCAATATATTCACTTTATTATAAATCTTTTCTCTATTTTAATAAATTAATTGAAGTCTATACATTTACTTCCAATATTGCTTTAGCTGTATATCTCACAAGATACAAATTGTGTTTATAATCGTTAGTGGTTACTCTTACTTCTTTCACAATTTTTTATTGTGGTAAAATATACCTGACATACAATTTATCATCTTAGTCATTTTCAAGTGCACAGTTAAGTGGTGTTGGAAACATTCATAATGTTATGTGCCCAGCACCGCCGCCCGTCTCCATAACTCTCTTCATCTTGCAAAACTGAAACTCTAAACCATTAGCTAATAACCCCTATGCCCTGGTCCCTCCAGCCCCGGCAGCCCCATTCTCGTTCCCACCTCTACTATTTTGACTGCTCTGGGTACCTCCTCTACGTGGAATAATAAAGTATTTGTCCTTTTGTGACTGGTTTATTTCACTTAGCTTGGTGTCCTCAAGGGTCATGCGAGTTGTAGCGTGTGTCATAGTTTCCTTCCTTGTAAGGCAGAACAACATGCCATTGTATGTGCGCACCACATTTCGCTCACCCATGCATCTGTCCAGGGACACTTGGGCTGCCTCCATGTTGTAGCCATTGTGAATAAGGCTGCTATGAACATGGGTGTACAAATATTTCTTTGAGACCCTGCTTTCAATTCTTTTGGATATATACCCAGAAGTAGAATTGCTGGATCATATGATAATTCTATTTTTAATTTTGGGAGAACTGATATACCGTTTTCCATGGTGGTTGTACCATTTTACATTCCCATCAACTTTGCACAAGGGTTCCAATTTCTCCACATTCTTGCCAATATGTGTTGTTTTTTGCTGATTTTTTTAAAATACTAGCTTTCCTAATGATATGAAGTTGTATCTCATTGTGGCTTTGATTTGCATTTCCTAATGATTAGTGATGTTGAGCATTTTGTCCTGTGTTTTTGGCCAGTATGTCTTCTTTTGAGAAATGTCTATTTAAGACATTTGCTCTTTTTTTTTTTTTTCAGACATAATCTTGCTCTGTTGCCCAGGCTGGAGTGCAGTTAGCCTAGCTCACAGCAACCTTAAACTCCTGGGCTCAAGCAATCCTCCTGCCTCAGCCTCCTGAGTAGCTGGGACTATAGGCGAGCACCACCATACCAGACAAATTTTTAAATTTTGTGTAGAGATAGGGTCTGGCTATGTTGTTCAGGCTGGTCTTGAACTCCTGGCTTCAAGCAATCCTCTCACCTTGTTAATTTTGTTCTTTTTTCAAAGAACCAACTTTGAAAAGTGCTAGGATTATAGGCGTGAGCCACTGTGCCTTGCCGGTTTTACTTCTGATGTTGATTTCTAACTTCATTCTGTAGGGACCGAGCGCCTTGGCCCTCTAAAGTTTCACTGAAAAATCACTGACGTGAGGCAGATTGATTAATAGGAGAAAAAAATCCAAATTCAGTTATTTCACATACATGGGCGCCTTCAGAACTAAGACTCCAAGATACAGGGGAAACGGTCTACTTTTATGCGTAGGTGCAACAAAGTGCAGACAGCCGTGTGGAAATGTGATCGGACACACAGGACATGGTCTGTGTCACAGACTGAGGGGGACCAGCCGGGCCGTCTGTCTAGAGTCTGCCTGCCCTCTCTGAGCAGCGCCTTCTTTCAGGGTGTGGGCAGGGCCCTCTCTGGAATGGGGGTCTTACAAACTACAGTCAAGATAGGGCAGATAATTTCTTTACAGCCAGTTTTTATATAGGATAACTTTAGGTTTTTGGCTGGCTTTCAGGAAAAGGGCAAAAGGGGGAAGATAGGTTCCAGTTTTTATGATCCAACTTGGGGAAAAGGATTCTAGTCTCTGTGGCCTCAGGGAAGAATGGGACTGAGAGCAGGAGGACAGAAGATCTGAGAGAACTTTCGCTTCTAAGGCCCGCATTTTGGGAGACTGCTTTCTGAGTCCTGACAACCCCATGTAGTCAGGGAACAGACTTCTCATGATATCTATCTTTTAAACTCCATTGAGACTTTATTTGCTGCCTAACATGTGGTCTATCCTGGAAATTGTCCCATGTGCATTTGGGAAGAATGTGTATGCAGGGTGCTCTGTGTGCGTCTGTTAGATCTAGTTTTTTCTTGTGCTGTTTAAGTCCTCTGTTTCTTTACTTGCCTTCTGTTGGCTGCTCTGTCCATTATTGAGAGTGTGATATTGAAGCCACTCACATTTCAGTATGCATGTCGTTATAAGTCCAGGGGTTATTCAGTATCTCTGTCATTCTTCTGGACAAGTAAAGAAGTTTTTAAAATGTTGCCTAGAACTGGTTATATCTTCCCCCCGCCCCGAACATAATTGTAGCTACTATTATTATTATAATCATTGTTATTATTTTATGATCAATAGTTCAATTTACATATATATTATTATTATTTTTTTTTTTTTTTACCAATTTTGCACTCATTCTTGCTTTTTTTATCTCAATTTTCCCCTTAGGTTCACTTTTCATTTTGCTGAAGTACATCCTTAGAACTTCTTTCAGTGAGGACTCCTTGAGCATAACTCTTCCAGTCTCTAAATATATGAAAAGGTTTTATTTTCTTTTTAATCTTTCTTTTGTTTTTTTTTTTTCTGAGACAGAGTCTCGCACTGTTGCCCAGTCTAGAGTGTCGTGGCATCAGCCTAGCTCACAGCAACCTCAAACTCCTGGGCTTAAGCGATCCTTCTGTCTCAGCCACCCGAGTAGCTGGAACTACAGGCACGCACCACCATGCCTGGCTAATTTTTTCTATATATTTTTAGTTGTCCAATTAATTTCTTTCTATTTTTAGTAGAGATGGCATCTCACTCTTGCTCAGGCTGGTTTTGAATTCCTGACCTTGAGCAATCCTCCCGCCTCAGCCTCCCAGAGTGCTAGGACAGGCGTGAGCCACAGCGCCTGGCCTCTTTATTTTTTTATTTGTTTTGAGACAGAGTCTGGCTCTGTCTCCCGGGATAGAGTGTAGCAGCATCATCATAGCTCACAGCAACCTCAAACTCCTGGGCTCAGGTGATCCTTCTTCCTCAACCTCCTGAGTAGCTGAGACTATAAGTACATGCTACCATGCCCAGCTAATTTTTTTTTGCTCAGGCAGGTCTTGAACTCCTGAGCTCAAACGATCCTCTCGCCTTGGCCTCCCAGAATGCTAGCATAACATCAATCTTCTTTATGTGTTCTGAAATTTTGCTCTACATGTTCATCTTGAGGGAGAGTGTTTCTCTCTCTGTCCCTATAACTATTAGTTTTGCAGTTGCTCCCCTGAGACCCCTGAAGTCCCTAGTACAAAACCAGGTCTTACATCAGTTCTTAAGGTCTTTCATTGTTATCTAAAATCTTAGCTTTACCTCTTTTTTTAATGTGCTACCGTCTTAGCTCTATAACAAAATACCACAGACTGGGTGGCTCAAACAACAGACATTTATTGTTCGAAGTTCTGGAGGCTGGGAATTCCAAGATCAAGGTGCTGTCAGGCTTGGTGTCTGGTTAGCACTCTCTTGCTGGCTTAGACAGCCACCTGGTCACGCATGCTCATGGGGCTATTTCTCGTAGCACCCACGGGGAGGAGAGATCTCTTTGTCTTCTTCTTATATGGGCATGATCCCATCATGATGTTTCCATCTTTACGACCTAATCTAAACCTAATTACCCCTCAAACAACCCACTTTTTAATGCCATGGTATTGGGGGTTAGGGCTTCAGTCTGAAAATATACTTGTATGTGCAATTTTTTAGCATACAGGGGTTCATAGTGCTTCCATATCCCATGTTATGTCATACACATGTCCTCTTGTCATTACCAGATAGCAGCATTTCAAAGGTCCTTACTAGGCCGGGCGTGGTGGCTCACGCCTGTAATCCTAGCACTCTGGGAGGCCGAGGTGAGCAGATGGCTCCAGGTCAGGAGTTCAAAACCAGCCTGAGCAAGAGTGAGGCCCCATCTCTACTAAAAATAGAAAGAAATTAATTGACCAACTAAAAATATATATACGAAAAATTAGCCAGGCATGGTGGCGCATGCCTGTAGTCCCAGCTACTCGGGAGGCTGAGGCAGGAGGATCACTTGAGCCCAGGAGTTTGAGGCTGCTGTGAGCTAGGCTGACGCCGCGGCACTCTAACTCAGGCAACAGAGTGAGACTCGGTCTCAAAAAAAAAAAAAAAAAAAGGTCCTTGCTAGCAGTTGCTTAGTCTTGCTCTCAATGCTGTCTCCAGTTACCCCCAATTCACGGTAACCTGATACAGCTTGTCCATGCTTTGGATTGTGTCCTTGGGCAAGACCCTGGAAAGGCACAGCAAGGTGAAAGTGGGAGCCCTTGGCTGCTGGCACCTGTCTAGAGCAGACATGCCCATGCCCTGACTGTGGGGCGCCCACCCAGCCCCAGCCTTGCGAGCAGGGGCGGCACCAGGACAGTGCTTCCAGCAGTAAGTGACTGTTTCCTCCAGTCGAGATTTCCTGGATTACAAACTCTTTGGTTCCTTTAGGAAACTCTTGGCTGGGCCCCAGGTACAGGGAGCAGAGTGCCCGAGAGAGCAGGAAGGCCTTTGGCTCACCGGGTCAAGTTCCTGAGCCACACGTGTGTTTGACACTTACGGCAGAATGGCCAAGGGTGATAACTAGTGAACGTTTTCTGAGTTCCTGCTTTGGAGTCTGTGCAATGATTTTCTTGCACACGCCCCTAATCCTTGCAAGCCAGTCTGCATCTCTGTCGTGCAGGGCAGATGGCTGAGGCTCGCACTGGCCAGGGCAATGCTTCTTAAGAAGTGATGGGCAAAGGAATCACCTGGAATCTTATCAGAACACAGATTCTGAGTCAGCTAATCTGGAGTGTGGCCCAAGACTCTGCATTTCTAACAGGCTCCCAGGCGGCACCACTGGCCTGAGGCCTCACTTGTGTAGGGAAGGCCAAGCCTCACCATCCACAAGGGACTGAGCTGGAGCCCGTGTTTGTCTGACTCCATACCTGCGTGTGCGCTGTCTGCCGTTCCAGGTAGAATCCCACAATCTGGCCAGCCGCTTTGCAGGTGGGGGAGGCCAGTGAGTGGGGCTTCCGCTGGAGAGAGAGGAGGCTGCTCTGCCCAGGCCCAGCCCCCATGAGAGGTTTAATGAGGAGGAGAGGGATGGAGGGGGATGTCTCCCGAGTAGTGAAGAGCCACAGCCGGGCAGCCGTCAGTGTTGGAAAAATTAATTTTTTAATTAAAAACATCTTTTTGTTCCTGCTCTTTTCCCCCTTTGCTTTAATGTCTCAGTCTGGAGTAATTATGAGTCGCTCTGGGGAGACTGAACCTTAGAAAAATTGTTGGTGCGACTGCTGAGGAATTTATCTGATTAAGTTGGGCTCAGGCTTTGAAAAGAAGAGACAGGAAAGTAGAAAGAAAAAGGGAGGAGGGAAAGCCCGGCTCCCCGCTGTCCTTCTGGCACAAAACTTAATCACAGCATCAGGGAGGCCAAGTGGGCTCTCGGAGGCTCCTTCAGGCCGGCCTGGGGCGAGGCCCGCGGGGGCCAAGCTCAGCTTCCCAGTGTCCCCTGCCTGGGCCCCAGCAGCCCTCTGCTGCCCCAGCGCCAGCGCCCCGCCCCAGGCTCCCTCCAGGCACAGGAGACCGTCCTAGGTGGGGTCCCTGAGGCGCGGGTGGAGCCTGGAGGGGCCGGTGCTCTCCTGTGTGCCCAGGGGCGTGAAGGGCAAGGCAGGGCCGCAGCCGGAGCCCGCAAGGACAGGTCAGGGAGTCGGGTCCCTTGGGGAGCTCTGGAGCTTGAACCTGGTCGCCATGGAGCCGTCAGGGGGCTTTGCTCCTGGGTCTGTCCATCGCTGGCTGTGGGTGCCGCTAGGGAAAAGGGTAACCCGCCAGGCGTTCCCAGGAAGCTGGTCCCCTTGGCGGAGGGCACTGCCCCTAGAAGGGCACAGCTGGGAGTTGGCAGCTAACACTGCCAGCCTCAGGAGGACAAATGTCTTGCCCCGAAACAGGGCCTGGGGGGGTCTGGTGGGTTGGAGAGAAGTGAGCGGGTTCACGAGTGAGGTAGGGTGGAGCTGACGGGTGTGGGGAGTGGCTGAGCTGGTGGGTTGACAAGGGACTCCCAGGCTACTGGCCTGAGTGGCTGGGTGCCCGAGGGTGCCAGGATGCAGGGTGGGCACCCGGGAGGAAGGCAGACATGGGGAGAGTGTTCTGTCACGTGGCCGTGGCGGGCATGGGTGGAGGTGTTGCCCAGGCGGCGGGCCGGGTGGGAGTGAGGGCCAGGGGACAGACGGCAGACGGCGGGTGGGCCAGAGTGGGTGGGCCAGAGTGGGTGGGTGGAAAGGAGAGCCGAGGCAGAGCGCAGCGCCCTGGGCACCCCACACCACTGCGCGGCAGCACTGGGAGCCCAAGGGTAGCTTGAGAGGTGCAGCCAGAACGGCAAGGAAAGCTGCAGAGGGCGGGGCCCTCCTGCACCCTCCCAGATGTGTGGCCTCAGCCGGGGCCGTCCCCTCTGCCTGCGCGTCCTTGTGCACCAAGGAAGCAGACAGCCTTGCTGGGCTTCAAGGGACTGACACGCTGGGCGGGGTCGTGCCTGTCTTGAGTGCACTGTGGCCCGGCCTCTACCACATTCCCTGGCACACAGTAGGTGCTCGGCCAGTCTTTACTGAAACATACGACGGCAAGCACGCACGTAGCACCCGCCACGCACCAGGCCCCACGTGTAAAGTCTAGCTAACTCCATGAGGAACGATTCAGTGCCTTCTGTCTGCCCAGATCCAACGTGCTTCCACAAGTATCTTGGCCATTCAAGAGGTTTTTCCTGAGACCTTTCAGATCTTCTAATTAGAAGCTATTATCATAATATTGTCCCCATGGTACAGAGGAGATTAAGCAACTCACCCGAGTTAACTCACACACGTGGTAAGTGGCAGAGCTGGGACACGGCCCCAGGCAGTCTGACTCCCAAGGTCCATGCTCTTAGCACCAGTGGGAATCAGTGAGTTGGTGCCAGTCTGTTTGGGACCAGGGCACGTGACTGTGTGTTTCAGGTGGCTTACGTGCACACAATCCCATGAACACGCAACCATGTGCACACACAGCCCCATGTGCATGCAGCTCTTGTCTGTGGCAGGGAGGGACAGCCCCCAGCCTTGAGGAGGGACCCTCACCGTGCAGCACCGTCCTCGAATGGGACTGGCCAAAGCTACCTCAGATGTAATTCACCACTGCCTTTATAGCCCCGATGACAGAGAGGGATTGGGAGGTGGTGGCAGGAGGGGACAGGTGGAAAGCTCTGGTGTCAGGCAGGGCGCCTCCAGTCCCTTCTCCCCGTGACACTGTGTGGCTTGAGCAATCACTGAGCCAATCTGAGCCTTGATTTTCTCATACGAAAAATAGGACTGATTATACTTCTTCCCTAGGATTTTGTGAGCATTAGAAATGCTGCCGGTGTCTGGTACACAGTGAGCACCCCGATTGTGTGAGCAGCCCTCTGTGTTGCATTGGCCACCTCTCTGCCTGACTTTGGAAAATGTAAATATCACCCTGCAGTGAATGGGCACCTTGAGAGTAACCACTCCCTGGCTGCCATCCAGGCAGGGGCCTGTCCAGCTGGAGGCCCCTTCCAGCCCGGCAGGGCTGCAGGCTGAGTGGGGAGGCTGGAGCGGGGCAGGGAAGAGAGGCTCAGAGTGGGAGTGTCCAGACTCTCTGGGGCAGTCTGTAATCAACTCCCGTGTGTGGTCACCCCTGAGGACACTGCAGAGGTGAGGCTAGGGACTCCATCTGGGGCCCACTATCAGCTCAGCTGTCCTGAGCCCCCAAGGGCCACCATGTCACACAGCTCCATGGGGTGCCATTCACAGGATAGTGTGTGGAGCAGGGCTCCATTGGGGGCCTGCTGACATGGAGAGCTTGAATCATGCTCCTGGGAATCATGCACCCGAGGCCGAGAGCTCTTTAGGGCAGCAGCCTCGCTGACCAGGGGAAGTGGACAGCCCCTCCTGGGGTCTGCCTGCTGCATGGACACCCAAGGCAGGGCAAAAGCCAGTTCCAGCCCTGTCTAGTGCCACTCCCCCTACGAGCACCCGGGCCTCTAAGCAATAACCTTGAGTGCACTGTGCCTGAACCCCTGGCTTACTATGTTTCCGCCCTGGCTCCAGACTGAGAGCTGCTGAGGGCACCGGCCAAGCACAGGGACAGACATGCAGAGCAGGGGATCATGCTGGACACAAACTGTGCGGTTAGAACAGCAAAGTCCTTCATTCCTCTGCTGGAGAGACGTTTACTTATCAGCCTCCAGCCCGTGCCCTGGACCTTGCCCAGATGTTGCAGACACGAGGAGGGAGCAGATTGACCCTGTCCTCGAGGGGCCACAGCCTTGTAGAGAGACAGGCACGTAAACAGAAAGTAAGAGCCCAGGGTGACCAGAGCTGTGGTGGATGGCATGCGTCTGTCTAGGCCACAGGAGCACAAACACGGACGGGGGGCATTGAGAAAGCCGCCTCAGTAAGGCCATCGTGGAGCTGCAAAGTGAAGGGGAGTGCCGGGCAGAGGTGGAGGGAGGCATCCAGGTGCACACGCAAAGCTTGAAGGTGACCAAGAGCTGGGCCCGTACGGTGCACAGGAAAGAGTGCCAGCCAGACCAGCATTTGGCAGACCTGGGTCCCAGTCCCTGCTCTGCTTTTAAATACCTGAGTGAGCAAGGACAAATTCTCCTCTGCCCAGCTTTCTTTGGGCCTCAGTTTCCTAAAATATGTAATGGTAACTGGCCTACATTATCCCCAAAGCCTCTCCAGCTTGGAAGATCTTAGTTCCTCCCAGACATGGCCAGACCCTTCCCTACCTTCCAGGAACTCACCTGGGGACACAGATGCAGTGACCCTCTGGGGAGTGCTCATAGGTTTGTCCTGATTAACCCAGGCTTAAGACTCTGAGTGTCAGATCCTTCTGCTTTGTTGCAAATATTAATAGTTCTGCCCTGTGAGCAGATGGAGAGTCTGAGCCCACCTTCCTGAAAATGCCAAGGTTGAAATCTGCTGGGAGCATGGCTGAAACTGGACACCTCCACTGGGTAGTTCTCTGCTCTGGCCTGCTTGGGCGGGAGGGGCAGTTCTGAGCTGCGGAAGACTGTCGGAGGACAGCTAAGCCTTACCATCCATCTCCCTTTGCAGGGACTTGCTTCTTTGTATCCACTGGCTTCTCCTTTTATAAGGGGCACCAGCCAATCAACTCGTACCTTCCCTCCTGTGAGGTGGGAGTGACCAATCACACTTGGTCTAATTTCTCGGTTGCTAGGTGCTGGAGGCTACCTTCTCATAGCTGAGGAGCTTGGGTTTTAAAAGTGCAATCCTGGATCTGGAGCTGATCCAGGAGCTTGGGAGCTCCAGGAAGGTGGATTTAAGATTCCCTTTGCTGGGTGGGTTCTGCTAACAGAGCTGTAGGAATTCCTGGGAAGGAGAGAGCACCTGGTCCGTGGCAGTCCTGGAGGGCTTCCAGGAGAGGGCGCCAAAGGAGGGCTTTTCAGGCCCTTCCTGGTCCAGCCTGGGCTGCTCCTTTTTCCTCACTCCCATCCTGGCAGCTTGAGGACACCTCCCTGACCCTCTAAGCCCTGGCACTGTCCTGGTCCCTGGGCCCAACCCTGGTCTAGGACCCTCTCCCCCTCACACAGCCCCATGCCCCCAGAACTCGTGTCGGGGGCTGGGCATCTGAATTGCCCCAAACCTGAGCCCTGGTCCAGACACCCTGTGTGGCTGCAGAGACTGGGGAGGGATAGGACCCAGGAAATGACATGGAAGGGTTCAGAGAGAAGGGGAGGTGGCCCAGGTGGGGAGCCCTGTGTGAGCAAAGTCCTGGAGGTGTGTGGGAGTGTGTACTTGTGTATCTGACTGTCTACACATGTGTGTGCGTGTGCTGGTATTTCCATGCACGTGCCTTGGGCACATGTGCGCATGTGCGAAGCACAGAGAAGGGACATTGGTCCTTCCATGTCTTGGACTTGCGGATTTCTGCCCCTATCGTCTCCCCATGAGTAGCCCAGTGTCCCAGGTCCTGAGTCCCAGCTCCCTGCGAGCCCAGGCCCCTGAGCCTGGTTCCCACCCCTGCCCCACCACATCCGCTGCAGCAACTTCTTGATAAAATTTACCAATGTGACTTGCACTTAGCAGGGCCCACATCAGCTCCAAATCGAGAAAATCCAATCAATCCAGCATCCCCATTGCCCGGCAGCCCACTTCCCACCTGGTTTGACCCTTTCTGGGGCCTGGGGTCCTGCTTCAGCACAGGATGTCAATCCGGAGGTCCCCTGAGGATGGAGGGGGCAGTCAAATCAGCGCCCCTCGCCCCAGGTTCCTCATGTCTTGCTCCTTGGAGCAGCCTGGGGTCTTCATCTCTGCTCAGGCCAGTTCTGTTTGAGCGCAGGTTTCTCCCACCCAAGGGCCTCCCTGTGTCCCCCGGACCATGAGAGGGGTCAGCTCACCCACCTGGGGCAGCAGGAGGAAGCCTGGGCTGAGGCCAGGGCAGCCGCTGAGGACTCTGCCCCGTCTGAGCCGCAGTTTCTGCATCTGTAAAAAGGAGGTCATGATTCCTGCAGCTCAGATAAGGGGCATGGAATGGGTGTCTCTGTCCATTTGTGCTGCTAAAACAAAATTCCTGAGACTGGGTAAGGCATAAAGCCCAGGGATTTATTTCTCACAGTTCCAGAGGCCAGGCAGTCCGAGGTGAAGATGCTGGCGGGTTTGCTGCCTGGCGAGGGCTGGTCTCTGCTGCCGAGGTGGCGCCTGGACCTCATCTTCCAGAGGGAGGAACACCGTGTCCCTACTTGGCGGCAGAGTGGAAGAAGGGGACCCCATGCCCACAGCTCCACAAGACCATTTATAAAGGCCCTACCATTCATGAGGGTGCAGCGCTCACCACTTGATCACTCCTCAAAGGTCCCACCTCCCAGGACTGTTGTGTTGGGACTTAAGTTTCAACATGAACTTTGGAGGGGACAAAAACACTCAAACTATAGCAAGGGCTCCCGGAACCCGTGAAGTGCTGGGCCCTCGCTGCTGGTGTCTGCTGGGCCTTGGTCAACGGGAGCATCTAAGGGCAGAAACCAGATGTGGCAACTGTTTGGCCCATATGGTACTTTTGAAAAATTGAATTAGTGGTTAACATTTAAAAAATGGGCGGTTTCTGCACAAAGTCTGAGTTTTGGCTTCTCTTCAAAAGTCAGAAGGCCTGGCATCCCTGGGACTTGCACCCGTGTGGGCGGCCAGAGCTCTCAGGCAGGCCCGTGCTCCCCTGACCCCTCCTCTTCCCCTCACCTGCCCCAACCCTAACCCTGGGGGTGGGTGGCACTTGCGACTGGGCCCTTTCAGGACATATTGGCATTTCGGAAGGGTCTCTCCCAGTGGCCCAGGGAGTGAGTGGTCTGTGTTCAGTGGGTGAAGAGGAGGGTACGGCTGCCTCTTGGGCCCCTCAGTGCATGCTCCCTCCCCACGGAGAATCGGAGGTTGCGTGCCCAGACTGCCTGCCAGGCAGGGAGTGAGGGAAGAGCGGTGCCTTGGGTGCGGCTGCCTTTCCTCTGCAGGGAGATCTAATGCCTTGACCATCGCCCACACGACACACCCTTCCAGGGGCCCACAGGCAGGTTCCCCCAGAGCAGGTGTAAGCAGTGTTAGGCCAGGCATTCTTTTCCTCCCAACCCCTCAATGACGCTTATTTGTCCTTGGGACAAGGTTTGTGCTGTGGCTAGCTCTGTGGGGTCAACCCTTTGGGGCACAGCTGGGAGAGCTGCTCTCATCAGACTGGAAATTCCAGATCCACCTCTTCTCAGCTGTGTGGCCTTGGGAAAATAACTTAACCTCCCTGAACCTATTTCCCCATCTGTAAAATGCCCACTTCCACATGTTGTCATGAAGATCAGATGGGACCGTGGGTAAGAGAATGGCCTGGCACAGGTTGGGCACATAGCTTGTGCCCAGCAAGTGTTTGCAGAAAGGAGGAGTTGAGGCCCCCAGACCCAGTGGTGGAGCCGCACAGTTACACTGCAATGGTGACTGAGTAACACGGTCCTGTGTCCCAGCTGGCTGGGCTGGATGTGATGGAAAGAATCAGGGGCCTCTGCCCTAGGCTCTGCCCTTCCAAGCTGGGGTAACTGGGACAATGTGGGGTGAGGAAGCAAAGGGAAGAAGTATAGTTCCTTCTCCCTCCCATCCTCGGCCCTTGTAGTGGGGATGTGGCCCTTTCCCTGTGAGCTGGGCCCTTCCTTAAGTGGGGAGGGGGCCTTCCTTCTTCAATAGCGAGAATCTGGCCTCCTGGTTTCCCACCGGGAGAGGGAACCTGGTGGCCCAGAGAAGCGGGGTGTGGAGGGAACAGATGGCCTCATATTCAGTTTGTCGTGGAGTCACCTCATGGGCTGTGCTGTCAGGACTGGTGAGTGGAAGCCTTCTAGACTTTTATCTAGTTTTAGCTTGAAAGCATGAGAGGGACAAGATATTCCAGGCCCCCAAGGGGGAGGGGCTTTAGGACAAAGGGAGTCTGAGCAGCCTCAAAAAGGCGTGTCCTTCCCCCCTTTTCATGAAACACTGCCATTGGGCCATCTTTCTAAAATAGCAGTGAAGGCCACTGCCTTCTCCCTGGGTTTGCTTTCTGGGACGGGTTGCCCAAGGCAGATGATAATGGTAGTGACGATGGCAGCTGGTGACATTTACTGAGCACCTGGGCTAAACGCCTTCCCCTGCACTCATCCAGATTCCAGAGTTACAGACCAGCCCATTTCATTGAGGTGCATCCTTTACAAGAAAAGTCAGATGGGATGGTGCCACCCACAGGGAGGAGCGGAGCTGATCCATTTACAGCCTTCACGGAGGATTCTCCTTGGTGGGGTGGGGTGGGAGGATCTAAGAAATAGCTCCTCCTGTGTGTTTATGTTCAAAATGTTAATTTACCTGCTTGGGTTTAAAGAATGTGTCTGGAGAACCAGTTTGGCTTTGGGGTCTCAGCCCACAGCCAGGAGAGGCATTTCAGGACCACGGAGAGCACCCCATCCCACCACCGCCTGCCTGGTGACTCGACAGGGAGGAGGTGGTGGAATGAGGAGTCTGGCTCTTTAGAACTGGCCAGTCCCAGAAAATCATCATGTGGATGGGACCTAGGGCCTGCGGCCCATAGGAGCACGATTTGCCCAAGCCAGTCCTCAAATCAGCCTGACTGCCTGGGGCTGTGACTCCTGGAATGCAGCCAGAAGCAGGGGCAGCTCAGCTTGTTTCTCTGTGGGAGTCCACAGAGACACATGTGTGTGTGTGTGGGGGGGCGCGGTGGCTCACGCCTGTTCTCTTAGCACTCTGGGAGGCCAAGGCAGGAGGATTGCTTGAGATCAGGAGTTCAAGACCAGCCTGAGCAAGATCGAGACCCTGTCTCTAACAATAATAGAAAAAATTAGCCAGGCATGGAGCAGCAGTAGGTCCAGCTACTGGGGAGGCTATGGCAGGAAGATCACTTGAACCCAGGAGTTTGAGGTTGCTGTCAGCTATGATCATGCCACTGCACTCTACCCAGGGTGGTGGAGTGAGACTCTGTCTCTAAATAAACAAATAGATAGATATGATAGACAGATAGATAGAGTATGCAAATAGGAGTGCTGTAGGTCAAATCTCACCCCCAGCACCGTCCTGTGTGGCTCTGGGCTTGAGAGCAGTGCTTAGCCATTTGGAGAGGCGGTGTCTGGTTACAGCCATGGCCTCTGCAACCTCACTGCCTGAAATTGAATCTAGACCCTACCACTCCCTGGCTGTCAGACCTTGGGTGCATTGCTTAGCATGCATGCCTCAGTTTCCTTATCTGTAAAATGGATGATCAAGCACTTACTTCAGAGTTTATTGTGAGAATTAAACATAATATAGGCAAAGCACCCAGAGCAGTGCTTGGCATGTAATTATTATTGTAAAATGTTATTATTATTTTTTAACCCCAAGCATTTCTGCCCCAGTTCTGATTCATGACCAGGTTCTTTCCATGGTACCCCTGATCTTGCCTCCAGGCTCAAAGGCTGGGAAGAGACAAATGTTTCCTAGGCTTATAAACCATCAGTGTCTGCAAGGCTGTCTGAGGAGGTGTTTCTTGGGGGCTGGGAGGCCCCATTGCCCTGGGCCAGAGAGTCTGGGACCTGGAGGAGAGGCTGGGCCCTGGCACTGGCTTCCTCCCTCTTTCTTCTTTCTCATAGTGTTCCAAGTGTGGGCTTTAGAGCCAGAAAGACCCAGGCTCAGATCTTGGCTCTGGGGCTTATAGGCCATGATTTGGGGCAGGTCATTATTAGCCCCTTGGAGTCTCATCTGTGTATGGATATGACAATACCCTCAATGTGGCCGTTTAGAGGATTAAAATGAGAAAATGGTTGCAGGCCAGGCGTGGTGGCTCATGCCTGTAATCCTAGCACTTTGGGAGGCCGAGGTGGGAGGATCTCTTGAAATCAGGAGTTCTAGGCCAACCTGAGCAAGAGCCAGACCCTGTCTCTACAAAAAATAGAAAAATTAGCTGGGTAAGGTGGCATGCACCTGCAGTTCCAGCTACTCAGGAGGCTGAGGCAGGAGGATCGCTTGAGCTCGGGTTGCAGTGAGCTATGATCTCACCACTGCACTCTAGCCAGGGTGACAGAGCAAGACCCTGTCTCAAAAAAAAAAAAAAAAAAAAAAGAGAGAGAGAGAGAAAATGTAGGCAAAGGTCGAGCACATTTGCATACTGTAAGTGCTTCATAGTGGTGGCCGTCATGTGGCTATTTTCCTGATGTCTCTGTCCCACTTTGAGTCTCTGCCAGCCCCTCCCTCCCTCCCAGAGGGTGAGGTTCTCACTCCTTCTCCTGACTTCCAGGCTTAGATCTGACCCACCCAGACCCAAACCTCAGGGATAGAGGCTTTTAAAAGACAAGATTGGGGTCTAGTCTCTGGTGACCTATTTCCTGCGGCCTCACCCTTTCTCTCTGCACCTTACCAGGGCTCTGCATTTCTAGACAACTCCTTTGTCCCTTAGCCCTGGCCAGACACCCTTCTCCATGCCCAGTTCTGCCCCATTCTAGGGGCAAATGATGAAGCATTCACCTTATTAACAGCTCAGATTTGATGAACATGAACTAAGTGGGTCCCAGGCCTTCCCACACGAGTCACTTCATTTATAATCAGCGTTTCGCTGGTGTCTGCTTGTGCCTGGCAATGCGGGAAGCGACTTGCACACATCTTCTTATTTAGTCGCCCAACAGCCTCCAGAGGTGGTTGTCACCACAAATTTTATTTAGCAAGGGAGGGAACTGAGACCTGGAGGGTGATGCTTAGGTCACATGGAGGGGACCTTGGAGCCAGAGGGAGGGAGGATGGAGCGAACGCTTACGAGCCCTTAGCGCAGCGCCAGCGCGCAGACGGTGCTTGGCAAAGGTGCCTGAGCCCTGGCACCCAGCCCTGGCACCCAGCCCTGCCAGGCGATGGGCGGGTACCCAGAGAACCCCTCTCCTCTGCTCTGACGCCCCACCAGGGCCGTGTAGCAGGGCTGGACAGAGGCCCCGGGGCAGGACGGGTTGTGGGGAATGAGGCAGAAGGAGGGGGCTCAGATGGCTCTTGATGCTCTGGCTTGAGGAACTGGTGGGCTGGGGAGCTGTTTACTAGATGGGGGAGGAAAGGGGACAGAGTGGGTTTAGGGAGGGATGATGAGTTTGGGTTTGGATCCATTGCATTTGAGGACCTCAGGGGATGGGCCTAAGCGGCCAGCATGGAGCTGAGCTGAGCTGTGAAGCAGGGATGTCCTCGTCAAAGGCCGAGCTCCCCGCGGCCGCGCCCCGCAGAGTGGGCAGTGCACACTGTCAGGCTCCGAGGGCCCAGGGAGGGCCAGAGAGGGTTTGTGCTCATGGTGGGCCAGCAGCTAGAAACAGTAGGGTGGTGACCAAAGAAGGCTTCCTCAAGGAGGGCTTCCTGGAGGGGTCAGAAAACCTTGTGATCTGTGGACATTGAGAGAAGATGAGTCCAAAGGGGAACAGGAAGGAAGCACAATTGGAAGGGTCCTTGAAGGCCATGCTCAGCAAGATTACGTGACGTGCCCAAGGTCACCCAGCTAGTAAGTGGCAGAGTCAGGATGCCACTCAGGTCTGCCTCGCTCTAGGGCCTCTGTTGTCCACTTGCACGACACTGCTCAGGGCACGGGGCCTGGCAAGCAGGACAGGAGAGAGGAGGACCTAAGTCACTCCCAGTTCAGGCCAGCTCTGCCCAGCCCATACGTGGTCCAATTCCAAATAAACAAAGAGGTGTCAAGCAACAGGACACAGGAGCTGGGAGAGTTCCAGTTTTAGACAGACCCGACTCTGGGTAGAGGGCTGTCCTTGAATGTAGGTATGCCGTGTAACTACTTAGCACCTGTGAGCCAGGGCGCACTTGAACCTCCCTTGCCCCTTGCACTGGTGTGTCACCGTGTCGAGAGCCCATTGCATACTCTAACTTTGGAATACACGTTGTCTGGTTGGCTTCTCTCCAGAGGGAGCACATTGTGGGCCCCTCCCATCTCACACAGAAGAGACTTCTGGACATTTTTCTCCTGGGTAGAAGGGGTGGAGGCCCCTGGAGGGTGATCCTTCCTCCTAGCTTGCAGAAGGCCAGTCTGCCATGCAGGGGACTGGCTTGCCTGACAGCAGGGCAGGGAGCCACTGCGCACACCAGGTTGCAGGGGTGGCAGCAAGGGTGAATGCCAGCAGCTCGCAGTGAGTATGCAGTGTCAAATGGGGTGCATTACTCTCCGTGCAAATTAAAAATTAAAATTAATCAAACACTCAAATTGATTTCCTTCCCGTCTGTTTGCTCTGCTGTGCCAGTCAGACGCCTGCCTGCCCACTCGGCCGATACACCCCATCCTCACACCGCTGGGCAGCACCACCTACTGCCGGGGGCCCTGTGAAGGCCCTTGGAAACTGGGTAAGGTCCACCCAGCCAGGTCCCTGCCCCTGAGGCCTGGTGCTGGGCTTGAAAAGGAGACAGGCAGCAAGAGAATATTGCTCTGGTGCAGAGGAAACACCCATGCGGGGCTTGTAGGCAGAACTCTTGCAAGTACTGGTGGATCCATCGTCAAGTGAAGCCAGGAGCCTGGGCAAGCCCTGTGGGCTGGGCTGACCTTCCTTAGGGACTGACCTGCCCCACCCTGCCCCGGCCAGCCAGGGCTCTTGGTCTCCTTCTTTCCCAGCCAGGCCCTGGCCTGCCACTTGTCAGCTGTGCAACCTTGGGCAAGTTACTTAACACCTCTGAGCCTCAATGCCCTCTTAGGTAAAATGGGGATGATGGTCCCAGTATGGGCAGGTCTGCCCCCTGGGAGGCGGCTCTCTCAGGGGGATTGGCAAGCCGGGGAGGTGGCCTGGGCCAAGGGGGAATGTGGTGCATTAGCACTCACAGAGTAGGCTCTGTGTGGAGCCCTGGGTCTGAGCTGTCTCCAGTTGGGGCAAAAGGAGAGGTCTTTATCCTGGCTTTGACCAGCCGCTGGAGGCTGCTGCCCCTGGAAGGGAAGGCCTTGGGCAAGGAGGCTCTCTCTTCGGTTTCCTTTCCGGGGAAGGTCCTCCCTGCGGCCCCTCAGCCTCAACGCTCTGGGCAGCAGCGGCAGCTGGGCAGTGCACCATGATGTCCCCTGCACAGCTGGTGTGAGGGGTCCCTGGAACAAGGTCGTGAAGCCTGGCGGGGGTCAGCTTGCGGCAAACAGCAGTTCCTTTTCTAAAAAGGCCTTGGGGAGGGCCCCTCTGGCCCCCACTTCACACGGGAGTTCGGCTCCTTCTACTCTTACACGTGGAGGCCTTAGACGCCCCACTCCACCCTTCTTTCTCTCCGGATCACCCCAGAGTCCCCCAGGCTCTCCAGCTCCGCCCTCCAATCCAATCCAGGCTCCCTCGGGCTCCGGGAGTGTCTAGATTCAGAACCGGCCACTGCCTCCCCTGCCTAAAACTCTCCAAAGTCCAACCAGCCTCTCACGGCATTCAAGAACCTCAGTGACCTGGCCCTGATCCCCACCTGCCACCCCCCATGTAGCCCCCCTGCATCCTGCTACCCCCCAACAGTGGGCGCCTTCTTGTGTCTGTGCCCGTGCGGCTCCTTCCTTGCATCGGCCGCCATGGGGCCAGGCTCCCTCCCTGAGCCCTGCTGAGGGCCAGGTCTGCGCTGCGGGTGCTGAGGACACAGAGGGGTGCAGATCCGGTCATGCTGCCTCCCCAGGGCACTCCCTGTGCCTCAGGCCCACCTCCCCTTCAAGGACAGCCACTCCACAGCCTTGGTAGAGCACCTGATTCCACAGGTGCCACACGGGAGTGTCCCCAGGGGGTCCAGGCCCCTTGACCCTCAGTTCTGTGGCCCTGCCAGCGTCCAGTCCCCAGCCCAACACAGTGCCCACTCCAGAACTTAGAGCCCTGGCCTGTCCCTGTGCCTGTCTGCCCACCCTGTGAGCCCCCCAGGGACAGAGCCCCTGAACTTGGCACAGAGCCCACCCTCAGTGTGCGGGGACCAAATGTCAGGTCTGTTCCCCGAGCTGTGCACGCTCCCAGGTCCCCAAACTCCCACTGCCCTGCTGGCCTCCCACAGTGCACGTGAGGCTCACCTCTCAGGAGCAGGCAGGCTCACCTCTGCCTGGACTCCTGACACCCACAGCTCCTGGTGCCCTGCTGCCCCTGGTGCCACCCTTTCCTGAGCCCTTGCCACGTGACTGTGGAGGATGGCAGGTCTCCAGTGTCCATGCGTAATCCTGTGCCTCAGTTTCTTTGTCTGTATGATGAGGAAAACTTGCCCGGGCTGCAGGGAGCCTTACTGAGAAGACACTGCGACTGGCTGCAGTGGACAACAAAGCGCCTCCGTGTTCCAGGTAGGCGTGACTAGTAAAGGACGAGCTGATGTGACAGAACTGTGGACGGGCCTGGGCACGTCACTGAGCTGGCCTGGCCTCTGCCCCATGAGCTCAGGCTCCCTGCTGACCTGGGGACAGCTCCTGCAGGGCCATCCAGCCTCCTAAGGAAGGCCCCTTAACAAGCCAAGGCAGCCAGCAAAGCAGGAATCGCGGCTCCGACTCCGAGGTGGGAGAGAGTCCTGGCACTGCCAGCAGAGCAGTGGAGCCCGGGAGGCCGGCTGCGTTCTGCACCTGCAAGGGACACTGGGGAGGCGGCGGCACCCCAGAGTCCTGCTTCCCTGATGCTCCCCAGGCAGTCTGGGATGAAATGAGGCGCCTGGGCTTACTGTGGTGACAGGGGCCAGTCCCTTCTGTCTGGAGCCTCAGTTTCCCACCTGTTGATGGGCTCTGAAGCCTGTCTCTGCCCATGGCCCCTGGGGTGATGCAGTCTTACTGGGGAGGTGCAGCTGGCTAGGATTTTCCAGGGGGAGGTTTTATAGGATCAGCCGGTGTGTCCGTTGCCCTCTGCGTGCTGACTTCAGGGTCCCAGGAGGATGACTGACGAGGAGCACTGCTCCCAACAGAGTAGCTGATGGTTATGATAAGGATTCCAGTTCTCTTCATCCAGGGCGACAGGAGAGCACAGAATGACGCCTTCCACAGCTGGGAAAACCAACGACACAAGGATGCGACGCAGCTATTCCAGGCCAGCAGGGCCCTCAGGCATCTGGCGCAGCTGCCGGGGGACCGGAGAGAATGGGTGAGGGTGCGGGGGGCTCGGGTGTGGAAGGAAAGAAGGCTTCTGGGGCGCAGGCCCGCGGCAGGCAAGCTCGCGGGTGGGGAGGGCGGGAAGGCGCAGGCCCGCGGCAGGCAAGCTCACGGGTGGGGAGGGCGGGAAGGCGCAGGCCCGGGGCAGGCAAGCTCGAGGATGGGGAGGGCGGGAAGGCGCAGGCCCGGGGCAGGCAAGCTCGCGGGTGGGGAGGGCGGGAAGGCGCAGGCCCGCGGCAGGCCCAGGGAGCTGCTCTGCCCGCTGCAGGCTCTAGGCCTGGAGTCCGGCTTTGGTGTGGCCTTTTGGACCACTGTGTCTTCTTCGCCTGTTTGCTGCAGACTATGGCCCAGGATCAACCAGACAGGACAGAAGATGACCAGTCTGACCTTCACTCTACAGTTACAGGGACAGGCAGGGGGGGGGGTGCTGTCACATGGACTTTTGCTCCTTCCTCTCACCACAGGGCCTTTGTACACATTGTCCTCTCCCTGGAGTCCTCACTTCTCTGAGTTGCTGTCTGCTCAACCTTCTGGTGCTAGGTCAAATGTCACATGCTGCAAGAAGCCTCTTCGGATTCCCAGGCCAGGCCCCCACCTCACAGCACCATAGACCTTTTCCTAGCCATTGGCCCGTGGTTATGGCTGGAAGTAGCAGAGGGCCCTGGGCAGGCATCCACAGGGACACTGACCCAGCCCCTGTGGTGGGAAGCAGCCAGCCCCCAGCCTATGGTGAAGGGACTTTTCCCTGGAGCTGCCACAGCAGCCTGGGCCCCTCACCCCAGTCCCCAGCTGCTGCTGCTGTGGCAATGTCGCTGTGAAGCCTGCTGTAAGGCAGAGGTGTCAACAGCCCCTGGCCGCCAGCACGAGGGCACAGGGTTCCCAGAGAGGCCTCTGCACCTGGCTGCCTTTGTGCAGAACACCCTGGGCAGAGGGCCTGGGCATGGCCCTGCTGAAGAAGAATAGCCGACAGACTTAGGTTCATCACTCCGGCGGGGCATATCAGCTTGCTCCTGTACTTGGGGAGGAAGTTGAGGCCCAGAGAAGGTATGCTACATATTTGAGGTTGCACAGCACAGCTGGGGGCATACATTCCCAAGCACGGACACAAAGGCCATGTGGCTCCCAGTAAGGAGAAGTGAGTGAGAGACATGGATGGGAGAAATGAGGGCTGCGGACAGCAACTGCTCTGCTTGGATGTCAGGGACTCCAGGGAAAAGCTGTTTGTCTCCGTTTGGCTTCCCTAGGGCCCACCTGGAAGCCTGGGAAGACTCCTCAGGAGGTGTTATGAGCCAGAGCAGGCAACGGCTGTGAGCTCATCTCCCCTGAGGCAGCCAGGAAGTCTGGTAGGAAGGCAGAAGGAAAATGGCCAGGGAAGGGGGAAAAAGGGAGGCAAGAAGGGACTTTGGGATGTGCCACAATGCCAAGCTCAGGTGTGGGGAGGGAAAAGGCCATTGCTGAATGCCTGCTGTGTGCTGAGCCGGTCCTGTGCATCGTCCCTCATGAACTCTTTCCCAGTCACCACTGTCCACTGAGTGTTTTTTCCCATTGTACAGACGGGGGCACTGAGGCTGAAGCTGGCGCTGGGCATCTTCCTGACTGGTGGGTGCGGGGCCTGGCCCTTCCGGGACTCCCAACAGCTGCAGCAGCCTGGGCTTCTCCCATGTCCAGCTCCGGTCGGCAGGGGGGCTGCGCTGCGACTCGCCCAGATCTGGGCGCAGGGGTTGGGTCCCGGCTTGGAGGACAGGAAAGAAGAGGAGAGGCGGAGTGGAGGAGGAGGCCTTGTGCAAGGCTGCTGGGTTGAGGAGCCCTTAGCCATGCCTCTGTGATGGCTGAAAGGTGGGGCTGGGGCTTCTGCCTGGATGCGCCCAGCTGCCGCCCCAGAACAAAGTTGAAACTCCTCAATTCAAGGTCCCTCTTCCCCAAAACACACCCATCATGCCCTATTTCCCACTTCCAGGTCTTTGCACATGTTTTTCAATTGGCATGGGATGCCCTTCTGTTCCTTTGTGCCTGGCCAGTTCTTACTCATCCTTCATGCCTGGGTTCAATGCCACCTCCTCCAGGAAGCTTTCCCAGACCTCCTCCACCTCAGTAACTTTATCATATCTCCTACTCTTTCATTTTCTGTAGGAGGAAATGTTTCTAGATCATCTGTGTGTCCCCGTACCTAGCATAGGATGGGCCACACAATAGAGGCTTAGTGAACAAACAAGCAAGATGCATCCCTTTGTGGGGGTTGGGGAGCAAGGGGCTGTCTCTGGTGGGAGTAATGGTGGGAGAGGGCTGGGAAGATGAAATGTTCATGCGCTGGATCTGTGCAGGGCCAGGCTGACCGGGAGCCTAGGGGTGCACTGTGCTTCCCAGAGGGCCCGGGAGACCCTGGATGTGAGAGGGCTCTGCCAATGGTGGGGTGCTGTGTCCAGCAGGTCCCTGTGCTGCTCGCCTTTGCCGAGCTTCCCTGACGATGCAGGAGAAGGAAGGTCACAGAACAAGGGGGGACAGACCAGGCCCGGTGAGTGCGGGGTGCGGTAAGAAGTGCAGCTTCAGCAGTGGCCCCGGCTCTCACCGGCAAGGAGGAGCTGGGTTCCGAGGCCGAGGCCGAGAGCCTGCCTTGGGACCCCCGCTTCTGTGGGATCTAACACCATGTCAGAGCTGGCCATGGACCCAAAGATGAAAAACAGGTCCTTCCAAGGAAGGGTAAACTGAGGTGCAGAGAGGGGTAGGCATTTGCCCAAGGTCACACAGCAGCAGCAGTAGGCCGCCCTGTGAGCCTTATCTTTCCAGCAGGACAGGCGTCTTCACTGCGCGTTCAGATCCGACAGCAGCTTCGCTGGGCCCTCCTCCCTGGGCCGCAGTCCCGAGCCTCCAGCCCACATTGTCCCCCGCCAGCCTGCCCCAGGCTTGGCCCCCTGGATGGCGTGGTCGGGGCATTGCGACCAGCCTTCTCCTTGGCTCCCCTCCAGCCCGGGAGGGCCGGGCTCAGCGGCGGCACACGGGGCCCGAATGGTCCCGCGCCGCGCGCCGCCCTCCCCGGCGGCCGGGGTGGGGCAGGCCGGGCCGGTGCACTTTCCCTTTAAGCCCCGGCGCGACAAGAGCTTGGGCGGCAGCCGCGGCTAGCGCGGGACGTCGCCCCCCGCCAGGCCGAGCTGGGAGGCGCGAGCGAGCCGCGCGAGCGGGGCGGAGGGGCGGCGGGGCTGGGACGCGGCGGGTCCCCTCGCCGCCCACTGCGCTCGAACCCTGGGCGCCGCGAGCGGCGGGCGGCACCGATGTAATGCGGAGAACGTGAGAGGCAGCGCAGGGCGGTGCGGAGGAGGGGCGCGGGAGGGCGGCAGCAGGACGGGCAGAGAGCGCAGGAGGGACGGGGACAGGGATCCGGGCAGGTGGCGGAAAGGAGAGGACGCGGAGAGGCAGTGACAGGAAAAGGGAGAGAAGGAGCAGGAGAGGAGCGGCGGCGGCCGCGGCGCAGGGGAGGAGCGGGAGGGAGCGGCGCTTCGGGCCGGAGTGCTGGCAGGCAGAGCCGGCACCTGGGCCGGGGGCGCGCCGCGGCCGGGCCAAGCTAGGCGGGGAGCCGGGACGCCCGTTAAGTCCCCACTGGAAGCAGAGGGGGACCTGAGGCGGGGCCCGCCAGGGAGGGACGCGGGCGGCGCTCCGAGGGTTGGGGCTGCAGGGCAGGGGCCTTTGTGAGCGCCCAGGAGCGCGGGGCCGGGCGCGCGCCTTGTGCGCGTGTGCGCGCGAGCGTGCGCCCCGGCGGGGGAGCGCGCGTTAGGGATTCTGCCGGCGTCGCGGCGCGGAGGGCAGGCGGCAGATCGGGGCGCGCCGGGAAGCGCGGGGCCCTCCCGCGCACACGCACACGCGCGCGCTCTCCCGCACGCACACACGCCCTCCCTGGCTCGCTCGTTGCCCTGCCACCATCTCGAAGCCTGGCCCTGCGGAGCGGGAACCCCAGCCGGAGCGGGGACCGGAGCGGAGCGAGCCGGGGGATGCCGGCCCGCAGCGGAGCCGCGCGCGGACGGCGCGCCCGGGACGGTGAGTGTGGCCAGGCCGGGATGCTGCGGCGGGCCGGGGCCGCAGGGGCGCAGGCCGGGGAGCTGGCAGGCTGTCCTCCAGCAGCGCCCGGTGCGCGGCATCTGATTGGGCGGGAGCCTCGGGGGCAGCGGTGGGGGTGGGGTGCTCGTCCGTGGGGGCGTGCACGCGCGGAGCTGGCGGGTGCGCGCTCGGCACCCCAGGCCGTGACCGTGCTCCCGCCCGCTGCGCGGCCCCGCCTAACCCTCGCCTGTCGCTAGAACCCCCGCGACTTAGAGCAACTTTGTGGAGCCCCCGGGCGCGGCGAGCCGGGAGGAGGTGGGGGTGGAGGCGCTTTAATGGTGGCACCCTGGCCTTTCTTTCCAGGGGAGAAAGCGCAAGCGGAGAATGGGCAGGGGCACGGCCCGAGCTGCCCGGAGGGCCAGAGGGTGCGACTCCGCCACCCATCGGCGCAGCCGCCCACTCTCTGAGACGCCCGTGCAGCCCCGTGGCGCCTTGCTGGGGCCGCTCCGGGGCTGTGATCCCGCCAGGGTTAGGCGGGACCTTGCGGCCGCAGCTCCCAAGTCGTGGGGGAGGGGGCTGCGGGGGAGGGGGGCTGGGAGGTTGTCTTTGCAGCCGGGTTGCAGACACAGGCTGAGTTGAGGGAGTGGGGAGACGACGTGCCCATGTGTGTATGTGTGTGGGTTCCTGCGCCTTCTGCTCCACAGGACGGGTGGCTGGAAGAAGGGAAATACCTGCAAGGTGCGCCCCATCAGACCTGGACTCCCAGGAAGTCCCAAGAGGCTGAGTGTAGGAGGGGCCGCCTCCTGGCCAGCCGGCCTGGTGACCCTGTCCCTCTGTATTGAGGCTGTGGCTGTGCTGTGTCCCCGGCTCCCCTTTTGGGTCTCCTCCCAAACTCTGGCTCTGTGCCTGAGGCCTCGCGCAACCTCCCCACACGCCCACCCCACCTGCCTGCCCAGCCAGTTCGCAGCAGCTAGGATGGGAAGATGTGGTCCAGGATGGTGGCCCTACAAGGGAGGGAAACTTGTGTTTCCAGGAGTGAGAGGCCCAGGGAAGGGTCAGGGGTCAGGCCCCTTCAGGCTCCTTCCCTTTACCAAATCCTCCTTCCATCTGGGACAGGCTCTTCCTTCTCTAGGAAGCCTCTGATTGCACCTGAATCCTTCCAGCTTGGACTTCCTTGGGGATAGAACTGCCGGGGTCCTCAGCACCCCTGTCCATATGCTCCCTTTTGTGGCACCCGGGTATGAACCTATGGGGTCAGAAGTCTTGATCTCATCCTGAATACTGTGTGGAGGGGTGTGGCAGCAGGACCAGTGAGTATCCATCTACCTGGGCTTCCAGGATGTGGTAATATCTATATTTGATCAGCTTTCAGGCTTCAACCTTGCTGCTGCCTCTATTATCCCTCCGGAGTCTCTCAGCCGGGCGTGAGAGTGCAGGAGCCGTGGGCATGCTTCTTGTCCTCTGTTTCACAGAGGCCGCTTTCCAGGCAGAGGTGGAGCTAGAACTCAGTCTCTAAGTCTCAGGGCTGCCCCTTTCCACTGCGAAGTGATCCTCTCATCCTGGGCTTTGATGAGGCGAGAGGGGCCAGCAAGGGCACCCAGGCCTTCTCTCTTGCCCTAGCAGCAGGGGCTCTGGGGACCTGCTGCTAGTGTCTCCCCAGGGCAGCTCTCCTGCTGCTTGTGACCAACACCTTTCCCAGGTGGGACAGCCGTTCTCAGCCTGAGACAGTTTAGCAAAGGCTCCTGATTGCCCTGGTTCGACCTGTGGGAACTCTTGACTCAGCCTGGTTAAATGGGGACTTCCTAGATTTGGGGCCAGTCCGTCTGTGCTCTGCCCGACGATTGGAAGCCTGGTTCCTGTAATCCTCCTCGCAGCTCTAGTGTGTCATTGTTATCATGGGGGTCAGCCCCCGAGCCTGGTACTCTAGACTAGGTCCTGGCATTGTTCTTCTCTCTGGGTCCCGGAACCCTTCCTACTCGCTTGAGACCTCCATCCTGGGGCCCCTTTGTTGGCCAAAGTGCTCACCCTTGGGAGAAAGCTTTCCTGATGGAGATGCAAATGTGCACTGCAGGGAGGGGAGGAGGCTCTGGTGGCTACTGGGGCCACTTCCTCCCCAGGTGGTCCACCTGAGTCACAGGAGGTGAGAGCAGTGGGCCTCGGGCAGGCCTCTGTGACCCCTCAGACCTGCTGGCAGCCTGGACTCATCCCCAGGGCCACGCAGGCCCTCGAGAGCTTTCAAAGATGAGAGCTGCTGCCCAGGAGTTGGCCAGGTGTCCTTTGGGCTGGTCGCTGGGCCTGCTGGGTGCTGGCAGTGGCTTCCTCAGGCTCTCCGCCGGTCCTCTCAGGTGTCTGTCTCTGCATCTGCCCCTCCTTGCCGCTGGCTGCAGCTGACTTGGTCTTTCTTGGCCATGGTTTTCTTCCCTTCCCTTCTTTTCTGTCTGTGTCTCCCTCTCACCCTGCTTCCTCCTCTCCCTCCTTCCCTGTGGGCCTTAAGCTCTAGACTTCTGCCTACTGCGTGTTGCCCAGTGCTCTGCTCACCACCCAGGTGGCTGGAGCATGGCTGGATGCCTGGCTTGGGCCACCCCTGCCATCCAGGCCTACTTGAACTTGCACCCTGGCTCTCCTGGTCCCTGCCCCACAGCCGACTCCAGCAGATGAGCCCTGAGCCATAGGGAGGGGAGAGCAGGGCACCTCTTTGGCTCCTGGTCTGTCCTGCCAGGGGTGAAAATGCCAGCCAGGTGCTCCCAGCCCTCACTGTCTGTCCCCTTTAGGAAGATGGCCACTCACCTACCCCAACCTCCTGGCTGGGAAAGGACAGTGTCCTGTGTGGCCCCCTTAATTTCCCTCCCCAGCCAGGCCCTGTCCCTGCCATGTTTGTGTTTTAAATTATATATATTCTAACAAATTCAGTGATAGGAAGTTGTTTGGTGGGCTGGGCCTTGGGGGGAGAAGGTGCCCCTGACCACTCAGGCCTCCTTTGGTGGGGGCTGGGGGTCTCTCTGGCCAATCTCAGAATCTCTTTCATGAGCTTCTGGGGCCCAGAGACCAGCTCCCAAGAACCATGCCTTGGCCCTTGCTCCCCACTGCCTGGAGCCCACCCTTGGGCCTCACTCCACATTTGGGGACTCTCTGGCTTTGAGGCCTGAGCCCCTCCCTGGATGGGCTCTGAAGGGGAAACACACTTTGACCCTGACCATGGGCAAGAGCACAGTGGGCTTGGTAACTGAGAGGCACAGCTTTGGGGTGGCCAGGGCTTGTTTTGATTGCCTGGAAGGCTGGTGGGGTTTTGACCTGCTGAGATGCTTCTGGCACTTGATAGATGCTCAAGTTGTTGAATAATGAACGGTTGGAGAATGTGGATGCGGGTGAGGGCTTTCCAGGCAGATGGCGTGAGGTTAGCAAAGGCATGGGAGTGGGAGGCACCGGGCAAGGGGGAACGTGTTTGCGATGGAGCCGTTCACGTAGGGCATGGTGGGTGTGGAGCAGGTTGGCACGAGGCAGAGGAGCATCCTTAGTGCCCGGCTAAGGAATGTGGGCCAATTCTGAATTCCGGGTTGCAGAGTTGAAGTTCCCGAGGGACATGATCAGATTTGCAATGCTGACCGTTCCCTCTGGTGGTCTGGGAGGGGTTGGCTAGGAGAGCCAGAGGCGGGGAGGCGGCCTGAGGCTGCCGTGGAGTCCAGGCTGGCGGTGAGGGCAGGAGCAGAGATGGGCACCCCGCCTGCCTTTGCCAGGAAGGCCAGGGGCCGTGTGCGGTTCCACAGCCAATGCAGAATGGGGAGATTTGGCCTGGGAGTAGGGGGTGGACCCTGGCTGGGGTGATCCGGAGGGTTATCAGAGTTGGACGAGGGCTCAGGGATCTCCAGTCCTACCTCTTGGGCATACAGAGATGGCAAGTGTATGCCATCCCTGGAGCCGTAATTGCAGCTGTAGTACTGGCCTTGCCACTGTGCACACTTGGCACAGTAAGCCCGTGAGGCCCTTGGGCTTGCCTCAGTTTCTGTGTCTATAAAATGGACACATTTGTTTGTCTCCCTGGATAACTGGAGTGAGTTTGGGGGGAAGTTTGTAACCTTGGAAGAGGGCTGCAAAGGGAAGGGTGGACAGGGGTCAGCAGTGGCATTTGACAGAGGAAGAGCTTGAGGCCTGGAGAGGAGCAGTGACTAGCAAAGGTCATAAAGCAAGTTGGGGCAGGGCACTCCAGCCTGGGGTTTCCTGGCTGTGCCTGGGGCTTGCTGTGTGGAGAGGGTGGGGCGGCAGGGGCCTCGGGGCCTCTGCAGAGGATGTCCTCAGGCAGCTGCTCCGGCAGTCCAGCTGTCAGGGGCATATGGGGCCATGTGGCTCCATCAGGGGAGGCGCCACCGCTGGAGGAGGGCTGACAGCTGCCACCATGGCCTTCTGGGTCTATGTGGGCACTGCCAGCCACCAGGGTCAAGCGGGCAGGAACCTCAGTGTCCAGGTTGGTTTGGACATGGCGGCTGGGCATTGGCAGGCGGCCCAGTCCCAGCACCCATCTGCCAGGGCAGCCGGACAGGCAGCTCCATGCCCAAGGCTGATCCAGTTAGCTCAAGGCCAGCTGTGCCAGCCACCTCCTCACGGGCCCACCCGGCTCTGATGGCCCTGCTGGTCCACGGCCGGCACAGTGCCTCTGCTGTCAGGGTCTGGGCCTCAGGCTGTGTGTGTGTGTGTGTGTGTGTGTGACACGCACCCTCACCCTGAGCGTGGATTCCGAAGCTCTGAGACTTTGGGGTGTGGAGTGGCTCCTCCAGTCAGCCTGGTGGGATCAGAAGAGTGTGGGCTTGAATGCCAGATGGAGCTGGGTTTGAATCTCGGCCCAGCTGCTTCCGAGTGGGGTCAGCTTGGGTAGGTCACTTTATTTTTCTGAGCCTTGCTTTCCTCCTGCGTGTGTGGGGGCATGATATCTACCTCTTAGGGGTGTGTTAGCACATGTCGAAGTGACACACAAAGCAGGCAGTGCCTGCTGCGCTGTGAGGTCTCAGTCCACGTCAGCCCATTTTGTGCTCTGTGCGGGAGGGGGGCGTGAGTCCTGTTGGGGTTTCCATGCCCAGACTGTAGTGGAAAGGAGTCTTATAGTTATTTTACGGAGCAAAATCTGCTTTATAATTTTGTATGTTTTTATACTGCTCTTGTTTAGTCCTTATGGCAATTCTATAAAGTAGGCAGACATCGCCCATTTCGCAGATGAAAAAACTGAGGCTTAGAGTAGGGAAGCGTTTTTCCAGAAGTCATGCAGCGAGTTGGGATTTCCCCTGTCTCTTGACTCCCAGGCCCGTGGTTTTGCTCCACAGGTAGGCTTCTCGTACTTCTGGGAAACAGTCTGGGAGGAGTGCATTTTTCTGTCCAGCATGAGGAGGGGCCGAGACTGGGTAGCCTGTGAGGGCCAGGAGAGGCCAGGGAGGGTGAGCGGTGGACCTTTGCCTCCCAGGCAGCCCTGGGCCATGCCAAGGTTAATAGGCTCAACCTTCTGGGGCCGGGAGGGGAGGACACTTGGCCTTGCCCCTGACCAGCTGTGTGACCTTGGGCAGGTCACTGTCCCTCTTTGAGCCTCAGCTTCCCTCTTTGGAAGTTGGAGAGAATGACCTCACTGCTTGCCTTACAGGGCTGTTTTTGAGGCTGTAACATAAATATGTGTTTTTATACATGGTGGGGTATGAAAACATGATACTCCTCAGATTCCACGGAATCTGCGGTCCCAGGAGTGCCCGTCCTACAACTTGACGATCTGTGGCTGTTCAGTGATTTGCTTGTTGACACTTGCTCCAGGCCTGGCTGTGCTGGGTGTTATGAGGACAGAGAGGAACGAGACCAGTCTCTGCCCCTTGGGTGTGCAGCCTGGTGTCACTGTGGACAGCCCTCCGGCACATGCTGGCTGGCACCCTCCTTCTCAGCACCCCCAGCACTCCCTGCTACCCCTCCCAGGCTGGGGTCCCACCAGCCCTCTCCCTCCAGCACCGCTCTGTGTCCCAGCTTCAGCCAGGCTGCTCACTCCCCTTCACGCTGTGCGTTCCTTCCCCCATGGCTTGACCTGTGCGGGGCCCTCTCCCTGACAGTCCTTCCCCCATCCCTGCCCTAGAGTCCACGCCTTTTTCAAGAATTAGCTCAAATGTCACTTTTGAAAAAGCCCCAGCTGGAAGCAGTCAGCGCTTCCTGAGAGTGCTGAGAGCAGAGAGCGGTGTATCTGCTTAACTTTTAGTGGCCGTTCCCTGACGCGCTGTGCACCTGCTGTGTGCAGCCTGCACGGCATCTTGTCTCTTGCAGTGGCTTGGGAATGCCTTGGTGGCAGGGACTGGGTACTGGCATGCCTGGGGACTGGATAAGGCTGATCGGGGCATGTAGGGCATCTCAGGTGTCTGTGGCCACTGCCACTCCCTCCCTGCATGGCCCCTTGGGTTCAGGGATGTGGGCTAGGCCCAGGACATCAGTTTGAGAAGTCCCGAGCTGAGGGACTTACCTCAGGCACGGCCCTCCCTGTCCCTGGAGGCTCCACCAGACTGGGGTGGCAGCACCCACTGACTGGCCACACATGACTCCCCACCCCTGCCCCTGCTGATGAATTGCATAGCACTCTGCAGTTGGCGATTGATTATCTGGGGTACTGATAACAATATCGGTTGGCAGACATGGGCCTGGCCAGTGCTGGTGGGGTGAGCTGGGTCTGGCTGGGAGATTGCGATCGTGGCCATTTATTTCTGACCAGGAAGCTCGATAAACAGGAACCAGGGAAGAGAGGTACAGGCCACCTTCCCTCCAACCCAGCTGCCGCAGGGTCAGGGCAGAGGTTGGGAGGAGGGGGATTGGGGCAGATGGGGAGCTTCTGCTCACTCCCCCTTCCTGTGTTCTCCACCTTCCTTATTCTGCTCCAGTCTCTCCTGGCCCTGGGTCTCAGCTTTTCCTATCTGTTGAATGGGGATTTCAGTCTCTCTGTGGGGTAGCACTTTGCCTTTAATGAGATGGCAACGTGGTCACTGACTTGTCATCACAAATGGGGCATTTTGAAGCTCTGAGAGGGGGTGGTCCCAGGGGGATGGAGCCAGTATCACGGCCCCAGCCGAGGTTGCTCTGCAGAGAGGGTGGGGGACTGGTGGGCAGGAAGGGGGTCACAGGACAGCAGTCACCTCAGTAAAGCGCCGTGTCTGGCTTCTGAATGTGCAGCCAGGGCTCAGTGGAATTTGTGAAAAAGCTATTTCCAGGGAAACAACATAAAAGAGATGGTGGGGGACGGTTAACCTACTTAGGAGACCCAGTTGCCTTTCAGGCATGCCAGGAGCACAGGGTGTTGTTTGTGGGGCTCCCAGCTCACGTGATTGATGCTATTTTTTTTAAACAAATTTTTGTTAGGAACATTTTCAAACATACATGTAGAAAGGTAGAGAGACTAGTACAGGAAACTCCTTGACATTTTGCCACATTTTGCTTTATCCTTTTTTCTGAAGTATTTCAAATTATAGACATCATGACATTTAACCCTAAATATTTCAGCATTCATCTCTAAAAAATAAGAGCAAATAATTCTGTCTAATCTCAAGTGATCTCCAATTTCCTTTCATTCTGTCCTTGAGAGCTGAGAATGCTGTGGTTGGGGAGACTGAGGCCTCCGAGGTGGCACGGCCTGTCCGAGGGCATGCAGAGAAAGGAGGGCGGGCTGGGCTGCGGAGGCGCAGGGGCGGGGAGCAAGCTCTGGAGCTGCTGGGGCCGCGGCAGGAGCCCTCTGGGCGGGTTCTCTGGCTCAGGCTGGTGGTTCCCCCTAGAACCGGAGGTGCCCCTCTTTTAGGGTAATCGTCTCTCTTCCTTTTGTTTGCTGTGGGGATTAATCAGAACTGCAGCATCAGGAAAATCTAAAACAACTTCTTGTTTATTATTTAATTTAGGAGAACGCTATCAGGCTTTGGCCATGCAGGGCCGGGAGCCGCTGGCAGCACAAGCAGCTGGGCTGCCCCGCCAGCCGCCAGGGCGAGGCAGCGGGAAGGCCACCTGGCAGGAGGGTCGGCATCCGAGTCTGGACAGCCAGGACTCTGCGGGCATTGGGCGTGTGGGGACGGGCTGAGCTGAGATCTGGGCGGGCCGAAGACGCTGTGGCCTCAGAACGGAGACGGGAGCGCGACTGGAGGACAGCTCCTCAGCAGCTGTGGTGCAGGAGGCCCGGCCGCCTCTGCCACGCCAAGGGGCCGTTCTCTGTCCTGCCCAAGTGCAGTCGCCTCCCCGGGAGGCTTTGACATGTGTGTGCACGTGTGCATGCATGTGTGCATGCGTGTGCATATGTGTATGCGTGCACGTGCATATGTGTATGTGTGCATACGTGTATGAGTGTGTGCATGTGTGCATATGTGTATGTGTGAGTGTGCATAGGTGTATGTGTGCGTGTGTATGCACTTATGTGTGCATGCATGTGCATATGTGTAGTGTGTGCGTGTGCATGTGTTCATATGTATGTGTGCGTGTGTGCATGTGTGTATATGTGTATGCGTGCATATGTGTGCATGTGTATGTGTGCATATGAATGTGTGCGTGTGTGCATATGTGTATGTGCGTGCACATGTGTATGTGTGCATGTGTGCATGCGTGTATGTGTGCACCTGTGCATATATGTGTGTGCATGTGTTCATATATATGTGTGCGTTTGTGCATGTGCGCACATTTGTGTATGCGTGCATGTGTGCGTGTGTGCATGTGTGCACATGTGTATGTGTGTGCATATGTGTGCATGTGTGTGCATATGTGTATGTGTGCATAAGTGTATGTGTGCATGTGCATATGTGTATGTGTGCGTGTGTGCATGTGTGTGCATGTATGTGTGTGTGAGCCTAGTTACTTACTAGTGGAGAGAAGGGGTGTGCAGGTTGAGGACCGGGCCTCAGGGGGTGTGCTGAGGCTCAGCCAGGGGGGCTGACACTGGTCTCCCGTACCTTTCCCTGCCCCCACAGCGAGGAGAGCCCTAGTGCCCAGCTGACTGCTGGGCTTATTTCTGGAGGTCAGTGGGGGAGGGAATGGGAGTGGCCCCTGGGAGAAATGCAACCAGAGAAGGAGCAAACGACAGAGACATCAAAACACCTTTGATCCCTGGTCCACGGCCATGCAGTGGCATCAGGCCCTACATCAAGCCCTACATCTCTGCAGTTGGGGGAGGAGGGGAAGCAGCCTCTCCTCTAGAGAGTGGCTCCCTGGGCCCGTGAGGCTGGGCCACGTCGTCAGCGCTCCAGGACAGCTGCTTCTTCCCTGGTAAAGTGAGGCAAGGGTAGGCCTCTTCTGCTCTGAAAGCGAGGTAGGGAGGCCAGGTCCTGCTGTCTGTTGGCCTGTCCTTTGCCTCCTGCCAGGTGGGAAGTGGGCCGCAGGAAAGAGCACAGACCCTTGTTGTCCCCCAGTGCCACCAGGCCTTTCCCCAGCTCTCCGGTGCCGGGGGCGGCACGGTGCCGACAGTCTGGGGTTGGCGGGTGAGGCGCGCGCACTGTGTCCCCATGCTGACTGCTCTGTGCCAGGTGGGCCCTGGGAGAACGTCACCCTCATGATTTGCACGACCGCCCGCAAGGTGGACATTGTTGACTCCCTTTCGCAGATGGGGAAGCTGAGGCTCGGCGGGGTCACCGACCTGGCCAGCGTGGGCTGGAGTTGGAGCTCAGCACTGCCTGACTCACGGGGCTGCGCTGCCTTGCTGCCTGCACTCTGCTCTCAGCTGACACTGGCTGCTGCTCCCTGGGTCTTGGCATTTGCCTTTGTCCGTTGGGACCTGGGACAGGGAGGACGGCTGAGGGCCGAGTGTGCCCCGCTGGAGGGAAGGCACCTTTCCATCCCTCGGGGAGGCTCAGCCTCCGTTCCCCTCTCCCATCTGGCCGGGCAGCTTCTGAGGGGTCTGGCTGAGGCTCACCACTGTTCTTGGAGCAGTCCTTCCTGAGCCAGGCAAAAGCAGGATCCCTGGGCCTGCGCTCAGGGTTTGGCCTCTGTGTGTGCGAAGCTCTTTGGAGCCTCTGGCGCCCTTTGCTCCTGACTGGTGTGTGCCTTGGGAGTAGCGTTTGTCGGGTGACTTCACGGTGGAGTGGGGGCCTGTGTGCGTATGTGTGGGCCATCCTGAGGCCCAGAGAGTCACGCCTGAGGGTTGAGCATGAAGTAGGGCAGAAGTGAGTTAACTGACTCCATTTAGCAGCTGAGAAAACTGAGGCTCAGAGAGAGTGAGGGACTTGGCAAAGATCACGTAGCTAATGAATGGAGGAGCTGGCGTTCCAGCCTGGTAGCATGGGCTTCCACAGGAGGCTGTCTTGTGTGCTAGACAGAGGGAGTCATGCTGCAGCTAGGAAGAAGGGTGCCAGGTTTCAGGAAGGGGCTGCTCTGTATTGGAGAGAGGAGGCCAAGGCCAGTGAGGTCTAGGTGCGGAAGGGCTGGGTCAGTGGCACAGGCCCGGCTGGAGTCCAGCGATCTGGCTAGAGCCGTGTGATCTTGGCTCAGCCCCCAGCTCTGTATCCTCGAACCTGCCTCTCCTCCCTCTTGGGGAAGTGTGCGCATTCCTTCTGCTCCTCTCGCAGGGCAAAGGCTTGGCAGTGAGACTGAGCGCGGCTGCCCAGAAGACAGCCAGGGCCATGTGCCATGTGGCCAAGCGGCCGCAGATGAGGCTGGAGAGGGGCCCGCGCCATGCGGGCCTCCCATGCCAGCCTGCAGTGGAGGTTCTCTGGATTTTGAGCAGGGCAGAGTCATGGCGGTCTGAGGTTTACAAGGGTGGATCTCCAGTGGTGAGGGGCCATGGGTGGTGGGGAAGGGGAGAGTGAGCAGGGGACAGCTGGGGGCTTCTTTCCCTTTTGCCCTGGGCCCCCCGGGTGCAGGCTGAGGCTGCAGCCCACCTCCTCCTTGTGTACGGTTCTTTCCCTCCCATCCTTGCCTCCCAGAACATGGGGTCAGGTGAGAGCGGGGGTCCCCGGCCCCTCCAGGTCCCTCCCGCAGAGGCTGCAAATATTTTGTCTCACCACCTCTGCTGCTGGAAATTGCCGCTTTTACACCTTTTTTCTTTTGCTTGATACAAACGAATGCTGGAAAAATTCCGTGCTGGGCGCTCGCTCCGTTGCTTCTGCTCATGCCCAGAGTCCCCTCCAAAAACTCTAATTGCTTTTAAGCTGTGATAGTTGGCAAAAGCAATTTTCTTTACATTATGGAGAAAAGGGGAAAATCCACTGGATTTTCTTCTTCCATTTTTTTTTTTTCCTTTTTGACTCTAACCTCTTGTTTTGAGTTCCCTTCACAGCTTTTATGGTCCTGGGAGAGAAATGGAGCAGAAGAGATATGGGCAGGGAGGCAGGAAGACCCACGGGCAGGGGATTTTGCCTCCTGGGCCTCAGTTTCCCCATATACAAAGCGGTGCTATGTCTCCATTTGTTTGACAGACATTCCCTGAGCATATCCGCTGGAAGCAGCTTGGGGCAAGGACTGGCTCCCTCTTGCTGGCTGCTGTGCCCGGCACGGAGCCCAGCACATAGTAGGCGCTCGGTGAAGACTGGTTGCGCGGTAAATGGCGCTCCTGTGAGCCAGGCCCTTTGCCAGGCACCAGGACTGCCCAGGGTGAGCCAGAGCACACCTGCCCAGGAGAGCCTGCCGTCAGAGGGGCAGCACGACGCAGACGTGACTGCCATCTCACTGAGTCGCGACACGGGTGGGCACTGGGGACCAGGGGCACAGAGCAGGGCACCCAGAGCAGTCGGGGAGACCTGCGTGGGGGAGAGAGTCTGGGGCTGCGCCTTGAAGAGGGGCAGGAGTTTGAGGTGAACTGGTGGAGGAGGAGGGAACTGCGGACAGAGCCGCGAGCGAGCGCGAAGGCAGGGAGGGTGACCTCGAGACGCCAGGTGCAGCTGGAGCGGAGGCTGCCCTGCGGCCCGAGCGAGCGGCTGTGGAGAGCTTCGATGGCAGGTGGGGTTTGGACTCGATCCCAAGGTAACAGGGAGCCCTGCAGGGGCTCTGAGCAGGGCCTCGTGTAGGGAAGACCCTCTGGCTCTGCAGTGGCCGATGGGGATGGGGAGGAGGCCGCTGGCAGGGAGGGTGCTCTCCGCGAGCCTGAGGGCAGGAGGTGGCAGTGTGAGTGCGAGTCGGGCCAGGCCCAAGCCCTGGCGCTCGCCTCCTCTGCCTGTGCCGTGGTGAGAGGCGCTCCAGGTCCTCCCTGGACCCTGGGGTGGGGCCTGGCGTAGGGCAGGAGGCAGGTGTCCAGTTCGCAGGGCTCTGCTGCTGCAGGTCAGTCTGCTTCACTGTCCTCCAGGTGTACAGCCCGTACAGTTTACAAAGTCCACTCCCCCCTGACCCCTCCGTAGGCCCTAGAAACGGTCTCCTGAGGTGCGCAGAGCAGGGCCCAGTCCCCTGCGGACAGATGTAGGTCAGGCTCGCGCCAGGGTCCTGCGGGCAGGTAGAGCTGGGATGGTTGTTTGAACCCAGGCAGCTGCCCGCACCACCTCTGCTGAGCAGCACCCCTGTCCACCCGTGGCCTTCTCCTCTCCTCCCCTCCCAAGCCCTGTGCTCCTTCCCTGTTTGCAGAGCGTGTGGGGCTTTTCAAAAGCATTAATGATAGAAAATAAATTGGAATCGGAGAGGAATCATCGCCGGGCGATCTCGGAGGGCCGCCTCTGCCCTTGCGCATCTCAGCCATATTGAAGCTGCAGCCGGACCAGAATATGAATGAGTCTGGGGCCGGCGCTGCTCCTAACCTGCCGGGAAGCCCTGCCTGGGCAGACGGCGCGCTCCAGCGGCAAAGCCGCTTGCGGAGAGGCCTCAGCCTTCGCTGGGCATTGGCGGCCTGGGCGGATTTCTCTGGGATGCAGTCGCAGTGTGCAGCTGCGAAGGTGCGGAGGATTCCCGAGGTCAGGCCGCTCGACCCCGGAGCCCTCTGCTGGGGCTGCAGCTCTGAAGTTAGCTCCAGGGAGGGCCAGGCATCCCTGCCGGAGGGAAAGGGCACATAGAAAACCGTCGGTGGCTCCGCAGTGTCTGTTCTTCATCTGGGCATCTAAGGCCCTCTGTGTGCAATGACAGTCCTATCCTGTCTCCTCCAGGAAGCCTTCCTTGAGCACTGGCCACCTCACGCTTGGTTTTCCATTTGCAAGCTTCTCGTGGCCCTTCAAGCCCAGCAGGGACAGGCAGGTAGTGAGTGCAACAGGCCGGGCGTGGTGCGATAGGGTTGGTGGAGATGGCAGTGTGGGGCCTGGGGAGCACCGGTTTGGGCCCCTGTCGTGGGCACATCATGCACAGCTTGCTCAGGAGACAGTGCCCTGCTCCACAGCTGCAGTGCTCACCTGCCTGCCTGCGGGGAGCGCCCTGAGGCAGGCCCTGGTCTATGCTGCGACGCCCCGTCTTTCCACGGCAGGTCCACTGGGCATGCGCTGAGCACTGGGGCAGGCTTCCCGTAATGCATCAGAGGCTCTGGGACCTGGGGAATCACTCAGGACAGCAGCCCCCAAGCTTTTTGGCACCAGGGACCAGTTCCATGGAAGACAGTTTTTCCATGGGCCAGGTTGGGGGAGTAGGTGGAGCTCAGGCGCTGATGTGGCGACAGGCCGGCTGTGTGTGCACTTGGTTGCCTGCCGCTCCCCACTGCTGTGTGGCCCGTTCCTAAGTTTCACGGAGGCAATTTTTCCATGGACATGGCGCGGGAGCCTGAGCGGATTGGGGGTGCAGTGCAGGTCTGCAACCGGTCCTAACAGACCACAGACCAGTAACCCTTTTGCTTAGAGATGGAGAAACTGAAGCCCAAAGATGGGGGACAGGTGGAAGGCCCCCTGTTCTGCTCCAAGCAGACGGTGCATCCGCACTTTATTAATCTTCCCAACGGGAGTAGGAGGGCAGTTCTTATACCGTGCTTTAGGGAGAAGGAAACTGAGGCTCGGGGGCTGGATCAGGGGACGCTACAGGCCTGCATTTGAACCAGTCTGTTGGAGCCTAGTGCCAAGCCATCTCTCTCTGGCAGGCCTGGGGGTGCCGAGGCATGCACTGAGTCACCCCAGGGGGTGAGGTGCATGTGTGCCCACAGTAAGCCTAGCCAAGGGCAGGAGGCCCACATCCACCACTAACTCCTGGTGAGACCCAGACCAGGCTCAGGAAGGCTCCTGGAGGGGTGGGGTTGGGGGACTTGGGGGGCCCACTGAGCGCTTGTGGCCTGGGGCTGGCTGCCAGGCCTGCTCAACACTCCTGTCCATGCCCTGGGCTCCCTTGGCCCTAGCCCAGGCTCATAGGAAACGTCTCCTCTGTGGGAGGTGATGACTGCACTACCGAGAGGGGCTGGGGGCCAGTGCCCCGCTCCAGCTGAGGGGGTGAGAGGACGAGGGCAGAGGCACTCAGGCCACTGCCAGGTGGGCGGACTGCCCGGACCCAGGACTGCACACTCAGCCCTCCAGCCTGGAGCCAGGGCCACGCCAGCCACGTCCCTTCATACCCTTCCACGCAGAATGGACTCACAAGGACTGCCTCGTCTAGCCTAAGGCATAAGATGGGGAAACTGAGGCCCAGAGAGTCTGAGAGCGAGACTCAAGGTTGCCATTCACTCTGACCTCTGCCCATCCAGCCTGTGCTCTCACCCTCCCTGATGGGGAGCTCATCCCCTGTCAACGTAGCCCTGGCCACCTTGGACGGCTCCCTCCAGCTCAGAGCCAGCATCTGCTCCCAGGGACTCAGGGGTCCTGGCCTGGGCCCCAGGGCACAGGACCTGCCTCCAGCAGAGCCTCCTGATGTGCACGTGGCCCTCGCGCCCGCGCACCCTCTCCTGTGGGGGTGCTTGCTCCGTGCCCGTCCCATGCTTCGGGACCTTTGGGCTGCGCGCCCCTTGGAGAGTCTGCTGAGAGCCGTGGGCCCTGTGTTGAACACGGGAGCTCCCCCGCTCCTGCGTGCATTCCTTCATGCCCAGGGCCCACGGGCCTCTGCAGTACCACTTCCCTGGGGAGTCCAGTTAGGAACACCTGATCTAATCATCCCCAGGTGCCATGGTTAACGTCGCCTGCTGCGCTGACGTAGGAGGGGAAGCTAGGTGTCCGAGACCCCACTCTTCTGCTCTATCCTGCTGCCTGAAGAAGGTCCCACCGTGTGCCTGGGTTAGGGCCGAGTGCTGTATCTGACGCCTCCTCTGTCTAGGCCTGGGCCCGGCTCTGGAGTGCAGAGGAAAGCAAGACCCGCCGCAGGAAGCCAGACCTGTCAGCGGTCACAGCTCGGGGGCGAGAGCAGGACAGAGGTGAGCACAGGGTGGGGATGCCAGAGGGGCTTCCACTCGAGCCTGTACGGAGAGGCTTCTCGGAAGATAAGAAAGGGAGGGCATTAGCCAGCAGAGGGAATGGCAGGTGCAAAGGCTTGGAGACCTGGTTCCGTCAGGGAGGACAGGAGGCCCCATCTGATTGGAGGTAAGGCACTGGGGTCAGGCAGGAAACTGAGGGCCAGTTGGGCATGGGTCCCCAGGGGCCTGGTGGGCCTAGCAAGGAGCATGGGCAGGGAGCAGTAGGGAGCCACAGAGGGGTGTGGAGCAGGTAGCATATGGTTGGGTCTGCAGTTTGGAATGCTCCCCGCCTGCTGAGATGGAACATGGAGGGGTGGGGGGTGGGGACCAGAGACCTTGAGGGTGCTATTAGTTGGGGCCCCATTGAGGGTAGAGAGTGTCATTCACCACCCACCAAGAGGAGTTTGCTGGTCCCTCCTGTCCCTGCCTCAGGAGCCTCCAGGAGGCAGGTGGGACATTAGCTCTGCAAAAGATGCTTAAGGGAAGGGGCCCTTCTGGAACAGGAGGAGGTGTCAGGCTCCTTCTGGGCACTTTTCTCTGAATTTGTTGATTGACTCACAAGTGGGAGGGGCACTTCCAGACTGGCCTGATCTCTGGGGTTTGTCATCTGCTCCTGGTCTCTGAACAGGCCTGCAGGCTGCCCACACATCCTGACATGCACATAAACACACACATACACACACCCATACATAGACAAAGTCCCCTTGCTCATAGAATGCCCAGGGACACACGCCATGCCACATGTAATACCATGCACACGCACACACAGGTCTTCTGGGTTCCTCTCCATGCAGACACAGACACTCTCTCTGCTGTCATCCCTGGGAGTGACAGCAGATTACCGGCCAGATTACCGACATGCCTACGCAGCACTGGGAGTCCACACGTCCCCCAGAGTTCACCCCTGCAGACCTGCAGGTGCCCGCTCTGTGACCGCCACACACCTGCACCGTGTCGCCTCCCCTGGCATCTCCCCTCTCTGTGCATATAGGGAGACACACAACCCAGCCTCTTCCTCCCTCCCTCTCTCTCCCTCCTTCCAGCTCAGGAGCCTTGAAGCCCGTCTGCCCTGGAGTTTTCCACAAAGGCCCTTCCCATGTCCCCTCCATCCCCAGGGCTCCCCTCAGCCCAGGCTTCTCCAGGTCTGTGACTCCCTGAATTTTCTGGATACCTAGAGAAACCTCTGGGCCCATCTGGGAGGGCCACAGCCCCGCCTGGGTTGCCTGCATACCTGGGGCAGCCTCTGCCCTGTCCACCTCGGTTTGGGGGAGCGCAGGCATGGGCTCTGCGTTCCCCGGCTCAGCTTCACCACCTGGTCTCAGAGCCTGGAAGGGAACGCAGTGGGGCCACCTAGGGCTGGGGGTGGTGTTGGTCCCCTCCCATTTCCACTGGAACAGTCCTGCGTAGATCTGCATTTCTTATTAGGGTCTGGGAAGGATTTTTAAAAACCCATTAACTCTTTATTGATTTTGTTTCTCTGATTATAAAGGAAAATCCAACAATACATTTGTGGAAAACAGGCAATGAAAGCCCCCACCCCCATCCTCGACCCCAGAGGTGACTGCTGCAAAATCTGGCGTGTTGTCCTCCCGTCTTTTGGGGCACATTCCGACAAGTTGTTATTGATAAAAACGGGCTTATTCTGAAATAGTGTTTTGCAGCTTGATTTTTCCCCGTTGTTAGACGTGCCTCATTGTGTCAGATGGCTGCGGAATGTTGCATAGCATGAACATGCTGCATTTTATTTGAACATTCCCGTATGGATAAACATTTAGGCCACTTCCAATCTCTTCTGTACTCCTCCCGGCAGTGCTGTCCCGAGCGTGCTTGAGTATTTATACGTGACTGTTTGTGCTATTATCTTGTGGGCGGGGCTCCTAGAAGTGGGATTACTAGGATGGAGGGTGTGTGGATTTCAAACATTAATCAATATTGCTGAATTGCCCTTCCAAAGGTTGAGCCAATGGTCTATGAGTGTTCATTTCCCCACATCCTTGCCAGGAGTGCTTGTTATCAATTTTTTAAATTTTCCCAATCTGATAGGCAAAAAACAGTAGCATGTTGTTTTCATTTGCATTTATCTGATTGCTAGTGAGATAGAACATCTTTTCATAAGTTTATTGGCCAATTTAGTTCTTCCTCTGCAGATTTCTAATCCACTGCCAATTTTTTTGTTCTTTTGTCTTTTTTCTTATTGATTTGTAGGTGCTCTTTGCATATTAGTGATATTTTCTTCCAGTGTCTCATTTGCCTTTTTTATTTCTCATTTGCCTTTGTTTATTGTGTCTTTTGCTGTGTAGATGTTCTGCATGTTTATGTACAGTAGTTGGAGTTGTCAAATTTTCACTTTATGGCTTCTGGATTTAATGTCTGGCATGGAAAGGCTTCCCCCACTGCATACGATTTCACTTCAAATAAAAGTTTTATTGCCGAAAAATCTTTTGCAAAGTCCCAGTTTGTAGGCTCCTTCCCCGCTGTGTCTGTTGCTCTCGGCAGCTGCGGCCGGCTCTGGGGAGGGCGCGGCGGTGCCCCCTCTCAACTCCCTCTCGCTGCTGTCCATCTGGCTTTGGGGTTGCTGCCGACCCGTCTCTCTCTGGGCCTCTGTCTCTGCTGTTTTCCCGTCCCCAGCTGGTTCCCCATTGGGCAGCCGTGACTAGGGACGCGAGGTGGCAGTGGTGGGAGCCCTTCGTGGGTTGGGACGGGACGGCAGCTGTCAGGGAACGCGCTCCCCTTGTCCTCCACCTGCCAGGCTAGCCCCAAGTCATGTGGGCTGGCAGGGCAGGCCCTGGCCCGGTTCTCTCTCTCAGAGAAACTCTTTTCCTGCCAGAGCTGAGGGCAGGCACTGGGCCAGGCCTAGTTCCTCCTCCATCGGGAAGCCTTCCAAGACTACTCCTTCCTCCCCCTCCACTGCGCTGGACCGGGCCTCCCCTTTCTATCCGTGCCAGTCTGCCTGTCCTGCCTTCTCAGTGCCGACCCCTTGGGTCCACCCGGCCACCTCTCAGGGTCTCGGTCCCATGTGTGCACAGTAGGCCCTGGGGTCCGCACCTCTGCTGGGAGGCATGGCGCATGTGGGCAGAGCGGAGCTGGAGGCTCTTCCAAGCAAGCTCTGGAAGGTGTTCCCTTTTGCTCTCTCAGTACCCTCCCTCCCCCAAATCTCCTAAAAACAAGGAGAGAATTTGCACACTACCGACAGAGATGGGGCTTGGGCTCCGTCACGGCTCACCTGTTCTCCGGCCAGCCGGGCTAGCCGGGCCTGGCTCGTGGGCGGCGCTTGGGACAGAGCGAGGGCGGATGCAGCGTGGGGTGGGCAGAGCCTGGCAGGGCAGGGAGTCTGGCACCAGCGCTTCGTGTTGCTTCTGCGTGGCAAGGCACTTTCCTCACTCCCTCGTAGCTGGGTTGTAGGGCCTTGGGCTGGGGGGCGGTTGGGAGATAAGACGGGGAACCCAGAGATCTCTTTGGAGCACAGCTCAGCAGTCCATAACCTAAAGCTCTGAGAACCTTCCCTGAGCTCCCGTGGCCCCCAGACTCCCGGCCTGGTGCCCCCTCTGTGATCAGGACTGGTGCCCCCCTGTGATAGGGACTGGTGCCCCCCCCCCCCCCCCCCGTGATCAGGACTGGTGCCCCCTCTGTGATCGGGACTGGTGCCCCCTCTGTGATCAGGACTGGTGCCCCCTCTGTGATCAGGACTGGTGCCCCCCTGTGATAGGGACTGGTGCCCCCCCCCCCCGTGATCAGGACTGGTGCCCCCTCTGTGATCAGGACTGGTGCCCTCTCTGTGATCAGGACTGGTCCCCCCTCTGTGATCAGGACTGGTGCCCCCCTGTGATAGGGACTGGTGCCCCCTCTGTGATCAGGACTGGTGCCCCCCCCCCCCCCCGAGATCAGGACTGGTGCCCCCTCTGTGATCAGGACTGGTGCCCCCTCTGTGATCAGGACTGGTCCCCCCTCTGTGATCAGGACTGGTGCCCCCTCTGTGATCGAGACTGGTCCCCCCTCTGTGATCGGGACTGGTGCCCCCTCTGTGATCAGGACTGGTCCCCCCTCTGTGATCAGGACTGGTGCCCCCTCTGTGATCAGGACTGGTCCCCCCTGTGATAGGGACTGGTGCCCCCCCCCTGTGATCAGGACTGGTGCCCCCTCTGTGATCAGGACTGGTGCCCCCTCTGTGATCAGGACTGGTCCCCCCTCTGTGATCAGGACTGGTGTCCTCCCCTGTGATCGGGACTGGTGCCCCCTCTGTGATCAGGACTGGTGCCCCCTCTGTGATCGAGACTGGTCCCCCCTCTGTGATCGGGACTGGTGCCCCCTCTGTGATCAGGACTGGTCCCCCCTCTGTGATCAGGACTGGTGCCCCCTCTGTGATCAGGACTGGTCCCCCCTCTGTGATCAGGACTGGTGCCCCCCTCTGTGATCAGGACTGGTGCCCCCTCTGTGATCAGGACTGGTCCCCCCTCTGTGATCAGGACTGGTGTCCTCCCCTGTGATCGGGACTGGTGCCCCCTCTGTGATCAGGACTGGTGTCCCCCCCTGTGATAGGGACTGGTGCCCCCCCCCCCCCCGTGATCAGGACTGGTCCCCCCTCTGTGATCGGGACTGGTCCCCCCTCTGTGATCGGGACTGGTGTCCCCCCCTGTGATAGGGACTGGCCCCCCCCCCTGATCAGGACTGGTCCCCCCTCTGTGATCATGACTGGTGCCCCCTCTGTGATCAGGACTGGTCCCCCCTCTGTGATCAGGACTGGTCCCCCCTCTGTGATCGGGACTGGTCCCCCCTCTGTGATCGGGACTGGTCCCCCCTCTGTGATCGGGACTGGTGTCCCCCCCTGTGATAGGGACTGGCCCCCCCCCCATCAGGACTGGTCCCCCCTCTGTGATCATGACTGGTGCCCCCTCTGTGATCAGGACTGGTCCCCCCTCTGTGATCGGGACTGGTCCCCCCTCTGTGATCAGGACTGGTCCCCCCTCTGTGATCGGGACTGGGCCCCCTCTGTGATCGGGACTGGTGCCCCCATGTGATCGGGACTGGTCCCCCCTCTGTGATCGGGACTGGTGCCCCCTCTGTGATCGGGACTGGTGCCCCCTCTGTGATCGGGACTGGTGCCCCCTCCGTGATCGAGACTGGTGCCCCCTCCGTGATCGGGACTGGTCCCCCCTCTGTGATCGGGACTGGTGCCCCCCTGTGATCGGGACTGGTCCCCCCTCCGTGATCAGAACTGGTCCCCCCTCTGTGATCGGGACTGGTCCCCCCTCTGTGATCGGGACTGGTGCCCCCTCTGTGATCGGGACTGGTCCCCCCTCTGTGATCGGGACTGGTCCCCCCTCTGTGATCGGGACTGGTCCCTCCTCTGTGATCGGGACTGGTGCCCCCTCTGTGATCGAGACTGGTCCCCCCTCTGTGATCGGGACTGGTCCCTCCTCTGTGATCGGGACTGGTGCCCCCTCTGTGATCGGGACTGGTCCCCCCTCTGTGATCGAGACTGGTCCCCCCTCTGTGATCGGGACTGGTGCCCCCTCTGTGATCGGGACTGGTCCCCCCTCTGTGATCGAGACTGGTCCCCCCTCTGTGATCGGGACTGGTGCCCCCTCTGTGATCGGGACTGGTGCCCCCTCTGTGATCGGGACTGGTCCCCCCTCTGTGATCGGGACTGGTCCCCCCTCTGTGATCGGGACTGGTGCCCCCTCTGTGATCGGGACTGGTCCCCCCTCTGTGATCAGGACTGGTGCCCCCCTGTGATCGGGACTGGTCCCCCCTCCGTGATCAGAACTGGTCCCCCCTCTGTGATCGGGACTGGTCCCCCCTCTGTGATCGGGACTGGTGCCCCCTCTGTGATCGGGACTGGTCCCCCCTCTGTGATCGAGACTGGTCCCCCCTCTGTGATCGGGACTGGTCCCTCCTCTGTGATCGGGACTGGTGCCCCCTCTGTGATCGGGACTGGTCCCCCCTCTGTGATCGAGACTGGTCCCCCCTCTGTGATCGGGACTGGTGCCCCCTCTGTGATCGGGACTGTTCCCCCCTCTGTGATCGAGACTGGTCCCCCCTCTGTGATCGGGACTGGTGCCCCCTCTGTGATCGGGACTGGTGCCCCCTCTGTGATCGGGACTGGTGCCCCCTCTGTGATCGGGACTGGTCCCCCCTCTGTGATCGGGACTGGTGCCCCCTCTGTGATCGGGACTGGTGCCCCCTCTGTGATCGGGACTGGTGCCCCCTCTGTGATCGGAACTGGTGCCCCCTCTGTGATCGGGACTGGTGCCCCCTCTGTGATCGGGACTGGTGCCCCCCTCTGTGATCAGAATTGGTATCCCCTCTGTGATCAGGACTGGTGTCCCCTCTGTGATCGGGACTGGTGCCCCCCTGTGATCGGGACTGGTCCCCCCCCTGTGATCGGGACTGGTCCCCTCCCTGTGATCGGGACAGGTCCCCCTCTGTGATCGGGACAGGTCCCCCCCCTGTGATCGGGACTGGTGCCCCCCCTGTGATCGGGACTGTTGCCCCCCCTGTGATCGCGACTGGTCTCCCCCCTGTGATCGGGACAGGTCCCCCCCTGTGATCGGGACAGGTCCGCCCCCTGTGATTGGGACTGGTGCCCCCCCTGTGATCGGGACTGGTGCCCCCTCCAGTGATTGGGACTGGTGCCCCCCCCCTGCCCCCCGGTGATCGGGACTGGTGCCCCCCCCCCCGTGATAGGGAGTGGTGCCCCCCCTGTGATCGGGAGTGGTGCCCCCCCTGTGATGGGGACTGGTGGCCCCCCTGTGATTGGGACTGTTGGCCCCCCTGTGATGGGGACTGGTGCCCCCCCTGTGATCAGGACTGGTGGCCCCCTGTGATCGGGACTGGTGCCCCCTGTGATCGGGACTGGTGCCCCCTGTGATCAGGACTGGTGGCCCCCTGTGATCGGGACTGGTGCCCCCTCTGTGTCGCCTCTCTGAGCTCCTGGTGAGCAGGAGCGGCATTCTTTATATCTCTCTGTCCAGGTCACCAAGCACACAGCAGGCATTGAGTAAAAGTAGAATGAATCAACAAGGAGCCAGGGATATTGACCAGAGGGTTCAGGTCTAGGGAAGAAGAGACCTGCATTCAGGGTTTAGCTTTCCTGATGACTTGTTGGGTGAGCCCGACCCTAGTTGGGCCTCAGTCTCCCCATCTGTACAATGGGTGTTGGCTTTTCAAGCTCCGTGATTCTGTGCCATGTTGCCCAGAGCAGGTGCATACCCACGTGCCCCACACACGCCAGCACCATTCTCTTTGATCATAGCGTTGCTGAGCATCTACTGGGTGTGGCCCCCACGGTGCTGAAGCCACATCAGCGGTGTCCTTGAGTAGCTGTTCAGTGAGAGTCTCCCATTCTCTGGGGCACATGTTAATTCTGCTGAACACACAGGCCTTGGTTCTGAGAGCTCCCTGGGCCCTGCTGAGGTGCGAGGAGCCAGGAGGGCAGGTGGGGAGCCCCGACCTTGGCTGTGGGGCCTGCAGGTGGGATTTCATGTCTTAGCTGGGACTCGGCGCACGGGCAGACCTCGTGTCCAGGAGAGCACCTGGCTCCCACTGCAACTCCTCCCCTGCCCCAAATCATTGTCATGCTCTGCCTGTGGTCCTATTTCCATAGCAACTCCTTGTGATGCCACAGAGGAGAGTGGGAGCTGCAGGAAGGTTTGGGGGAGGGAGTGGGAAGCTCATCGTTGTAGACTGTGGCAGCTGGGGGCTTACAGTGGCGCTGGGGGGTGGCTCGCCCTGCAGCTCAGGGGAACTGGGCTCAGGACGCCAGCCCGCTGGTCTGGAGGCCTTCCAGGGACAGGCCTGCCTGTGTTGGTCTGGGCCTGGCTGGCTCGTGCCAGTCTGCTGGGACCCAGCTTGGGCGGGCACTGAGAGCACCCCTGCCTGGCTAGACTTGGCTTGGGGGACCCAGGCCTGAGGAATTTCCCAGGCTCTGACTACCCCTCTGTCCCAGGCTGGCACCTCTATGTCCTGTCCTGTCCCCAGGGCTGGCTGGCAGCAGAGGTTTGGGGCTGGGCAGGCCTCTCTCAGCTGGTCCTCAGGATGGGAAAGCCAGGCTGGGCGGTGGAACCTGCTCAGCGCCCGTTTCTCTGCTTGTTCTTGGAGGGGAAGTCTGCAGCCGCAAAATGCGAAGGCCCGCTCTGCAGTCCCTCCGTCTTCACCCACTGGGTGGCCAGGAATTCTAGCATCAGCATTTGAGACTTGATAGAGTGCTCCCTCCGGGAGGGCCCCGGGGCCTTTGCTGTCTTCTGCCCACATTAGAGCCCCCTCCCAGAGCCCCAGCCTACCCTTCCACCTGCCCTGTCTGGAGGCCTCGAGAGCCCGCTGGGGCCTGGGCCTGTGCTGGCTGGCACTGAGAGGTGCGGAGGGGCTGGCCTGGCCCCCCGGAAGACGGGACCCGCTCGCCGTCACGGGGTGCCAGGAGCCGGGCGCTGGGTCAGATGCCAACTGCCAGAGCTTCCCCTTTACCACCGCACTCTCTTCATCCCGTCTCTGCGTTGAAGGAAGGGTGTGTGTGGGGAGATGTCTGGGCATTTATTGCTTGGTTGTGGTGGGCAGGGGCATCAGGCCCATCCGTGTGCGTGACCCGCAGCCCGGGCCACCTGCTGCCGCCACTTGGGTCACAGCCGTGCCCTTCTCCCCGCAGCCTCCTGCGCCCGCGGGCCCTGAGTTGCAGCGTGCGTGGGCAGAGAGGGCGACTGAGCCGGCCGCTGACCCAGCCCCGCACTCCCCGGACGCCGCCAGCCTGAGGTGAGAGGCCGCTCTGGCCAGCGGGCAGTGGGGCGGTGTCAGCTGTGGGCGTGGGGGTCGGGGAGGCCGCCGCAGGGCGCTCTCTCGGGGCTCCCGCCTCTTCCTCCCAACACGCTGCCCGGTCTGGGCGGTCTGGGCGGCGGTGCTGCCCCCTGCCAGCCCTCGCTCGGTGCGCCGGGACTCCGGCCGCAGCCCAGGCCTGGGCGTCCTTCCCATCCTTCCCAGGGACGGGCTCTGCTGGACGGCGGGCGGGCGGCCGACGCTCCGTGTGGCGGGGGAGGTCTCTGAGGGTGGCCTTCAGGGCTCTGTCCTGGGTCCTGTCACACTGTTGACCAAACGTGTGCCTGACTGCAGCTCAGGAGGGAGCTGGAACATGGGCTGAGACAGTCAGGGCCCAAGAACCTGTCAAGAGGCTGGCACCGGCTCTGATGTGTGGAGCTTAACGGGGCTTCACGCCAGGGTCAGCGCGTGGGTCCAGACACCTTCAGGGCCAGGTGAGGCTCAGACCCCAGGTATGTTCGTGTGACAAGCACTGGCAGCCAGGTGACCTTGGCTTTCTGTGAACAGAGCACATGGGCTCTTGGACTGTATCACGAGGAGCAAGACACCCAGAATGTGGGAGATGACAGACCCTCCCACATCATGTTCCATGTGAGGGGGTGTAGAGGAGCCACAGCATGTCCCAGAGAGGTAGGAGATGGGAAGAAGGGGGATCTGGGTTGCTGGCTGGCTGGACCCCTGGCTTGCTGTGACCTTGGGCAAGTCACCTCCCCCTGTATCAGGGCTCACACCCCTGTTCTTTGTTCTTTTTTTTTTTTGAGACAGAGTCTCACTTTGTTGCCCAGGCTAGAGTGAGTGCCGTGGCGTCAGCCTAGCTCACAGCAACCTCAGACTCCTGGGCTCAAGCAATCCTTCTGCCTCAGCCTCCCAAGTAGCTGGGATTACAGGCATGCGCCACCATACCCGGCTAATTTTTTCTATATTTTTAGTTGGCCAGTTAATTTACTTCTATTTATAGTAGAGACGGGGTCTCACTCTTGCTCAGGCTGGTCTCGAACTCCTGATCTTGAGCGATCCGCCCGCCTCGGCTTCCCAGAGTGCTAGGGTTACAGGCGTGAGCCACCGCACCCGGCCCATCCCCTGTTCTCGACAGGCCTCTGTGACCCGTGCGGAGGCTGCAGAGGGGCTTCGAGAAGCGGAAGGTTGGGGGGCTCTGGCAGCAGGCTGGCCGGCCGTCTCCTTCTCGTTTCTTGGGCGGAGGCCTGGGGCTCAGCAGGGCAACAGGCCTGGAATCCCGTCTCCCGCAGGACTGGGGGACGGTGCGGCCGAGGCTCGGCCAGCCCTGCTCTCGCGCCGGGAAGCTGGTGGAGTGTGGCGCCTGGGCGTCCGTGCCGGGCACTAGGCTTTGCTCTGAAGCCCAGTCGTCTCCGTCAGAACATGTCTGCTAGCGAGCCGGTCTGGGCGGAGTGAGCAGCTAGCGAGCCCCTCCAGTGGAGCCTGGAATTGCTGACGGGAGTGGGAGAGGACGGGTCAGGGCTGTCCGCGAGGTGGCCAGGGTGGCGAGAGGCGGAGTGATCGGGCTCGCCCACACCCGGACCAGGAGGCCGAGGAGCCTCCCCGCTGCCCAGGCAGACGGAGCACCCGCGGGCGTGGCAGCAGGGGCGCGGCGGGCAGAGGGGCATGTGTGCAGGGGCCCGGCGGGGCTTGCTGGAGGAGGTGATGCCTGCGCTGAGCCTTGGAGTCTGGAAGGTCCTTTTGAAACATTCTATTTTTCTGGTCATAAAAAAGTAATGTGTGCTCTCTATAGAAAAATGTGAGCACTTGGGTGTTTAGCCCATCAGTCTTTTACAAAATATGTATTTATGACATAATTGGGATTAAGCTGTACTTACTATTTTCTAACCTGCCTTTTGCACTTAATACCATACCAAAATCATTTTCCTGTCGTTAAACACTCTTCCACAGTGTGATTTTTGATGGTGGCGCAACGTGTCAGCCTGTGTGTGCCGTAGCGTGTCCTGCCAGTCCCGTCGTGCTGTGGCGGTTTCCAGAGCCTTGTCGTTGCAGATAACACCTGCATGGACGGAGTGGGGTGCGTAGGTTAGGGTGGGCAGAAAAGGCTTGTGCTGGGTCTGGGGGTGCGGCCGGCCTGAGCAAGGCGGAGAGGTAGGGCAGTTGGGAGTGTGGGGGGTGACTGCCGGAGGGGCTGGAGCTGGTCACGGAGCCCCAGGGGCCGTCCCAGGGCTGGGGCTTGGCTCAGCAGAGCTCCGGACCCCGGGAGGAAGCCCAGGGGTTTCCTTGCTGTCCCTGCTTCCTCTGTCCCCTCTTTTAGTGCTGCAGGGGTTGGAGGGGAGGGACAGGGTGGCAGAGGGCGGGCAGGCAAGGTTGGGGGTCCCAGATGCCACAGCTCTTGACCTCTCCAACACTGGCAGAATCAGTGGTGTCTAAGCCAAGCCTCTGCGCTCTGGCCAGCCCTGCCCAGGCGTCTGCCTTGCAGGAGGGCTGCAGGGACCAGCTCTGAACATCTCTGGACTCCTGGATCCGCACGGCTGGTCAGAGAGGCACCCCACCCCCTCAGTGGTGGGGGGGCCCATATGGGGACCCTGGAGGGCCAAGGAGGGAGGCTGGGGGTGCTGGGTCATCTCTTCCAGGAAGCTCCCCTGAGTCTCGGCGGAGCTAGTGCACCTCCCTGTGCACGCCTTCTGGCCCGCACCTGCACGCCTGGGTTGGGATGACGCATAGCGTGGGCTGCTGCTCCCCACAGACCGCGGGGACTCTCAGGGCAGAGTCTTCCCTGGGTCGCCCCTCTGCTCGTGTGTGGCTTACACGAGGTGCTGCGCACCAGCTGCTGAAGTCATCGTTTGTTCAAGGGTTCATTCATCCTCCATTTGCCCCACTCGCTGACCCCGTGCGCGTCAGGCTCGGCTCTCTGTGCCTGGGATTGCGTCATGGGTGAGTAAGCCAGACCACGCCATTGCCCTCATGGAGCCTACATTCCAGCAGAGCAAGCAGAAAAAACCAGATAGGCAAATTAATATAAGGTTGGGAAGTCATAAATGCCCCAGGGAAAAATAAGGCCGAGAAAGGGAGTGTGATGGGGAGCCCCTCGCCAGGTGGTCAGGAAACCTCTCGGATGGCACCGGTGTCCTCTGAGCAGAGACCTGAGCAGAGGAACAGGCCTTGGGGACATCTGGACAGGCTCTGGTCTGGGACCAGCACAGGGGCCCCTGTGGCTGGAGGGTGGTCGTGGGGGGAGGCTGAGAAATTGGGTCCAGCTGGGAGTCAGAGAGCGACGCAGGGGTGTGAGGATCTGAGGTTGCGGGCTGGTCTGGCTGCCTGCTGGGGACAGGATCATGGGTGGGTGGGTGAGAGCAGAGCTGGGGCCAGTTGGCAGGCCCCAGCGTCAGTCCAGACGAGAGATGGGGGGCTTGGCCTGGGTGTGGTGGGGACAGGTCCCTTCACACTTGTGGGAGGCTTTGAAGCGCAGCTGAAGGATGGGCGGTGGGAGAGATCGGGCCTGGGAGAGGCGAGTGCTGGCACCTTTCCCCAAGCCGAGGGCCAGGGCTGAGAGCCAGCCTGCAGGGGACAAGCAAGAGTCCTGCTGGGAAGTGTCTTTGGGGCTGGTGGCCCCGTGGGGCGCTTGCCCAGACAGTGGGGAGTGTGCGTGCCGCTCAGCAGGGAGACCGGGCCAGAGGTGCAGTTGAGGGAGCCTGGCGTCGGCGTGGGTTTTGGAGCCCCTGAGCCTGGACCAGATCGTGAAGAGAAGAAATCTGGGCCTTGCTGCTCGGGGGAGCCAGCGGGGGCTCCCTCCCGATGGGCGGCCTGTACAGGCCGGGCTCTGGATGTCCCGGTCTGGAGAGGCTGCTGCCAGCTCCCCTTCTCAGCTGATCCTCCCAAATGGCCTCGTGGTTGCCACCATCGTTCTGTGACGTTCGTTAGGGCTGCTGTGGGCAAGGAGTGCGGTGCTGCTGCTGGCCTGACCCTCTCACCCTTTCCTCCCCCGAGAGAGCCAAGTCTGGAGCAGCCTTGGCCTTGGTGGTCATTAATACAGGCCTTCCTTCAGGTCATGCTCCTCCTCAAGAACCTTCAGTGGCCCCTTATTGTTTAAGGTTGAAATCCAAGATCCTTCTCCTGGTTATCCAAGGACTTTCATGATCTGTCTGAAGCTGACCCTTTCTGTGCCCTCTCCTTTCCAACGGGTGAGTCTGCTCCTCATCGCCCCCAACCAGGCTCCTGCCTCACCTTCTGTCACTCAGTCTAGAATGCTTTTCTTAAGCCCCAGCCACTTCCTGCCTCTTCTGGATGTCGTCCCTGACTCTTCCAGCCCCGTTGTCCCTCTGAGTGGCCACGTGTGCCCTGCGTCTGGTCCTCTCCAGGCCCACAGCTGTGTTGAGCTGTCCCACCACATTACCCAGCTCGTCCTGGTCCTCAGCTTGTCTTGATCTTTGTCCTCCACGTGCTCTTGTCCCTCGCGTGTCCTGCCCACGTGCCGCCCCACCCCACGTGCCGCCGTCAGAGCTCTTCCCAAACGGGCCCTGTTCACACTGGGTGCTCTGTGGGCTGGGGTGCCCATGGCTCTGCACAGGCCCAGGGGTGTCACTGGAGACAAGGTTCCTCTGGGGCCCACCCAGACCTGTTCCAGAACTGTAGGGGACCCAGGAATCTGGGCAATTAACAAGCCCCATAGTCACTTCTTGATGATCAGCTGTGTTGGGACGCATTGGCCCAACCCCAGCTCGTGCTGGGGGGGTGCAGGTGTCCTTGAGATTGTGACCTCTGACCTTTACTTGCATGCCTTTAGGGACAGGGACCTCACTGTCTCCAGGGAAGCCGAGGCCTCGGATGCAGCTCTGGCGTGGCTGAGCTGAGCTGCCTCCCTAAGCCTCTGGGCAGGGCCGGGCTCACACGGGCAGGGGGGCTCTGCTTCCCACCCCAGGCCCAGTGTGGGGCCTGGTGCGTGGTGGGCACTCGGCACTCTGTGGCTGCACGGTGGCTGGAGGACTCACTCCCTCACTCTGCCTGCCCGGCCTCCGCAGTGACTGCTCTTGCTGCTGTCCCTAGCCCTCCACTAAGGGCGGCAGCTCATGTGAAGCGCTGCGTGGCCATGCTGCCAGCCCCTGTGTGTGCGAGGAGCCACCAGCGTGGGTGGCAAGGGCGTCCGCATGTCCAGAACGCAGCCCATCCTGTGACTCATCCGCCCCGTGGCACTGAGGAAGACTGCCATTCCTGTTCCTGCGGCGAGTGTCTGGGGAGCACCTGCCGTGTGCCCGGCCAGCCCTGGGGACAGAGCGGACAAGCCGAGGTTTGGAGAGGGCAGGGGCTTGTCTGGCGCCGCGCAGCTAGTGAAGGGCCCAGTCTGCTCTAGGACCCAGGTCTGAGGAGTGTTAGTTTGCCAGGGCTGCTGTGACACGGGACCGCAAACGGCATGGCTTACACACACGTTTGTCGCCTCACAGTTCCGGAGCCTGGAGGTCTGAAAGGACTGGTCCCTCCTGAGGACTGCGAGGGAGGGCGTGTCCCAGGCCTCTCTCCTTGGCTTGCAGATGACCGTCTACCCGTGTCTCCGCACGCGGCCCTCTCCCTGGTGCCACATTGCCAGCTGCCCTCGTGCAGTACTCGGCAGTTTAGACTGCACATTTCTTCTGCTCAGGACACCAGTCGTGTTGGATTAAGGCCTGCCCTACTCCAGTGTGACCTCATCCTGATTAGCTAAGTACATCTGCAATGACCCAGTTGCCAAATAAGGTCACATTCTGAGGTTCTGGGGGTTAGAGCTTCAACTATAACTTTTGGAGGGACACAATTCAGCCCATAACAGGTGACAGGAGCTGTGACTTTCGCAGCAGCCAACTGTCCTGGGCCGGCTTTGGCAGCTGTGAGCAGCTCAAGGCACGAGAGGCTCACGGGGAGCAGTGAGGCTGCCCCATGCTGTCGGGACACAGAGAGGAGGGTCCTGCACCAGGGCTGGGACCGGCTTCTTTGAGGTCTGGCCCTGCCTGGGATGCTGGCCAGGTGCGGAGCGGCGGTGGTGTGCGCTGCGGCTGTGCAGCTCCTGCCTGGGGTGAGAGGCAGGTACGTAGAGTGGGCTGGGAGGAGGAACTTCCCAGTTCTTAGTGGGGTGCCCTGGGGGAGAGGCTTTTACTTCTGAGCCTTGGTCTACCTGACTGAATTGGGGACTGTCCTGTTGGCCTGCTTTTGTCACAGGCCCATGGCTCGGCTCAAAGGGGAGAAGGAATAGAAACGTGCTTTGTCTCTGTTCATCTTTCCGTTCGTGCTCTGCACAGAGTCACCGAGTACAGTGTGTGCGGGGCTCTGCGCGTCGGGGACACAGAGCTGGGATGGTCGTGGCCCTGGCCCTCAAGCAGCACACAGGCCTCGAGTGAAGCAGGCAGGTGTAGGTGACAGTCTGGAGCCAGACTGGGGTCCAGTCCCAGCTCTGCCACTGGCTAAGGGTGTGAATTTAGGCAACGTCCGTAAGCTCTCTGGGTCTCAGTCTCTCCATCAGTAAGCTGGGAGTAACAACAGCATCTGCCTTGAGTGGGTCAAGCAGGCCGATGCATGTGAGGGGCTTAGAGCAGTGTCTGGCACATAGCAAATGCTTAATAAATTGGATGCTGAGTGATCAGCTATGGGAGAGTGTGACAGGGAGCTGCAGAGGGGCTTATGGGCTGTTCATTGGGTATTAGGCTCCGGAACCCTGCAGACGTGGTGGGCCCAGACTGGGCAGGATGGGTCCATCATCATTTTAGTCCTTTAGTCACTCGCCACCCTGCTCTGAGCATGGGCGCTAGGGTGGGGCGGTGAGGAGGGCCGTGGAGCAGGTGCGCCCACAGGGAGGGCAGGGTGCCTTGCACGGTCGGGGCCTGTGCAGGGAAGCGTGCCGCCTCTAGCCCTGCATCTGGGGAAGGGCGGTGGCACTGCTTGGCTTTCTTAGCCTTTACGTTCAGTCTCAGGTTTTGGGGAGAGGAGATGTTGGGGAAGCAAAATTAAAATTCCTCTTTGAGAAGCTAACAACTTCCCAATTAAAGGATTCTTATTCGTGAGATGCCTTAGAGGCCTTTTCAATCAAGAGGCTCTTCTGAATAATAAAAGGGCCGGGCTGGGCTTGGAGCAGCCGAGCTGCTGGCAAGGAGGTGGCACATTGGGGACGGGCACCCTGGCTTGTGTGTGATGGGGGCAAAGCTGCAAGGCTTTTCCACTCAGCAGCTGGGGTGGAGGGTGGCATGGGGAGGGCAAAGAGGAGGGCCTGTCCCCATCCCATCCCCAGCAGCCCTCAGCCCTTGGTCCACAGCCCAGCCGCCACATTTAGCCCGCACGCCCCCCCTGGCTCCTCCCAGCAGCTGGCTGCTTCATGCCCGCCTGGCTCTCAGTTTTGCTCATGCCTGGAGCCCCTTCTGGTTGGACCACTTTGTGACTCCCCATCCACTCTTGGGAGCACTTCTGCTGTGCCCCCTCAGCATCCCCCCATGGTAGCCAGCAGCGGTGGGTGTGGCCTGGACCATGTGCTCTGGATGGGGACACTTCCCTGGTGCCCACGCCAAGCCTGCTACCCTGACCTTGCTCTCCTGGGTGTGGTGGTGGTGGTGTCTATACGGTGTGTCTACCTGCCCGTCAGCCTGGTGCCTCCACCCAATGCACCCAGCTGGCTTCCCGGAGGCTCTGGGGTCCCGCTTGCAGCTGAGTGACTGTCAGGCGTTCCAGGAGAGGTGCAGCCACAGGCCCTGCGGGCTTGCCCACTGTGCACAGAGTGCCCGAACAGTGCCAGGCCCTGCGTGCCCTCCCGTCTTCACATACCTGGGAGGCAGCTGTGACCACCCTTTACACACGAGGAAGTGGCGGCTCAGGGGTGACCCTCTGTGCAGCAAGGAGTTCTCACTAAAGAGGGGCCATGTCCTCTGGGGCTCTCCAGGTCACTAAGCAAAGAGGAGTTGGAGAGGTGGTGGCCAAGGCCCTCTCCTCAGTGGGCAGCCAGGCGGCTAGCCTGGCCCTGATGGGCTGCCACAGCACTCATCAGTGTCGTTGGAAGAGATGGTCCGCGGCAGGTGGGCCCTCTGTCCAGGCCGTGGCGAGGGTGGCGGGCGTGTTTGCAGCCCGTACCTGCTGCCCCCCACTGCCCCGTGTGGCCGACTTTCCGGGCGCCAGTGCGCCGAGGCTGTCCGCGTAAACACCCGGAACTGCAAAAGCCTGGCCCTGCGGCAGGGCGGCCACCTGTGTAGACGCTTCCCAGTGTCCTGGGGTTGGGGACAGGGAGGCAGCTGTGCAGCAGCCTGGGGGAGGGTGGCCCTAGGGAGGGGAAGGTGAGTCTGTGGGGCCCTGGGGTGGGATGGGTGGGGTGAGGTGAGCTGACCTGGTCAGCTGCCCTGACCAGGTGGGAGCTAAGAGAATTTGGATTCAAGTCCCAGCCCTGCCACTTACTATGTGGCCTTGAGCAAGTGACTCAGCCTCTCTGGACCTCTGTTTGCTCCTGAGTGGCACAGATGAGCTCCCTGTGGTGATGAGGCTCAGATGGGACAGCTATGTGAACCAGCTGGGCCCAGGGCTGGTGGTCCTGTATGTGGAGCATGGATTTGTGGACTGTGTCCTAATAGCACCAATTGGTGGGGCTGGGTCCCATCTTAGCCCTGATGCTGGGGAAAGTGATTCACTTCTTTTAATCTCAGTTCCCCCATCTGCACAATGGGCACAATAATACCTACCACGTGGGGCTGTGTACTCATCAGTGGGAGTCCTCCACACCCTTCTCCTTCATCAATTGATGAGCTCTCGTTGTCCTGAATACCCAGTGGGATTTGCTGGGCTTGGCTGCCACAAACGAGTAGGTGACGTGGTCCTTGCCTTTGGGTAGCAAGATGATGTTAGAGGGCCAAGGAGGGATGCCGTGAGCCTCAGGAAAGGGAAGGCGATAAGGGCTGGAGAAGGCAGGAAGGGCTTCCTGGAGGAGTCTAGTCCTCAGAGTTCGTGAGGATTTGGGGAGCTGGGGGTGGAGGAGTGGCGAGAGAGGCAGAGAGCTGCCTGCTTGGGAGGAGCAAGTGGACAGGATATGTGGGACAGGATGTGGCTGCCTGAGAGCAGCTGGTGGCAGGGGTGGGGGTGGGGTGTCAGAGCCCAGAGAGGTCCCAGCCCTGGAGCCCTGGGTGGGTGGAGGACCAGGAGTTGGGGGTGGGACAGCTGCCTCCTGAGGTAGGGCAGACGGACAGCAGCCTGTACCCCAGCATAGAGTGCCGCCTGAGGGCTGTGGGGAGGGTGGGGTCTTAGCGTAGAGTGCATGGACAGGACTCGCTGTGCTCCAAGGCCTTAGATCGCAGGTATGAAGGCCTCGTGTAAGGCCGGGGGGAGGCTGGTGGCAGCTGCCCAGACTGGTGGGACCGCATCTGAAGGCTGGGGCAACCTTCAGCCAGAAGGGACCAGGGGTTCTGGTGGCTTGAGGGCCGGGAGAGGGAGATGTGGGCGGAGTCTTCGGTGGGTTGGGGGCCAGGACACGCCCCCGTGGAGCACCCCTGTGTGCCAGGCCCTGAGCCGACCTTGGGGTTGCTCCATTTGCATTGCAGCTGGAGAGGGGCCGGCTCGGAGCCTCATGCTGAGGAGTTGGACGCTGGGCTCAGAGAGGCGAATGCCTCCCCTGTCCCGGGTCACGCTTCACGTCTGAACTCCGAACCTCATGCTCTCTCAGTGGCCCACGCTATCCCCAGGGCTGTGGAGTTCGGAGGTGATGGCCCCTAGAATTCCGTGGGCAGGTTCAGTGGAGCTGCAGCCAGATACGCAGTCTTCCTCGGCCTTGCCTCTGAGGGAGTGGGGTGTGGCCCGGTGCCACGCAGTGCTGGGGCTGCAGGCCCTCGTCCCCTGCTCCCCTCTCCCTGGGGTCTGGTGGCTCCTACCAGGCTCTGTCGGGTCTGGGGACCCAGGGGTCTTGCCAGCCATAGCCTGCTCATGCCTCTGAGCCACTGAGAGAGGCTTTACAATCTCAGCCCCAAATTAAAACCTATGAGCTCCTCAAAACAATGAAAAATCTCCCTAATAAAAGAAGAGGCACACCAGGCATGTCCTAGATGAATGGAGTGACTTCTGGGATTAATTCAGGATGTATGGGAGGGCACCCAGCCGGGAAAAGTGTGTGGTGGATATTGTAACAAATTGTTTGCTAGCGAGAGGAATAATTCTTAATGTGCGCCGGCTGCAAGGGAAGGCACCCCGGTGCCCGCAGCGCTGGGCACCAGGTGGGGCTCTGCCAGCGCAGCCCTACTCTAGCCTCTGGGCCTTCAGTGACAGCTTTCCAACCCACAAGCTGGTCCGGGCGGGGTTGAGTGGGCCCGGCATCTGTCCTAACAGCCCCCAGCGTCTTCTGAGTCCTGATGGGGTGGGACTGTGCTTGCTAAATGCTAATTCCTCCTCCCCGTCCAGCTCTTCCGGGATGTCCTGGAGACACAGGCCTGCACGCCCCTCAGACCACCCGAGGGAAGTTCCTGTAGAATTGGCTCTCAGCTTGCCTCAGTGTACCCATCAGGGCTTGGGCAGCTGCCTCCTCCCTAGCTCCCTTGCCTTGGGATGGGGGTGGGGCAGCACTGAGCTCCCTGGCCAGCTGTGCCAGCCTCCTGAAGTGTCTTTATCGGGAACCTGGGAGAAGGCGGAGCAAGGTCCGCCCGCACGCGGATCGTGGAAGTTGAGGAAGGCCTCCTGCATCGCTGCCCCCCAGCGGGGCATGCCCGGTGCAGAGAAAAGCACCGGATCCTGAGCCAGACACACCTGCATGTGGCTTCCAGCTTCCCTGCTTGGTGGCTGTGGCGCTCTAGGCAGCTCCCGCGTCTCCCTAGCGTCTCTTTGTCTTGCCGTCACTGTTTCTGAGAGCACAATCTCACTCACCCACACAGCAGCCCAGAAGGTAAGTCCTTGACGATTCCCCTCGTATGGATGAGTGAACAGAGGCTCGCACTGAAGCAGGTTGCACAAGTGGCCGGGCCAGGACCCAGGCCTGGGTCAGAGGACAGGCCCCGTGCTGCAGGTCTGCTCCCTTCCCTGGGAGCAGGAGGTGCTGGGGCCCTTCAGAGGCTGAGGCAGGAGGCTTTGGGGACAGGGACTCTGACCCCTTCTCGCCACGCCTTCTGGCTTGGCGCTGCTGACCTAGCCATTCACTCACTCACCCACTCTTCAAGTGTCCATGACACTCCCACCAAGAGCCAGGTGCTGTCCAGTGCTGGGGATGCAGCACCTAGAACGTTCTGCCACCTCAGGTCGCTTCCGTTCCTGGGAACGACAGTGAGCCCAGCAGGGAATTTGGATAACTCGCCTGTGGTCAGACTGGGAGGGGGTCGGGAGTGGCTGAGTAGGGTGAGGGCTCCAGGCAGGTGACAGTGAGGCATGGGGGCTCCGAGTGGCAAGGCCTGGGTGGAGGAAGGAGTGGGTGGGGACGAAGAGGGGAGGCTTGGCAGCCTGCTGAGGAGATGGGGTGCAGTGGGGACGGGGGTGCTATGGAGTGTGCTGAGCAGGAGAGTGACGGGACCCATGCGTGCTTTCCAAATCCCGCTGTGGCTCTGTGTGGACAATGGATTCGTGTGGTGGTGGGAGAGCCCGGAGCCGCCTGGGGGGGTGGGTGCAGGGCGAGGAGAGCAGTGGGGTCACGGTCACGGTCGCTGGTGGTGGCAGGCGACTGGACAGGGGCGCCGCCCTCTGAGGTGGGAGCCCGGGCCGGCGCAGGCAGGCGACTGGACAGGGGCGCCGCCCTCTGAGGTGGGGGACCCGGGGCGGCACAGGCAGGTGACTGGACAGGGGCGCCGCCCTCTGAGGTGGGGGGCCCGGGGCTGCACAGGCAGGTGACTGGACAGGGGCGCCGCCCTCTGAGGTGGGGGACCCGGGGCGGCACAGGCAGGTGACTGGACAGGGGCGCCGCCCTCTGAGGTGGGGGGCCCGGGCCGGCGCAGGCAGGTGACTGGACAGGGGCGCCGCCCTCTGAGGTGGGGGACCGGGGCGGCACAGGCTGGTGACTGGACAAGGGCGCCACCCTCTGAGATGGGGGGCCCGGGCCGGCGCAGGCAGGTGACTGGACAGGGGCGCCGCCCTCTGAGGTGGGGGACCCGGGGCGGCACAGGCAGGTGACTGGACAGGGGCGCCGCCCTCTGAGGTGGGGGACCCGGGGCGGCACAGGCAGGCGACTGGACAGGGGCGCCGCCCTCTGAGGTGGGGGGCCCGGGCCGGCGCAGGCAGGTGACTGGACAGGGGCGCCGCCCTCTGAGGTGGGGGACCGGGGCGGCACAGGCTGGTGACTGGACAAGGGCGCCACCCTCTGAGATGGGGGGCCCGGGCCGGCGCAGGCAGGTGACTGGACAGGGGCGCCGCCCTCTGAGGTGGGGGACCCGGGGCGGCACAGGCAGGTGACTGGACAGGGGCGCCGCCCTCTGAGGTGGGGGGCCCGGGCCGACACAGGCAGGCGACTGGACAGGGGCGCCGCCCTCTGAGGTGGGGGGCCCGGGCCGGCGCAGGCAGGTGACTGGACAGGGGCGCCGCCCTCTGAGGTGGGGGACCGGGGCGGCACAGGCAGGTGACTGGACAGGGGTGCCGCCCTCTGAGATGGGGGGCCCGGGCCGGCGCAGGCAGGCGACTGGACAGGGGCGCCACCCTCTGAGGTGGGGGGCCCGGGGCGGCACAGGCAGGTGACTGGACAGGGGCGCCGCCCTCTGAGGTGGGGGGCTCGGGGTGGCACAGGCAGGTGACTGGACAGGGGCACCGCCCTCTGAGGTGGGGGACCCGGGGCGGCACAGGCAGGTGACTGGACAGGGGCGCCGCCCTCTGAGGTGGGGGGCCCGGGCCGACACAGGCAGGCGACTGGACAGGGGCGCCGCCCTCTGAGGTGGGGGGCCCGGGCCGGCGCAGGCAGGTGACTGGACAGGGGCGCCGCCCTCTGAGGTGGGGGACCAGGGCGGCACAGGCAGGTGACTGGACAAGGGCGCCGCCCTCTGAGATGGGGGGCCCGGGCCGGCGCAGGCAGGTGACTGGACAAGGGCGCCGCCCTCTGAGGTGGGGGGCCCGGGGCGGCACAGGCAGGTGACTGGACAGGGGCGCTGCCCTCTGAGGTGGGGGACCCGGGGCGGCACAGGCAGGCGACTGGACAGGGGCGCCGCCCTCTGAGGTGGGGGGCCCGGGCCGGCGCAGGCATGAGAGCTAGGGTCGGGCCTTGCTGGGGTCGAGGCGCCAGCAAGCTGTCGAAGGGGCGTCCGTCCTTCTGCCAGTGCAGGGCCTTTGCGTGTCTGCAGATGCTCTCAAACAACTCTCACGTCTGGTCACACTTCTCCACGGGCAAAAGCTTTGCCCTCGTATGTTGGGTGTCTCACTGCCAGCCCATTCTTCAGATGAGGAAACTGAAGGGGAAACTGAAAACTTGGTCCCTCCACCGCACGTGGCCTTTCTCTGGAGCCCTGGCCCTGAGAGCAGACGGCAGGAGCCTGCCTGGCCCTCGATAGGAGGGCAGCAGGGAACCCCGGGAGGGGGAGCCCCGGCCACCCCTGCTGCCGTCTGTGTGTGTGTGGCGTGTGTGTGTGCACGCACACTTGAGCATGCGCGTGTGTTGGCCCATTAACAAACAGAGAAATAAATTAACACGTATTCAACCCACCAAATGTTCCTTCTGTTCTGTATAATAGAGCACGGGAACATAATTTTCCCCTGGAGCAAATCGCTACAGCTGAACCTGCTCTTCGTTTTCATCCAAAAACTGCTTAAAATTCTGGAACGCTTGTTGGTTTCGGGTCCTTTCCCTTCCTGGCTCCTGTTTCCAACCTCCAGGCTGCTTCCCTCCGCCTTCTCTGTTCTGGGCCTCAGAGGAGCCAGACTGTCACAGCTCCAGGGCTGCCACCCTGCGGATGGGAGCAGCCTGGAGGCAGCAGCTTGGGCTGAGGGCACAGAGGGTGAGGGGCTTTTGGTGTGTCGAGCATGAATGAAATGCCCAGGGCCGGCAGAAGAGACCACCAGCTTCCCACTGGGCCTGCTACAGTCATGCTGTGTGACCTTGGGCAAGCCACTACCCCCTCTGGGCTTTAGTTTCTGCCTGGCAAAATAGCACAGGTCATGCTTGCCTTCCCCACATGAACGAGCCTGGTGGTGCGGGAGCACTGTATGGCTGTGAGCCGCCCGAGGACGCCGCCCCCAGGCCCTTCTAGGAGCCTTCGGATTCAGGGACTCTTGGCCTGCTTTTGAAATCCTCTAGGGCACTTCTAATTTTCTTAAAGCAAATTAATTTTAATCCACTTTAATTAAACATATCTTATGAAAATGTGTACTTATTCATAGACCTTCTCTCTGCATTCCTGATCATTTCTGCCATTCAGAGCCGAGCCCAGTCCCCACTTGCAGGCAACCCCCTTGGGGGTGGGAGCTGGGCTGGGGGAGCCTTTCTCTGATTCCTGGCTGGCTCCATCCTGGCTGAGCTACCTTTGCTGGAGGCAGAAGGGGGAAGCAGTCCAGCGCTCCATAGCCAGAAACTCCAGCCTCCTACCCCTGGTTCCAGGACTGCCTCTGTGCTCCTCAGGAGAGGAATTAAACTGCCCCCAAATTGCTGAGGGTTTGCAGGTGGAATGAAGGGGGCCTTGGCCAGGCCCACTGTGTGGGGAGCTTCAGGCAGCCGGGGCCTGGCACCCCAGGACGGCTCAACGCCTCGTCTCCTCCGAAGAGCTCTCCTCGACTTCGCCGTCAATCCGCTCGGGCCGGCATAACAAAATACCGCACACTGGGTGGCTTAACCAACAGAAATTTATTCTCCTACCTTTCTGGAGGCTGGAAGTCTGCGATGGTTGGGCCAGCATGGCTGGGCGCTGGTGAGGGCTCTCATCCTGGCTTGCAGACGGCAGCCTTCTTGCTGGTCCTCGCGGGGTGGCAGGTCGATGGGGGACAGAGAGGGAGGGGAAGAGAGGAGTGGAGCACGCATAGGTTCTGCCCTTCTGACCTCATTTAACCTTAAATTACCTCCTTCCTCCGAATATGTCACCCTAGGGGTAGGGCCTCAGATTTGAGTTTGAGGGGCACAGCGCCTGCACGCTGTGCCCGGCTGCGCTGGACCTGTAGTCTGACACTGTGTTGTAAGTGGATTCGGTTTCCCCAAGGCCAGTCCCAGCACAGGCCTGGGCATGCCGGGCTCCACGGTGACACTGCGGCTTGAGCTGCTTCCTGGCTGAGGGCACAGTTTGGGGGAGTTTCCAGCCCCTTACCCGGGTGTGCGTGGTGGGTGGACCCCATGCCCCACCCTCCCCACATCTGGGCTGTGTGTTGGCCATGTGAGGTGAGAAGCCCCCACACCTGCCCTGTGTCCCCTTAGGTGGCCTGCCATCGCCCACAGGGAAAGTTTGCCCTCCCCCGACCCCTAGCCTGTCTGAGGCCCTCAAACCTGGTCCCTGCCCAACCTGTGCTCTGCTCTGTCCCAGGAACACCCCAGATGGCTTTGTTCCCAGTTTCCATACCTGCTGCTCCTCCTGCCAGGTGTGGACCGGTGAACTCCTACCTATCCTGTAAAGCCCCCGAGCTGAGTTGGTCCCTCCCTCCTCTTAACTCGCGTGGCACTCTGGGCTTCCCCGTCCGGCACTGTCTGGCACTGTGCTTAACACCGCCAGATGGTCCTTGTCAGGGGTTGTGTCCGGTCCACGCCGGCCGGAAGCTCCTGGGTGCCTGGCTGCACGGCCGGCGCAGGGCGGACGGACAGATGAGCAGTCCCCGGGCACGGCCGGTCCGAGCACTGTGTCAGGCCGCGGGGCTGCCATGGCGGTGCTCGGGTTCTAGCAGGGGAGGCAGACATTAAACTAGGCAAGTAAGCACACAGGTTCCGTGTGAGGCGGCGGGGTGTGAAGGAGAGGAAAGGGCCGTGCGGAGGGAGGCACAGGAAACGGGGTGGGGCGCCTCACTGAGAAGGAGACTTTTAGGTAAAGGCCTGAAGGTGGGGCCACAAGGTGGGGGCATGCCTGGACTGCGCGAGGAACCCTGGTGGGGGGGACCAGAATGGGTGAAGAAGTGGGGGAGCTCGAGAGGGGAAGGAACTGTTGTCAGGGAGCAGACGGGGCCAGCACTTGCAGACCCTCTCGAGGGCTTGAGGCAGGCGCCACCGTGGGTATGACATTCTCTGACTTGGGCGTCTAGGGTCCCTCCGGCTGCTACGTTGAGGACGCTGTGGGAGGCAGGGAGGTGGTAGGAAGCCCTGGGGAAGGCTGTTGCAAGCGTCTAGGAGAGGTGGTGGCTTGGACCAGGGTGGTGGCCGTGGGGTGGTGAGAAGCTGTCAGATTCTGGCTGGACTTTGAAGGTAAAGCCGGCAGGATTTGCTGATGGCTCAGCCGCAACGGTGAGAGGAAGCGTGGCCCTGGTTTTGGCCTGGACGGCTGGGAAGATGGGGCAGTGCCACTGAGGACGGGCAGCCAGCAGCCTCAGGCAGGGGTGCAATGAGGCCCCAGCTGTGGACATGTGCCTCACGCTGTGGGCGTGTCCAGTGGGTAGCTGGTGACCGTGGCGGGCTACACAGTGACTCCCAAAGGTGCCCAGGCCCAAGCCCCGGAACCTGTGGCGTCGCCTTACATGGAAAGTCTGCCGGTGTGGCTGAATTAAGGGCTTGAGTTGGGGAGACTGTTCTGGACTGTCTGGGTGGGCCCCAAGCGCCCTCACGAGTGTCCCGGTGAGAGCGGCAGAAGGAACTAGGACTGCAGCAGGAGGAGGTGGTGTGGCCGCAGGGCAGAGACCGAGATGCGGCCCAAGGCAGGGAAGGCCAGGAGCTGACACCCCTGGTGTCTATGGAGGCCCTCACCCCCAACACCTAGGTTTTGGCCCAGTGAAACTTGTTTGGACTTATTGTCTCAGGAACTGTGAGAGAGTGAATTTTTGTTTACAAATTTCTTTTTCTTTTTCTTTTTTTTTGAGACAGAATCTCACTAAAGTGCCATAACGTCAGCCTAGCTCACAGCAACCTCAAACTCCTGGGCTTAAGGGATCCTCCTGCCTCAGCCTCCCGAGTAGCTGGGACTACAGGCATGCACCACCATGCCCGGCTAATTTTTTCTATTTTTAGTAGAGATGGGGTCTCACTTTTGTTCAGGCTGGTCTCGAACTCTTGAGCTCAGACGATCCTCCTGCCTCGGCCTCCCAGAGTGCTAGTATTATAGGCGTGAGCCACCGGCCCAAATTTTCTTTTTTTTTTTTTAGCCATCAAATTTGTGGTGATTTGTAATGGCAGCACTGGGACACTAATACAGTGACAGAGGCCTGCAGACAGTGAATGAGGTGGCCCAGGTCTCCTGGGCCCATGGCATGTGTATGTGTCCTGTGGGCTGTGAGGTCAGAAGGCCTACAGTGGTGGGGTCAGACCCACATTGTGATAACAATGGCAATAATAATGCCCCCACGTAGCACTTGTCCCCTACGTGGTGGCTGACTAAATGGTAAACACCTGGCCCTCACTATCCCTCTGTAATTAAGGGTGGGGTCGAGGGAAGGCTGGGTGAGCTCCTACGATGTGTCAGGCCTGGCAGTGCCTGGGCTCTGCAGGGGCTCGAGGAAGGCGCGGGTCTCCTCGTGGCAGGGGCACGCCTCACCTGGGCGGGCCGGAAGGCCGCTCTACGAGGAGCCCTTGGAGCTGGGCTCTGGGGCAGCTGCCTGGCTCTGAGTTGAGTCCTGCTTCTCCACCTAGAAGCCTTTGGCGATGCCTCAGTGTCCTGTCTGTACAATGAACATACAGCAGTGCTGACCTCATGGGGCCTTGTGAAGCTTACGTCAGTGAAAACACGCAAAACACGTAGAGTGTGTCGGCTCTGAACTTTCAGGCCTTGGGCCAGGGCTGTGGTGGAAGGGGCTTTGTAGTCCAAGGATCTGGGTTTGAATCCTAGATTGCCTCAAACCAGCTGTGTGACCTTGGACAGACGCTTGGTTCTTTCCTGTAACACTGGCTCCCTGTGCAGCTGTTGAGAGAAGGGCTGGGCGGCTGCTATGCAAAGGGCCTGCCATGTTGCGGTGCCCAGTTGAGGGTTAGCCAGGGTCAGCTCCCTCTCTCCCTCCCTTCCTCCCTTCCTCCCTCCCTCCCTCCCTTCCTCCCTCCCTTCCTCTCTCCCTTCCTCCCTCCCTTCCTCCCTCCCTTCCTCCCTCCCTTCCTCCCTTCCTCTCTTCCTCCCTCCCTCCCTCTCTCCCTCCCTCCCTCCCTTCCTCCCTCCCTTCCTCTCTTCTTCCCTCCCTCCCTCCCTTCTTCCTTCCTTCCTTCCTTCCTTCCTTCCTTCCTTCCTTCCTTCCTTCCTTCCTTCCTTCCTTCCTTCCTTCTTTCCTTCCTTCCTTCCTTCCTTCCTCCCTCCTTCCCTCTCTCCCTCCCTCCCTCCCTCCCTCCCTCCCTCCTTCCCTCTCTTCCTTCCTTCCTCCCTCCTTCCCTCTCTCCCTCCCTCCCTCCTTCCCTCCCTCCCCCCTTCCCTCTCTTCCTTCCTTCCTCCCTCCCTCCCTTCCTTCCTCCCTCCCTCCCTCCCTTCCTTCCTTCCTTCCTTCCTCCCTCCCTCCCTTCCTTCCTCCCTCCCTTCCTTCCTTCCTTCCTCCCTCCCTCCATCCCTTCCCTCCCTCCCTCCCTTCTCCCTCCTCCCTCCTTTCCCTCCCTCCCTCCCTCCCTCCCTTCCTTCCTTCCTTCTTCCCTTCCTCCCTCCCTCCCTTCCCTCCCTCCCTTCTCCCTCCCTCCCTCCTTTCCCTCCCTCCCTCCCTCCCTTCCCTCCCTCCCTCCCTCCCTTCCCCCTCCCTCTCTCCCTTCTCTCCCTCCCTCCCTCCCTCCCTCCTTCCTTCCTTCCTCCCTCCCTCCCTCCCTCCTTCATTCCTTCCTTCCTTCCTCCCTTCCTCCCTCCCTTCTCCCTCCCTCCCTCCTTTCCCTCCCTCCCTTACCCCTCCCTCTCTCCCTTCTCTCCCTCCCTCCCTTCCTCCCTCCCTCCCTCCCTTCCCTCCCTCCGTCCCTCCTTTCCCTCCCTTCCCTCACTCCCTCCCTTCCCCCTCCCTCCCTCCCTCCCTGCCTCCCCCCTTCCTTCCTTCCTTCCTTCCTTCCTTCCTTCCTTCCTTCCTTCCTTCCTTCCTTCCTTCCTTCTAAAGCCCCAGGGCAGGTGGCCTGTCCCCCAGAACACCTCTACTGTGAGCAGTCTGTCTGCAGGAGCCAGTGGATACATGGGTGGGGACTCTCTGGAGGCCCTGGGCATGGCAGGAAGGTGGCTAGGGCAATCAGTGGGGCCCTGATGCGCCCAAACAGCTGAGGCTGTGTGCTCCCGGCTGCAGTAACTTCGGGAACAGCAGCGTATTCAGGCCTCGTTAGAATCTGCAGGGAAGACGTGGTGATATTTACAGCCCAAATCTCCAAACCCATAAAAGGAGGGGGTAGGGTCTGGGAGGGGGAGGGAGGGGCTCGACTTTTTGATAATGTCATAAACGGAGTCTGTCTCCCTGGAAACAGCCGTGGCGGTGGCAGCCACAGGCTGACAGATGTGCACGCCATGATAGGGGTGCGTGGCGGCGGCGAGAGAACACTGGGAGGGCTGGATGGGCTGTAACTCACCAGGCCCGGCCTCCGGGATAGCAGTGGCACTGATGAGGGTGCAGTGGAGACGCTGACAGAGGGGCAAAGGCCTGGAGCTGGGCATCTGGGGGTCAGTGGGGTGCCTGCTGCTGTCCAGGGTTTGGGGGAGACCCTCCAGCCTTTGGCCTATGGCCCAAGGCCAACCTTAGAGACAAGCCAAGCTGGCAGGGAGATATTTTCACAGTTAGGAAACTAACTCCTCAGCCATGAGCGCACGAGAGACCCACCCCACAGTGTTGGTCTGCCTAGAGAGGCACGGACATGGGTAGGAGTGCTGGAGGGCCCAGCACAGGTGCGGGAGGCTGTATCACAAGGAGCGGTGAGTGTGATGTAGGGAGGGCTGGCTGGGCTGGCTCAGCTATGCCTAGTGTGAGGGCCCTGTCCTGAGCTCCAGTGGTGGGCCCACTCCACCAGAGCTGCTGGGGCCTAAGTCGTCTCATTTCAGAGAGTGTTGGGGACTGGCCCTCAGTCCCCCACCAGTTGGTGCTCTACCCTGGCCCCACCAAGGCCCACAGGGACACTAACAGGAGGTGGCAGGCAGGAGGGTCCGGGACCTGCAACTTAGACAATGGCAGGCTCGGGCTGTACTTGCTGCCCAGAAATCTCTGGGGGCTGGACCCCTTCCTCTAAACTCTGGCCTGCACTGGGCACCTGCTGCCCAGGTGCCAGGTGAGGGAGGGGATCTCACTTGGAGCTCCAGATGGGTGGGCTGCCCTGGCAGAGGTGAGCTTGCTGCTGTCAGCAGGGTGTGAGTGGGGGCTTGACGCCTATGGCCGAGGTGACTGTCAAGGGAATGCCTGGTGGAGGGAGGGGCAGGTTGGGGACCTGTCCTTCTAGCTCTGAGGTGCTGCTGTCCTCAGTTTGCTAAGATGACCCATAATATGAGCATCAGGCCTGTGGCTCTGCTCCCCTTGTGACATACATTGCACCTGAGCCCCGCCCCAGGCGGTGGGAGGTGTGGTTCTAGTTCCAGCTTGACCCTGCCGTGCTATGCGACTTCAGCTAGAGCCCTTGGCCTCTCCGGGGCAGGACGCAGGAACACTGAGGCTTTGAGGGCGGGGCTGCTGAGGAGGAGCCCTGGGCGCGGCACTGTGCAGACGGCGGGGTCTGGCTGGAGATCCGGGAGCACCCCCCATGACCCCTGACCAGAGTGGGGCTGGTGCGGGCGCAGGAAGCTTCTTGCCATCTGCCTCTGCGGGGTGGCTGTCAGCCTGCCACCCATCAGGGCCAGCTCCCGGGTCGTGTGCGTCAGGAGGGCTCCTGCAGGCGCCGGCCTCTGGTGTCCGGGGATGTGCACGGAGCCGGCGGGGCTGCTCCTAGTTCCGGGGCGCGGTCCAAACCGGAAGGGGCTTGAGGGGAGACGGCCCGGGTGGGGCGGGCCAGGGGCTGGGCCAGGGGCTGGCAGTCAGTGAGGCTGGTACGGCCCAGCTTCCTGTGAGCGAGGGCCCACTTGAGGGTCTGGGAAAACCTTTGGGAAGCGAGATGCACTCTCAGGCCCCCTAGACCACCCCTCCGCACCCCTCCAGCTCTCCTGGCCCATGCTCCCGGGGCTGGGCAGTGTGTGGACCCCAGAGGGTCTGGCAGGGCGGGCCGAGCCTGAGCCTCCCTCGTTGGGCTTGGCGCAGCCAGGAGGGCAGTGGGGTGGGGCAGGGCTCGCCATCTGGGGTCTCGTGACTGATGTGCCCTCGCAGACCCCCAGACTCGGTGTCCTTAGGAGCCAGGGAGGTGAGGGATGGAGCAGGGCTGTTGTTCGTGGGACGGGCACACACAGCCTGAGGGGTGCCCCTGAGCAGGCGGGACAGGGAGGAACAGCTGAGGGCCTTGGAGGGGCAGTTTTGCTCTGCGCAGGGCCTCTGGGGCTGGCTAGGGCAGACTGAGTTCCCAGGGCTGTGAGGTTGGGGGAGAACTCATGTCCTTAAATTCCTGCCCGGGCCTGCGCGTCCCTGTGCCCTGGTCACTGTCGGCCCGGCTCCAGGGTGGCTGTGCTGCAGGTGCCTGGGCTGCACAGCTGAGCTCCTTCCGGTGTGGGGAGGGGGCTGGGGCTGGAGTTAGGGGCTGGCGAGGTGCACTTCCAGGGTGGCAGTGGGGCTCAGGGGCTGGCACAGTTTGGCCTGCTCTGGTCCAGTCTCACCTGACTTCGCTGTCACCTAACTTCACCGCGACCGGCGTCCTCAGCAGTAAAGTGGGATTGTGCGCATGGCATGGGACACAATCGGGCATGTCAGGTTAAGTGAGCCAGTTGAGTCCCCCTGGCACACAGTGGGTGCTCACCAAGTGCCGTCACACTGCTGTGCTGTTGGCATTGAAAGTGCTCTGGGCTCCAGCAGCCCTGCCCCACAGCCCGCCGCCCCAGCTGTGTTCCGTTTGGCCCAAGGCCTCCAGAGCCCCAGGGTCCTGCCTCCCATTGCTCAGATGTGGACACTGGGCCTTGAGGGATGGGGCTATTGCAGGGACCTGGGCTTTGGGGCTTCCTGTGGGGCAGCCCCTTCCTGGCCTCTCTGCAGCCGCCTCTGCTCCCTGCTGTGTCGCCACCGGGTCGCCCTCCTCCGCTCCCAGCCAGGTGTCACTGAGAGCAAACGCCCACAGACCAGGTGAGTTGAGTGGGCGGAAGGCTGGGGACGGTAGGAGGGAGGGGAGAGTGAAGCCCACTCCGGGGCCCTGGGCCCTCAGCGAAGCCATTCCGCTAATTAGCGTCTCGCCGAGCCCTGCTAAGGTGCTGTTCCAGCATACTCCAGACACATAATTGCAATGGTGTTTTGGCTGCTGGGGGGCAGCAGGAGGTGGGAGGAGGGGAAGAGGGCTTTCCTAGCTTTTTCACTGTCCACAGGGATTTTTAAATTTACCCACTCTCGCCTCATTTGGAGAAGGAAAAAAATGTGTTAATGGACCTTTTTCTGCAGCTGAGAAGGACACTTTATGATAGAGGTGACACATTTCATTTTAATGAGAGGCAAATTCCACTTTATTTTAAACTACAGACCACTCCCCAACCCCTGAGCCTGAAGATTTTGGGTGTTGAAATTCGAAGCCAGGTTGTCAGGTTGTCAGGACCTAGGGGCAGCCAGGGGCCTGCCCCGAGTTCCCACCTGCAGCCACTGTTTCTGCTTGCTCACGCCCTCCTTTCATTCTCATGCATTCTGGGGGTGGCCTCCATTTATGGGTGAGGAAACTGAGGTTGCGGGAAGTTAAAAGACTTGCCCCAAATAGCTCTGGCATTGTAAGGGTTGGTGGGTGGGCTTTGAACCCGGGCTACCTGACACCAAACTGCTATTCTTACCACTTCATCTCACTTTACCTCCCTGGGGTAGGAACTATCCATCCAGGTCACTCTCGGACAGGGAGAGGGAGCTCAGGTGAGGGAAGCCAGGTGGAGTCTCCCAGCGCTGGCCAGCCCTGGCCCTGAGCACCTGCGGCTGCACCGCCTGGGAGGAGTCCACACGGGGCGCTGCTGGGATGGCGTTTGCCGTGGGCCTGGTGGTGGTGCTGTGGAGGTTGCCATCCCACCGTTCCTGTAGCCTCTAGCTTGGAGGGAAGCTCCTCCAAGGATTCGGCCAGACCTGGGAGCCTGGCTGGAGGAGGATGAGCAACCTAGAACAGAGAGAAACTCAAGAAAAGAGGGCAGGTGACTTTAGGGCCTGCCTGGACCAGAGCTGGGACCGGAGCAGGTACTCTGTACCCGGGGATGTGCAACTGAGCCCAGCGTCACCTGTCCCTGGTTGGTGCACCTGTGGAATGGGCCCAGCACCCTGTCCACACAGGGGGAGAGTGGACACAGCTTCCGAGGTCCCGGAGTTCCAGTCCCTTTCAGGCCCACCCAGGCTTCCTGGCCCAGCTTCCAGGGGCCACTCTTTCTCAGGGGTCCCCAGAGACACTGGTAGCTCTTATCTGTGGTGTTCGTGGGGGTCACGGAGGCAGGGCCCTCTTCCCGTGACCTGAGAGCCTGCTGTGGAGAGCGCTGGGTGAGGGCACCCTGGCTCCCAGACCCTCGCTTTTCTAGACCAGCGGAGAGCGTCAAGGACCCTGGGCCCACCGTGAGGCGCAGCAGCGCACACTGCGGGCGGCGCCCCGGCTCGCGGCAGTGCACCGGGCCAGAGCCCAGCCCGCCCCTTGTGGGGAAAGGGGGTGAATAACAGCGCCTCCCGCGGGGTGGTGAGAGGTGAGAGGGTCTCCGTGATGCTGTGTGAGGTTGGGTGTGTAGTCGGTGCTCAGAAGTGGCTGCAGACATGAAATTCCAGGAGTCATGACATTTTAGAATCCTAGACCTTTGGAGGTCCAGGGTCCTTGGATGTCAAGGAGGCTGGGAAGAAGCTTCCGAGCTGCTGCTTCCACCCCTCCAGAAAGGGGCTGCTTCCCCTGGTCTGTGACACCGTCTCCCCAGTTCGGCCTCATCCTCTGAGCTGGCTGCATCCTGAGGTGCCGGTGGGTGAAGGCGTGCTGTTCCGGGGCCGGGGCTCAGCTTTCTGCGTGACTTGAGCCCGGAGGAGGGTCACAGTCATTACTTGGGGGCCTGAAGACGGGGACCAGCCACGCCTTCGGGCCCGCTTCCCTGACCGGCCAGGCCGGGCTGGGTGGCTGTGGGTGTCTGGGAGCTGTCTCGGCCCTGGAAGGCCGCCCGCCAGGCCAGGCTGGGAGCTCCAGCCTCCCGTGCTGCGGCCTTGGCCAGGGCAGGGGCTCAGGAAGGGCCTGTTAACTCCTGCGGAATCGAGGAGCATCATTTCCTGAGAAAGGTGCCTGGATCTGGAGCCAGGTTTGGGTTTGAATCTGCTCCTTCTAGTGTGTGGCCTGGGTGAGTCTCTTAACCCAGTTTCCCCATCTCTAAGTGGCAGCCATGGCCTCCCTCTGGGCAGTGGCAAGGACTCAGCCAGATGGCGGCAGTAAAGCCCAGCCCAGCGCCCAGCCCAGCCCAGTGCCCAGCGCCCAGCGCCCAGCGCTGCTGGGCCTCTCGGAGAGGAGGCGCTGCTCTCAGGGCCTGCCTCTCTGGCCCCCACGCCAGCTGAGGCACTAAGGGTTATTTGGTTCTGGAGACTCGGGCCCCAAGTCGATGTCCCTCCAATCTTGGGGACCCCATCTCAGGCAGCCTCTGGGAAGAGCCATGCTCCCCAGGCCAGCATACTTGGCCCCAGGCCCAGCCCCACCACGTGCTGCAGCGCGTCTGTGGGCAGGTCACTCAGCCTCTCTGAGTCTCAGTTTCTTCACTTGAAAGTGGGGAGGATCGGGTCTCGGAATCACACGAGCTCACACGTGTCGTGTGTGCATGAGGACGGCAGGTCTTATGTGCAGTGCCTGGCGTGTGGGAGGTGCTTGCCGATGGCCGCTCGTTCGGGGCCTCCTTCCCCAGCTTCTCTTTCCAGGAACGTTCGTGTCATGGGTGGTGTCGGGCACGAGGCCAGCACCCAGGGCTGGGGGCTGAGGTGCTCTCTCCCCATCCTCTCCTTGCAACCCCTGCCTCCATCCTTGGCCGAGACATTGCCCACCTGGGGTGTGGAGGGCGCAGGGAGAGCCGGGCCCTGACAGCACCTCCCATGCGAGTGTGCCTTCCTCACCCTCTGGCTGACCCTGGCCATGCTGTTGGTGTCAGAACTTCCAGGGGGTGAGGGGGAGGCTGGGCAGGGTCTCAGGAGGCTGCTTGAAGGGGACCTTTGCAGGACTTGACGTGGTTAATGTGGGTAGCAGAAGGCAGGTGGCCCAGCCAGAGCAAAGTCCTGGGGGTAGGAATGGCCAAGTGGGATTTTTTTTTCCTTGAGCTCTTAGCAAATTTCTGCTCATCCCAGCCGCAGCTTAGCATAGCCTGCTGGAGCCCTTTGCTGGCTTGGTGGCTGACAGAGGCTTCCTGCTCCGGGCCCCATCCTGCGTGGACAGCCACTTCTGTCCAGGAAGACTGGGCCGAATGGTCATCGGCCCAGCCTGAGGCTCTGAGGCTCTGAGCCTGGCCTGGCTCTGGCTGAAGCCAGGGTCTGGGACAGTGAGGCCAAAGACTCTGGTGGGGGCTGCACAGCAGGGCCCATACATTGTCCCCAAGGGCAGTGGGAGCCATGGGAGGATCTTGAGCAGTGGAGGCCTGGATGATAGCAGGGTTTATGGAGGAGGGACAGGGCAGGAAGATACTTGGAGTGATGGGCCTGCAGTGGGCCAAGAGAACTCCCTGGCAGGGGGACCTGTGCCTGCACCCCTGTGGCCCAGCCTCCCCCAGGCTGCAGTGCCTCACCTGCCCTGAGTGAGGAATAACCCAGGGCGTAGATCACCCTGGCGAGCGGGCATTGATTTCTGGATCATGAATTTCTCTCTTCTGCTGTCCTCTGACAAGCCTGGCCCGGGGCTGGGTGGGTGTGATTGAAGGAGGGGAGGGGAGACAGAGCTGGCGCAGAGCTGGGGACTGTCACCATCCCCCCGGCCCATCTGTTCTTTCGGGACCCTGTCCCAGGCTGCCCCTCCGTCCGTGTGAGTAAATCAGGGTTCTGCTTTCACAGACCTGGTTCTTTTCCTTCATGGCTCGCAATTTGTATTTAATGCTTTATTTTCTCACTGTGGTGCCAGAGGCTGTGGCTGTCTTGTTCACCGGCTTGCCCCCAGTGCCCTGGGACAGAGGAGGCACTCAACCCGTATTTGTTAAACGAAAGACAGAAAAACTCAGTAGGCTTCTGGCTGGGGCCGACTCCCACCCTCAGGAAGCCCCAGCCAGGGAGCAGGGGGCGGTGAGGAAGCTCGGCCCTGCGTCTGGGCCCTTGGCAGGAGGGCAGGGCCCGGGAGCCCGCGGGAAGCCCCGCAGCGTGGGGCAGGAGCTGCGGGCTGCGCTGGGGTCACAGGACAGTGGGCGCTGGTGGGTGTCTGGCGCTGAGCCAGCGGTCCTCTGTCTTCCCGCGAGCACCCTCCTTCGCCTGTTGTGCAGACTGTGTTCACTTCCCTGCTTGTCGGTGACTGGCGTATGTTGCTGCTCACAGATTGCCCAGTTTCAGGCATCAACGATGGACTTTTCCTGTAGAAGCTGAGGCTTTAGCTCTATTTGTCCACCCCCCCCACCCCACATTTTTGATGGGCTGAGCTTCCCAGCTGAGCTGCGTAGTCCTCTGTTTACTTTTCCTTTCTTGACCACTCTGTTTCCCCTGGAGTTAATAATTGTCCTTTTGGGGGGTGGGAGGGAGACTCTTCTAAAATCACTGCTTCCATGCCCAGCTTTCCCCAGTTGAGTTACTAACACCTGGAGCACTCGGTCAGTTTGATCCTTTCGCAGTGTCTGGACACCGCCGAGGGCAGGCGGCGGGGTCACCGTCTCCGTCACCCTGGGATCGCGCCCCCCATGTCTTCCTCTTAGTCTACACTTTCATGTTGGTGGAACACATCCTCCAATAAGCTTCCAGAAAAGTTAAACACAAGATACGTTTTTGAGGCCTTGCACGTCTGAAAAGTCTTCATTCTGTCCCAAATCTTAATTGATAGTCTGTGTGTGGAATTCCAGATGAAGATCTTTTTCCTCCCAGAATTTTAAAGGAAGCCCCGTCTTTAAAGTCATTGCTTACTGTTCTGGTGTTGAGAAATCACCATGGTTATTCTGACATTTGATTCTTTGTATGCTATCTGGGATTTTTTCTTTCTGGAAGTCTGTAGAAAATTCTTTTTCCTGTGTTCCGATGATTCTTATGTGCTATGCCTTGGTGAGGGTCTGCCTTTTCAAATTAGAAATTCATATTCTTTGCTCTGGAAAAATTTTTGAATTACTCTTCTTGTTTTTAGCGACAGCACCTGGCTCTGTTACTCAGGCTACTGGAGTGCAGTGGTGTGATCAGAGCTCACTATAGTCCTGAACTCCTGGGCTCAAGCGATCCTCCTGCCTCAGCCTCCTGATAGCAGGAACTACAGGCATGCGCCACCATGCCTGGCCAATTTTTAAAAAACTTTTGTAGAGATGGGATCTCACTTTGTTGCATAGGCTGGTCTTAAATTCCTGGCCTCAAGTGATCTTCCTGGCTTGGCCTCCCAAAGTGCTGGAATCACAGACGTGAGCCACAGTAGCCAGCCTGAATTACTCTTTTTATGATTTCCTAACTGCCCTGTTTCCTGTTCTCTTTTTGTGGAATCCCAGATAACCAAATGCTGTGCTTCCCGGACGGAGCTGTGACACCCTCATCTTCTCCCGCCTGTGTTAGGCTCTGTCTTTCTGCCCCTCTCCTAGATCTCTTCAATTTCATCCTTCTACCCTTTTAACAGAGTTTTTTTTTATACTGGCATTGTTAATATATTAACAGAGTTTTTAATTTCTGCTTTTTAGATGATATTAAGCTTCAGAGATTTATTTGTTGAAAATTGTCTTTGAAATATATTTGCATCCAGTTCTTATTTCATGGATACTATGTTTTGTTTTTCTGACGAAAATAATGATAGCTTTTAAAATTTTTTTCTTTTTCTTTCTATATCCAATGGGGCAGCAAATTGATAGCTTTTTAAAAATTAAATTTCCTTCCATCTACATTGCCTGTTTTCTTCAAGTTGCCCCTTTTTCTGTTTGTTTCCTTGTTCGGGACCCGAGTTCCATGTTGGGGTCTGCCCAGCTAATCCGCTGGGCAGGGACGGACGGGGCACCTCCCTCCTCTGTGCCAGGCCTGGCCCAAAGTCTCCTGAGCTGGTGGAGCTGATGCCCCAGTGTCAGGCTGCCCCTACAGGAGTGGGGCACTACAGGCTGGTGTCCCTTGTGCACAGGTGCGCCTGTCAACCGTGGCTTCTCTGCAGTGGCCTGCCTGTGCCAATTCACAGGGCGGCTGCAGTGGCGGCATCTCCCAAAATGACTCAGAGTCTCCTGGAGCTGAGTGGGAGAGGAAGGCTGGGGTCCCGACCGGAAATTAAGCACAAAAATTTCACCTATTCCTTCAATTTTCAGTGTGGTGTTCCCCAGGCCAGAGACCCTTAGCTCGATTTTCCCTAGAGAAAAAAGTGACTGTTAGTCTTCCCGGAGCAGAGCTGGGAGGGAGCCCCTCGGGGTCTGCCTGCTTCTCACACAGACTTCCCGCCCCCTTCACTGCTGTGTGCAGGGTACCTGGTGCCACCAGTTCCCGAGCCTGGGTTCTGCCCAGGTAATAGGACAGGGACTTGGGACTCTGCTTTCCCAGCTCTGCCAAGTCAATTATCACTCACCCATCTGCTGTGACTTCCAAATTATGTTGCTATTTCCTCTTCTTCCATTCTTGGTCCTTGTGGATTTATGTATAAAAAACATTTTTCCTTGTTGTGATGGGGTTCCGGAGGGGAGTGGAGGTTACCCCTCACGTGTGCTCATTCCACCGTGGTTAGCCTGCAAGTCCGCGTTGTCTCAGCCCTGCTGGCAGATGCCACAGCGTTCGTCTGCCCACCCTTACGAGCAGGCTGCTATGAGCACTGCGCCCCTCCTCGTGCGTGTGTGGAGACGCCCTTGGAGTGGAATTGCTTGCGGGTAGGGTGTACGCAGCTTCAGCTTTCAAAGATGAGATCGAATTGTTTCCCAAAATACTTGTGGCAACTTCTACTTCCACCAGCAGTGTATAAGAGGTCCAGTTGCTCTGACGATGCTTGGCACTGTCTGACTTTTTAGATGTCCCCAACTTAACAAATTGTGTCTTAACAGAATTGTGTCTCCTCCTTTCACTCAGCATTTCTTGGAACTCTGCGGGGCTCGGCAAGCCTCGTCGTGTGTTTACTGGCCCTTAGGTCTCCTCTTCTGCCAATTGCCTGTTCCAATTCTTTGCCTTTTTTAAAAAAGTGGGTGATTTGTCTTTTTCTTATTGATTTGCAGAGTTCTTTATATAGCCTGGAAACAAATTTTTTGTCAGCTCTGTGTGCTACGGGTATATTCTTCTAGTCTGCCTGTGGCTTGTCTTTTCTCTGTGTGATGTCTTTGCACAGATGATTTAAGTTGTAACAAGGTTAAATTTCTCACATTTATGGCTTATGCTTTTTATAACTTATTGGGGATGAGCATTTTTAAGGCTCTTGATGTATATTGCTAAATTGTCACTGAGAAAAGTTGTCCTAGTTTGCCCTTGGACTGGGCAGAGAGCAGACGTCTCCCGGCGCACAGACGGTGGGCGTGCACGCAGAGCAGGTGGGACCCCGGAGCGAAGGCCACTGATGAACAGCTGAAATGCACACGCGTGCAAGGCGTCGCAGTGGTGTGGAGGAAAAAGCTTCACTTGATCCTTGACACCATCCTAGAAGGCCCTTTTCTTTGTTCTCCTTTGGAGACCCGAGGCCTCCTGCTGGGTGGTCACAGGTGACTTTGATTCAAGCCCAGCTCCAGCGGCGGGGGCTGGGCTGGGCGCGGAGGAGGCTCCAGGGATGGCGGCTAGTTAGTGTCCAGGGAGGTGAGAAGGAGCAGCTGGCCTGCCCTGGTGGGGCCACGTGTGTTGTTGCTGGCAGTGGAGTGTTTGCGCCTCTGAAGTCTGGCCCGCTGGGGAGTGGGCGGGGCTTCGGGGTCACGCAGCCCTGGGATCTGCCCCTGACCAGCTGCGATCTGGGCGCTCTGGCCGTGCGGGGCTCTCCTGGGTAGCATGGCCATGGTGCTAACACGGAGCGGGAGCGGGAGGGCTGAGCCGGGTAGCACAGGTATGGCTCCTGAACCAGAGGTGCTCTTGGGAGACAGACCTGTCCCTGGGGAGAGCTATGGGGGAGGGCGGGCACCCAGGAGGAGTGGGTTGCAGGAGACACGCTGGGGGCAGACAGTGGGGAGGGCAGAACCTGGGGTGGTGGTGGGACCAGTGCCCTTCATTTCCATGTGAAAGGTCCGTTTTGAGAAACTGGCCTTGTCCAGTGAGTGGGGGAGGGGCAGGGCGGGGAGGAAGGGGGAGGAGGCACTGGGCCGCGCAGCCCCGCCTGCCTCTGCCGCTGGCTGGCCATGTCCCTCCTCCCTGCCAGGCCCCAGGCTGGCCTTGCTTCCTGCCACTCCCTGGCCTGAGGGGTTAATTTTGAGGTGCCTGAGAGAGCCTGGCAGTATGTAAATCCATACACTTTCATAAACTGCTTAATTAGGCGAATGTTAATGAGATGTTAATTACTGTTGTGCCTGAGGATCCCACAGAAACCGGGATTATGTTTCTCTTCAAACATCCCGTCTTAATTATAACTTGTGCTTAATTCTGCGGCCTCAGCCAGCTGGCGAGGGCGGGGCGGCACCCCCCTTTCTGGGCGGTTCTCCCGGCCGCCTCACTTTCGGTCCTCTTCATTGCTCCCAGGTCTGTTAAGCGCCCACTGTGTGCCAGGCAGGTCCTGGAGCTGGTGCTGGGGTGACAGAGAGCAATTATGCCCCAGGGAGCAGCTCCTAGCCCTGTGGGAGGCCGCTTGTCAGGAGCCAGTACAGTGCAGGCCCCTCAGGGCAAGGGACGGAGTCTGGGACACAGGCAGGGCTGGGCCAGAGGAGCCAGTAGTGGTGAGTCAGGGAAGGCTTTTTGGAGGAGGAGATCTGCAGACCGAGTGTTGAAAGTGCCAAAGTGTTCACTGGGTAGATCTGAGACTGGACGTTTGGGCGGAGGGTCCTACTTGGGCCAAGCGCTGGTGGTTGAAGCCGTGTCCATACTATGCCCACCCTCTCCGGCTTTGCTTTCCCAGCATCCAATCCGGATCTCTTGCCTTGAAGCTCAGGAGTCTGGGAGGCTCTACGTGGGGCCACCAAGTGGCCTTGGGCAGGTGTCCGCTCCCTCAGGGCCTCACTTACTCCATCCGTACTCTGATGGCCGGGTCAGGGATGGACGTGGCCTGTGGGAAGTGGGCCTTGGCCCCAGGAGGAAGGTGGTCAGGGTAGGCTCCTGGAGAGGGCTTGCCCAAGGCCTGCTCCTCTGGAGCTCCGGACTCTGTACCTCACCCTTGGTGTATGCTGTGGTCCCACCATCCGGGCCTGACCACCTCTGAAAGGCTGGCCTGCGTGCACTGTCCTCATGACACTGCCACTGCCCACCCTTGGGCCCGCTCCGCCTTCCCCGCAAGGGCGCCTGGTGCTGCCTCAGCCCTCTCCTCGTCCTCTTCCGCCCCCAGGACTAGGAGCCCCAGGAAGCTGTTATGGCGCAGCTAAGCCTGCCAGGGTGAATTCAGGGCTAGACCACCAAGCTCTAGGTCTCAAAAGAGGGAAGATGAGGGACATGAGGCCAGAGAGGGTCAGGGCCTGGCCTGAGTGTCACAGCCAGTACTTGGTAGCACAGCACAGCCTAGAGCTGGGTCTCAGGTGGCCTGTGGGCTTCTTCCTGGGGGGCACTGAACACTGATGCACAGCCAGACTCACTGCATCGCTCATATCCACTTTACAGATGGGAAAACCAAGGCTCAGAGGCCATGTGCTGGGGATGGAGGCTCGAGGGGCTGGGCATGTGGCAGGGCCCCAGCAAGCTCTGTGGGTCATCTCCGACGCTGCCGTGCCATGGCCGGGAACTGTGGGCAAAGGGTCTGCAGGCAGCGAGTAAGTGACTCCACTCCGTGCCCCTGGAGCTGGGAAACCGCCTTGGTGCCTTTCCTGCTGAGAACTGCCAGAATGTCTCCTTCAAGCACAGAGTTATAGTGGGAGACTATTTACCTGGAATGTCCTGTCCCTGACCTGGACCCGATTAATGGCATTTTCAGTCTAGACATCTTCCCTCGCAAGAGCACGATCCTGGAGGAAGAAAGCTTTTAGCTCATTATGTGGATTTGAACAATTACAGTTCAACCCTTTAAACTGGATACTTAAAAAGAGAGAATGAAAATATGAAAACAGAGAATGTCCATCCCAGCTCCTGTGGCACTGGCAAGACTGCAAGGACAGCCTTCGATCGCCTGTGACCCCATGTTTGTGGCCTGGACTGCTGTAGAGATGTCCCTCACAGTTTGGTGGTGGGTCCTGCATTGCCCCACCCAATGCACTGGAACAAATGTTTGGTTCTATAGAATGGCGTGAGTTAAAAAATGGATGCTTTGCCTGGGTGCTGTGGCTCACACCTGTAATTCCAGCACTTTGGAAGGCTGAGGTGGGGGATTGCTTGAGACCAGGAGTTCAAGACCAGCCTGGGCAACACAGCCAGACCTCTTCTCTACAAAAATAAAAATTAAAAAATTAGCTACATGTGGTGGCACACACCTGTAGTCCCAGCTACTCAGGAGGCTGAGGCAGGAGGATAGCTGGAGCCCAGGAGTTTGAGGTTGCTGTGAGCTATGATGATGCCACTGCACTCCAGCCTGGGTGACAGAGTCAGACCCCATCTCTTAAAAAAAAAAAAAAAGATACTTGCTAACAACAAAATAAAACCTTTTATAAAATTTCTGGTTTGCATGCTTCTGGTTGTATTCCCAGTGTGGGCCTAGTTGAAGGTCTTATTGCCCCCTACCCCCTTTTGTCACCCAGGATGTGCTCACCTCCCTCCTCTTCCTCCTGTGCTCCAGTTCCCCCAGCCCTAGGCAGGACACAGGGTGCTCAGAACAGATGTAGAGATTTGGCCCCTGGGAGCTGGAGGCTGGCCCCTGGTGAGCCTCCAGCCCAGGGCTCTCAAACCTAGTGCCCAGGGGCCGGCAGGGGTGGAAATGAGTAAAGTAGGCTGGCAGGGACTATGGGGAACTGGAGGGCCACCCATTAGCCCCAGCTGATTGTTACCATGTGGAAATGCAGATCCTGTGTGGCCAGATTAGATTTTTCCAAGAGAAACCAGAAATCCAGATTTCTATGTGATTGGTAAAAGTTGGCAACTGATTCTCATCTTTTAAAAACCCCTGAGCAGGCCAAACCAAACGTTCTGTTGCTCAGTTTGTAACCCCCGCTTCTGGTCCAACCTCTGCTTCTGCAACAGCCACTGACGCCCGGCGGGGCGGGGGCCTGGGCCGGGCCCCTGCAGAGGCCCCAGATCTCCCACCTCTTTGACCCTCTCCTCACCTGCCTGGGCTGGGACAGGTGCCCGGCAGACACCCGCTTCCTTCCCCACGGGGGAGGGATCCATCAGGGGCGAGTGAACGACACCCAGAAACGGCTGTTGCAGGAAAGCAGCCGTGAGTCACCGCCGAGCTCTTTTAAGGAGAAAACACACTGCCTTCTAGAACCATCACCCAGGCCCACTCGGGGAGGTGTGGGGGCGGGGGTGGCTCTGAGACCTGGCGGTTAATTTCTGGGGTGTGTCCCCCTCTGGGGCTGATCTGGATGGGCCCTGGAAGGCACCCAGTGAGCAGTGGTGTCCTGGTCACAGGTGTGGCTCAGATGCCAGGCTCCCCACGCTGTGGCCAGGGCTGAGGGCTCAGCATGCTCATTCAGTTCTGACTTTTAAAAAAAACACAGAAACTCTTTTATTAAAATAGCTGTTACTAATCGACAGGCTTTAATAGGACACTCAATTAGGGCAAGATTCACAGAGTCGCAGACGCCCCCACATCCACTGGCTGCTTTCCCCCCAGCGCCAGCTCCAGCCTGTCTGTCTGGCGCGCTCCTGCTCCCAGCTGCGAGCGAGACCAGGGCTGCTTTCCGCACCTCTGCAAGTAAGGGACGCTTACTTGTGAAGGGACGCTTGCTGGACACCTATGGTGTGCCAGGCACTGGGCTTGGTGCTGCGATAGATGACCTCACTTTCTCTTGACAGCCGCCTTGTAAGGTGGGTGTAACTGCTCCGTCTTTGCAGGTGAGGAAGCTGAGGCTCCAAGAGTGAGTCGCAGGCCTTGGCCCAGCTGGGCTGAGTTGGCTGTGGGCGTCTGGCGGTAGCAGCCTCTCAGGCCCCTGTCCTCATTCCCAGCCACCCTCCAGCCTTCAGACTGGGCAGGGCCCTTCCATTCATGCCTCTCCTCAGTGCCAGTCCACTCTCAGGCCCAAGGGGTCTCGGGGCTGCTGGGGGTGCTGGGGGCTGGTAATCGCAGGCCAGAGGTCAGTGAAGGCAGGAGGAGCCGTGCAGAAGTGGGGATGTCTGCGCACACAGTTCACGGGCCCAGCCCTGGGTGCCTGCTGCCTGCTTGCCTGCCCGCTAAGTGCTTTCCAGGTCTTCAGAGAAGGCCCTGGTTTTGCTCCCTACTCACAGAGGGTGGGGTGGTTTGGTCTCAGCTCCCTCAGCTGGGGGCCAGGTGGGCTCCCTACGGGCTGGGCGGAGCCGACCCCCCTCTGGAACACCCAGGCAGGCCAAGGCTAACACGGGGTACGGCTCGGGTTGTCAGACTCACCAAACGTTTCCCTTCTCCCCTCAGGCCAGCCCCTCTCTGACGGTGGCGAGGTGTGGCTGGAACTCTTCGCGCCGAGCTCGGAGCGGGCTGTCCTGGGTGGCCCCTCTGACTCTCCCAAGACCCCCATGGAGCAGACACTCTCATCATCATCATTTTTCAGACGAGGAAACTGAGGCACAGAGAGGGTAAGCAGCTTGTCAAGCTGCAGGGTAATGGGGAAGCAGGGATCAGAGCCCAGGCATCCAACGCCGGAAGCTGTGCTCTTTAACGCCAGGGGCTTGGCTGCTCCCTGGGCCTGACCCGACCTCGCCCCGTCCGAGAAGCCCATCCTGACTGCCCCACGCGCAGCTGTCAGCTGTCTCTCGGAGCGCGCAGGCGGGCCGCGGGGCGGAAGGGACACGCAGGGGAGGACAAAAGACCAGCCTTGGGAGCTGGAGAGGACTGGGCAGTGCCTCATTGCGCCGTCCGTTGTAGACAGGGAATGGGGCCTGGACGTGGGGCGTGGCCTCTAGGGGTGCAGTTGGGGCGGGCAAAGCGCGACTCCGACCCCGGGCCAGTGCTCTCTGCTGTGCTTGCTCGCCGTGTGGACTCTGTGTCAGAGACGGCCAGGTGGATGGCGGGCCAGGCCAGAGAGCACTCTGGCTGAGGCCCTTTCCACGCCTTTGCCCAGCCCCGAAGCCCCGGCTGGCGGGCTGGCAGCCCCTCCCATGCTCCGCCCTCCCACCGTTAAAGAGAGCTGGGAGGTGAGGGGAGGGCTGAGCTGTCGACTTCAATGTTTGAATTAGCCCCACTTCGCTGAAAGCCGGGTGTCAGGATAAATCCATTCCTACAATGTCATATATCTTTTCCTGAGTGGGAAGTTGGTGAATAAATGAATGTTCTTCATATATTATTATGGCCTGACACAGCCAAGGCAGGGAGAGGCAGCCGAGTGATTAATGAGCAGACCTGGGCAACGCGTGGGAGGCTGGGCTCCCCACTGGGGCCTGTGCCCTGGGCCCGGCCAGGGTGGGGCTGAGCCCTGGCTCTGGGGTGTTCCGGCCAGCTCTCGCCTAGGCCGGCAGGCCCGTGGCGCCTCGCATTCTCTTGTTCATCCTTTGTCTCTCAGGGGAACCTGCTGCCCCTTGCTGGCTCTGTTTACCCTGTGTCCACACCCTCTCTCCTCCCCTCTGGGGACTTGAAATGACATCTCTGTGGCTCAGGGCCCGTAGAGGGAATAGAACCCTGCAGGAAGAAAAAATATGAGAACTTATCACCTATATGGTGTTTTTAGGTCCAAAGCACTTTGACTTGGTCTTCACAGTATGTCCATTGACAAATGGGGAAACTGAGGCACAAAGCTGGACTGCGATCCCCACGAGGCCCGGGGGGCCCAGCCTGTGGGAGCCTCTGCGTGCTCCCACGGCCACCTCGGCCATGCCCAGAGCCAGCGGTCTGCGGGCTCAGAGCCCTGTCCCGCAGCCCAGAGCTGGGCCTCTGGGGCGGACTGTCCGGAAGACTCTTCTCAAGGGCAGAGTCTGCATCTCGCAGCCAGCCACGAGGATTCCCGAGGCGACCGGGAGGCCTCCTGGGGGAGGCGGCCCTGGAGTGAGGGACCAGGGAGGGAGGGAGGACCGCGGCTCCTTCCCTGCTTGGGCTTCATTTTCCGGGCTGGAGCGGCCGCACGTCTGGGCGGGAGACCTGCCGCGGGTGAGAGTGTGGGCATGGGTGTGTGCGGGCAACGCAGCGCCTGGGGCGGGGGTGGCGGGGTAGCGCAGCGCCGTCCCCGTGCACGTCTCCTGGCGTGGCGCCTTGGCGCCGTCCCTCGAGCGGCGTGTTCAGTGTTTGCAGCACCGCGCTGCAAAGGTGCAGGAGTCGTCGAGACGGACAGTTAGATGCCTGGGTGGCGGGACGGCGCGTGTTCGCTCCCTTGCAACCAGGGCTGCGGGCCCTGGCTCCCGCCTCGGGCCGGGCCTGCCCTGGTGGCGTGTGCGAGTGTGTCTTCGTGTCACCTGTGCACAAGGCTGTGTGTGTATTGCGGGACCGTGTGTGAGCATGTGTGCGTGTGTGCCACCGTGTGCTTCGTTGTGAATATGTCTGTGAGAATGCATGCTGGACTGTCATTGCATCATTGCGTGTTAGTGTCGTGTGTGTGACCGTGTGTGTATGTGTGAGCCCCCGGAACACGAGCTCAGTGTCTGAGCTCTTTGGACCCTGTCCTCCTCGGGGACCCAGCTGAGCCTGTGGGCCCCGTCACTGTGAAGCGCTGTCTGCACACGGAGGCTCGTTTCTGCAGTGAGGCGCGGAGGGAAGGAGCAGGCTGCGGGGGCAGCGTCCGGCCGGGCCCGCCTGGCCCTTCCGCGTGTGCAGGGACTTGCTCCCTGCTTGGAGCGGAGGCTTTGGCTCTCCAGCCCTGCCCTGACTGAACTGGCCCAGCCTCTCCTCGCCAGGCCTCCGCTAGGCTGCGCTGCCAGCTCCGGCTGGGAGGAGACCTGCGGGGACCCGGCTCCTCCCCAGAGTCAGGAAGAGGCCTTGGGCGCAGTTCAGTGTCAAGCTCGTTGGGGCAATCAGAGGAGGCTGCGGGGCGCTTAGCGTCGCAGAGGGGAGGACGAGGCCCGCTAGGGCAAGTGCTTGGCATCTGGGGGGGAGGGACAGGGAGGCAGCCAGTGGGGGCAGAGGGCACTTCCAAAGGCAAGGAGCGAGGCGCGCGGCAGGGTGCGGGCACGTGGGGAGTGAGTGTCTGCGACGTGAGGCGGGCAGCTGTGGGGCCTCCCCGTGACCCGGGGAGGTGTTGCGCGGAACGCGTGGTGATGACAGCGCAGTTAGTGGTGGCAGCTCTATTTGTTTTTCTCTCTTCGGTCACTTCTGGAAAACAGGCACACACACACATAGATGTGTATTTCGCAGCTCTGCTTAAGCACCTGCAGTGGGGGCAGTGCCGTGCCTGCCACTGTGCACATGTTTCGTCTTACAGATAAAGAAATGGAGGCTCAGGGTGGTAATGACCCGCTTAGGTGGCGGCACAAGTAAATGGTGGTACTAGGATTCAGTTCCAGCTCTGACTTCAAAGCCCATGCTTCTCCCTCTCCATGCCTCAGTTTCTCCATCTGTTCCTGATCTGTACCATGCCTCATTTCCCCAGTCCATTCTCATATTTGGCTACTCTCTGTGAATTCCGGGGCTTCCTTTGGGACTATGGCCTGCTGACCCCAGAGTTCTCTTTTCTGAGCAAGATTTTGAGCCTGGACTTCTGAGGAACTTCTTCCTTCCCCACCAGATCCCTGGGGCCTCTCTCCTGTCTCCAGGCCACTGTGGGGCGGGGCCTGGGGTGGTCAGTAGGGGCAGGACTGAGTTCTTGGCAACAAGGGCATCTCCACACTCCTGAAGGGGACTGAGCGGGGACCTGGCTGTGCCCAAGTCTGGTCCTAGAAGGGGTCCTAGCGTCAAAGGAGAGTTTGTGCGTCTGTCTGTGACCTGGCCCCTTTTCCTGCACAGCCCGCCGGCAGGGGGAGAAGCCATGCCTTCCTTGTGCACAGCTCTGTCTGGGACAGGTCAAATGCTTCCCACCCTGCTGCCTGCCTCAAGCTTCACAACCACCGTGGGAGCCGGAGACCCCAGGGCCCCGTTTTATAGGTGAAGAAACTGAGTTTCATGGAAACCTGTGAATTTCCCAAGGTCCCTAGTGACTGGGGGCAGAGCTGGGCTAGGCGTCTTCTGCTCACCTGACTGCCTTGGCCTGGCCCTCTGCCAGGCTGGGGTAGGGAGGCTGTGCCATGGGTGCAAGAGAGGCTGGCCGTGAGTTCTGAGGGGGCTGCCAGAGGCAGGGCCTGGGACCGGAGGGGCCTCTGCAGGCTCTTACTCCTCAGAGCCCCTCTCCGGGACACCCAACGCAAGCTGTGCCGGGACTGCCGCCTGCTGTGCCCTGTGTCCCCCGCCCTGTCTCAGGGAGGCGGGTGTGCCTAATGAATTAATTAATGTTGGCAAAGCACTTGGAGATTTCGGGGTGAAAGGTGCTCAATACATGCAAATCAGAGTGATTGTTATTACCCATAATTATGGAGTTTCTGCTGGAGAAATTATTCAGAAGCAGACGGAGGCTGGGCCAGCACCAGGCCCTGCCAAGATCACTCCTTCGTAGTGGTGGAATCTGGCTTCCTTTCCTCCCTCCCTCCCGCCTTTCCTCTTTTCCTTCTTTTTCTTCTCTTTCCCTTCTTCCCTTCTGCCTCTTCCCTCCCTCCCGCTTCCTCCCTCTCCTTTTTTCCTCCTTTTTCCTCCTTTCCCTTCTGCCCCCCTCTCATCTCCCCACGCCCAATCTCCCAGTCCGCACCTGTTGCCGGCGTTTCCACAGCAAACGCCTTCCGCCCCAGCTCCTGAAGACAGGACCTGGCCCTCTCTGGGGAAGGAGAGGCTGGGCAGTAGCTTCTCACACTTCGGAAGTGAAAAGGATCCAGAAACTGAGTCTCACTTTCTCCTTCTGCTATGTGGGTCCATAAGGGGTGCCCCGTGCCTCTTGGGTGCTGCCGTGCCTGGGAGGGCTGTCTCCATGTTGTTCGCATGAGCACTGTGCGCGCGCGCCTGGCGTGCCTGCCTCCAGGCCCTGCCCCATCAGACGTGTTCTCCGTGTGCCTCGCTCCCCAGTGAGGGAGGCTGAACCTCCTCCACCAGGCTGAGCAAGTGGCCCTGCTGCCAGTCCTTGGCAGTGCCCGGAACTGGCGATCCAAATAAATCATCTCTCTCAACTGCACCCTGTTCCTGCTCCTGCTCCCGTCCTCTTGTCCTCTGTTTCCACGGCTGCCGGTGTCTTTGTGCCCAGGAACCCCAGGGAGCGCCCTCCAGATTCAGCACCGCGAACAGCTGGCTCTGTGGGCCCCGGTGTCCTCCCAGCTGCCTGCGCCTCTAGAGGCCATTCTGACGCAGGTCCCGCTCCCACAGCCGGACGCTCAGGCCCAGAGAGTGCCAGCGATTTATCCAAGGCACACAGACGCTGAGCTTTGGAGCTGAACAGCACCCCTTGTCTCTGAACTTCCCGGTGCAGCTCGCGGAGGCTTTAGGACGTCCTGGTGTTCCGTCAGCAAACACTTAGCAAGCCGCTGTCTCTCTGCCAAACTTAGCGATGGAGGAGAGCTGGAGACAGCCAGGTCTCGGTTCTCTGTGGCACATGCAGCCCACAAAACAACAGCCACAGCCGCAGCCACAGTGAGAAAGCTGAGTGTGGCAAACGCCACAGTGCCACGTGCTTGATTGTGCAGTGCCTGTGAAAGCTGCTCAAGAGACTCGAGGCAGAGCAGGTCCCTGCAGAGTGGAGCAGCCAGGAAGGCCCGCTGGAGGAGATGGCGCCGAGTCTGGAGAGGCAGAGAGGAAAGGGGACGGAGGCTGGAATGAGGCTGGCTTGTGTGCGGGTGGGGGTAGGAGCCCACTGGCGGGCTCAGAGCAGCTGGGGTGCCGAGGGGCTGGTCTCTGTCTGGGGCGCATGGGAAGACAGGCCCCACGGCCGTGGCAGGAGCTCCCCTCAGCTGTCCGCGGCTGCGGCCTGGTCTGGCACCAGAGTCCCACCTTCCCTCTGCCTCCTCCCTTACCTGGGCTTGGCTGATTTCTTCTGGAAGTGACAACAGGCTGGTTGTCTGTGGAGCCTTTGTGCCCTGTCGCTCAGCCTGTAATCTTTCCCGTCCGACACAGGCTCTTTTCTCTTCCCTGGCATTTGTCAAAAAGATTGGACAGAGCCCCAAAGCCCTGCAGGGAGGCCAGGCCGGAGAGGGCCTCTCGCCACCATCGATCTGCGTGGCTTTGCCAGCTGCCTGAGCGGGTTTGCCGGACACCATGGGGCTGTGTTTGGCCTGGGATAATGAAATAATGTCCTTGCCGAGGAAGGGAGAGAGCCTCTGCTAATTAGCTCTCCTGCCTTCTTTTAGAACAAAAGTCTTTCCTGGTGGGCTTTTGGCGCTGGCTGGGTGGCAGGGCTCTGCAGGGAGCCAGTGGGGTGGGCAGCCCGCCTTGGGGTGACTGCCGGAGGACAAGAGTGCCTAGGGCAGGCAGAGCTGGTGCTTCCTGCGGACACTGTCTCCTTGGCCCTCTGTCCCCAGCAGAGACTTCCTGGTCCAGGGGCATCAAGGAGTAGGGGCAGGCCTTGGATTCACATGGATCTGCCTTCTGTCCCCAGCCCTGCCACTTGCAGGCCTTGTGATCCTGGGCAAGACACAGCTGACCTCTCTGAGTTTCAAGTCACCTCCACTGAAGAGTGAGGCGTGGGCACCGTGTGAGAGGTGACTCGTGGGCTTGAGTGAGGTGACGGAGCAGAGTGCTCAGCACACGGGCGGGACTCGGCAATGCCGGTGGCCTCACATGCACCATGTGGGATCACACCCTTACCCTGGTGTTGTCTTAAGCCTTGTTCACCTGGGCACATGGGCCCCGCTGTGCAGCCCTCTGACCCCTTAGAAGGGTGGGACCTTCCCCTACTTCTCCCGGGGCTCAGGAGGCAGTGGGGCTCGCGAATGCCAGCTTCCAGGCAGAAGCATTCCAAGTGCGCCTTCCCTGCAGTCGAGGCTCGGGCTGGAGCGGTCCCATGCCCTGCGGGAGGCGGCTGACGATCAGGCCTCGTGGTCAGCAAGGGCTGGGATAGAGAGGCTCCGGCACTGCTCCCTGCTCCAGGAAGCTCTCTGGGGACCGGCGGGCGGGACTCCTCCATGGGACCCCTGGTGGCTTTCGCGGTGCCCCTCCCAGGGCGTCCCCGCTGTTGCAGGCCGTGTCCCCTTCCCATCGCTGCGAGGCCTGACAGCACTCTGAGCTCTCCACACCTGTGACTCACTGACTCCACAGGTGAGGTGGATGTGGCAGGAGCAGTAGCTATGGCAACAGTGGTGGTAAAAAGCAGCCAGCTTTGCTGAAGACGTACTAGGTGCCAGGCACTGAGAACGGGGAGTGTCCGCTCCCTCATTTCAGACGGGCAGGGTTAGGGGACTCCCGTTTACAGAGGGGGAGGTTGAGGCCTGGGGGAGCAGGGCCCTTGGGGCACAGGGTGAGAGACAGCAGAGATCCCCACCTGGCTCAGGGCAGCTCAGGCCACCAGTCTCAAGTGGGCACAGAGAGGAGGGACACGTGCAGGCAGGAGGCCACAGTAGCAGAGTCCCCCAACATACAGCCCCCACGCGCCCCGTCCCACCTGGCCGCCTCCTTGCCCAACTCGGAGGTGGCAGCTGCGTCTTTCCCCCCAGGCTGGCCCTGTCTCTGTCTCTGGGCCTTCTTCAGGGTGGGCTTCACAATGGCAGAGGCTGGTTGGCCAACGTGTATCTAGCACTCACCGAGCCCTGGCATGAAGCAGGTGCCCAGCTACGCTTGTTTAATGCAGGAATGATTGTCATTGTGTGGATTAACTGAGCCCATATATATTAAGTGCTTGGCATGCAACCAAATATTTATTGAGTGAAAAAAATACCTTTGGGTGGAATGCAGGAGGCGATGGGTGTCAAGTGTCTGGCTCTAGTGGCTCAGCACGTGGGAATCGCGGCAGCAGCAAGTGTTGGCATTTGGTCTTCTGGAAGGGTCGGGTGGAGGAACCGGAAACAGGGCCACGGAGGGGAGAGACGGGGAGAGCGGCAGGCACCGGAACCCCGAGGGAGAGATGACAGCAGGGGAGGCTGGTTAGCAGGTGGAGGCCCCTGACACCCACTCCGTGTGGAGCTGGCGACGGGCGCGTGTGCGTGTGTGCACGCGTGTGGGCGGCTGTGTGTGTAAAGCAAATAACTGGAAAATGAATTTAATTATAAGGCACTTTTAATAGTTATTTATATTTAATCTTGCTAATTCTGTGTCTTGTGTAGCCAAACTGTAATTCTATTCTTACTCATCTGCTAGTGAGAGTGGGGGAGAGACGGGGAGGTGGCAGCCCCACGGGAAGGCGGCGGGCTGCCCTCACCAGGTCGGGCTGGACCAGCTGCAGGCCCCGAGGGCGGCTGGGAGGGGCACTGGGCCGGCCACCCCTGCTCTGTCTGTGGGCAGTTAATCTGCTTGTGTTTACTTAGCCCCGGACCAGGGCGGGGGAGCAACGGGGAGCCAGCCTCAGAGTCCAGCAGACCCAGGTTCAAATCCAAGTTTGGCCATGGGCCTTTACCTCAGGGGCTCACTTTCTCCATCTGTGAAGTGGGTGTGGTATAAGCCTCCCCAGGGCTGTTGGGAGAACTGAATTGAGAGTGCAGCTCCTCCGGACATGCTGGTTCCTGCACCCTTGTTCCTCTGCAGCCCTATTTGCTGTCTCCACTGGTCTGCTCAGCCTCTCTGGAGGGCCCAGCCAGCCCTGGCCCGTTGGCAGAGGGGAGAGATCGACTGACTCTGTGGCCAGTGTGACTAGGGTTCTGCCGCTTTATCAGGATGACCCTGGCAATGGCTGGAGGTCTGGGGAGAGGGCAGTTTGGAGGCCGGACCCCAAGAGCGGTGCCGGAGCAGCCTCACTGGGCGGTAGTGGGGAGGGCCACGCTGCAGCCGTGGGAGTGGGAGAAGGGGACACCTTCCTAAGAAGGGACCACAGCCTGGCCACGTGGTAGCTGTGGGGGAGCGCCACCAGGAGTCGGAGGCCTCTGCGCTGGTCCCCACCGCGACGAGACTGCGCAAGGGGCAGCCCTGCTGAGGCCAGGCTGGGGCACGACCCAGAAGAGCTGAGGGAGCCCTAAGGCCGATGGAGATGGGTGGGAGCGCTGGGTACTGCCAGGCCTCACTTTCTGACAGTGCCACTTGTGGCCAGGCTGGAGCAGTGGCCTCAGAGCAGGCGGGGTGGGGCAGGCACTGCCGCTGGGCTCAGACCTCCCTCCAGGGCACCTGGCAGGCGCTGGGCTGGGCGGGGCCGTGACTTTGTCCCGGAGCAGGGCTGGTGGGAGGCAGGGCAGGGACCCAGCCTTTCCCGGCCTCTCTCTGCTCGCTGCTTCTTCCCGTGCTTTCCTGGGTCTGTCCGCGCCCGAGCCTCCTGTGCTGGCAGCTGGCGCTGCGGGGTGTCAAGGGGTTTGGTTGCACCCAGAGGCAGAGGGGCCCAGGGGAAGAGGAGGCTGGCCTCTTCAGAGGTGGGGTAGTGTGAAAAGTACTGCTTGGGGTACAGCTGCTAGGAACAGCCTGGAGAGCCTAGTGCCAGGAGGGTGTCCAGTCCTGGTGTGTGCACCCCCAGGCGCACGTCAAGGCTCTTCCAGGCGCCCCGAGGGGCTGCTGGTGCTGGCCAGCGTCTTGTCCCGCCCGCCCGCCGGAGGCTCAGAAGGGCAACGCGGCCCTGTCTGGAGTCGCTGGAAGGTGAGAGCTTGGCTCTGGCTCTGCCACTCCCCAGCTGTGCAGTCTCTGCCAGCCCTCACCTCTGAGCCCCGGCGTGGCCGCGGACGGCAGCGTGCAGTGCGTGCTTGCAGTCGCCGCCCCACCCCACCTCTGCCGGCCTGTGGAGTGGCTGACGGTGAGGGTGCGATCCTCTCTGGGATAGTTTCACCGTAGTAAGAGACTTTAGTGCCTCCGAACCCCAACGGAACTATGCTTCCCTGTAATGGTGCCATTTCAGGTGTGGTGACATCGGTGGGAGAGGCTCTCTGGCCCTTCTCCCACCCCCTCTCAGGCTCGTGCACTGTTCACGGGCAGGCCAGGGCAGCGTCACATTGATTGGTTGAGGGGTCTGTTCTCGGCGCTCTCCCGTCCGCTCCGCAAAAGCCCAGCCTGGAGTCGGCATTCTGACAGGCCGGCCGCTCCTCTGGGCGGGGCGGGCTCGCGGGCAGAGAACGGTTCACAGGCTCCAGGGGCAGCAGTTGGCCCGCTGCGGGCAACCAGAGGTCTGCGCAGGGAGGGATCTCCGGGCATGCCACGCTGAGTGTGGCTGTTCTTAACTGATCCTTAAGACAGACCCCTGAGGACCTGCCTGTGCTCCTAGCGGCTCACAGGGTCCCCTCATCCACCCAGTCCTGCCAGAAGTGCTCCCAAGCCTGGGTGTCACCATGGCTTGGCCCTGTTGTCAGGGATAGCGGAGGAGGGAAGGTGGCCTGTGCTAGGCCTGGTCAGGGACAAAGGGAGAGAGGGATCTGGGATTGGTGCTCTGGAGGGGCAGTGCTGAGCCTGGGGCTGCGTGGCCAGGTCTCTTCTGGAGGACTCGGCAGAGTCAAGGGCAGGGTGCGTTTGGAGAAGTCCCAAGGGAGGGCCAGGGTGGCGTCCAGGCTTTGCGGCTGATCCCTGTGAGACTGTGGGTGAGTCCCTGCCCTCCCTGGCTCCAGTTTTCTCACCTGCACAATAGGGATTCTGGCCCAGGCCAGCTCATCTCTGGACCCTTCGACACCTTCCATCCTTGACTCTAAGAAAGCCCAGGGAAGGGGCTGAGCCCGGGGCTGGGGGGCGAGTTGGTCCCTGGAGCCCAGGGAGCAGGAGGGGCAGGCAGATGTATGTGCTGCCGTCCGCTGCGGCCAGCACATTCATAAGCATCTCTAAGATGGATACACCCCCAGTTCACCTGGCACACCCGCCTCAGGACGCGTCTCTTCCTGAATGGGGCCATGCCTCATGCTGGCTGTGCTGCCAGCTCCCGCCTGAGCCTCCTGCAGGATAGGGTGCCTTGTCACCCTCCGGCCATGCTCCTGCGCCTGACCGCCCGTCACCCCAGCTGGCTTGGGGGCAGTTCTGTGCTCAGGTCTGCTCCAGTCCCAGCCAGGCCGCAGGTTCCGGGTGCTTAAGGGGTGCTGGGGCAATCAGGGCTGGCTTCGTAGAGGAGCCAAAAAATATCTGGGCAGGAGTTGGGTGGGTGGAAAGAAGAGTAGGTCCTTTCAGCATTGGGGTTGGGGGAGGGACAGGAGGCCCCACACTCTTTTCCATGCTCCTGTGGAGGGTGCCCAGGCAGTGCTCATTGACCTGCTTGTCCCGTGGGCAGTACCTGCAATCTACTGTTCCTCTAGGCTCAGGTGCTCTATGCCCTTCCTAGGTGGCTCGGGACCCATCAGGTGACCCCCCACTGGCCTCCATTCACACAGGCCCCTACGTCCATCCCTGCTCGAGCTATGTGGAATATGGCAAGCTTTGCCCCGATCAGCTAGGTGACTGTGGAGAAGCTACTTCATCTTTTGAGCCTCAGTTTCCCCTTCTGTGAAATACAGATGGTTGATCCTGTTCTGAATGTTAGGAAGAATAGATGAGCAGGTATGTGTGGGGAAATTGGCACAGGGCCTTGTTCATGGCAGGGGCCCAGTGCATGTGGCTCTCCTTAGTCCTGAAAGGGATCCACAGGTCTCACTGCAGAGAGGACATGTGAGGTGTCCTGGTACCTGCCAGAGGCACCCAATGAGCAGCCAGTGTCGAGGCCTCCTGTGGGGAGATGCTGACCCAGGCGCTGCCACGATGAGCTCTCTTCCCAGGCTCTTTGAGGACAGGACTTTGTTTGTGTTGCTCACTTCCGCGTCTGCTGACTGCCTGCCTGGCCTGATGTGCAGTGGGTGCTCAAGAAGCACTTGTTGATTGGAGTGGCGGATCAATGCATAAAGCCTGGGAGGGCCACCCAGTTGCTCCCAGGCTCCCAGTGCTCACACGTGAGCCCCTGAACCCCATCTTTTATGGCTGAATGGGAGAATGCCCCCCACTCTGGCTCCCAGCAGCGCCTTTTCCAGTTCTGTCTATGCCCCCAGCTAGGAGGCAAATCTGCAGCCTCCCCCCGCATCCCTGAAGCCCTCCCCACTTGCCGGTTCACAGGAGAATATCGCCCTGAGCAGCACCTAACTCACGTTTTTTGCTTTTGCTTTTATATTGGACTGTAATTTGCCTGTCTAAAGCAGGGGTCCTCAAACTTTTTAAACAGGGGGCCAGTTCACTGTCCCTCAGACTGTTGGAGGGCCGGACTATAGTTTAAAAAACCTATGAACAAATTCCTATGCACATATCTTATTTTGAAGTAAAAAAACAAACGGCAAAAACACCCGCATGTGGCCGCAGGCCCATAGTTTGAGGACGTTTGGTCTAAAGGTTCTTAAAGGAGAGCAAAACAAAATCACCGCAGCCCCACTCTGTGCTCAGAGCAGATTCTGTCTTGGGAAGGGACAGGGCAAACCCTCTGGCCTTCTGTAGACTGAGCTCCTTGGGGCCCCCCTGTCCTTTAAGAAAGGCACAGGGCACAGCCTGAGGCCAGGAAGCCTGGGCTCTGACAGCCCTGCCACCAAGGATCTGCTCCCTCTAGCCTCCGCCCTGGTGGGGCGCAGGGAGTCACGCTGTCCTTTTGCAGAGGGAGGCGAGTGCTGCCCTCGGCCCCTCTGCCCTGCTCTGGTGCCAGGCAGAGTGAGTGCCTGGTGGGGGTGCTGGAGGTGACACGGATGGGGGAGCAGGGGGGAGGCTGCCCGAATCTCCTCAGGGAGGCGCCTCCCAGCAGGGGAGGCTGAGGGGCACGTGTGGGTAGCAGAGGGAGCTGAGGCCACAGGGAGGCTGGGGTGGGCAGGCTCTGCCCCTCCCCACAGTCACCAGTCAGCTCACCCCTCCCACCTTCCCCACTGGGTCCTATGTCCGTTTCTTTGTTTCTTTTTTTTTTTTTTTTTTTGAGACAGAGTCTCACTTTGTTGCCCAGGCTAGAGTGAGTGCCGTGGCGTCAGCCTAGCTCACAGCAACCTCAAACTCCTGGGCTCAGGTGATCCTCCTGCCTCAGCCTCCCGAGTAGCTGGGACTACAGGCATGCGCCACCATGCCAGCTAATTTTTTCTATATATATTAGTTGGCCAATTAATTTCTTTCTGTTTATAGTAGAGACTGGTCTCGCTCTTGCTCAGGCTGGTTTTGAACTCCTGACCTCGAGCAATCCTCCGCCTCGGCCTCTCAGAGAGCTAGGATTACAGGCGTGAGCCACCGCGCCCGGCCCCTGTGTCCATTTCTAAGGAGGAGAGGTGGAGCAGTGGGCTGGGGGCCCAGCCCGAGTCCCACTGAGGGGTTCCACTCATTTTCCCGCCGTGCCTCCAGGCCCCATGAGGGTGTGTGCAGGGACGCCAGGCGCACTTGGCTGCCAGGGTTCCTGGCCTGCCAGCGGTGGCAGAGGCCCGGCCTGCGTCACGCTCTCCTCAGCAGCCTGCCCCCTTTGGGGTTTGGCTCCCCTGGTTGCCTTGTGACCTCAGCTCTCTGACTGACGGCTGAGTGAAAGCTGTGGTTTTGCAGATCGTCCAGCTTTTTCTCGTGGTCAGGCGGGCTGATGCTCCCCTGTGGCTCCTGCACACTAGACGAGGCGCAGCGTTTGTGTCTGGTTACCAGCGCCGGCCTCGGAGCCTCCCTTTGCCGCGAGTTAGCTGTGTGTCCCGGGTGGGCCTCCGCCCGGCCAGCCCTGAGCCTTAGCCAAAGGGGATGCGATGCCCAGCTGGGAGAGCTGCTGGGAGGTCGGCGGGCTGATGCGCCCGCCCCAGGAGTCCCTGCCAGGCCTTGCCTGCTGCACCTCTGCCTCTCAGAGCTGTGGGGTGCAGGGGCAGGGGCAGGGACAGGCCCTCGGCCAGGTCCTCTTGGACCTAGAGCAGCTCCTCCCCCCACGTCTCCTCTTACCAGTAACCAGCAGAGGCCCCACTCCTCTGCTTGGGTGGGCTGGCTGGCACTGTTTTCCTGGCACTGGAGGCCCTGCCCACTGGGACGGCCCAAGGCCCTCTCCCCTGCCAGGCTGCCTCCCCTCCCTCTGAGCCCAGGCTCCCTCCGGCCCTCTCCTCTCTGGTTTCGGAGGAGGCCTGGGGAAGCCTGTGCTTCCACATGTAGGCCAGGCTTCCTGGGTCTGCGTGGGGACCGGCTGCAGCCCCAGAGCGAGGCAGGGGCTGGTTCGCTGAGCTTCCTGCGCCTCCAGTGTCCCTCATGCCCGCAGACCTGCAGCCCCGAGCCTACGCCGGGAACCGAGGCCGGAAGCGGCCTGTCAGCAGAAGCAGGAGGCCAGGCCTCCCGGGCCTCCAGTGTAGGCTCTGGAGGGTCCCTGGGAGGGGTGGTCAGGGCCCTTCCTGGGGCCGGAGCCTCTGCTGGATCCTCAACCCAAGGGGCAGGGTGGGTCTCGAGGGCCCGAAGGCAGAGGATGGAAGAAGTGAGACGGGCCAGGGCTGTTCTGGGAGTTTCCCAACACCTTTCAGACACTGTAGTGTGGGCGGGGTGGGGGCTGGTTCCTTAAAGGCTCAGGCTTGGGTGGGCTGAGCCATGTCCCAGGAGCTCAGCCAGGCCACAAGTCTGCAAGGCCAAGAAGCAGATCTAGTAGGGCCCTTCTGGGACTTTGCCAGGACACCCCTGCCTGGAGTGCTCTTCCTAGCCAGCAAGCATCTGCTTGGAGGCACACGCCAGGTGTCTCTTGCCTCCCTGCCTAGTTCAGGCTCCTCCTCCAGGCTCCCCTCCCTGGCCCCGTGGCGTGGTGGCTGTCTGACCTCTGGTGCTCGGTGCTCTCGGGGAAGGTGGGAGGGCTCTGGGCATGCCTGGACCCCAGCAGATGGGTGTGAGTGGATACTGCAAGCTCCTCCGCGTTGGCAGTGTCCTTCCTGTCGCTGGGGCCTGGCTGCAGAGCCCAGTGGAAGCAGCTGTCTTCCCCGAGCCTCAGTTTCCCCCTCTCTGACTTGCCTTTGTGGGGGTTGTGGGCTAGAGATCAGTTTGGGCAGGCCTCAGTCTTTGGGGGCCACCTCCACAGGCCTTTTCTGAGCCTCTGTCCCAGCTGCCCTGGACTCACGGTTCGTTGTCCAAATCCTCAGTTATTCAAAGCCCCGAGCCCTGACCTACTCCTTCAGATGGCTCTCCCTGACGCTCTAGCCCACGCTGCTCTGAGTCCAAACCTGCTGAGCATGTCCCCAGCTGCTTTCTTCTCTTTGGCACACACTCTCGGCTCTGAGCAGGGCCTCAGGTACTGAGGCAGCTCGGCATGGCCTGCTTGGGCAAGTGGGCCTGTAACATCCAGCCACAGGCTAGTGGGGGCGGTGCCGGGTGGGGAGGAGCCCAGAGCAGGCAGCAACTCCTGCCCGGAGGCCACGGAGGCAACATTTGAGCTGCACCTTGAAGGGGAAGGCTGAAGACAAGGGAGTCTTGCGGGCACAGGTCAGTGTAGGAAAGGCCTTGGATGCCAGGTAAGTGACTTTAGGGTCTGGCCTCCCTCTGCAGACAGAGAACACCAGGGGAGGGGCCTGATGGGGCGGCATGCTCCTGAGGGCAGACCCTCTCCATAGTGCCCACAGCCCTGCACCCCACCTGGTGCCTGGCAGTCTCATGCCTGCCCTGCACATCTCTGCTGCTGGACACTGTCCACACTCTTGCGGCTCTTGGCCTTTTCTTTAAAGCTTTCAGGCCAGTGTCCCCCCTAGCCACCCATGTGTGACCATTGATTGATAGCTGCCTCTGCCACCAGGCTTTGAGGCCACTGAGGGCAGGAATCAGAGGGTTGGAGGTCCCCTAGGTCTCCAGCTCTCAGCCCAGCGCCTGACACGGTAGGTACTTAATAAATGTCGATTGAATATGTGAATGCGTGCAGGGCACAAAGTCCAGGAGCACCAGGCTGGAGGGGCTGCCAGGGGGCTGATGTGTAGGGGAGACAGGGACCTCTAGTGAGCAGGGAGCACCTCAGGCCCAGCGGGAGCTGTGCTGCCGTTGCATGTCGTTAGGCGGCTCCTAATAGAGCCGTTGCAGGGGTGGGAGCTGTCTCTGTGGCACCTCCGTGGGCAGGAGCCCCCACTGCTCCCCTGAGACACTTTCAGAATGGGGTCTGAGCCACCCTGCTACCCTCAGGCTGGCTGGGGACTCTGGGGCGAGCTGCGGGGCAGCCGGGCAGCCGTGGGAGGCAGGGTGATGGGAGGACCCAACCCTGACCTCACCAAAATTATTTTTAAAACCTGCAAGAGAAGGGGGATATTTTCAACCTTCATTCATCAAGGCATCCCAAGGGTGAAAGAAGCGGGCAGGAGGCAGAGGGGGTGTTGGTGAGGGGCTTGAGAAGGGCTGGGGCTTCTGAGGGGAGGAGCCGCCCCAGAGGGCCCTGACGATGAGCTTTTTTGTCCCTAGCCCTTTTAAATGTTAAAAGCTCCAAACAGCAAGAGGGCCGGTGGAGTTCATTATATCGAGTTATCTCCTCCGTTTCAGGCAGAGATCAATCTTCTGAGTCTTGAGCTCGGGGGCAAGGGAGGAGAAGGAGAATGGGAGGCGAAGGGAAAAACTCCCTGGACCAATTTCCGCTGGCTAACGTGATTACTGGGCTGCCCGGCAGCGCCAGCTGTTGGCAGGCGTCCTGGCCCCCACCGCCGCCAAGCCGCACTCAGCTGCTGGCTGCCCCCAAGGCTCCCTGGCGAATGGGGCAGGTGGCAGGTGTGAGAACCGGACCCGTGGGCGGGGCCTGCGGGGCAGGGCGGGCCTGGGGCAGCCCTGCCGGCTCTCAGCCCCGCCGCATCCCTGTCCCTGCCCGCCGGGCGCCCTCTGGCGCCTTCCCACTCCGCTTGGGCAGGGCTGAGAGCACAGGCTTTGGATCCTGACAGAGCTGGCCCTGCCCATTCATTCATTCACTCATTCACTCATTCATTCAAGAAATATTTGCTGACTGTCTCCTGGGTGCCAAGCACTGCAGGTAGCATGGGGTGAACACCGAGGTGAACAGAGTGGACACGGTCCCTCCCGCCGTACGGAGTTTCCGTTGCAAGGAGGGACAGAGGAGAGCAAGATGCACAGGCAAGGTCGTGTCAGGCGGGGATGCTAAGAAACTGGGTGAGACTGGTGTGGGGCGTTTTATCTGGAGTGGCATTTTATCTGGGACCGTAAGGGAGGGCTCATTTGCATGGAATGGCAGAAGTGTCTGGTGGAAGAACATTCCGGCAGAAGGAGCGGCAAGGGCAAAGACCTGGGACTGGCCGGTGCGGGAGGGAGGCAGCTTGTGGTGGAGGGGCTCAGGGAGGCGGGCAGGGTCCTGCAGGTTTTGCAAGGACTTGGCTCTGTGGCGTGGAAACGCCCTGCCATGGCAGGGTGGCGACAGGCTCTGATTCACCCGGTCCTTGCTGCTGTGCGAGTCTGGGCCAGCGTGGGCTCAGGGAGCCGGAGCAGAAGGAGGCTGCTCCGAGTCGGGCCGGAGGGGCTGGGGATGGGAGGTTCGGGTGTGCTGGGGTGAGACTGACAGGGTTTGCTGGGAGCACAGGCTTTGGATCCTGGCTTTGGTTTCTCGTCTACAAAATTAGGATCAAAGTAGCACCTGTCTTGGGGAGTTGTTAAGAAGATTAGATGGATTAATAAGTAAAGTGCTCAACCCAGTGTCTGGCACATAGTAGGAGCTCAGGGAGTAAAAGCAATGATGACTGCTGTGCGCGGCCATGGAAAGGTATGCAAAATCTCTTGTGAAGGGAGGAGCATGTTCCACACCAGAACATAGGCCGTTCTCCTTGGCACACAGCCCTGAGCGTGTGCGGACACACAGCAAACAGTGCACACCAGAGGCTGGCAGTCAGCACTTCTAGAGAGGTGACCGGGAATGGGAGTGCGTTTAGATTTAGAAATCTGCAGATTTCTGTATTTGAAGCTCTTTAAAGAGAACACTTTCACGTATTGCGAGTATAATGAGACTACAATGTATAAAAATGGTGATTTAGGCCCTCACCTCCTTTAGGAAGCCTCCCCTGACCTCACAGCCCCAAGCCTGCCCCATCAGCTCCCCTTGGTGTTTGGGAGCCACGTTGCCTGCTGTGGTCGCCATGAGCCAGCTGTGTGTGTGTGCTAGCATGTACGTGGGCCCAGCTAGCCTGTGAGCCACCCGAGGGTGTGGGCTTTGTGCTTGGAGGCTGGACACATCTTCAAGACCAGCAGTTCTCAGTGTGATCCCCAAATGGCAGCACCAGCGTCACCCGGGAGCTTGCTGGGAATTCAGATTCTCAGCCCCACTCTGGGCACTGATCAGAGACTCAAGGGCGGGCCCCAAGCTGTGTTTGCACCTGCCTGTGCCAATAGGCAAATCAAGGCACAGTGAGGCTCACAGCGGGATCCAGCGACAACACTGAGGCAGGACCCAGGAAGGGTTCCAGGCAGAGGTGGAGGTCAGGCCTGGGTGCGCCCTCCCTGACAGCTCCTCTGGGCTCCTTGGGCCCGTGAGGCACATGTGGCCCCAGGAGGAGGATGTGAGGTTCAGCCCTGTGTGTCCAGGGGCCAGAGAACTGTGCCTTCTGCTGCAGGCCGGCTCGCTCAGGTCGGTGGGGCTGCTATCCTTGGCCCACGTCAGGGAGCCTCCTGAATCCCAGCCTGCTGCAGCCCAGGCCCTTGCTTTCAGAAAGGGCAGTCTTTTTTTGTTGTTGTTGTTTGTTTGTTTTTTGTTTTTAATAAGACAGAGTCTCACTCTGTCACCTGGCTAGAGTGCAGTGTTGTCATTGTAGCTCACAGCAGCCTCAAACTCCTGGGCTCAAGCGATCTTTTTGCCTCAGCCTCCCACGTGGCTGGGACTACAGGCATGCATCACCATGCCTGGCTAATTTTTTCTAATTTTAGTAGAGATGGGGTCTCACTCTTGCTCAGGCTGGTCTCGAACTCCTGAGCTCAAGGGATCCTCCCAGCTCGGCCTCCCACAGTGCTAGGATTACAAGTGTGATCCCCGAGTCTGAACAGAAGTGCAGCCTCGACTCTGTGGAATGAATATGGCAGGGTCCAGGTCTCCTCCTGCTCCATCTGCCGCCGGGCATGGGGAGCCCAGGGTGGGCAGAAACTGGGTGGGGTGGATTGCAAGGTGGGTCTGTGGCCTGGTCTGACTGTTGTCTCCCCCTCCCTGCTGTCTCTCTGCAGGTGTCTGGCCGAGGAGCCTGAGCCCCTGTCTAGCGAGGTGAGCGGCCCTGTGTGTGCTGTGGATGGGGCAGTTTCAGGGGCTCTGTCTCCCTCTCTGCGGCCTCTTCCTCCTCTCCTTCTGCTGGGGGCCCCTCCCTACCATGTTCCTGGGGGCGCTGCTGACCCTGTGAGAGGAAGGGGTGAGGAAGTTTGGGAGTTGGCTTCCAGCAGAAAGGAGGAAGGTGGCTCCCTGGTTGGCAGGGTCAGGGTTGTGGGTGCTGGCCGAGCTCCCTGGGGACCCTGGAGGCCCCTCATGAAGGAGGGAGCAGAGCTGTGGGCCTCGGTGGGTGGACTGCCCGTGGGGCCAGGCCAGTGCACCAGATGAGGCTGGGGTGCTCTGGTGGTCGGGCTCTGGCCTTGGGGGCCCGGCTGTGGTCTGTGATGAGAAAGCATTTTGGGGACGCGACTCCCGTGCCTGGGAACATTGTTAGAGGAGGCGGCAAGGCAGACCCGCAGGTCTCTGGGGCAGACACATGCCCTCTGCCCAGATTCCCTCCGAGGCTCTGCTGTCTCCTCCAACCTCAGTTCCAAGGCGGCTTGCCCGTGGAGGGTTCTGGGAGGGCTTCTAGTTTCCATCTGGTCGGGCGTGTGGGGGCAGGTGCGTCTGCCGCGTCAGCCCTGTCTCCATGCTCGCGAGGCCCAGAAGAGGGTGGCACCCTCCCCTGGGTGCCTGGGTGGGCGGCCCACCCTCCTCTGGCCCGGCCAGCTCACCCAGGAGAAGGGCTAACTGAGACCGTGACTTAGGGTTTGGGCCTCTCTCTTCAGACACTGCCCCAGTTTCCTTATCTGTGAAAGGGGACCCTAGTGCGTCCTCCTGAGCACTGTGTCGCGTGTGGAGGGCCAAGTACAGAGAGCCTGGCACACTGTGGTGCTCAATAAGCGTTTAAACACACATCAGTTGTTTTGCAGCAGAGCCTGGGAAGGAGTCTGAAGGACGCTAGGATCAAGAAGTGCAGCCCCTGGCAGCTCAGACACCCCGCTAGCATGCGAGAGAGGAGACACTGTACTTAGCGGTCCCAATCCAGGCATACTGCCTGGAGGAGGGGTGCTAATTGATATTAATTTGTCACGATTGATCATCTCTTTTTAAGTCTGAAAGAAACCTTTTTCATACTTTAATCAGCTCATTAATCTTAGCAACACCAGCCTATGAGCGGGCGAAATGTGTTCACTTTGTAGAGGTGGGGAAGCCGGGGCAGGCAGGGGGACAGACCTTGGTGTTGAGGTAGGATTTGGTCTAGGTCCCCACCCCGGGTCCCATGGTCCCATCGCTCTCCTTACAAATGGCTCCCCAGTCTGGGTCCTCCTGATGGGAGGGATGTGGTTGGAGGTCATGCCGGTGGCCCCCATGTCCCCTGGCCAGGCCCCCAGACCATGGCGAAGGGAGGGACACGCTGTGTGGACCAGGCACTGCAGCCAGCGGGTCTGTGGGAGGAGCCTCCTGGCTTGGTCTCTCGGGTTCTCTCTCTGGGGCACGTCCCTCCATCCTGGGCATGGACTCACCCCCTCTCCTCCACACCCCGCCCTGACAGCCCCCTCAGAGTCTGCCTTCTTGGAGAGCCGCCCCGCAGCAACCGCCCTTGGCTGCCTCCCCGCCCACTTGGTTCAGGAGAACAAGTTCCAGGCACTTGTCTCACCGACCGGGGCCGGGGTGGGGGGAGTTTGGGTGGCCACTGTATGCCAGAGAGGCCTGGAGTCTTGGGCAGGAGACTCGGGGGAGCCCGCAGAGGCAGGACTCATGGCAGGGATGAGAGCTGGAGGGCGGGTTCCGGGCTGTGAGGCCGAGCGCAGCCAGCAGGAAGGGCCAACCGGAACACCTGGGCACAGCAATGAGCACGGCCGTCATTTATGACTCGTGGGACGGCCCCGTGAAATCTTTGGAAGAAACTGTGTGCTGGATCGGAGCCCGGTGTGCGTGCCGGGCCAGCAGCCTGGGAAGGAGGCATCGTGTGGATCTGGGAGCCGAGGCTACAGTGGCAGCACCTGTCAGAGCGCAGGCCGGGGAGCTGCAGGTCGCATGGGGCACGTGGGCTCCGCCTGCAGGCAAAGCAAGGTGAGGCTTGTGGCCAGCCCCGGCCAGGTGCCCTGCTGCAGATGAAGCCGCATGTGGGCCTGAGGGGCAGGCACCTTCTGCGGGGACCACACCTGTGAGGGCCTCCAGAAGGGAACGGGGTCCGCCTGGCCCTGCCCAGGAGGCCCGGGGCAGGGGTCTGCTTGGATGGGTGTATCTGCTGGGCACCCACGGCCACCCCGTCTTCGCCACCAGAGCTTACTGGCCTGGCTTTGCGTGTGGGCCGGAGATGCCAACCCAAGCCAGAGCTACCCTCATTCCTAAAACAGGGGAACAGAACAGTGGGGGTGGGTGTTAGGCTAGTTCCCTAAATGACATCCTATACTTGGGCACTAAAGTTTTAGCTTTAACAGGTCAGAGAGTGTCTGCTTCAAACACGGCTGTTCCTTTGGTTTTCACCTCGGCCAGCCCAACACAGAGGGAGACCCACCGCCGCGCGGCTCTCTGGTCCCGAACGCCCGGGTGGTTTGCTTAGCAGCCAGGCCGCCTGGGCTCTGTTGCTGTCGCACTTGGGAGCTGGGTGGCCTGGGGCGCATTCCTGGTTTCTCCTACTTCTGTCCTGTGTGGCAGATGGGCCGCTGCCTCCTCGAAGGGATGTCGTCAGGGGAGCAGGAGAGGTCTTCAGACGGGACCTGCTCGTGGAGCCAGCTCGGGCTGACGTCTGGGTCCCTGCCTCCAGCCCAGCGGCCCCAGCGTCTTTCCCGCTGCCTCCCTCTGGGCGTGAACACGGCTGGGCAGCAGGGACTGGGCATGGGTGAGAGAGCTCGTCCCTGCTTTGGTGACAGGCACGCTCAGCCACCTGGGTGGAGGTGGCACAGAGGGGTGAAGTCTCGGAGCCTAAGGAGGCTGAGGCAGGGTGCAGGGCAGCAGCACCGCAGTGCAGCGCAGCGCTGGGGCTGGGCCGGGAGGGGAGAGAGGAGAGGAGCAGGAACTGGCACGTGCCCACACAGGCTCTTCACACGTGGAGCATCATTTATCCCTCTGGCAGGAGAGGGCGTCCTTATTCCTGTTTGCATATGCAAAGTGGAGGCCCCCACGGGGAAGGCGAGTTGACCCAAGTCGCAGAGGAGGCAGAGCTGGGATTGAAGCCCCTGCGTCCTGTGTCCCTGAGGGCCCGCAGGGACCAGGAGTGGGTATGGCTCTAGGGCCAGGCTCTGCCTGTCCTGGGCAGGGGACGCGCATGGGCCTGGACAGACATGCCTGTGCATGTGCCTCTGTGTTCTGATGTTCCCCCACTGCAGCAAGGAAACTCTCGGGGAAACTAGGGCAGTGGGGCGGCTCTCTGACACCTCCTACAGCATTGGCACCTGGGGGTGGCTTCCACATTGGAGCCTGGTGCCCAGGCCCAGCCTGTTCTCTGCACATGCCTCCCCTGATCCTGCCCGGCTCCCGACCCCAGCCTGTCTGCTAGGGTGGAGGGGGGTCAGGGGCTGCACAGTGCCCTGGAATAATAAAAGTAATTAGTGGTTCAGACGTTGTATGCACGAGTAAATGATCATTCTTTGTTATCTGCATTCTGCAGCTAAGGAAATAGAGGCCAGAGGAGCATAGTGACCTGCCCAAGGTCACATAGCTAGGCAGCTGTGGGGCAGGATTCTGATGCGGGTGGTGAGCAGGGCCAGTGGGGCCTAGCTCTGGTTTTGCTCAGTGGGCAGTCCCAGGACAGCCCCTCAAGGCCACCAGGGCCAAGACCCTGCCCCAGCTGTCATTCTCCAGCCCTGCTGTGGCCAGGCCAGAGGGAGGCATTGGGTACACATCACCTCCACTGAACTGCCTTGCCGTGCCCACAACGTGGGGGCTGGGGCTCAGAGGGGTCCCAGGCCACTCTGATGCCAAAGTCCAGCTTTTATCCTCCCTGCTGTGCTACTCCAGAGTGTCTGGTGGTGCTTTGCCGGCCCGTCCTCCCCTGCTGCTTGTGGAGTCAAGTATCCGCCCTCCTCCCCCAGGCCCAATGCCTGCTTATGCAGCTAAGGGAAGGGGAGAGCCTGGCCAGTCTAGACACAGAGGGGCAGAGAGGCAGGGTCAGCCCCGCATGGGTGCGGGAGGCAGGGGCCGGATCTCTCAGTCTCAGGGTTGGGAAGGCACGTGGAGGTCCCCCTGCCCATCAGATGTCCTTTCTGACACCTGAGTCCCCGAGGCTGTATGGTAGCTGTTAGGAACCGAGTTTGTGGCATCAGACAGTATGCTGTGAATTCCAGCTCCAGTACTTACCAGCTCTGTGGCCTTAGACATGTTACTTAAGCTCTCTGTGTCTCAGTTTCCCCATTTGATAAAGGGAAAGTGATAGTAGAACCCATGTGGCAGGGCTGTTAGAGAAGTGAATGGGGTGTTTATTTACCGTGGCAGGAGTGATGCTTGGCTCGCAGGCTCTCGGCAAATCCTAGTCAAAGTGGTCATTAGCAGCTGCAGGGTATTCTAGGAAGAGAGCAAGGCGCCCCCAGCTCATATGTGTAACTAATGCCAGAGCCAGGACAGGGACGGGCTGGAGCTTGCTGCAGCTTTCCCCACCCACCGCAACCCCACGCCCCCCAGACCTCAGCCCCGAGTTTCCTATCACCTGAGGACAGCCCGGTGGGGGTGGATGAATGGATGGGGATGGGGGTTACCATTTTCACATTAACTGTTTATATATGTGCACCTGCCTTATTCCGTCAAGTAATTGAGAGAGCTTCTAAGCATAAGTATGGTACCAAGATAGACAATCCAAGCCAGGGGAAACTGGGATGCAATAGGAAGAAAAGGCTTGGAAAACATTAGAACATGGACACATAGGGTCTGATGTCGGGCTGAATATTTGGCCCTGTGATTCCTGATGGTCGGGATGAAAAGGGAAATATCAGTTTCGAGATTCATGCTGTGCACAGGAGCAAAGCAGCACAGAGTCCCCGAGAAGGAGCGGGTTTCCTCGAGGAGTGAGAGCTGCGTCTGCCCACCCATCTCTGCAACCCAAGGCAGACCAGAGTCTGCAGGATGGAGGTCAGGTGCTGGACCTGGGTCAGGGGCTGGCCAGTTCCAGGCAGGAAGACCCTCTGTCTGCATAGGGCGATGCTGGGGCCCAGGGCAAAGACCATGTGGCTGGGAGGGTGGGGTAGGCGCTGGGCCATAGCCCCCCAGCTTCCAGCTCCCCTAGCTCTGGATTCTCTTGGGCAGTTGGGTCTGGGCCTGAGGCTAGCTCTGCCTGTTCCATTCCCCTCCTCTCTTCAAGAACCCTCAGTGTCTCCCCATTGCCTGAGCATCTGCTGTGGCTCCCTAAGCCTGGCCTCAGCCCAGCTCAGCCCTTGGGGCTCCCTCACAGCCCCTCCCTCAGCCCCACGCTGCAAGTGCTCGCCTCGCCTCCCCCTGCTCGCCTCGCCTCCCCCTTCACCGAAGCCCCCAGTGCCGGCTGGGCTCCTGGGGGCGTGGGGCAGCCTGCAGCCTTGCAGGAAGGAGGGTTACAGAGAAGGGACGTGTAGCAGTCACAGGGCTGGGTTCCAGTTTGCAGAAGGTCTTGCACATATTTGGCCGAGCCCAGACCACCAAACAGCCCGTGAAATGGGGTGGCAGCACCCCACCGGGAACACGGCCCCTGCTTCAGCCCTGCCCGCTGTGTGCCAGCCACTGCTCTAAGCATTTTACACCATTTATTTATTTCATTTTCACCACAGCCCATAGGCTGTTTTTACAGGAGGGACTGAAGCTCGGAGAGGTTAAGTGTAATAATTTGCCCGAAGTTACACAGTCCTTAAGTGGCAGCGCAGGGTTAGAACCCAGCAGTCTGGATTCAGTAGAAAGGGAAGGCGCCCACCCGAGCTTTTGTCTCCTCGGCTCCTCCCTCTCCCTCCTGAGGGCTGCAGAGGGAACAGGGAGACCTCCGTTCCAGGTGAGGGAGCAGGACCCAGAGGGCAGGGCCTGCCGGTCAGACGGAGGGAGTGGATACCGTGGGCTCCCATCAGCGCCTCTGATCCCCAGCTGGGGCTGGGGCTGCCCTCACTCAGGCCCCTCCCGCAGTGCTGGGAGGGGGGCCAGGACTGAGGCGGGAAGGGCCACAGGAAGTCCTCCTCTGGGAGTGACCATTGCGCAGGTCCCTGTCTACCGCACCCACTCCCATCCCAGCCCTGAGAGGAGGCTTTGCTCTCTGGCCTGGCTGGGAACTGGGTGGGCTCCAGTTCTCAGCAGGCCCTAAGCGGGTGGCCTGTGGCATGGTCGTGAGGGACGGGCACCTGGCAGGATGGGCATTGCTCACACTCCTGGGCAGTGCAGAGGCAGTGCCTGAAATGCCTGCACCAGGCAAGTCTGTCACCACCAGGCAGCGGGCAGGGAAGAGGCCCCTCCTGAGGAAGGTGACCCCGCTGAGGAAGGTGGCCCCCCTGAGAAAGGTGACCCCACTGAGGAAGGTGGCCCCACTGAGGAAGGTGGCCCCCCTGAGAAAGGTGACCCCACTGAGGAAGGTAGCCCCCTGAGGAAGGTGACCCCACTGAGGAAGGTGGCCCCACTGAGGAAGGTGACCCCACTGAGCAAGGTGACCCCACTGAGCAAGGTGGCCCCCCTGAGGAAGGTGACCCCACTGAGGAAGGTGGCCCCCCTGAGAAAGGTGACCCCACTGAGGAAGGTGACCCCACTGAGGAAGGTGGCCCCCCTGAGAAAGGTGACCCCACTGAGGAAGGTGACCCCACTGAGGAAGGTGACCCCCCTGAGGAAGGTGACCCCACTGAGGAAGGTGACCCCACTGAGGAAGGTGACCCCCCTGAGGAAGGTGACCCCACTGAGGAAGGTGACCCCACTGAGAAAGGTGACCCCCCTGAGGAAGGTGACCCCACTGAGGAAGGTGACCCCACTGAGGAAGGTGACCCCACTGAGGAAGGTGACCCCCCTGAGAAAGGTGACCCCACTGAGGAAGGTGACCCCACTGAGGAAGGTGACCCCCCTGAGGAAGGTGGCCCCCCTGAGGAAGGTGACCCCCCTGAGGAAGGTGACCCCACTGAGCAAGGTGACCCCACTGAGCAAGGTGGCCCCCCTGAGGAAGGTGACCCCACTGAGCAAGGTGGCCCCCCTGAGGAAGGTGGCCTCCCTGAGGAAGGTGACCCCACTGAGGAAGGTGGCCCCCCTGAGGAAGGTGACCCTCCTGAGGAAGGTGGCCCCCCTGAGGAAGGTGACCCCACTGAGGAAGGTGGCCCCCCTGAGGAAGGTGACCCCACTGAGGAAGGTGGCCCCACTGAGGAAGGTGACCCCACTGAGGAAGGTGGCCCCCCTGAGGAAGGTGACCCCACTGAGGAAGGTGGCCCCACTGAGGAAGGTGGCCCCACTGAGGAAGGTGACCCCACTGAGGAAGGTGACCCCACTGAGGAAGGTGGCCCCGCTGAGGAAGGTGGCCCCCCTGAGGAAGGTGACCCCACTGAGGAAGGTGGCCCCCCTGAGGAAGGTGACCCCACTGAGGAAGGTGGCCCCCCTGAGGAAGGTGACCCCACTGAGGAAGGTTATCCCACTGAGGAAGGTGGCTCCCCTGAGGAAGGTGACCCCACTGAGGAAGGTGGCTCCCCTGAGGAAGGTGGCCTCCTGAGGAAGGTGACACAGCCCCGACCTCTCTGAAGAGCCCAGTTTGAGGGCCCTCCTCCTTTTCTGCCAGGGCCTGCCCCTTAGTTTGTTGTGAAGCCTGTTAAATATAATATCCCGCTTTAAGACGCGTGGTAAGGCTTGCCTCCTCCATAGCCCCGTGTGCCCACGTGTCAGTCCTGGCCACCCCTCAAAGGAATGAGCTGTGGCCCCGGGGCCAGGCGAGATGGCTTTGAGTGCACACTGCCGCCGGCCAGCTGTGAGACTTGCGGGCGTCACTTCACCTCTGAGTGCGGTTCCTCGTTTATAGGGTGGTGATGAAGCTCATTTTCCTTTTTCTTTCTTTCTTTGTTTTTATCGTGGCAAGAGCACGTGACATGAAGTGTGTCATCACCACGGTTTTCAGTCCCGGCGGCGCAGTGGTGTCAGCTGTGCACACCTTGCTGCTCGCAGGACACTGGCGTCTTGCACGGCCGAGGGTCTGCTCCCACCGAGCGGCCGGCAGCCTCCGCCCGCTCCCTGTTTCTGAGAGTTTGGCTGCAACGGACACCTCACAATACGTGGGTCATGCATTCCTGTGTTTGTCTGTGGCTGGCGTGTTTCACTCAGCACCGTGGCCTCCTGTCCCGTGGCACGGAACAGGGTCGCCTTCCTTCCCGAGGCTGAGTGGCCCCGTCCCCTGCGTGCACTGGTGCCCGGTCCTCTGCTCGCCCGCAGACGGGCGTCGGCGCTTCCCTCTCGGCTTTGCGCGGCGCTGCAGTGGCCCGTCTGTGCGCCGGTCTTTGAGACGCCGTTTTCAGTTCCTCGGATATGTATGCCCAGAAGCAGGGGTGCAGGATCTCACGGTGATTCTATCTTTAACTTTTTGCGGAACGCCCATACCGTTTTCCATGGTGGCCGCACCATTTTGTTAATACATTCCCCCAGCAGTGCATGAAGATTCTCGTTTCTCCCCACCCTTGGCAGCACTTGTTGCTTTGTGGATTTTTGTTAGTGGCCGTCCTGTGGCCCGAGGTGATTCCTCATCGTGGCTTTTCTTTGCATTTCTCTGATGGTCAGTGATGCTGGACATCTTTTCGTGTGCTTCTTGGCCATTTATATGTCTTCCTTGGAGAAATGTCTATTTAAGTCCTGTGTTCACTTTTGATTGGATTATTTCTGTTGTTGAGTTGTAGGAGTTCTTTGTATATTCTAGATAGTAACCCCTTTCAGATGTACGATTTGCCAGTATTTTCTTCCATTCCACAGGTTGCCTTTTCACTCTGTTGGTTGTTTCCTTTGCTAAGCAGAAGTTTTTAAGTTCGATGTGGTCCCATTTGTCTATTTTTGCTTTTGTTGCCTGCACTTTTGGTGTCATATCCAAGAGTCATTGCCAAATCCAATGTCATGAAGCTTCTCCCTATGTTTTTTTCTAGGAGTAGTATAGTTTCAGGTCTTATATTTAAGTCTTTCTCTCATTCCGAGTTAGTTTTTGCATGTGGCATAAGGTAAGAGTCCAATTTCATTTTGTGTGTGTGTGTGAATAGAGGCCGAAGCAACCTCAAGCTCATTCTTTTCTTGTATAGTGTCTGAATGTCTGGGTGCCTCAATGAGGACAGGGCCCGTGTCCCTTTCTCCTGGTGGTGGCTTTGGCTTTGGCCCAAGCCCTTCCTCCTCCCTTCTTTGGGCCCTGCCGCGCCCAGGCCAGGTTGGGCAGGGCTAGCATCCCACGGGGTGGTGTGAGCCACTGCAGGGTGCAGGCTTCCTCCCCACCCACCGCTAGCTTCTGGGTGGGGTCAGGAACTCTGATGGCAGAGACACGGGTGCCCATGCCACTCAGGAGGACATGTACAGGACCAGCAGCCCAAAGAGTCAACACTGTGGGAATAAGATCTCCGTGGGCCCTGTCCTTCTGGTGACCCACATGAAGGTGCACAGTCCCAAGAGGTGGCTCTGGCCTTGGGTGCTCAGCTGATGGAGGCTCTGAGCTAAACCTACCAAACCATATATAATTTTACAGCTGGAAAAATGAAGTTTTGCACGTGGGCTCAAAACCCAGTAGCTAGGGGATGGGAGCGGGCTGGTGGGGTGGCCGCTCCCACGCACACTGCCCGCGAGCTGTGCGGGCACTCACACCGGCCCTCTCCTCAGTGCAGCAGCACCGTTCAGGGGTTCACATTCCCAGCTCACATCCTGGTGTTCCCAGGTCTGGCAGGTGCAGGCTCCACCTGTGACAAGGACTGCCTGTCCCTTTCTGTGTGAACCAGGCAGGCCACTTCCCCACCCTGGGCCTCAGTTTCTCTGTCTATGAAATAACCAATGCTCCTTACCGTGGGAAATTGCAGGGCTGAGCAAGGCGAAGAATTTAAGTTCCTCTGTGCAGAGCCGGTGCAGATGGGGAAGCTGCCACCCAAGCCCACGTGGTGGAACCCCGTGCTCCCCAGTCCTGGGCCGGGAGGTCGGCAGAGCTCCCTCACCTGCCTCTGGACTAGGCACCCCCAGACCAGGCTGGACACCCAGGAGGGAGCTCCCATCAGGAGAGGGTGGGCACGGGGTGAACCCTTCCCCCGACTCGTCACCACAGCTGGTGTGGCCAGCACTGGGCGGCCTGGGAGGAGGCCGGGCTGGTATCCCCGCTCCCCAGGGGGCAGCGACAGGGCCACGGGGACGCAGCTGCCGACGCCCGCCACGGCGTGGGGATGCGCTACAGGTTTCCTGGGGACCTGCCGGGGAGGTCGGAGGGGGACGTGGACGGGGCTGGCGTGGGGCTGGAGCCCTGGCCCCGTGGGCCGAGGGCGGAAGCACTTCCTGCCCTTGGGAGCTGTGGCTGTGCTCCTGGGTCAGAAGCCCGGCACGGGCCTCCAGCGCCTGCGGGCCGGACCCTCGCGGCGGCGGGGTGGGTGCCGGCCATGCGCCCACTTTCAGATGCAGGGCCACCCAGGCAGGCGAGGTGGGAGCCCGAAGGAGGCTCTGCCACAGGCTTGCTGGTGACCTGGCCAGTCCAGCCCGGGTCCCCGTCTGGACAGCGGGGACTCAGACGCAGCTGGGGGCGTGCTTGGGTCAGCTCTCTTCTGTTGAAGGTGCTGAAGTGTCAGGGGTGGCAGACCTGGCCACGCCCTGAGCTTGCAGACCAGCAGACCGAGGCCGAGGCCGAGAGCATTAGGCCGCTGGGGCCTGGGCCATCTCCCTGCCGGTCTCTCCCAACGCCCGCCTCGCGTCAGCACGGGGAGCCACCGGCCACGTGTGTCTGTGTGCGCGTGTGTGCACGCGTGTGTGTGCACGCGTGTGTGTGCTGCGGGTGCTGGGAGGAAGCTGGTGGGGCTGCGCACGGCCCAGGACAGGTGGACAGGAGGAAGGGCCACCCGCCTCCCTGTCCTGTTCCGGGGCAGAGAGTGGGAGAAGCCCTGGGTGACTGGGTTTGTGCCGCTATATATAGCCCAGCGCAGACACGCACACCCGGCTATTTCTGTGTTCCTCCTCCTACTGAGGCAGGGGGAGGGGAGAGAAAGTAGTCCATCTAAAAATATAACCCAGGGAAAAATATCACAACGCCTAGCTAAGCCCAAGAGATCTGTCTCGTCCTCACACCTCCCGCCCCCGCGCCCCGACTTACCTCACAGCCGCCTCAGCTCCGCTTGGAACCTTCGGGCTGGCGGCCCCTCCCCGGCCTGTGCCACATTCCCCTGGTGCCCACTGTGGTGCTGGAGTCTTTCCGACCCCATTTCACAGGCAAAGAAACTGAGGCCTGGAGAGGCTTGCTCTGCTGTGGCCACGGGCTCCGCACACGGCACTCTTGGTTCTGGCCCCTCTGGGACGCCCCGGCGCGGCCGGCCTGCTGCTCCCCGAGGCTAGGGCTAGGGCTGGGCGGGGTGCCTGGGTCCCGACCTCCACCTCGTCTGCACCCCTTGCTTCAGCTTCTCTCTGAGCTCAGCTTCTGCAGCGAGAGGGCCGGTGGCGGTGAGGGTGGAGGAGCTGCAGGCGCAGCCCGGCAGGGCCAGGCGCGGCAGGGGCCAGGCGCAGCCCGGCAGGGGCCAGGCGCGGCAGAGGCCAGGCGCGGCAGGGGCCAGGCGCAGCCCGGCAGGGGCCAGGCGCAGCCCGGCAGGGGCCAGGCGCGGCAGGGGCCAGGCGCAGCCCGGCAGGGGCCAGGCGCGGCAGAGGCCAGGCGCAGCCCGGCAGGGGCCAGGCGCGGCAGGGGCCAGGCGCGGCAGAGGCCAGGCGCAGCCCGGCAGGGGCCAGGCGCAGCCCGGCAGGGGCCAGGCGCGGCAGGGGCCAGGCGCAGCCCGGCAGAGGCCAGGCGCAGCCCGGCAGGGGCCAGGCGCGGCAGGGGCCAGGCGCGGCAGAGGCCAGGCGCAGCCCGGCAGAGGCCAAGCGCAGCCCGGCAGGGGCCAGGCGCGGCAGGGGCCAGGCGCAGCCCGGCAGGGGCCAGGCGCGGCAGGGGCCAGGCGCAGCCCGGCAGGGGCCAGGCGCGGCAGGGGCCAGGCGCAGCCCGGCAGGGGCCAGGCGCGGCAGGGGCCAGGCGCAGCCCGGCAGGGGCCAGGCGAGGCAGGGGCCAGGCGCAGCCCGGCAGGGGCCAGGCGAGGCAAGGGCCAGGCGCAGCCCGGCAGGGGCCAGGCGCGGCAGGGGCCAGGCGAGGCAGGGGCCAGGCGAGGCAAGGGCCAGGCGCAGCCCGGCAGGGGCCAGGCGAGGCAAGGGCCAGGCGCAGCCCGGCAGGGGCCAGGCGCGGCAGGGGCCAGGCGAGGCAGGGGTCAGGCGCAGCCCAGCAGGGGCCAGGCGCGGCAGGGGCCAGGCGAGGCAGGGGTCAGGCGCAGCCCAGCAGGGGCCAGGCGCGGCAGGGGCCAGGCGAGGCAGGGGTCAGGCGCAGCCCGGCAGGGGCCAGGCGCGGCAGGGGCCAGGCGCAGCCCGGCAGGGGCCAGGCGCGGCAGGGGCCAGGCGCAGCCCGGCAGGGGCCAGGCGCGGCAGGGGCCAGGCACGGCAGGGGCCAGGCACGGCAGGGGCCAGGCGAGGCAGGGGCCAGGCGCAGCCCGGCAGGGGCCAGGCGCGGCAGGGGTCAGGCGCAGCCCAGCAGGGGCCAGGCGCGGCAGGGGCCAGGCGCGGCAGGGGCCAGGCACGGCAGGGGCCAGGCGCGGCAGGGGCCAGGCACGGCAGGGGCCAGGCACGGCAGGGGCCAGGCGAGGCAGGGGTCAGGCGCAGCCCAGCAGGGGCCAGGCGCGGCAGGGGCCAGGCGCGGCAGAGGCCAGGCGCAGCCCGGCAGGGGGCAGGCAAGGCAGGGGCCAGGCGCAGCCCAGCAGGGGCCAGGCGCAGCAGAGGCCAGGCGCGGCAGGGGCCAGGCACAGCTCGGCAGGGGCCAGGTGTGGCAGGGGTGCTCCTGAGCGCCTGTGGCTGTTAGCGTTTCTGTTCTTGTCCTCCGTCTTTGTCCTGGCCACAAAGATGACTTTTGCCCTGGGAGTTTCGGGGCCCCAGTGCCAGGCAGGCGGCCAGCCCGCCCCCCGGCGGTCAGTGGGCTGCACGGGGCGCTCACGCTGCTGAGGACGGCGGTGGGGTGGGCGCCTCAGGCCGCTCCCTGCTGTGTGGGGTGGGCCCTCACACGGTCTCGTGACTGCCATGGTGCGGCGGCAGGCTGCAGGGGGTCGGTGGGCTGCTGTCCATTTTAACACCGGGAACTGGAACTCAGGGCGAGCGATGGCGGCTGGTTGCAGAGCCGGGACAAGCTGCCCTGCTCCGCGACACTGAGGCATCTGGGCTACCGGCCCCTCCCCGGACCCGCAGTGAGGGCTGGGCCGCGTGGGGCGCAGGCCCCGGCCTGCTCCTGGCGCTTACGCAGCCTTTCTGCTGCCCCCACCCCAGTCTCGCTGGAGGCAGTGCACGCGGAGTGCGCGAGCACAACGGGGTGCCTGTGAGGGTCCGGTGTGAAAGTGTCAGCCCACACAGAAGCAGAGACGCCGGCCTGTCCGCCCCGTGCTCATCAGCGAGTGTCAGCTCTCCGCCAGACACTCACTCTCCACCACCATTGGGTTATTCTGATGCTGTGCAATTCTATCCATAAATAAGGATAGCTCTGAAAAATAAGGACCTGCTAAAAAACATGCCCATCATACCATTACCGCACCATAAAAGTCCAGTGTTACCTGGCACTTGGCATGTATTACCTGATTCACCCTCAAAATAGCCTTGGGGTGGGAGCTAGCAGGGCCACTTTATAGACGAGGAAACTCAGGGCCTGGAGAGATGAGACCAAAGCCACACAGGCGGTAAGTGGCCAAGCAGAGACTCGGACCCGGGCCCGACCACAAAGCCGGTGTTCTGCCGGGCAGGGCCCGTCCCCAAGGGTCGCCAAGCCCTGTGTGCTGGAGGGCCGGAGGCGGATCTGTGGGGGTCCAGCTCCCGTGCCTCCTGACAGCCCGGGCCTGGCTGTGCACGCTCCGAGCGCGGCCGTGGGAATGGCTGTCTCTGGCCAGCGCATTAACAGGCCATTTAGAAAGTGCTGATAGCACACTTTGCAGGCTCCTACTTAGGATGTACTAAAAAATAAGCACCTTTTCCGGAAGGAAACTGCAGTATGTCGAGCGAAATGCGTCCATGGTGTCCCTGTACACGTGTCGCCCTGCAGGAGCTGAAGGGGAGGAGCGGTGAGCTCCCAGCCTCCCCCGCCCCAGGTGGCCTCGGAAGGTGGCAGGTGCTTGGTGAGCAGGTGGATTTGTCAGCTCCCCCAGCTCTGCAGGGGGAGGCGGAGGGGGGTCTGAAGCTTTAGTGGGGACTGTTGGAAATTGGGTGGGCTGCATGGGTAGGAGGGTAGAGGAAGTTACCTGCTCGAGGCTGCCCATTCCACAGATGGAGAAGCTGAGGCTGGGGTCAGAGGTGGAGATGAAACCTGCAAGGTCCCATGTCCCCAGCCAAGCTCCCCAAGCCCAAGGTGGACACTATAGAGGAGGCACGCTTGTATTTCCCTCCCTCCTCCTCGTCTCACCCGAAAACAGACATTCTCACGAGCCAAGTACCATGGCAGGCACTGGGGATGTAACAGTGAACAAACAAGAAATGCAATCAGATGATCAGACAAACCAAAAACACACAGTCGCTGGCTGCTTCACGGCGCTTATAGTTGAGTGGAGGGGATGCAGGTATATAGAGAACAGCAGCAGTGTTGTGAGGCTGCAGTGGGCCTACACAAGGGGCAGGTGTGGGGTGCCGTGCGGGGATTTAAGAGGGCATTTGCCAGGTGGGAAGGTGGGGGAGGGCATCTGGAGGAGGCGACACCTGGGCTGAGCGCTGCAGGATGAGTGTGAGCCAACAAGGCGGGAGGCAGAGCTGCTGCTTGCGTACAGAGCATGCACCAAGGCCCTGTGGCAGATTCTGAAAGGGGATTCTGAAAAGCCAGCATGGCTGGAGGAGAGCCAGCCAGGGGAAGTGTGGGAGTTGGGGCTGGAGGGCCAGGCTGGGCCTCTGCCCGGGACGTGGCAGGGCTAACTGGGGTGGGGCTATGCTCTGCACGTGTGGCCGGAGAGATCCTGGCTGTCACGTGTGGAGACAGCCTGGCTGTCAGTCAGGGGTGACCTGGGAGGTGAGCGGGTGGAGGTGAGCGCCCGGTGGGAGGGGCGGCCTGGACAGGGTGACCGTCCCAGGCGCCCACTGGCTCTGCTCTCCCCATTGTCCCCTCTGGCCTGCTGACCAGGCAGGGCCCTGCAGGTGTCTGGGAGGGCAGTCCTTCAGTCTCGGGGGAGGTGGCCTTGCTGGGGGTGTCTTCCTCCACCCGTCGGCAGGGAGGCCGCGCCACTGGAGGGGTCACGGCCAGGGCTGGCCGGGGCGTCCCTGTCTGGGATGCAGCTGAGGCGGCAGCTGGGGTGTGAGGCCAGGATGGGAGGATGTCACATCTGCCTCACCTCCACGCGGAGATCTAGCCCAGGAGGAGCCGGTGCCCGAGAGCGGAAGGGAGCTCCTGATAAAAAATAGCGCGCTTTACTTAATTATGACTGGTCGTGACAGCTCGCATCTTTAGTCTGAAAAGTATCTATGGGGTAAGGGCTGCTTTTCTCAATCGGGATAATTATGTTAATTAAAATGCTTTCTTTATAGCAGTTCTGATTAATAAAAACACTTCTGCTGCTCTCTTTAAACACTCTAACCTTCTGTTGCATGGGGAAGGAGGCCCTTTCTCAGCAATTCACGGTGCCTCACGCAGATTCCGAGAGGCGACCTGCTGCTGGCCACCCGCACCCTCCCAGACTGCCTGGGCCTCGCCCGCCCCTCGCGCCCCTGGCCCCCTGCAGCTGGGAATGAGGAGGTAGGGCTGGGCTTCTCAGCCTCCCGCCTGCTTGAGGAAGAGGCTGTAGCAGGAGGCAGGGAGGCCCCTGGAGCCCCTAGCACACCATGGGCCAAGGGGCCAGGGCCGTGTCCAAGGTGCCACAGCGGGGGACCGGGGTCTGGGGGCGAGGAGCCCCGGCCTGCCAGCCCCAGGGGGTTGTGAGGGTGGCCAGGGCGGGGGTTGAGGCGAGGGGTCTGCACCGCCAGAGGAGGGGGTGCTGGTGGGTCCCTGGACTCCGGTCCTTCTCACAGGAAGGCTGCCGACTGGCTCCTGGCCTGCGTCGTTGGGGCCTGATGCTGGGGTCCAGAGGCTTGCCTGGGTACATGCGTGTGGACATGCACACATGTACATGTGCCATGCAGATATGTGGGCAGCACACACACGTGTTGCCATGTGCACACATACAGCTATAGATATTGTATGTGTGGGTGGGTGTGCCAGTCCCTGTGTGCAAGTGGTGACGTGTGCATCTATACGCACAGGTGGGCATGTGCATGTGCACAGTCACACCTACACATGCGTGTGTGAGCATGCTCCTGTGCACACACCAGCATGGACATGTGCTGTTTAACACATGTGTGTCTGGGGTGCTCCACTTCAGTTCTGTCCCTACATGTTCACATGTGTATATTCCCATTTAGGACTGTGTGTACAGCTAAGGTATGTGGCAAGGCCCCTCCGGGGGCCCTGGAGGAGGTTGGCTCTCTAGACGGTGGTGACAAGTCAGGGCTGTGAGCTCTGGTCTGCGCTGGGAGCCCCCATACCCCAAGAAGAGTGGCGTCATCCCTCTTGTTGGTGGCGAGTACCCCTGGGGTGCCACTGGCCCTGCTCCCAGCTCACTGGGCCCCAGCCCTGGGCAAGTTCTGCCTTGTGTGGGCCTGCCTGGTGACTCCACTGCCCAGACACGATGGCAGAGCAGGGACGCTCCTTCCCCAGCGGTGCAGTGGGGTCTGGGCGGTGCTGAGGAGGGGCTCTGTGTGGCCCTGTCTGCTGGGGCTCCCTCCAGAGCATAGCCTGGGTGGGGCCCAGAGGGGGCCACCCTGCCCCTGGCTCCAGGGCTGTCCTTCCTCTCGCCACCAACGCTGGCTAAGCTAGGAATCACATGAGTCCCCCGGCCGTCTGCTCCCCTCCCCATGCCTCTCGGCCGTCACCTGACCAGCACGGGCTGAGCTCATGACCTTCGCAGGGAGGCATGCTTTCACAGACAGGGCAGTTCCGGCCCCCAGGCAGGCCCCGAGGGCACGTGCCCGGTGGAGAGTTCTAGGCCCTACGAGCCATGCTGTGGTGCCATTTCTGGGCAGGAGTGCCCCCTCCCCCATAGATGCTTTGGCTCCTACACGCATGTGGCAGCCCCACAGGCTGGCGGGGACCTGGGCCTGCCACCCCACCTCAGCCCGCCTAGGGGCTGGCCCTCTCACCTCCACTGTATTTATGTGTCTATTTTACGATTTCAATTTTTAATGCCTCTGCTCTTTGAAGATGCTTAATGCTTTCGAGTGGAACATTTCCTTCCAGGACCTGCACGCAGATTGAGGACAGAGCAATAAATCAGCTAATAACTGGAACCTCATTTTCTGCTCCATGGCGGAGAGTTAACCCCCGCCTCTCTGCACTGCTCCGGGCGGCAGCAGCGGGCGAGGGGGCTGGGAGCAGGCTGCCGAGCCGGGCACCCCGGGCTCGCTGCTCCGGCGCCCCTCCCGCTCAGCTCCTCTCCCCTCTCCTCCTGGGTCTCTCTTCTCTCTTTGTTTCCCTTTTTTATTCTTGTTTTCTCTCCATTTCTTTTTTGTTTATGCCCTGCTCAAAACAAGTACAGATAGGAGAAATGTCTGGAAACGGGGATTCTGGAGGGGACTCTGGAATGGCATGGGAAAGCATTTGTTGGAAACTCCCTAGGCCCTGACTAGCTGTGTGACCTAAGGGAGGTGTCCAACCCTCTCTGAGCCTCATACAAAGGGATCTTACTGCATGGGTGGACCAGCATTTGAATTTAACATCTAGCATGGTAGCAGAGGTGGGCAGTGCCTGGGTGGCCCCATTCACTCCCCTGTGCACCATGGTTGGGAAGGAGGGCAGGTGAGAGCCACTCAGGCAGGGGAACTGATAGCAGTTGGCTCTTCACTCATGTGTGTGCACGAGCCTGTGTGTTCAGTCATTCCTCATGGGCATGTGTGCGTGTGTGTGCACGCTCATGTGTCTTTCTGCACGTCTTGCTCCAGGGTCATGGAGTACCACCACTGTCCACCTAGGATGGCTCCTGACTCCCCGCAGGACTAGTGAAAGGGCCCAGAGTGGGCGCGGTGTCTGCATCGAGAAGCTGGCGGGTGCAGAGTCAGGGCTAGGAGCAGAGACCTCGGGTGCAAATCTGGGTGCAAATCTGGCTTTGCCATTTGTTGCTGTGAGACCTTGGGTAAGTCACTTAACCTCTCTGTTCCTCCTTCTATAAAATGGAGATAAGAGTAGTGCCTCCCTCATACATTTGTTGTGCAGATCAAATGAGTTGGTTGCCTGTGAAGTGGCTGGCACACAGCAAATGCAGTGTTAAGTATGTGCCGCCATCACCGTAGGACACACACACTCACAGGCATGTTTCCCGCCCCGACCAACTGACCAGGACACACCAGAGACATTCTAGGCACTCCTCAGCCCCAGACACCTGTGTGTGCACGGCCTGCAAGTAAGGAGGAGCCCAGCACCCATCAGAGCAGCCAGGGGTGGCTTCCTGGAGGAGGTGGCACTGGGATGGAGAGGAGGATGGATTGGGGCACCTGTTGGGGAGCTTGCTACCTTCGAGACCTTTAAGGGCATTTTTATAACTCCACTCATTCTAAGGAGGCTGCTTAGGCTAAGCCCAAAGCCAGTCGCCACAGCCCACCTGCAGACCTCTGCTGCTGCCAGCCGTGCCCTGCCCCGTCCTGAGGCTGCCTGACCGGCCCGCTGGCTCGTGAAGGGGGCATGCCCCATACTTGTCATCTGCAGTGTGCCAGCCACGAAGTGTGTTCCTGCCGCATCCCACACAGGGCCCTGTGCAGCAGGCCGGGCCAACCTCGGGTGGACTTGGTCCCAGGAGCTCACGGTTCCAGACAGCCGGGCTTGCCACCGGCAACCGGGATAGCCAGGAACTACGCTCAGCCCTGGAGTATCTGGTTTCCAGAGTATTTAAACAGATGGCTCCGCTAGGTGACAATTTTGGCACGTTATGGCTGATGTGTTCTTGGGGCCATAAAACAGCAAACTTTTACTGCTGGAAGCAGCTCCCAGCCAAGAGGTGGGGAAATTACCATGTCGTCAGTCATCGGGCGTCAGTTACCGTCTGGGCAGAAGGGGTGGGCGGGTTCGGAGAGACGCGCACCTCCTCGTGCAGGGGAGATGGCCTCACCCTGGGAGGGGCAGGGGAGCAGGGGGAGCCACACGTTGGCTCGGCTGGCGTCACCGAATGCCTGCACGCACCCCCTCGGGCGGGCGGGCACATGGAGTTCCTGTTGCTAATGGTGAGGTGACGGGTGAGCGGGGACACCTGGTGAGATGAGCCAGGCAGGTCCCCTCAGGGAACACCTGTTGGGGAGGCCCTGAGGGGAGAAGAGGACGCTGTGTGGCCAAGAGCAGTGGCAGGGGCAGGGCAACCAAATGAGGGCATTTGCCTAGGGCTTGGGCCCGAGGGATCCTTTGCCAGGGTGGTGATGAGCTACTGACGGGCTGAGCAGGGGTGGTGGCTCATCTGATTTATGTCTTGGAAAGCTCTCTTGGTGGCTGTGGGAGGCCCAGTGGGGAAGGGATAAGGCAGGAGTTATGGGAGGTAAGAGGCAACGCAGTCCCCTTTTCTGAGATGGGAGGAGCAGTGGAGCACCAGGAGTTAGATTTTTTTTTTTTTTTTTTTTTTGAGACAGAGCCTTGCTCTGTTGCCCGGGTTAGAATTCTGTGGCATCATCCTGGCTCACAGCAACCTCAAACTCCTGGGCTCAAGTGATCCTCCTGCCTCAGTCTCCCGAGTAGCTAGGAAAACAGGCATGTGCCACCACTCCTGCCTACTTTTTCTATTTTTTGTAGATAAGCGGTCTCACTCTTGCTCAGGCTGTGCTCAGCACACTGTGAAGGGGGGGCGTGAGATTGAGTGAGTTAAATGCATGCATGCTGTGAATCCTGGGGCCGACTCTGTTTGCATATAGGGAATCTGAGGCTTGAGAGAGGAATCGACTTGTCCAAGCCCCAGTGGTCCCCAGCCTCCCTCTTAGGGCCTGTCCCCCTGCCCAGGTGGTCATCTTCTTCCACACGCTCCCCGGGGGACCCCGCCCCTGGCACTGCCCTATCTCCCGGACAAACATCTGCTTCTGCCAGTGTTATTCTGGATGCCCCTGCAGCGCCATGAAGGGAGCAGGATGAGCAGGATGAGGCTTCATCTCCATTGGGCAGATGGGGAAACTGAGGGCAGCATGGTGTCTTCTCTCCCTGTGGCCACTAGAGTGCCAGAGAAGGGCAGGGCCTTTATTATCAGCCAGTCTTCACTATGGGGACACAGAGGCGACGCAGATGCTGTTCCTGTCCTTGTGCCATAGCCTCACGGGGATGACAGGACGAAACATCAGACAGTGGAGTGCAGGGCCAGAGGCAGTGGTTGAAGGGAGCAGGGATTTGGGGCTGGCAGCTGCGGAGGGAAGGGCGCAGGGACTACGGTGGGAAGGAGGAAGGAGGGGCGGGGTAGGCTGAGCTCTGAGAGGTGGTGTGAGTTTAGCAGAAGGGGGGGTGCTTTTGGGGGTGTGGAGCGGGGCTGGGGAAGAGGGCGCCCCGCCTGAGCAGGAGAGGCGGAAGGCAGGCTGTGCAGGCTGGTTCCCAGACATCCCAATCTTCTCCCGAGACCGGTGAACCGGAGGCTCGTAAGGCCTGTGAACAGATGCCAATGGCAGGGAATAGGCCGGTGGTTCTCCCTGGCCCAGCCCCCCACCCAGCTGCCAGGAGCAGAGAGGGGCCGCGCCCAGCTTGCCGTGTGCCCTTGAGCCAGCACGCTCTGCACCACGGGGCTGCCCCAGCTGCCCGTCCTCCCCGGTGGGCTGCGTGGTGCCCCTGCTCTGTGAAGTCTTGTCTGGCGTAACAAAAGCTGGCACCACCGCAGAGCGAAGGGACGGAGGGGACGGCTCTTAGCGCCCTGGCAGGGACGTCCAGCAGAAACCCAAAGCGCAGCGGAGTTTCGGGAGAACCTTTGATTTAGAGAATGAGGTTTTGGCATCAAACCGCAATCAGAGAATAGAGGCGGCTGCCACACTGTGAAACCCAGAGTCATAAACCTCATTAATCGGGTGCCTCCGCGTTCAAAGTGGCACCTAATTAGGAGCTGAGACTCTGTTCAGGCCAGGTGGCCTGTTGTTCCTGTTGGACAAGTCACGCCAGGTGTTTTCAAACCGGTCCTCATGGCTCCTCCGAGCTGGAGCAGCTGCGGGAGGGCGGCTGAGAGCTGGGCACCACGGTGGGGACAGGACGGACAGCCTTGCCCCGTTGAGGCCCAGAGGCCTGGAAGGAGAGGGGGCAGGGAAGCTGTTGCTCCCTTAGTCACACTCCCAGGTGGCCCTCCTGACTGCTCCAGCCCGTTCCCTTCTCAGACCAGCCCTGCTCTGCACTTGCCGTCTCCCTCCAGCCCTTGAGGGGCCTGGCATGCCCAGCCAGAGGTCAAAATTGGTCTGGGGACACCCTGTGGGGTCTCTCTGGGTGGCCCGATCTGCGTGGACTCTGTGTCCCTGAGGAGAGGTGGCCCCTGCCTTCCCTTGGGCTTTGCTCCCGCCTCTGCTGTGCTGGGGTTTGCACGCAGTGGGTGCTCAGTAAGGGCTTGTTGCCCAGGGTGGCTTATCTCAGCTGAACGCTGCCTGGGAGGCTGGCGGCTCTATCGGACTCGTGCGTCAGAGCAGTGGGCCTGCAGGGCCCCCTGAAGACTTGTGGGGGGGGAGATGTCCGCAGGGCTGTCACTTCAGCCTGGAACAGCTGGGCCCAGGGAGACGGGCTCTCCTCCGCCTTCCAGGGTGCAGAAGGCGGCTAGAGGCAGGGCGGGCACAGAAGGAAGACTCAGGCCAGTGAGGCTGGAAGAGCCCCAGACTGGCAGGCAGGGCTCCAGGCCCCCAGGCCTGCTACGGCGCTGACTGGCCACCTTGTGCTCTTGAGCAGGCGGTGTGCCTTGGTTTCCAAATCCGTGGGAAGGGAACAATAACCCTGTCCTGTCCTGTCCTGTCCGCTGGGCTGCGTATGGTTAGGTCAAATGGAGGATTAAATAGGAACTTGCGCTGGAAGCTGTTCAGAGTCCTGGGGGGATTGGGGACACTCCAGCTTTGCTTGCACACCCCCGGAGGTGGGAGGCTCACCACCTTGTGAGGCTGCCTTTTCCATGGCTGCATAGCTGCGGCTGTTAGAACAGTCATTGTGCTAGCTTCTTAGGGCTGCCATACACCTGGCAGTTTAAAGCAATAGATATTATTCTCTCACAGTTCTCGTGGCTGGAAGTCTGGGGTCAAGGAGCCGGCAGGGCCATGCTTCCTCTAAAGCTCCAGGGCAAGATCTTTCCCTGCCCCTTCTAGCTCTGGTGGGCTCCGGTGATTTCTGGCGTTCCTTGGCTTGCAGATGCCTTGCTCCAGCCTCTGCCCGACTTCGTGGGGCTTCCTCCATGTGTCTTTGTGTGAACTGGCCTCTCGAATAAGGACACCAGTCACTGGATTAGGACTCACCCTATTCCAGCAAGACTTCTTTATAACTAATTCCATCTGCACAGACCTTATTTCCAAATAAGGTCACATTCTGAGGTTCCAAATGGACATGCATTTCGGGGGACACTGTCCAATCCCGTGCCTTTGTTTTCCTTTCTAAGGCCAGATTCCACCTGTGGCTCTGTCCCTGTGGGCTCTTCCCGGCCTGCCCCGCCCCAGCTGTGAGCCTCCCCTGCCTCCCAGGGCCCATCGTCCACCCTCCTGTTCTTCTTGCCTTGGAGATCTGGGGACTCATCACTTCCCTCCAGCACTCGGCTAGGGTCCCACCAACACCAGCCGCTGTGGTGTCTAACACTGTAAACCCCTTCACCTCATTATGGGAAATTGCCTTTGGCCTTTAAAAGCCATCTCATTGCACAGGAAGGAATGTAATTACCTTGCGCAAAACAGACATTCTGGGTGAGCTGGTGCCCGGTGCTGTCCAAACCGCAGGACAGTGTTCCGGGCTGGCTGGTTTGGCCACTAGGAGAGGGCTCCTCCTCCCTCGGCTCATCTTTCCAGCCCCTTTTCTGTGGGACTAAGGTACCACATCTCTGCTGGTGGCCCCCAGAGGTCAGAGCCTCCTGCAGAGAGAGCAGAGCCACCTCGGGCTGGTGCCCACGCTCCTGCCCGGCATCCTGCAGACCCTGACGGCCAGCACTCCTCGGGCGTCCTCCGGGGCTGCCGGCCTCTCCCTGAGAACCCCGAGCCTTCTGGGGCCTGTCCTGAGAGCGCAGCTGGTGGGACTCCAGCAGCCAATGGGCTCAGCGTCCTGCCCTCAGCCACTCAGCCAGACTTTTTGCCCGCCAGTGTCCCGAGTCCAGACCCCAGCCCTTCCTGGGACAAGGTTTCTCTTCCATGTTTGGGGCATTTCCTTGGCATCTGGCTAAAATCCCTGCTGCCCCCGTGCTGACCCGACTTGAAGCTCTTGCTGGCCGTGGGACCTTGGGCAAGTGGTGTGGCCTTGCTGAGCTGTTTTCCGTCTGCAGAATGTCAGGATCATTTCTGCCTCCAGGCCTGCGGTGCACAAGAGTGGCGGAGTGGGTGTCAGGTGCCCAGTGTGGCTGCATGCCAGGACGTGCACCCATGTCACTTCCCCTTCTAGCGGAGGTTGGCCGTGGGGCTGGGGCCTCTTTCCTCCTTCTCTCTGCAACACTGGGCTGAGTGGCTGCTGAGTGGAGTGTTGACATGAAGAAATGGTGCCTGGCATCCCTCAGTGGCACTGGGTGGGTGCGGCTCCCACACCCTGTCCTCCTGCCCCAGCCCAGGGCTGTGTGCATGTGTGTGCGTGTGCGTGTGCGTGTGTGTGTGTGTGTGTGTGTGTGTGTACTGGGGCAGTGGTTGGGATGGCTGCTTCTCTTTCCTGGTTCTGCCCCAGCTGTGCTAAGGCCAGAGCTGTGGGCACAGCAGGGGCCACGCCTCAAGCCCCATCCTGCCCTGAGGCTGCCAGCAGGTTGCAGGGGAGCCGGGTGGGAGGAGAGAGGCTGTCGGGGTGCCTTCGCTGGAGAAAACCCCTGTGCTGGGGGCTTTTTTTGCCACCCTGACCGTTTCAGTTTTCTGCATTCTGATAGGCTCCTGGGAACGCCCTGGTCCCCCCTGACTGGTGAGGTGGGCCATAGTCAGAGGGTGGCGGTGTGGGGAAATGTCAGTGATGTCCCCAGAGCCTGGCAAAGTGGCTCCCTGGGCAGGGTGGGTGGCTGGGCCAGTGCTAGGAAGGCTGTGGGGGCCACGTCTCCCCGGCACAGGCCTGGTGGGGCGGGAGGCTGCTGGCACAGGGCCGGGAGTGCCATCGGCCCTGCCCCTGCTGCCACCGCAGCCCTGCTCTGTGGACACCCCACCCCAGCGCAGCCACCCTCCTTGGGACCCTGCGCCACCCAGGTGGTCTGGGCGTCCTCGTGTGCACCTGCTGCCCCAGACTGCCACCACCGGGCTCTCCTCCCCCTGGCCCTGTGCCACCCAGGACGTGGTGGCCCTGAAGAGGCAGCTCGAAAAGGATTACATGTGTGTCATCATCGCTCCCAGGAGCTCGGCAGGCCGTGCCGTTCACTGCAGCACCCGAGCCTCCGCGGCGCCCGGCGCGCACTTGCGGGGTGGAGGAGTGAACCGCAGGGTTGGGCTTCGTGGCTAGGGCGCCCTCAGCAGGCTGGCGACTCCGTGGGGTGGGGAGTCCAGGATCGCTTCCTGCAAGTAGGACCGGATCAGGGTGGAATTTGGACAGGCAGAGACTGATGAGCGAGGACGTCGCAGGCCGAGATGTGACCGGACATCTGTGGCCTGCTGGCAGGAAGATGGAAATCTTAGTTTCTGGGAGGGGTCAGTGTGGGAGGAGTTGGGGGGACAGACTGGGAGATGTGGAGGGCCCCAAATGCCAAGGGACAGATGCCACTTGGCTGCTTGCTCTGCCAGCACTTCTAGGAGAGGTCACACTGGTTCAGTTCCATGACTTGAGTCCTCAGTGTGTGAGACCCAGCCCTGCCCAGCCACCCGTCTCCCAGGGTCCAGTTGTCCTCAGACCTGCAGGGAGCATGTCCCAGGAAGGGCCAAGCTGGCCAAGGCTGCTGCAGGAAGCACCAGGGCTGAACCAGGCCCCAGCAGAGCCCAGCACCCAGATGGGCACAACCAGAGGGCGAGCTTGGACGATGCTCCCCTCCTCCTTCTCATGGTCCTCCTCCTCTCTCATCCTCCCTCTGTCTCTCTCTGTCCCTCTGTCTGTCTTTCTCTCTCTGTCTTCTGGAGTATCAGAAGTTAGAGGCACATGCTGTTTGTCTCCAGCAGCCCTGCCACCTGCCACCTGCTGAGGTGATGTGCTTTGAGAACACCCAGCCACCGGCACGGTGTCCGTAGCTGCGTGTCCTGCCATGCTCCGTCCCCGGCTGTGCTGTGCCTGCAGGAGATCCGCAGGCAGCCTGGCTCAGCTGCAGCCGTGGGCGCTGCCCAGGGAGGCGGAGCTGCGCCTGTCTGGGTGTCTGTGACGGCCAAGGCCTCCTCTGGGTCTCTGGAGCTGGCTGGGGATGCAGGAGGGAGGGCTCTCTGGTCTGCTCCTGAGTGATGGGCCTCAGCAGGGACCCTGCTGTGTTCCAGGCACTGTGCTCGCCCAGAGCACACTGAGCATGCGGTGAGCAAGAAGCCATGGCCCTTCCCCAGGGAAGCTCACAGTTTTTGTTGGGGTGGGAGTGGGGACAGATAATAAATAAATAAGCATGTAAGTAGAGTATAATTGCAAATTGTGATGAGTGGTGTGAGGGAATGGTAGAGAATGTGGAGGTAGGGGAGGCTGCTGGCAGACTGAGACAGGGCAGTCTGGGAGGGCTTCTCTGAGGAGGTGTCTTATCCCATAATCACGGGGATGAGAAGGAGGGAGCTGTGTGCCAGGAGGGGGAAGTGCATTTCATGCCTGGGAGAACCCTGGTGTGGTTGAGGAGCTGAAAGGAAACTTGTAGGGTGGAGGGCTGGGTATGATGGCTCACACCTGTAATCCTAGCACTTTGGGAGGTCAAGGGGGGAGGATTGCTTGAGGCCAGAAGTTGAAGACTAGTCTGGGCAACATAGTGAGATCTCATCTCTACAAAAAATAAATAAATAGGCCGGGCGCGGTGGCTCACGCCTGTAATCCTAGCACTTTGGGAGGCCGAGGCGGGCGGATTGCTCAAGGTCAGGAGTTCGAAACCAGCCTGAGCGAGACCCCGTCTCTACCAAAAATAGAAAGAAATTAATTGACCAACTAAAAATATATATACAAAAAATCAGCCGGGCATGGTGGCGCATGCCTGTAGTCCCAGCTACTCGGGAGGCTGAGGCAGTAGGATTGCTTGAGCCCAGGAGATTGAGGTTGCTGTGAGCTAGGCTGACGCCACGGCACTCACTCTAGCCTGGGCAACAAAGTGAGACTCTGTCTCAAAAAATAAATAAATAAATAAATAGCTGGGCTTGGTGGCATGCACCTGTAGTTCCAGCTTCCTGAGAGGCTGAGGCAGGAGGATCTCTTGAGCCCAGAAGTATGAGGCTACAGTGAGCTATGAGGACGCCATTGCACTCTAGCCCAGGGAACCAGAGCCAGACTCTGTCTCAATTAAAAAAAAAGAAAGAAAGAAGAAAGAAACTTGTGGGCGTGGAGGGAAGAGAGCCAGGGGAGGTGGGGCTGGGCAGGTGGGCAGGGCTGGGTCAGCAGAGCCTGTGGACCACAGGGGGGAGGGGCATTTGGTCTTGGAGGAAGTTGCTGGAGGGTTCAATGGGAACAGAGAGGAGGATGCAAGGACACGGAAGGGTACGTGGGCGCTGCCCGGTGGTCCAGGGTGGTGAGCGTGGCCAGGGTGGAGGTGAGAGAGGAGGTTGGGTTGGAGACACGTTTTGGACTCGCTGGGGCAGGCGGGGGTCGCAGGGCTCTGAGGAGTCCAGCTGGGGCAGCCGTGTTGCCGCGGGAGACACTTGCTGAGGCAGGGTGCTGGAGGGGGGTGCGGTTCGGGACAGAGGAAGGGTGTGTGTCTGTGGGACGTCCCAGGGAGGTGGCAGGTGGCAGGGTCCGAGCTGTAACGGCCGTGTGATTTTCATGTCGTTACCCGTTGCACAGGTGAGGGACCTGCACTCAGAAAGGTGCTGGGGCTGTGTCTGGACCTAGTGGCCGGTTGTCCCCTAGGGTCACGCGGGCCGGGAGGCCTGGGCTACTCCAGGAAAGCCGGAGCAGCTCGGCCCTGTGGCCCACTGTGCCAGGGAGCATCCAGGAAAGGTCTTCAGTTGCTCCCTCTGAGAAGGTCTGAAATGAGCCTCGTCAGGGCTGCCTCGGGGCAGAGGAGGCCAGAACAGGAGGCTCTGTGAGGCTCCGCCAGCCCCTGCCTCCTGCCCGGACTTGGGAGGGGCATGGGGCTGCCCTCAGCCCACAAGGCCCCTCCCGGCCCTGGCAGGGTGCCCAGGGCAGGGAACCCCCCGGGCAGCCCAGAGCTGGGTGGAACGAGCCCTCGGCCAGGACGGGTCCTCGGGCTGCCGTGAACCTCGCAGTGACCTCAGCACCCCCACCTGGACTGTGAGCTCAGGGGGCGAGTGGGGCTGGCGCCTCTCCCTGGGTGCGCCAGGATCTCCACCTTCCTGTCTCCGGAGGGGCTGTGGAGCTGTGGTCAGGAACGGAGCAGGCCGGGCAGCCTGGGGACGCGGGCTGGCGGTGGGAGCAAGACTGGTGTGTGTGCAGGGGCCTCTTCCGGCAGAAGCCCATGGCATGGGGAGGGGCCAGGGTGCAGGCTGGTGGACGGGAAGGGTGAGTCCACAGGCTCCACCCGTCCCCTCCAGGCACGAGCCAGCGTCTGACGCCACCCAAGCGGCTCCCCTTCAAGGAGAAGGTTGCCTGGTGGCCTCTTGGGGCCTAGACCTTGGACAAGATGCTGGTCTCTGGTGCAAACTGGTTATGGCAGCTGGTGATTGCATCAGGGCCCGTGTGTGACCAGGTCTCAAAGGGTCCAGGGTCATCGGGTCAGCATGTGACAGGGTCAGCGCCCAGCACAGTTCTCTAAGTGTAGCCCCTGGGGTCGATTGGAGGCCCTGCCTCATCCACGCTCCCTCTGAACTCCCTGCCTGTCCCCCATGGAACTGTTGGTCACGTGTCCAAGGCCGATGTCACCTGCTCTGAGCCTGGATGTGAAAAAGCTTAAATGGTCATAATGTCTATGGTTCCTCCAGAACTTGCCACAACCAGGTGCCATGCGGGCCACTGAGCAATGCGTACTAGTGTCTCCATTTTACAGACTAGGAGACTGGAACTCAAAGGGGTGAAGTGACTTTCTGAGGTCACCCAGCTGGTTAAGTGGTAGAGTGAGGATTCAAACCCCTTGTCCCTTTTCTCCCTGGGGACCTTTGGTAGCGCTCTCCTCCTGCCCAGTACCCCATGGAGTCTCTTCCCCTTTCCATCTAGACTGGAGGCTGAGGATTTAGCCTGCCTCAGGTCGAAACTCCCTAGGGAGGTCAACCCGGCCCGAGGATGGACTAGGAGACCCTTCTCCAGATCTGAGGCATGCACAGCATGCGGTTCTGTCCCCATGGCATTTGGGAATGGGGCAGAGCCTGTCTCCAGGGCCCCATAAACCCAGGGATCAGGCCTTTCCCTAGGTTAGAGGATAAAGGAATGTGTCAGCCCCAATGGGAACATTGTGGGAATCATGGTCCTGGACGTTAGAGCATTGGAAGGTCCTTTCTAGCACCCTGACCTCTCCCCACAGGCATTTCCTCCTTTGCTTCCAGCAGGCTGTGGGAAGAGCCTGCCAACTCCTTCTGTAGGCTTGGACACCTCACGTTGCAGGGGAGGTAACTGAGGCCAGAGACGTGAGGACACTTGTGCCAAGACACACAGTATGTTAGCACAGCAGGGGCCAGAACCCCAGAGCCCCGCCTCCCACTGCAGGTGTTCCCAGCCCGGGCTCCAAACCCTCGTGGGAACTGAAAACCACGGGAACACGGAGGAATCATGCTCTGGGAGTGGGACTCCAGGCACTGTACCAGCTGTTCTCCCAGGTCTTCCGACGCTTCTCAGCAACAAGAAGGCCCCCATTTGTGAGTCACTTAGAAGATCTCACGGGGGAGATTGTCCAATTTGAGCGAAGTTTGGGAGGAAGAGGACTGGGGGAAGGTCCGCAGGAGGCCGGGCCGAGGAGGCCTGCCGGGGCGGAGGCAGCTCTCCTCCCAGCGGGACCTGCAGCCTGGCCAGGCCCAGCGTTCAGGAGCAGTGAGGCTGCTCTTGGCTTTTCCTGACAGGGCCCTGGGGCCCTTGGGAGCCACCTCTGAGGAGGCGCTTCCTCCTCTTGGCTCCTTAGCCCAGCGGAGCGCAGAGGCCGAGGCCGCTGCGTGGGGCTCCCACTTGGGCAGCCCGTGGGCCGCTTCTGTCTGCAGGGCCTCCTGCTTCTGCAGACACCGCTGGGGCCCCAGCCCCGCTCCTGCTCCCGCTCCTCCGCGCCCCTCCAGCACCTCTCACCCTCTGGCCCTGCCTGCGCCCCCTCGTTGGGCGATGGCGCTGCCATCTCTGGTCTGCCCCATGCCCGCCCTCGCAGTGGCTCCGGCTTCCTGCCCCCGCCTTGGAGGGAGAGGAGCCTTCACTCCAGAAGGGGACCCAGCTCTGGCCCTGGGGGCCACGATCCAGCCCCTTGTCGGGCATTTCCTTCCCACAGCCCCGGCCTGGCGCCTGCCCCCACCCGCTCCCCACCCGGGGAGGGCTCCTGGGCTCCCAAACCGGTGCCTGATCCTGGCCCTCCGCTGGAACTCTCGGGCAGCACCTCTGGCTCTCAGACCCTCTGTGAGTGTGCCAGACGGTGCCTGGAACGGCAGGCCTAAGCCAACGCTTGCTGCGTCAGTGGACGAAGCAAGCAGCACGTTGCACCTGCTGCCTCGCCCGAGCGCTGTGCGGATCAAAGCGTCGGGTGGATTCACAGGGCTGCGCCAAGTTCGCCGGCGCTGCTCGGCACGTGCACGTCGAAGCCCGGCGGGGATTGCCGCTGTCGAGTCGCAGCCACTGCCCTGCACGCTCCGCCCCAGACCCCGCGGCCTCCGCCCCCCACCCCGCCCCCGTGCTCCGCCTCAGGCCGCGTGGCCTCTCGCCCTGGCCACTGCCGTCCTGGCCTGGCTTCTCCCCGTCCTCTCGTGATCTGAGCTCAAAGTGGACCCTGCCACTCCCCCTCAAAACCCTTCTGACTCCGAGGGCTCTTGGTAAGAGCTGCACCCTCCGCCGTGCGTGCCAGGCTCTCCCCGGCCTGCGATGGCTTCCCCACGCCTCCCACTCAGCTCCTGCGGCGCGGCCCCAAGCCCCCACCGCTGGCCTGCGTGGCCCTGCCCTGCGCCATGGCCCCAGGCCCGCTCCACACGCCTGGGTTGTTGTCTCTGTCTGTGCTCCACCCCTGCCCACCACACTGAGCTCTCTCTGTCTGTGCTCCACCCCTGCCCACCACACTGAGCTCTCTCTGTCTGTGCTCCACCCCTGCCCACCACACTGAGCTCTCTCTGTCTGTGCTCCACCCCTGCCCACCACACTGGGCTCTCTCTGTCTGTGCTCCACCCCTGCCCACCACACTGAGCTCTCTCTGTCTGTGCTCCACCCCTGCCCACCACACTGGGCTCTCTCTGTCTGTACTCCACCCCTGCCCACCACACTGGGCTCTCTCTGTCTGTGCTCCACCCCTGCCCACCACACTGAGCTCTCTCTGTCTGTGCTCCACCCCTGCCCACCACACTGGGCTCTCTCTGTCTGTGCTCCACCCCTGCCCACCACACTGAGCTCTCTCTGTCTGTGCTCCACCCCTGCCCACCACACTGGGCTCTCTCTGTCTGTACTCCACCCCTGCCCACCACACTGGGCTCTCTCTGTCTGTGCTCCACCCCTGCCCACCACACTGAGCTCTCTCTGTCTGTGCCCCACCCCTGCCCACCACACTGGGCTCTCACTGTCTGTGCTCCACCCCTGCCCACCACACTGGGCTCTCACTGTCTGTGCTCCACCCCTGCCCACCACACTGGGCTCTCTCTGTCTGTGCTCCACCCCTGCCCACCACACTGGGCTCTCTCTGTCTGTGCTCCACCCCTGCCCACCACACTGAGCTCTCTCTGTCTGTGCCCCACCCCTGCCCACCACACTGAGCTCTCTCTGTCTGTGCCCCACCCCTGCCCACCACACTGAGCTCTCTCTGTCTGTGCCCCACCCCTGCCCACCACACTGGGCTCTCACTGTCTGTGCTCCACCCCTGCCCACCACACTGAGCTCTCTCTGTCTGTGCTCCACCCCTGCCCACCACACTGAGCTCTCTCTGTCTGTGCCCCACCCCTGCCCACCACACTGAGCTCTCACTGTCTGTGCTCCACCCCTGCCCACCACACTGAGCTCTCTCTGTCTGTGCTCCACCCCTGCCCACCACACTGGGCTCTCTCTGTCTGTGCTCCACCCCTGCCCACCACACTGAGCTCTCTCTGTCTGTGCTCCACCCCTGCCCACCACACTGGGCTCTCTCTGTCTGTGCTCCACCCCTGCCCACCACACTGAGCTCTCTCTGTCTGTGCTCCACCCCTGCCCACCACACTGAGCTCTCTCTGTCTGTGCTCTACCCCTGCCCACCACACTGAGCTCTCTCTGTCTGTGCGCCACCCCTGCCCACCACACTGTGAGCCCTGACGCAAGATCTGGGCATTTTTGTACTCTTTGTTCACAGAAAGCATTAGAGGACATTTGTTGAATGGATGAATGAATGAATGAGTGAGTGAACAAGCAGCTCCCCCCAGGTGCCAGGACGCTGGGCCGGACCCGTGGGGCTGCGGTGGGGAATGGGCAGCACAGTGTGCCTCCACGCTGGAGGTGGCCGCCTTCCTGTGTGTCCCTTGGGCTGTAGGCCTCTTGCCCGGGAGTCGGCCCAGCATGGTTCTCCTGGCGTGGCTGCATCTACAGCAAGGGGCTTTGAACTGCCCTGGGGATTTACTGAGGGCAGAACAGGAGCCTGAGGGGCAGAGACTGGGATCTGCAGAACCTCCTCGCCTGGTGCCCTGTTCCCCACCCAGCCAGAGTCATCTGACCCTCAGTCCCACATGCACGGGTCAGCCCAAACCTTGCTGGCCAGAGGCCTTTCCTGGCCTGAGCAGCTTCTTGGCCTGTCCCAGGCCCAGCACTGAGCCCCACCTCTCTGCTCCTCTGCCCTGGCCCCAAGCCCTGCCGTGTGCCTTGGCTGGTCCTGCTGGTGGTCTGGGATTTCTGGCTTTCTGGCCTGGCTTCTCTGGTGCCCACTGCCTTCCTGTGAGTGTCACCCCTTGTGACACGTGCCTGAGGTGTCACCATCTCTGCTCCTGGTTTCTGCCAGCCCCTGCCTCCAAGCCCGAAATCTGTGCAGAGTCCTGGGTGCCCAGCCCTGAGGGTGTGGGTGGGACCCAAGGGGGTTCAGGGGGACTCCCAGACCGGAGCTCTGCATGCTCAACCACCGGCCCCAGGAGAGCCGGGTCTGGGTTCTGGCCATAGTTTCCAAGGTGGGGGCTACGCAGGTGTGGGAGTCGGGCAGGGTGTCCTGGAGGAGGTGCTGGCACCCTAGGTGGGCCAGTGAGGATGAGGAGGGTGGGGAGGCCCTCACCAGTGGGCAGAGCAGGATGCCCACTCTGCAGGTTCTGTGCCAGCTTCAGAGCCGCCACCGGCACGGCTGGTGTTCGGTGGGTGTTGTTAGCTCCACCTCACGGGGTTCAGAGAGGCTCGGCCGCATGCCCACGCCGCCTGGCTGGCCCGCGGCACTGTCAGGCCCCACTCCAGGTCCATCGCCTTTTCAGGCTCTTAAGTGGAGGGAGCAGGGGAGAGTCTGGGAGGAGGGGAGGGAGGCTGGTGCCACCATAAACATCAAAGCAGCTGCTGGCTGTGACTTTCCAGGGAGGGGGCGTGGGGTGGGAGGTGGCTTTCTGAGCTGTCCTGTCCCCCACCCCGTGGGAGAGCCCTCACGATGCGAGGTGCGGGGTTCTGCTGCCCCTCCCCGAGAGGCTGGCAGTTCGCCTCTTCAGAGGATAATTCCCCATTATACAGAGATATTTAGCCTAATAGAAGCCGACAGATCATTCGGGCCAGTAATGTACTCCGGCTTCAAGCGTTCGGTTTCCTCGGCCTGAGCTCCCAGATTCGAGGCTCCTCACAGGAGCCGCGCGTGCTGTGCCCTTGACTGCCGTGACGGGTAGGTCCCTCCTCCGCCTTCCCTCCCTCCCTTTCGCTTTTTTTTTTTTTAAAGGTATTTTTCTTCTTAAATATTCATGAAAGGCTGTTGCTGGAGCCCTCCGTGCTCTGGGAACAAGCTGATGGCCTGGGCCGCCGGGCGGGCACACCTGGCTGCCCAGCGCACTCGCCCCGCCGCGTGGGCCGGCCAGCGTGCTGGCTGCAGCCTGGCAGGGCAGTGGAGGCTGGGCAGAGGGCCTTGCTCAGGGCCAGAACTGGCCCTCGGCCCCTCGGCCCCCCGGCCCAGGGCTGGCCTGCAGGGGCTCAGCCCGGCCTCCGCAACAAGTGGGGGCGCCCTTAAAAATTGCCCCAACTACTGGATTCCCGTGGGCCTGGGCAGCCATGGAGGGACCCAGGGAACAGGGGAGGCTGGGCTGGAGGGGCAGATGGCAGCAGAGGTGGCGCCGAGGCCCTGCACCCCTGGAGAGGGCGCTGCCGGCCACCTCCCTCCGGCCAGCAGGCCCCTGGTCTCCGTCTGTCTCTGCGCTTCTGCTTTGTCCTTCTTTGTCTCTCCCTCACCCTGCCTCCCCCAGCCCCATCTGCTCGCCAGGCTGCTGCGTGTGCCGCCTTGCACTTCTGCAGAAGCAGCAGGAGCACGGAAGGCACTGGATATGTGGGGTGAGCTAGTCCTGGGTTCAAATCCTGACTCCAGCACTGACAAACTGTTTCTGTTCCATGTAATAATTTTTAATTGGGGCAAGTTCTTTAGTCTCTCCAGCCTTTGTAGCCTCACCTGTAAGGTGAGATGCTGCTACTTGGCCGCCAAGGTTATCCTGAGGGCTCAGGGTGTGGTGTGCTGCCAGTGGCGGCAGCTTCCCTGCCCGGGCGATCCCAGCCCCACATGCCCCCACCGCTCCACCTCTCCTGCTCTCTGTCTGCCCATCTGGCAGGAGAGATGAGGGTGGCCGGGAGGCGCCGGCGGGGTGGGCACCGGCCCTGTGGGCCTCGGCGGCACGCGGCGCTGTGGGGAAGGACGGTGCCGCGGGGAGGGCCGCCTTGGGCTCGCCTCCAGGGCGAAGCGAGGGCAGGCACTGGTCTGGTTTGAAGGACCCAACTTAAGGGCCGTGGTGAGGCCACCAAGGGAGGACGGGGACAGGGTGGAGGAGCAGGGCCCATGTAACCTGGGGGAGGCTGGGCTGGGACACCCTCACAGGTTCAGCAGGAGGGCACAGAGCACCTCTAACCGCAGCAGGGGTGGGGTCCCGGCGGCCGGGGTGGAGCGGGAGGCCCCTGCTCCTTGCAGAGTGGGGGAGGGGAAGGTCCCTAGGTGTGAGGCTACGGGGGATGTGGGGCTGATGTGCTGTGCGACCCTGCGCTGATCTCATTCCCTCTCTGGGCCTCACTTTCCTCATCTACTGGATGGGTGTAATCACCTTGTCTTATCTGCCTCACGTGTGGGCTAAGAATCCAGGTAGAGAAGAGAGGGGAATGTCCTGTGATCTGTAATGTTGTGATGATAACTGTTATTCTGGCATTATCTTGACTTCCTGTCTATAATACCCTTGACCTATACATACGGTCTAGCCCTGGTTCCTATATGGATAGAATTAAGCTCATGGCAGCAAGCAACCTTCTCATTTAGTGCAAATCCCCACCTAACATACGTGGTCCCCAGACCTCTGCTTGCATGCCTTCAGGGACAGGGAGCTCACTACTCCTCGTGCTGCACAGAGATCTGTCTCCCTGGAATCTTTTCTCTGGTCCTAGCTCAGCTCCTTGGGCCCAGAAATGCCAAGCCTCTGTCAGGGACCTGAAGTCCTGACCAGGTCCTTGTGGCTTCTTGGGGTGGGTGGGAGGTCTGGGCGTCTGTGGTGGGAGATCTAGAAGTCATCCTCGACTCCTCTTTTCTTACCGCCACCCGTCACGTCCAGTTCACTAGCCTCCTGCCGTTGGCTCCGTTGCGTGTGTGTCCCGAATCTGCCTGTGCCCTCCTCTCCGTGCGCCGCCCAGCCCAGCCTGCCTCCTTGTCCTTGTGTGGCTGCAGCAGCCCGCTGTCCCTCCCAGGCCTGCCCTGCAGTTCCGGCGCACAGCTGGGCAGCTCAGGGGGGTGAAGAAACAATTTTTTTAGCCTTGAGGAAAGCCGGTAGCAGTTCTCTGGTTAAAACCCTGCAGTGACTTCTTTGCGCTGGGTTGAAATCCGCGTCCGTGCCCTGGCCCTCAGGCCCCAGCCTCCCTGCAGCGTCGTTTCCCCCAGGGTGAATCCCAGCGACCTCTTCTGAAGGCCCACCCTGCCCTCTAGCTAGGGTGGCCGTCCGCCCCAGCCCGGTGCCCGCCCCGCGTGGCCAGGTGTGGTGACCATTGCTGCGTCGGCCACCTTTGTAATTATCTTGTTTGTTTGCTTCTCATGTGTGCGCCGTCCCGTGAGAGCACCAGACTTGTCTGTCTTGTACCCCCAAGAGCCCCCAGCACCTGTAATACCTGGCAGGTAGTAAGTGCTAAGTTAGCATTTGATGAGTGAATAACACGGAAAACAAGTGGAGAAGAAATGGCAGGTGATGCAGCTGTGGCCGTAGTGGCGGTTACGGTCTGACAGCTGGGTGCATGTGTGCATGTGTCAGTGGGGATTTCCTGCCCTTCTAACGGCCGGCTCGGGGGTGTCCGGACCTGAAGCACTGTAGGCAGACGCATGCATGTTTGTGCGGGCTGTGTGCACGCACACATTTCCTATGCAGTGGCGGTGTGAACTTGGGTGAGATCTTTCGCCCCGTGGGGCTCAGTTGTTCTGCCTGTGGAATGGGCTGCCTGGAGCTGGAAGCAGAGGCTGGAATGCCACCGTCTTCTGAGGTCAGACCTTGCCACAGTCTGGCATTCTGTGTGCGGCAGGGGACCGGAGCCTGCCTGCTGTGTGCCGTGGGGGGTACGGACGTTTGTCTCTGTGCAGGGCTGCTCCCACCACCCTCGGGGTGAGGGTCCTGGGCCGGGAAATGGGTGATGGGTGGGAAGCCCGGACTGGGTTTCACTGCAGGAGGTGGATCCCCTCTGCAGTTGGGGTCTCCCGGATGCAGCCGTAGCTTCAACGTGATCACTTTTCGTTGTTTTTTTAGTGTGGTTGCTTTTTCAAAAACTTTTCTTGGATACATTTATTTTATTTCTTAGACTTTTTTCTTTCAATTGTTATAAAAAAGAATTTCCATGAGATCAAGAAGGGGAAAAAACCCACATCCTCATTTCTACCCCTCCAAGGCACAACTATTCCCTCCCACCACCTTGCCCTTTTCCTGTGAAGACAGTGCTAGATCGTTGCAGAATATTTGAGTAGAAGTGGCCCCAAATCACTTCATCTCTCTGTGACTCAGTTTCCTCAAGGTAATTGCTCCTTCATCGAGCCCTTGTGTGGTGACTCGAGTCAGCATTTGTGAGGCGCCGGGGAAGGTGACTGGCGCAGACGTGCAGCCCGCCGCACCGAGCAGGTTTCCTGCCACTTCACTCCGGCAACGTGGCTCCGCGTGGCTCCCAGCCTCCGCGTGGCTCCCAGCCTCTGAGCTTGCCGTTCTTAATGGCTGCACGATATGCTCTTGAGCAAGGCCCGGCGCACTTTGCCATCTCTGCCGTGGGCTCAGGCCGCCTCCAGTGTCTTCCTGGTTAAGTCGCCCTGCCCAGGCTGTCTCTGTGCCCCAAGGGCTTCCCCTCTGCGGGGAGATTTCCCCGGACAATGTCAGGGACATTCACGGGTCTGTTTTGCCCGGGGACTGAGGGGTGGGTCAGCAGTAGTGGCTGGAAGAGGTGGGTCTGGTCCAGGGTGGCGGACACCCTCAGGGTGTCGGGAAGTGAGACACTCCGTGTGACAGTGCTGAGCTTGACGGGAAGCACGAAGCCGCCGTGGGAAGGGCAGTGGGGGCTGCAGAGGGTGGGACTGGGAGCTGGAGGGACTGGGTTCTGGTTTTATCTTTGCTACCCTCTTGCTGTGTGACCCTGGGCAAGTCACTTCCCCTCTCTGGACTTCAGTTTTTTTCAACGTACTGTGACCAGGAGGTGGACAAGGGTCAGTTCAGAGCTGCATTGTCCAATATGGTAGCCGTTGGCCACATGTGGCTATTTAGATTTAAATGTAAATTAAGCTGGGTGCAGTGGCTCACACCTGTAATCCCAGTGCTTTGGGAGGCCAAGGCAGGAGGATCACTAGAGCCCAGGAGTTCCAGACCAGCCTGGGCAACATAATGAAACCCCATCTCTACAAAAAATAAAAATAAAAAATATTAGCTGGGCATCGTGGATCACACCCATAGACCCAGCTACTCGGGTGGGCTGAGGCGGGAGGATCACTTGGGCCCAGGAGTTTGCAGTTGAAGTGAGTTATGATTACGTATTTGTTATTTGCTTCCTCTAATTAGGGAGGGGGTGACAGAGCGAGACTCTGTCTCTACAGAAAAAGTAAGTTAATTGAAATAAAACAAAACTAAAAGTCACTGCTTGGCCACACCATCGCCTTTGCCAGTGACTGCTGTCCCGCGCGGCACCGATGCAGAGCGCTCTCCTCGGTGCAGAAAGTCCTGCTGGACAGTGCTGGGCAGGGACGCTTCCGGGGCTCTCGCTCTGAGCCCACAGTTGCCAAGGTGTGGCCGCCACGTGCCCCTCTCTCCGCGTGTGGACCCTGCTGCTCACTCGTGCTTCTCCTCTTTTCCAGGGACCCTGTGACCGTGTCCTTGCTGCCTTGAGTGTGCGGGCGACACAGCCTCCTGCCGCCCGCAGGGCTCCGACTCTGCGGCCCCTGGACCGGCCCCCGAGCCTACTCCTCACCCCAGCCTGGGCCCAGGGGACTCTCAGACTGTGGGCGCAGCGGGCACAGCAGCAGTCACGGTGGGTGGCACCCCTCTTTACCCACTGCCTGGCCCCTGGGCATATGCGAGCCAGCTTGGTCCCTCAACAAGAAGGGCACCTTTCCAAAAGTGTGTTGCTTCGGATCACTTTGGTTGTAAGTAGCAAAAACAAAAACAAACAAAAACCTGTTTCAATGAAATGAAATGATGAGTTCTAATAACCAAAGTGTCTGAAGGTAGGATGGGCTTTAGGCAGGGCTCGATCCGGTGGTTCAGACAGTGCCGCCAGCACCTGGTTTCTGTCTGTATTTCTTCATTCCTCTTACTTGGTGATGGCTCCGCCCTAGTGGCATTTGACAAGATATGGTCACAAGATGTCTGGCAGTAGTTTCTGGGGCAACGTGCTTTTAGGTTTAAATCTGGAGTGGGGGGTGAAGACAAAATTTGCTTTTCTGATAGAACAAATAAAAGACCTAAAGTTGATCTCTGGGCCCTACAGGCAGGATTTGGATCATCCTGAGCCTTTAACTGGGACCACAGGACTTGGAAACACTGATGGGCTGGGAGACAGGGCCCATCTTTCCCCAACCAAGTGGCCAGGAATAAGGGGAGGGTCATTACCCTCATTATCAGCTAGGGGAGGCAAATAACAAATGATCATTATAGACGGTGTATGTCCAGGTTGGACAGCTTCGAGGCAGTACTAGGTGGATGTGGACATGCTGTATGTCTTTGGACAAATCCTTATGCCTCTCTGGGCTTCAGTTTCATCACTGGATAATGAACCTCATCTGGCAGGTGCTCAGTAAATCCTTGTCCTCATCTGTTTCTTGCTTCCTTCCCCAGGGAGGCTGGGACATCCCTGCTTTCTTCAAACTTAGAAGGAGCTGCAAGGGAGTATAGTCAGGCAGAATTCCTAGAGGCAGAGCCTGAGACAAGAATTTGTGTACATGAGATTTCTCAAGGGTGGGGTCTCGGGAGGAGGGAGGAAGAGAAGAGGTGGTGGCAGGAATGAGACCCCATGAGGTCGGGGTCTCAGGTAGTTGGGCCTTGGGCTGGACCAGGGGGCCATGGAGCATAATTTACACCACAAAATTATCCCCGGACAGGGGGGCTGGGCCTTTGTAGCCCTGTATCTGTCAGTTACTGGCCGTGGGCCATCCACAGGGGTCCGTATTGCTCAGGCGAAGTGGCCTCCCCCGTTGTGGAGGGCAGTTCTCTGTAGAAGAGGGAGCGGTGAGCTGAAGCAGCTGCACTCCCAGCAGCTGGGGGAAGGGTGGTGCGCTGGCTATGGCGGCATCTGGGACCCATGCCCCCTCTGGCCTGGGGCTCCCTTGTCTGCTGTCTCCTCTGGCCTTTGCTCCTCCTGCCCCAGCCAGTAGTGCCAGTACCGTCTAGCGTGGGAGCCCAGCCCAGGCTCCGGCGACAGCTGGACCCTCGGCCCTTCCTTCAGAGACCCCTTCCATGCCAGGCCCCCACTCCTCTGCGTGCCTCTTCTCCAGCAGCTCCTCTCCCCCCAAACCTCGGCCGGCAGCTGCCCGCCATGACGCCTTCCTGCTTTCAAGGCCCGTTCTGGTCCCTTCTCCAGAGGCGGGGAGTCTGCGGTAGTCCCTCTCCCGCACCACCTTCCTTCGCGCGGGCGAAGCTGAGGGCCGGCGTGCTGTCTGCGGGCGTGCCCACGGCGCTCGCCCGTTTCCGTGCGTGCTCGGGACGCCGAGGCGCAGTGGCTCCATGACTACACCTCTGGCTTCGTGGCTCTCGTTTCCCTTGCCCTGATTTCCTCTCTCCCTTTCCAGCTTGCGCTGCTTCCGCCATCGCAGCGCCTCGCGCCCTGCGGGAAGGAGGTGGGGTGAGCGACCGAGGCGGCGTCATGAAGCGTGCAGCGCTGGCTGCAGCCGGACGCTGAGCTTCGCCTTCCTGGGCCAGCTGGGGTGGGCGTCTCCCCAGGCCAGGGCCAGCCTGTCCCTGAGGGCACCGAAGCCTGAGCGCGGCCCCTCGGGTCAGAGCAGTGCTGCTCTGCTCCCTCCCGCCTCCCCTCCCATGGACCAGAAGCTAATGAAAGAGGCTGGGAAACCCAATCCTCTGGTAATTAAATTTACTTAACGGGTATTCAAGTGGAGTAATGAGAAGTTTAATGCAGTGATTAGATTTTTCTTTAATTAATTAAAATGAGAGCCATGTGTCTTGCCGGCACACCAACTTGACCCTGTGCTTGCGAGTGGCAGACAGAGCGGGGTGGCTGGGCAGGGGCTCAGGGCAGGTGCTGCCTCCTGCCCTGGCGCTGCCGTCCTCGGAGGTAGCCGGCCGCGACGCCCGCCAGGCCCACCTCTGGCTGCTGTGTCTGAGGCCTGGCAGTGAGCAGGCCTGGTCAGACTGGCCCGTGCCGCTGGGGTCCAGCAGTCCACACCCTCAGAGAGCTGGAAACTGAGCCAGCTCAGAGATTTCGGACAGGAAGGTCGGCAAGGGGGTGTTAGAAGCAAGGAGCACGAAGGAGGACTGTCAGGCACGGTGGCAGGAGGAGGTATTTTGGGTGGCACACCTCATGGCCATGTGCCGGCAGACACCTTCACCTTCACGTTCACCTGGACCGAGGTGTACCTCCATGGGTGCTGGACCCTCTGGGCTGACGGGGTGGGCATGGGGCAGGCAGTGGAGAAATCCGAGACAACCCCTTGGCGTCGGAGCACATCCGGGCCAGGAGGCTGGCTGTCCTTGCCGTGCTCCTCAAGGCGCGGGGGGGGGGAACAGGGGGGGAGGCAAGGAAGCTCTTCCCCCTTGAGCCACTTGGGCTGGGGTCAGGCAGAGGTCGGGGCAGAGAGAACCTGGGAATCTCAGCACAGTCGCCCAGAGGTGCCACCTAGCCAGGGCTGAGGGCAGACACAGCAGGGACCCAGGAGACGGGCCTTGGCACCCAGGGCAGGACATGTCACTTTCAAAGTGGTGAGGTGGCGGAGAGCCCTGCACTCCTCACAGGCTAGGGCAGAAAGCGTTCTTCACTGAGCCCTGATCCTGGGTGGACTGAGCCCCGCCCCTGCCCCCCCTTAAGCCCAGTGTTGTCACGGATATGCCAACAGAGGACAGGTGCCGGGTCAGGAGGAGTCAATGCCCTGTTGTCCGTCCCACTGGCAGCCCTGCTGCCTGTGGGCAGGGTCCCCTGCCAAGCCCTGCACTAGGCTCCTGCACGGCCAAGAGAATCAGACGTGACCCCTGCCCACAAGGCTGGGGGCAGGTGACAAGCAAACAGGTGATGACAGTGCCAAGTGACCAGAGCTGAGGTGGGGGTGGCTGGGAGCCGGGAGGCACGGAGCTGCACTTAGGGTTCCTCTGGTGGCAGGTGGGAGATGGGGGTGCTGGAGACAGGGCCAGTGAGGGGCTGAGATGGGGTCCCTGAGGAGGTGAGGACGGTGGCACCAAGGTGGGGGTTGAGGGGTGTAGGGTAGATTCCCCCACCAAGCATGGGCCGTGAGCCCCAGACCTCCCTCAGCTCACGGCCAGCCAAGGGACCCGTGAGAGAGTGATGGTGTGTGGGTGCTGGCCGACAATGACTGTCCGAGGACAGCGTTGGGTCTGTCCCTCGGAGGAGGGGACGGCAGTGCGGGGCCTGCCTGGTGCCAGCAGCGTGGAGCAGCCAGGCCAGCCGTGTCCCGGGTCTTGCCTGCCCCGGGCCCCTGCGCACTGGTGCTCCTGGGGGCAGCTTGCTCCGGGAGTGGGGGGCTTCTCTTCTTATGGTTCCTGCACTCCTGCCCACCTGGGCGCTGGTAGGAGCTGGGCTCACTCGGAGAGCCCGCCTGTCAGGCTGGCCTGGGGCTGGGCTGGGTGGGCCTTGGCTGGCAGGGCGGGCAGGGCGGGGTGTGAGGCCTGCTGACTGCAGGCTCAGGGCTGAGGACTAGCCCAGGAAGGAGGTCCTTTGCTTCCTTCACACCCTCCTCCCTCTGGACCCTGCCCCTGTGGATTTCCACACCCCGCCCCACCCCACCCCACCGAATTCACCCATTTCCCTCTTTCCATGGCCTGGCTTTTTCTGAATAGCCAGGCCTGGAGGAGCTACTTATCTGTCCACCGTGAACTGGGGGACTCTGAGGCCCTGGGAGGGACAGAGACCTCACGATCCTGGGACTCTGCCTCCTGTGCTGCTTTCAGGTGAGGGTCTGAGCTCAGGTGGTCTCGAATTCACACTCTAGACACAGGGATTGTATTTGCTCGGACGTTTTCCCTGGGACAGAGGCCTGAGCACAAGCGCACACGCGACCTCGGGGCACAGCAGACCCGCCGTGCCGTGCCCACGCACTCCGAGCGGGCTGCGAGTTGGGTTCTAGTCTGTGGATGGGGCAGCCAAGGCGCCGGCACACTGCCAACCACCAGGGCGGAGCTGCCCAAGCCATCCCTCTACAGATGCGCTCCTTGCGGGGCAGCTCCCTCCTCTGAGGGCCCAGCATGCCTCCAAGCTACAGCCCCCACCTTGCCTGTGCTCCACCCAGAACCAGAGACTCCTCCCACTCGCTCCCCACCCCTAGGCCTGGAGCCCCCTGGAGCTCCCATCCCCCAACTGCATCTGCTCATCCCCTCCCCTTGTAGGCTGGCCCAGAGGCTGCTTGCTTTGTGGAGACCCCCCACCCCAGCCAGAAGCCAGCCTCTCCCTGGGCACCACCCCACGGCTTGTTGCCGGCCCCCAGGGTCTCACGTGGCAGCTGCATAGAGGGCAAGGAGTTTCCTTGCCAGGTATCCCTGGCCGTCTGGCACCCGCAGGTGCAGGGAGGTGCCTGGGGCCCTCACAGGGAGGGGCTGTACCTCTGCGAACGTACCCTGAACCTACCCTTTCCTCACTGCTTCTCCAGTCTGGGGCTGGCCCCAGCCTCCTGAGGAGACCAGCCCCGCAGACCTCCCTGCCCCTCCACCGTGCTCAGGCTCGGAGGGGAGGAGCAAGGCAAATCTCGCCCTCGGGCTCACAGGCAAGTCTTGGAGCCTGGGTGCAGGCCAGGCTCCCAGCCCTTCATGCTAAGCGCAGTAGAGGCTGCATGGACACTGCCTGCATCCGCTTACCTGCTCTGCTAATTATTGGCTGTGTAACTTCGAGCGACTCATGTAACCTCTCTGTGCCTCGGTTTTCTCATCTGTTAAATGGGGTGATAACAGACCTGCCTCAGAGGGTTGCTATGAGGATCGTGAGTCAATGCAATATAAGGCATGTAGCATGGTCCCCAACAAAAGGAGTGTAGTCCGTGAATGTTCCCTATCACTGTTGTGGAAGCAATGGCCCCAAGGAGGCAAGTATGGGGAATGCTCAGGGGAAGCTTCTAGAAGGTGGCAACACGAAAGCAGCATCTAAAAGATGAGGCACAGAAAGCAGGAAAGGCCACCTGGGAGGCGGCCCCCTCTGGACAGAGGCCCAGGCAGTCTGGAGGGCATGGGGTGTCTAGATTTGAGGAAAGAGCAGCACGGGTGGACGGTGCTGGGCCGCAGGCTGTGCCCTGGCAGGTCTGGCCGCCACGCTGGGGTATGTCTGGGCTTTGCCATGGAATGAGGAATTTTTTCTTATTTACCATAAAAACAATATTTGTTCAAGCAAAAAAATGGGTCCAACATCGAAGCATGCCCTGTGAGTGGGGAGCCCCGTGCTGTTGACCGGTGGGCGCTTCTTCCCGGACGTGTCTGTGCCTTTGCAGACACGCTCATGTGCATCGCTGTAAAGGACTGTCCTCACGTCAGGCTCTTCGCCCTCCCGCGCCGCCCATCACTCGCCGGAGCCGGCCTCTGTGGGCGCCGCGCAGACCCGCTGTGCCCTTGCAGTCGCGGCTGACGCCCAGCGCTGGGACCGGGCGCGGCTCGCGTGGCTGTCCTGGGTGGCGGGTGTGTGGCTGTCTTCAGTGCTTCTCTCTGGTGCGTGGTGTTTCCGGGAACAACCTTGTCCGCATGTCTTGCTGCCACTCGCGGGCCTTTCTGTGGGAAAGATTTCTCGAGGGCCAGTGGCTCTGAAGGCTGCTGCCACGCTGCTCTCCGCGAGGGCGGGCTGGTTCCGCCCGTGCTGGCTGGGCCTGGCGTCTCCCGCCCGCCCTCCGCGCACAGCGGCCGGCGGCCAGTCGTCCGTCTCTTGGCAGTCTCGGCCGTCTCGCCTCTTCCCCTGCTGACTGACGTACCCTCTGCCCATTTCTCTTTCCTTTTTGTCTTTCTCTCATTGATATAAAGGGGCTTGTGTATTAGGAATTTTTAAAGCTTTGTCTGTCTTGTGCGTTGGAAACATTTTCCCTAGTCTGCTGTTTGTCTTCTTAACTTTGCGGCGTCTGTGGCCTCGGCGAAGCTTCGGATCTTTGTTTGTCGGATCTGTCGATGGCTGCGCGGGCCTTCCGCGCCTCACATCTAGCCTGCGGGGCATCCGGTGCCGGTTTCAGGTGGAGCGAGGGAGGTCGTCCTTGTGATTGCCACTGTGTGGGGTGGGGCGGGTGGGGTGCCAGCAGGAGGACGGAAAGCAGCAGAGACCCTGTGCTTGTGTGGGGCGGGGCGGGGCGATGAGTGGGGGAGGTACTCAGGAAATGGCTGGCCATGGTGGCAGGCGAGAGGGTGAGCGAGGGAGGATCCTGGAGTGATGCTTGGGCGTCTGGCATGGGGCGCTGCATGGCTGATGCCGCCACCCTGAGCTGGGTATAGGACCAGGAAGGGAAATGCATGCAGGTGCACACGAGTGCTCACCTTGGCAGGGACCCTTGTACACGTGAGCACACACAGGCAACCACACGCAGGTGCACGCGAGTGCTCACCTTGGCAGGGAGCCTTGTACACGTGAGCACACACAGGCAGCCACACGCAGGTGCACGCGAGTGCTCACCTTGGCAGGGAGCCTTGTACACGTGAGCACACACAGGCAGCCACACACAGGTGCACGCGAGTGCTCACCTTGGCAGGGACCCATGTACACGTGAGCACACACAGGCAACCACACGCAGGTGCACGCGAGTGCTCACCTTGGCAGGGACCCTTGTACACGTGAGCACACACAGGCAGCCACACGCAGGTGCACGCGAGTGCTCACCTTGGCAGGGAGCCTTGTACACGTGAGCACACACAGGCAACCACACGCAGGTGCACGCGAGTGCTCACCTTGGCAGGGAGCCTTGTACACGTGAGCACATACAGGCAGCCACACACAGGTGCACGCGAGTGCTCACCTTGGCAGGGACCCTTGTACACGTGAGCACATACAGGCAGCCACACGCAGGTGCACGCGAGTGCTCACCTTGGCAGGGAGCCTTGTACACGTGAGCACATACAGGCAGCCACACGCAGGTGCACGCGAGTGCTCACCTTGGCAGGGACCCATGTACACGTGAGCACACACAGGCAGCCACACGCAGGTGCACGTGAGTGCTCACCTTGGCAGGGACCCTTGTACACGTGAGCACATACAGGCAGCCACACGCAGGTGCACGCGAGTGCTCACCTTGGCAGGGACCCATGTACACGTGAGCACATACAGGCAGCCACACGCAGGTGCACGTGAGTGCTCACCTTGGCAGGGACCCTTGTACACGTGAGCACATACAGGCAGCCACACGCAGGTGCACGCGAGTGCTCACCTTGGCAGGGACCCATGTACACGTGAGCACATACAGGCAGCCACATGTCATGCTTGGAAATTCTGGAGAGGCGCGTCTGCTCCGTGCGGAGCATCTCTACTCTGTCAGGTGCTGTGCGGGACGCGGCACACACTCCTTAGTCTCTACTGCCCTATGAAGTGTAGTTTTACAGTTGAGGAACCAGACCCAGGAGGTTAAGCAACTTGCTGAAGGTCACAGAGCTAGTAAGTAGCAGAAAGAGGAATTTTTTGGCAACTTAGATCTGACCATCCCCGGACAGAATTCCTGCCAGTGGCTTCAGGGAGATTTCGTTCATTTCTAGCACCACCAACCCAGTTTCACCAGGGACTCTTAGGGCCGGTGCGGGAGCGGCCTGCCTGGTCAGACAGGCGCCCATTCGCCCTCTGCGCTTGCTGCCCCTGCTGAGGAGGGGGCTGTCACAGCACCCCCAGAGGGTGTTTGTGGGAAGTGACGGTGCACACGTGGAAGGTGCTAAGGCCCATGACAGTAATGGGCTCACTGAGCGCTGTTTGTGGTGGCAGTAATGATTATGACAGTGCCACCCCTCACCTTGGGGTCTGTGCTGCTTTCCTCCTCCTCCCCCGCCATGCCCCTCCGCCTGCCCCTCCATGCCCCTCCGCCTGCCCCTCATTCCTATGCCGGCTGCCCTGGTTCCCCACGGCACTTCCTTCACCGTTTGCTCTGAGCCTCTGTCCTCTGTCTCCAGCCCGAGCCCTGCCAGGCAGTGAGTTACAGCCCGATCAGTGGGCAGAAACCGTTCAAGGGCGAGCGCCCCATGCCGTGCTCAGGGACTCTGCCCGAGGCAGGTGTCTCCCGTGAGCCTACACGCCCAGCCCACACGGCCCAGCCCGCCTCCGACTGCAAAGCCCTCCTGACACAAGAGCCTTCCTGGGGGCCCCAAAGAAGCGGGGTTGTGCCCACTTTCGCGGCGGGGTGTTCCGCTCGGCCTGGTCTCACTGCTAGGCAAAGCGCGCAGTCGACGGGACATTCACGACCCTGGCCTCTGCCTCGCTGCCTGCCAGCGCGCTGTCCTGAGGGCTGCCTCGTCCCCCGGTCCCCGTGTTGTCCCGCAGGGCTCACAACATTTAAAGTGATGATTGCCAAAGTAAAATGCTGATAAGCTCAAAATATCACCCTGCAATTAAGCTCCCGGCTCCCAGTTGCCGCGGGTCCTTTCCGCTGAGCTGTCCATCCAGCGCAGGTGGGTGGGGGCCTCTGGAGGCCTCCTGAGAGCTGAGTCGAGGAAGAACTCAGAAGATGCCCCAGACTTGCTCTAAGTGGAATTCAGGCCCTTGAGTGTAGGCCAAGGCCTCACGGCCGTGGAGATTCCCCGCCTGCTCAGCTCACACCGCCCTCCTCCGTGCGGCCATGGTCCTGCCGGCGGCCCACTGCTGGCTGGAAGCGTGCCCATTTCCTGTGCATAGGGAGCGCGCCGGCCTGGGGACTGAGATTTTTCTGTCCCCCGAAGTCTTAGCTATTTAGAGGCTCCCAACTGGGGCTTGATTCTCACTCCCAGAAAGTCGTCCAAACCCATTCTCTGACCAAATGCAGTGAGGTCACGGTGCCGCAGGAGGCCATCGGGGTGCAGAGGACACGCTGAGTCAACAGGTGCTCGGGCCCCACTGGCCCTCCCTCTTCCTCCTTTCCCACGCGAGCTCACGCTGCCTGTCCAGTCTGGGCCCACAGTCGCTCAGGGACTCGGGCTGCCAGAAGCCCCATCTCGTAGCTGCGCCATCTGGGACATGTGGCCTCCCGTCACCATGGCAGAGAAGAGAAGACGGTAGAGTCACACACTGGCTCTTGCGTCCTTGGCCCAGCGATGCCACGCGTCACTTTTGTGCGCAGCCCATTGGCCAGACGCCTCGAGTGGCCCAGCTGTCGGCCGCAGCTGTCGGCCGCGGCGAGGCAGGGAGCGTGCCGACACGCACTCGGCAGGCGGCGTCTCTGGTGCAAGGGCGTCTCGCGACCACTCTCAGAGCAAGGGCTTTGCAAGAGCCAAGACCATGATTGCTGTTCGTTCCCTCCTCCTGGGGTATATCCCGTGTCTGCTTGTGGGCCATCTGATGTCCTGATGACGGCCACACATTCTGACTCAGAATACCTGGGATCAGAGCTGGGCTCAGCCCCCCATTAGCTATGTGACCTTGGGCTAGTTACTTCTCTCTGCCTCAGTTTTCTCCTCTGTAAAATGAGAGTGTTGACAGCATCTGTAGCTCTTAGAATGGCTGTGAGGATTGGACGAGTTAATATTTGTAAAGTGCTCAGAACGGTGCCAGGCAAGTGACAAATGTCAGCTACCACCACCTGCGCTACCGTCACCGTCAGTCACCCAGTACCAGATACAGTTCTAGGTATTTGGGGAGTGAACGTCAAGGTCTGTGCTCTCACGTATCATGGAAAATAAACAGGTAAATAATTAAATTGAGATGACAATTTCAAATGGTTATGGCCCTAAAAATAATCAAGCACATGAAAAGATGCTCATCATCATTAGTCATTAGGGAAATACCACTACGTGTCATCACGCTGGCTTTCAGACACGCTGACAACACCACATGTTGGCAGGACACGGACACAGGAGCGCTCAGGCTGCTGGCAGGAATGCAAAGTGCTGCAGCCATTTTGGAGAACAGTTTGGCAGTTTCTTACAGCGTTAAAGCTGTGTTTATCATACGGCTCAGCAATCCTATTGCTAGGTACTTACCCAAGAGAAGTAAAAACCTGCATTCACGTGAGAACTTGTATGTGACTCTTTATAGTGGCTTTATTCAGACTCTCTCCAAACTGGAAATAACCCACATGTCCTTCATGTGCCGAGTGGATAAACAATGAAATACTACTCAGCAATAAAAAGGAATGAAATTGTGATACAAGAGACAGCACAGACGAATCCCCGGTGCGTCATGCAGACTCAGAAGGCTGCATGCAGGTGACTCCCTCTGATGCCACTCTGGGGAAGACAAATCACAGGGACGGGACCAGATCAGTGGCTGCTAGGGACCGGGGGTGGGGCTGGACCACGTACATGGGGACCGTGCACGGGCGTTGCGGGCTGATAGGGTCATTCCGTGCCTGGACGGTGGCAGTGGCCGCGAGGCTGCACGTGGCTGCCGGCACCCAGAGCTGTGCGCCAGGAGCCCTCCCAGGGGTGGCTGGGCCTCCGCAAGCCTGCGCGAGGGTGCTGCGTGTGGGGCCATTGGAACCAGGAACACCGAGTGACAGGTCGGCCGGGGCAGTGTGGCGCAGTGGTCAGGGAAGGCTTTCTGAGGGGGTGCCTCCCGCTGAGACCTGGCTGAGGAGAAGGACCAGGTGGCCGTGTGGCCAGGAGGGGAGGTGAGCAGACGGCAGGTCGAGGCGGGGTGGGCAGCGCCCCGTGGCCGGGTTGAGGGGCTTTGCCCTCCTCTGGTGTGCCGGGTGCCACTAAGCAATGGTCCGGGAGAGAGGAGGGAGGAAGGAGACAGCGGCCTGTGGCCACGTCTGGGAGGACTGATGGGGGTTGGATGAAGAATGAGGAGGGGCCAGGGGTCGCAAGGAGAGAGTGCTCCCATGGGGGGCCGGCCAGCAGGAGCCCACAGGCTGAGATGGGAGGGCTGGGCCACAGACGGGGTCCTTGGGGACCTTGCTGAGGGCCTTGCAGGGTGGCCGGAGCCAGACACCCTGGGCTGAGGGTGCTGCAGACATGCGAGTGACGCTCCCAGGCAGGCGCAGACCTGGCGGGCAGCAGTGGCTGGGAGACAGTGGTGGCGCCTGTGCATCTGCGAGTGTGCGCAGCGCCTGCAGGTGGGGCTGACCCGGCGGGCTCTGAGGGGCAGCGAGAAGGCAGGGCCCGGCCAGGGTCTTGAGGGCCAGGCCAGGGCTCGCGCTCCTGGGGCTGTGGTCTGTTAAGAGCTGGCGGCTGGAGGGTGCTGGGCTAGGTGAGGCAGGCCCATGCCGTGGGGAGAGCCGGCGCTGGGCCCTGCTGGGCTGGGCAGTGGGACTCTGCGGTGGGACCCTGTGCTGGGGGGCCCACCGCATGGCAGCTGGAGGCCCCCACTTTGCCCCTGCTGACCTTCCTGCTCTTCCTCCACAGTGCATGCTGGGACCTCCACGGACAGGCTGCGGCTCCCCGGCCCCCAGAGGCCAGTCTGTTTGCCTCCCGGCACCGTCTGACCCAGGTAGGGGACAGTGAGGCGGGATCGCCCTCTATGCCGATGGGAGGCTCTGGGTGTGAGGACCAGGTCCCCTGACCCAGGCTGGCCCTCAGCGAATGAGCCCCTGCTGGGAAGATGGTGGGGACACAGTGTGGGACCTCCTATGGGGGAGTCCCTGACCTCTGGAAGGCAGGCCACCCCAGCCCTCCCTCCAACAGCTGCAAGCCCAGGGTACTTGGGGACACAGGGACAGCTACTCCATGCTCCTGTCTGCCACTTGCCTGGATCTAGTTTGTGCCTTAGCTGCAGGCGGTTTGCATCCTTGGTCCAGCCCCCTTTGCTGTCACTTGGCTTTTCTCTGCCGCTGCCAAGTGCAGTGCCTGCTGTTGCTTACTCTGGAAGTTCCCAGCTCTCTGCAGGATGCCACAGGGCAGGGGTGCCCCTCCCAGCACCAGGACCGAGCCTGTCTTGACCCCTTGGTCCCCATGGTGGTGGGCCTGCTCCTGGGCATCCCAGGTGAAGGCTTCCTGCTGGCTGTCAAGTCACCCAAGGGCTGGGATGGGGTTGGGGCTAGGATTGCCAGAAAAAATACAGATGTCCAGTTAAATACGAACTTCCAGCAGACAAATAGTCTTTTAGTGTGAACATGTCCCAAATACCTCATGGCATGTACAACTTTATTTGTTAAATCTGGCACCCTGGGGGAGGAACCTCCTGCCCCCCTCCTCCTCTGGCCAGTCCTCCCTACTGGACTTGCCCTGGCCTCCTCAGACCAGCTGCCTCCAGGGCCTGCGGTGGGTGTCTTGGAGCCAGGGGCCTGCTCTGGCCACAATCAGTGGGCATTTCCCGATCCCTCAACCCCGTAGGTTGTCTTTGGCGCAGAGACCCGGGGGTTCTCGCTGGGCGCTGGGGCAGCAGTCTTGGCCTTAGGAGTGTTGGGCTCCTTGCTGGCCCCTGGCAGCAGGGTCGAGGCTGCAGAGGTCACGGGGCGGGTGCGCCTTTGTGCCTGTGAGCAGAGCTGTGAGACGGGCGTGGAGCTGCGACAGGAGCCAGGAACAGAGAGTCACTTCATGAACGTGGGACTGAAAGTGCCGGGGGCAGGTGGTGGTGGGGGTGGTGATAGGGCTGAGGCAGGGCCGGGCACTGGAGGGCTTGGGTGGCCTGTTTCGGCACCATTTAATTTTGGGGGCCATAGTAGGTATCTCCTCCCTAAGAAGAATCATTTTTCTGAGTATTAAGGTAATAAATTCTCTATGTCTGCGGTCCCCAAACCCTGAGCCTCAGACGGGCATAAGTCTGTGGCCTGTTAGAAGGAGGCAGTGCGTCAGCCTCACCCACAACACCCAGCCAGACTGTGGCCTGTAGTGAGGCGGCAGTGCATCAGCCTCACCCACAACACCCAGCCAGTCTGTGGCCTGTTAGGAGGCGGCAGTGCGTCAGCCTCACCCACAACACCCAGCCAATCTGTGGCCTGTTAGGAGGCCGCAGTGCGTCAGCCTCACCCACAACACCCAGCCAATCTGTGGCCTGTTAGGAGGCGGCAGTGCATCAGCCTCACCCACAACACCCAGCCAGTCTGTGGCCTGTTAGGAGGCGGCAGTGCGTCAGCCTCACCCACAACACCCAGCCAATCTGTGGCCTGTTAGGAGGCCGCAGTGCGTCAGCCTCACCCACAACACCCAGCCAATCTGTGGCCTGTTAGGAGGCGGCAGTGCATCAGCCTCACCCACAACACCCAGCCAGTCTGTGGCCTGTTAGGAGGCGGCAGTGCGTCAGCCTCACCCACAACACCCAGCCAATCTGTGGCCTGTTAGGAGGCGGCAGTGCGTCAGCCTAACCCACAACACCCAGCCAGTCTGTGGCCTGTTAGGAGGCGGCAGTGCGTCAGCCTCACCCACAACACCCAGCCAATCTGTGGCCTGTTAGGAGGCGGCAGTGCATCAGCCTCACCCACAACACCCCAGCCAGTCTGTGGCCTGTTAGGAGGCGGCAGTGCATCAGCCTCACCCACAACACCCCAGCCAGTCTGTGGCCTGTTAGGAGGCGGCAGTGCATCAGCCTCACCCACAACACCCCAGCCAGTCTGTGGCCTGTTAGGAGGCGGCAGTGCATCAGCCTCACCCACAACACCCCAGCCAGTCTGTGGCCTGTATGGAGGCAGCAGTGCGTCAGCCTCACCCACAACACCCCAGCCAGTCTGTGGCCTGTTGTGAGGCGGCAGTGCATCAGCCTCACCCACAACACCCAGCCAGACTGTGGCCTGTTAGGAGGTGGGAGTGCGTCAGCCTCACCCACATCACCCCAGCCAGTCTGTGGCCTGTTAGGAGGCGGCAGTGCGTCAGCCTCACCCACAACACCCCAGCCAGTCTGTGGCCTGTATGGAGGCGGCAGTGCGTCAGCCTCACCCACAACACCCCAGCCAGTCTGTGGCCTGTATGGAGGCGGCAGTGCGTCAGCCTCACCCACAACACCCAGCCAGTCTGTGGCCTGTTGTGAGGCGGCAGTGCATCAGCCTCACCCACAACACCCAGCCAGTCTGTGGCCTGTTAGGAGGCGGCAGTGCGTCAGCCTCACCCACAACACCCAGCTGGACTGTGGCCTGTTGTGAGGTGGCAGTGCATCAGCCTCACCCACAACACCCAGCCAGTCTGTGGCCTGTATGGAGGCGGCAGTGCATCAGCCTCACCCACAACACCCCAGCCAGTCTGTGGCCTGTATGGAGGCGGCAGTGCGTCAGCCTCACCCACAACACCCCAGCCAGTCTGTGGCCTGTTGTGAGGCGGCAGTGCATCAGCCTCACCCACAACACCCAGCCAGACTGTGGCCTGTTAGGAGGTGGGAGTGTGTCAGCCTCACCCACATCACCCCAGCCAGTCTGTGGCCTGTTAGGAGGCGGCAGTGCGTCAGCCTCACCCACAACACCCAGCCAGTCTGTGGCCTGTTGTGAGGCGGCAGTGCATCAGCCTCACCCACAACACCCAGCCAGTCTGTGGCCTGTTAGGAGGCGGCAGTGCGTCAGCCTCACCCACAACACCCAGCCAGTCTGTGGCCTGTTGTGAGGCGGCAGTGCATCAGCCTCACCCACAACACCCAGCCAGTCTGTGGCCTGTTAGGAGGCGGCAGTGCGTCAGCCTCACCCACAACACCCAGCTGGACTGTGGCCTGTTGTGAGGCGGCAGTGCATCAGCCTCACCCACAACACCCAGCCAGTCTGTGGCCTGTATGGAGGCGGCAGTGCATCAGCCTCACCCACAACACCCAGCCAGTCTGTGGCCTGTTGTGAGACGGCAGTGCGTCAGCCTCTCCCACAACACCCAGCCAGTCTGTGGCCTGTATGGAGGCGGCAGTGCGTCAGCCTCACCCACAACACCCCAGCCAGTCTGTGGCCTGTTGTGAGGCGGCAGTGCATCAGCCTCACCCACAACACCCAGCCAGTCTGTGGGCTGTTGTGAGACGGCAGTGCGTCAGCCTCTCCCACAACACCCAGCCAGTCTGTGGCCTGTATGGAGGCGGCAGTGCGTCAGCCTCACCCACAACACCCCAGCCAGTCTGTGGCCTGTATGGAGGCGGCAGTGCATCAGCCTCACCCACAACACCCAGCCAGACTGTGGCCTGTTAGGAGGTGGGAGTGTGTCAGCCTCACCCACATCACCCCAGCCAGTCTGTGGCCTGTTGTGAGGCGGCAGTGCGTCAGCCTAACCCACAACACCCAGCCAGTCTGTGGCCTGTTAGGAGGCGGCAGTGCATCAGCCTCACCCATATCACCCCAGCCGGGCACTAGTCTGTAGCCTGTTAGGAGGCGGCAGTGCGTCAGCCTCACCCACATCACCCCAGCCAGTCTGTGGCCTGTTAGGATGCGGTGGTGTGTCAGCCTCACCCACATCACCCCAGCCGGGCACTAGTCTGTAGCCTGTTAGGAGGCGGCAGTGCGTCAGCCTAACCCACAACACCCAGCCAGACTGTGGCCTGTTGTGAGGCGGCAGTGCGTCAGCCTCACCCACATCACCCCAGCCAGTCTGTGGCCTGTTAGGAGGCGGCAGTGCGTCAGCCTCACCCACATCACCCAGCCAGTCTGTGGCCTGTTAGGAGGCGGCAGTGCGTCAGCCTCACCCACATCACCCAGCCAGTCTGTGGCCTGTTAGGAGGCGGCAGTGTGTCAGCCTCACCCACAACACCCCAGCCAGTCTGTGGCCTCTTGTGAGGCGGCAGTGCGTCAGCCTCACCCACAACACCCAGCCAGTCTGTGGCCTGTTAGGAGGCGGCAGTGTGTCACCCTCTCCCACAACACCCAGCCAGTCTGTGGCCTGTTAGGAGGCGGCAGTGTGTCACCCTCTCCCACAACACCCAGCCAGTCTGTGGCCTGTTAGGAGGCAGCAGTGTGTCCGTCTCACCCACAACACCCAGCCAGTCTGTGGCCTGTTAGGAGGCGGCAGTGTGTCACCCTCTCCCACAACACCCAGCCAGTCTGTGGCCTGTTAGGAGGCGGCAGTGTGTCCGTCTCACCCACAACACCCAGCCAGTCTGTGGCCTGTTAGGAGGCGGCAGTGTGTCACCCTCTCCCACAACACCCAGCCAGTCTGTGGCCTGTTAGGAGGCGGCAGTGTGTCAGCCTCACCCACAACACCCAGCCAGTCTGTGGCCTGTTAGGAGGCGGCAGTGTGTCAGCCTCACCCACAACACCCAGCCAGTCTGTGGCCTGTTAGGAGGCGGCAGTGTGTCACCCTCTCTCACAACACCCAGCCAGTCTGTGGCCTGTTAGGAGGCGGCAGTGTGTCACCCTCTCCCACAACACCCAGCCAGTCTGTGGCCTGTTAGGAGGCGGCAGTGTGTCACCCTCTCCCACCACACCCCAGCCGGAGTGTGGCGAGATGGCTTTCCATGAAGGCGGCTCTGGTCTGCTGCTCTGTGTTGCCCGTCCACTGCCTTGAAGCATGCAGTGCCAGCGCTTCCCATAGTCGTTTCCGCCCAGAGACAACCACCGCCCCCAGTTTGCTGTTTTTCCTTCCACACTGTTTCCTGTGCACTGATCAATGTATTTGAGAAGGAAAAACATGGGCCGTGCTGCCTGCCGTCCCCACCCTTGCCTGTCCACTGAGCCGTGGGGGCACCCCAGGCTCCGCCATGCCCACTGTGCCGACAGTCTGCAAACTGCTTATCCGCTACCCGTCCTGTCGGCGGCCACTGAGAGTGTTCTGGTTTTGGCTATTTATGAACCGCCTCACTCAGGAACATCTGGGTGTGCGCATCTGCGGGCTTGTGCTGTGGGTCTTTCGGGAATGTGCCCGGAACCGGACTGCGCGCACGTGTGTGCATCGATCCGTTCTGTGTAGCCGGTCAAGTTCGAGAGGGTCGTGATGACTTTCGCTCCCACCACCAGGCGTGGGCGGCCCGCCCCTCATTCTCGCCGCCGCGGGCATTGTGCCTCACCAAAGTCCCTGCCAGTCTGATGGGTGAAGGGACGTTCCGCTCTGCGTTTCTCTGGCGGCTGAGGCGTCGAGCGTGTCCGTGTGCGCCCTTGGCCGCCGCGCGCCTGCGTCTGTGGGCTGCCAGTCCCCCAGGTCCTTCCTCGCCTTCCTCAAACATGTCCGCTCAGCCAGTGAGCTCTTATTCTGCCCCTGCTGTGTGTCGGCTTGGTCGGTGAGGGACCAAACAGTGAACAAAGCTGAGGAGAGCGCCTGCGCCGTGGGTCGGTGCTCCGCGGAGGAGAGGGCGGGGAGACAGACGTGGGCGCCGTGGGCCGGTGCTCCGCGGAGGAGAGGGCGGGGAGACACGGACGTGGGCGCCGTGGGCCGGTGCTCCGCGGAGGAGAGGGCGGAGAGACACGGACGTGGGCGCCGTGGGCCGGTGCTCCGCGGAGGAGAGGGCGGGGAGACACGGACGTGGGCGCCGTGGGCCGGTGCTCCGCGGAGGAGAGGGCGGGGAGACACGGACGTGGGCGCCGTGGGCCGGTGCTCCGCGGAGGAGAGGGCGGGGAGACACGGACGTGGGCGCCGTGGGCCGGTGCTCCGCGGAGGAGAGGGCGGGGAGACACGGACGTGGGCGCCGTGGGCCGGTGCTCCGCGGAGGAGAGGGCGGGGAGACACGGACGTGGGCGCCGTGGGCCGGTGCTCCGCGGAGGAGAGGGCGGGGAGACACGGACGTGGGCGCCGTGGGCCGGTGCTCCGCGGAGGAGAGGGCGGGGAGACACGGACGTGGGCGCCGTGGGCCGGTGCTCCGCGGAGGAGAGGGCGGGGAGACACGGACGTGGGCGCCGTGGGCCGGTGCTCCGCGGAGGAGAGGGCGGGGAGACACGGACGTGGGCGCGGTGGGCCGGTGCTCCGCGGAGGAGAGGGCGGGGAGACACGGACGTGGGCGCGGTGGGCCGGTGCTCCGCGGAGGAGAGGGCGGGGAGACACGGACGTGGGCGCCGTGGGCCGGTGCTCCGCGGAGGAGAGGGCGGGGAGACACGGACGTGGGCGCCGTGGGCCGGTGCTCCGCGGAGGAGAGGGCGGGGAGACACGGACGTGGGCGCGGTGGGCCGGTGCTCCGCGGAGGAGAGGGCGGGGAGACACGGACGTGGGCGCGGTGGGCCGGTGCTCCGCGGAGGAGAGGGCGGGGAGACACGGACGTGGGCGCGGTGGGCCGGTGCTCCGCGGAGGAGAGGGCGGGGAGACACGGACGTGGGCTTGGCGGCCGGTGCTAAGGAGCCAGCCCCGCAGGGGAGGGGTGTGCGCGCCGGGCAGTCGGGCGGGGCCACAGGGCGGACTCTCTGGGAGGCGGCGTCCGTGAACATGCAGGAGTGGACGCCGGGGGCGCGGCCCAGGCAGGGAACGGCGCGTCGAGCCCAGTCGGAAGCAGACCCGGCCGTGGGCGCCGGCGAGGGCTGGTGTGCTGGCACTGGGGGTGGGGGTGGGTGGGGGTGCGTGGGGGAGGGAGGGAGGAGGTGGAGTGGCCCGAGAGGGACCCGGAGCGATCTCGCAGGGCCTGCGGTGGCCTGGAGGACCGTGGCTTTCACCCAGGATGAAGCAAGGAGCCATGAGGGTTCTAGAGAACGACAGGGCGAGCTCTGGAGTGCGTGTCGGCAGCTCCCGGCAGCTGGGCCCCGGAGACCAGTCGGGGGCTGCCGTCGCAATGGCCTAAGGGAGGCGGTGAGAGGCCTGGGCCGGGAGTCTTGGGCAGGTGGGCAGAAGCGGATGGATTCGGACACACATTTGAGGTGTAGCCAACAGGATTTGCTGACCGATTGGACGAGACAGCGCCAGGGAGAGAAGGGGCCCTGGGTGACCGAGGTGTTGGCCGGCGCAGCCGTGAGGGCGGGGCTGCCGCTGGCAGGCGGGAGCGGCGCGGGCAGTGTGCGAGAGCAGGGCTGGGACGGGCTAGCGCCGGCTGGCTGGCGTGTGGGGCCCAGAGCACAGCGAATGGGCAGCTTTTTGTTTTAAAAAACATTAGTCATTTCCAAGTGAGGGTTGCCCATGGAGCATCACACCGAGCCTGGGGCCTTCCGCATGTGGGACCGAGGTTGCATGCCCGCCGGTGAGCCAGCCTGGCGGCAGATGTGTCAGTTGTCAGATGCTGGGAGACAGCCAGGTGGCACTGTGGAGGTGACAGGTGGACACATGGAGCTGGACACATGAAGGGCACAGGTCTGGGCTGGAGATACAAATTTGGGGTCACCCACATAAAAGTAGCATTTACAGCTGCGAGACCTGATGGAGCATTGAGGGAGGAGTGTAGATGGAACAGGGCAGAAGGACTGGTGACCCCACCGGGGACCTCCCTCAGTTACGGGTCAGGGGCCAAGGAGGGGCCGAAGGTGACGGAGCAGGAGCAAGCAGTGTGGTGGGGAAGCCAGGCAGGGGTGACTCCTGGGTGCCAAGCGGGGCTGCGGGAACAGAATGCAGACTGAGACTGGCCACCCTGGGCTTCAGTGACTGGGGCGGTGAGATGCCTGTTACTGATTAGTAAGAACAAATTGGTTTGTAAGAGGTTAAGGGATTTAACTGTTTATCTGTCGTGTGTTGCAATTTGTTTTTCGCAAGTTTGTTTTTTCATTTAAGTTTATAGGTTTGATTTTTTTAAAAAACCCTCAAAAGTTTAAAACTGTCCTATGGTCAAGTATGTCATTCTTTTCCCTTAGAGTTTCTGGACTTACTCACTACAGAGTTTTAGAAATATTGTCCTGTATCATTTTCTAGTTGTTTATATTTAAAAATGTTTAAACCTCTAGTTCATAGGGAATGTATTCCTGTGTGTGGTTTGAGGCAGGGTCTAGGTGTGTTTTTTCCGAATGACTGGCTCGTTGTTTTGATGCTGTTTACTGAGCAAGTGTCCTTTCCCTGCAGCTCTGAGGCTCCGTTCCTGTCATCTGCTAAATGTCCCCATAGTCTCATGTCCATCCAGGCCTTGCTGTTCGATTCCATTGATTTTGCCTGGGGAGAGATTTAGGGGCTGGGAGAGGAGACTCGGTGATGGATCGAGGCGGTGTGAGGGCCGGAGGGCTGGGCGCTGGCTGGTTGCCTTCCGTGAGGGATGCTGCAGCGCAGTTGGGGACCGGCGCTCCCCAGGTCTCAGGCTGCTCAGCGGACGGACCAGCTGCTCCGCAGTGTGCACCGCAATTCTGCGAGACTGGTGTTCTGGCTCCCCGTTTGCAGATGAGGAGACTGGGGTTACAAGAGGTTTCTCGTCCAGTGCCCGCGAGTGCTCTGGGCGCCCATGCCTGCGCTCCGGCCTCAGCAAAGCCAGAGGTGTGCAGGGGCTCCGCAGGCTGGAAGGGCTCCAGACAGGAAGTACCCCGCATGCCTCTTGCTACACCCCTGCCTGCCATTTCGCTGGGTCTTGAGGGTTTTCCCATTTCCAAAAGCAACCTGTTAAAACCAAAGTGCTCCTGGCAGGGAATCACACGTTAAGTTTACAGCTAACATCTCAATTATCAGTTAACACCTCTGCAGGGATTAGCTGACAGCCAGCTGAGGCCACTGCTGGGGCCCTGTGTGTGGGGGGGGGGGCTGGGAAAGGCCGGGAGGGGTAGGTCCTGAGCCATCCGTGCGCTTCCCTCTGGAGTTGGGGCTGGATGTGTGTGGGGGGTGAGAGCTGGGGAGCCAGCTCTGCGGTGGGCATGAGGACAGTGGCTGCGTCTCAGGAAACTTGGGGCTGGGGCTCAGAGAGGGAGCTGGCAGCTATTAGACACTGGCCGTGTCCCACTGCCCAGGAGGATGTCCAGTGCTTGGTCTCAGCAAGGTTGGGAAATCAGCTGCCATTAAACCACTTCAGGCCCAGCTGCCAGCAGCCACTCAGAGCCAGGACCCGTCCGTGACACCCATAGTCCAGATCTGTCACCCAGCCCCGAGGAGCAGGAGGAGGAGAGGATGGGCCAGTCCATCAGGGCAGGGTTGAGGCTTAGTCTGTGACCAGGGTCAGGAAGGTGTGACCCTGAAGGTCACCCAGCAGGGGAGCTGAACTCCTTTGGCTGAACTAAGATGTGGCAGGAGGCCTTGGTGGGTACTGCCTTCCCACCCACTGCTGCTTCTCGCCCCACTGGTGCCTGGGGCAGGGGGAGAGGGGACCCCTTGTGTGCAGCTGGGGCTCCTCTCCCGAAGGGACTACCCCTTTTACTTCACTCTGCCCAGGGCTCTGATCTATGTCTCTGGGGTCATCATTTTTCTAAAGGTGACCAGCTGCCAACTGTTTTATCCCTGTGTTGGCCTCTGGCTTAGCTCTCCTGGGACCCTGGGGCTAAGAGCAGCCTCTCCCTCCCCCTTTTCCCCTACTCCCTATCCCTTCCCTCCCCCCCCTTCTGCCTTCCCTTCCTTCTCTCCTTCTCCCCTCCCCTCCCTGCCAGCACCCCTGGCCTTGCACCTGATGCTGTGGTCAGACCTGCCCTAGCTGGGGCTGGCCCTGGTCCTGGGTAACCCTGCAGTCGGCACGTCCAGCTGCCTCCTCTCACTCACCTGCACACCCTCCCAAAGGTGCTGCGAGGGCTCAGCTGGGCAGAGAGCCCTACTGGAGGGGCAGGTGGTGATAAAATGGGAGGAGAACAGTGCCTAGAGCCCAGGAACAGGGCTGGAGGGGCTGGGGTGGCACTTGTCTGCCAAAGCCAGATCCAGCAGGTGGGCTTGTCTAAGACCCCAGGGATCTGGGGGCTTTGAGGCAGGAAGCAACGGCAGAGCTGCCGCTTTTCCTGTGTCCACCTCCCTCTGCCCGCTGGGTCTCGCTACCCGCTGCCCTGGGTCATGCTGCATCCGGTGGGGAGAACTGGCTTTAGCTTGCCATGTGACCGTGGGACTTGTGTGCCAGAAAAGGCTCACCCTGGGAAGATCCCAGAGGGTTTCCTGCAGGAGATACCACCCGAGCTGTGCCTGGCCCGAGTAGACGTTTTCTGGGCAAAAGGAGTGAGGGAGGGTGCTCCAGGGAGGGTGCTCTGGGGGCGCTGGGCCCAGCTGGGATACCCTCTCCCTTCCTCTGGTGCAGACCATCCCTCTGTGTGGCTGTCCCTGCTGTTCATGGGGAGCGGCCGGCCGATGGGCTGGAGAGGAGGGGAACGCGAGGGGGAGGTGAGCATGGCCGTAGGTCCTGGGGCGGATGGGGGCAAAGAGGTGGGGGGCTTGGGCCCTTCCCCAGTGGGGCTGGCAGAGCCTGAGGGCCTAGGGCAGAGGTGGCCCTAAGCCAGGACAGTATGTCCCACAGTGGCATCCAGTCTTCTGCCTGTGGCCTGTGATGGGGGCAGGCGGGAAGCGGTGCATGTCCGCCCTGGGTGGGTGCGGGCAGCGGCGCGGGCCGGGGAAGGGCTGTCTGCAGACGACTCTTGGAAATGGGCCGCGCCAGTGTCCGCTCCCAGGGCCCTGCTGCCGCTCAGCTCGCCTGTGGCCTCAGAGGCCACCCGTGCCCAAGGCCACATGGAGCTTTTTATTTCCTTCTTCACAGGAGAGGTCCGGCAGGCTGGGGAGAACCGCTTTGGGCCCGAGGCACTGTGTGTGCGTGTGTGTGCGTGAGAGAGGGACTGTATCGTGTCCATGTGTTCGTTTCCGTGTGTATGTTTTGTGTGTGTGTGTGTGCTTGCCTGTGTCTAGTCTGTGCACCTTCGGTTGTGAACTGGGCCGCGCGTGTGTCCTGCGTGTGCGAGTGTGCGTGTGCCTCCGCCTTTGCCACGCCCTGGCGTGCGGGTGTTTGTGGCCATCCGGGTGGCCGCTAAGGGGCTTCTCGGTGCCTATTTCGGGAGCCGGGAGCGTGTCTGAGAGGCTCCCGGGGGCGGTTGCCGCGCCGCGCCGCGTGGGGGTTCAGCGTCACACGCAGGCTTCGGGGTGGGTGAGACCCTCGAGAGGCCCCAGACAGCAGCTGGCACATTTGAGTCGGACTTCGCCTCCCTTCTCTCTGGCTTTTGTGTGTGTTTGGTTTCACAGCCTGAGTGCTCGACTGTGTGATCGGGGAGGGGCAGGATGTACTTCTCAGAGTCCACTGAGCTGCTGTGTCCCTTTGCCGGCACCCCCAGTTCCTCCGCGACCCGTCTGTCTCCTCTGGCCCATGAGGGCTCCACATTTGCACCATGGGTCACCCTTCTAAAGCTGTGCTTTTGTACCTCATTCACTCCCCACATTGCACAAGGTAGACAGGACTGGAATTATTGTACACATTTGGCAGATGAGGAAACTGAGGTCCAGAGAGGCAAAGAGAGGTGCCTGAGGTCCCTTGGTGAACCGGGGTTGGGAGCGAGAACACTGGCTGTCCTCCCTGTGCATGTCCCTGTGCCCTTAGCCGCAGCCCTGGGCCCTCGCTGCAGAGGACCCTGCCCAGAGGAAACAGGCTGGGCCTCCTGAATGAACCCAGCTGCAGCACGCTCCCTCCTGCACATGGCGCCCTCTGCCATCATCCTGGCTCAGCATTGTCCTGGAGAGACGGCCACGGGGCTCTTTCCATCTCCAGGCAGGGCGGCAGCAGGCAGGAATGCTGGCTCCGTCACTGGCGCTGCCTCACTGTGGCTGCAGTTGGGGCTCTTCCAGGCTGAAGCTGGTCGGGCAGACAAGGGGAGGAGCCCCAGCTTGTTAATGTCAGCCTGTTAGTGTCTGCACTGACAAGGCGGAGGGGTGGGGGTGGCCTTAGGTAGGGGGAAGGAGAAGCAGGGGCTGAACAGGAGGCAAAGTCCACTGCTGTCCCCTGCCACACCAGGCCCCTGTGTGCTTGAGCACGGCCCGCCAGGAGCACCCCTCGTCTCGGGCGTCCCCCGTTGCCTCCTTCGGCCCACGGCCCCTCGCCTTCCTGTCCTGCCAGGATGGCTTGGCCTAAAGAGCCGCCTCCACATCTCTGAGAAGGTCCGCGCACTCCGCCCGAGGCGCCCACGGGCTGGGCAGCTCGCACAGCTGGAGGCGGGCAGGGCCCCTCAGCCCTCTGCCCTGGCCTCCAGCGGAGAGGACGCCTCCCGCGCCGCCGCACTCGGGTCTGCACAGCCCTCGTCCATGCGCCGGAGCAGCAGGAGGGCTGAGGCTGGTGCTCCCAGCCCCCAGAACCCCTTTCCCCGACCCCTTCAGATGTCCCCTCCTTCTCCTCCAGGGAATTCTTGGCCAGTGTCCTCTCCCCAGCCACATTGCTTGTCCCCGTGTCCCTGCGCCCAGATCTTCCTAGAGCAGAGGCACCCAGCCAGTCCGGCGAGGCTGTTACTTGGCCTTGGCGTCTCCCGCCTCTTCGTGCCGCCTGCCTGTTGCTGCTGGCGCTGCACTAACGATCAAGTAAGGCAGCGGCTCCTGCTTCTGCAGCGCCTTTTATGTGCCAGGCACTATTCAAAGCATCTTACGAGCGTTCGCTGCTCATACCCTATGAGGTAGATACACTTGTCCCATTTTACAGATGAGGAAGACAGAGCAGCAAGGAAATTCAGTTAGTTGCTCGGGACCACAGGGCTGTTAAGTGGTGGCAGTGTGAATCGGGCTGCATGGCTCCCAGCCGCCACCTCCTCTGCCCCAGCTCCGGCCCCAAGTCATTCTCTCCACCTGCCCCAGGAGCTCCCCCGGGCAGGCGGGGCCGGCCTCTGCCCCAGCGCGGTGCTGGCCTTCGGCCCTCAGCAAGTGAGGGCAGTGGTCATGACGCACTCTTCTTAGCCCTGCATTCCGCGGGCCTCCGGGTCCCCTCCATGTCCTCTGGCGTGAGCTGCTGCCCCAGAGCACTGTGCACTTTCTGAGACAGGCCTCTGCCAGGGCGGCCGCTGAGCGAGGGGAGCCCCGACTGCAAGCTCCCCGCGGCATGGGGAAGCCGCCCGCCCACCGAGAGCCCCTCAGCTCATGGCAGGGACTTGGCGGGGATGTCCACATGTTCACGTCATTCATTCACTCATTCACCCATTCATCCAGCCGGCACTTGCTGCGTGCTGTGTGCTGGGTGCTGGGCCGTCGGGGGGGTCTTAGCACACTGAGGCGAACAGTCCGGCCATGCCCAGGGCGCACAGCCTGGTTGGGTGCGCGGCCGGCGCTGACCGGTGCAGGGAGACTGGCCTCGGGGCTGCCGGAGCACAGCGTGGGGCTGGGCGGGCGGGGAGGAGGCTGCACAGAGCAGCGGACACTTGGGCAGACTCGTTAAGGGAAGGCAGCATTTTCAGGCTAACAGAGGGATGAGCTCACAGGAAAGAGAGCAGCTGTGCAAAGGCTCCGAGCCTGAGGGGCAGCCCGGGACGCGCTGCAGGGCAGGCTGGGAGTGCGCCGCTGCTCCCTGCCTGGTGCAGGGTGGGCTGTGGCAGGTCAGTGTCTGTGGGTGGGTGGTGTCCCCGGCATGGAGACTGAGCCAGTTAGCTGTGGAGAGGCTGCGAGGACACAGGACACCTGCCCAGCTGGGAGGCTGCCCTGGGCTCAGGAAACAGATGCTCTGGGCTGGGCCTGGCCTGGGGGCACCTGTGACAACATCTGTCTGAGCTGGGGCTCCCAGCTCTCAGAGCTCCCAGCCCTCGCAGCAGCCCCTCCACTAGGAGGAAGGAGACCGAGGCCCGGACCGGGGCAGAGCCCTGCCTAGGGTCCCACACGAGCAGTGGGGGAGCACAAGGTTCCTCCTCTCCTGGGCAGGACATTGGGGTCCTTGGCAAGGAGCAGGCCCCAGCTCTCCCGGTGCAGGGCAGAGCCCAGGTATGCCAGGCATGGCCCAGGCAGGAGAGGCCGGCTGCAGAGGAGGTGGAGCAGGACCTCTGAGGGCAGGGGACGAGCAGGGAGCCTGGAACACGGCAGAGGAGCGGGCTGTCCTCTGCACTCGCCTCCAGAGTTCCTCCAAGATTTGGCCAGTCTCTGGGGCAGATTCCTTCCACACACCTCATGGGGCCCAGAGTAGCCCACAAGGGAACCAAGCACCCCCTGCTGGTGTTGTGTGTGCACAGGCCCGGACACGTGTGTCCGCCTATATACCCAGGTACACCCACACAGGTACAAGCTCAAGCTCACACTCGTGTGTTTAGGCATGCCTCTGCTTGTCTGTACGGCTGGGTGTGCACATGTTTGCAGGAGTTGTCCCTGGAAGTAGAATTCTGTATCCACGTGTGTGCATGAGAGCCCTGGGCACGGCCAGCGGTCCCACAGGGGCATACAATTTCTTTCCCACTGGAGCCAGACGCTGCAGAGCCTGCAGCTCTCAGGCCTGGGCCCAGCCCTCCCTCGCCCCTCCCGAGGCCCTTCTGAGGTCAGGCTCCTGGGACAGACCCAGCCAACCTGGAGGGTTGGGGGCCCCTGGTGGCAGGCATTGTGGGTAGAAGCCGGCAACGGGCACAGCTCAGGCTGGGAGAGGTTCTCCAGCTTTTTTTTGTGCACGCTCTCCCCACCCATCCCTGAGTGCTATGGGATCCTGGCAGGTAGGCACCCGCCCTCACTGCTCGTATAGCCCTCCTGATGGGGAGCTCACTGCCTCTCAAGGAAGCCCCTGGGAACCGATGGGGCATTGTCCAGAGAGGAGATGTCTGGACGGCCAGAGGGTAGGGTCAGGGCTGGGCTATGACCTAAACACCCAGGCCTGGGGCTTTCTCTAACAGGCCTGGGGCTCCAGCTCCTGGCAGCAAGGCCAGGCCCAAGGATCCAGGGACTTTCGCCTTGTTGTCAAGAGCATATTTCAGCTATTAGGGACAGTGGCTGGGGATTTAGGGAGGATTTCTCTCTCATTTCCCAGAGCTTTCAGCAAGCCTCCTCTCTTCCCACCCCTCTGCCTGTCTGTGGGCGCACGCACACACACGCACACGCACACACACACACACGCACGCACACACACGCGCACACACGCACGCACGTGCACACACGTGCACGTGCACACATGTGCACGCATACACATGCACACACACGCAGAGTCAGTGCTCCTGTGTGGCAGAGGGAGGGAGAGAGAGAAATCTGGGTCAGCCTCCCAGGGAAGGCTCAGAGGCATCTCCCACCTTCCCCAGCAGACGCTCAGCATTGCAAGCCTGGGCTGTGGTCTGAAGGCCGAGCCTTGCCCCAGCCCACCGGAGACGCCCTGCGGTGGGACCCCAGGCTTGCCCTGCCTGCCCCTGCCTGGGCCTCCCTGTCTAGGTGACCTCACTCTTGGGCCAGAGCGTCTCCCCCAGCCAGGCCTCAGAACCCACAGGCCATTTTTGCCACACTCAGCTGATCGCATGGAGAAGCTCTCCCCATCCCCCCTGCACCCTCCGGCTTCAGCCCTGGGGTCCGGGGACAAGGGCAGAGTGGTTGGGAGGCCCGTATCGCTGGCGCCAGGCTGTGCAGGCGCAGCCCGTGCAGAGAACGCTGAGTGCAGGAGGGCCTAGCATGGCGCTGTAGGCAGTGTGGCAGGGTGTGGGGTCTGGGTAGGGTGCCGGGGCATAGGAGGGGATTCTGAGAGAAGGGCAGAGAAATAGCTAACGACATCATTGCCATTTCAGAGTGGAGCTTGGGTGAGGACTTAGCCAAAGCCCTGGGTGGTTAAATGGGTCCCTGAGACAAGACCCACGTGCAGGGTGGGAGATCCGCCAGCCTGTGAGCTCAGGGCGACGTCCGCTGGGCTGGGTGGCAGAGGGAGGGGCGAGGTTTCCTCTATGAACCAGGCCCTGTTTAGCTGGGAAAACTTGATCGTGGGGAATTACTAGGGTTCAAGCCACCCAGGGACCTTGGAAGCCTCCCCAACCCCCACCCCAGAATACTCCAAAGCCACTTCCTCCCTCCCATGGCCACCCACACTGGCACGCAGTTTTCAGGAAATCTTCCTTCCCTTCTCCCAGGGCACGGCCATGGCTGCTGAGCATGTCTGCTGAGTGCAGGAATAAGTAATTGACTTGACTTAGACTAGATATAAAGAAGGACTTCCAGATGCCACCGGCAGCCTTAGCCCAGGACTGGTCTTTACGGAGGTGAGACAGATCCTCGGGAGGACTGTCAGGGTGGGGAAGGGTGACCCTGGGCCCCCCGGAGGCCAGGTCCTGTCTTCCCAGTGTGGCCAGGCACCAGCTGCCTGCCTGCATGGGCCTTGGCCTGTCCCGGAGCCGTTCTCAACACAGCACCTGTGTCAAGGCGTTTATGAATCCGCAGCCCATTGCATTTCTAACTGGTAGGAATTTAAGGGAAGAATGTTGAGGGCAGGGGAGAATGGGGAGGCAAACCTCTTCCTCCTCAGGCTCCACCCACCTCCCTCTTGGTGCCCAGAGAGTCCAGCTGTTGCAAGCCAGGCCATTCGAGGCATTTTCTCAAGGTCACCTTGGAGGGCAAGGGGAACTGTGCTCCCCCTGGGGGCTCACTGTTCTCCCGTAGGAGACCTGGGAGGGTGGGGCTCCAGGCCAGGCACCATCACCCCAAGGTCTCAGAGCACCACTTAGGAAGTCCCTTGACTGAGGGTTATCACACAGGCCACCTGCCGAAGCAGAGCAGTGTCTCCTGAGGTCCCTGAGCCTCCGAGTCTCCCCATGGCTAAACCTCCACCTGGGCACGCCCGACTCTGCATCAGGCTGGACACGCCCCAGAGCCCAGCCGTGAGCCTGTTACCGCGCCAGGAGGAGCCCTTCTGCAGGTGGGGAGATGGGGGCTAGAGAGGAGAAATAACTGCTGACGCCTCCTCCCCCGCATGTTCTGATGAACTTCTGGAGTGAGGGTGGTGAGGGTCTGCTGCATTCTAACAGGGACTTTAGCCATTTTAAATGGAAGAATACGGCAACAGTGGTGGGATTCCAAGCCCTGCCCCTTTCCCTCTCTCCTGCCTGCCCTGGGCACCCCTGCTGGAAGAGGCTGAGCAGCTGCTCCTAGGTTGCCCCACCCACCTCTGTCCCCTGCCCCGGCTCTCCTGCCTGCCAGCTTTCAAGGCCAGGCCGCCTGGTAATCCATGAGTCAACTGGGGAGACTTCCGCTATAGCCCTCCCAGCCGTGGCCAGCTTTTCCCAGCCGGCCACGTGCCACATGCCATGGCCAACTCCATCCCGCCTACCGTGGCAGTGGCCATTCATCCATCCCTCTGTGGGAGGGTGGCTGGCCACTCCTTGTTTGTCCCCACCTCTGTGGGCAGGGCCTCAGGGACTCTGAACTCACACAGAGGTGGCACGGTTCTGAACTGACATCAACTGTCAACTGCTGTGTGGTGTCAGGCAAACTACATCCCCTCTCTGAGCCTCTGTGTTGACACCTGGGATGTGAGTTTGGTCATATGGCCTTGAGGGTCCGTGTGTGACAAAGTGTGGGAGCTGAAAGGGTGGCCACGGTGATGAGGCTCCCTTGGGCCCCTGCTTGGGGGTCCTTGGGTGGGGAGTCCTGGGGCGAGCATGACCGCACCTGCCTCCGTCAGCAAGTCGTGAAAGGGCTCTGAGAAGGGGCATTTGGGCTGGGCTCTGACAGATGGCCAGGTGCCCCCAGGTTTGGGGTGCTGGATGGTAGTCGGGGGTGGCAGGAAGGCATCCTGTATGGAGGCACAGTGAGCCCGAAGCCTTGGGGTCTGTTACTTGCACGTCTGACCACAGCAAGCCCCTGCTTACCTGCAGCTGAAGTCCCGGCTGCCTGCTAGGTCCGGTCCCTGCCAGCTTCTCCAGGCATCCAAGCCATTGCCTTTGCCCCCAGGGCTCCAGCCTTAATGAATTTTTCAAAGTTCTCTGTAGGCTATACCCTTTGTTCCACTTACTCCCCACTTTGGCTCAATGACCACAATAACATTTGACCCTGTGACCAAATAAAATGCCGACTGCACGGCCTTCCAGGGACCACGAGGGCCTGTGTGAGCTGCCCCTCCCTGCCCAGGGCTCCAGTGCCTCTGTCGTCCCCAGATCTTCAGTTGCTGGTCCCACCGCGTTCAGGACTCAGCCCTAGGAACCACCTTAAAGTAGCTGCCAGGGTGACCGGTTGTCCCGGTTTGCCCAGGACTGAGGCGTGTCCCCCAGGAGGCAGAACTTTTAGTGCTGACACCAGACAGTTCCAGACACAGTGGGATGATTTGTCACCCTAATTTCTCTCTGGTCCCTACCTCTAGGCACGCCTATTTTCTTTTCCTTGTCATTCCTTTGTTGGAAGTCCCAGTGTGTCTGTGTGCTGCCACTCACGGATGGCAGTCGCCCCGCTGGCCTTGAGCTGCCGGAGAGCAGCCTGGGTCTGCTCAGCTGTGAGTCCCCGGCCCGGCCACTGAGCGCTTGGGTGAGCCTCGGACCGGGCTGCTCCCCTGGGCCCTGCGCAAGCCTCCCTCCCTCGGGCCCGCTTCCCATCTGTGCTGCAGAGCTGGCTCTGGGAGTCCCAGGGAGGGCTCTCCCGGCCCCAGCGTCCCAGTGTCCAGCTTGCCGTGGGTGGCCGGGCATGGCTGGACTCCTGGCCGGCAGAGCTGGCAGTGCCTGGCGGCAGGCAGGGCAGCACCCCCAGGGAAGGCACTGCACAGCCGTCACCTTCCTGGCCATCTGCCACCGCCGGGCCGTCTCTGGGCCAGGCTGCTGGTCCAGACCCAGGGCTGGGGGCGTCCAGAGTGACGGCCGGCTGCCAAGCCCCACTCCCCTCCCACCCCCGGGAAACAGATGGCCCAAGCTGGGGCGGGTGGCAGAGACAAGGACTGGCATTTGTGTGTGTGTGGTTTTTTAAAAAATCTGACACATTTTTGTCACGTCTTGGTGCATCAGAACAGTAAAGGAGGCGGGAGTGTGAAGAATGTTTTAACTCGCAACTTTGTAACAGTTCCAGTTTCTCCGGGCCTCCTCCCCCTCCCTCAAGCCCCCGCTGCGAGCCTCCAAGCCCATCTGTTCCCGGATCCCTGCCCCTGCCCCACACCCACCGTCCTTCCTCAGTCCAGGGGCAGAGACAGTCAGAGGAAGAGGCAGGGGCCCTCGAGACGGCTCGGGAACAGACACGGGCCTGCTTCCGGGCCCGCCGGGCGCCAGGCTCTGTGGCCCTGTGCAGTTCTGGCCCTCTCTGGGCCCACCCCCTTCAGTGTTCCCTGCCCCTGGTGCTCATGGGGGTGTCTGGGAGAGGGCTAGAAGTGGGGGGAGTGCAGGAGGGACCCAGACAGGCCGTTTGGGGGGCACAGTGCCCTGAGAGAATGGCCCTGAGCTGGCGGTGGCAGCCACATGCGTGAAGCCAGACTGAGGGTCCCAACTTCCCCTGCCTCAGGTCTGGAGCTTGGGGTCCCGCACCCCAGCCCGGCCACACGCCACCCGGCCTGCCGGTGGTTCTCTGACGACGCCCCAGGGCTGGCTGAGACCTGGGGCAGCTGCTCTGGTGTCAGGTGGAGGAAGGAGGAGCTGGGTGGTACCGGGGACCCAGGCGTCCCTCTGCCACCCCTCTGCTTGTCTGTCCGGCGGGCCCTGGGAAAGGAGGCAGGATGATGCCAGGCCCGAGAGGAGTTGCCCCTCAGCCCCCGGTGCCATGGCCCCAACCCCATGTGGCGATAGCTTCCATTGTTAGGTCATGACAATGCCAAGTATCCTCAGAGAGCAGGAGCCCACGCAGCAGGCTGGCAGGGCTGCCCTGGGTGGCCGTGGGGAGAGTCGCGAAGCGTGAAAGGCAGTGCCCCGGGCGACTCAGCCAAGGCCAGGGCTGGAGTCCTGCTCCCTCCTCACGGCTCAGAGAGGACTGCTGGGCCCCTGGGCCATAGCCTGGGCGGGGTGGGGCAGGTAGTGGGGTACCGCTGGCCAGGGGCGAAGACAGCAGCCCCTGGCTCTGCTCCCGTTCCCTGCATCCCTCCACACCTAACACGGACTCCCGGGTCCGGGCCTGCAGCAGGGAGCAGAGGCACGGGGGAGGCAGAGGGCACCTGCACTGACCCGCCCACACTGGGCACAGCTGGGAGCAGAGTCCAAGGCCAGGCCACGCTGCCGCCGAGCACAGAAGGCCGCCACTCAGGGCCGGAGCAGCCCCCAACATTGAACACCCCCCCCCCCCGTCTCCACACGCCGGCTAGGCTGAGGGTGGGCCGGGGAGTCCCTGCACGAGGCGGTCTCGTGTGCCCAGGAGGGCGGGCTCTGGCCAGGCCAGCAGAGGGAACCCGCGTGGCCCAGGCGCTGGCCCCCAAGGCCCCGCTGAGCCAGGGCCATGTGAGTCTCGCCATATGGGTGCAGGGCGGCTGCGGGGGGAGGAGCTGGAGTTGCCATGAGAACCCGCACGCTGGCATTTCCTCTTTTGGGGAGGCTGAACCATGCTTCACAGGCAGTGTAGGCTTCTGAATCCCATTTCTCTGTGTTTTTTAGGAAGGGAAAAAGGGCAGGAGAAAGGGAGTGGGAAAAGGCAAGGAGGGAGAGATATGGAGCCAGACAGAGGGAACCAGAGGGACAGAGGGAGCTGTCTGGGGCTGTGAAGGTTGGCCAGGGACCTCTGTTCCCCAGAGCTTGGCTAGGGCTGAAGAGCAGTCTGGAGTCCCCTTGCGAGAACCTTTTCCTTAAAACACACAGCCTTGTGCCCTGCCTGAGGTTTTTTTGTTTTTTGTTTTGAGACAGAGTCTCGCTTTGTCGCCCAGGCTAGAGTGAGTGCCGTGGCGTCAGCCTAGCTCACAGCAACCTCAAACTCCTGGGCTCAAGCAATCCTCCTGCCTCAGCCTCCCTAGTAGCTGGGACTACAGGCATGCGCCACCATGCCCGGCTAATTTTTTCTCCATATATTAATTGGCCAATTAATTTCTTTCTATTTATAGTAGAGACGGGGTCTCGCCATTGCTCAGGCTGGCTTTGAACTCCTGACCTCGAGTAATCCGCCCGCCTCAGCCTCCCAGAGTGCTAGGATTACAGGCGTGAGCCACCTCACCTGGCCCTGACTGAGGTTTTAAAGCAACTCTTTGGACTCTTCCTGAGTTCCTGACCTTCATCCCTGTCCCCTGAGTGCACAGCCCTCTGGACAGTGACACTGGGAGCAGTAGTGTCAGGCCTTGCTCTCAGGGGGCCCCAGGTGGGGCTGGAGCCCATACTAACCCGATCCCACCACAGACCCAGAGGCAGCAGAACTCCACGTGGCCGGAGCAGACACGAAGGCTGCTTGGAGAACAGGGAGCTGTGGGTGGGGACTGATGGGAGAGGACAGCTTCCACCCATCCGTCTGATCAGGGGCTGGGGTTGGGAGCAGACAGACCTGGGTGTGGGTCTGGCTCCATCTCTTCATACCTCTGACAAATGAATCGACCCAAGCCTCAGTTTCCCCATTCTGCAGAACGAGAGTACCTGCCTTGCAGGTTTCCTGCGGCACGCACACAGTGGAGAGGCTAGAGTAGTCTCCTGAAGTGGCAGCTGCTGTTGGTGAGATCGTTCAGGACACGGTCCCAGTGCCAGCTGCGGAGGCAGGGGCGTCCTGGCCCTGGAGGAGTGCCCACCCTGGACAAAGGTGTGGTGGTCCTGTGTTCTGGGAGGCAGTGCTGTAGAGAGAAGAGTGGGGTGGCAGGAAGAAGGCTGTGAGTGACAAGGAGAGGGCTTGGGGTCTGGGGACAGAACCAGGCCTGGCCCATCCCAGGCTCGGGCCAGCCAGGCCTTGTGGGCAGCTTTGGTGAGGGCAGCTTTCTAGGAAGTCCCCTCCAGACCCTGTAAGATGGAGCTGCCAAGCGGGAGGCCAATACTGTGGCAGCAGCTCCCTCAGAGCTTCCTGGTCATGTGCGGGGAGAGCCGGTCCCCTCTATCTGGCATCTCCCAGCTGTAAGTGGGTACAGTGCTGTCCTTCTCTCCTCTAGGGCTGAGGAGGAGCCTGTGGGATGAAGGTGCAGGCCTTCTTGAAGATAGAGATGGGAAGCCTGGCCTTGTTCCCTCTGGCAGGTGTGGGGCTGGGCCCCCTGGCCCTGTGGCACCTCCACCAACAGCAGAGCCCAAGTCTCGACTCCTGCTCTGCAAGATCTTTATGTCCCATTTGGTTCTACGGTAACTAGAGAAGTGACATCATTCCCATTTGACGCCTTGGAAGACTGGGGCCAGGAAAGGACAGGAACTTACTCACGGCCACCCAGCTACAGGTGGCAAAGCCAGGATTAGCACCCGGGTTTGTCTAGCTCTGGAACCCTTTCCATGCCTCTCTCCTCTGCCCTGTCCGGCATCTCCAGTGGGCACTGGGCAGGTTATGGGAGCCCCGTGCTCAGCAAGGAGTGAAAAGTTAGGAGAGATGGGTGCGGGGCCTTGGGCCCCATCTCTGCTGGCTGGGCTGTGACCACACCTAGCTAGCCTAGGAACCCTGCTTAGGGAAGAGTGTGGTCTTGGTCCCAGGTGGATTGAGATCAACTCTTAGCTTTGCCACCTACTCCCTCTGGTTCACCCAGCATGTAACCTCTCTGAACCTCCATTTCCTCATCCAGAAAATGGGTGGCGGCACAGTATGAGTTAGACTAGACTAGGTTTTGCTACAGTAACAAACAACCTTAAAATCTCAGAGATTCCAAAGAACTCAGTTTCATTTCTCACCCCCATTACACACATGGGATGTCTGCTCTTCTTCATCGTCACTTGGGACCCCAGGCTGATGGCACACGCACCATCTCAACATGTGCATCTCCAGTTACTATGGCAGCAGGAAGAGGGATGGCCAAGGCCATACTGGGTCTTAAAGCTTCCTCTTACAAATGACTCATCTAACTTCTACTAACACATCATTGGCCAAACCAAATCATACAGCCACACCTCGCTTTGTTAGGGACAGGGAACTGCAGCTCCATACCACGTGCCTAAAAGGAAGAAAACTGGTCTGTTACTAAGCATTCTTTAGTGATGATCACAGGCACCTGCCACACAGGGATACCCTGAGCATCCAATGAAGTATGGGGGACAGGGACCCTGGTCACAGAAGTTACCTAACAAATGTTAGCTCTGCCCCCTTCACCCCAGCTCCACGGAGACCAAACCCCTGGGCCTTGCCATCAGATGGGTCACCAGGGTTGTTGGACATCTCCCGCCTTTGCTTCTGAGACAGATGAGTGGCAACTTCCCCAGGGCACACATGGTGGCAGCTGAGGCAGGAAGAGCAGATGGACACCTTCATTCTCAGCTGAGTAACCCCCGTGCCTCATTTAACAAATGAAAAGGTAGCAGGTACCAGCAATACCTTGACTTTATTAGGGGCTTCCTGAGACCCAGATCAGATTACATTTCCTGCAATTGAACAGTAAATTCAATTTTGCTCAACAAATGTTCCCTTCAGCACCGAGAGGGCCTGGGGTGGTCTGGATGGCTGGGGACCCTACCTCTCGCTCAGCAACTTCCCTCATCCCTCAGGAAGATGCTGTCCTCCTCGGCTGGGGGCCTTCCCTGGAGTCCAGCCTCAGTCCAAGCTGAGTAAACAAGGCCTGGTGGGAGAGGATAGCAGGCAGGGAGGGTGACTTAGGACTTGGGCCACGTGAGCCCAAGTGGGGCCATAGCAGCAGACTGGGCCTTGGGGAGTCCAGAGCCACCTGGACTCTATGGACTTCAAGCCCAAAGCCACAGGGCTGTGTGAACTTAGGCAAGTCCCTTTTCTTCTCCCCCAGTTAAGGGATTGGCCTAGGTCACTGTACTCACCTTTGACATCAGGGTTCTGAGCCTCTTTGCCAACCTGCCTTTCCTCTCTCCAAAGTGAGGTGTCAGAGTGGGAGAGAGGGCCTTATCCGCCGGCCGTGTCATTGCCCTGCACCCGCTGGGCTGGGCCGGGGGCTCAGGCCCTGCCCTCCCTGCAGTAGCTCAGTCAGAAGAGGAGACAGACAGGTAGCCAGGCAAAAGCCAGGGCGGGTGATAGAGGAAGGCTGCCTGGTTTCCAGCCATGGCACAGACCAGCCAGGCTGCAGGTTAAGCCCAGTTTCCTGTCCTCACCTCCCCCACTGGGCCTGCTGGTGACCACCACTGGGCTGGGGAAATCCAGGAGGACTCCCTGGTGAAGGAGGAATTGGAGCTGGACCCTGAACCACTTAGCTGGGCAGGGAGGGTGCCAGGTGAACAGCAGGAGCCATGGCTTAGAAGCAGGGTGCACCTGGAGTAGGTGTGAGTGACAGATGCCACCTGGAAGATATACTGATACAGGGAAATGTGATTTCCATGTTCTAGCAACACGCGTGTACGCACACACACAGGCGCACACTCCTTCCCCAGCTGCAGCTGTAGGCAGGAGATGTTCGGGCTGCTCGGGAAGAGAGAAGAGCTGCCAGCGTGCTTTCATGGTGCAGGGAAGGGATGCCCGGAAGACCCAGACAGGCTTTCAAGTCCCCAGGGACTCTGGGAAGGGCCCTTCTACCCAGCGAGTCGGTAGCAGCAACAAGAACAGCGGCAACTCTTTTGGGCACTTCACCGTTAATGAAGCACTTGGTATGCGTCATCGTCCTCGACCCCACAGTGGCCCTGGGAGGGACGTCCTGGCCACTGCTTGCCCAACTCACAGCGAAGGGAAGACCTGCCACCGTTGGCGGGCCGGCCGTGCCCCTCCACTGGTCGGCTCCGTGCCTGCTTGCGGGGCGCATGCGCCTTCCTCGGGGCACCTGCGTGCTGAGCGGCGGGGCGGGGTTCTGGCGCCAACGGGAAATGGGTTCTGGATTTAACACCTGGTGGCCTTCCTTGGCTTCTCTGGAGTTTAAGTGTCCCAAGGCTGCCCTTGCCCAACCTCAGCCACGAGTCCCTGAGGCCCTGGCCAAACACAGAGACCCAAAGACCCCAGCCCTAAAACACCAAACCGCCAACCCGTGGCGCCCATTCCCTTGAAAGAGTGAGCAGGTAAACGGGCCGTGGCGCTGCCCAGACTTCTGCGCTTGCTGGGTGGCCCACAAGCAGGCGCTGTCAGTTTGCACGTGCTTGTTCTTCGTGGGAGGCTGCCTGCAAAGTGTGGTTTCAAGGACTTTGGACTGCGAGGGCAGCTCCGCGTGCTCCGAATCACTGCTCACTGATTCAGAGCGTGACTTAAAGAGATCTAAACACCTGGGGCCAGTGTAGGAGCCTCTTGGTAGAAATGAACTGCTACCGGTCAGTACTGGAAACAAACTTAAGTCTTTTCATTTGACCTTAGGAAGGAACTCTTGCCACCGTTTCCAAGTTTAGGTTGCCAAAAGCTTGGGGTACACCCTGGGCCACCTGATGTTCAGGGTCTTTTGGACTCCTAGGCCAGTGACTGTCATTTTCTATTTTTAGCTCAGTTTGGTTTCATTAGCTTGCTTAGCTCTTTCAGTATTCCCCAATAAATTATCATGAAGGTGTGAACTGCCCCTTAGAGCCTTGCGTTGCTTTCCAAACACTGTTCATTCAGCCCTCTTTCATTCATTCATTCATTCAAAAATTTTTTATTAGATGTCAGGCACCAGGCTGCAACAGGAGAAGCCCCTGCTCCTGGAGCCTGATGGGCTGACTCAGGTCGCTCAGCCCAGTCAAACCTGCGGGGTCCAGGCTGCCCCCTGCCGGACGCCCGGGGTTGCCATGGTGACCCTCTGCCGGTCTTTGCTATGAGGAGACAATCAAAAAATAACAGCAAGGACTGTTTTATTCTGTGTCCCACCTGGGAGCCATTTAAGCCTCCCCACTCCTTTTGACACGTAATAACTTTTTTTGCTTTTGAGATTATCCTGAAATCTCACTTCCTCCTCTTCCCCCTCTCTCCAAACCTCCGTGGCGTTGTCTCTGAGAGCCTCAGGTCCTAAAAACGCACACACGCACGCGCACGAACATGCTGTGCACATGCTTACACACCACACTGTGGACAATCAACGGCAAAGCCCCTCGCCTCACACCACTCACCACTTCACAGTTTGCAAAGCCCCTTTAACGTCTGATCTTATGTGGGAACCATGGGGGCGGCATTTATCACCCACCCATTTTCCACGCAAGAAGACTGAGACTTGGGATTTTAGGTAGGTTGACCAGTGTCACCTGGTGGCTGAGTGGGGCTGGAACTAAATCTGGTTGATACTCCTGCTTTTCCATAATCACCCCCTGGGATGACAGAAAGGAGGGAGGGAGACGACAGAAGGATCTCCACCCTCCCCGTTCTCCCCTTGGTGGGCGTCTCCTGCCCAGCCTGGCAGTGCTGGGGGCTGCTGCACTCAGAGGAGGCTGGTCTGTGGGAGTCCAGCCTGGCACAGAGCTGCTCCTGCCCCGCTAGATGCCAGGCCCTTCACTGTCCTCTGGGTGCCCTTGGTCTCTGTCCTCTAGACAGAGCCCTTCCCCGCACTCCCGTCCCCGGCGGACCCAGCTCTCTGCCCTAACACGTGTGGCCTTGAGTCTTTGGTCTCCCTGTGCCTGGGTCAGTCGCATTCACATGGCTATTTCCTCGGCCTGACGTGCACGCTGATCGCAGGCGTTCCCAGTGACCACGCGCGTGTGCTGCCCCGCAGCACACAGATCTTCCATAAAGCCCTCTGTCTTACCAAAGAACGGACATTCACATTGAACACAGGCATCACCGCCGCTGTGTTTCCTTTGAGTCCATGAACACTTACATAGGCCACACCTTTGCCTAGAATGTTCCCATTTCCATGCTCATGGGTGTTGCTTTCAAAACACATTTGTACTGGGCAGCCAAGGCGGGTTCTGGGCTTGCAGACCGCACAGATTGCTATCCTGCATGGCTCCCACGTCTGGTCCGAATGGTCTCTCTCAGCTCGGAGGACCGAGGGTCATTCCTTGGATATGTCTTAAAGGCACTTTAAGGCTGGCACGTTAAAGGCACTTTAAGGTCAAGACCCACAGCAGCATGTGCAGCGCTGAGAGCCTTCCAGCCATGGGGGCTCTCAGGCACATGTGCAGGATTCCTGGGGCCACTAGGGTGTGTGACTACAGGGCTGAGGCCGAGGCCTGGGCCCCTCTTGTCCCTCTCCAGGGGTCCTCTGTCTGGCAGGGCAGCGGGGAGCAGACTGGGACCCTAGAGGGTCGGGGGCCTGCCTAGGTCTCCAGCCCTGGAGAGTGGGGTGAGCAGGGCTCCCAGGGAAGCGGATGCGGGGGTTGGCATGGTCCTGGGGCGCTCATTCTACCCAGGGCCTGACGCCTCCAGTCCTTGCTGTCATTTCAGGGTCTCTGAGGCGCAAAGAGGGCAGGCCAGAGGCGGAGACAGCCGTGGCCTGGAGGTCTGTGCCCTGGCCGTGGGAATCAGGCTGCGGTCAGGACCAGGCCAAGTCCTGCTGTGGCTAAAGCTGCTGTTTCATGTTCTCTTGGCAGCAGCGGTCGGCACGGGAGTAGAGCCCAGCCTCGGAGTGGGGATGTAGACCAACGTGGGTTCACATCTCAGCTCTGCCACTTCCCTGCTGGCAAATCGGCCACGCGCATGGCTGTGTGGGTGGACATTGCGGCTCTGTGGGCCCAGCTGCGTGTCCTTGGGCCAGTGGCTTACCCTCTGTGAGCCTCAGTCTTCCCCTCTGTAAAATGTTCTAGTGACATATCTGTCTCGTAGGTTTGTTGTATGTGAAGTGTGTAGCATGTGCCTGGCACACAGTAAGTGCTTCCTCAATGCCGGCTCTGATGGTTAACGTTGATATTGTAATTATTATTGTGTCTGGGTGATCTTGGGGCTCAGTCTCCACATCTGTAAAATGGGGTTAAGGATGGTTCTGAGGGCCCCAGCTGCCCACACCTGATAACGGTGCCCACTTGCTCCGCACCAGCTCCTGACCGCCTGCCTGCCTTTCCTAGATGCGCCGGACGGAGCCCAGAGAGACGGAGGGAAGGAGGCGTCAAGGAAACAGACACTCACCGTCCATCCATCACTTAGCAATGGCAGCGTCAGTTTTCATAGAGAAGGGGAATCTGCAAAGTAGTCAGAAAAATATTTCCTCTGTGACTCCAGCAGCCCAGCTGTTCCCTTTCAGGGAAAGTGCTGAGGGCTGAAAATGAGGAACAATGAGAAACGGGCACAGGGAAGCAGAGAGGGCGGCCGGAAGGACGGGCAAGGCCGACCGGAAGCAAAGGGCGTGGGGCACATGGCAGAGAGGGAGCAAGGACTTGTGGAGGCTTTTCCCAGGCTGCCGGAGCAGCCTCCAGCAAGGCTGCCGCTGCCCGGGATCCTGGGCTCAAAGGCAGCATGCGTGGAGGCAGGAAGCTGTGATTCTTAGTGTTGTATTTGTGCATCTTCCCCCTCCGCCTCTAGGAGACACCTGGGCCCTTGGCCTGTTGGTAATGGCGGCATCTCAGCAGCGAGTTAAAAATTGGCCTCAGTGCTGGTGGGGGGAGAGCCTGGAGAGGAATTTCCAGGCTCGCGCTGTGCCTCTGGCATACCTTCCTTGCACCCCCACGCGGGGCTACTGTGGCTGCCCATGGGACTTGTACAGACCCGCCCCTGTCCAACCTCCACTTTGCACCTGCTGCTCCCTTCTCCTAGAATGTCCAACCGCCTCTCTACATGTCAGGATCCTACCACTCTGCAAGACTGTCTCTTCCAGGGAGACCCCTGGGATTCCCTCCCTCCCCTGAGCTGCCTCTCCCCTCCCTTCCAGCTCTGATGACTACCCACTTTGGGTCGGGCCCTCCTGTAAGCTGGGCTGCCTCTCCCCTGGCTGTGCTTTCAGCCCTAGCTTCCTGGTGTCTTCTGTCAGGGGCAGGCCAGCCTGGGGGGCACAGCCAGGACCCGATCTGAGAGCCTCCAGGGGCCTGGGGCTCTCAGCCAGCCACCCTGCCCACGCCCACACTCCGCCACTGGAGCCCGTGGGGAGGCCACCCTCGGCCTCAGCGTCAGGGCCTGTGAAACGGCAAGTGGACCGGATGAGTTCCAGGTCCCACCACAAGCCACCCTGCCCAGCCCTCCCAGCCCCTGCATGCCCTTCGGCTGGAGAGCACGCCAGCGCCGGTCCCAGCTCTGTGCTCACGCCATTGTGATGCTGGGCAGGTTGCTGAGCCTCTCCGTGCCTGTTTCCCCACACGTGCGGCAGGGAGGGTAAGAGGCTGCTGAGAGTGCGAAGCGAGGAGACGCCGAGATCACAGGCGGGCCCAGGGGTCTGCTGGCGCGGAGTACAGGCTTGGTAAATGTTAGGCACTATTATTGTGTCCTGGGGTCTGTGGGGCGTCTGCCTCCTTTCTGGGCAAGCTTCAAGGAGCCTGCCCCCGGCCGTCAGCTAATCCAGCCCCGTCACTCTGACACTTCTGACTGTCGAAGTGCCTGGCCCTTCCTGGGGTGCTCCTGGGGCAGAGAAGCTCAGGCCGTGGGGGTGGAGGTGGAGGAATGGTCACAGCAGACCCCGCGGGGGTGTCTGGGGCAGGGACTGGCCCTCAGTCCTTGCCCTGACTGTGTCACACCTGCTCCCAGGGCTGCGGGCTGGCTGGCCACTGGCCGAACCCTCCTGGGAGTAGGGAACCCCAGCTCCTGCCTGTGCTGCCTGTGCGTGACCCCCTGCTCATGGATTTGTGACCCGTGTTTGGGGTGCAGAGAGGAGGGAAGAAGCGCCTGACCCTCTCACTTAGCTATGAGCCACAGCCTCATCCCTCCTCTTCTCTCCTTCCTGTCCCTGCCCCCAACTCAGCTCTCTGGGTTGCCATGACAGCAGGACGCTGGGACACGGGACTCCTGTGGGGACGGAACCAGAGTGTGCCAGCGCGGTGCTATGTCCGGGATGGTTGGGGGCTCCATGTACGCTGTGGGCCCCGTGCATGCTACTGTGTGGTGGGGTGGAGCAGGACCCCTGCCAGGCCACACGCCTGGACCACACCGGTTTCCCCGACACGCCGCTGGGTGAGTGCCCAGCAGGAACGGTCAGCGCTTCGCTGACTGTTGTACTGCTTTCCTGGGGCTGGCAGGCGGGCAGAGTCTTGGCGGCTGGGTGTCTGCCCCATCACACCCTACCACGCTCATGCTGAAGCCCCTCCAACCAGCCTTCTTAGGTTACCCCCCACCCACAGTCCCCAAATGAGGGAGGCAGGATAGGCAGTGTCTCTACTTTGCAGATGGGGAAACTGAGGCCTGCTCGTGCACTTGCTCGTTCACCAGACTCATCTCCCAGCTCCCCAAGGCAGTGGAGGTGTCTGAGAGGCATCTGGGATCCCACAGCCCTGGGCCATCACCCTCCCACGCCTTAGCAAAGCTGGTGGTGTCCACCTCGGGAGAATTAGGGTTAGGGCCTCACCGGGGCTCCTGCTTACCCCCCAGTGCCCAGAGCTGGCTGCTGGCCGGAGGAAAGGCTGCGGCCCTTCCAAAGCGGATCTGGAGCCAGCTCTCTGGCGGGACAGGGCAGACGTGTGCGGGGCTTGGAGTGAGGGCAGGCGCGTAGCTAAGGCGGCGGCCCTGCATGTGTGGGGGACTGGCCGGGTGACAGAAGGCTGAACACAGCAGCCTGAGTGTTCACGATGCTTCCCACACTTCAGACAGGAGCTGGCGTTTGTCTTTAGCCATGAGACGCGCGCACAGCACGCTGGGTCAGTGTGAGCGGGCACAGGGGCACGGGTGGCAGTGGGCCGCCCTCGCCTGCTGGCCTGCTGCGTGGGGAACTCTTGGAAGAGAAGCGCTGGAAGAATGCGCTCCCCCACTGTGGGCGGGGCCTCCTGGCTCCGCCTTCCAAGCCCTGAGGTTCGGAGCCTTTGCATGCTGGCTGGCCAGGGCGCCCTGCTCCCAGTCCCCTCAGCCCTTGTTTGGGGACTAGGTGGGTGGTCCTCCTTCCGGCGCTCTGTTTGGGGAGATCAGGCCCCGACGGGACTGTTCTGAGGGCGTGTGCATGGGAGGAGGGTGTCTGGATGAGCAGAGGGCGACCACAGTCTGTGAGTCACTGGGAACTTCCTGAGGGCACACTAGGCCTCCCCCCCACTCGTGTGATGAGCCACGACTGCGCAGGTATTTATGGCTGGTTTTCACGCCCCAGCAGGTGGTGTGAACACTCTGCGGCTGAGTGTACACCGTGTTTTGATCTGAGAGTGTGGGGAGCCCGCCCGTTGTGTGGGGCCTTCTAGATAGCTCCACCTCAGGCTGTCACATCACTTATCCCATGGGGAGGGTCCAGGGTCCCACCCCCAGGCCCCCATCCAACTCCAAGTCTCTGTGACTGTCATCAGGTCCTCGCTTCACCAGGATAAGTCACCCCACCTCTCTTAGCCCAGTTTTCTCACCTGTGAAATGGGCAGCAGCCCCTTCTGCGTGTGTTGTGGCTGAACGCGCCAGGCCAGCGCTGCGCCCTCGGCTCCAGGAGCGACCAGGGAGAGGCTGCCCAGGCTCGCTGCTCTGGCCCAGCCCATTTCCCGCCGTTCCCTCTTGCCCTCCTGGTGTCGCTCACGCCTGCATCGAGGCCACCCTCATTTCCCAGGTGACAGAAGCACCACAGGCAGGTGGTGGGCCCAGGTGGATGCAGGTGGATGCTCAGGTCTTCCCTTGAGACTGCTGGAAGGAGGGGATCCCCTCAGCCAGCTGCCCTCCGGGCTGTGGTCACTGTGTGTGGGTTTCCAGCAAGCCCGCGCAGCGAAGGGACAGGGAGGAGGGCACAGCCCGCGTGCCAGCCACAGGGCTCCCCTCCAGCACAGCTGGGAGGCCCGCGAGGGGGCTTAAACAATGGCAGGAGACGCGGAAGGGTCCTCTCAGGACACCTGCCCCGACACACGGGACAGAGACCACACACGGGCTTCGCCCTGGCGCGTGCCACCATCTACAGCACAGTGATACTGACAGAGAAAGCCACCAACAAACCAGACGCGCGAAGCAGCGCTGCTGCCCAGCTGGACGCAGAGCCGCACAGCGCAGCCCGGGCCGACCCGCACCGCCCTGCCAAGGGCTCTGCATGGGTCGTTTCGCTCATCCTCAGGCCCCGTGGGGCAGGTGTCTTGCTCCGGAAATGTGGGCAGAGAGGTGAGGGGACTTAGGCCTGAGTGCTGTGCCCAGAGACGTCCATGTTCTAGCAGGTTCTCTCCATCATCACACCCACCCATTTCCCTGTTTACAGAGACGCCGTCCTCCGCCCCTTCCCATGCTAGAGGAGGACGAGAGGGGATTCGGAGGTCCGGGGGTCTGCCTGGAGGCAGCACCAGACCCTCAGGAAGGACATGTTCCCTTGGGCTGGGAGGCTCGTGAGAGCAAGCCCGCTCTGGGGCACTGGGGCCAGGCCACCTGCAGCACCTCCCTCCGTGGCCCGTGCGGCGAGGGCATCTGCTGGACGCCTTGCCTGTCACCAGAGGCATGGCACACCCGAGAATGGCAGGAAAGAGGGTGACAGGCCCATGGCGCCGGAAGACCCTGCAGGAGCTCCCGGTGTGACCTGACCACTGCTCACGCCCAGCAGCTCACCAAGGTCCGACCTAGACAAGGGAGGGAGGGCCCTTCTCACTGGGGTCCTCCCCACCCCGAGGGTTGCCCCCATCGCCAGTCCTGCCCCAGAGAGACCAGGAGAGACAGAGGGAAAGAGATCCTCGAGGGGCCAGGGAAGGGCTGACTCTGGTCCCTGGGGGCCATGCGGGCTGGGGCCTCACCGGGCCAGTCCACGCCCAGAGGGCACACGCTGCCCAGTCTGGGTAGCAGCTGGTGGGTGCACTGTGGCACCTTCTACGCACCCCACACGCCCCATTCAGTGTGCTGCAGGCTTTGAAACCAGACAGACACATGGAGCTCTCCTCAGGGCCCGGAGAGGGCACCCAGTCCTGAGAGCTGTCCCTCGAAGATGCCTCTGTCCCCTCTGACCAGGCCACTCTGGCTGGCACTGCAGGTACCCACCCAAGCTGCCCCCACCACGGTGGGCAGGTGATGGACGTGCAGGGACCAAGAGCACTGGGAGTTCTTGGGCAGGAAGAGAGCTCCGGGGAATGCCACCCCCATACACCACGCCGGCTGTCAGAGTCGCCGAGCACCAGTCTCCCACCTCCTTCCGCGTCCCGCGGCCCGGGGAGAGGCAGGAGGCCCGGGCTCCAGGGCCTCAGCACCAGCTTGCTGTGTGGCCCTGGGCAGCCAGCGGTCTCCTGTGCTTCTGCGAAGAGGCCTCAGGGACAAAGGCTGCACGAGTGAGATGAGGGGTGCAGAGAGGACCCCGGGAGAAGAGGCTCAGCCCGAGTGTGTCTGATAAGAATTTTCGGGATTCCCTCTTTCCTCTGGGAGAAGGCAGCCACTCGCAGAAGTATCGCTCCACCCGGGTCACTTGAGGACGGGGGAGCGGCATCCGCCTGCTGCCCGTGCCCACGTGGCAGGCCCAGCCCTGTGCCCGGTGTGGCGCTGGGCAGGCTGTGAAGAGTGCGTCCGGTGACCTCCGCAAGGCCAGGCTGGGAGAGGGGCCTTCTGAGGCCTGGACTGCCCACCTTGCCTGCGTGCAGCCCTGGCAGAGCTGAGCACTCCACGACCACCCAAGTGCCCCGTTAGGCTGCCTGGCTCTGCCTTCCAGAGGGGGGTCTCAGAGACCGCAGGCCCCAGCCTGAGGGACGGTGGGGTGTCCATGTTCTCCAGCCTGCTTCCTCGCTCCCTGCTCCCTGTTGGCAGCTGTGGCCCCAGGGCTGTTGTTTCCCTCCTCCGCTCCCTGGGGTGGGGGTGCCCTGTGCTTGGTGGAGCCTGGGGTGGGCCAAGCCCTGGCATCTGGGACCTCTGCCCCCAGCTGTCTCTCCTCCCACCGCTGTCCTTAATGAAGCATAAACAGCCTCATTAGGCTGGATCTAATGAGGAGCCCTGAGATGGGGTGGACGGGGGAGGTGGGGGGAGCGCCCCATTCACCAGGCCTACTGTGCACCAGAAGTGTCACACTTGTTTGCTCCTAGAACCCCTCCCACCACCCTTCAAGATAGGCATGACTACCCAGGTGATGGGAATACAAAGTGGCTCAGAGAGGGCAGGTGACTTGTCCAAGGTCACACAGCTAGTTACTGGCTTCCCTGGGTTGCGTACCCTGAGTGTCTGACCCCAGTGTCTAGCTCCTCCCAACATCCCAACTGGTCTCTGAGTCCCAGGCTTGGCGGGACCGCCAACACCCCACGTGGCGGGTCTGTCCGGCTGCAGTGTGCGCTCGGCAGTGACGGAGCTCACAGCCTCTTCCTGGCTCCCTGTGTCTCTGGCCTCCTCTTTCCCCACACGGCCCGACTCCACGGGGGCCAAGACGGTGGGAGGCGGGGTGTGGAGCCAGCGGGGCCAGCCTCCTGCCACGCCCCCCTCATCTGTCTCCGTCTGTAATCAGGGAGGGTGTGGGGGAGCCAGTGCAGTGCCAGGCGGCAGCCACCCCTTCGTTAGTCTCAGCTAACAAGCTGTTTATGGGTGGGACATGACACCTGCTTTCTTCTTTATAACTTCAATAATTTATAGGCATATTAGCGGCCAAGCGGCCGCTCTGGGTCCCAGCCAGACGGGCCGGGGCGATGCAGCCGGGTGCTTCTGCCGATATTTGCTCTCTCCCACCATCAATTATTAAGGAGCCCTCCTTCGTTTTTTTACACATAATTACATGCGCTGTTATGGTTCGAACTCCCCTGCTCTTAATCCCTCTGGAGAGGGGCCTGGCCTGCCCTACAGGGCTGATACGGTGCAGGGACCCAGCCAGCTGGAGAAGGAGGTGGGCAGCCACCTGCCTGGGGGAGAGACGGTGGCAGCCTCAGCCCCGAGCCCTTCTCTTGGCCACGCTGGAGCCTTGGCCAGTGCTGACCCTCTGCAGGGCCAGCTGTCCCTACCCACCATCCTGGGGCTGGGCCTTTGCACCTGCAGCTCTATCTGCTTGGAGACCCATCCTCCACCTCTGCACGCTTGACCGGCTTCCACTCAGTCCTTGATTTCGGGTCAGCCATCACGACCTCCTGGGTGTCAGTGCTGACATCAGTGCCTGCTGTGTGCACAAACCCCTCTCTCACCTCGGCCTGGGGCTCACCGGCCTGAGTCTTGCCTGCTAGGCTCTGGGGGCACAGAAAAAGCTTTACATGAAGTTAAAAAACAAGCCCCAAACCCTATAATCTGAGCATATTAATAGATAACTGCGTACATAGGAAAAGTACAAAACATGCGTGAGAGCGATCGGCACCAGTTCCAGGGCACTGTCGCTGCTGCAGAGGGATGAGGGGGAGGTGGTGGAGCCAGGCCCGTCCTGCACCCCACACTGAACCCCACACCGTGAGTGGCATGGGTTCTAAGTGTGTTATCCACTCACCTAGCAACTCACTTAGTCCCCCCAATAACCCCATGGGGCCCTTCTGTCACTCTCTTCTTGTGGAGAAGAGAGGGTGCCGTGTGGCTGGCACCAGGCTTGGCTCACAGGCTCTGCAAATATTCTGGACTAATTAGCCAAGAATTCGCCCCATCTCAGTCCACACCCACGAAGGGAAAGGGAGGGAGACTGAGGCCAGGGAGGTCATGAGGATGCCCCCACGTCGGTGACAGAGTGAAGGACCGAGTCCTGGCCTCCCTCTGGGCTTGAAAGCCCAGGAATAGCTCACTGGAGACTCTGCCTCAGTTTCCTCCCCCACACAAACTCCCCCTTTGCTGATGCATGTCACTCCCACACACCTGTTGTCACTGCGGTGGGCACACCCCCTCCGTGCACTCCTGCTCCCATTTGGGGCATTTCTGATCTTCTACTGTCACAGGTGTGACTGTCCCTGTACTCGCCTTCCCAAGCACGTGTCCGGGGACTGCCCGGACCATAGAATGTGCTGCTTTCCAGCTGGACCAGACACCCCGAGCTGCTGTGCCACTGCTTGCCCCTCGCGGCAGCAGGCACTCCGCCCGTGTCATCGCAGTGCCCTGCCATGCTGGGAGAAAACAGCTGCTGCCCCATTTCACAGACGGAGTGTGTATTAGTATCTGTCGCTGTGTGACAGATCACTCCAAAATTCAGTGGCTTAAAACAACAGATCCAAAGGTCAGGAAATCCAGGCGAAGCTAAGCCAGGTGCTCCTGCCTCAGGGTCTCTCCCAGGCCCCGAGCAAGGTGTCAGCCAGAGCTTTAGTCAGCTCAGGCCTCAACTCGGGCAGGAGCTACCTCCAGGCTCATTAATGTGGCTGTTGGAAGTTCTCAGGGTCTCGTGGTGTTGACTAGAGGCATCAGTTCCTGTGCACGCAGGCTTCTTAACTGGGCTGCCCACAACGCAGCAGCTGACCCCTATGGCAAACAAGCAAGATATCGAGAGAGGGCACCTAAGATGGAAGCCACAGGTTTTTTGTGATCTGATCACAGAAGAGACATTGCATCACTTCTGCCATATTCTGTGCATTAGAAGTCAGTCTGTCAGTCAAGAAACACTCAAGCGGAGGGTTACACAAGCAGGGAAATGCCGGGTCATCTTAGGAGCTGCCTGCCACTGGGCAACTGAGGCTCAGAGAGGTGAAGTCACTTGCCCAGAGTCACACAGCAGCTAGAGACAGAGTCAGAACTGGAATCCAAGACTGTGTGGCCCTGATGTTGGGTATCTTCTGAGGCACCAAGCTCATTGACTTAAGTTAATAAACAAGTCTCCTGCACAACAGAACTCAAGACAAGCACTTAATGAATGGAATTGCTAATAGTGCTGCCTGTTTGCACACATTAGCTCAAGTCCCCCTGAGGTGATCTGTGGGGACAGCCAGCCAGGCTCTCAGGAGGAGCCACTCTGCCAAGCGCGGAGCCCAGGCTCCCAAAGAGCCAGGGAGTAGTCCCTTCATACAAGCCGCGTTTGCTATTTGCTTTCATGTTTATGCTTCGAATTTAATCATGTGGGTTTTTTTTCTTTTTTAATGGAGTGCACAGTTGCCTAACTTCTTAAGGACAGCAGCTACATCCCATGGTAACACCAGGTCAGGAACACTGGCATTTTCCTGGAGGGACTCTGGGTGGGCAGCACTGAGGGGCTTCGCCAACTGGCCCAGCCCAACTCCCTGCCTCTCAGCCACTGAGTGGCCAGGCAGCCTGGCACACTCGCTTCCTGCCCGGCCTTCTGCTTCAAACCCCAAGACCTTGGGCCTCCCCTCATCCTCAGGGCAGTTCCACACAGGAGGCTGCTGGCCACGTTGCCTCTAGACAAGTGACAGGAGTGCCCAGCACCCTGCGGTGAGGGGGCGAGAGCTGAGGGCTCAGCAGCATCCCTGCCCCATGCCCCAGCCTCTTCCGTGGGGGTCCATTGGCCTTCCTGGTTGGGGGACTCTGGCCAGGTCAGATCTACACACGCCAGGCCCTCTGGGATCGGGGCTCTGGCTCTGCTGTGGAGACCGGAGGAGGCGTGAGACCAGTCTGTGCCCTCGGGTGCTCTCGGTTCTCAGGGCAGCGAGCTAGGTCCAGGCTTCTCCCAGCGGGAATGCTCAGAGTGACCCTAGGGCAGACCTCTGGCCTTGCAGACGGGGCCAGGGGCAGAGAGCAGCCCTCACAGCAAGTGCGGCGGCCTAAATGCTGGTGTCTGCCGAGCCCCCGCTGTGGCATGAGCCTCTGCCCGCTGGCGTGGGCTCTGCTCTCCTTCTCACTCGCAGAGGAGCCGAGGCTCAGTGAGGCGCTCAAGGGCACAGCCCGCTCAGAGGGGAGATGAGAGACGAGGCTCCCAGAGCAGGTTTCGGGAAGGAGGGCCCCGAGGGCCCTGAGTCAGGAAGGGAGGAGGCAGAGGACCCATGGGTCTGAGAAAGCTTGCGGAGCCGCCAGGGAGAGGGCGCCACACTTGAGTGGGCTGCACTTTCCGCACCCAGCCTCGGCCTCAGCCTGTACCCACCATGGCTGTCCCTCTCTGCCCACAGCACATCTCTACAGCCACGGGGCAGCCTTGTGGGGAGAAGTCCCCTCCCCATGCCGGCTGTGCCATGCGGGTCGTGGGGAGGCGGAGTCGCGTAGCACCTGGACAGGGCGGCTTACGTTGGGGTGCCGGGCCCCACCGCTTGTTTCACGCTCCCGTGGGAGCCGGGCGTCCTGAGCCCCTCTGGGCCCTGCAGAGGGCGGCGCTAAGCCCGGCCCTACGCCTGGCCACATCTCCAGGCCCACCGCCACGAGGGGACTTCCCTGCTAGCCCCTCACGTGCCTCCACCCTGTCGGCCTCCAGAGCTGCGCCAGTGCAGGGCCCTGACCTATGGATTTTCTGCCACTTCTTGAGCCACCTCACTGTAGCCGAGTGTCTAGGACTTCATCACACCAGCGGCCTGGGCATCCCAGCTTGCAAGGCTGTGAGAGCTGACGGGGACACCGGGCCTCTGCCAGGGCCCAGACGCTACAGGGCCCCCAGCATCTGGGCTTCAGTCTTCTAGGGGCTCAGGCTCCTCCCAGGAGCCCAGACTGGAGACCTCATCCCATCACCCCCACTGTCTAGGCAGGGTCACAGAGCCCTGAGCTTAGAGACCCCTCAGGCCAGTCCCCCATTGCATAGCTGGGGCAACTTTGGTCCAGGAGGGGCAGTCACCCCCTCAAGGTCACACAGCAAGTTACCAAGCTAATTTGCGGCAGTAAGTGGAATGTGGAGTGCACCGAGCACCCCCCGGCTCCACAGGGGCCCTCAGCTGCAGGCCCGCTCCGCCCACTGCCCCAGGCCTGCTCCACGCCCAGCGCCACTCGCCCAGCGCCACTCGCCCAGCGCCACTCGCCCAGCGCCACTCGCCCAGTGCCACTGCCCAGCGCCCACCTGCCTCCCCAGCTCCTGGTCTCCGTTTTTCTTGCTAATTAGAGGTCTCAGCAATGACTCCACTGTCCTAGCCATTTTAGAGCCGTCATTAATTTCAAGTGCCTTCAGAAATAGTCATCATCGCAAAGCCCTGCAAGCTACTGAGATGCATGCAGGCAGCACCGGCACAGCACAGGATCCAGGCAGTGCGCGCCACCCTATCCCCCCTCCGAGGCCCAGGGACCCTGGCCCCTGGCCAGCACCACCTCCTGCCTCCCCAGCCTCCCAGAGTGAGAGGAGAGCAGGGCTTGGGCTCTGACATCAGGCACACACAGAGCTCCAAGCCTCTACCCCTTAGATACAGAGTGAACTTGGGCAGGCCACCGGCCCTCCCAGAGCCTCAGTTTGCTCATCTGTACAGTGAGAATAGCAATGCCAATCTTGAAGTGAAGAATGTGAAGTGTAGCTTAGAGCCTGGCTTACAGTAGGGGCTGAATAAGTGTTACAGGGCCCTGTCCCCTCCTCCAAAGTCCCCTGGCAAACCCATTCCAGCTTCTCTGCTTTGCTGCCACCAGCTCCTGCCTGAGTGGGACTTGCTGAGTTCTCACCCTGAAGCCAGGATCTACTGTGCACACCTGTGAGACGTGCAGTCTCAGGCCTGCTCTTGGGCGCTCCTGGTCTGAGGACGGAGTGGGAGGAGACTAGGGCCTTGCCTCTAAGGCCATTTCAATCTAGGGAGAAGAGACAGGAATAGATCAGACTTGGTTTGGTGTAAAAGCACAGGTGGAAACAGGGACAGGCCATGCCAAGCGGGTGGACTAGCAAGGGCGAAAGCTTGGCAGTGTGGATGAACGTTCTCCAGCTGCAGCTTCCAGATGTCATCCCCTGGTCATGCTAGGGAAGTCTTGGGCAGAGCCCTCCTGATGTTTCCCATTCCCCATGGTCCTGGGACCCCGGGAGGGCTCTGTTGAGGACCGCCCGGCCAGACAGGAGCACAGAGATGCCTGTTCCACAGCTCATGCCCAGTGTCTGATTGGGGACCCAGTAACAAGGCGCCTTTCCTGGGGTCTCGGAGTGACAAGGTCAGGGGCCTGCACTCTCATCAGGCCCAGGCTGGACCCTCAAAAGTTCTCTCCTCCAAGTTGTTCCCCCAAAGCCTCCCCTTCCCCATTATTTCCACTGGGGAAAGAAGACAAGGAGAGCTGGGAGGAGACACAGGGAAGGGGAAATGCCTGGTCCCGCTTCCCAGGGAGGACTGAGGTTACAGTCCCTCCCAGACACAGGTCTGTGGTCATCCCTGCTGCCTCCAAAGCGCAGAGGGATAATTGTGAGCGCCAGAAGACCCCACCCCAGCACCCAGCTTCCTCAGCCAGCACCTGGGTGTTTGAGGGTGGAAGCACTGGGCTCTCCCCCATTTCTCCGCTGAGATCACTGAGGCAGGGAGCAGGTGAGTCGGGGGCGGAGATGTGCGGTGGCCGCGCCTTGCCTGCGTCAGTCGCCGCACCAGGAATAGCCCCCGCCCCCGCCCCCGCCCCCCAGCGGGTCTGCGCGCCCGCCGGGTGCCTGGCAGAGCCTTTACGCAGGAGCGGGCGAGCGCTATTCCTGTCGGGCTGGTGGGAGGAGGCGGCGCGGGAGGGCGGGAGCTCGCGGGTAACTCACAAACAGCCGGGTGGGGGCTGGGAGTCTGGGGAGGGGCCGGGCAGCACGGAGTTGAGGGCCAGGGAGGCGCCTGCGCTGGGCTGTGGAAGGGAGGAGGACGCCTGCAGATGCCTCCCCACTTCCCTCCCGCCTGCGAGTCCGTCTGCCAAGCCTGCCCCTACTGGTTTGCTCAGCCCTAGAAGGCGATTCAAATTCCCTTCCCATGCCTTACTAGCTGTGTGACCATGAGCAATTCGCCTAACCTCTCTGAGCCTGGGGTTCCTTCTCTCCGTCGCGGGGAAGCGGCAGTGCGTCCTCCTAGGGTTGCTGGAGTATGAATGTGGAGCACAGAGCACAGGTCGACACCTGCTCGGAGGGGCTCTAGCTAGACCTAGGACGAGGGTGCACGTAGCGGTAGAAGACGGTGACAGTCCTCCAGGCGGGGCTGCAGCGGAGTGGCAGTGAGCCTGGGAAGTACCCAGAGTTGGTTTGGCTGGAACAGAAGGTCTGTGCGACTCTTTGGGCTATATATGAGGCTGAACGGTGGAGAAGCAAGATGATGCTGGGGACGGGGGATGGGAGAGTGGCCTCTTCGTGCCAGCCAAGCATCTCTGCCGTGAATGCGACGCAGGCCCCTGGGGAAGGGGTGGCCCCGGGAGCAGGATCCTAGGGTCTGCCCCAGCGTCTGAGAGGCCTGGAGCCAGTTTGCCCCTCCCAGCCTCCGCGTCCTTCCCTGGCCCAAAGTCCTACCCTAGAGGACTAAGGTATCCGGAGCACTCCTATGCTAGCGGGTGTGCTGCCAGCCGTGGGGCAGGGACGCCTGGTGCGTCCGCCTGACGGTCACTTAACAAACTGGCTGGGCGTTGAGGAGCTGGGGCTTCCAGGCGGACAGGGGTGTGCAGTGGAGGGCTGAGGTCCCGAGGTCCTGCTCCGCAGGCTTTGACGACACCCTCGCCAGCCTGGTCTCTGTCTGCGGGGCAAGATCTCTGAGGAGAGACGCGCGGGCGAGGAGAGAAGCCGGGCGGGGCTCGGCGGTGCCCCCTGCGGGCGCCGTCCGCGCCGGGGAGCGGGACTCGGGACCCAGCTCCCGGTGGGGCCGCGGAGCGCGCGGCTCCTCGCCGTCCTCGCGAGCTTCCGCTCTGCCTGCCTCGCCCTGAGGCCGCCAGGATGTGGGGCCTCCAGGGTTCGCGCCTTCGCAAGACGCGAGGACCCGGCGCGGGCTTCAAACCACGCTGTCGGGCGGGGCCCTGTCCGTGTCGCGCGTGTGTTCGTCCACACCGCAGTGTGCAGTGACCCGCGTTAACACGTGTGACACGCACACGCGCTCACATGCACATGTGTGGCCACACACAATCACGCGCAGGCGCGCACCGGGGAGGCCCGCGGGCCGGACTTGCCCGCAGCCCGGGACCCGGAGGGGTGCGGCCGTGTGCGGGGTGGGGGCGCGGGGCGCCGGTTCGGGCGCGAGGCCGGCGCGCCCCTCCTGTTCCTTGCCGGGCTCGCCGCCCATCCGTGCGGGCAGGGCTGGGGCGCTCCCCGCTCTCCGCCCCCTTTGCTGAGCGGAGACAGCCCCCGGCACTGCGGCCGCGCCTTCTCCTCCCGCCCCTCCCGCCGCGCGCGCCCTCCCTCCCGGCCCTCCTCCCCGCTCGCGCCGGCGCTCCCTTCCCGCGCCGCTGCAGAGCGCGGAGCCCGAGCGGGGCCGGCGCGGGAGCCGGAGCGGGCGGCGGGCGACAGCACAGGCGGCGGCGGGTCCCAGTCCCGGCCCCGGAGCGAGGGGAGTCCCCACGCGCGCCGCTCCGGCCCCTCTACCGGCGCGGGGCTCCGAGCAGCATGCGCGGCCGCTGCCCGCCGGCCCAAGCCCCGGCCTCGTTGCGGAGCGCGCCCGGCCTCGACCCGGGCCCCAGCGGCAGAGGCGGCGGCGGCTGTGGGCCTGCCCGGGGTGCGGAACCAGCCTCGTGGAGCCCGCGCCGCGCGTCCTGAGTGCGCCCGCCCCTCCGCCCGCCGGGGCCGTGGCCTCCCGCCTCCCCACTCCCGAGCCCCGGCTCCGGCTTGGCGCCCGCCCGCGTGGGACAGACAGACGGGCGGCCAGCCCCGCGAGGGCGAGCGGACTGCCAGGCGGAGGTGTCGGAGGAGGAGGAGACCGAGGAGGGGGCTGGGCAGGGGCTGGGGCCGCGCCGGGCCGGCGGGAGAGACATGCGATTGCTGACCGAGCCGAGCGGACCGAAGGCGCGCCCGAGATGCAGGTGAGCCCCGCGGCTGCAGCCCAGCCCGAGCGCGCAGCCCCTTGGCGAGCGCTTCTGGGGGCCGCTGCTGGCCCTGGCTGCGCCCTCCTGGGGCTGCTGTGCACCCCGCTCCCCTCAGACCCCATTTGGGGTCACAGGCCTGATTTCCTCTCAAGCCTTAGAAATGAAGATTTTTCCTTTCCCATTCCGCTGACCCCAACAAATTCTAGGTTGGCAAGCCAGGAGCCCGGAGCTGTGGAGGGCCCCCGCCGGCGTCCCCGTCCTGCTCCACCTCCACTCCCGTTCCCCTCCCATTCTGAGCAGCGGCCACCCTCCGTGGTAATGCCCCTGCCCAGCCCCGGGTGGGTGCCTCTCTCCATGGACCCCAGGTATCCCCAGGCCAGGGGTAGCAGCTCCCCTGCCCCCGCACACAAGCAATGCCCCTTCCCAGCTCCTTCCAGTGAAAAGGAGAGGGGTGGGGAGAGTGGCAGGGAGGGAGCTGGGGACAAGGAGTGCCCAGGAACCCTTTAGGGCCTCCCCTTTGTCTGCCTTCAGCTGGGCTTCTCACCTCCTCCTGCCCCACTTTTCATTCTGAGGCTGAGCTGGTGGGAGGTGGGAACCAGCTGAGAAGAGGGAGCCTCCCGCCACCCTCCACACCCTTTTGGCGGTGGGCTGTTGGTTTCCAGCTCCCCAAGGTGCCCAGATGTGTCCCTCTGGGCGGATCCCACTTTGAGGGGGAGGGTGGGACTGGCCAGCATGCCATCCCTCCTGGTCCTTGCTGGGATCACAGCAGCCCATCCAGCCCTGGCTATGCCGGCACCTCCTCTTTGTTCTCAGAGGCCCTGGGGTCAGGGTGTGGGAGGAGGGACATCTTGGAAGGATGGGAACAGCTCTGCCCCGGTTGGGTGGGAGTGCAGGTGACCCTGAGGTGGGGGCAGTCCCATCTGGGCAAGCCCCTTCCTGCCAGCCCAGCTTCCCCTCAGTCCTCCTCTGCTTGGCTTGGGCAACCAGAGGGCACTCAGCCCAGCCTGGCCCATGGCTCCAAGCTCAGCCCTGCTGGTCATTATGCCAGTGGCTCGGGCACTGGGGCCTCCTGCGCCTGGGGAGGATGGGCCAGGTGCCGCCAAGGAGAGCCTGGGGCTTCCCCAGGCCCAGCCAGGAACAGGAGCGCTGGTGAGGAAGGAGTGCCAGTGGCTCCCAGCCCCTTTGTCCTTGTGCAGGCCGGGAGGGGCTCAAAGTCCTCATGCCTCTAGGAATGTGCTAGCACCTGGTCCAGTGGGACAGTGTGACTGTCCTTCCTGCTTTCTACAGGCTGCCTGAGACAGGAGGGAGGGTTTGGGTGGCAGAGGGAAGAAGCCAAGAACTCCTTGGAACCATGCTGAAAGAGGGCACAGACTCAGGCTCCCAGCAGCACCCAGCTGCCCCTCCTGGAGGGGGCGTACAAAGGCAGGGACAGGCCTCCTGTGGCATCTCTTGTTGTTTCTGCCCCCATCCCCACCCCTGCCAATTTAAGTGTGAGATGGGCACTGGGTAGGGCTTGGTTAAGGCTGCAGTGCTCCCAGGGCCTGGAGTTAGAGTGGGTCCCACATCAAAGGAACCAGCTTTTAGGGGGATGGGTGTGTGCTCAAGGCTGAGGTCCTGGCTTGCAGGCTGAGGGGCCCTGTATGACTGGAAGGGAGGTGGAGAGACCACTCTGCTCCTTGCAATAGTCCTCTTTGATCCTGGGGACCATTTTCCCCATCCCCTGCCTCTGAGCACCGATTTTTCCTTTACTGGGCACTGTTTTCTGAAATTCAGAAATCCAGAGGGACACCCCCCGCCAAAAAAAAAAAAAAAAAAATCTCTTATGGAGGTGGGCTGCTGTCCAGCATGAAGCCAGACAGGTCTCTGGGACCAGTGATGGCTCACGTGGTGCTGCTGTGCAGGGACCCAGGAAGCAAGTTTCCAGAGGACATTCAGGGGCTGGGTGCATTGCTGTTGAGAGATGAGGCGGTGACTTGTGCAGGTCCCGGGAGGGCTGAGGCAGTGTGTCGGGTGGAGGGCAGAAGAAGCGCAGCCAGGAGGGCAGAAGAAGCAAGGGCCAGGGAGAGGAGGCAGTAGGTGGTGGTGGTTTCAGAGTCAGGGCCTTGGTTTGCTGGCTGGAGTCTCTTGATCTAGCTGTCCTGTGTGTGCCACTCTGTGGAAGGATGGTGGCCTTCCCGCCCCAGGCTCCCTGCCCCTGAAGGTTAGCCAGTGGCAGCTCCCTGTTCTGTCCCCACCAGTTCCTCCACATGTCCCCCATCCTCACATGGCTTGGTCCTACGTCCTTGCCCAAAAGGCTCTCTCTGACTGCTCCAAGTCACGTGGTCCTCCTCCTGTGCACCCACACCATAAAATCACACTGGTTTGCACCTGACATTTACCAGCCCATTCATTCCTGCATTTGTCCTACATGTCCTGGCTGAGCTGCTGCCCTGCTCTGGGCTAGGCCCTCCCGTGGCTCCCATGGGTCACCTTTAACACCCTGGGCAACTCCAGTACCCTTAGTTTGGGCTCCTCTGCCTGTTCCTGGGCACGGGGCAGACACTGGGAGGCACCAGGGAGCAGATGTTGGCTAGGTGGCAAGAACTACCTTGGTGGGGGCACATGTCTTAAGCCTGCATGGATGGACAGAGCTAGGTGACATCAAAAATGCCCAGGTAGGGTACTGAGTAGCCCACATAGGCACTGAGAAGGGTGGAAATTCTCCCTGGGGGCCGAGGCAGTCAGGGGTCCTCTAAGAACAGAGGGAGACCGACTGAGTCCTGAGGAAGCAGCAGACTTTGCAGAGACACAGAAAGCAGGGGATTCCAGGACCAGGGAAGGTTCTTGGCAGAAAGAGTGAGGGTGACAGTGGTGTCTGCCTCTACGGAGGCCATAGGGATGCAGTGTGCTGGCGCATGCAAGACATTTAGGGTAGTGCCTGGTGTACAGTAAGCTCTTAATGGAAGCCAGCTATTCATAGTGTGCCAGTGTTGTGCTCGCACTCTTATCCTTGTAGGCGGTAGGCACAGAGATTCGATTTTTATACCTGAGAAGACAGAGCCAGAGTGGTGGATCGGCTTGTGCAGTGCTCAGTCAGAACGCCTCCCTCCTGGCCTCTGGGCTGGGGCTCTAGCTCACTGATCCAGCCTGGCCTGGTAAGTAATTAATCGATGTGTTTCATATTAATAGTAATAGCAGTAGTATTCTAATGAGCGCCATGACCCTATTCTCCAGCTCAAACTCTGGCGCTTTAATGACGGAATGTCCACTTCTCCATGCCCCATCCCTTGGCTTCCATTTCTGAGGCAGTGGCTACCATAAATTATGTATTTAATGTTCTCTTGCCTCTTTAAAATCATATATTTTAATATATAGAAATTGTTCAGTTTTAGTTATTTTTGGAATTCATGAGACGGACATGAACTGTGTACAGCTCTCATCGCCAGGTTCTGAAGCTTCACCTCTGTCGCTGTGAACAGCGCGCATGGCCCATTCGTGTTCACTGGTGTGTAATGTTCCGTGATTTGAACATAGCAGTGTATCTATTGTTCTCCAACCAGTGGGCATTTTGGTTATCTCCCTTTTTTGCTCTTAGAAACAGTGCTGCCATGAACCTTCTGGTCCCATCCATGAGGCAACACGCAGAGTGTCTCTGGGGCGCGTAGCTAGGAGCAGAATTGCTAGGCCACGGGACATGTTCGTGTGCAGCTTTACTAAGAAATGTGGCACAGCACTTTCCAAATTGCTTGGATCCCCCCAGCAGGAGCTGAGCTTCCTGTTACTCCCGGCCCTTCACAGCACGGGGTGTTGCCAGACTTCTTGATTCTTACTGATTGCATGAACGTAAGACGATATTTCGTTATGGTCTTGATGTACAGTTCTAGAATTCAGCGTTTCCGGTGTATGGAGTGGGGCTGAGATGGGCAGCAGCCAGTGTGTATTGGGTGCGCAGTAAGTGGTTGTTCCCACCGCACCTCAGTTTCCCCAGTGGTGGGGATGCTGTCTGTGCAAGCCCAGAGCTCAGGACTGGGTGAGAGCAATCGGGGAGGACTCCCCAAGTTAGCAGGAATGAAAGAGGAGCAAGGAGGAGGGCTGAAGTGTCTGCACATTTAAAACAAAAAGAGGACAGCAAATTCCAGGAACCCCAGTGGCTCTGCTCACCCCAGGATGGGAAGGCGTGATCCTAGCTTGGGAGGCAGAGGGAGCCTGTGTTTCATTATTTTAACACCCCCGGTTCCTGCACAGCCCCTGAAAACTCCGCCTCTACACCTGGCACATGGCATGTGGCCTGGCACTGGGGAGTGCTGACTGTGAGTTTGGTGACCCAGGGAATGAACACTGGATGGAACAAATGTGTGTTCGTGCCTTCTCCATGCCCACTTCCTTAGGGAGTCTTCTCCGATTGCTCTTGCCCATGGAGAGGGTGAGGGGTGGTGGAGCAAGGTGCCTCCTGGACATTTGCAGGGCCCCTACCCACAAGGCCATCAAGCCCTTGCCTGTCCAGAGGGGCCGAGGAGCTGGGTGCTGGCAGGCTTGTGTGGAGTGGCTCTCTCTGCCAGCCTCGTGCACCAACGACTGGCTCCATGCTGCCTTCCCCGCCCGGGCCTGGGCCCCTGGAGCTGGTTAAAGACGAGCGCCGGGGCTGGTGGAATAATTATGCCTGTTTCATGTGACACCCAAATTGATTGCCACCAGGGTGACATTACCAGGGCATTGTTCCTCGTCTCCAACCTCTTATTACATGTTATTAGGGTGTGTGGTGTGTGTGTGTTTTTCTATTTTTTCCCATTTCAGGGAATTAATCTCTCTGCCACCTCCTCTGCTTCCCTCTGCAGAGAACCTGCTCTCGGCTCTGGGAATGGGTAGGGGCCTGGCCAGCACGCTGCTCTGCCTGGCTGGTACAGGGCTGCCGGTGCACTGGGGGGCTGGCCATGTCAAGTCCCTTTACTTGGATGCAAGACAGGGGAATCTCAGAGCTGAGAGGGGATACTGAGGTGTGGATCTCAGCAGAGGTGTCTTCCGGCAGTGTCCTTTGTCTATGGTCTTTGCTTGCATGCCTCTCCTAATGGGCTGCTTACTTACTACCAAAGTGGATCTTCCATCTTGAACCATCTGATCTTCTTCCAACTGATTCCTCATGTTGAGCTGAACGGGCCTCCCCTGTGACTCCACCCATGGGTCTTGGTTCTGCTCCCTGGGCCTGCAGTGGGTCCTTTGCACCCTTAGCCTTGATACACTCCTTAGAGATCTACAGAGGTGCCAGTCCCTCTCCCCCACCACCCCAGCATGCGCTTCTCATGAACGGGCACTGGTGACGGCACCAGTGGTGCCTAATCAAGGAACAACACCTGTATGTGTCTGACCAGAAGGTCCATCCCCTCCTTGATACTGAACTCAGGTTACCAGGTTGGAAAACTGGGATTCAGCAAGGGGTTGGCCAAGACTCAACTGAGCAGAGAGGGCTTTGAGCAGCCAGTGCTGGGAGAAGGCCAGTGTTTGCAGTTGTAGTCTGCCTGTCCATGTTTAGGTAGCTTGCTGGCCCCTGGTTGTGATGTGTTGGGGCATTGTTTTTAAATCTTTTCCCCCTTTGAGGCAGCAGTAACCCAAACCTTCACCAGCCCCTGACCTAGCCCCGCCATGGGGGTGGCACGGGACCCTCGCCTGACATTGAGGAGAAAAGGTGGCTCCAGTGGGGAGGCTGGGGTTCTTCCTAGGCCTGGCCCTGAACTGCTGTGGGACCTTGGACAAGTTCCTGATGCTGGCCGGGCGGTGGCTCAGGCCTGTCATCCCAGCACTCTGGGAGGCCGAGGCGGGCGGATTGCTCAAGGTCAGGAGTTGGAAACCAGCCTGAGCAAGAGCGAGACCCGTCTCTACTATAAATAGAAGAAATTAGCCGGGCTTGGTGGCATGTGCCTGTAGTCCCAGCTACTGGGGAGGCTGAGGCAGGAGGATCGCTTGAGCCCATGAGTTTGAGGTTGCTGTGAGCTAGGCTGATGCCGTGGCACTCTAGCCCAGGCAACAGAGCAGGAGTCTGTCTCAAAAAAAAAAAAAAAGTCCCTGATTCTCCTGGGCCTCAGTTTCCACATCTGTGTGATGGTCTCTAAGGTTATCATGCCTTTGAAGTCAGGCCAGCTCAGGACCTTGGGCAGATGAACTAAAAGCTCAGAGCCTCAGTTTCTTTATGAGTAAAGTAGGGTTAATGTAGGGTGTTGGCAGGGTCATCTGCAGAGCCCTTGGTGTGTGTGCTCCAGGTGGATGTCTCTGCCCTCTCCCCTCCCTGCACTCTGCCCCCAGGCCGTGAGGGTGGGGCGAGGTCTGCTGTGGCTTTTCCAAGCTGAGAGTGAAGCTGCTTGCCCCAGACCGTGCAGCTCAGCAGGCCCTGCACCTGCAGCAGAGAGAGGCAGTGCACAAGAGTGGTCCGGTGACCTGGGCTCTAACTGCCTCAGGCCTGGTGCCAGCCCTGCCACTTACCACTGTGAGACTTTGGGCAAGTTGCGTCCCTCTCTATGCCTCAGTCCTCTAATCAGTACAGCAGGGATAATAATACCAACCTCAGAGGGTTATTGTGACGATCAGACAAGTGCATGCCTGGTGTGTGGTCAGTGCTGTGTTCGTGCCAGCTGCTTTTTTTAGCAAGGCACTGTAGGGGAGTGACGGGGAGCATGGACTCTGGAGCCACACTGTGGGTTTCAGCTCATGCTTCCTTTGTGACCTTGAGCAAGTTGCAGAACCTCTTTGTGTTTCTGTTTCTTCCATCTGCAAAATGGGGATAATGACAGTCTCCTCGCAGCCAGCCGGGTTGTTGTGTGATCAAATGAATTTCTGCATACAAAGTGCTTGCAATGACGCCTGGCATACCAAAGGCCCTCCACTAGGGTTTTCCAGTCCTCCTTACCATTGTCATTATGTTTATTAGAGCTCTGGCTAATCCCAAATCCCATGCTAGTCCCGCCACTCCCTGCAGCTCCCCACTGCCACACCCCCGCCTGTGACCCCCACACACACATGGCAAGCCAAGGCCTACGGCTCTCCCAGGGGGTGCAGGCTGGTTCCCAGGCCTGAGCCATTCCCAGGGTAGAGGAGCCTGGGGGCTGGGGCAGGTGGGAGGGGTCCCCTGGGGACTCCAGGAAGGCAGGAGAGTATGAGTGGGGATGAGATAGGAATGTCCCAAGTGGCCACTGGCCTAGGCAGGGGATGGGGCCAGAGGCTTTGAGAGGTGTCTTCCTGTCCCTGAGAACCTGGGTTGGCATCTCAAGACGTGAGATAGGCGATATGGGGATGCAGGACCTGGGTTTTCCTTGCCCCGAGGTTACTCCATATAGGCTCTTGCCTTCCCCTCCCCAGCTCTGGGACAGCGCCCATCCAAGTGGGGGTGCCATCTGCTCAGGTGGGCCCAGCACAGGCAACCCTGTGAAGGGGCGGCAGGGCACAGACTGGCCCAGGACACCCCCCTCCCCTCCAAGGTCACACAGCAGGGCAGGGACGCCCATGCAGGAGCCCAGGCCTCAGCCTTTTCCTCACCTAGAATGAGCCCCCGCTAGGCCCAGCTTGGCTGCTGCTCCCTGCCACTCCTAGAGGGCAGAGCCTATATATAGAAGCCTTTAAACACTAAGATGCTCTGACAATTAAAATTCATAATTTATCCCACAAATGGCCTGGGGCTGCGGGCTGGCGGGAGGCTGGCAGCTCCTGTGACGGCCACGCTCTGGCAGGGTGGGCGGTGGGCGGGCAGGGGCACCCTCTCTCAAGTGCAAGGGGCCGGTGCTTGCCCAGGGCATCCAGGGGTGCCTGGCAGCCACCTGATGAGGACAGCGGAGTCCAGGGAGCACAATCGGCGAGGGTTGAGCTGGGAGAGCGGCTGTGGAGGAGGGCAGCTGCACACACGCCCACTCTGGCCAGCGCACACCCGGCGCCGGCAACTCTTTGCCAGCACCAAGAGCTAAAGGAAAATAAAGAATTATACACGACAAAGGACATGACCTCAATTTTCTTCCAGGTTGATTTTCCTCTCCCCATGGGGGCAGCTGGAGGAGGAGGAGGAGGAGAGGGCAGGCAAAGGCGGGCCAGCCTAGAGGAGCCGGGCGGACACTGCCAGCGCCTCAGTGGGCCTGGGCCTCCCCGGCAGGAGCTCAGCCTGGGCGCTGCCCTCTCGGGCGGTCTGCCTCCCCTCCCCATGTGCGAGGCAGCCCTGCTCCCCGGCTCTGCTGGATCAGACTGGCCAGGACAGGTGTCAGCCCCGGAAAGCCAGAAAGGAGAGTCTTTAAAAGGAGTCCGGGGACTGGGGCAGGTTTGGGGCAGGAGAGAAGCCGGTAGGAGTCCCAGGGTGCTCTCACATTGGCCGGGCCACATGCCACCTCCCAGTGCCGCTCCCTCTGCTGAAGACACCGGAGAGCCCTCCCGTTCTCTCCTGTTCGCATGCCCGTCCCCTGACGGCTCTCACTCTCGTGGCCCCTTTGCCAGACGCGGCGCGGGTGCCGTACAGGGGGGCTCTCGATCTGGCGCCTGACAGGAGGCTGCGGAGGCTCCCACAGAGGCAGGGAGAGAAGCACGCCAGCAGTGCTGGTCAGAGGGGCTGAGACCCGCAGGGACCGGCAGAAGCTGCTCCTTCCTGGGGCTTGAGAAGAGCTGCTCGGGGCGGGGCTCTGAGCCAGGTGCTGTGGGCGCGTGGCCATTGCAGTGGGAGAAAGGACCGGGTTGGGGCGACCACTGGAGTCCTTTCTAAATGGCCCCTTGGCCCAGCTGGCTCTGGGCAGCGGCACTTCCTCCGGCCGCTTTGTCATTTCATAAACTGGACTAGCAGCATTCTGGAGCCACAGTAAGAAGGGACTGCAGGCAGGCAGGCAGGCAGGGACTGGGGAACAGGGCAGGTCACAGGGACTCCAGGCCTTGCCCTGCGTCTGTGCTTTGGTGACCCGGCGGGAGTCCCTTCGCCTCTGAGTCTCAGCCCCCAGCAGGCCCAACGCTCCACCTGCAACGTGGAGGGAGCTCAGGTCCGCGGGGTGAGCCCCGCACGGTCCTCTTTTCCCCAACTTCGGGCCCCTCCGCCTGCCCCCAGCCCAGTCTTCCTCCTGCTCCCCCTTGGCCTTTCCTGCCTCCATCTCACCTCCGTTGTCTGCTGTCTCACCCACCTGTGTCTCCTGTGTGTCTCTGTCTCTCCGTTTCTGCCGCCTTCTCCCTCTCCTGCTCTGCTGGTCCCTTCCTGGCGGGGCTGGGCAGGCCCTCGCGGGCTGTCTGAAGCCCTCGGGCCCTCCCAGGCCTGCCTGCCGTCCCTCCTCAGACCCAGCCACCGCCCGGCAGCCATCTGGGCGAGACGAGACCACGCACACCCACCCACTTCCCAGCGCGGGGCCGCCAGGCCACGCAGCCAGGCTGAGGACTGGAGGCCGTGGCTCGGAGGCGCAGGCCGCAGCCTTCGTGGAGTGGTGCCTCCACGCTGGACGCCGTGCCTGTTCGTGGGGATCCCTGCGTCCCTGCGGAGCGCTGAGTGGGAGCACCATGAAATATCGATACTGTGAACCTAAAATAACTAAACCCGCCATCCTGCGCCGCAGCCAGCCCCAAATTAGGTGAGATTCAAGCATAGGCAGCAGCCGCAGGCCCTGGAGAGGGACGGCAGGAGGACGGGACGCCGGTGTGTTTGGCAGGCCACTTTCTGACGGCTGGGGAGAGGCATTGTCAGGTTTTGGAGGCAGGACACTGGGGTGTAGCTGAGGGCTAGTGCCCTCCCTCAGCCCTGGGGCCTCGCCCTGGCGCTGCCCTGACACGCCAGCCCCTCCCCTGGACCGCCAAGCTCCAGGAGAAGTCCCCTCCACACCAGGCAGCTCCTGGGGCAGGCAGCGGCCGGGAGAAGAGCTCTGCCACCTGCTAGCTTTGTGGCTTAGGCCCAAGGCAAGTGAATTCCCTTTTCAGAGCCTCAGTTTTTCTCATCTGTAAAATGGATGAGAAATACCTCTTTTGAATGCTGGTGTGTGGGATTCTGAGACAATGTGTATGGCCCATAGCAGGGGCTCTTCAAATGTTAGTCCCGCCCCTTTTCTGAAAGTTAGTCCCTCCCCTTTTCTTGAAATGTTAGTCCCTCCCCTTTTCTGAAAGTTAGTCCCTTCCCTTTTCTTGAAATGTTGGTCCCTCCCCTTTTCTGAAAGTTAGTCCCTCCCCTTTTTTTGAAATGTTAGTCCCTCCCCTTCAAAAGTTAGTCCCTCCCCTTTTCTTGAAATGTTAGTCCCTCCCCTTTTCTTGAAATGTTAGTCCCTCGCCTTTTCTTCAAAAGTTAGTCCCTCCCCTTTTCTTGAAATGTTAGTCCCTCCCCTTTTCTTCAAATGTTAGTCCCTCCCCTTTTCTTCAAATGTTAGTCCCTCCCCTTTTCAGAAAGAGGGTGGGCCTGGCTGGGTGCTGGGAGGTAGGCGCACCCTTTGCCCCCGGGATGCTGTCTTACGGGACAGAATGACCTCTGACCCCCCTCAGTGGTTCTCGAACCTGCTCATGGGCAGTTCTCCTTCCTTCTCCATCAGTCTCCCTCCCCAGCCCTGAGCCTTGTAGGGACACTCTGAATGTGATGTCCCAGTCAGGGCAGCCAGCCAACCTGGGGCCACCCTCAAATAGATCCTTCCAGCCCTGGCAGAACTGCAATCTGGGGCCAGAACTGCCCCCCACACACCCTTTTACTCCCAACCAGGTTTGAGGTGCTGACTTTCCAGCTGGGGAGAGCCTAGTTTCTGTGGTGGCTCCCTCAGGGACCTGGAATCTCGCCCTCCCTGTGCAGCGGGGAAGCGAGCATTGCGGACGCTGGCCGGCCGCGTGGCGGGCTGGCCACAGGGACTGCACCTGTCGAGGGGCACCCTCTGAGCCAGGGGAGCTGCCCTGGGGGCAGGAGTGAGGGTGTGGTGTGGCTGGCGGCCTGCCTGGTTCCACTGCAGGGCAGCTCAGAGCCTGGGGCTTGCCCAACTCTGCAGCGTGCCCGACGGCTTGGCTGCCGCTGCGCTGAGGGCTCTGGCTGCCGCAGGCCTGTGTGCCCGGGCACAGCACTCCCCCGCCTGCCCACCTGCCTGCCCTTGGTGTTTATTTCCTTTGTATTTATTGGTCCAATTTTTAAGCTCACCGTTATGGAAAGCCCTTTAGGGGACAAGGATCCAAAATAAAACACTGATTAAAATGCATAAAACACCTCTTCTTGGCGATCGCAAGAGTGGCCAGCAGGACTAACGGTGCTAGAATGGCAGAAGCAGCACATTGCCCACTCAGCAGTTTGTGTGACCCCTTGGACGTGACCCTGCCAGCATCCCTAGATGACAGGGACACATGGGGGTGTGAAGCCAGGATATTAGGCCTAATATGCTGTGCTCTTGCTGTGTCAGCTTGGGCAAGCAACCTACCCTCTCTGGGCCTCAGTTTCTCCACATTTCAGGACAGCACGTGTAAAAGGCAGGGCAGGAGGCAATTCATAAGATGTGTCCTCCCACAGCTAGCGTGGCCCCATGGAGCATGGCCCATGGCTCTGGGTCCTCCAGGCTTGGAGGCGGCAGCTGGAGAGGGCACGGCTGGCCAGCTTTCCACCAGCACCCTCAGCTCCCGGACCGCTCACTGCAGTGGGCCTGCTCCAGGCTCAGCTCCGTCAGAAGCTACAGAAACTCATCCCTGCAAAAACTCACTCACGCACACACACTGCTTTCAAAGAACATTCACTGGCCAGGTATGGTGGCTCACGCCTGTAATCCTAGCACTCTGGGAGGCCAAGGCGGGAGGATCATTTGAGCTCAGAAGTTCAAGACCAGCCTGAGCAAGAGCGAGACCCCATCTCTACTAAAAATAGAAATTAGCTGGACAATTAAAATGTGTGTGTGTGTGTGTATACACATATATATATATATATATATATATATATATATATATAAAATTAGCCGGGCATGGTAGCGCGTGTCTGTAGTCCCAGCTACTCCAGAGGCTGAGGCAGGAAGATCGCTTGAGCCCAGGAGTTGGAGGTTGCTGTGAGCTAGGCTGATGCCACAGCACTCTAGCCCAGGCAACAGAGTGAGACTGTTTCGAAAAAGAAAAGGAAACATTCACTGAGGTCTGTTCTGTGCCACACCTTGCTCTGAGGCTAGAGACACTGTCTGCCGTAGGCACCTCACCCTCCAGTAATAAGACAAATGTACCCATGAGGTGCCCGTGACTGACCCCTGCTTAAACATACACGACAGGAGAGGTGCCAAGTGCTGAGGTTGGGAGGCATGTTTCCCTCTTGGCTTAGGCCAGGTCACTAGAAAGCTCTCTCTTTTAGTCATTATGCAGGACTTTGTATCATTCTTTCCTGACTGGCTTCCCTTCTTTACCTTTTATCTCCTTATCATCCTATAGCATAAATTTTCAGTCATGTGGCTCAAAGCCCTTTGGGAATGAGGTATGCTGCACACCAATTACACAGTATCACTGCTAATACGAATAAAGTGGCTTCGGCATTATGGGCAAGAGATGATATCTGATGGAGTAGGTCAAGGATGGCTTCGTGGAGGAGGTAGCCTTTGGGGTAGAAGGCCACAAAGCTCCAGAAGGAGCTGGCTTAGAGGCAGGAACGTGTGGGACAAGTGGGGGCACCGGGTGGCCTTGCTGGGGGCTGTGGTGGAAGAGGAGGTAGATGGGTAGGTTGAGGCCAGGTGGCAGCAGCCAGAATCACATGTGGATAAGGGGCTTCCCCACATCTCAGGGGGGCCCGCGTCCCCATGAGCCCCCTCATTCCTTAGCTGCCTCCAGCAGCTCCTGTCCCGCCGCCGGCCGGCCCAGTCACTTGCTGATCCCCATCAGGATGTTTGCATCTCTGGCGGGCACCGGCGCGTGTGGCTGTGGAAGCTAGGCTGGCCGCGGGGGGCGGGGAGAGGTGGCCCGAGGAGTCTGGGTGGGGAGGACGAAAGGGGCCGAGGGAGGGTCAGCGGGGACAAAGCCCTGGGGGTGACAAAAACCTTGCAGATTCCATAATATGTCAGTGACACCCTGAGCCCTCTCTGGTTAATCAGTCAGTTAGTCGATCAACAACCAGGAAGTGCCTGTCAGGCCTGAGAGAGGGGCAGAAAGTGTGAGGCGCCCTTGGTCTGACAGACCAGAGCTCCTGTCCCAGCTCTGCCCCCACGCCGCCGAGGGTCCTGGGGCAGCCACACGTCTCCAAGCCCCAGCTGCCGTGATGGCTGCCGTGTGGACGGCTGTGGCCGTGGAAACAAGCTGCGTGGAGGCGTGGGGGGCTGGGAGGTTGGGAGAAGGCCCTGAGTGGGGCAGAGAAGTGGGACATGCCCCCCAGAGACCGCGAGCTCCGGGGGTCCAGACCAGCCCTCCCACCCGCGGGTGGACAGGGACAGGGAGGCGGGGCAGGCAGGGAGGCGGTCTGGGGGCGGGAGTGCAGGGAGGCCGGCTCACTCGTGCCACTCCACCTGCAGCCCCCGCCCTCCTGCCACGACTTCCTGTCACCACCCCCAAGTCCTGCGTGGCTTCAGGGCCCAGCTTGCGCTTTTGCGCCTCCCGTCCTCAACCCTGCCGTGTGGACAGGCACCTCAGGGTGGCCTAGGCTTTCCTGGGCTGTGGGAGGCTGACTAGCGGCCACACGGAGCCCTGGGCCCAGGTGGCTGGGACCCTGAAAGGCAGAGGCTCGAGGGCCTTTCGAGGGGGCGCATGCTTCCTTCTGGGACCAGAACAAGCGTCTCAGAGCAGTGGGCTTAAGTTAGGCTGGGAGGGGGCATTTCAACAGCCGGGTGGGCGGTGTTCCGGGAGGAGAGCCCCGCAGGAGCCAAGGCTGGGGGCAGCGAGCGTCTCTGGTCTGGCCCGGAGCTCAGGAGTCTGCACCCAGGCAGCCCTGGGCCCCAGAGGAAGGGAGGAGTCAGACCCACAGGGTGGCCAGGTAGGATTTGCAGGGGAAGGGGGAGGTGGCTTCAGGGCAGGGCTTTCTGGAGGAGGGGCCTCCAGCCACCTGGGAACCCCAGCAGGGAGCAGAGCGTACCACTGGGCTTGCTGACTGCCCAGGACTCTTGGGCTGCAGGCCCAGCCGTGGTGGTGGGTAGCGCACATAGTCAGCACCTGGGGGAGCTCAGGACTGAAGGCTGAGTGGTAGGGTCCCAGCAGCCTGGAAGCCCTTGCCCTGCAGGCGGGGCGGGGCACCAGCTGCTCTCCGAAGCCTCCTCTGGCGTTCCCTGGGGCCTGGGCCCTCGAGCCCTTCAGTCCCTCAGTGAGCCCAGGGCGGCCAGCCCGGCTTCATCCCTGATGGCAGCAGGGGAGCTGAGGCTCGGTAGGGGCGCCTGGAGTCACACAGCCGGAATGTAAGGGAGGTGGCGCCAGTGCCCCAGGCTCCTCTGGGGTGGCCCGCCCTTCCCTGAACCCCCATCCCAGGGCTGCCGGAGGGTCCTCTGGGAAGACTGGGCAGGGTGAGAGGCAGGGAGTGCGCAGCAGGGGTGGCGGGGCCCTCTGGCCTGGGCATGTGGACCCCTCCCTCCTCCCCGTCTGTGGCAGGGTCATCGGGACAGGCGGGAGGGCCCTGGTGGGGTCCCAGCCACCTGCCCTCTGACAGCGGCGCTGCCCTGTGCTTGCCCCTGCTGCAGGTGAGCGAGAGGATGCCGCCGGGGGCGAGGAGCGCGCCCAGCCCCCTCCTGGCCTGCTGGCAGCCCATCCTCCTGCTGGTGCTGGGCTCGGTGCTGTCGGGCTCTGCCTCGGGCTGCCCGCCCCGCTGCGAGTGCTCCGCCCAGGACCGCGCCGTGCTCTGTCACCGAAAGCGCTTCGTGGCTGTGCCGGAGGGCATCCCCACCGAGACTCGCCTGCTGGACCTGGGTAAGAACCGCATCAAGACGCTCAACCAGGACGAGTTCGCCAGCTTCCCGCACCTGGAGGAGCTGGAGCTCAACGAGAACGTCGTGAGCGCCGTGGAGCCCGGCGCCTTCAACAACCTCTTCAACCTCCGCACGCTGGGCCTCCGCAGCAACCGCCTGAAGCTCATCCCGCTGGGCGTCTTCACCGGCCTCAGCAACCTGACCAAGCTGGACATCAGCGAGAACAAGATTGTCATCCTGCTGGACTACATGTTCCAGGACCTGTACAACCTCAAGTCGCTGGAGGTCGGCGACAACGACCTCGTGTACATCTCCCACCGCGCCTTCAGCGGCCTCAACAGCCTGGAGCAGCTGACCCTGGAGAAGTGCAACCTGACCTCCATCCCCACCGAAGCGCTGTCCCACCTGCACGGTCTCCTCGTCCTGAGGCTCCGGCACCTCAGCATCAACGCCATCCGGGACTACTCCTTCAAGAGGTTGTACCGGCTCAAGGTCCTAGAAATCTCCCACTGGCCCTACTTGGACACCATGACACCCAACTGCCTCTACGGCCTCAACCTGACGTCCCTGTCCATCACCCACTGCAATCTAACTGCCGTGCCCTACCTGGCCGTGCGCCACCTGGTCTATCTCCGCTTCCTCAACCTCTCCTACAACCCCATCGGCACCATCGAGGGCTCCATGCTGCACGAGCTGCTGCGGCTGCAGGAGATCCAGCTGGTGGGCGGGCAGCTGGCCGTGGTGGAGCCCTACGCCTTCCGCGGCCTCAACTACCTGCGCGTGCTCAATGTCTCCAGCAACCAGCTGACCACCCTGGAGGAGTCGGCCTTCCACTCGGTGGGCAACCTGGAGACGCTCATCCTGGACTCCAACCCACTGGCCTGCGACTGCCGGCTCCTGTGGGTGTTCCGGCGCCGCTGGCGGCTCAACTTCAACCGGCAGCAGCCTACGTGCGCCACGCCTGAGTTCGTCCAGGGCAAGGAGTTCAAGGACTTCCCCGACGTGCTGCTGCCCAACTACTTCACCTGCCGCCGAGCCCGTATCCGGGACCGCAAGGCCCAGCAGGTGTTTGTGGACGAGGGCCACACGGTGCAGTTCGTGTGCCGTGCAGACGGCGACCCGCCACCTGCCATCCTCTGGCTCTCGCCCCGCAAGCACCTGGTCTCAGCCAAGAGCAACGGGCGGCTTACAGTCTTCCCCGATGGCACGCTGGAGGTGCGCTACGCCCAGATCCAGGACAACGGCACGTACCTGTGCATCGCCGCCAATGCGGGCGGCAACGACTCCATGCCCGCCCACCTGCACGTGCGCAGCTACTCTCCCGACTGGCCCCACCAGCCCAACAAGACCTTCGCCTTCATCTCCAACCAGCCGGGCGAGGGAGAGGCCAACAGCACCCGCGCCACCGTGCCTTTCCCCTTTGACATCAAGACCCTCATCATCGCCACCACCATGGGCTTCATCTCTTTCCTGGGTGTCGTCCTCTTCTGCCTGGTGCTGCTGTTCCTCTGGAGCCGGGGCAAGGGCAACACGAAGCACAACATCGAGATCGAGTACGTGCCCCGGAAGTCAGATGCAGGCATCAGCTCCGCCGACGCGCCCCGCAAGTTCAACATGAAGATGATATGAGGACGGGCGGGGGGCAGGGACCCCCGGGCGGCCGGGCAGGGGAAGGGGCCTGGCCGCCACCCGCTAACTCCCCGTCCTTCCCCTCCTCCATTCCCCTCCACGTGGTCTCTTGCCCCTCCGCCCACCCGTGCTGTCCCACAGCCCTCGCCACCTGCCCTCTTTCTACCAGGACCTCAGAAGTCCAGGCCTGGGACGCCACCTGCACAGGGCGCTCACTGACAGGCTGGAGTTGAAAGCCGGCAGACCGACACGCGGCAGAGTCAATTCAATAAAAAAGTTACGAACTTCCTCTGTAACTTGGGTTTCAATAATTATGGATTTTTATGAAAACTTGAAATAATAAAAAGAGAAAAAAAACTATTTCCTATAGCTAGTCGGAATGCAAACTTTGACGTCCTGATTGCTCCAGGGCCTCTTCCAACTCAGTTTCTTGTTTTTCTCTTCCTCCTCCTTCTTTTCCTCCTTACTCTTCTCTTCCCCTGTGGGGAGGGATCACTCAGGAAAACAGGAAAGGAGGCTCCGGCCCCATTTGCCTGCCCCCGCCAGGATGCCATGGGGCAGGCAGGTGGCGGCCCGGCCCAGACCTGGGCTGGCTGTTTGCAGGGAGCAGGTGGAGGGACAGGGCTGCCAGGCTGCCAGGCAGCACACTGCCAGGGGGTGAGAGCCAGGACTCTGGACAGGGGCTGGGGTCCTCCTGGGGGACAGCACAGCCAGTGGAGAGAGCCAGGGGCCAGAGGTAGGACTGACACCTAGTCTCTGATCCAGCTCTGCTGCTCACTTGCTGTGTGGCCTCAAGTAGGTCATTAGCCTCTCTGGGCCTCAGTCTCCACATCTGTACAAATGGGAACATTACCCCCACCCTGCCTACCTCACAGGGCTGTTGTGAGGGATTGATGAGATGATGTATGTGGAACACCTTGTAACCTGTAAAGCGCTGTGCACACGTGCGGGTGACTGTTCTCATTATGGTCATTGTTATCTTTGTGGGGCTGGGCTGGTGAAGGGACCTCCATGAGGGCAGGGCTGGGGGACCAGGGACCGGGCTGCGGCCAGAGGCATTGGCTGGAGAGATGGGCCCTAGACCCACGGGGAGTCCTGCAGCCTGTGAGCACCAGAGATCCTCCCACCCCTGGGCTGGGAGCCGCCCTAGGGGCTGGAGGCCCCTCAAGTGTTGGCCTGGACCTATACAAGCCTTCTTTCTGTAAGCATTTATTGAACACCTACAGTATGCCGCTTCACACATAAAGTGCCCAGTCAGTGGGGGCAGGAGGCTACCAGACCCAGGTCGCCACCCAGCTTTGCCCTGTCTTCTATCGGGCCGTCCTCTGAGCCTGTCCTGGACTTCCAGGGTTCAGGGTTCGAGGCTGGAATCCACCTGCACATGAGCTTGGCAGGAGGGCCAGACAACGCCTGCCCACCCTCCCCAGCCCATCCCTCCCAAACCACACCTGACGCTCCAAGCTCAGCCCCAGAGAGTGACGCCCCATATAACAGAGTGGGACGTGCCAGGCAGTCACCTTGTCACCTTGGACCTTCCCCAGAGTCAGGGGCCTTGGCTCGGAAAGCTGGGCCGGTGGCTCACCAGCAGCCATGTGCTCCGCACCGCGTCTGTTGGGAGGGAGGCCCAGCGCCGGGGAGGCCGGGTCTTCTCGAGTTCCTCTTTCTCCCTGGGGACCCCTTGGATTCTGCCCCACAGTTGGCCCAGCATGGCCCTGCTCCCCACTTCTCCTCACGCTGGAGGAGAGCCAAGCAGAGCAGGAGCCACGGCACAGACCAGGCTGAACACAGCAGGGAGCACTAGAGAAGTCGGCCCTCAGCGGAAAGAAACTTCCAGCATGCAGCCTTTCCAGTCAGGCTCTTCCCAGGCAGGGCTCGCGGCCCCACCCAAGCTGGCAGGAACGAAGTAGCTGCGCCTAGCACCTTCTAAACCAAGCCTCTGTGGGAGGGCGTGTGGGCAGAGTCCAGCGTGGCGCTGGCACTCACTCATTCATTCGATCTGAAGACATGCCTGAGAGGCTGCTCTGCTTCTGGGTCCCGCTGATGCCGTTTGGCCATGGCTGGGCCAGCCTTTCCTCACCCCCACCCCACGCCCCCGCCACCAACCAGGCCTGTCCCTGGCTCCGGGGAGCGCTCCAGCCCTCTGAACCATGGTGGTATCCCTGGGGAAGAAACGCGATCCTCTCCCCATAGGGTCCTGGAACACGGGGTGCAGAAGGCTGAGGCTCCCCGGAGCAGCCTGGACTGGTGCTTGTGAGGCTGGAGGTGGGTTTGAGTTTGAGCTCCAGTTCTGGTGCTTGCCAGCTGGGTGGGACTGTGACTTCACTCCTCTAGCCTCAGTCTTCGCACCCATAAAATAAAGACGGTCTTACTAGCCTGGGTCGTTAGGAGGATTAAATGAGGGAACACAGGTGTGTTTGTTGAGTGGGGCGGTCCCTGGCACTCAGTGATCCTTCTATGAATGGTAATGGTGATGATAATCCAACTCTAATACGGATGCAGAGGATGAGGACCAGAGAGGGTGGTAGCTTATCAGAAGTCACACAGCTTCAAAGTGACAGAACCAGGGCCTGATTCCAGACTCCTAGAGCCACAGGCTTCTAAACCTGGCTCAGGGCTTCCTAAAGGCACGCCAGGCAGGAGATCACTTTGGGAACACACAGTGCAGGGAGAGGATTCCTAGGGTGTGTGAGTCGCCTGTATGCAATGAGGGGCCAGTGCTGGCATGTGAGGCTTCAGAACCCGGCGGGCCTGCCCACCTCCCAACAGAGACCAGCGCACAGGCCTGCATCCCCCAGCCCTGGAAGCCCCGGTTGGCACTGTCCTCCACAAAAGACAGCTTGTGGGATTGTGACAATCCCTCTGGGATGCCTCAAGGTTCTGGTAAGAGCGTGCGGGTCAGGGGCCAATTTATTCCTGGCTACTGGAAGGAACTGACCCCCTGAGGAAACTCAAGGACACGAGAAGATCATTAGGTTGTTTTCGGATGGGGGAAGAGGGTCAGGCTGGGGGGTGTGAGTGCCCGACCTCAGCAGACTGGGTTGGCCCCAGCAAAGGAGCCTGGGCCTAGGCAGAGCCCAGGCCGGGAGCCAGGAGGCCTGGGTTTGGTCCCGGTGCAGCCTTCCCAGCTGTGTGGCCTTCCTCTGTGGAAGAGGAAATGACGGCCACCGCTGCTAAGAGCCCTGCCAGACTTAAGGGGACCATCCAGGGAAGCCAGGCTGGAGAAGCTACCTTCTCCCTGGCCTGCAGGCCTCCTGGCCCCCTTGCCCTGGCCCACGCACCTCGGAGCCTGAACCCAGGTGCGGTTTGGGGACCAGAACCTTCCTGGGCCACCCACATTCCCCCGCAGGCCTTGTGGCCCCCTGGCTTAGATCCCATGGGGTTGTGGAGTCAGGGTGTGTTGCCACCTCCAGCCCCACAGGCAGCGGGCTGCTCTGCTCGCCCTTGTCCGGGGCCACGGGGATGAGGCTGGAGGAAGCGACTGGGGGAAGCAAGATGCCGAATCCTGAGAGTCCAGCGCACTTTCCAGGAGACCAAGACCAGAGCAGCCTCCTGGACTGCTCTTTGTGAGACGGGTGTGCCTTGAAGAGAAAGTTGAAGACTGGGAACCCACCGCAGCCCGCAGTGGGCCCTGCCAAGGACAACACAGGAAGGTGAGTATTGGAGGGAGCAATGAGCACCAGGACCCCTCCTGGCTCAGCCCTCACAAGTCAGAATGAATACAAGGCTCAGAGACGGAAAGAAACCCGCCTAGAGTTACACAGCAGAGTGGCAAATGGAACAGGGGCTTTGGAGTCAGGCAGACCTTGGTCCAAATCCCATCGCCACCACTGAGTCCCATATGCAGAGTAGGGTCAAGAACCCTATGCTTATAGGGTGTCTGGGAAGATTAAAGACAGTGTTGTAAAGTGCGCCTAATGGTGCGTGGCCCTGTTTGGGGTGCACTCATGACCACTGTTGTCAGCGTGGCACCCTTAGGCACATGCAGCTCCCTCCCTCTCCGGTGGCTGAACTCAGGGCCGGCAGGGTGACAGTGTGTGCAGGACACGCGGGAGCCAAGAGAATTGGAGCTCCACGGCCGTTGGGCTGGAAACCAAACCTGGGCCTGCCCTCTGCTTTGCCACTGGAGGCCTCAGGGCTGCGGGGGAGGGTGGGAGCAGACTCGGGCAGCGCCGTCTGTCCGTCCAGTCTGCCCAGGGCAGAGAGCAGCCGTGCCCTGGGGCTCTGGAGGACAAGGCTACACCCTGTGTATGTCGGGCGTGATGATAGCACAGAGAGAGAACAAGGGAGAAGGAGTCAGAGGAGCAGTGTAGACTCCCAGCTGGTGTCAGGAGTCCCTAGGGAAGCTCTGTCACCAGCTGGACAAGGGCCCTTGAGTACTTTAGGGCCTGGAGTCAGGATACGTGAGGCACAAGGAGTAGGGCAACACGGACCAGCCGGAGTGAAAGGATCTAGTGGAGCACTTGCACAAGCCGGTTCCACGGACCGGCGTCTTTCCCGCTGCTCTCCTCAATCTGGTGTCCTCTGAGGACATACCAGCCGGTACAGGACGGAGCGTCCCCCCCAGCTCCCATGTAAACTGCCCCAGCTCCAGCCTCCTTCCTGTCTGGCTCGCAAGAGAAGCAAAAGTCAGATTGGCCACCCACCAGCCAATGGGTTGGCTGCCTTGAGGCTGGGTGCCCACCCCCTGCCCAATCAGCTGTGGCAGGAGCTCAACCTTGCACAAGCCAGTTTGATGAAGACGGTGCAGAAAAGATGAGGGACTATATCAGTTATCTATTTTTGCATAACGACACCCCAAAATTTAGTGGCTTAAAACAATAACCATTTATTTGTCCCCAGTTCTGCCACTTGGGCAGGGCTTGGTGAGGACATCATCTGCCGTGTGGGTGTCGATGGGGGAGACCTGGCTGGAGCTGAGGATCCCAGGTGGCCTCTGTGTGTCGCTCGGCGGGGATCCCAGAAGGCTGGAGGACAGCGGCTTCTCTCTTTGCGCCTGGTCTCTGCAGGCTGGCCGGGCTTCTCCACAGGGGCGCTGCGCTCCAAAATGGCCAGAACGGAAGCCTCGCCAGGTCCCACAGCTCCCATCGGCTGCATTCCGTTGGTCACGGCAGGTCACAGGTGCCCCAGAGTCGATGGGAGGGAGGACAGTTCCCACCTCTTGACAGGAGGAGCTACACAGGCACACGGCAAAAGGACAGGCAGGATATGAGCGTCGCTGCAGCCACCTTCGGAAGCTACCTTCCATAGGGACCGCTGCTGTCTCATGGCTTTGAGGGACTGTATAGGCTGCGACAGCTTGCCCAGGAGCAGCGGGCTTAGAGTGGCAGTGCCCGGCCCAGTGACCTATAGGTGGTAAGTAAAGAGCCAGCACTTGAACCCAAGTTAGCCGCCCTCTGCTCCAGTGCCCTTCCTGTAGCAGGCAGGCGCCGGAGGGCGGTGCCGAGGAAGTCCAGCAGCAGTCACCACGCCGCTGTTCAGCAGGGCCTTGGGCCAGGCACCAGGACACGCGCTTTCCTACTGGAGCCTACCATGAGGTGGGTCTAATATGCTCTCTCTCAGATGCGAACACTGAGGTTCAAGGAGGAGAAGTGATTTCCCAGGCCACCACCGGTAGGGCTGAAGTGGGGACTCATACTCAGGCTCCATACTTCACTGCATAGAAAGCGCCAGACTGGGCCCCTCACTTGGAACCACTCCAGACTCAGGCTTCTCATCTCGGGAGTGGGCACAGCCACATCAGCTCCTGCGCCCCCCCCCCCCCCCCCGGTGGACTGGGATGGCGAGTGAGCTGTGGCACGGGTAGGCAGGCACATGGGGCAGGGGCAGGATCAAAGCTGTCGCCAGTCAGTTCCCCGCTCCCGCTCCCAGTCCACCTGGCAGCTCTGTGAGGCCCTCAGACTGGAGTATAAGACACAGGCCCAGCAGCCTGTCTGAGGGACTGAGGCCAGCGGCCATGCAGCGCATCCCTGGGAGGACAGAGCCCTCCCCTGGGAGCTCCAGCCTCTAACGGCCTGCCGGAGCTGACTGCTCAGCCTGTAAGGGGGTTTGTCGCCTCCCATAGACCTATCGACGGCTTTTCCTGCATCCCCAGCCCAAGCCCGTCATCATGCCAGGTGGCAGTGCTGGTGTCTGGGAAGGCTAGAGTGGGGACCTTGGGGGCCATGGAGACCAGGGGATGCCCCAGTGCTCAACCCAGCCCCGCTCCTCACCCAGCTCCTTCATACCCCAGCCTTCACGCCCCCAGGAGGCTTCTCGTGCCCTGGATGCCACCCCAGTGGGGATGGGGGCCTGACTCTCCCTTGCCCTCCCTGGACTGTGACGCACCCCTCAGCCCCATCTGGACTGTGACACACCACCGTGGAGGCAGCCCATCCTAGGGATGGCGCAGAGGAAAAGATAAAGGCGGGCAGGAGGGAAGAGAGCTGGGCTCTCCGCACCATGCCTGTCGGTTCCCAGGGGCCAGAACGCAGCCCAAAGGCAGTGATCAGCATGACCGTCTCCCAATTTAAGATGAGAAACACAAATCTCAGAGAGGCTGAGCCACTGCCCAGGGTTGCATAGCTGAATCATGCCACCTTAGAAAGCACAAATGCTCCATGTGTGCTTCTATTTTGTAGATAAGGAAACTGAGGCAGGGGGAGGAGAAGTGACAGGTCCAAGGTCACAAAATGAATGAGTCAGCAATAGCACCAGCTCTGACGCAGCTGAACGGGGAGGTGGCAGCAGAGACAAGCACCACGGCATCCAGAAAGCCGTCCCATGGGAACACAGGTCAGACTGGCCGGGCACCCAGTCCCAGCAGGGGTACAGCTGGAGACCCTGACTTTGCTGTCTGACTTGCAGACATTTACATTGCTCGTTAGAAAAATATGGCGTCGTAAAGAGGAGAGACGTGGGCACGGTAAACCCCCGTCCCCTCTGTCGTCTGCCGGCCCCAGGGCCTCTGTCAGGACACGCCAAGGGCACAGGAGGGAGGCCCGGGCAGGAGGTGTGCACAGTTGCCCCTCAGCGCCTCCCGGAGCCAGGCCTGGGTGAGCCTCCCACGCCTGGGTCTCTCCTGGGCTCTGTGCACAGCCCCGCAGCCCCGTGGGAGGGGGGGGTGGCCTTGGTCAAGTGCCTGAGCCTCTCTGGGCTGACCCTTCCCAAGGGCCTGAGCGAAGCCTAAACTGACTGGGTGTCCCCCCAATTCCCTTCCATCTTCAGGGTTCACCCCAGGGCTCACCACCCCACCTCAGTGGTATCCCCTGTATCACTTCCCTGCCCTCACACTCCCCTAGCTGAAGTGAGGCACAGTCGCAGCCTGTCAGCAGGACATTCACGGCCCTGCCTTGGGCCCATGAGCCCCTCTTCCCATGCTCATACTGCCCTCACACCGCCGTGCAGTTGCCTGGAACAGAGCAGGAGCCTGCGGCCATCCGCCTGCCCCGCCCTCGCCCGTCCCCCAAACCTCCCTAAGGCGCTGTCAGTTGGGACCTGCAGAGCCCCTAGAGGCTTTGCCATCCGAGCAGCCACCTCCCCTCCATACCTGGAGGTCAGCCCTGTGTCTTTCTCAGGCAGCCTGCCAGTCATCCACCACCTGGGGTGGGTCCCTGCCCCTCTGCCTCACTTTCCCTCTATGTACAGCTGGGGTTGGACAAGGTGGGGTCCAAGAGTCCCACCAGGCAAGACAGCCCCTGAGGAGTGGACAAGACCCTCTGCCCCATGGAGCCACCAGCAGGGAGGTAGGGACCAGTAGAAGACCTGCAGCCAGAGCGCGGGCAGGACTCCCTGGCCACTGCTGGCCGAGAGCCGGAGGACAGCTGCTCCCTTTCTCCTGCGGGATAGCTGGAAGGGACAGGGCCAGTGCAAGGTTGGTGGGCCCCTGCCGCTGTGCAGAGACGGAGGAAATGCTGGCAGTGAGGGCAGGGGAGGAGTTCTGTGTGAGACTGAGAGCTGCAGCGGCGAGGGCAGACCATGACGGATTCCCAGGTCCCAGCTGGGCCCTCCAGCCGACCTCCAGCCCTTCCCCCACAAAAACAAGCTCTCCAAACACTCTCATGGGAAGCAGGTAGATGAGGGGCGGCGACACCTGGTCAGCACCCTGCGACTGCCCAGGGACCCCAGGCAGTGGCAGGCTAGGGGAGACTGCCCTCCATGTAGAGAGCAGGCGGGGAGGTCAGAGGCAGGCACCAGATTCTCAAGGGCCCCAGGCCGTCAGCTGCAGTTCCCCTGGCTTAGGACAAGGAGAATCCACTTTGAACACTTCATCCTTGCCCTTGAAGCCTCCCCTGGGCCAGAGACAGACTCTGCCCTCCTACTGGCTGTCGGTGCCTGTGTGGGAGGTGGGGAGGGTGTGGGTGTCTGGGCAGCTAAGGCAGGCAGTTCTGTAGAGCACCACCCAGGCGACAGGGAGCTCCGGTGGGCCCTTGAGCATGAGAGGCCCAATCCAAACGTCAGAATCCAAAAAGGGAAGATGAGCAGCAGGAGCAGAGGAGGGAGAGGCTGCAGCCCCTCTCTAGGGTGAGTGTGCACACCTCTCTGTTCACACACAGGCCCCCTCCAGCAGGCACACACGTGCACACAGCAGAGCTCGCACTTGTGCAGCCTCACACATTCTCCCACACAGACTCGCAGCAATCTGTGTCCGCACAAACCCTTTCCAAGGCGCCTGCACGAGCAAACACCATCAGTGTGCAGCAGGTAATAGCTGCTACATTGAAACGCGTAAGCTGAACCCGTGCATTGACACTAACACACAGAGCCACGGGGAAGCCCACACCCTCACGCACACAGAGGTCGGGACGTGCACCCATGCTGGTGGGCGCTGAGCCACGTCCCAACCAAGCCCCCAAGCTCCGACCATTGGAGCCCTCTTAAAGGCCCCTGGCCCATCTCCATCCTGCGGTCTCTCCTTCCTGGGATCACAGCACGGCAAGGCTGGACTCCGTGTTCAGTGCTCACGCACCCTGCACACATGTGTGGCCCCTTGCACACACTGGTGTGACCGGGGATAGCAGCCTGGAGGCTCACTCTCACCCGCAACTGGCCAATGAGAGTGCGTCAGGCACCGTCTCCTCGGCGACCAGCCGAAGCTGCCTGACCACGGGGAGGAGGGGCATGGCCACGGGGACCCCTACTCACTCGGGACCCTGTGCACTCGACCCCGTTCTTAAAGCATCAGTTTGGAGGCAGGGCTAGGCTGAGGGCAAGAGTGGTAGGGTGCCTCAGAGGCACCAGATACTGAGATGGAAATGAATCCCAGCCACGCTGGTCCCTCTGGGTGGGCTGGGGACAGATGAGCATCCTGGCCAGAGGTGCCATGTGTGGCTGTGAGGAGGCCTGGCTCGAAATCTTCAGGGAGCCTCGGTGACCCAGGCCTATCTCCTCTCTCCAGAGGATTCTGAAGTGACCGCACTTGCTGCCTTTCTCATCCTCAGAGTCCCAAGCTTCTTCTCCTCCAGGCTCATCGGTGTTCTTCCCCCTGCTGGGATGTTCCCTACACTCTCCCCAAGCCCAGTTCTAAATCAGTCCCAGGGTTCAGGGTTTGCCACATGGAGACACATCAAAACACAAAGCATGCCGTGAGGGGAGGCTCGCCCGAGGGGCTGAGTGTCGGGATTTCAGAGCATGGGGACAGGTGTCTGGAGGCAGGTGACCTGGGTCCAAATCCTGGCCCTACCACGTGCCAGCTGTGTGAGTGGGGCAAGGTGCCCATGTAACTTACGAGGAATACGTTAGACTATGCTTGCGAAGCACTGAGAACAGTGTCTGGCACGGAGCAAGTAACCAGTAAATGTCTGCTTCTACTATTAGCATTCTTATGGATTCCTCACGCAGCTTCCAGCCCCCAGCCTTCATTCTGAACGCTCCCAACCATCGTGGGCCAGGTGACTCACGGTGGAGGACCAGGAGTTTGTCCCCGCAACACAGGCAGACCCGTTCTAACAGCAGGTGCCTTGTGCAAAAGCGAGACTGGTCTCAGTGAGGTGGAAATCGAGAGTCGTGGTGAAGACCGGGCATAATGGTCTTCCACCCTGGGAGATGCACGAGCTTCTCTGCCCTCTCTCGGCAGGACGCTATGAACGGCGCGGCTTCTAACAGGCCTCACGTCCGCCGGCTCTCAGCCGGTTGGTTGCAATGGCCACTCTGGGAAGGGCCTGCGGCTCCCGGCCTTGGAGAGAGCCGTCGCCGTTCGTCCTCTGCTCCCACTGGAAGGGGAGGTTGCTCCTCACCAGAGAGCAGGGTCTCAACTGCAGGAAGGGCTTTGCTAAGGGCACCCCAACACTCTCCCCCCACACGCAGTCTGTAGTTACACATTTATCCAGGGCTGCTGCCTGCGTGCGTCTGGAGTCTCACTCTGCTCTGTCTCCCGTGGCCTCCCTCCTGACTGGGTCGGGTTCTAGCCTAGCCCAGCTGCTGCTCCCTGTGTGACCCTGATCAGTTTCCCCTCCCTGGTCTCATTTCCCCCTCTGTAAAGCAGGGCGAGGACTCCTGCTCTGCAGCACGCTCCTCCTCCCCTTTCCCACGTATCCGTCCAACACCTCTTTCGCCAGTCCCGGGACCAGGCACTGGCAATGTGGCAAAGAACAAAACAAGCAAAGCTCGTGCCTTCAGGGAGGCTGGACACCAACCAGGGATTCACTCAGGGGAAACACATTTAAAAATTGTGATCAGAGATATGAGTACCAGGAAGTATAAGGAATCACGCAGGGCAGGACAGAAGCAGGCTCTGTCCTTTCCAAAGTGCTCTCTGACCTGTGTAACAATAGCGACGATGGCCACGGAGTAATCGTAGCTCTCAGCGCGCACGCACACCTTGTGTGCAGACTGGGCCCCACTTCTCCAGCAGCATCTCTTTCAGGGCCTGGACCCAAGTAGAATTGTCCTGAAATGGTCAGCCCAGGGCAAGCAGCAGCCCCCCACTCCCTCATCGCTGCAGGACCTCCACTCTGCCCTGCTTTGCATAATTGGCTTCCAGTGCGCTGGCTGGTGGTGGCTTGGCATACCCTGGTTTATGTCGCTGCTCTACACTGATCAGCCAGCACCCCGGGGCACATTACTGCACTTCTCTGTAAAACAGGCCTAATCGTTCCACTTTGCAGGGTTGTTGGGAAACTTGGAAACAATGCTCGTGGAAAGCACCTGGCTAGGGGATGTGCCCATGGGTGCCAGCTGCTGTCCTTTGCTGGGCCTTCCAAGGAATGGAGTGCATGGCTCTGGGCTTGGATATGTTTTAGCTTTCAGCCAAAACTGTTTGAGTGCTAGGAACAGCAGTCTATTTAAAGCTGTCCTCTAACAAGGATAAGGATATAGAATCTCAGGGAAGCCCAGGCCTGCCTCAAGGGATAGGAGGTGGGGAAGCACTTCTTACCACCAAGCAAGTTGGAGGACATTGGGCTAAATGGGGACTACCCACCATCAACACACCTGATGTGCAATTGTGGGGGGAAGTAGCCCAGGTACAGTGGAAACGCCCGCATAACAAAATGGGGATTATAATACGTTCTCAGCCCCGCTGCACAACTGTCATCAGTTGCGGACAACCAGTCCAGTCCTCCCTGCTTCTCCTGAGAGGAGCAGGTGGTAGGGGCAGGCCTGACTCCCCAGATCTCTGTGCCGAAGAACAGAATGAACAGTCGTTGTTTTGTCTGCTCGGAAGGGCCCCTGTTTTCCCAAGGTGCTCCTCAGCCGCCTCCTATGGTGTGAATGGGAACTGCCCTCTTCTTCCTAGGGCACTTGTCCTGAGCTGGGCTGACCACACCCACACTTCCTTGCTGCTGAGTGGACAAGGAATCAGAACCCTTTCCTAGGATACTGGAACTTGGAACTGGAGAATGTCACTATCGGAGTGAGGCCAGGAAAGGTGAGCCTGGGAGCTGTCGGGAGCCATGTTACCAGTTCACAGAGGATGCAGGGAGGAGCAGAGCCCAGCTAGGCAGAGTCCCTGATTCCGGCTTTCCTCTGTGGTCCCTCACAGCCCAAGGTGGGGTCCCAACACCCCTGGGGCACAGCCACATTAGTGGCTTTGCTGCCACATGCCATGGCCTGCTGATCCCCTCCTTCATTCCCTCCCAGCTAAGTCTACATTTTATCTGAGAGTCTACTCCTCTCACTTCGGTCCTGGCATCCCTCTCTGTCTTAAGGCCAGTTTCAGCAGATTTCTGCCCTTTTCAAACAAAATGCCCTTTGAATATAAGGTTGCAGAGAAATTTTAAGAACCACAATTGCTGAATGAGCTGCCAGGCCTCCCTCTCCCAAACTGAAACCACATGTCTGTGTCTGTGTCTAGACCTAGAGCTAGAAGGTCTGTCATCTCTTTCCTTCAGCACATCTGCTCCACTCTCCTCCATCCAAGCCTCTCCCTCCCTTACTCTCAACACGCACTTAGCAGAGCTTGACGCCCCAGAGCGCAGCCCCTGCCGGGAGCCAGCACACCTTGCATTTCAGTTCCCTGCAACTAACCTCATCTCCGTGCCCTGATTTCAAATTCCCATGAGACACACTCTGATTGGCCGGGTCTGAGTCAGGTGACTTCGGCCTGGCCAATCAACGGGGGCTGGGGGCGGCCGCCACGGAGAACTAGCCGCCCCTTCCTGGCGCGGGAGCGGCGGTGGCGGGGCTGGTCGAGCGCAGGGGGTGGTGACCGCCGCCGGCGCCCAGAGCGGGGCCAGGGACGCCGCGTGCTGGGCCCCAGGCCCGTGGACAGCATCGCCGGAACTCCGGGCACGAGGGAGGCTACCTGTGATAAAGGTCAGCGAAGTCCACCTGGTCCATGAGGGCTTGCTCCCCCGCAAGTCAGGGAGAGAGCGGAGTCTCCGCGGGCCCAGCGGCGGGCCAGGAGGGCGGGCAGGGCGACCCTGTCCCCCAGCGCGAGGCGGCAGCTGCTGCCTGCTGTGCATCCTGCCCGGATATTTCCAGTAAACAAACAGTGACGCTTTCGATGTCATGTTAATTTCACAGGCGCTGCTCTGCTGCCCGTCTCCGCACTCCGCCAGCGCCTCTTGTCAGTTTTATATCGCAGGGGACGCTACCCTGCTCGCAGGCTGCCCGACTGCAGACATAAAACCAAATGGTTCAGAAAGCTCTGGCGAAGGGACGGGAACAACGTGGTGCCCAGACTGGGGGAGAGCAGCTCTGTCCAGGGCCTTACAGTCGACTGGCGCAAGGACTAGGTTGCAGGGCTTAGAATCCACTAGTGTGACTTTGGTCAAGGCTCTCTACCTTCCTGGACCACAGGTTTTGCAGCTATGAAATGGGCATAATGTTGCAGCACTGCTTCTTTGGGACTCTGGGTAATCCTTGCCTCTTAAAGCCCCTTAAGCTTCACAGGAGAATCCAACCTCAGTGGGAAATGGGGTTCCTGCTCCGGCTGTCAGCTGCATAAGCCAGCTAGGCCACAGGGGTAGGGAGCTGGGGACCTCTGCCTCGTCCCAAGCCCAGCCAAGTCAGCCCCTTGGAGAATTTGGGCTTCTTGCCAACATGCATAATTATGAGGTGTCATGCACATCCATGGCTATTCCCATTCTAGACTGAGCTCTCACCTCCTCCTTGCAGGGACCGCCTGTGCTGTAGGACCCCCACTGTGAGCCCTACTCCTGGGCCTCAGTCTCTTCTGTTACCGGCATCCCACCAACACTGCCCCCACCTGATGCCAGCCCACACTGGGAGCTGAAGGGCGACTGACTCCTTTCCTCCTCTGGCCATTCCTACAGCCCTTCTCCAGGCGGGAAGGGACACTTGTGTCAACTGGGCTAGCCCTACCACACTTCTCTCTACCACATGCCCAAGGCCCAGGTTGGATGCTAAGAGGGACCAGGCTGAGTCTAGGTCACAAGCAAGTACAATGACTGCATACCTCCTTATCTGCCACCTACTCCCTGAATAAAGCCTTCACTAGCCTGGAAGGACATCTAGGGGACACTGCAGCCCAAGGGTGGTGACAGGGGTTAGGGGGCTACATCTCAGCCTCTCAGATCACTGTCCAGGAAGGCTCAGAGGCCATCTTCTCTGGGAGCAGGGTTCTGGGGCACCCACATGGCCGCTCACACCCATGCACTCCTGGCGCCTGCTTTTGCTCAATAAAGACGCATTAATGGACTAAAGTGAATTAGAGTCATTAACACTGATATCAGAGGCAGGCAGAGGTGGCGCCTGCCCTCCAGACCCAGCCTGCAGTCTGGGGAACTTGGGCAAGGCCTGCAGCTCTCTGAGCCTCAGGGCCCTCACCAATAAACTGGGACACAAATGCCCCCTCGGATGGCTTCCCATCACCTGCTGAGGTCGGCATTCAAGGCGTCTTGATCTGGCTCTTTCCCACCTCCCAGTCCCTACTGCCCAACATGCAGATTCATGTGCTCACACACCCAGCCGGGGGCCATGTCCCCTCACGCACTGCACACCAGCATGCCTCCAGCCTTCACACACACTCCCGCTGACTGGAAATCAGTCCTGCTTTCTCCCTTCCCCTGCTCCAGACTGCTAACCTCCTCAGCAGCCCTGAAAACCCTGTGCCTAAGTTACCCCCTCTAGGAAGGCTTCCCGGATGCATCCCCACTCCAGCATGGTTCGGGTGGTCTCCCTCTCTGGGGCCACCTAAGGGAACTGCCCACAAGGGGGGTTATGTTCTGGAAAAATTTGAAAGAAACTTTCCCCTTGAGAAATTGCCCAGGAGGGCTTGTCCCTCAGCAAGGCAAGAGGAGAGCAGGCCCAGCTCACCCTGCCGCCAGCAGTGCAGTCCCTGCTCAGGTGTCACCTCCCACGCCAGGCTGCTGCCCGCTTGAGCAAGGCCACAGCCCTGGTCTGTCTCACCCAGGGCCCAGCGCACAGTAGGTTCTTTCCTCAGCTGGGCTCTCAGAGGGGCAAGAAGGGGCAGTGCCAGGTGCTCCGTCCAGCGCCCTTTCTGCAAAGGCATTTGGCAGCAAGGAAGGGCACGGCTCCCTTAAATCCCCTCTGTACCCCACGCTGTCCCTGAGGGCGCCTTTAGAACGACCTAATTTTTACGGATTTTCCTTCTTAATTACAGCCCATGTAACAAATAATAAATAAATGAAGGAGGGAGGGAAGGAGAACAAGGAAGCTGCCAATCTCTCGCTGCCACAGTCCAGGAGCTCTGAGCTGGGACAAAGGCAGGTGGGAGGGAGGAAGACTTTCAGGCTGGAGCATGGCGCTGTCTCTCTCTCTCTCTCTCTCAGTTTCTCTGGTGCTTGGTGACCAGCTGCCCCTGCTACCCCAGCTCTAAGACACAATACACTGGGGTCTGTCCAGGCCACAGAGACCTTTTTGACCATTTGACCACATCAAGCAAATAGAAGCTGTCTAGACCTCTCCCTTCTCTGGCCTCTGGGGAGGGAATTGTCTCCTAAATAAAGACCATCAACTATAATGGGCATTTACAGAAGGCCTTTTATGTGCCGTGCACTCTGCTCATCCACTACTTTTGAACCTCACCCTAAGCTGTTCTACAGAGGGGAAAACTGAGGCCTGGAAGATTAAGTGGTCCTCTGCAAAGAGGATGGTCTGATTGCAAAGCTTGTACTGTCCATTAAACCATACTGCCGGCCACATGGGCAAGCCCACCTGCCCTGAGGATCAACACCCATGCTTGGTTTGAGCATCTCCTGGGGCTTTTGTGCTGTTATCTCTGCTGCCCAGCAAGGGAAACGACTCCCTCTCTTTTGTCTCTCTGGGCTGCATGTGGACAAGGCAGAGCCATGGAATCCTTCCCCTGTCCCACTGCAGGCACCGGGTATGTGGGGATGGTCAGGAGAAATTTTATTGCACGGGCTGTAAAAGCCAAACACAAAGGAGTCCCCACAAAACCCCAAACAAACAAAGAAAAGCTCACATATTTTTAAAGCATGTAATCATGATGGCCGAGTCCTGGTTTCTTTTTTCTTTTTAATTTCAAAATATTAAGGGGATATAAATGTTTTTCTTACATGGATACCTTTTATAATGCTTAAGTTGGGGCTTTTAGCGTGCCCATCACCCGAGTAGTGTTCATCATACCCGGTATGGCAGTTTTTACCCCTCCTCTACTCCACCTCCCCTTCCTGGTTTCCAATGACCTTTACATCTCTTTGTGCCCCTGTGTGCCCATTGTTCAGATCCCAGTTATTAGAGAACTTGTGTTTGGTTTTCCATTCTTGAAATACTTCACTTAGGATAATGGTCTCAAGTTCCATGCAAGTTGCTGCAAAAGACATTATTTCATCCCTTTTTATGGCTGAGTAGTACTCCATAGTAAATAAATACCACACTTTATCTGCTCGTGAATCGATGGGCACTTGGGTTGATTCCACATCTTTGTGATTGTGAATTGTGCTGTAATAAACATTCGAGTATAGGTGTCTTTTTTATAAAATGATTTCTTTTCCTTTGGATTGATGCCCAGGAGTGGGATTGCTGGGTCCAATGGCAAATCTACATTTATTTCTTTGAGGAACCTCCAAACCTTGGCTGTTTTCCACAGCCAAGTCTTGGTTTCTACTCTGTCAAAGTTGCAGCATCTGGTGTGGGACAGGCAGCACCAGTGTTTGCAGGGCTGAGTCACCTTGCCTTCCATTCACAGACTCCTTGAAGAACTGGGCCCTGAAGAAGAAGTTATCCAAAACCCCAGCTCCTCAGGCCAGGGCTGATTTCCTCTCTGTCAAGAGCCCTGTCTCTTAGAGGAATCTGGATTTCTCTGATTTTAGGGGTGGGTGAATTTCTGTCCGCCCTCCCCCACCCCCAAGGCTCTTGGAACAGAAATGGACAGTGGCAGCTTTGACCTCTAGAAGGGTGGGAGGGGCAGCATGTTGCCCCAAGCACATCATTCCTGGCCCTCGCCCAACCCGTGGGCCCAGCCCCACATCAGGCCACGCAGTGAGGCTCTCAGGAGCACCCGGGCGAGCTGGGAGGTGACATCCAGGCAGGGACAGAAGGCAGCCACATAAGGTCTGGCAGCTCATTCATTCATTCACTTGCTGTCAGCGAGCGCCCAGCCGTGCGCCTGCTCCTGCAGGCACTGGGGACACAGTGGCCTTGGACAGCAGCAGCAAACACGTTCTGTGAAGGGCAGATAGTGAATATTTTAGGCTTTGTGGGTCACAGAGCCTCTGTTGCATGTTCATCTTCGTTTTCTTACAAACTTTGAAGAATGCAATAAGTATTCTTTGTTCATGGGCTACACAGAAGCAGGGTGCTGTGTGAATTTGGCCCACAGACCATAATTTGCCAGCCCTGGTCCTGTGCAACACTGTCCAATAGGAGAATAATGAAAGCCACGTATTAAATTTTAAATTTCCAGTAGCCACAATTTAAAAAGCAGACTCTAACAGGTGACATTGATTACAATAACATCATCTATTTAAGCCAATATATCCATAATATTGTCATTGCAACATGTATTCAATATTTTAAAATTAATGAGATATTTTACATTCTTTTTTCATACTAAGTCTTCAAAATCTGGTGTGTATTTTGTACTTATAGCTTATCCTAAATCGGACTAGCAACATTTCAAATGATCAAATAGCCACATGGAGCTAGTGGCCACAATATTGGACAGCACAGGTCTAGTGGAAGGAACAAACAGTAAACAAGATAAAGAAGTAAAATAGGCCAAATATTTGAGGGTGGTCAGCGCTGTGAAGGAGAATAAAGCAGGGAAGGGGATAGGGAGTGCTGGGTAAGAGTTCCTCTGACTCCTGGGCCGGTCCTAGGTCTGGGAATTTCACTCGGGACAAAGATGCTGTAATTACCAGGGAAGCAGGGAAGTCGCCTGCAGTATTGTTGAATCTTCCAGTGGCCAAGAACTGAAAGGCAGCATCACACCCACCCTGCCCAGGGAGGACGTCTTTCCAGCGCCTTGACAGACTCCAGTCCAGCCTCTACTTATTCACCTCCCTCGTGGGGAGTTGGGTGCCTCCCCCAGGCAGCCTCTTCCTCCAGACTGGTGTCTCTGACGTCACCCCTTCCTCCTTCTTCACTTTGTACCAGAGTAATATATTTTTTTCTAAATTTTCTTTATTGTAAATGGTAAAATACAGATAACATAAATGTACTGTCTTAATATTTTTAAGTGTCCAGTTCAGTGGTATTAAGGACACTTACTGTTAGAGTGATATTTTTAAAGAGAAAATATTTTTATGTTAAAATTTTTTGGTAGCTCTCCATTGCTCTTAAGTCGAAGTCCAAAGTCCTTACCATGGCCCACATGGATGCATCACCCAGGGTACTTTTGGCTGCAAGTAACAAAATATCCAGTGAGTACTGGCTTACACCATAAAGAAACATACTGGCTCCCAAAGCGTAAACTTACGTAGGTGGGCCTTAGAGGTGGTTGGTTCAGCAACCCAAAGATAGAATTCCTTCTCTCACCTTTCATTGGCCAAAGTTGAGTCACATGCCCATTCCTTAACCAATGACTAGACCCTTGACCTGAGGTCACGTGGCCAAACTGCACTGCTGGGGGAAGGGCAGGACTGCCACACTGTGTCCACACAACTCCTGCTCTACCCCAGCCTAGCCTCCCAGATCCAGCCTGCTCTGGCCTGCAAAGTGCCCCCTTTGCCTCTGAGTCTTCACACATGCTGTTCCTTCTCCTTGGAACGCTTGTCCCATGCTGTGCCTGCATCCCCTGCCTTTGCCTGGCCATCTTCCCTTGCCCTCTAATCCTCAGGCCGATCATCTCCTCGGGAAGACCATGGCTGGTCTCCCAACCAGGGCAAGGCCTCCGTGAAGAAGGACAGGGACCACAGCCGACTCACTTCCCAGTGCCCAGAGGAGAAGCTGTCGGAACTAGGTGCTCGAGAAGTACTTGTCGAATAGGCACAAGTCCCAGATCTGCCTCTGACCTTGGGCATGACCTTGGCCAGGTCATGGGCACTTCTCTGGGCCTGACCTTGGTTTGGGGATGGGCGTGCAAGGGGCTAAGGCAGGGAAGCAAATCCAGTGCTGTGTGGCCAAGGGCCACCTGCTGCCACTCTGCTCAAGGCAGGGCCTCTGATGCCTGCGGAGGTCATGCTGAGCTGGCTCCACAGCGACAGCTCAGAGGCTCTAAGAGAGTGGGAGGCAGGGAAAAGCAGGACTTAAATTCCATCAGACGCTCACAGAGCCTGCTCCCTGGAGCCCCCATGCCTTTGTTCCATTTAATCAATATGTAATTAAGCTGAAATCCCAGCTTAAGAATTTCCAGCGGTGCTAAGCCCAGGCTTTCAGAGGGTCTGGCAGATCCGAGGCTCCTGGGTCCTGCAGCTATTAGCCCCTCGCCAGTCTGGCCTGCCGCTGCCCTGCTGGGCCTCAAGGTCACCTTCCCAGCCGGCCAAGCCAGTGTGGGACTCTGGTCTTCTGCAAGCTTTCTGGGGGTGATGGCAGGGCATCTCAGGAGCAGGTGCATGCTCACTGGATCCCCAGCCCTACCCTGGGGCATTGGGGCTCTAGTCACCCTCATGTGATGGGGGAAACTGAAGAGAGTACAGCCGTGGCAGAACTGGGACTCCAGCCTGCCTGTTCCGCTGCCACCTCCTGTCTCCTCCCTCCTCTGAGTGACCCAGGCAGGAGCGCTGACATCACTGGCCGTGGGTGCTGAGCACTCCTTGTGTGCCAGAGGCTCTTCCGACAGCTTTACCTGATGAACCCATTCCGTCCTCGCAGCAGCCCCATGAGGGAGGTACCATTATGAACCCCATTTTAAGATGAGGAAACTGAGGCACAGAGCACCTGGTGTCACCAGCTAGTTGATGGCAGAGCTAGGACTTGACCCCAGGCCATGCTTGCTCCAGATCGCTCACACAGGAAGCGACCTTGGGGAGGGCTGCCTTGGAGGACACAGGCTCCGCGGTGCCATCACCACCCGCAGGCGGACACCCCCTGCCCTGCCACGCAGCCTCCACGAGCCCAGAATTTGCTCTCAGAAAAGAGCAGAAACTCCTTCTGGGACTCACACAATCAACACCTAGGGCGCCCAGAGCCCCCACGTGGACAGTTCTGAGTTCAGGGACAACTCAAACTCTGCCCTCGGACCAATCCTGGCCAATAGAAATATAACATGAGCCACAAGCACAGGCACAAATGGAATTTAAATTTCCTAGTAACCACATTAAGAAAAAGAAAGAGTGGAAATGAATTTTAAGATGTATTTTATTAAACCAAATGCATCCAAACTAAGATCATTTTAACATGTAGTTAGTATCAAAAGTTATTAATGAGATATTTCACATTCTTCAATTGTTCTAAGTCTCTGAAATCCAGGGTGTGTTTGTGTATTTTGCATTTACAGAACGTCTCAGTTCACATGAGCCGAAGTGTAAGTGCTCAGTAGCCACGTGTGGCTGGTGGCTCTTGTATTGGATGGTGTAGACGTGGACAGTCACACCCTGTGTTCTGTTAAAATGCTCTAAGAAGGAAGCAGTTGGGATTCCTGCTTTCAGGGCACTTGAACTCGCTCAAGCAGGGGACCCGTGGGAGAAAAGCCTCAGGGAGGACTGAAAAGTAACAGTTGCACCCCTGCCCCCGGGACTTTGGGGGCAGGAGAGGAGCCAGACCCTGGAAAATCCAACCTTGGGCGTTTAGGCCGGTAAGACACGGGCAGCAATAGCAGGCAGGAGGTGGCCGCCCTTGGCCAACCCGATCCCTGCTCACGCCTCTGTCCCCGCCCCTGCAGCTGCCACTCTGACACTGGGGGTCTCCTGGGGGAGGACAAGAGGGAGCCAAGTCAGAGGCAGCCCTGTCTTCCCTGAGGGTTGGAGAGCCCAGGCTCAGGCGCCTGGGATCCAGGATCAGTGTCCTGGGATCCAGGCCCATCTCCCCTCCTGCCCCGCCCCCGCCCCCGGCCTGGCCCCGCCCCCGGTCCCGCCCCCGGTCCCGCCCCACCCCGCCCCCGCCCCGCCCCCGCCCCGCCCCCGCCCCCGGTCCCGCCCCCGGTCCCGCCCCACCCCCGCCCCCGCCCCGCCCCTGCCCGGCCCCGCCCCCGGCCCCGCCCCACCACACCCCCGCCCCCAGCCCTCCCCCCGCCCCACCCCCGCCCCCAGCCCTCCCCCGCCCCACCCCCGGCCCCCGCCCCGGCCCCGCCCCTGGCCCCCCCCCCCCGCCCCGGACCCGCCCCGGCCCCAGCCCCGCCCTGGACCCGCCCCGCCCCTGCCCCAGCCCCGCCCCACCCCGCCCCTGCCCCAGCCCCGCCCCACCCTGCCCCTGCCCCAGCCCCGCCCCACCCCTGCCCCAGCCCCGCCCCGCCCCCACCCCCGCCCCCGGCCCCGCCCCTGCCCCAGCCCCGCCCCAGCCCCACCCCACCCCCCCGCCCCCGCCCCTTCCCGCCCCTTCCCGCCCCTTCCCTGCCCCCGCCCGCCCCCACCCCCGCCCGCCCCCGGCCCCGCCCCCGCCCCCGCCCGCCCCTGCCCTGCCCCGCCCCCACCCCGCCCGCCCCTGCCCCGCCCCTGCCCCCGCCTCCTGGGCAGGCAGGGCGGCTGCGAGGGGCTGAGTGTCTCCTCACTTCTCACAAAAACGTGCTGCTGCCGCAGTCATGGGTAGACAGCACAGGCCATGCCCAGGTCCCCAATAGGCCTGCCCGGCCCAGCGAAGGAGGAAAATGGCTCCGTTCCTTTGGAAGCAGAGGCCAACTTTTCCAAACATACAGGGCTTTGCCCTCAGAAACACAGGAAGCTCAACGCCAACAACACCAGCAGCATGTGTGGCGCCTCCCCGGGCCCTGACTCAAGCCTGGGGAAGTGTGGTCCCCTGGGCACATGCCAGCAAGGCAGGGACACGGTGGCCTCGAGAGCTGGGAAGCTTCCTGCCTTGGAATCTTGGACCCTGCCTTGGAATCTTGGAACCTGCTCTTGGAATCTTTCACTCCTTAGAACTATCATCACATCTGAGATTCTTGCAGTGTAGGTGCTGCAACGATGCCTGCAGCCAAAGCGTGTGAGACTCCCGGCTGCTCATGCCGCAGCTCCCGCACCTCCTCCGCCCAGGGCGCCGTGCGCCTCCCCACCCCAGCCGCCTGGCTTTGGTGCGCCCCGACTGCTTAGGGCAGGGGGCTCCTGAGAATTCTCTTGTCCTCCCTGCTGTTCAGGGAGGGCTACTCCTGAACACCCCAGAAATTTGACAGACTGTTCCCCCCTCTTCCAGAAGAGGAGGCCACCAGAGCAATCAGGCCCTTCAGCCAGTGCCCAGGAGAAGCTGGCAGCCGGCAGCCACGCTCCCAGAGTGAGGGCACATGGTCAGCACGACAGCCTCTCTGATCTGCCTGCCCCTGCTGCCCCAGCCTCCTGGGTCAAGTTCTGTGACCAGGAACAGTGCCCCTCCTCTCCCACCTATCCTACAGACTCTGGGTAAGAAGCGCTCCAGGGAGCCATCTGGGGCCTCGGTGAGCAGCCCGAGCTGGCCCAGCCCTGAGCACCTGCTGCTGAGGCGCCAGAGGAGGCAGGGGGTGCTGAGGCCAGAGGAGAGTCTAGGCCAGGACTGGAACAAGGTGGCAAGGCCAGGCCAACCAGTGCTGGAGTTTCCCGGCCCACACGTCTGTTCGGCGTCTATTGACACTCCTCCCATGCCCCGTTCCCCAATTAAGGTAGTAAGTCCCAGGTGCAGTGGCTCACACCTGTAATCCCAGCACTTTGGGAGGCCAAGGCAGTAGGAACATTTGCGGCCAGAAGTTTGAGACCATCCTGGGCAACATAGTGAAATCTCACCTTTAAAAAAAAAATTAGCCAGGCACGGTGGGTGGCACGTGCCTGTTGTCCCAGTTACTCGGGAGGTGGAGGCAGGAGGATTGCTTGAGGCCAGGAGTTTGAGGCTGCAGTGAGCTATGATCGTGCCACTGCTCTCCAGCCAGATGCTGTCTCTAAAAAAGCTGAAGGCAGAGCTGGGCCAGAATGGGGAGGTGCTGGGGAGGCACACAGCTGCAGAGGAGCCAGGGGCTCTGGGCAGGGAAAGGCACGTGGGGGAGCTGTACACCTCTGTCCTCCTGGTGCCTCTGGATTGTCGTCCTTCCGGGTGGAACTGTTTAGGTCCAGGAGCAGAATCTCAACACCACACCGGAACTGTGACCATGAGGGAGGCTGGGGCTGGGCCCCAGGACGATAGCCAGGACAGCGAGGACATGCGGCAACAGTGGTCTAGCCAGGCCACTCTAACCTCTGGCCAAAATTCCAGGGGAGGAGCTGAAACAGTCTTGTAGTTCTGGAAGAGTCTTTCAAAAAGGGTGATATCTGTGGAAGCACCCCAAAGCGTGCTTGGAGCATAAGAGGTGCTCAGTGCACCCACTCTGATCCAAATCTGCAGGCCATCGGGGCCAGTGTGAGTGGCCAGCAGGAGAGTGGCCAGAATGTGACCCAGTGAGCAAAGAATGCAGAATGGTTGGTTAGGACTGGGAGTCAGAGCTGTGAAAATGACCCTGTTCCAAATGACCCGCCCCAGGCTAGGCTGGCCTGGCTGAACATGCTTGCTCGGGCAGGGGGAGAGGGCCCAGCAGTCCTCCCTGGGCAGCTGGGGGGCCAGACCCATCCTTCTCCATTGGAGCCGCAACACAACTGCACTGGGGCCAAAACAAACCTCCTTCCCGGAGCTGTCCCTGCAGGCTGCTCCCTCCTTGCCTCCCTGCCTTCCAGCTCACGCCAGCTTTAAGGATGATCTGTGGGCTGCGTGTGGAGAAGGGGCAAGCTGAGACTGAAGAGTGAGCTAAGAAAATGTGAGATGGTTCACCTCCCAGACAGAGCAGGAGGATGGCTCAGGGGCGTGAGGGTCCTGGCGATTAAGTCCTCCATAGCTGCCTCCCCGCAGGCAGGGCCCTGCATCGCAGGGGTGCCAGAACTGCCCCCGCCTGGTCCCCTGCGCTGGCATCCCACCCGACCACCGGCATCTCCTGCCACAATTGCTGCAGCCCCTGCCCCTCCCCACAGCAGCAGGGATCAGTTCAGACCAGTCACGTCCTGTCACTCCCCCTGCAGCGCCCCGAGCTGCTCCCCTCACCCAGAGTAAAAGTCAAAGCCCTCCGTGACTGTGGGACCCTGCCAACCCTCCAGCCCTTCTCTGACACCTCCTGCTCCTCTTTCCCGGGGTCTCCATGGCTTCCTCCCTCACCTCCTTCAGGTTTTCACTCAGATGTCACCTCCTCCGTGCCACCCTTTCTGCCACCCTAAAATTACAGCCGCTGCCACCACCACCGCGGCTTCCTCGTCTCTCTCCTTGGTTTATTTTTCTCCTTAGCATTTGTCAACATCGAACAGACCGTGCTGTGCTTATTCTTCTGATTTACTGGCTGTATCCCTACTAGTCCACAAACTTCACGAAGGCAGGGAGTTTGTCTGTTTTATTCACTGCTGTGTCCTCAGTACCTAGAAAGTACTCAGTAGATTTTTGTTGGAGGAAAGAACGAACCTTATCCTGTCACCAGGTGAAAGAAGCAGATTTGGCTATTACTATCCCATATTACAGAGCAGAAAGTTAAGGCCAAGGTCACAAGCCAGTAAGTAGCAGAGTCAGGATTTTAAACAGACTTCAAATCTTGTGCTCTTTCCAAACTGTCATTTAGTTCCGGCGCCTCATGTTATATACAGAGTGACCAAGACGTAAGGATAGCACAGCTCCCAAGGAAGACTGAGCCTCCAGTTTTGCATCCGGAGGAAACTACAGACTCAGTGCAGAGCTGCCTCCGTAGGTGGCAGGCCTTTGGTGTCCTCACACCTCTGCCTCACCCTGGGCAGACATGCCCTAAGGACCGGCATAGGCGGAGCCCTCCTGGTGCTCTGCCCCTCCCCCCACAGCTGTTTCCTCCCAACCCCCCCAGCCCTGCCATCTCCCTTCCTCTCCCAGCCTGCCCCCACGTCCTGCACACCTGGATCCACCTCCCTGAAGCTTCTGCCACTCAGAGAGGGGTGGCCCTGGGAGACTCCACGCCACCTTGTCACAGAGCTGGGAGGCCTCCTCCTGGCAGAAAAGCTCTTCACTGAAATTGCAAAGAAGAGTGGCCCCAACGCTCCAATCATCACAGTAAGCATGAAATCATTTCCACAATTCACATCTTTTCATCTCAGCAGCTTCTTCTGGCTGGCAACGGGAAAGCCACTCCCTCATCCCCAGCCAAATCCCCTCAGAAGCCACCAAGCCCTGTCCTGGCTCCAGAGCGTGGCTAGTGCCTCATTCACTCAAGGAGCCGGTCCCAGCTCAGAGCACCTGCTAGGTGCCACACTGGCGCCAGGCCCCAGTGCCAATGGCCGGGCTCACAGCCTAGTGGGGCAGAGGAGTAAAACAGCCTGGTGAGTTCTTGGATGTGGCTGCAGAGTCACCCCGCCCAGGAGTGCGGACTTCGTCCCGATGGAGCTGGGAGCCCTGAAAGGAGGCGTGAGTAGAGGCCAGGCTTTGCTTTTGTGGGACCGAATGTGTCTTCTCCCTGGGATCCAGTCTCAGCCAGCACCCACCACATAAGTGACAGTCTCAGGCTGGGTTCTCCAGAAGCAGGCCCTGAGTCAAGGACTCGAGTGCAAGTACTTTATTTGGGAAGTGACCCTGGGAAACAGTGGGAGGGAGATGGGAATGACACAGGGAAAGGAGGGACGCCAACACAGGGAGGTGACTGCCATGGCCATCAGAGTTTAGTCTCACTGGGGACCTCTGAGGGACTGCATAGAGCACGCCTCAGAGATGCCCTACACATGGCTGAGGAGGCTGGAGTATTTACCTACGTCTTCCTGGCCCTCTGTTAAGGTTGTCCCCAGGAGTAGCAGCTCCTGGCACTGCAGGGTTACCCCATCCAAGGGCTGAGCTAACTCCTGGGGCTGAGGAGGCCTCAGCAAAGAATTACAGACGCTTGCAGTGGGGAGCTGTGGGTGAGTGTGCAGACTAACAGGGTATGGGCAGGGCCTGCGGCATCTGCTACTCCCTGAATGTTGAAAAGTCGTGTATCTTCTGAGCCTTAATCTTCTCATCTATAAAATGGGGACAATACCAACTCCCCTGCAGGGTTATTTTAAACATTAAATGAGATACTAGCACAGTGCCCAGCACTAAGATTGGATTCTTTCTTTGGCAATACTGTTGACTATCCAAGACCATTTCTGAGAGTCACTGATGGCTGCCCGGAGCACAGTCCCCACTGGGACCCCAGGCCCATAGACAGAGACATGAGTGACTACTGTCCAGTGATTACTCTTAAATGATTGTTCTACAGCCAGCTGGTCAGCTTGGGGGAGCAGGCCCTCCGCACCTCTGCACTGCAGGCTTCAGTCTGTACCTCTGTCAGGCAGGCGTCCCAGTCTGTCTGCTGCTGTGACAAAATCCTCAGCCTGGGAACTTATGAAACACAGGGGTTCATTGCTCACAGTTCTGGAGGCTGCCAGGGGACTGGTGCCTGGTGAGGGCCATGCCTCCTCCCCACGATGTCCTGGCTCGGCGGAAGGAGAAAACAGGCCACCTCAGGCCTCTTTTGCGAGGGCACTACCCCATCTGCGAGGGCAGCCCCGATAATCTAATCACCCCTCGTCACCCCTCAATATTATTGCACTGGGGACCAGGTTCCAACACGTGAGTTAGGGGCCACACTGACATTCAGACCATAGCACACAGGCAGAGGCCTGCGAGGGACTGCCCTGCCCCTCCCCACGCCGGACATCGATCACTGGAGAGGCCACAGGGCCGGGGGCAGGGACGGCCAAGGAGGAAGGAAGACGAGTGTGCAGGACATTGAGCCATCCTAGGCCCTGATTGCGGGATAAACACCCCTCGAGGGGCCAAGGGCACTATGGCAGATCTGCTGAGGGCTCAACACCCCTTGCCCGCTGGGGAGGCTCTGGAGGAGTCCCGAGAGGAGGCTCCATGGAGTGGGAGCCTCCCCCAACTTCTCTGGCTCCAATCCACTCCCCTCCCCCTCCCTGCCCCATCAGCCTAGGCCTCTGGTCTCCTGCCCTTGGGGTCCCTGCTGAGAGGGTCAGGCCAAACAGCTTCCTAGCCCTGCCACAACACTGCCCTGCCACCTGGGAGGAGAGCAGGGAGCAGCTTCTGTGAATGTCAGAGGGGGAGGGGCCACGGGTTTACACAGCTTGGGGGGGGCAGGGGCAGTGGGGGCAGGGCTGGAGAAGGAGGAAAGGGGGCTTAGGCTCCATGGAGCAAGGAGCCGACCCTCTGTCCCCACCCCAAGGTGGGGAATGAGTCAGAGGGAGGCGTGTCTTCCTTCAGTGGCATTCAGGACTCCCATTGTAAGAGAGGGACAATGGGCACCAATGGATTTGTCTCCAAGATCCAAGTGAGGCTAACTGGGGTTTCTGGTAGCCTCAGGCATCCTTGAGGCAGGGCTCTGAGAACACCCACAAAACCCCAAGGAGGGCAGTGCTGCGTCCTCCCACTGTGCACCAACCTGGACCTGTCCCCCATGAGTGCCCTGGCTGGTGACCTCTCCATCTGCACCCCCACAGCCGGCTTCCACCTACACCCCGAGGGAGGAGGCTCACAGCACTGGGCGTGTGAGAGAAACTTCTGCCCACTTTGGAGCATGTCTGCGTGCCTGTCTTGCCTCCCTGGCATGCAGCCCTGAGATGCTGCGCCCGCCGTAGAGGAAGCCTGTGCAGAGAAGTCCAGCAAAGGAGGGGCCTAAGGGCTGCCTCTGGGCTGGGGCCACAGGCCTGGTCAGGGCCTAGGAGTGACCTCCCCTGCTCCTCCTTCCACTGCCCCCATGGAGGGAGGGTGGCCAGCACCACGTTCAACCCAGGTGAGAAGACTCTGCCCTGAGCCCTTCTCTTTAGAGGACCCTGGAACTCTGCCGAAATGGGTTTCTCCCCGGGGCTCACCAGCGCACACACTCAAGGCCTGAGAGGTGGCTAGGGGCTGTTTGCAGGGTGGGGAGGGACAGAGCTTGTGCACCCGTACCCACGTAAGTAAACCAAGCCCTTCTGGGGGGCACAGAGCTAGGGGTAGTGGGAAAAGGGAGGAGGCCAGGCCAGCGCCTGGGGCTGGGCCCTGAGGGCCAGTTCTTGCCAAGACATCTATAGTTGAACCTGACCTTCAGGTTGCTGCTTGTTAAGGTAAGAGACTAGGACATTTTTTTTTTTTTATTTTTACTTTCCATTTTGCAGATGAATGGACATTTTTTTAAACATGTGTGATCTTTAAGTATCTAGGCATATGGTGCTGAGCCTCGATCTGTACCATTGCCTAGACCTCACGAATGTGAGGGGTGGGCTGGGAGAGGGGGCTGGGGCATTAGACTCTCTTCCTTGTGCTCTGAGATGGCATCTCTCAGCAGTGTGGGGCAAAGCAGCCACCTCCCGGGTGATATGACTAGAGGTACAGCTGCCAGCAGGCACCAGACTATGGGGTCTCCCAGCTGGCAGGGGTCTGGGTTCAGCAATCAAGGCCCCATTGTACAGATGGCAAAACTGAAGCCCAGGGGCTGCAGGGATTTGTCCAATGATGTGCACGAGTCCCGTGAGCATGCACGCGTGTGAGCAGGTGCAGGGCACCCATGTGCATCTGTGGGGGCCATGCACACGTGGGTGCAAGTGCACACGGGTGCATGGACTGGTGGATCGTGAGGTTCATTCTTCACATTTCTCAGCATCAGGGAAGATCCATCATTTCCTTTTCCTGTAATGATGTCGACCTGATTAAAATTTTTATTGGTTCACAAAATAATTTCATACACAACGTTCCTTGGGAGCCCTGCTGGAGGAGACCATGGCAGATGATGGTAGGATGAGGGGCCAGGGGGCTGACATAAGAAGAGCAAGTGACAAGTAGATTTAGAAAGACGTTGAGTCAGAAAACAATTCATGTGTGGCTGAAGTGGTCGACGGGGTACAGGCCAGGCAGAGGGAGATAAAAAGCCATGCCTTCTAAGTCATGTTCTCTGGAAGTGCGTGTGGGAACATTGCAAGTGGGACAGCCAGGGGGAGATATCAGATGGCCCCGACCAGGAGGGGTCTTCGGGCTACAGGAACAAAAGATGGATGCTCAAATGTTCCTCCCAGCCCAAGGCTTGGCCCACTGCTGCGTCAGGAATGCCAAGGTCTGCGGGCGCACTGGGGTGTCAGGGCCAAAGCCAAGGAAGCCTCCAGATGGCGATAGCCCAGGGCAGGCCAGGGGAAGCCTCTTCCTGCTGTAGTGGCCACATTGTGGGCACATTTGGGGACCTACAGGACAACTAGCCTGGCTCAGTCAGCCCCTGGCTGAGTGGCCTTGGGAAAGTCGTCAACCCTGTTAAGCCTCAGTTTCTCTACTCTGCGAGGCATAGGGATGCGGGGAGCATGCTAGGGGCGTGGCACTGATGGGTGCCCAAGGCTGGCACTGCTGTTTTTATTACTACTGCTGTAATTTGTTTGTTCTTTTGCTCCTGCTATAAGCTCTCACTCGTTCTCCCTGCTCTCTGCTAGTGACAAGCCCTTGACGTTATGGGCCTTGCGTGCTAGTGGGGAAACCAACACCCAATGAAGGAATGTAAAATACGTTGTATTTTAGATGGTGATAGGTGCTATGGAAAAAAATTAAGCAGGGACTTGGGGGTGCCGGGAGGGGCTGCAATTTAAACGAGTGTTCAGGGAAGGCCTCACTGAGGAGGTGGCCCTCGAGCACAAGTGCAGAGGGGGTGAGGCTGTGAGCCCTGTTCAGATTCTCTGAGGTCAAGGGCACGGTGAGTGCAAAGGCCCTGAGGTGGGGTGTGCCTGGTGTGTGGGAGGAACGTGGACCAGGCCAGGGCGGGCAGTGGACGGTGCAGTCCGAGCGTCTGCCCCTCCCTGTCTCTCATTCCTAGGCCTGCCCTATCCTGGACACGCCACAGGCTTGTCTGTCTGACCTCAGCAGGAGCAGGGCGAAGTCAGTGCAACCCTGGGAAGAGACCTGCGAGGACGCACAGAGTGCCCGGCAGGCCCTCGCCGGATGCCAGGTAGGGAGCCCCTCTGAGGTGAGAGCCCCTTGCAGCAGACACAGGCAAAAGCCCCCATGACCAAGAAGGAAACATGAGCCTGCGTGGAAGCCACGGGTGGCCCGGGCAGAAGGCTCGAGACACGGGCTCCTGTGGGGGCCACGGCTGCTCCAGCCTGCTCCCTGGGGTGCCGTCTCTGTGCCAGCCCTGGGACACAGCCATGGCCAAGTGTGTCCAGAACCACTGTGCCGGCTGAGGGGGAAGGCGCTGAAGTCCAGCCCACGCTCCCCTTACCAAGCCCTGCGCCATGGCGTGGGGCTACGGCCACCCCAGGGAGGGCATCTAAGTTGCACAAAGCGCTGTGAGGGTCGCAGAGACCGCCTTGGCTCCTGCCCGAGGAGCCCCCATGCAGTGGTGGAGGCACTGGGGCGGGTCTTGGATGGTGTGAGGCAGATCACTCAAAGAAACTTGCTGCTCGGTGTTGGGATTGTCCCGGCAGGCGTCGGCCAGGCATGCCAGGAGATCTAGCCCAACTCGAGCACTCTTGGAGACTCCTGGGGTAGCCAGGTGGACATTGGGAGGGTTGAGGGGAGCAGGTGGTACCTAGGGAACAGCCCCAGCAAGGCCTGGAGGTCTGGGCGAGCATGCTTTAGGCAACTGGAAATAGCTGGAACGGAGGTTTGCAGGGAGGGGAGTCGGGGTGGGCGGGGATGGGCCCAGCTTAGGGGCTTGCAAGTTCTCTTAGGAGGGCATCAGGTTCGCATTCTAGAGCAGGCTCTAGTGTGGAGGCTGAATTGGATGGGTGAAGGGGACCACGGAAACACCCAGGAGAGAGATGGGGTGCCGGGGAGGGATGAGGTGGGGGCACAGCCTGAGAGCCCCAGGGACGCAGGCGGAGGCAGGGCAGAATCCAGGGCTGAGCGGGTCTGAGCAGTCTGTGGGGGCTGCGTGCCCCCACCTGCCAAAGACCCAGGAGCCAGGTGAGCGCTGGGCCCTCTCAACCCAGAGCCCTTGCTCCTGCCCTCCGTGGCCCCGTGCTGGGTCCTCACCTCCTCCTCTTATCTGTGCAGTCCCCACTTACCCTGCCAGGTCCCCAAATAGCAAGCCCTGGACAACGGTCAGCAGAAAGGTCTTCGCCAAGCAGAGTTATTTTTACAAAGTGCCCAGATATTTTAAAAAACAGCAAAGCCCACGGGGGTGCATGCCTTCGGGATCTCACTAATTCGAGGGTGGGGACACCGACCAGCCTAGGCGGCCCAAATATTTGCCACGTTGCTGGGTAACCACCAGTCGGCCCTGCAAGCTGGCAACTGTGGAAAGGAGGACTTGGAAGGAAATTTGCACAGCCACTAGGCCCAGCATCACGAATGTCAGCCAAGCCAGGACGCGCCCCAAATGTCTCCTGAGAGGGGCTCACTGATCCCCCGAAGCTGTCCCCAGGAGACAGGAAGTGTGAGATGGGATCAGCAGCTTCTAGGGAGACCGAGTGGCTGCCTGCGCCGGCTCACGGATGCGCGTCCACGGCGGCGGGCGGGCCTGCGCCTCTTGCTCGGGGTTGCAGTGGTCGCCCTCAGGGAGCCTCAGCTGCTTCTGTGGGGACCACCCACGTCCACGTGGGGCAGGGAGAGGCACAGAGAGAGGCAGCTCACGACCAGGGAAGCGGGAGGCGCTCTGAGAGGACACCCCCACTCTGAGCACCGGTCTGTCAGGTGACTCCCCGCCAGGTGCGGAGCTCCCTAAGAGTTGGGAAGGACATTGGAGGGCCAGGACACCTTCTGTGGCGGCAGCAACCCCAGCTGCAGTCGCCCAGCCCAGAGGGCACCCGTGAGCGCTCACGGGGGGGGGGGGGGGGGGGGGAGCACGCCGCCCCCAGAGGTAGCCGGTCGTCTTGGAGACAGCAATAACTGTTAGAAAGCTCCTGAACCTGAGCTTGGCTCTTCCTTTGTGGGAAGGCAGGGGCTGTGGGAACACCAGTCACAGGTGAGGCTGTGATGGCCCAAGTGGGTTTCCCTCCCACCCCGAGAGCCCCTGAGGCCCCCAAATGAGGGCTTGGTGCTCAAGCTCTGGGAAAGCAGTATGGAAGCATGCAAAAATAAGGCCTCTACCTGTGCATCCTCACCAGAGAGAGCAGGTGGGCAGGCAGGGAACAGACCCGGCTCCATCCTGTGTGAACTGCAGACCCAGACCCCACGCTGGGGCACCGGCAGTGCTTTGCTTCTCTGAGCCACTGGTCCCTCTGTAAGGTGGGAGCAGCACAGGGCCGCAGGGACCAGGGTGAGGAGGCCGTGGTTCACGGTCACAGAGCCACCAGCAGGGGCCGTGTAACTGGGAGACGAGGCAATTGTCCCTTTTTCCTCTCCAGATGGCCCTGCTCTGACCCAAGCATGCTCTGTCTCCGCTTGCATCAGAAGGGTCCGGCCTCTCCTAGGTCTGTCCCACTGTCCTCCGTCCTTTCTCCCCTCCCGCCGAGCCCTCCACAAGTGGTCGGCAGGAGCCGTCCCCAGCCTGGACAGCTGCCTTCCGCTCCCTCCACTGCTCAGCAAAGGCCCCAGTCTCAGCCCCCAAAGGCCCATCCTCCTCCTCCCCTTCCTCCTCTTTGCGGCTTGAGGCACAGCTGCCATCTGTCACACATTCTGTCTGCCCGAGTCTTCAGGGCTCCGGGCTCCAGATGCCCCCTGCTCCTCCCTGACAGTGAGGACAAAGGCTCTGGCTTAGAGGACACTTGCTCAAGCCCTATCTTCTAAAATCTTATTGGAGCCTCCATACCTCTGGCAGCATGGCAACCGGTGGTGTTCTGCCCATTGTGCAGGTGGTAGGACTAAGGCCCAGAAAGAGGAAGTCACACACTCCACTGTAAAGAACCCAGGGTCTGCAGTGGTGGATTCAAATCCCACTGCTATTTGCTAGTTGCTCCACTTTGAGCAAGTTGCTTAATCGCTCTGGGCCTCAGGCTCCTCATTTGTAAAACAGGGAGGAATATACTCTACATTGTATGTTTCTCGTGGACCTGTTGGGGATACGGGGTGTGGGCAGGGCGAGGCTCTGGCCTCAGGTCCAGCCTCCATCCGGACTGGGCAGCCCAGGGGCCCGTGGGCCCGAGTGAGCACGGAAAGCGCTGAGCTGGCCCCAGGTGGGAGGCGGGAGGGCAGACTCAGCAGTTCTGGCCTCTAATGGGCCGGGATGGGATGGCGGCTGGGCAGTAGATGAGAGACCATGCTGAAATGGGGTTTCTTGCGTCTGTGATTGCTCCCCTCCCCTCGGCCTCCCTGGCTGTGCAGGGCCGGGGCTCACCCTGCGTTTGTTGGAAGGAAACTTGGGGTCTCCCTGCCCACCTTCCTTCAGAGCTCGGTTGCAAGGCCTCCTGGTCCGCATGCAGACGGCCACTCTGTCCCTCCTGCTCGCGGTCCCTGTTTTTCAGGCCGGATGGCTCAGGCTCTACAGCCACTGGAAGTCCTGGCACCCTGCCCCAGCGGGCGCTCAGGTGCCTATGGGGCTGGGTTCAGTCCTGACAAGCCCTGCCTTTGTTCATGAAGATAAGAGAATGCCCATGGCCAGGCACCTGCCATGCGCTCCCCATCCATAAACTCACTTGCCCACACAACCCCCTCTTGCCCATCTGCAGGTCCCTGTGCTTGCAGTTGACATCCACATATTCCTCCTGGGAAGGCGCTGCATGCCCAGTTCCGCCTCCCTGAATCTGGGAGGGGTCCCTGATTTTCCCCAAGGAGCCTCCCCCTCCCCCACGCTCAATCCTTGCAGTGGGGCCAACTCTTTCCCTGTCCCTAGGGGTGGGCATGTGACCTGGGCCTGGCCAATGAGAGGGTCACATGCTTCTAATGACAGTGATTGGTTCAGCTTTGAGTACATGACACAAGCTAAACCAATAAGACTACATTCTGGACTTTAGCTGGAAGTGGTGGGAATGGAGCCAGTAGGACATAACACTGGAGCTCCCAGGGGCCACGACAGGGAGGGAGCCAGTTTAATCACCACTGAGGACAGTGGAGCAGAGACAGAGACAAGGTCCTCATGAAAGCATTTGCACCTCTAGATCTAGCTGTGCCTGAAGCCCACATGCCCCTGGCTTTCTCAGTGACATTAGACTGTAAATCCTCTCTCTCTTTTATTCTTTTGCTTCAGCCACTTAGAGTTGAGTTAGGGTCACTTGTACCCAAGAAAGCCTTGACTAATCCAAGAATAAAGATGCTGAAAGGGCAGGGTAGAGCCCTGTGCCACTGCAGTGGGGATATCGTCTAGGCTGACAGCAGTCCACAAGTCGGTTCCCTTGGGGACAGCTGTGGCTGGTCAGTCACAGTGTACACCCTGTCTTCTGGAGCCTCAGGGCACCAATGTGCCTCACCAATGTCAGGTGCAAAGGCTCGAAGTAACCCAGGCACACCTTGCAGCCAGCCTAGTGCCCTGTCAGGAAGGAGGATTTGGTCACTTTGGCCTGCCCCACTCTGGGTGAACCACATAGAGCTTTCTCAGGGTCCCCAAACTTCCTTTGTGAAGGCCTTTGGAGGGTTAGGCTGGGACTAATGTCAGGTTCACTGGCAGCTCCACTTGGCAGCTGCAGAAGGGCTCTCTCTGGGGACCCACAAGAGCCTGCGAGGCCCGTCCACCAGCCTGGGAAAGGTAGGCAGATGCAACAGGATCTGACAGGCCAGACTCAGAACAAAGGCAAGCAGTGGGGGAGCGGACAGGAGAAGAAAGGGCTGCTTCAAAGCTCATAAAATCACAGTGAACTGTACTGCCCAAGATGAGCACTAGCTGTTTCCTAAATTATGCATATTTGTGCAAATTTTATGCAAATTAGCCACGCTAAGGTGGCAGAGGGCACTTGCTGACAGCCTGGCCCTGGAGCCTTCTCATCAGTCAGCCTCAGCCTCATTCAGGGCGTGGAGGAGCTGTCACCCTCCAGGAAGCAAGAGGGGAGGGACAGGGTCTGCCCTATCCCAGCCTCCTGCCCACCCTTTCCCTCTAGGGGCCCTCCACAGAGCCAGACCCTCCAGCCCACCCTCCACATCTGGCTCCTGTCCTGGGCTGCCGACTCAGAGACAGTCATTGACAGCCGGGCCTTTCTGGTCACCTGGTCCAGACAGGCCTCCCATTGTCCAGATGAGGAAATAGAGGCCCGGACCTGGAAAAGGACCTGCCCTGTGCCTTGAGACCTTGCTGATGACTCAGGAGAGCTGGCCTTCTGCGTGGGCAGCACAGGCAGCCATCTACTGACTTCCTACTCCACCCGGGCCCTGATATGTTTCCCGATCCCCTCGCTGTACCTAGAACTCTGACATTTATGCTCTGGGTCAGTCATCAGAGCCTGGGGCTAAAAGCTGGCAAAGTCTGGTACCCAGGCCCTCAGGAATGCTCAGGTCCTGCCCTGGCAGTACAGATGGGGACACCGAGTCAGGCCAGAAGTGGGTCTGAGCGGGGCCTCCTACCTGCCTCCTCCCTATGCTGTAGTCTCCTCCCGGACACTATGCTTCGTCCACAGAGGTGAAACCTCTTTTAATGCCAGAGACAACTGTAAGGATCGGAAGGCAGCCCTGCATCCTGCCCAAACAAGGGACGAAGGTGGAAGCAAGGGATGGCCTTGGCCATGCACGGCCACAGGGGCGCCTGGCGGTTCTGCCTGCCCTGCCACCCTGAAGCCGGACTCGGATCCCCAGCCCGGCATTTCTGCCCTCCCCAGTGCCAGTCCAGAGCCTCGGGGCTGCTTCTTGGGGAGCTGAGCAACACGGCTACAGGATGAGTTTGGGGAGTCTCTGTCAGCCCAGTGGTGACCCTGTACTCCTGGAAGAACCCCTGGTCCCTCTGTCACCACTAGCCACTTACCTGGCAGCCCCCAGGCAGCAGGAGGCCTGTGGAGCCCTGGGCCTCCCTCATCAGGCAGGGGCCAAAAGGCCAGAGGGGCCCAAGGAAGATGGGGGGACATGGGTTGTGCAGCCAGCTGTGCGACCTGGGGCAAGTCACCTCACCTCTCTGAGCCGCATGACCGACGTCTGCAAAGGACTCATTGCTACTGCCCAGGATTGAGGTCGAAGAACATCCCCAATGCCCTGGCACGGCACTGGGCGCACGGAAGCACTCAGAGGAAGTGACCCCCGCTGCCCAGCCCGGCCTGCAGCTGGCGCCCACCCTGCCCCAGGCATGCCCGGCTCCACTCCGACCACCGTGGCTGCGGTCTGCAGTGCCAGCTCCACTCGCGGCCCCTTCAAGTCTCCCCGCGAGGCCGCCTTGGGCCAGAACTGGAGAGTGGGCAGACGTGGCAGGATATGCGGGGTGACGAGACGAGCCCCACCGCTGCCAGCCCGCCGCCCACAGACGCCCCAGCACCCACTCCTCCTCCAGGAGCCCCGGCGCCTTGGCCCCTCGCCTGGCTAGACCGGATCGTCAGGGATGTTCCCAGCAAAACCAGAAACTGCTCGCATGCCCATCGGCAGGGGAACTGTTAAAAGAACTAAGGCTCATCCTTTATAAGAAAAAACACCATGAAGCATTTAAAAGGAGTCAGGCGGATCTATGTGCGACAGGGAGGTCTCCCGGCATGTGGGGAAGAGCAATTTCCAGAGCAAGACACATGGAGTGGGACCCGTGATGGCATTAGAAACGCCGCGCTGTGCGCAGGCCGCTGTTCCGGGCGTCAGCGTGTTACCTGGCGAGTGGGCAAGGCGACCTCGGACGCTGAGCGGGACGGAAGGTACCCGGAGAGGAGAGGCAGCCCGCGCCGCCGCTGGCTGTCGAGCTCCGTGGTGACTCGTATTTGTGGGTTACTTGAATGCATGTGTAAATATTTTTAAGATCACGAGGTCACGAAAGCGAATTCCCGCCCACGACTCGGCAGGCCCGCGTAGCTCCCTGGCCCGTGGGCCCCGCCAGCGCCTGCGGGCTGCCCCCGCCCTCAGCCGCTCTCCCGAGCACTCTCCGCGGTCCGACCTAAGGCCACGCAGCCGTCAGCTCTGTGGGCACAACCTTCCATCAGCCGTTCTCGCTCTGATCCCATCAGCTTTGTCATGGCTGCTCCCGCGGCAGCAAGAAGCCAAGAGCGGGGGACAGGTCGGGCGGCCGGGAGTCCCGCCTCTCAGGCCACAGCCCCCTAGGGCCCGTAGAAACTGCTTCTTTCCAGAATCACGCAGCCATAAGTCTGCTGCTCTCTGCGGAAGAAAGAGCCTGAACCAGCTCTGTCCTGTGTCTGGCGGGCTGGGCGACAAGGGAGGAGAGGCCTGGCCCTGCACTCAGGAGTCTGTCGGCGGCCTTGGAGGCTCCCCTGGCGCGACAGGCGGCGCCAGAGTGCAGACACTGGCAGGACTGGGCGCCGAGCCTCAGGGAGGGACAGTGACTGCCCCGGCCCGAGCCAGTCTGCAAGACCCAGCCCCACGCTCCCACCCCAGCTCTGAGGTCTGGCTTCTCTGCGTCCTTCCTGAGCGGCTCCCAACGGCAGAAGAAAGTCCAGAGGCGCCGGCAGAAGGCGACGGGCAGGGCGCAGGGCCAGGGGAAGGCGGAGTGCGCACGTCCCCGCAGCGGCCCAGAGAAAATAGTGATTTTTCTGGCCAGTAAAGCCAAATTCCATGAAAGCTACAACTCCAGACTGAGAGAGTCCATCAGTGTTTCGTAAGTATTTGAAAGTGCCCGGTTGATTATCACCCTGCAATGGCTGTGGCCCTGGGTTTGAGGGGCAGGGACAGAGCCCAGCCCCTACCATGCCATGAAAGCCCCAGAGCCACGTAGCCACCATTCCAGGCTGCTTGTGTTTGCGTTGGCTTCTGAAAGGACACACAGGAAACCAAAAGCAGGGCTCGCCTGGGGGAGGGAAGGAAGGCCTTTTACTCTCTACAGCGTTATCTTGCTGGAATTTTGAAACATGTGACTGTGCTGCCTTTGCAAAATAATAAAGGAGATGTTGACGCTGTCCTGGGACCGCTGCCTCGCTGGCCCTGCTCCGGTGCGGCGGGGACACGGGGGAGGTACCGGCGCAGGCCCCGCCCAGACAGCCCGGGAGGCCGGGAGAGCAGGTGCCTCTGCCGCGCTCACACAGCTCCTGGCTGCGTCTCTCCCTGGAGGCCACCAGCTGTGAGGGCGCGGGGCCGCCATGAGCGCGTGCTGTCAAATAGCCCTGAGTGTGGGGGAGAGGCTCTCTGTGCCACAGGTGTGGGCCAATAGCAGGCTCATCCCGGCACGCTCGTGACAGGCGGTGGCCCCGGATGTGCTGCCGTGCTTCCCACCCACGCTGCTGGGTTGGTCTTCAGCAGCCAAAGGTCGCTTGCCTTGCCTCAGTTATGCAAGAAGTGACTTTTCTACTGCTAGGAGCTGGTTCAGCAGGACGAGCCCCCGAGTCCTGGGAGGAGAGGGCTGTCCTTTGACGTCAGTGCAGGTCAGTGGCAGGGCTGGTCCTGGAACCCAGACCGATTTATGGCATCTAAGCCGAACTTCGTTCTACAACATGTGGCAAGACCTCCTTTGCACAGATGTTCTTGGCTCTGAGGAGGTCGCTCAGCCTGCAGCCTCTCCTCCCCAGGCCTCGGCCAACAGGCAAGGAGGCTGGAGCCAGACCCTGTGCAGGTTCCTCAGGGCCTGGCTCGGTGTTGCAGAGGAACACGGCGCCCAAAGCAGCCTCTGGCCAAGTGGACATTCGTCCCAAAGCACCAGCAGCTTCTCTTTAGCAGGTCCTGGGACCCTTGGTCCTCTGTCCCCACATAACTCAGTTTCCCAATCACACTGTGTGCAGTGGGCTTGCTAGGGCTGGCCCGACAAAGACAGGGGAGTTTCTACTTCTTCTCGGCAGTCGGTGGTCAGCCTGCAGTCTCCAGAGAGTGCCAGTGGCTCAGCCCTAGGACAGCGGCTGCAATCCCAGCTGCAGGAGCACGAGGACAGAGGAGCCACACACTGGGCAGATGGGTGAGCCTTCCCTGGGGGAGGGGACTGACCTGGGCTTTAGGAGGCCGCTATGCACCATATCACATGTGCACACACATGTGCACGCCTGGGCAACACATGTGTACGCATAAGCATATCATGCATGTTTGTATATGTCTTTATATGTGCCCAATTACACACAGTACCATAGAAGATATATGCACATGAGCAAAACGTCCTCTAACACACACAGGTGGATGAGCAGTGGTGTGTAATGGTGCTTGGAGGGTCCTTGAGTCCTCAGGCAGGCAGCCTGGGGCCAGGCAGAGGCAGGGACTGGCAAACAAGGGCCTCGTCTTTCCAGCTCAGGGTCCCCCACCCACTCCAGGGTTTTCGAGGGGAGGAGGAGGGGGAGGGCCTGCACCCCTGCCTCTGGCCCTCACGCACGTGCTCACACTCCATCACACTCCTCGGTGTGGGCACAGGTCTGAGGGAGGGCCTTGTTAGACGTGTTCTGTGCTAATGACTTAGTTCCTGCGGCCCAGGCCTGCCTGCTGGACATAGGAGCCCCCCTGGTGGCCCTAGCCCAGCTCCCTGGTTCTTACCTGCTGCCTCGGCCATGCCCCTGCCCAGCCTGCCATCTTCACTCTCTGCCCCCTCCTACTCCCACCCCGCCCACCCTCAGCCCTCAGCTCTCCCATCTCTGGGGTGAGTTCCGGGGGTCTCCCTGGGTTTCCATTTGCAATGTGGGACACCCCTCCCTCCAACCTCCCAGGCCACAGACTCTTGGCTTTGAGCAGATCAAGGTGGTATCACAGCCTCTGTCCCTGCGCCCTCCAAGGACTGGATCACTGTCCCGCCGTGTGTCGGCGGGCAGAGTTCAGAGGGGTGACTTGGTACCCCCCATTCCACACTCTCAACAGACTGCGGTTGGAACTTCTATTCCTATTTTGTTAGCAGTGGTGGAGTGGGAAGGAACATCTGGTCACAGAGTCCAGGCTGCGAGTCATATGTATCCAAACGCCTTCTCTCTCTCTCGGTCTCTGCCACCCTCTCTATGTGCCTCAGACACGTGTCCCAAGCCTGCCCCTCCTGCAGTCTCCGCCACCCGGGAAGTGCGCGTCCATCCACCAGCCCTCTTGACTCCTTCTCCCAAGTCCTGTCTGCCTTCGGCTCTCTCTTCACCTCTCCTTTCTCCCTGTCCACGTTGCCTCTGTCCTGTCCTAAGCCACTGTTATGTCTCCCCAGGGTGACTGCAATAGCCCCTGCCAGCTGCTCGGAGCCCCCCCAGCCCGAAATCTCTCCCAGCCAAGCGGGGAGAGCTTTCAAGCCATAAATCAGACTTCATTTCACCACCACCTCTTCTTAGAAACTGACACTCCCCCCCAGCTCCTAGGGCAGCTTCTAGCACCTGTGAGGTCTCTCCAGGGCAGTTCATCCCACATCCCCCCGGCTCCCCGCTTCCAGCCACACTGGCCACCTGGCCTCAGGGCCTTGTCCAACCGAGCCTCCACCTGGAGTACTCCCTGCTCTGCACACGGCAAGTTCCCACTGCAGGCCTCAACTCAGAAAGGCCCTGCCTTTCCCCTGAAAGAGGCCTTTCTGGAACCCCCGATCTGGAAAGGTCCTCTATTTCTTTCTCATTCTACGCTGTTCTTTTCCTTTAGAGCACTTATCCTACCTTATTATATATATTTATTCATGCATTTATTTTTCTAATATCTGTCTCTTGCACCAGATATTAGTCCTGAGAAAGAACCAATGTCTGTTTTGCTGACTACTAGAGCACAGTGCCTGGCTAAGTAGTTGCTCCAGAAACGCAGGAATGACTGAATGAACGGCGAGCTGGCGGCTAGCGCCTCTTCAGCAGGAACAAGAGGAACACAGGTGCCCACAGAAGAAGGGAGTCAGGAGAGGGAGGCAGCCTGGATCCGCAAAGACAGGCCCCTGGCTCTGGGCTGGAGCTGGGGAGCAGTGGAAAGAGCCCTGGGGCAGCCCTGTGGGCCACAGGGTCAGCCGCAGAGGGAGGGCGGGCTGCGGGCTGCGCGCCCCGGCAGGCGGCCTCGTTGCTGCAGATTTGTATTCCCCCCGACTTTTATTTCAGGCCTTGTTTATTTCTCCTTAAAAAGCGGCTGCTAGGCCAAGAGTCGTACCCGAATTAGCTGCGAGTGTGTAATTTTACAGCTATTACCCGGTGGTTCTGTGACTTGGGTAATAATGAGGGAAATATAAACAAACAACGGCAAAGGCAGTTTAGCAAGGAGGCCTCCTAGATGTCTCCCTTTCCACGTGGAACAAGTCCCCTCCCTTCCCTGTCCCCATTCCTAGCCCACCCTCCCTCACCTCAGGCCCAGGAACCCCCTCGCTGCCCCTCCCTCCTTGAGCAAACAGGCATCAAGAGGCACAGCCCATCCCACCCAGGCCCCCAGCTCCCTCCACAAAGACAAACAAAGGGAGCCTAGTTACATGGGTTTCCCTTCTCTGGAGGCTAATGGCACTGGAGCACTGTGACATTTCGCTCTGTCTCCTCCATTATTCTTGCTTATTATCTGACTGCTGCTGAGCTCTGGGCTGAGGCTGGCACTGACCGCATCCCCTCCCCTCCCCTCTTTGCCTCTGTCCCTTTGCTCTCCCCACACCCAGCCCGCTCCATCTCCTGGGGGCGGGTGGGGGGCAGCGAGCTTGAGCTGTCCCCATCCCTGGGCCCTCTGAGGGAAGCAGCACCCAGCAGAGGTCTGGGCTGGGTGGGGCTGCCTCAGTCCCCAGGACCCTGCGTCTTGCCTCAGTTCAGCCGCAGCCTCGCAGAAAAGGCCTCTGAAGTGTCCCTGTCTGCTCTGTGCCTCAGTTTCCCTATGGCTGTACCATGAACTGGTGGGAATCGATCCCCAAAGGTTCCTCCCGGTCCAACATTGAAGGGGAAGGCTTGAGGGGAGGGGCGCAGGCCGTGGGTACCCGCCCGAGGGGTGGGCTTGCGCTGGGGTGGGGCGGGAGCGAGCACTGGAGGGCCACAGGAGGACAGCGGCCTGGACTCCAACACACAGTCTTTGAAGACGCCGACGTTGTTTTTCTTCCAAATAATCTTCATTTTTTAAAAAATTACAATAAAGCAAGCAAAAAACATCAAACTTCCCCTCGTCTCCCCTAGAGGCAGCTCTGCGAGTAGCTTGCTGTGTCCACTGCCAGCATTTTCTGAGGCGTATTTGTTCTATAGATTCTTATACACAGGCTTTTTTAAAACACAGAATGGGGTCACAGCGCACCTATCCACCGGCGCTTGCTTTCCCTCACAGACGCCTCCAGGTCAGCACGTAGGGGTCGACCCATGGCTAAGTGGCCGCGGGGCCGCTGTGCTGCCGGGCCACCAGCCTGCGCAGGGGCCTGTGCTGTCTCCAGTTTGGGGCTGTAGCAGTTTTTCGGGCTATAAATAATACTTACCTAACAACCCCAAAGCATAGTGTCTTAAAACAGCATTTATTAGGTCCTGAGCCTTCAAGGAAGCCAGAGGATTGGCTAGGGCTGCAGGTCCTGCCATTGGGGGCCTGCCCTGCGATGACACAGGCCTTTTCCCAGTGGTCTCCGCCCTGCAGCCGGCTGGCCTGGGCTCATCCTCAGGGGGTAGCAGGTTGCCCAGAGAGTGGATGGCAACGTGCCAGAATTCTTTAGGTCTACATGTGCGACTGGCACATGGTCATTTCCGCCATATCCCACTGGCCAACGCTAGTCAGTGGCCAGTCCAGATTCAAGGGGAGTAGAAGCTGGTTCCACCTGTTAACGGACTGAGCTGCAAAGTGACATTGGAAAGGGGTAGATACAGGGAGGTGTGGAGGATCAGGACGGTCTTTGTGATTGATCTGCCAATGAGGCTGTCACAAGCATTCCATAGCGAGCAACTTTGTGCCCACTTCTCTCCGTTCCACCAGGCTGGCATTCCTGTAGATGTCAAGGGGGAGGGGGTTAGGGGTTACTAAGGCTCTTGCATTCTTGAGGGATGGTGTTATTAACTGCAAAATTACTCCCCCAAATTGTCACTGGGAGTGAACTTCCAAAGTAGATAAATTGGATGAAGGATGGAAAATCTTTACAGAGCCTTCCAGACTCAACTGATTCACTCCAAGGCCTGTTATTGACACCTGCCAACCTCAAAAGTCCAGGGAAAAAATAATGATAACGATCATCATAGAAGACTCAGGGAGCCCAACTAGGTGGTGACTCAGCACCCCTGCCTCTGGGTCCAGAGCCCGCCTTCCTAGCCTCAGTCCTGACAGTTAGGTCTTTGATCCATGTTGAGATCATTTTTGTGTATGGTGTGAGGAAAGGTGTTCTACTTCATTCTTTTGCATGTGGGTACCCAGCTGTCCCAGCATCACTTGTCACAAAGATTGCCCTTTCCCCACCGAATGGTATTGGCTCTCTTTTTGAGAATCAATTGACCATAGATGTGATGGTTTCCTTCTGAATTCCCCTGTCTATTCCATTGATCCATGTCTGTCCTTATGCCAGCAGGACAAAGTCTCCTGCACTCCACCTGTTCTGCCTCCCTCCTCTCGACCCCTGGCAACCACTTGTCTTTTAATGTCTCTATGGTTTTGCCTTTTCCAGAATATCATATAATTGGAATTACATAATATGTAGCATTTTAAGATTGGCTTCCTTCACTTAGTAGTATGAATTTAACATTCCTCCATATCTTTTCATGGCTTGATCACTCGCTTCTTTTTTTCTTTTTTTTTTTTTTTATTTTAGTGTATTCTGGGGATACAAGTGAGGGTTACATATGTTGCCCATGCGCCTCCTCCCCTCTCAAGTAAGAGCTTTAGGCGTGTCCATCCCCCAAACGTTGCACATCTTACTCATTGTGGTTGTATATGCTCATCCCCTCCTCCCTCTCCCACCCTTCCGACACCCGATAAATGTTACTCCTATATGTCCACTTAGGTGTTGATCCGTTAATACCAATTTGCTGGTGAGTACAATTTGCTGGTGGTGCTGGTGCTGGTGCTGGTTTTTCCATTCTTGAGATTCTTCACTTAGTAGAATGGGTTCCAGCTGTATCCAGGAATATACAAAAGGTGCTATATCACCATTGTTTCTTAAAGCTGAGTAGAACTCCATGGTATACATATACCACATTTTATTAATCCACTCATGAATTGATGGGCACTTGGGTTGTTTCCACAACTTTGCAATTGTGAATTGTGCTGCTATAAACGTTCGAGTGCAGGTGTCTTTTTCATAAAGTGGCTTTTGTTCTTTTGGGTAGATGCCCAGTAGTGGAATTGCTGGATCAAATGGTAGATCGACTTGTATCGCTTTGAGGTATCTCCATATTGCTTTCCGCAGAGGTTGAACTAGTTTGCAGTCCCACCAACAGTGTAGGAGTGTTCCTCCCTCTCCACATCCATGCTAGCATTTGTTGTTTGGGGACTTTTTGATAAAGGCCATTCTCACTGGATGTAAGTGATACCTCATTGTGGTTTTCATTTGCATTTTCTTGATGATTAGAGATATTGAACATTTTTTCTTATGTTTGTTGGCCATTATTCTGTCTTCTTTTGAGAAGTTTCTGTTCATGTCCTTTGCCCAATTTTTGAAAGGGTTGTTTGATTTTTTTCTTGCTGATTTTCCTGAGTTCTAAATAGATTCTAGTTATCAGCCCTTTATCGGATGTGTAGCTTGCAAAAATCTTCTCCCATTCTGTGGGTTGTCTGTTTGCTCTCTTGACAGTTTCTTTGGCTGTGCAGAAGCTTTTTAATTTGATCAGGTCCCATTTGTTTATTTTTGTTGCTGTTGTGATTGCCTTTGGGGTCTTCATCATAAATTCTTTGCCTAGGCCAATGTCTAGAAGAGTATTTCCAACATTTTCCTCTAGAATTCTAATAGTTTCACACCTAAGGTTCAAGTCTGTTACCCAGCATGAGTTGATTTTTGTGTGAGGTGAAAGGTGTGGGTCTTGTTTCAGTCTTCTACACGTGGCTATCCAGTTTTCCCAGCACCATTTATTGAATGAGGATTCTTTTCCGCAGTGTATGTTTTTGTCTGCTTTGTAGAAGATTAGTTGGCTATATGAGGATGGTTTTATGTCTGGGTTCTCTGTTCTGTTCCACTGGTCAATGTCCCTGTTCTTGTGCCAGTAAAAAGCTGTTTTAATTACTATAGCCTTGTAGTATAGTTTGAAGTCTGGTAAATTGATACCTCCTATTTTGTTTTTATTGCCTAGGATTGATTTTGCTATACGGGGTCTTCTCTGGTTCCATATGAAGCGTAAAATTATTTTTCCTATATCTGTGAAAAATGATGATGGTATTTTGATAGGGATTGCGTTGCCTCTGTAGGTCACTTTGGGTAGTATAGACATTTTAATAATGTTGATTCTGCCAACCCATGAGCATAGTATATTCTTCCATCTGTTTATGTCCTCTGCTATTTCCTTCTTCAGTGTTTCATGGTTCTCCCTGTAGAGGTCTTTTACCTCCTTAGTTAAATATATTCCAGGGTATTTTATTTTCTTTGTTGCTATTTTGAAGGGAATTGAGTCTTTGATTTGGTTCTCACTTTTACTGTTGTTGGCGTATATGAATGCCTCTGATTTTTGTGTATTGATTTTGTATCCTGAGACTTTATCAAATTCATTTATCAATTCAAGGAGTCTCTTGGTTGAATCCTTGGGGTGTTCTAGGTATAATATCATGTGATCAGCAAAGAGTGAGAGTTTGATCTCTTCTGCTCCCATTTGGATGCCCTTAATTCCAATCTCTTGTCTGATTGCTGTAGCGAGGACTTCCAGCACTATGTTGAGCAGAAATGGAGATAGTGGGCAACCTTGTCTTATTCCTGTTCTAAGTGGGAATGTTTTCAATTTTTCTCCATTCAGTATGATATTGGTTGTGGGTTTGTCATATGTCGCTTGTATCATTTTTAGGTAAGCCTCATCTATGCCTCTTTTGTTGAGAGGTCTTATCATAAAAAGGTGTTGAATTTTGTCAAATGCTTTCTCTGCATCTATTGAGAGGATCATATGGTCTTTGTTTTTGCTTCTGTTTATATGGTGAATTACATTTATAGATTTACATATGTCGAACCATCCCTGCATCCCTGGGATGAAGCCCACTTGGTTGTGATGAATTATTTTCTTGACAAGCACCTGGATTCAATTGGCTAGGATTTTGTTGAGAATTTTTGCATCTATATTCATAAGAGATATTGGTCTGTAGTTTTCTTTTTTTGTTGTTGTTGCATCCTTTCCTGGTTTTGGTATCAGGGTTATGTTCACTTCATAAAATGTGTTGGGGAGATTTCCAACCTTCTCAATGTTGTGGAATAATTTCTGCAGGATAGGCACCAGTTCTTCTTTGTAGATGTGGTAAAATTCACATGTTAAACCATCTGGTCCAGGACTTTTCTTTTTAGGAAGGTTTTTTATTGCTGTTTCAATTTCAGTACTTGATATTAGTCTGTTCAGGATTTCTATTTCTTCCTGGTAGAGCCAAGGGAGGCTGTGTGTTTCTAAGAAATTGTCCATTTCCTCCACACTTTCCAGTTTGTGTGCATAGAGGTTTTTGTAGATTCATAAATTATATCTTGTATCTCCATGGCATCTGTTGTAATTTCTCCTTTATTGTTCCTGATGGAGCTTATTAGAGATTTTTCTTTTCTGCTTTTCATTAGTCTAGCCAATGGTGTGTCAATTTTATTTATTTTGTCAAAGAACCAACTTTTTGTTTTATTAATCTTCCATTTAGTTTCCCTGTTGTCAATTTCATTTAGTTCTGATTTGATCTTAATGATTTCACTTCTTCTGCTGGGTTTGGGGTTGGTCTGTTCTTCTTCTTCTTTTTTTTTTTTTTTTTTTTTTGAGACAGAGTCTCACTTTGTTGCCTAGGCTAGAGTGAGTGCCGTGGCGTCAGCCTAGCTCACAGCAACCTCAAACTCCTGGGCTCAAGCAATCCTCCTGCCTCAGCCTCCCAAGTAGCTGGGACTACAGACATGTGCCACCATGCCCGGCTAATTTTTTCTATATATATTAGTTGGCCAATTAATTTCTTTCTATTTGTAGTAGAGACAGAGTCTCGCTCTTGCTCAGGCTGGTTTTGAACTCCTGACCTCGAGTAATCCGCCCGCCTCAGCCTCCCAGAGAGCTAGGATTACAGGTGTGAGCCACTGCGCCTGGCAGTCTGTTCTTCTTTTTCCAGCTCTTTGAGATGATTCATTAAGTTGTCTATTTGTGATCCTTTCAACTTTTGGATATAGGCATTTATGGAAATAAACTTTCCTCTCAGGACTGCTTTAGCTGTGTCCCACAGGTTTTGGTAACTTGTGTCACCTTTGACATTTGGTTCAAATAATCTTTTGATTTCCATCTTGATTTCCTTGTTTATGAAGTGGTCATTCAGCAGAAGGTTGTTTAGCTTCCATGACTCTGTTTAGAAATGAGAACTCCTGTTAGGAATGATTTCTACATTTATTCCATTGTGGTCTAAAAAGATACATGGTGTAATTTCTATCTTTTTAAATTGTTTGAGACATGCTTTGTGTCTTAGGAAATGGTCAATCTTAGAGAATGACCCATGAGCTGGTGAGAAGAACATATATTCAGTGGTTTTGGGGTAGAGTGTCCTGTAAACTTCAGTCAGGCCCATTTGTTCTACTTTTTTTTTTTTTTTTTTTAGTAAACCCAAAGCCAGCAGAGATTTTTTTCTTCTTCTTTTTTTTTTTTTTTCCATCTGTTCTAGAGTTCTGTTTAAGTCCATTATTTCTTTGTTGATTTTCTGTTTGGAGGATCTTTCCTGTGCTGTCAGTGGGGTGTTAAAGTCTCCAACTATTATGGTGTTGTTATTTATCCATTTGTTTAGATCAAGTAGAGTTTGCTTTATGAATCTGGGTGCACCAAGTTAGGGTGCATATATATTTAGAATTGTTATGTCTTCTTGTTGAACTGTACCCTTCACCATTATATAGTGACCTTCTTTGTCTTTTATTACTTTTGTTGATTTAAAAACTAAGTTATCTGTAATCAGCACCGCCATGCTAGCTTTCTTTTGGCTTCCATTTGCTTGAAATATTGTTCTCATCCCTTTTACCTTTAGTCTAACTGCATCCTTGCAGATTAGATGTGTTTCCTGAAGGCAGCAGATACTTGGCTTGTGTTTTTTTATCCATTTGGCCAGCCTGTGTCTATTGAGTGGGTAGTTCAAGCCATTCACATTTATTGAGATAACTGATAGATGTGGCAGATTTCTGTTCATTATGCTGGGTTAAACTTTGTTGCTTTGTTTTCTCTCTTCAGCCATTGTGGTATCTGGGCTTTGATCTTTGGCTTTGAGTAGATTTACATTCATGAGTGTTTATTGTGCTGATCTGTGGGTAACACTGTTTTGAGTACTTCTTGAAGGGCTGGTCTTGTCTTGGTGAATTCCCCCAGTCTTTGCTTATCTAAGAATTCTTGATTTCTCCTTCATATACAAAACTTAGTTTTGCAGGGAATAAGAATCTAGGCTGGACATTGTTCTGTTTCAGAAGAGTGAGAATGGGGGCCCAGTCTCTCCTTGCTTATAAAGTCTCAGTAGAGAAGTCTGGTGTTATTCGAATTTGCTTTCCCTTGTATGTTACTTGCTTCTTTCATCTTATAGCTCTTAGAAGGGCCTCTTTAGTTGATATTTTGGTCAGTCTGATGACTGCATGTCATGACATCTTCTTGTTTGCATTGAATCTCCCAAGGGTCCTCTGAGCTTCTTGAACTTGTATGTTGAGATTTTTTAGCAAGGCCTGGGAAATTTTCCTGTATTATATCTTCAAATAGCTTGTCCAACCCTTGAGTGTTTACTTCTTCCCCTTCTGGTAACCCTATGACTCTCACATTAGGTTTCTTCACATAATCCCACATCTCTTGTAGGACTTGCTTTTTTCTCTTGTTTCTCTGCTCTATCTCTGTGATTGATTTATTTAATTGGAAGGTGTTATCTTCAATGTCTGAGATTCTTCTGTTTGATCTACCCTGTTCTTGAGTCTTTCCACTGTGTTTTCTAGTTCCCTGAATTGATTCTTCATTTCTAGGAGTTCGGTTAAACTTTTCTTCATTGTATCAATTTCTTTAGTGAATTTTTGTTCCAGGTCCTGAAGTCTTTTTGTGTTTTCTTTATGTTGGTTATTCGGTTGTTCTTGCAGGTCATTGAATTTTCTTATGATCCACATTTGAAATTCCTCTTCTGTCATTTTGGTTGCCTATTTTGGCTGGTGTCCATTTTTAAGGGGCTGGTGTTCCTCTTTGGGGGTGTGCTTTCCGTTTCATTCTTCATATTTCCAGAGTTTCTTCACTGATTTCTTCCCATGTTGATCAGTTGTTGCTTCTTTCCTTTAGGTTTTTGTTTGGGTATTGACACGCCTTGTTTAGTCTCTGAGCCGGTAGGTGGTGTCTGTGGGTGAGATTCGACCACTCCCTGTATGATGAGTCAGTAGGTGCCGTGAAAAGGGTGTGCAGGATGTCGTCCCTGTCAGTAGGCAGCGCTTGCTTGGAGGAACAGGCGATGCTGTTGTTTTTGGATCCTGTAACCAGCTCTTGTTCCTCTGAAGAGGCACTCTAGTGCCTCAGGTGGTCGGTGGGACCCTGGGACTTCCAGTTGTGTCCTTTTCTCCCTCTCAGTGAGGGCTGGTCTTGGAGAGAGTCTGGGCGGAGCTGGGTTGGGTAAGCCTGCCCTCAGGAAGCACCAATGCCATTAGCAGGGGTCAAAGTTCTGTTCTTTGCTTCCAGGAAAAGCTGTCAGGGAGGGGCTGGAATGGCCTCACTCAGTCAGAGAGTCTGCGTGTGGGGGTGGGGCTGTCTTAGACCTGCAGTCTGGAGCGGGCCTCGTTTCTTTCCACCCTCCCCAACTCCGCGGCTACTCCTGGGCCTCTGCCAGCAGGCCAGACCACACGCCACCAGGCCTCCCCTGACTGTGATGCTGGCCGGGAGGTTCCCTGTGCAGGGTCCACACCTGGGCTGGGCACACAGTCCCCCTTTGGGAGGAGGGTTGCCCTCTAGGACGCTGATCTGCCCCTGAAGACACACACACCTCAGTAGGCTCTGTCAGGAATACCCCTTCTGTGCCTTGGGCAATGCGAGACCTGGGTGCACGGGATCTGGTCTACAGATCTGACCTCTGGGCCCCGGAATTCAATCCCTGACCCCACCAGGGAGAGGAGTGCTGGTCCCAATTTACCCACGGGAGCCCAGGCTGGGTCTATGTCTCTCAGCCTCAGGGTTTGCCCCGTTCTCCTGGGATCACCGGGCCAGCAGCACCTGGGAGGGCTGGCGGGTGGGGAGCTCCCAGTCTGAGTTCCCCTCAGTCGACTGTAGGGCCCCAAAAGGGAAGGTTCCGTTCCCTGGAGGTGCCTCCGTCTGGTGGCTATACTGTCTCTCTCGGCAGCCACAGATAGGAATGAGGAGGGGAGAATGAGGCAATGTGGCGCCTGCCGTGTGGTTCGGGTCTGTGCACAGGGAGCCTGGTGCCGCATCCGCTACAGGCTTACTGCTTGCTGGCGGGGGCCGTCTCTGGGCTGGTGTCCACAGGTCTCTCCACCTGCTGGGGCGCCCACCAGCAGCCCCAATGCAAGGGCGGGGAGAGTTAACCGCGCCACCTACCCTTGCCGCTGGTCTCCAAGCTGCTCCGGAGGTCTCTGCTTCCAGTTCTCCTCCGCAACCTCTTCCCGTGGAGTCTCCCGTGGTCTCCAGTACCCCTCCTTCCACCCCTTGTCTGATGTGTGCTCATCTTCTTGCTTCTTTCTTCTGATTTCTCCTAGAATCTGTCTTTTCTGCAGAGACGCTCTGTCTGGCGATGCTTCTCGTCCTCCATCTTGATTCTTCCCTCACTCGCTTCTTTTTAGTGCTGAAAAATATTCCATTGTCTGGATGTACTACAGTTTATTTATCCAGTCACTTACTGAAGGACATCTTCATTGCTTCCAAGTTTTGTCAAGTATGAAGAAAACTGCTATGAACATCCATGTGTAGATTTTTGTGTAGACATAAGTTTTTGATTTATTTAGGTAAATATCAAGAAGCATTACTGCTGAATTGTATGGTAAGAAGGTGTTTAGTTTTGTAAGAAACATCCAAACTGTCTTTCAAAATGGCTGTACCTTTTTGCATTCCCACCAGCAGTCACTTGTACTTTTATATAAATTTTAAGATCATCTTGTCAGAGTCTACAAAAAGCCATGCAAGATTCTGGTAGGGATTGCATTGAATCTATATATCAATTTAAGGAGTATTGTACTCTTAACCATATTGTCTTCCAATCCATGTACATAGGATGTCTTTCCATTCATTTCAATCTTCTTTAATTCTTTCAGAATGTTTTTATAGTTTTCAATGTACAACTTTTACACCTCATTGGTTAAACTTATTCATATTTTATTCTTTTTGAAGGTATTATAATGGAATTGTTTTGATTTTATTGTTCCTTGCTAGTATATAGAAATACAATTGATTTTTAAATGTTGATCTTGTACCTTGTGCTCTTGATTGTTTAGTCCAATGTTTCCCAAATGTTTCCCAAATATATCTCACTGAGGGAAATCTTGTTCCAAGTAACATTAATTAACCTCTGCTGAACTAATGTTCCCCAGGGCACTATTGGTGAACACTAATCCAGCCCCACACAATTGCCTGGTACTTCCCCAGTGGTCCATGTGGTCTTAGGTTTTCAGGTCTTTGTTCATGCTGTGTCCTCGCTAAGTAAGGAATCTCCCCCAACCTGGTCTGCTTGTCCCTGCCAAGCTCAGCTCGCTGGGGTCTCTCCTGCTCTGTGCCCCCTTCCCTGCTGCCCACCTCCCCACCCCACTGTTGGACCACCACTTCTGCGCTGGTTTGCCCTTGTCTGTTTACATATCTGTCTCCCTCTGAGGGCTGTGAGTGCTCCGAGGACAGGCTCAGAGTAGGCAGCAATGTGCTCGTGTCATGGAGAGTTGACTAAAGGAATGACGAGAAGTGAGAGGCGGTTGCAGAGCCCCGTCTGCCTCTCCCTCCTCCCTGCCTTCCTTGCCTTCCTGGCTTGCTCTTGATCCACATACCCCATGCAGGGCCTAGTGCAGTCCCGCGTCTGGCCCTGCCAGGCTCAGAATCTCTGTTCAAATCCACACTCAGGGCCAAACATCCAGCCGCTTTTTGACCTGATATCACCAGTCCTTCTAGCCACCCCCAGCTCTAGCCAGAAGAACCTCCTGGGAGGGCTCAGGGCTTGCTTTCCCATGGACAGCAGTGGCAGACCGGGGAATTCCATTCTATCCTCCTTTGCTTCTTGGAGCCTACCCACGGCCACTGTCCGCCAGCATCACCCTGGCCAGCCCTGTGTGTCTGGAAGGGAAGGTAGGGCATGGCAAGTTGTCCCCATGCATCTGTCAGAGGCGGCATTCAGTGGGCGCCAGAGATAGAAGCCTCAAGGCACAGGGGCAGGCAATGTGCTAACTGTATATCTGGTATGCAACTCTCGTGGGGTATTAGTGCCAAAGGCCCCTTTTGAGCTGGTTTGGGAACCACCCTGGGGAAGTCACAGGCCATGTGGCCACTGACCACCCCCTCCACTCCAGCCAGGCCAGGCTCCTCCCGCCAGGCCAGGCTCCTCCCGCCCCTCTCCCCATCCTCCCACTCCTTCAGGGCCCCTTCTCCTGGAGCCTGCCCAGGTGAGCTCAGCTTGCTCTATGCACAGCCTCTCCATCCAGCCTGCCCCGTGAGCCCCCAGAAGACAGAGCTAAGCTCCCTGCAGCCTCCCCTCAATCCTGGCCTCCATGCTGGGCACACTGGAACAGCTAGGGGTTCCTGGGGGCTTTAGTAGTCCTATCATGGTACACAGCAAATAAGACCTGTTGTTATTGTGTCAGAGAACAAAGTCTTTATACTATACTCATCACCTCGGGTGACCCTACAACCATATGAAGTTAGCGCCACTGATATCCCATTTTACAGAAGAAGAGGGCTCGAGATCTGGTCTCTGAGGTGCTCAAGGAGGAGGGACCAAAGGGCCAGTGAGGTGAGGCAGTCTCTCTCAGTTCCCCTGCCCCTGAACACTCACAGTCCTGGCACACAGTGGGTGCTCAATAAATGTTGACCAGGGAGTGACAGCATGTATGAAACCCTCAGGTCTGAGGTCACAGGATCAGCGGCCAGCCCCCGACGGAGATGCGGAGATGCGCGGCCGGCGGTGCCGGGAGGGCCAGCGCGGGCACCGGGAGGCCTTATTGGGACGGACGCATGCGGGGCCTTCGCCACCTTCCCAAACCCCGCCAGGCAGAGTAGCGGCCGCTGTCCGCCCAACCGCGCCGGGAGCAAGCCTTTGTCAGCAGAGGCTGCCCTTGAAAGCCCTGATTGTCAAGCACGGTCCCATCAAAGGGGCCAAAAGACGGCGCCCCCACCCCGCTTGGCCCCAGCAGGCTCGGCTGGCTCCCCACGATGACTGGCGAGTGTGTATTTTAAATGCAGCTGAAAATAAAAATTATTTACACTCCCCAGCCAAGCTGGCAGGCCGCTGTGAAGAGTGCGCTGCCGGCGCCCTCCCCTGTCCCTCCCTCGCCGATTCAGGGCCATAAACGCGCCGACAGGGTTATAATAACCTTCCTCCCGCTCCTGGGCTCCCGTCTTGGCCTCTCACGCGCGCGCGCTGTGAGGGATAATTTTTTATTATTCTGCCATTAGCAGAGAATAGAGAGTTTGATGGGGGAATAAAATGTCAAATCATTTAGAAATAGAGGACAAGAAAACAAGCTGGCAGCTTCTGTTTTCCCACGTCAGCAGCAGCCGTGGGATGTCACCCTCACACACAGGGCTTTGGAAACTTCTCTTCCCATCTCTCCGCCTCCCCACTCCATTTTGTTCCCACTTTCTGTCTCAAGGGGTCAGAGCCAAGTCCACGGGGCTGGCGGCTCCCCTCGGGGCGTGTGGCGTCCTCCGGCCGGACTGACGCGGGCTCTGCCCTGCCGGGCATGCCTGGCGAGCAGATGCGGACGCCGCAGTCTGCCGGCTTCCTGTCCATGAGGAGGTGAGGGCAGCCAGGGGTCTTTGGAACAGCTCGGCCTCACGGACACGTGGGGACAGACTGGGTGCAGGGCCCGGAGCCGCGACGGCACGCAGGCTGGAGTCCCAGAAGCAGGAGCCAGGCCCAGCAGAGTCGAAGTGGGGGCCTGCGGAGCCCCAGCAGAGCCTTGGCAGGGGGGAGAAGGGCGCTGTGGGGCAAAGGGCATCTGCCTTCCCCGCGGTGTGGGCGGGGGCAGTGAGGTGTCCCCTCCATACAAAAGGGACTTTCCAAAGAGGCTGGATTAAGAAGGCTGCGGGTGGGCAGAGCATCCTCCCAGCCAGCATCTAGGTGAAGAGAGGGCTTGGCTCATGGCTCCAGCTCGAGGACCAGGAGGAAATGTCTTAGGGAGGTCCCTGGTATAGCTCAGCAGGCTCTGAAAACAACAGGGCGCCTGCAGCCTTCTTAATCCAGCCTCTTTGGAAAGTCCACCCTCTGGGTCTGCCCACGGCCTAGCTGCTCCCCCCGCCCTGGCCCCTTCTGGCCCTGGTGGAGACGGGGCTGAGATGCCCTCTCTGTCGTGTGCGACAGTGGAGTGAGGAGGCTGGCACCCCCGGGAGGGAGCTGAGCCTCTCCTTGGAGGTGCCCTGCACTGTCAACCCTGAGCCCTGAGGCAGAGTGCTTATAGCCACCCCTGCGCTGTGAAGGCCCAGGCTGGAGTGATCAGAGGGCTTCCTGCAGGGCTTTGGGCTTCCAAGAGGAGGGGCAGGAAGAGGCTCAAGGCCTCCCCTCGTGCCTCCAGAGGCACCACTCACAATGTGGCCATCCCAGATGTGTGCCTTGACCATGAGAATTTTGGGCAGATGGCAGAAAAGCATCTGGAGGGAAGACGCCCTTCGCTGGTTCTTGCCAAGGCAGCCTATGGCCTAGAGGTGGTGCTGCAGGTGTGGCAGGGAGGGGACTATGGGAGCCAGGGGTCGGTGGGACTCAGACAAGCCCAGGGCCTGCAAGGGAAGCATGTCTCAGTCTTGCTGGAGTGAAGGGCCAGCTGGGGCCGGAGGGGCAGCCCCGCACACAGCATGCTCCTGAGGCTGGCACACGTGCACACACATGGTTGCAAAGGGAGGTGTGAAGTGGCCCGTGGGCACTGAGCCTGCACTGCTCTAGCTCCTGCAGAATGCGCCATCCTGCCATTGCACTCCCGATTAGCCGGCAGGACTTTGCTGCAGGTGCCAGGAAGTGGCTAGTGGTTGGTCCCTTGCTAGACCCTTGACCCCAGTGCAGCTGCCATTCCTTTGGCAGAAGAAGATCTAGTGACAGGTCTGGCTTCACAGTCCTTTGGAAGTGGAGGACGTGATATTTGTGATGGACTCCCCATTGCCTGGGTGGCCGCGGGGAGGAGACATGATCTTCCTGCTCCCCTCCCACCCTTGCTGTGCAACATCCTTTCTTCTCATCATCAAAGGGACACCTGTCTCTCCCTGGGAGGGAGACCAGCACCCTGGGAACACACTCTGGGCTTTGATGTTCAGCTCAGCTAGCTTGGACAGGTCAGCGCATGCCCTCCTGCCCTCCCCTCTGCAGCAGGGCTGCAGCCCCCCACCTCTGCCTCTTGCAATGCCCCTGGGCCCTCCCCACCAGCTCTCTCCCACTCGCTCACCTCCGCATCTGCCCTGTGCTGCTCCCTCCTCAGCCTGCCCCGGGCCCAGCCCTAGCCAGGAAGCTCTACCTCCCCAACCCCTGGATCTGGAAGGGGGCTCTTTCCTAGCACTCCCTCCCCAAGGGCTGAGTCTGCCCCCACCCAAGACCTCCACTGTGCATGTGTGTGTGTGCACCTGTGTGTGTGCATACGTGTGTTATCTGCTGGCCTCTTACCCACCTGAAGTCAGGGCCTGGGCCCTCCGTCTACCTCTTAGGCAGGTCCCCAGCTGTAAGCCTCCTCTGCTTTCTTGCTTGCCCTAGCAGGGTGGGCCAGGGCCAGGCACCAGGCATGAATAAGGGGTGACAGAAGCTTGCCAAGTCTCAGCACCTAGAAAAGCATGGGGAAGACAGGGATATTACAGTCAGGAGGAACCCCCGGCAGCTGACAGTGGCACCTCAGGGATGGTGCAGAGTCACAAGAGGGCCTCTGGCAACCTGCTTCTCAGCCCAGACCCCAAGACACCCCAGAACAGAAGTGGGTGCTCCCCAGGCAGGCGGGAGCGAGCTGACCTCTGTCACTTATTCCCCATTCTTCCCATGAGGCACTCGGCAAGCGGCAAGCCTGGAGCATAATATCAGAAGGGCTGGAAGGGACAGGCAGTCACTTGAAGGGCAGTGGGCCCCAGGAGGACAGGCCCATGCTCCCCGAGATGGGCCTGAAACTAGTTTTACTCTGAGTCAGTGATGGCCACCTCCCTGGAGACCCTTTTCCGCTGCTGGATGCGGGTCGTTTACTAATCCTCTCTGCCCAGTTTCGCTGTTCCTCTTTCTGGCACTAGGACAGGGCTCCTTCCAGCAAGGGGGTGGAGTCAGAGGGCTGTGCAGGGCCTGGCATGGGGGACAGAGGTGGGGGAGGGCAGGCCACCCCAGAGACCTATGCTCTGGAAGTTTCAGGCTCTGTTAAGAGAAGTGGGGCACCCAGAGGGAGAGACCTCAGTTTCTGGGCTCATCCAGGACCAGTCAAGGAGGGACGATGAGAAGGACCGGTTGCTCTGCTAGGAGAAAAGCAGCCTCAGGAGAAAAGTGGGGGCGGTCTCTCTCTGCACCTGTTCGGGGCAACTGTGAGATCTGAGAGGCCTAGGGACAGGTCCAGGGTCAAGGGTGTTGGGCAAGGAGACTTGATGCTCACTGTGTACACAAACACACACACATTGCTTGCACACACCCTGCACAATACCATGCAGGCACATGTACACACATCATATACACATGCATACTCGTTCGGCACGCATACACACCACACACACAGGCATAAACACGCAGATACACACAGGTACATGTGCATGCTGTTATTTGCATACCACACATTTGACTGCCACACAACACACATGTACACACAGCACCTGCCCACTCCCCCAGGCCCTGGCCGCAGGGCTTGTACCTCCTTGCCTTTGCCTACAGCCCCCCACCATTCACAGACCGTAAAGCAGAGAGAACCCCCTCTTCTCCACTCTCACCCTGCAGTTTGCTCGCAAGTGGGTCCTGACTCAGCCAGGCCCCCCCCCGGCCCTCCCCTTTGGACTCCATCCTCCCCCACGAGCACTGCTCTGCCCTAGGCTGTCCCCTCTCATGCTGACTCCTCTTTTGTAAGCCTGAGGACCACAGCGGCCAGGGCAGAGCACAGGGACTTTGAGCAGGGCTGTTCTCCCCGCTTTACAGGCCACTGAGGATCCAGCAGGGCAGGATGGGCCTTTTGTCTGCACTCATCCCAGATCGGATCAGCCTGCTTCCACGTGCAGGGAAAGCCCAGGACCCGGATGGGGCAGGTGAGGACCAGCCGTTCTCTAGGGCTGAGCAACACAGTGCGGGCCCCCCCTGGCTGCGCCCTGTGCCTGGAGGACCACCCAACAGGCAGGGATGGTGCGGGGCGGGCAGGGCCTCCAGGAGGTGGCGGCAGCTTGAGCAAAGGCTGGGAGGTGGGAAAGTGCAAGGCACGGTGACACTGCAAGTCCTTGAGCGGCGTGCACTGAGGAGCGGAGGGATGAGGGTTTGGAAAGGGTGGCCGGGGTTTGAGCCTACAGGGACCCAGAGCCAGGCTGAGACCTTGCTCTGGAGACAGGGAGCCCCTCCTGGCCTTCCTGACAGCCTTGGCCTCCAGCAGAGAATCGGAGTGGGACTTGCAGCCTCAAGGCCTAAGAGAGCCAAGACAGGCAGGAGCCCATGTGTGGCAGGGTGGGCTGAGGCATCAGCTGCCCCTGGGGGGCACAGCCTCGGCACTGTCTGGGGCCCAAAGGCTGCCCTGCAGGTGAGGCCCACGCAGACAGAGGTAGGGAGAGGTAGGGAGCACGCGCCAGAGCCACCGATGCTCAAGAATATCTTTGAGCTGAGTATGACTTTATAATTTGAGTAGTGGTCACTAGCCACCTACAATTCACTTTTTCCACTGATTAATATGACTTAAGAGTGTCCCGACAGTGAGCACCAGGGAAGGGGCAGGCCTGCCCTCTGGCTTGGGCATAAATCTGTTAAGAGCCCAGGGTTGGGGGCAAAGTTGGGGCATCACCCTTCTGGGCTCACATTAGTCAAAATCACATGTGGACCTGGGCATTCGAGACCAGACCGTTCCAAGGAACAGATTGGTCTAAGGATGCTTTGGGGTTCCAAGTCCCACGCGTTCTGTGTCCTGTGTATCGATTCTTGTGTAGGACTATTACTTACTGAGGTTCCGTTTGCTCCAAGTAAACATCTGACGGCATCCGTGTCAGTGGGTGCTGCAGATGAAATGCTCCAAGCTCAGTGTCTCAGCCTGAAGTCGCTTGCAGTGCTGGCACGTTCAGGCTGCCGCCTACACTCGAGCTTGCACGCAGGCACACGCGTGTGAGAAGGCCCCGCCTCCTGCGCTGTCACCATGCGCTAGACTCCAGGAGAGAAGGAAGGCTGAAGGGGCATGGGCCAGAAGGACACCACCTCCCCCAGCAGCTTGGGAGAAGGCGAGGGAGCATGGCAGGTGGTGTGGGCAGTGTGAGGGGCGGGCCCAGGCCAGCCAGGGCCTCAGAGGCTGCAGGCCCGGGCAGAGTCCTGAACAGAAGAGTGTGGGTGTCTGAGATAAACCAGGCCCCATGTGGCCTCACGCCTCCCTGGCCTTGGGCTCCTCTTCTGAGGACCATGGCAGGCAGTGTTGTGCTCTAGGGTCCCAGTGCCAGAGGCTCCCAGTTCCTGTGGCCCAGGCATAGCAGCCCCAGCCAGCTCCCTGACATGGGAGGGGCTCCTGGCAGCAGAGAGGGGCCTCCCTGAGGCAGGCAGGGTGCTGGGGAGGCCCAGGCTGGCTGGGTGCGTAGTGGGGCAGGGAGGCCATAAATCCAGCTCAGGAAACCTGCCATGCCTGGCTCTGAGACGGCCACTTGATTTAACCACTGCTGTCACAACAGTTCTGCGGACTACCTGCCTAGACTGGGGCATTTATGGCCACAGAGAGGCGGCTCCTGCTTCAGGCACTGGCTGAGTGCCTGGCCCCACCCAGCCTCAGCCAGACCCAGGGTCAGAGCAGGCAGTCCCGCCAGTGAGGGTGCCCGGGCAGGAGTAGCCCCTCCACCCACTCCCAGGCACCCCAGCACCCCACTCACTCTTAGACACGTCCCTTCTGCTAGCAGGGCAAGACTGAGGGTCCCCAAGACCGGGCACGGAGAGAGGGCTCTGCTGGATCCCCACTCTGGAACAGCGGAAGTCCTCCCTCACCCCGTGCTCCGCCCTCTTGCCTCTCCTTTTCAATGTGAGCAGCAGCTTCCTGCTCTTTGACGCCTCGGCCAGAGCTGCCTCCTCCAGCATCCAAATGAAGTCCCGCCAGGTCTGGCGATCAGGCTGGACTACCCAGGTAACCCTCCCCACCCAAGGCTCTCTGCCTGCTTCTGAATGAGGGATGACGGTGTCTTCTAGCCTTGGGGCTGCAGTGGAGGGAGCAGAGACACTGGTGCCTTGCTCAGCTGTCCCCAAAGCCACGCTGCCTCCCTCTGGGCCCCTGACGCTCCAGTGGAGGCACAAGACATCCTGCCGCTTGTGGTGCCCCCAGTGCTGGTTTTGTGCCATGAAATACTCATTGGATCCCTTAATAATCATTGGATTCCTTAACCAGCTCCATCCATGGGCCAGGTCATGCAGGGCTTCTATCTGGAACCCAGCAAGTGTGGCTTTAAATTCCAGCTATGTTGGTCTCTCACTGTGTGACCTTGGGCAAGATGTGCAGCCTCTCTTAGCCTATTTTCTCATTTGTGAAGTGGCGACATATAGGCTTGCCAGAAAGATTCTGCCAGCTAAGACATCTATAGCCTCTGGCCTAGGGGCTGGCCCCGGGGCAGGTGCTCCGTGAACATGCCCTTTCTGAGTCTGATGGAGTTGCCAGGTGGGCCACTCCCCAGCGAGGGCCACAGGGCAGGAGAGAGCAGCGGAGCCTCATCCCCGCCCCCCGCAGCGCCTGCCTTCCAGCTTGAGTGGCAGAATCTGCGTGGGGGTGGGCCTGGGGCTGGGGCTCTCAGACCCTGCCGAGGGGTCCAGGATCCAGAGGCCTCTAGCGGCCAAGTGTCTCCTGGCCTTGTTGTCCACCCTCCCAGCCCCAGCAGCTGGGCTGGGCCACACTGGCCTCAACGACTTGGCTGGCCCAAAAGAGGCCCCCAGACACCATCAAGGCCACCCCATCCAGCTTCCTCCAGCCCCAAGCCCCAGACTAGCAATCCCAAGCTTACCCAAGAGCAAGGCCAGAGTTAGCAGGGCCGCCAGAGACCTCCCAGCCAAGCCCCTGTTACATGGATGGGGAGGTCAAGGCAGACCTGACTCGCATGCGAACTTGTCCTGCCTGCCCTCTACCCCGGTACGAGCCCCTCATGGGCTCTCTTTTAGCCAACCTTGCCATCTGTCAGCTGGGTCCGTGCCCTGAGCCCCTCCTGCCATGTGCCCGGCCCTGTACAGGCTGCTATAGGAGACAGTGGGAGAAGTAGACAGTCCCTGCCGTGCACCCTGGGGTAGTAGGAGCAGCATGGCCCTGTGTGGCCACAGTCATGGCCAGAGAAGCCAGAGGAGCTAGAGGACGGGCACTCAGAGACACTCCCTGTTGGAGGCAGAAAGGTAGGTGGCCTGAGAGCAGCAGAGAGCTGACGGCTAGAGGGAAGCAAAGGGCGCTGGCTCCATTTCACAGATGAGGCCACTGAGGTTTGGAGGAGCAAGCAGCTTGCTGAAGGTCACTGGGCAGGTGTGGGGCAGGATCAGGCCATCTGAAGCACAGCCAGCAACAGCATCAGGCCAGTGGGGGAGGGGGGAAGGCGGGGGGAGGGAGAGGGCCCTGGGAGACAGGGCTGGGGGGGGCAGAAATGAAAACCCAGGTGGGGAGTTTGGATTCAGACCAGGAAGACTTGGGAAAGACTTTAGGGTAGCAGAAGGGCCTCCCAGGCCTGGCTTCCACCCCATGGCTCTGGGAGGCTGGGAAGGAGGGGCTACACCAGCCCCTCTAATAGATTCCTCTTTGATCATGTTTTTGTGACCTTTGTAAAAGGCAATTTAAATTCTAATTGTCCTGCGAGTACCAGAGGAATCAATTAGAGACAAGAACCGCTAATTGTGCTGGGGAGGTTTGCGGGTGGGGGGGCAGGAGGCACAGGAAGGTACGTTCTGGCCCCAGTGCCTGCCAGCCGTCCAGCCGGCCTCTGTCCCCAGCCTGAGGGTGGAGCTTGTTGGCTCCTTGGGCCACAGCACTGGGAGGAAGTGGGAGGCCCCTGGCCCTACAGGCCCACCCACTGCCCAGGGAAGGCAGCACCAGCTTCGCTCAGCTCCTCCCGTTGGGACCTCTGGGTGGGATCCCAGAGTGGGACCACCAAGGACACAGCAGCCTGGCTCACACTGGCACGCCTGCAGGTGCACGCCCGGACATGCACCACGGAAGCCACCCCACATGGGCCTGTGCTCAGAGCTGGGCCTGGGGGAGGGAGGTCCCTGCCTGGCTCTCCCTGCAGAAGGGCCCTGGAGCAGAGCGGCGCAGCCACGCCGCGCCTCGCACAGGCCCCCCCAGGAAGAGCCTCTGCTCAGTCTGTCCGGCACAGAGGAGCCTCCAGCCTCCCCAGTGCCCTCGCTCTGGGCCTCGGAGGTGTTCGCAGGACGGTGGTAATTGTTGTCGAACATCGAACATCGTCCTCTTGTGAGGATGACGTGAAACGTGTGAGGCGCCCAGAGTAGGGCCTGGCACGCCATAGGCACTCAGCACACGTTACCCACGTGAGCATAGCCATCGCGCCTCGCCCCCGCGCTGCACACCCTGCGTGGGTTGGGACGGTCTCCCCACAGACAGCGTGTGCCCTGGGAGCAGCAGGGCGGGGCTCCCTCTCTGTGTCGCCAGTGCTGGGCACAGAGCAGACAGCGACTGATTGCCACTAGACTGTGCCGGTGCCCTGGGCCTCACTACAGGCCCCCTGGAGTGTTGCGATGACTCGGCGTCAGCCAAGTGTGCACCACGGCGAGATGACCCACACAGAGCGCCCGCGCCAGGCACTAGCACTGCGTGTGAGCGAGCCCATGTTAGTCCTTACGACAGTGCTATTATCACCCCCATTTTACAGATGAAGAAACTGAGGCACAGAGAGGTGAAGTAGCTTGCCTGTGATTCCACAGCTGGGATGGGTGGACTCAGAGTTTGAATTCCAGGCAGTCTGGCTGCAGAGTCCGGCACCCTTACCTGCCACCGTGGGACCCCACACAGTCTGCTCTGTCTACGTCCCATAGATCAAGTTGAGTTGAGGTCACAGGACAAAGTGATATAGGCAACAGTGGGGTAGCCAGGACAGTAAATAGCTCCGCCCAAGGCCATCCTGTCCTGAGGACCCAGAGGGCCCGTGGTCTCTGGCGAGCTCTGCAGGCAGGCCAAGCCCCGAGGCCACAGTGGTGCATTGCTGCTGGCCCCTTTAGGGGCTTTCAAGTCCTTTTTCAGGTGAGCCACTAGAAGTTCCAGTATTCACACAGATGTCATGAACCCCCGCAAAGCTGAGACTTCTTGGGCCTGCACATTGGAAGTGGTTTATCTGCATTAGTCCAGACCTGCCCTTCTTAGCACCACTGAGCTCCCGCTCCCTGGTCCCCATCCCAGGGAGAGGAATGAGGATGGGAAAAAGAAGGGCCACCTAAGAGCCTCCAGCTGCAGAGGCCAGTAAAACCTGTTCCCTTGGACTGTGACAAGGACCAGGGCTCACTATGTCACCAGGATCGAAGCTCAGTCTGCGACCAGGATCAGGGCTTGGCGTGTGTCCGGGTGAGGGCTCAGTGTGCGACCCAGCCCGGGACAGCCTGTCACCGAGTTAAGGTTCATTTGGAGTCTCTGATCCTTGGTGTCCGCACTTCTTCCTTGTTTGATGAGGCAGGCACATGGCCTGACTCCCAGGTCTCACTGGGCAGATTAGGTGTGAATTGCTGGGCTTGAACACAGTGCCTTCCTCTCCCGATGTCCCCCTGGCTGTGCACGAAGTCACTGCCAGGCTCCTTGCAGCACAGATGACCTGTGCTCCGAGTGGCGGGGCCGCAAACTGGCTGCAACAATTTGGGTAAGTCACCTCCTTTCCTTGAGCCTCCCTTTCTCCTTCTCCATGTCCCTGTATGCCTCAAACTCACCCCTACGAACTGCTTCTCCTTGATGTCACCAGTGTCAGCCAAAGACATTCAGCGGCCTAACTTAAAAATGGGGCATTGGCCTGGAACCCCTTGGAGGGGTCCCCAAAGCCCTTCACCCAATGGTTTGCCCCCTCCACCACAGCCCTTCTGCCTCTGGCCTGAATATTTTCCTGCCTAGACTGAAAACAGCCACCCCCCAGGTTCCCTTGTCTCCACCACGGCCCTCTCCTGCCATTCTCCAAACTGCAGTCACAGTTGCCTTCTATAGTGTGAATCTGACGTGTCACTCCCTGGCTGGACCTACACGGAGCTCAGGGCAGAGATGGGGCTAGGACAGCAATGTGGGACAGATGGCTTTGCAACCATGAGAGAGGTGGGTGCGCAGGAGAGGGTGTGTGCAGCGAGAGGAAGGGAGAAGGGCTAAGGCCAACCCTGACGCACTTTGGGGACAGGAGGGAGACGCCGTGTCCTGAGAGGGAGGAGGAAACCAAAAGAAGCACCTGTGGTCTCCAGGCAGGTCTGTGCCACGGATCCCCTGGCCTTTAGTGCTCACTTCGTTTGGCAACTCGGAAGTTGTGGGTGACCTCAGTGAGAATTGTCTGCTGGGGGGACATCAAATACAGACGACAGAGGAGAGGCAGGAAGTGGGGGAGAGCAACAGTGAATCAGACAGCTCCCCAGCAGTGGGACTGGGACAGGCTGGTGCTGGCAGAGGGAGCCAGGGCCGAGAGAGGAGCAGACAGTGCCTGTCCCGCCTGCTCTTGCCTTACCTCTCTGCCCCACTTGCCCTGCAGACCCATGCCGGTGGGGTAGGAGGGGATGACGAAAGACAGATTGTCAAGTTCAGAGGAGAGAAGCCCAGAGAAAGGCTGGACTAGCACCAGGTCACCTGCGTGCCAGGAGCAGGTCCGTGGCAGGGGTGCTGGCCTCCTGCTCCCCGCTTCCCCGTGTCCCTCCTTCATCTAGACTGGTAGCCTTGGCTCCACGCAACCTAAGAAGGAGAGGAGAGCAGGAGAGAGCAGGAGAGAGCCTGAGGCGGTGTGGCTCGCTGGGCAAGTGAGTGAGGGGCAGAGAGGAGTGTCTATTCGTCCAGGGAGCCATCAAGGTCCAGGGCTGGGGCTGTGCAGGTATGCGGTCCCAGACCCGCTCCCACCTGGTCAGGTGGTGCTGGGCTCTGCCCTGTCACATCCGAGCCTCCCTTGGTCAGCAGGGGCTCAACTAGCTGGCCCCAGCGGCCTTCCTGCCAGTCGTCCTGAGAGGCGGGAGCAAGGGTCAGCCGTGCTGCTGGACGCGCAGAGCTGGGGCCAGGGCGGGGCTGGAGGTGGCGGGTGGAGGAGCCGCTGTGCAATGGCAGTAAAGCCGGGGGCTGATTTCCCTCCCGGTCAGGTGGAGAAGGAGGCACTGCAGCGGTTCAAACCCTAATTAAACCCGCTCAGCGGTGTAACACCAAAATCAGTTCCAAGATCAATATTGCTATTCATTTAGAAGTGTAACGAGGTTAGAGAGGTGAGCAAAGGAAATAATTAACTCATTTGCAGCCCTTTTAAACAGAAGCAGTCATTTTAATCTCCAGGGTAATTAGCTATGCTCTGTCCATCAATCATGACCCCAGCCATTACTTTAAGTATTTGATTAATCAAGGAGGAAGGGGGTTAAGCCGCCCCTCCCAGCCCCAAATACCGGCCAGGGATCGGGGTGACCCGTGGGCAGGCACAGGGACACTTCTCAGAGGCCCAGTCCAGGCCAGCATTGTGCGTGGCAGGCAGGGCGGGGCCCGCCGCACAGGGGTGTCCCTAGGTGACAGGGTGGGCAGGTGGGGAGCAGCTTCCTCTCGGCTGGTCTCCTGCAAGAGGACACGCCCTGCCCTGGCTTGGAAGTGTTCTGGTCCAGGCAACGCCCCTCCCTCCGTCGCTCCTGTGTTGGGGCAGATGCCAGTGGAACCAGCCAGAAGCTTGCTGGCTCTACGTGCCCAGGGGCTTCTGGCCACTGGAGGGCAGCAGAGCCCCAGGGACCCCTGAGCTTAGGGCTGGGCCGTCCGGGCGCTGGTGTGGCCGAGCCAGAGCTGTCCCCTTTGGAAACCTGGGTCCTGGCTGCTGCTGAAGGAGACGCCTGGTCTGGCAGCCATCACCACCGCCTCCCTGCAGCTCAGAGGCAGGTGGCAGCGATTATTCTCCCATTTGACAGCTGAGACTGAGGCCTTAGAGGAGTTGGGCGGGACCTGCCCGGTGCTGAGCGCTCATTCCTGAAACCTGGGGGTGCTACTGGGAGCCAGGAGGGCAAGGGTGATCCAGCGTGTCCTCTGTCTCGCTGACAGCCCAGGCTCAGTCACTCTCACCAGCCACAAGGACCCTCAAAGACCACTGACTGTCTCCATTGCATCACAGAAGGGCAGAGGCCCAGAAAGAGTTGGGGCCACTGCCAGACTGATGTCTTCATTCAGTATTTGCTGGCAAACGTGGGGCACAGAATCCCCACCCCAAAGACCGTATGGTGCACTCAGGAGAAAAACGTGCAGACAGGTGGTGACCACCAGCGGGGTGAGAGAGCGATGGAGGCAAGCACGGGGCTGCGGGAGCCCAGCAGAGGCACCGAGCACCGCCTGGCAGTCAGGGAAGGCTTCCTGAGGGAGGTGGGCCCTGAGATGCACCAGAGGGAAAGGCAGCAAAGAGGGTTCCAGACAGGCGGGGCAGCGGCGCAGGGGCACAGAGCAGTGAGGGTGGGCCGCGCGGGAGCAAGTGAGGCACGGCTGGACCCGGCCTGGCAGGAGGGCAGGGACAGTCTGAGAAGGCGCCACGAGTGTGAGTGAGTCTGGGTGGGGCTCTGGGGCGGCGGTGTGTCTCCTCTGAGGCCGCTGTGCTGAGCAGGGCTTGCCCAGTGGGTGGGTGATGTCGCTGTGCCTGCGAACCCTCATCAGTGCTGCCCCCTCTCTAGGGCCCAGCTGAGAAATGAGGGTCCTCTGGGAGGGCAGGGTGAGGGAGGGGTGTTGCCAAAGGTTCCGGGAATTCAGGGCTTGGGGAAAAGCAGATGAGGTAAGTTAAGGGGACAGCTGGGAGACAGGGGCCAAGCCCTCACTGACCACCTTTGCAAGGCCCCTCACTGCCCTGTGCCATGCCAGCACCAGCAGCAGCATCACTGGAAAGTTCTCTCCTTGCATATCTCCAGCTCTGGGGAGCTCACCACCTCAAATGGTTGATTGGGGGAAATTCCCTTTGGCTCCTGAGTCTCCTTTCTTCTCCACAGCTGCTGGCTCTGTGCTTAGGGTGCCCTGAGAGCCCTGCCTGGAAGTCTTCCCAGGACATCCCTAGGGTCCCCAAGACTGCAGTGCTTACTCCCTGGGGGCAGGAGAGAGTATTGACTATGATGATCACCTGGGGAGCAACCCAAGAAGGCCAGGAGCTGTGGCTGGGTCGCCCAGCTGGCACAGGGTTTGGGGGAAGCCTTCCAGGCCCAGACACCATCTCTGCAGGCTGGGGGAGGGCAGGCAGGATGGGAATAAGGAAACAGAAGGAGAAGGGAGGAAAACAAGGACAGGAGGAGGGAGGAGGACCAAGATCTGGACTGGAGCTCGGTTGCTAGGGGCAACAGCATTGCATTCGGAGGAGGAACCAGATGCTGAGGAGGGCGGAGGAGGGGAGCTGGGGCCAGGTATCAGATCCAGGGCTTAGGGCTGGGGGGCCCATGCAGCAAGGCCCCCAGGAGCCCTGGTGAGAGCTTCTGGGAGGCTGTTCTGACCCCAGCGCTTGGAGGCAGGCATTCCTGGGGGAGGAGGGCTGGGCCAGCTCCATTTGTAAGCTCCCCACAGCAACAGTTTTTCTGGGACTCCAGAGCTGAAGTAGTTGCCGGGGCTGGGGCTGAACGCTGGCCAGCGGTCACACCCATGCCTCCACCTGCTGGGGCACCAGCCTGCCCTGTCCCTTCCATCTAGGGAAGAATAGGCAGATTCAGAAAAAGTACAAGCTGAAGACTGCAGTCCTCTGAGGCCTTGGGACATTCCCAGCCTGTCTCTATGAAATGGCACAAATGCCTTGTCCTTGAATATATTTATTAACAGTGAAGTCCACACACATGTGAGGGGCCCTAGTTAGGGTAACAAGAGATAAAGGAGAAAAAAGTGATAAAAGAAAGGGAAGTCACATGTACCCTGCATTTATTTAATATTAGGTGCCAGGGAGAGCTTCGTACCCCCGTTTTACAGATCAGCATACTGAGGTGCAGGGAGAGCCGGTTAGTGAACGCGCTGGGAACTAAACATAACACAGTAAGATTCCAAGGCCCTTCTCCGCCTTGGTGTTGCTACTGTCAGGATCTACACGACCTTGCCCTTGGTTGACCCCTCCAGCCAGAACTACGGCTTTCAAGCCTCCCTCCCAAACTCCCTCAACTCCTGCTTGCCTAGCATTGGCCATGCTCACCTGCTCAGCCTCCTCTGTCCCCTCCGCCAGGTCTTTGAAGGCCCATACATGGGCCCGTTACCCCACATCCCTGCCACACGCCCATGACCTGGCCTGTGTGTGGGAAACCACCACAGTGCAGTGGCCACAGACAGCCATCAGTTTGTATGTTCTGGGATTCTGCAGGCCGGGCCCTGGGCAGGGCACAGAGGAGCGGCTTACGTCTGCCGCATGGTGTCTGGGGCCTCAGTGGCCGGCGCGACTCGATGCCTGGGTTCTGGAACCATCCAGAGGCTTACGTACTCCCATGTCTGGCGGTGGTCAGTCGATGCTGACCACGGGCTGGGGCTGCTGACCAGAGCGTTGACTCGGGGCCTGTTTACTCCGCCTGGGCTTCCTCGTAGCCTGGGGCCTCGGTGCTAGGGGCACGTCTCACACACTGGCTTAGGGCTCCCAGGGTGAGGGTCTCAGCAGACAAGGTGTATTTTATGACCCAATCTCAGAAGTCCCATAATGTCACTCCTGCCATAGTCTATTGGTCAGAGCGGTCATGAGCTGCCCAGACCTTCAGCTCCAGGAGCAGGTGACGGGTCAGGTCACACTGTAGAAGGGCCCGTGGGCCGGGGCAGGCTGTTGCAGATATCTTTAAAAAATACAAGCTGCCCTCTTGCCTCTCCCATTGCTGTAATGAAAGCCACTCCCATTCCCTTTCTCTCCCAGCCCTGTCTCCTGCAGGAGCGCTGCCTGGATTGGGCGCTGCGGCTCCTACACCCAGGGACAGAACCACGACCACGCGTGTGACACCTCCAAGGACATCTGGTCTCCCGCTCCTCTGTCTCTCTTGGCCACCAACTCGCCTGTGCTCCCCAGGGCTCCAGTGCTGTCCCGCCAAGGACGGCCCTGCGACCTCGCCCCGCGGACTCGCACCCATCCATTTTCTGCAGCTGCAGCCCCGCTTCTCCCCAGAGGCGGAGTGCCCTCACCTCTCCCCTTCCACTGCGCACAGCCCAGCTGAGCCCTCCCCTCCCCCTCCGCCCTCCCGCCCCCAGGCTCCCTCTCCTCTCACATGGCCCAGCCACCCAGCAGGAGCCAGAAGCCCCCTCTCTGGTGCCCGCCCACAGCCAGCTCACCTCCAGGTCCGCTCAGCTAAACTCCCATGTCAGGCCCCTCCTGTCACCTGGCTCTCACCTGGAGGCTGGTGGCTGCTCCTTCCCTGTGGGGTCTGGTCCTCCCGGCTCTGCCCCTCTGGTCTGTCTGGCAGGCAGGAAACTTGACCTTGCCACTCCCTGCTGAAACCCTTCCAAAGGCTCCAAAAATGCTCAGGACCAGAGCCAGCTCCTTGCCAATACACGCAGAGCCTTTGGCTACCCTTCGAACTCTTCCCTCCTCCCTAGTTTCATTTTCCGCTGCTCCCTCCTCACACCTGTGCTCGGATTGCAGCCCAGGGCAGGCTGCGCTTCCCGTGAAGTCCTTTGCACAAGCTGCTGCCTGGACTTGGCAAACCTCTCCAGGGCCCTCACCTGAGAGGTCTGTTCATCCTCAGTGCCGTCCAGTAGATTGTCCTGTGAGGCGGAAATGCTCTGTCTCTGCACTATCCAATATGGCGGCCACTAGCACCTTGGAATGTGGCTCGTGTGACTGACTAATTGAATTTTGTATTTCTTAATTAACGTGAATGTAGCCAGTGGCTACCATATTGAATAGTGCACAGCTCCAAGGTCACACCTCTTCCAGGAAGCCTTCCCTGAACTCCCAGGCCTGTGCTAGACGTCACCATAATGCTTCATTTTCTAAGGTTTTTATCTTATTTACCTGTCTTCCCAACTGGCCAGTGTGTTCTTTTAGGGGTTACCTCTTATTCATCATGGTATCCCCAGCTCCCTGCTCTTAGTAGGTGCTCAATAGCTATGCAGAGTAAATGGATTTTTTGAACCCAGATCTAGGCAGAGACTGGACCTTCCATAATGACCAAATCCAAACTGACTGTGCTGAAGATCTGAGTAAGTGTGCGTGTGCGTACGTGTGCAGCGAGTTCACGTGGAGGCACGTGTGCACATCCCTCTGACCTTGGCAGGACCGTGCAGGCCCCCACCCCAACCCCCCCAGCTGGGGACAGCTGCCCCACACACAGATGCTGGCGCCCTGGGCTGGACAGGAAGTGCGCCTCTGAGTTGGCCTTTGTGAAAATTAGACCGTTTTCATTCCTGTTTCTTAGATGCTTCATCTGCATTGCAGATGAGTCTTCAGAGTTTGAAAAGAGAAGCTTCCAGTCCTCTGTGTGGGACCACCTGCTCTCTCAGCTCCCATTCTGGAAACAAGCCCCTGCAGGCCATTTAAATGATCCTCCACCTCCTAAGTCAAAGGCTCACTTCTTGTTTATAAAGCTCTTGTTCAAGTTTTTTTTTTTTTTTTTTTTTTTTTTGAGACAGAGTCTCGCTTTCTTGCCTAGGCTAGAGTGAGTGCCGTGGCGTCAGCCTAGCTCACAGCAACCTCAAACTCCTGGGCTCAAGGGATCCTACTGCCTCAGCCTCCCGAGTAGCTGGGACTACAGGCATGCGCCACCATGCCCGGCTGATTTTTTATATATATATATTAGTTGGCCAATTAATTTCTTTCTATTTTTATAGTAGAGACGGGGTCTCGCTCAGGCTGGTTTTGAACTCCTGACCTTGAGCAATCCGCCCGCCTCGGCCTCCCAGAGTGCTAGGATTACAGGCGTGAGCCACTGCGCCCGGCCTTCTTGTTCAAGTTTTGACATTGGGTTTTCTTCAGAGGGGTCTCAGGCTTCTGTTTCCCCCCCACCCATCCCCTCCCTTCCGGTTCCTGCCCTGGCTCCTCCCTCTCCCCCCACCCCTGCCAGGCCCCCTTGTCTGGGTTGGGTTCTTCCACCCGCCATCCAGGGTCAGGTGCTGGGGCCAGAGAGAAGAAGCATGTTTGTTGCCCTCGAGGAGTTCCCATCTTTCTGTTCTGCCCTCAATTCCTTACAATCAATTCCCTACAAGTGCCTTAAAAAGCTAAACCTTTGAATCCTGGCGCTGGACGAGTTCTCAGGCCTGATTCAATTCCCCGTTGCACAGCAGAGCCCGAGGCCGGGGATGGGCTGGACACAGCCACGACAGAGCAGGAGCAGGAGCCCCCCCCATCCTCAGCCTGGAATTCTGGACACTGCATCCCCCGCCCCAGCCCTCCCCCTGGGCTGCCACGCCAGAGTCACTGGCTCCTCCTGGGCACAGGCTGGTGACTAGCCACCCTCAGCTATGGCCGTGCTCTCCGAGGAGGACTCTTATTTAAAAGTGATGCGGGACTTTGCCCCTTTGCTTCGCAAGGCAGTAAACAGTCCCCCAGTAGCGATGCAACAGTGACCCAGCCAGGCAGCAGGGGCTTCTGCACTGCTACCGTGTTCTGAGTCTCTTAAAATGGCGTTGGAAGGGTGTGTCAAGATTGTGAGCCTGCAACGGGACCCCACAGAGGACTGAAAGGCAGCCACTGCAGCGGAGGTAGAAACTGGGTGTCAGGCATATGACTCAGCCAGAGGCTTACAGAAAACTGAGGGGCAGCAGTAGACTGGGGAGAGGGCAAGGAGTGTGGCTGGGCAGAGCCCTGGCCCAGGCGCTGGGACAGCTGGCTCCAGATTCCGTTCTCCACCCACTCTCTCTGTGGACCCGGCCTAGCCCTTTCCGTTCTCCTGCCTCCATTTCTCTCTGCGCCTCCACCGTGGGGGAAGGGAAGGGACAGGGCTGCTAATGCCTCTTCCCCCTGTAGCAGCCCCCACACCTGAGAGCCACGCCCCAGCCTACGAGATCGCTCCAGCAGCCCCTCCAGCAGCCGCAAGGAGACCCTCTTGCCCCAAACTGCTCTCTGAGTGTCGTCCCAAGTTAGCCCTTGCTTGGCCCTGCATCCCTTAGACACTCGGGAGCTGGAATCATAACTAGCTGAAAGTAAAGAGAATTGGAAGAGAAAGAGCCAGTGACTTCACTTACCTTAACAACGACTTGTTGAGCAAAGTACTTTCCGGCCCCTGTTAGACATCAGGAAGTAGCCCTGGCCCCCAGACCCACAGTCACGCACACTCTCCCTCGCGGAGTGCGCCACGCCAAGGGAGCTTGCAAAGTGTGGCATAGCACAGCCCTGTTTGGTGGTTCCCAAGACTCATTCACATTTAAAGGCTTTGGGAAGTCCTGCAAGAAAGATTTGGTTTACCTTGGTATTTCCCAAGCTTATATGGCCATACTTTTTCCCGATGTAACACTTCGAATCAGTTAGACATTGCCGGTACCAGAAGTCCAACCATAGCAGCCTAAACACACTAGTTGTGTCTTTTACACCACCATAGCTGGAGGTCGGCCGCCCAGGGCTGCGGGGTGGCTCCCCCGCACCATCAATGTCCCATGCGCCTTCTCCCTTTGGGCTTCACCATCCTTAGCACTGCTGTCTCTCTTCAGTGTCACCTCATGGTCCAAAAGGCCTGCTAGGGTCTGTCCAGTCTGCATTCCAGGCAGCAAGCACGAGAAGAGGAAGGGGGAGAGCACGTGCTCTCTGCCTGCCTCCCTATTACAGAGCCCTCCCAGGAGTCTCACCCCTCGGTGCTCCTGCTCACACCTCATTGGCCACCCCTGGCTGCAAGGGAACCTGGGAAATGTAGTCTTTTGCCCCTCCACAGATAGAATACGGTTCTGTTACCATAGAAAAGGGGGAGCATAAGTGCTGGGTAGACAGGTGAAGTCTCAGTCACTGCTTCTTTGTGTTACTATATTGGAACTGGTTCGAGTCAGGAAGAGCTGCCCCCAACCTCTACTTCCTGCCTGTGTGAAAGGAAGGCTGTGTGGCCCTGGATAAGCTTCCTAACCTCTCTGAGCCTGTATCCTTTAAAAGAGTGGTTATCAAGCCGGGCGAGGTGGCTCACGCCTGTAATCCTAGCACTTTGGGAGGCTGAGGCGGGCGGATCGCTCAAGGTCAGGAGTTCGAAACCAGCCTGAGCGAGACCCCGTCTCTACCAAAAATAGAAAGAAATTAATTGACCAACTAAAATATATATATATACAAAACATTAGCCGGGCATGGTGGCGCATGCCTGTAGTCCCAGCTACTTGGGAGGCTGAGGCAGTAGGATCGCTGAGCCCAGGAGATTGAGGTTGTTGTGAGCCAGGCTGACGCCACGGCACTCACTCTAGCCTGGGCAACAAAGTGAGACTCTGTCTCAAAAAAAAAAAAAAAAAAAAAAAAAAAAAAAAAAAAGAGTGGTTATCACAAGGATCAAATAAGACAAAGTATGTGCAAGCCCTTTGCAAACAATAAACTGTTACAGAAAAGACAACAAGAAAGTTACTCTTGTTTTCACCTGTTCCTCTGAACGGCCTTGTGCAGCGGGCAGGGCAATACCCATCTCCATATTTGACTGAAGGAGAGACTGAGGCTCAGAGATATGAACTGACTTCTGTGATGATGGGGTCGGAGCCCTGTTTTTGTTCACTGAATGAACCCTGATTCCATCCTGAGTTTGAGCCCTGACCTTGGTGACAGGCTGAGCCTTGATCCTGGCCCGAGTTCAGGTTCTGATCTTAGACTGATTTTAGACTGAACCCTAATGCAGGTTATAGGCTGAACCTTGATTGCCCTTGAGTCTAGGCTGTGATCTTGATCTCTGAGCTCTGATAACCAGAGGGGCCCTCTGTACCATCTGTCAGCCCCCAAAGCTGCTCACTGGGCCCAGAGAGGTGCACATGGACGATGCTGACTCCTGGGCCTGGGGCACTGTCCCTACAGCGGACAGGGCTTTCCCCCACAGAGCCCACATCACGGTTCACCCAGACCTCGCAAAGCAGCGGGGAAGACAAGCAAACTTGCGGATGCCAGCAGCCAGAGCCAAAAGGATGTCAGAGAACTAGGGGGAGCACACGGCCTGCTTCCCCCTAGTAATTTTCCCAGCCCAGACAGCTGTAATGGGGAAGGTATTGAAATTTAAATCAGAGCCCAGCCTAACCTCTCTGCCCGCCACTTGCTGCTGCCTGTAATCTCGGGCTGGCTATCTCCTCCTGGGGAGAATGACAAACCAACTCAGGGAAAGTGATAAATTTTCAATTTTATTTTAAAATATACCAGATGGGAGATTTTATTGGAGCCATAAATATGTCAAGAGCAATGTTGGTGTGTGATGGCGATGCCCCCTCCTTGGGCCTCTCTCCCTGTTTAGAAATTCCATCAGATTCTTAATAAGAGGCTCCAGTTCGACTAGAGCAGCAAAATAGTCTCTATATTAAAGCAATTGAATTTCCATTTGCCAGACATCTTGTGCTTTAAGCTTCCAGGTTCCAGGGGTGTGGGGTTGCTAAGCCGATTTTAAATGAACCTAAACTAATAACTACACAGCACGCTGGGGGCTGTGAAAGAGTGTGGGGGAGACAAGGGAAGGAGGGCAAGGGAGGGAAGGGACAGAAAGAAGGGGGGAGAGAGGGACAGGAGGGGAAGGGAGGAGGAGGCGCCACCAACCACAGACCTGGGGCAGGGGAGGGGCCTCTGCTGCACCTGCTGCCAGCCGGAGATGAAGATCCTTCAAATGACCCAAGGGCCAGCTCCCTCTGTTCATGAAGGGGAAACTAAGGCCCAGAAGGAGGGGCGACGTGGCTGGAATTCTGGTCCCTTTTCTCTCATCATTGCTTTCGTTACTGCCTTCATGGTTTGATATTATGTTGGCCTTGGGGTGGGGGGCTTGCTGAGGATGGGGCTGTCAGGAACCCTGACCTCCCCGGCAAGCTGCCCTGCAGAGCACTCACTCACCTTCAGAAGGCTCTACTCCTGCCCTGGGGTTCTGCCATTTGCCCAGGCCTGTGTCATCTTCTGGCATCACCCCTGGCAGCCCCTCTCCTCGGTCAAGACCTTGTCTGCTCCTGTAGGGACGCCAGCCTTCACTCGGCCTCAGGCACCTAACTCAGAGAATGGCTCAGAACGTGGGCTGAGGACATTAGAGGTGAGAGGATCCAAAGGTGAGGACATCAAGGCCCACACAGGGCACAAGCACAGGGAATACAATTCTTCTAGAACAATCCCTGGATTGCAGGTGTGGGTAGGTGATGCCACTCACCCTGCCCCAGCCAACTTCAGCCAGGTCTAGGTGGCACCTGCCCAGGTTTGACACAGATGATGCTCAGGGGGCATGGGATAGAGCCTCAGCAAGGATACTGCCTTCACTGAGAGCAAGCCTCCCTTCTCAAAAGCAGGTACGTGTCCCGACCCGCGGGACCTTCTGTTACTCGCGGGGGCGAGGGGGACCGTGCCTGAAAGAGATGAGCGAGAGAAAGGAACGAGACCAAGCGAATGATTGTCAAGGTCTGCTTTACTTAGATTCTTAGTAGGTTTTATAAGCATACAAAAACAAGGAAGTAGAGGCAAAAAAATAGAGTGTTGACGATGAGGCTTGGGTCTGGGTTAATTAGCCCCAATCAGCATCTTATCAGTATCCTGTTTTTGACTGGTTACTCATCTGCAACCTGGCAGGTGGTCGGGAACAATTGCAGTCAGCATACCCTGGAGCATCTCGTGGTCATCACATCATGGACTGCATTCTTCTCGGAGCTATAGCTGGAATTTTCCAGGGCGAAGTCCGTGTGTAGGACGAGTCATAGGGGAGTTGAGGGTCTTTGAGGGTCTTTGCCTCTAACAGGTACGCCCTTCTCAATTCTAACATCAGACAAAAATAACGGCTACACTGCTACTTATACTCCAAAACGAGATAAACCATGAAAATTGTTTAGCATAGTTCTGGCCCCTTGTAACTGCTCCAAAATGTTAGCTATTATCGTTCGGGTGCTTGGATGGTGTGATACCTCCCCACCGGTCTATGTCTCCCAGGTTCTCTGGGACAGGAGGCCACAGACAGCAGCTGCACAGTGCTGAGTTAAACCGTTAAGAATCTCCCGTCCATTGGAGAAGGCACAGACTCTAGAGGCAGAGTAGATTCAAATCCTGGTTTTCACCTCCTTGCTCTGTGTGCTCTGAGACCTCTCTGAGCCTCAGTTTCCTCATCTGCAAAATGGGTGAATGATCCTTTCCCGGCCTTCCTTGCATGACTTTTGCGTGAACCGGAGCTGGAGAATGCGCTCTCAAACTGCACTCGTCCTGCTTCCTCCTGCCTGGCCCATCAAACTGGGCCTGCCAACTTGGGTCTTTCTTAGTGGCCCAACTGCCTGAGGCCCAGGCAGCTCCTGAGAAAGGCCAGGCTGGGGACAGCGCTCACTACCTGCCTTGGCTCCCCCATCTCCAACCTGACTGCAAATGCTCAGGGAGCTGAGTGCCGCCTCCCAGGGCCCAGCTGCGACATGAGGCCAGTGGTAGCCCTTCTTAACTGGGTTGCTCCAAAGACTAAATGAGTTCACCCACCTGAAGCACTCAGGCTGATGCGCGGCTCAGGGTGAGTATAGTTGCCGCTGTGCAGGTCGATCCCAGCACAACTTTAGGGGCGCCTTTCACAGAGACTCGCGTGCACAACCTCCCACCCTACCTTGTGCTCCGCCCACTGCTGTCCCTCCAGGGAGAGTGGATGGGTGGGAAGCTGCCAGGTGGTGCCTCGGGCCTGGGTCCCCAGGCCAGACCTCGTCCCTAGCAGGGGCTGTCCCTGAACAGCGGCTGCCTCCTCACCACTGACCGCGGGGCTGGGGGCAGCCAACCAGACACACGCTTTTACAGCTTTCTAATGTGCTAGAGCTCCGGGAGCCTGCAGAGTGGAGGCACCGTCGGGGGCGAGCCTGCAGAGTGGAGGCCCCGTTGGCTGCGGGCCTGCAGAGTGGAGGCCCCATCAGGTGGCTAGCCTGGAGAGGCTTTCAAGGTCACAGCCTGACCTCGAAGCCTGTCCCCTCGCAGGGAACAGCCCAGGGGCTGCCGAGACCCAGACCGTTGCCATCAGAGGCCCTGGGAGTCTGAGCTGAGGACAAACAGTGGTGAAGAGGTGCTAAATGGATTAAAGAGGCAGGTGGCCAGGCGCAGGGCAAAGCCAGGGACAGCAGCCGCAGAAACCTCCTCCTCCAGGAGGCTGTGAATTGGCTTCTCCTCCCCCATCTGCCACAACACCCTCCCAAGTGCAGAGGCAGGAAAGACAAAGGACCTTCCCCTTCATCTCATCTCCCTCTGGGTCTGCTGCAAAAACAGCTCCGCTTTCTTTGTCTTGCAGATTAATGAAAATCAGGGTGGACTCCCTTAGAGAGACTCAATTATCGGTCCCCCTCACAGTGGGGGCAGGGCCACAGCAATAGGGTGGGCCTTGCAGAGTGGGACCACCCACCAGGCCAGCCCACACCCCCAAACACCACTTCAGCACTCCCTAGAGAGGACAGGGATTCTCCAGGGAGGGCTCAGGGCCTCTGCCACCCTCCCCGGGTCCCTGCCACAGCCCCAGCGGCACAGGCCTGTCTGGGCAAGCTGAGACCTCAGCCCCAGGCCAGCTGCTGCTTTGAGCAGGTCAACGGCCAACAGCCTCAACTGGCGCCTGTGCGCTGAGGACCTTACAGCTCGCACAGCACTTCTGTCCCCACTGCCTTCTGGAAGGGGGGATATGTTTGTTTTACAGATTGGGAAACTGAGGCACAGGAAGCTGGGATGACTTGTCTGAAGTTGCTCAGCCTGTAGGCAGGGCGGCTGGAATGCAGACCCAAGTTCGGGCTCCCAGACCTGGGCACCCCAGAGCCAGAGCGGGGAGGAGTCTTGCAGTCCTCTCAGCAGTGGGTCAGGCTCTCAGGGACTGGCTGGGCTCCTCCAGCAGCCTGGCCACCAAGGGAACCCCAGGGAGAACAAGAGCAGGGGGTGGCCCCTTCCCAACTTCCCTCTGCTCACAGCCTGGGCTGTGGCCAGGCCCCTTCCATTCCACATACCCTGTCCCTGCCCAGAAAGCAATCATGGGAAACTCAGGGCTTTGGACATCCACAAAGAACCCAAAGCGATGAGGGGATTTTAAGCCCACTGGCAGCGCACTGAGATGGGAGCCAGATGGCTCCATTCCAGTCCCGGTGCTGCCGTGGGCTAAGAGTGGCCTGGGCTAGTCCTGCCCCTCTGCCTTCGGTCTCCCCGTCTGTGAGATGAGAGGCCCTGAGTCTGGACTAGGAGACCCCTCTGGCTCGCGTCCTAGAGGGTCTGGCCACGCACTCCCTCTACGCTGTCCAGGCAGAGGCTGGAGAAGCCAGAGCTGAGCCTACAACCCACACCCGGCCCTCGGGGACGGTCTGCAAGAGCTCCCGACATCCCACGTCCGCGGCGGCACAACCCAGACTTTCCCACAGCCGCAGCCCAGCCCCAGAACAGGCCCTGCGTTCCCACTGCAGCCCTTCCACGTGGAAGCCACGATGCGTGCAGAAGCCAGGCAGAAAGTAAACCGAAAGCAATGTCCCTGGGACCTCGAGGCCCCGGGCCCAGCCTGGGGCAGCTCTCAGGAAGGTGGCTCTGACCAGAGTGGATTCCTGCCATGCCTGTCCCGACTGGCCCGAAGCCCTGAGGGAGGAGCCGCTGCCTGGCTGCCCTGCTCAGACCAGAGAAAAAGCTGTGCTCTGCCCTGTGCTGAGGCGTGCCAGGGGCAGGGGAGCAGGCTGGGCAGCAGGAGTGGCTGTGGTCCTAGCCACAGGCTAATTCCCTGGATAAGGCAAATCCCATCCCTCCCTGGGCCTCACTGTCCTGTCCAGACAATGGACACTCACACCAGCTGCTTTCTGAGGTCCTTCCCAGGGGCTGAGAGTTTGATTCTAGAACACAGCACAAGGTGGTCAGTTGAAGTAGGGCAGAAAGGAAGTGGTCTTCTATGGAGGGGGCCCACGTGGCATTTTAGCCTGCCCCCCCCCCCAATACTTTTCCCGGCCTGGCAGAGGCCTAGCGAGGCTCCGAGCTGCAGGGTCTGAGCCCAGGGCCTGGAGGCGGCTCAGGCGGGCCCGGCAGGGGCCAGCCAGGCTGGGGTGGGGAGGCCAGTGCAGTGTGGGCCAGTCTCTCCCGACCCCCCCCACTGCCCTGCCCCAGCTTTTCTCCAGGGCGACCAGGTCCCTGGTGTGGGTCTGTCTCTTGGCAGGTGGAGGGAAGTGAAGGGGGACAGGGAGCAGCAGACTTGCAGGACTTTTGTCCTCTCCCTCTCTGGCCCCTTTATGATGTCCTCTTTCCCACTTCCTCCAAAGTTACACGGGTTCCCTGTCACCCTCACTGTGCTAAAGCTGTGCTGTGCCGGCCAGATGCAGGCCTCTCTCTCCTGGGACCCGCAGCCCACCCAGGACTCAAAGCCCCACTGGCTGGGCTCCAAGGCTCCTTCTGCCCTGGCCCCTCTCTACACAGGGCTTGGACACATGCCCCTGAGACTGGTCAAGGGCCAATCACGTCCCAGACAGACCAGATGACCCACCCCCCATGCCAGGTTGTTCTTCTGAGGGGCTGTTAAAAAGCCACCTGCCATGTAGCAAAGGACCCTCGTGCAAAGAGACTCCTATGGCAGCCTTGATGATTTAGTCCAGGGATGGGGTGTCTGGTCCCAAGTGTGAACTGTCAGGCAGGACACAGTCAGAGAAGGCTGGAGAGCGTACACACCACCCAGGAAATGGTAGAATGGGAGAAGTTTCTCTGCATTCCCCTCACTTTCTACACCCCTATCGAGGGCGCGCCCCTCCTGGCCAGAAGAAAGATGTTTAGTCAACTCCCTTCCAGTGAAATTCCAGGCCAGCCGGAGCCGTGCAGCCTAAAAAGAAGAGACAGTTAATGGTCGAGCTTCTGGCAGCACAGAAAGGAGCGTCTGGGCCCGGAAGCTTTCCTAGCGCGCGCAAGCCCACGCTGCGCCGCGTGCGCGAGGTCGCGAGGTCGCGGGGTCCGAGGTCGCGGGGTCGCGAGGTCGCGGCGGAGCCGCTGCCCGGCGGAGGCGCGGCGGGAGAGCCAGGGCACTCCCGGCCTCCAGGCGGATTCGCCGCGACAGCCGGCCGCGACGTCCGTCCAGGCGCCTGGCCGGCGTGCACACTCAGCGCGCCGCTCAGCCTGCGTCGGGCCAGCCTGCGGCCGCGCGCCCCACGGACCTCGGCGCGCCGCCCGCGAGGGAAGCCGGGCGGGAAGAACACGCTGGGGGCGGTTGCACCTGCGAAAGGCTAGAACCGCCAAACGCACCTTGGCGCTGGAAACCGGATTGGTGGTTGCTTCCGGGTGGAGGACGGTTGCTTCCGGGTGGAGGACGGTTGCTTCCGGGTGGAGGACGGTTGCTTCCGGAGGGGACGACAGAAAGGAGGCAGGAGAGAACTTTCTGGAGTGACAGGAAAGCAGCACTCTGCATCTGGATTCGGGGGGTGGGCGCATGGAGGATTATCGAAATCCATCAAACTGTGCACTCAGGGGTGCGCGTAAATTTTACCTCAATAAATAAATATATACATGACGAATATAAGCATGGCATTTGTTTAGTCAGTTAGTTAAATCTTCCTTTGAAATAATTGCAGACTTACAAAAAACTGCAAGACAAGCACAAAGAATTCACTCTTCACCCAAATTCCCCAACAGTTAACATTTACTGCAGCTTCATCATCTTCTCTCCCTGTCTCCCTGTCTGTATGTATATAAATATATATAAATTATCTGTGTTATATATAATTTTTTTCTGAGCCATTTGAGACTAAGTTACAGATATCATATCCCTTTATCCCAAAATAGTTCGGTGTGTATTTCCCAAGAATAAGGATATTTTCTTGTCCTTGTTATCAAAATTGGGACATTAACATTAATATTATTTTTTAATCTATATAGCTTGTTGTTCAGATTTTGCCAGTTGTCCCAATAATATTTCTTTGTTAAATTTTTTTTTCTGGTCCAGGATTTGATCCAGGCTCCCAAGTTGCATTTAGTTGTGTCTTTTTAGTCATATTTAGCTTGGAATAAGTCCTCAACCTTTCTTTGTCTTTCATGAACTTGGTATTTTTGAAGAGTTCAGGCCAGTTATTTTATTGAATGTTCTCCAGTTTGGGTTTGTTTGATATTTCCTCATGATCAAATTCGGGTCATTGGTTTTCGGCAGGATTGTTGTAGAAGTGATGCTGTGTCTTCCCTTGTGTCATCCCAGGAGGGGCGGGCTGTGCATTTGTCCCATCACTAGTGACATTAACTTAGATCACTGGTTATGGTGAGTCTGCCACTGTGAAGTTACTGGTTTTCCATTTGCATTTAATAAGTATTTTATGGGGAATTCCCTTAAGAGTGTAAATAGCCTCTTTATCAAATTTTTCACACACTAATGCTAGCATCATCCATCGATGATTCTCAGCTGAATCAACTATTACTACGATGGTGACCAAATGTAATTTTCTAACTCTAGAATTTCCCCTTTGTTAATTTGAATTCTACTCTAAGGAAGAATTTTTTCTCTTCCCCATGTATTTATTAATATTTATACTCCCTGTATTCTATCTGTATGGACTCGTGGATTCTTACTTTATTCAGTGGGTTGTAATTCATCTCTATTGTTATTCATTTTGGTGCTCAGTTTGTCCCCAGTTTGGCTAGAGGGAGCCCCTTCAAGCTGACCCCTGTGCCTTTTGACACTTCATCATTCCTTTGACCTTTTCCCCACTCTCAGACTCATCATCGCAGTCTGGAAATCAGCTGTTTCTCCAAGGAGCCCTCGTTTATCGTAGCAGGGAATGCTCTGGGAAGTAGACCACCCTGACCGAATCCACGCTAACATGTGTGCATAAACCACGAGCTCTCGCTCCACCTGCAATTCCAATCCAGTACCTACGGGCACGCTTCTGTCTTTCTCCTTTCAGTGTTTGCAACTCCTGCAACAGTGAGACCTGGATCCCATGATTTTTATTTACTCACTTGCCCAAGCCTCAAACACACAGGAAGTTTTAGAACTGCTAACCCACACCACTGCAAAAAGCAGTCCTACTAATTAGAGTTCATTTTGCAGGCGTTTTTGCCCTCTGTCCAAGTGTGTGTAGTCAGAATACTACTGATATGCCCAGAACTCCCTTGGGTCAGGCTTTCCCCCTTTCGATGTGGTTATGTTATTCATTTGAAATTTTTTTTTCTGTTTGTATTACATTTTAGGGATTTCCCCCATCTTTTGTTGCTGTTGTAGTTGTTATTTGAGTATGAAAACCATTGATGTGGTTCCCAAAGTCAAAAAACTTACACGAAAAACTTATACGCAGAGAAATCTCTCTCTTCTCACTTCCTTTCCGGCCTATTCCCACCCAGCCTCTTTGGTTTATCCTACCTGTGTTTCTTTCTGCAGAAAAACTATATACAAATGCATATTACACATAATTTTATATACATATAATTTCTTATTTCCTCTTCTTTCTCACACAAAAAGTAGCATTCTACAGTTTCGTGCTGTGATTTTTTAAGCATAACCCATCCTGGAATCCCTCTGTATCAGTTCATAGAGATTATCATGGTTTTTAAGTTTACATTTTTATCGAAGAAATAGCATACATGCAGAAATCATATATGTACAAATCATAGGTGTATGACTTGATGATTTTTCACAGAATGAATGCCCTCAAGTAACCAGTACCACAGAAGTCCCTTTCTTGTCCCTTGTTGTCACTAACCCACCTAAGGAAACAGCTGTCTCTCCTTCTAATACTACTGATTACTATTGTCCGGTCTGAACATTGTACAGGTGAGTTCACAGAACATTTACTCTTTGGTGTCTGGCTTCTTTTGCTCAGCATTAAGTTTGTGACATTTGTCCACATGGTTGTATTTAGTTTGTTCACCATATCATATAAACATATCACAATATTTTTATTTACTATATTGTTGCTGGGAATTTGGGTTTTTCCAGTTTGTAGCTTTACGGGTAGTGGTACTATGATTATTTTAGTACCTAGAATGTGTTTGGTATCTAGGAATGGAGTTGCCGGGTTACTAGGTGTGAGTATCTTTAGCTTTGGTAAATGTTGTTAGACACTTTTCTGAAGTGTTAATATACTGATTCTTGGCCACATGAAGCAGTTCCAGCTGCTGCACATCCTACTCACACTGGACTTTTCACCCATCTTACTCATTTCAGCCATGCCGGGGATCGTGCTCTGTTGGGTTTTTAATCTGTATTTCCTTGATGAGCAAACAGCACTTTTCCCGGCATCACACCAGCCTAGCCCCTTGGCTCTGGCCTTGGTATCAGAAGACCTCACTCTGCCCACCCAGATCGGATGAGCTGTGTGGCACTGGCCTGGCTTAGTCCGTTCCTGCTACTAGGACAAAATACCTTAGACTGGGGAGCTCACAAACAATGGAAGTTTGCTGCTTGCAGTTCTGGAGGCTGGGAGGTGCAAGGTCAGGCGCCAGCAGATCTGACATCTGGCGAGGGCCCCTCTCTGCGCCACAGAAGGCATCTTGCCGCTGTGTCCTCGAGCAGCAGAAGAGGCAAGGGAGCTCACGCGAGCCTCTCTCACAAGGGCACCAGCCCGTTCCTGAGGGCAGAGCCCAGCTCTCACGACTTATTCACTCCTCGGAAGCCACACCTTGTAATACTATCACACTGGGGATTAGGTTCCAACATACAAATTTTGGAGGGACACAGACATTCAGACCGTAGCAGGCCCTCTCTGCGTCCTCTCATTTGCACGGTGAGGATACTGACCTTGTTCTGCTTTTGCACAGGCGCACACTGTTGTTTGGAGGAGGTAGGGCTCCAGGACTCTTCCTTGCAGGCCTGTCCCCCTGCTTCATGGGCACAGTTCTGAGCGGAAGACAGGATTCATCACTCATGTGCTAGTCTTCTCCCAGCTTCTGCCCTGGGTCTTTTCCTCCTTTGACAGCACCCCAAGCCTTCCTCTTCCAGATCACCTTCATCTCCCTTCCACATCACTGAGGCAGGCCCAGGCCAGAAAGGGTGACGAATGGGCCCAGGAGGGCAGCCGTTCGCCCTGGGCTTGCTCCATTGCCGTGTGACCTGGGCTGGTTTCTAGAAGGATGTGAGGTGTGGGCATTGCCTACAGCATCCCTGGGCACTTTGGTGCTCTTGTACACTGTGCTAGAGGAGGCCATCTGAGCAGGTGAGCAGAGGGAAATAGACAGACTTTGTGTACTTAAGATGGCCAAATGGACATGCAAGCCACAGCCACATGCCTGCATGCCAATGAGGAAAGCACAGCAGGGACTCTCCGATCCCCTCAGAGAGCTGCAAGAGGAGGGTGCTCCCACCTTCCCACCCTTCGGTGTGCCTGGACCGTCCTGAACTGGGCATGACTTGGGTGTAGAAGCTCAGCCCCTGGTTCACTCCCAGGAGACGTTGAGTCATGCAGACCTAGGAATGAGGCCCCACGTGAATGTCCTCAGGGTGGCTCAGGCATGGACCCTGGCTCCACATGCCCAGAACCAAGGGGATGCTAAGACACCGGCACAAACACCTGGGGACTATGCTCTGGGTGAGGACAGATGTCCTCTTCGAGAAGGGCTGCTGGGCGATGTGGGTAAGCTGGGAGTGAGTGTCCAGCCCAGGGGACGGCCTGCGTGTGCATGCTCACTGAATCCAGGCAGGTGGGGCTGGATCGCCAAGGCCCTGACAGCCTGGCTGAAGGGCTGGGATTTTATCCCCCAGATAAGGGCCACTGGTGCTTATGCAAAGAGTTGGTGCAAGGGTGACACAGTCTCCTCTGATTACAGACACTCACCTATAAAAGGTCCCCAGCCCACAGAGTTTTCCCAACTGGCTCTCACCATTTGAACTTATTTTCTTAGTGACACAAAGACTTTTCCTGTTCCAATAGACCCTTCCAAAGCGGAAGCTCTGGGTGCCAGTCCAGTTGATGGGCTCAGCTGCTCAGCCCAAGATCCCTAGAGAGATCTGATTCCAGAGGCAAGGGCCAGGCTGGTTGGTGAGGGTGGGCATAGGGGTGGGTGGGAAGGGAATTTTTTTAGCATTTACTAGTACCAGACATTATATTAAGAGTTCTGCATCAATATTTCTTTTACCACTTGTCAACAACCCTATTAGGAAAGTATAGCCCCATTTTACAGATGAAGAAGTTGACGTGGTGGCAGGCTAAATTATCCACATAGGAAGTGAGCTGTCTACAAAGCTGGAGCTTTCTGCCACCCCAGGCAGTGCACGCAGGGTCTCCAGAAGCCCGGCTGGGAGGGGAATGGTCGCCTGGGCCCAGCGCCCACTTGTCCCCTGACCTGTGGCTCTAAGGCTCAGGCCTCCAAATGTCCTCCCCCACAGAGCTGGGCACTCCTGGCCAAAGGTGCAGGATTGCTGTCTTTTCAAAGCACACCAGGAGACATCAACGGAAAGAAAGAAATTGTGCTCAAATAAGATGACAATTTTCTTGAATCTTCTGTTTTCCCTTTCCTAAGGGAGCACATGTGTGGCTTTCATTCGGCAGCATTTGTGCTTTTAAAAAAATACTGGCATAGACTCCCTCAAACTGCCATTTGTAAAATAACATTCTTGTCACTATCTCCAGGTCCCAGACACTATGCCATGTCACGCGAGGGTTGATTCCTTCCCCACTCACTCAGCGCATGACCACCAGGTGTCTGCCACAGGCCCTGCTCCGATGCTGGGACACACAGACGGCCCTATGAGGTGCTTGGTGGCTGCAGAGAAAGACACCCTACCGGGTTAGGGCAACCGGCGGGGTCAGGGTGGTGAGAGGGCGTGTAGCTCCAGTGGCATTCAACAGGGAAGTGGCCCAGGCTGGGCCCTCAAGGAGCACATAGTCTTCCAGAACCAAGGTAAGCACTGGCGGCAGGCAGTGAATTCCAGGTGCAGACCGGCTTGAGCAAGGGTGTGGACTAGGGACTGGCCCGTGTGGGGCGGTGAGGCCACTATTCTGAGGGAGACGAAGGAGACAGATGTGAGCTGTGGCGGCCGGTCACAGCAGCCTCCGCCCTGCCAGCCTCCAGTTTCGCCGTCCACCCGGCCGCGACACGGCTCGGTCTGCGCCTTTGCGGTGTGGAGCGGCCCCGCGGCAGCGCTGGCCAGCCGGCACACTGGGACGCGGTGGAGGGCCGGGCGGCACCGCTGGCCAGCCGGCACACTGGGACACGGTGGAGGGCGGGGAGGCAGCGCTGGCCAGCCGGCACACTGGGATGTGGTGGAGGGGGCGGCACCGCTGGCCAGCCGGCACACTGGGACGCGGTGGAGGGGGCGGCACCGCTGGCCAGCCGGCACACTGGGACACGGTGGAGGGGGAGGCAGCGCTGGCCAGCCGGCACACTGGGATGTGGTGGAGGGGGGGGGGCAGCGCTGGCCAGCCGGCACACTGGGACGCGGTGGAGGGGAGGCAGCGCTGGCCAGCCGGCACACTGGGACGCGGTGGAGGGGGGGGCAGCGCTGGCCAGCCGGCACACTGGGATGTGGTGGAGGGGGGGGGGCAGCGCTGGCCAGCCGGCACACTGGGACGCGGTGGAGGGGGGGGCAGCGCTGGCCAGCCGGCACACTGGGATGTGGTGGAGGGGGGGGGGGCAGCGCTGGCCAGCCGGCACACTGGGACGCGGTGGAGGGGGGGGGGCAACGCTGGCCAGCCGGCACACTGGGACGCGGTGGAGGGGGGGCAGCGCTGGCCAGCCGGCACACTGGGACGCGGTGGAGGGGGGGCAGCGCTGGCCAGCCGGCACACTGGGACGCGGTGGAGGGGGGGCAACGCTGGCCAGCCGGCACACTGGGACGCGGTGGAGGGGGGGGGGCAGCGCTGGCCAGCCGGCACACTGGGACGCGGTGGAGGGGGGGCAGCGCTGGCCAGCCGGCACACTGGGACGCGGTGGAGGGGGGGCAACGCTGGCCAGCCGGCACACTGGGACGCGGTGGAGGGGGGGCAGCGCTGGCCAGCCGGCACACTGGGACGCGGTGGAGGGGGGGGGCCACGCTGGCCAGCCGGCACACTGGGACGCGGTGGAGGGGGGGGGCAACGCTGGCCAGCCGGCACACTGGGACGCAGTGGAGGGGGGGGGGCCGCGCTGGCCAGCCGGCACACTGGGACGCGGTGGAGGGGGGGGCAGCGCTGGCCAGCCGGCACACTGGGACGCGGTGGAGGGGGGGGCAGCGCTGGCCAGCCGGCACACTGGGACGCGGTGGAGGGGGGGGGCCACGCTGGCCAGCCGGCACACTGGGACGCGGTGGGGGGGGCAGCGCTGGCCAGCCGGCACACCGGGACGCGGTGGGGGGGGGCAGCGCTGGCCAGCCGGCACACTGGGACGCGGTGGAGGGGGGGCAACGCTGGCCAGCCGGCACACTGGGACGCGGTGGAGGGCCGGGCGGCAGCGCGTGTGGCCCCATAACGTCCTAAAGGGGAAAGCATCTGCCCGGTGAGAGCAGCAAGGAGCTGGCAGAAGTTCGCGGGCCACCCGCGGGCCTTGCCGGGGCTTCCGCTCGTCCGGGCGGACCAGCTCTCATGCTTTTCATCACGAGAGAAAATAAAATCAAACACCATCAATTCCTCTAACCTGTTCCACTCGAGCAGTATTTATACTTTGCCACCAGTGCCTAGGGGGTCCTAAGCGACCTTATTGTGTGAGGCCACCTCCTCCCTGAAGCCTCCCCAGATGGCCCAACCACACATCTCCAACCCACAGCAGCCCCCACAGGCGGCCAAGGGCAGGGCCCCGCGTGACGTCCGTGGGCCCTCTCCTTCCTCGCCTTTGAGCTAGGCCTGGCGTCCCCAGAGCTCCGCGTCTCCGCACTCCCGCGGCTCTTGCTGCCTCACCTGCAGCCCTGACCGCTGGCGGGCCAGGTTCCTTGTCTACCTCTACCACAGGCTTCCAGGGGTGGCCCCGGGCCCTGCATGTGTTCTGTTTGCCATGCAGGGTTCAATGTTTTGAAAATCAGCATATTTCCAGATTTCCAGAACTCATGAGTGACTTCACTTTGTGATCACTTTCTAAACTGTATGCTTTGAATTTCTATATGCATACTTCAATTAAAAATATTTTTAAATCAGCATATTTCACATCAAAATCCAGATTTCCATCTTGTCTTGAACACTTGGGAGTCCTGTACCACTGGGCCTTTATTCTAAGTCGGCTTTGGCTTGCCACTGCCTCCTTCACAAGAGACAGGCACTCCCCACTGCCGCAGTCTCTGCCTCTCTCTGTCGTCCTCGGCCACGCCCTCATCTGTGTCCCTGCCTTGCCCCAGCACAGGCATTTGAGTCAGTTCTCTTTGTGTCCTCCAAACTTTTATTTCCTATTGCCTCCTGGATATTCCATGGGCACCTTGAGGCTAGTACACCCGAGATCAAAGTCACATCCCCCGAGCTTCCTCCCTCCAGGATCCCCAGGAAATGCACCACAATCTGCCTAGTCACCCAAGGCAAAACCTGGGCATCTCAGGGACTCCTGCCCCTCTTGTCCTGCCTGCAATTCTCAGCAACCTGGTGATTCTGCAAACCAGCCCACCGCTCTGCATCCCACGGCCGCCGTGCTTGGCCCAGCCACCGGCCCAGCTGGGACACAGCAGCCTCCTGACTGGTCTGCCTGCCTCCACTCCTGCCCCTCCAAGCAGCTGCCCGCAATGTGACTGTGCCACTTCCTGTTTAGACCCCTCTATGGCTTCAGTGGCTTCCTAGGGAAAAACCCAGACTTCTTACAAGGGTCTGGCCTCAGGGCCCGTCTCCTCCTGCGTCTTCCCACACCCTCCCCCAGTCTCCCTCCCCCGGTACCCACTGAGCTCATTCAACGCCATCCTTCATGCTTCTTCATTTTTTAAAACAGGAGATGTAACTTTTACACAGTAAACTGTATGCATATTCCATGTACAGCCTGGCTGATTTTTACCTATGGAAAGACCTGTGTTGCCACCACGCAGACTGAGACACGGAACATCTCAGTCCCCAGGAGACCTCCTTACGTTCCTCTGAGGAACACCTATCCCCATCTTTAAATCAACTTCACCATAGGTCAGTTTTGCCTCTTCCGACCTTCATATAAATGAAATCATATAGTATATGTTCTTTTGTGCCTGGATTCTTTTTTTTTTTTTTTCCAAGACAGAGTCTTACTCTGTTGCCCCGGCTAGAGTGCCGTGGCGTCATCATAGCTCCCAGCAACCTCAAATTCCTGGGCTTAAGCATCCTCCTGCCTCAGCCTCCAGAGTAGCTGGGACTACACGTGTGTGCACCACCACGCCTGGCTAATTTTTCTATTTTTAGTAGAGATGGGATCTTGTTCTTGCTCAGGGTGGTCTCAAACTCCTGACTTTGAGTGATCCGCCCTCCTCAACCTCCCAGAGTGCTAGGATTACAGGCATGAGCCACTGTGCCCGGCCAGTGTCTGGATTCTTTTGCTCCAGATTATGTCTGTGAAATTCATCCATGTTGTTACATGCACTCATAGTTTGGTCATTCTCGTTGTGGTGTAGTATTTCATTGTGTGTACCACTATTTATGCATTCTACTGCTGGTGGGCATTTGAGTAGTGTTATGGGCTACATTGTGGGATGAAGTCCTAACCCCCAGTGTAACTATATTTGGAAATATTGCCTTTGAGAAGATAACGAAGGTTAAATGAGGTCATAAGGGTGGACCCCTAATCCAACAGGACTGGTGTCGAGTAAGAAGAGGAAGGTACAGGAAGAGGGCATGCGCGCAGAGCACATGCCTGCGAGGACATGGTGATCAGGCGGCCGTCTGCAAGGCAGGAAGACAGGCCTCACCAGACACCAGCCTGGTCAGCACCTGATTTGGGACTTCTGGCCCCCAGAATTGTGAGAAAACAAATGTCTGTTGCTCAGCCACTCAGTCCATGGCATTCTGTCATGGTAGCCTGGGCAGACAAACGCAGGTAGTTTCTATTTCAGGGCTAGGCCAAAGCTACTATAAATATTCTTCTACATGATTCTTGATGAACATAAGCACTTATTTCTGCTGGGTCTGTCCCCAGGTGTGGCTCACAGGATAGAGGTATTGATAGAAGGAGAGAGAGAGAGGAGAGAGGAGAGAGGCGAGAGGAGAGAGAGAGAGGGGGGGGGGTTATGTTTTCGGAACCATTTGAAAGCAACTTGAAGCGCCACACTCACCCGCAAACCCACATTGCAGCCAGGGAAGTCAGGGCGCTGTATTGCCACCTTCTAATCCACAGACTCCATTCCGATTTCACCAATTATCCCAATAACGTCCTTCATACTGAAATCCGATCCATGACCACATGTTGATTTAGCTGTCAAATCTCTTTACTTTCCTTCAGTCTAGGACAATGGCTTAATCTTCACTCTGATGACCTTGACACTTGTGGAGATTATAGGCTGATTATTTTGCAGAATGCCCTGCAATTTGCGTTTATCTGATGGTATGCATCCTTGGCAGGAATGTACAGAAGGGATGTTGTGTCCTTGTCACTCATTGCATCCGTCAGGGCATACGTGGTCAATTCGCCCCAGTAATGTTTATCCCTTGGTTAAGACGGTGCCTTCGAGGCTTCACCACTGTTAAATTAACAAGTATGTCATATTTATTAGTTTATAATTAATTAATATTTTATAGGCAGAGTTTGAAATTATGTAAATATCCTGTTCCTCCTCAAAAGTTTACCCAGTAGTTTTAGCACTCAACGATTCTTCACTGAATCTAATATTTCTACAATGGTTGTAAAAACGTGATTTTCTAATTCTGTTTTCCTTCTAATCTGCATTCTACTCTAAGTAAGAGATTTCTCTTCTCTCCATTTGTTTATTCATTTATTTATTTGTATTAACATTGGCTCATGTATTATTATTTACTTTGATGCTCATACTGTCCCAGATTTGGACATTGCAAGTTTCTTAAGTTGGCTCTTGTGTCCTTTTTTCTTTAATTTCAAATTTTTATTTTTAAAATTCTGGTAAAATACACATAACATAAAATTTACCAGCTCAGCCATTTGAGCATACAGTTCAGTGGCATTAAGAATGCTCACACTGTGGTGCAACCATCACCAGCACTCATCTCCGGACAGCTTTCATCTTGCAAAATTGAAACTCTGTACTCATTAAACAATGACTCCCTGTTCCTCTTACCCTAAGCCCTTGGCAACCAACATTCTACCTTTTGTGTCTATGAATTTAACTACTCTATATACTTCAAATAAATGGAATCAGACAGTATTTGTCCTTCTGTGACTGGCTTACTTCACTTAGCATAGTGACCTCAAGGTTCATCCATGTTGTAGCACATTGCAGAATTTCCTTCCTTTTTAAGGCTGCATAATATTCCATGGTGTGGATAGACTGCATTTTGCTCATCCACTCATCTGTTGATGGGATATGAGTTGCTTCCACATTTTGGCTATTGGGAATAATGCTGCTACAAACAGGGCTGTACAGATGGTTCTTCAGGTCCCTGCTTTTTCAGTGCTTTTAGGTATATACACAGAAGTGGATTTCTGGATCAGATGGTGAATCCATCTTTAACTTTTTGAGGGAGGCCATACTGTTTCCACAGCAGCTGCAGCATTTTACATTCCCACCAGCAGTGCACAAGGGCTTCTTTTCTCCACATCACCACCAGTACTCATTTTCTGTTGTTTTGATGATAGCTATCCTAATGGGTACAGGTGGCCTGTCCTTGTGGGTTTGACTTGTGGTTTCCTGACCATTAGTAATGTTGAGCATGTTCATGTGCTTACTGGCCACCTGTGTATCTTCTTTGGAGAAAGGTGTGTTCAAGCCCTTTTAAATTGGGTTGTTTGTTTTTTTGTTGTTGAATGTAAGAGCTCTTTATATATTCTGGATATTATCTCATGTGATTTTGACTTGTCTTCATCATTCTTTGAGCACTTTCTCTCTGAAACAGTAAGATATTTCAAATTTTCTACTCCTGCCCCAGCCCAGGAATTGGTCACTTCCCCAAGGAGCCCTGGTTTCTTTCAGTGGAGAGTGATTTAGAAACAGATCTGGGTTCTAGGTTTGCTCATTGCTCTTGGGAGCTTGCTGCTCCCAGCCCCTCTCAGCAGTCAGGGAGTATGTGTGTGTGCCACACATATAATGCTATTTTATACATTTATATATTGAAAACCTTAAGTTCACATCAATACCTCCATTTCCAGTCCATCATCCCAGGATTCGTCCTGACTTCACCCTTTCCATCTCTGCCACTTCCTTTTCTAACGGCAAGAAGCCTGGCTCCCACAGGCCCCACGTTTGCTGCATGTAGCCAAGCTCCTGCCCCACTGGCTGCCACCTCCTTAGTCCACCCACTCTGCTGCCTCCACCAAGCATCAGGGGAGGAGAACAGGTCCTAAGGACTTTTTTTAAAATTAGCATATAATGGGGGTACAAGTGTTAAGGTTACTTATATTGTTCTTCCCCCCTCACCCCTCAAGTAAGAGTTTCAAGCGTGTCCATCCCCCAAATGTTGCACATCTTACTCATTGTGGTTGTATATACCCATCCCCTCCTCCCCCCTCCCACCCTCCCGACACCTGATAAATGTTACTCCTATATGTCCACTTAGGTGTTAATCCCAATTTGCTGGTGAGTACATGTGGTGCTGGTTTCTCCATTCTTGAGATACTTCACTTAGTAGAATGGGTTCCAGCTCTATCCAGGATAATACAAGAGGTGCTATATCACCATTGTTTCTTAAAGCTGAGTAGTACTCCACGGTATACATATACCACATTTTATTAATCCACTCATGAATTGATGGGCACTTGGGTTGTTTCCATAGCTTCTCAATTGTGAATTGTGCTGTTATAAACGTTCGAGTTTATAACAGCACAATTTTCATAGAGTGACTTTTTCATAAAGTGTCTTTTTCATAAAGTGACTTTTAATCTTTTGGGTAGATGCCCAATAGTGGAATTGCTGGATCAAATGGTAGATCTACTTGTATCGCTTTGAGGTATCTCCATATTGCTTTCCGCAGAGGTTGAACTAGTTTGCAGTCCCACCAGCAGTGTAGGAGTGTTCCTCTCTCTCCACATCCATGCCAGCATTTGTTGTTTGGGGACTTTTTGATAAAGGCCATTCTCACTGGAGTTAAGTGATACCTCATTGTGGTTTTGATTTGTATTTCCCTGATGATTAGAGATGTTGAACATTTTTTCATGTCCTTGTTGGCCATTATTCTGTCTTATTTTGAGAAGTTTTTATTCATGTCCTTTGCCCATTTTTTGATAGGGTTGTTTGATTTTTTTCTTGCTGATTTTCCTGAGTTCTAAATAGATTCTAGTTATCAGCCCTTTATCAGATGTGTAGGTTGCAAAAATTTTCTCCCATTCTGTGGGTTGTCTGTTTGCTCTCTTGACAGTTTCTTTGGCTGTGCAGAAGCTTTTTAATTTGATCAGGTCCCATTTGTTTATTTTTGTTGCTGTTGTGATTGCCTTTGGAGTCTTCTTCATAAATTCTTTGCTTAGGCCAATGTCCTTGCAGGTTAGATGTGTTTCCTGAAGGCAGCAGATACTTGGGTTGTGTTTTTTTATCCATTCAGCCAGCCTATGTCTCTTGAGTGGGGAGTTCAAGCCATTCACATTTATTGAGATAACTACTAGGTGGGGAAGATTTCTGTTCATTATGTTGGGTTGAACTTTGTTGCTTTGTTTTCTCTCTCGAGCCATTGTAGTATCTTGGCTTTGATCTTTAGCTTTGAGTAGATTTACACTCGTGAGTGTTTATTGTGCTGATCCGCGGGTAACACTGTTTTGAGTACTTCTTGAAGGGCTGGTCTTGTCTTGGTGAATTCCCTCAGTTTTTGCTTATCTGAGAATGTCTTGATTTCTCCTTCATATACAAAACTTAGTTTTGCAGGGAATAAGATTCTAGGCTGGACATTGTTCTGTTTTAGAAGAGTGAGAATGGGGGCCCAGTCTCTCCTTGCTTGTAAAGTTTAGGTAGAGAAGTCTGGTGTTATTTGATTGGCTTTTCCTTGTATGTTACTTGCTTCTTTCATCTTACAGCTCTTTAGTTGATATTTTGGTCAGTCTGATGACTGCATGTCGTAATGTCTTCCTGTTTGCATTGAATCTCCTAGGGGTCCTTTGAGCTTCTTGAACTTGTATATCGAGATTTTTAGCAAGGCCTGGGAAATTTTCCTGTATTATATCTTCAAATAGCTTGTCCAACCCTTGAGTGTTTTCTTATTCCCCTTCTGGCAACCCTATTACCCTCACATTAGGTTTCTTCACATAATCCCACATCTCTTGTAGGCTTTGTTCTTTTCTCTTGTTTCTCTGCTCTATCTCTGTGACTGATTTACTTAATTGGAAGGTGCTATCTTCAATATCTGAGATTCTTTCTACTGTTTGATCTACTGTTCTTGAGGCTTTCCACTGAATTTTGTAGTTCCCTGAATTAATTCTTCATTTCTAGGAGTTCAGTTAAACTTTTCTTCATTGTATTGATTTCTTTAGTGAACTTTTGTTCCAGGTCCTGGAGGCTTTTTGTGGTTTCCTTGTGTTGGTTATTGAGTTGTTCTTGCAGGTCGTTGAATTTTCTTATGATCCACATTCGGAATTCCTCTTCTGTCATTTTGGTTGCCTGATTTTGGTTGGTGTCCGTTTCTAAGGGGCTGGTGCTCCTCTTTGGGGGTGTGGTTTCCGTTTGGTTCTTCATATTTCTGGAGTTCCTTCACTGATTTCTTCCCATGTTGATCAGTTGTTGCTTCTTTCCTTTAGGTTTTCGTTTGGGTATTCACACGTCTTGTTTAGTTTCTTAGCCGGTAGGTGGTGTCTGTGGGTGAGATTTGACCACTCCCTGTATAATGAGTCAGTAGGTGCCATGAAAAGGGTGTGTAGGTTGTCCTCCCTGTCAGTAGGTGGCGCTTGCTTGGAGGAACAGGCTATGCTGTTTTTTTTTTTTTTTTTTTTTTTTTGAGACAGAGTCTCGCTTGTTGCCCAGGCTAGAGTGAGTGCCGTGGCGTCAGCCTAGCTCACAGCAACCTCAAACTCCTGGGCTCAAGCAATCCTGCTGCCTCAGCCTCCCGAGTAGCTGGGACTACAGGCATGCGCCACCATGCCCAGCTAATTTTTTTATATATATATTAGTTGGCCAATTAATTTCTTTCTATTTATAGTAGGGACGGGGTCTCGCTCTTGCTCAGGTTGGTTTCGAACTCCTGGCCTCGAGCAATCCGCCCGCCTCAGCCTCCCAGAGTGCTAGGATTACAGGCGTGAGCCACCGCACCCGGCTGCTGTTGTTTTTGTGTCCTGTAACCAGCTCTTATTCCTGTAGAGAGGCACTCTAGTGCCTCAGGTGGTGGGTGGGGCCCTGGGACTTCCAGGTGTGTCCTTTTCTCCCTCTCAGTGAGGGCTGGCCTAGGAGAGAGTCTGGGCGGAGCTGGGTTGGGTAAGCCTGCCCTCAGGCACCACCAGTGTCATTAGCAGGGGTCAAAGTTCTGTTCTTTGCTTCCAGGAAAAGCTGCCAGGGAGGGGCTGAAATGGTCCCGCTCAGTCAGAAAATCTACGTGTGGGGTGGGGCTGTCTGAGACCCGCAGTCTGGAGCAGGCCTCACTTCTTTCCTCTCCCCAACTCCGCGGCTACTCCTGGGCCTCTGTCAGCAGGCCAGACCACACGCCACCAGGCCTCCCTGGACTGTGATGCTGGCCGGGAGGTTCCCTGCACAGGAACGCCACCTGGGCTGGACGCATGGCCTCCCTTTGAGAGGAAGGTTGCCCTCTAGGATGCTGATCCGCCCCTGAAGGCACACACACCTCAGTAGGCTGTTCCCATGTATCCCTTCTGTGTCCCAGGCAATGCGAGACCTGGGTGCACGGGATCTGGTCTGCAGGTCTGACCTCTGGGCCCCAGAGTTCAAACTATATCCCCACCAGGGAGAGGAGTGCTGGTCCCAATTCACCCTCGGGAGCCCAAGCTGGGTCTATGTCTCTCAGCCTCAGGGTCTGCACCGTTCTCCTGGGATCACCGGCCAGCAGCATCTGGGAGGGCTGGCGGGTAGGGAGCTCACTGTCTGAGTTCCCCTCAGTCAGCTGTAGGGCCCCAAAAGGGAAGGTCCCGTTCCCTGGAGGTGCCTCCGGCTGGTGGCTATACTGTCTCTCTCAGCAGCTGCGGATAGGGTGGGGGAGGGGAGAATGAGGCAATGTGGCGCCTGCCGCGCGGCTCGGGTCTGTGCACAGGGAGGTGCCCGCGGGAGTTGGGAGCCTGGTGCCACTTCTGCTACAGGCTTACTGCTCGCTGGCGGTGGCCGTCTCTGGACTGGTGTCCACAGGTCTCTCCATCCGCTGGGGCGCCCACCAGCAGTCCGAGATGCAAGGGCGAGGAGAGTTAACCGCGCCACCTACCCTTGCCGCTGGTCTCCAGGCCGCTCCGGAGGTCTCTGCTTACAGTTCTCCTCCGCAACCTCCTCGCATGGAGTCTCCCATCGTCTCAGGTACCCCTCCTTCCGACCCTTGTCCAATGTATGTTCGTCTGCTTGCTTCTTTCTTCTAATTTCTGCTAGAATCCGTCTTTTCTGCAGAGACACTATCTGGCGGTGTTTCTCGTCCGCCATCTTGATTCGATCCCCCTAAGGACTTTTGACTGGATTATTCGCAAGGAAGCAAGGTGCTAGGTCCTGAAGAAGTTTGCAGACAGCCTCTGTGAATGACTGCCCTATGAAATTGGCAGAAATGTAAAAAGCTCAGGGACTTGCCCTTAACAGCCTCCAGGGCTGTGACTTCTCCATCTGCTTTAGTGTTCCTGGGAAGCTTTGGGGCCAGCCTGTGGCTCAGGGATGCCCACCAAGCCATAATGAGCCGGTCTGCTCTGGCCCCTCACTGACAAGGACAAGGATGGGCTGCTGGAAGCTGCTGTAGGCGGCAATGCTGCCCTGGGCCCTGGGCCCTGGGCCCTAGAACTTGAACCCTGCCCAGAGACCCTGCACTCAGCTGGGTCAGGCAGGAGGCTGGGACCTTGAGCCTCCTGCAGCTGGCCAGGGTGCCCTGGCAAGGCCTGTCCTAGGAGCTCAGGCTGGAAATGAGAAGAGGTTCGTAACCAAAGCCGAAGTTCTCAGCTAAGTACAGCCTCCTCTCCCCCAGCGCACGTCAGCGGCACTTCACAAATCCAAAGGCTTTAAAGGTTTCCCTTTCATCCTGGCCACTGGAAATGAAAGGTTTTGCTGTCACTCTGGCTTCCAGCCCCCTTTCCACAACCACAGTGACACCCAGAAGGGAGAGAAGTGTCTCTTTCCAGAAGAAGCCCTGGCTCAGGCCCATCCCTGGGCAGCCAGGCTGCCCCAGTGCCCAGCCCACCTTCCAGCCTCCTAGGGCAGGAGGCCGGCTGTGTGCAGAACCTTCAAGAGGGCGTTTGGAAGAACCCCACCCTTAGGGAGCTCACAACCCTTCTAGAGTCGCAGAGCCCTGCCCAGGACAGGGAGTGGGAGCACCATACACCCAGATATGTCCCTCCTGGAGGCTAGGCTTCACACAGTGGTCACCCTGCAGGTGATGGAAACAGGGAAGAGAAAGGGGGATGGTAGAAAACCCTCATAGAAACCTTCTAGAAAGGTCAGGCTTTCTAACAGACTAATGGGATGCATTCAGGTTTTAGGGGCCTAAAACTTAGATAATTTGGGTAGTTCTTTAAGAAAAATAATACAAAATTAGGTGCAGGACCTTGGAAGATGTCCCGAACTTGAACTTCCTTCGCTGTCTTGGATGCCTCTTCCCCTCCACCATCGCACCCTTGCCTGGAGAGCCTGGCTGCTGGACCCTCAGGAAGCCGTCAGAGCTCGAGGACGCTTCTCTACATTCACGGAATAACTACATCCACTTTTCTCTCTTCCCTGCAAGAGTTCTTGTGTCCCCATCACACCTGTCTCTAGCAGAAATCAAGCTTAGTAAGTATTAACAGAGCAAACAGAAGGAAGGAAGGAGTAAATTGTTTTAAAGTATAATTATGTCACATGCCACTGACATCCATTATTTCAAGAATCCCCAAAACCAATTCTCCCAGTTTGCAGGTCGGGAAACTGAGGTTTAGAGATGGGAAATACTTGTCTGAGTTCTCCCGTTGGTGAGTGAAGGAGCCTGGATTTGAACCTGGCCTGGCAGGCTCCATGTCCTTTTCCCTGTGTGGCTGGCGGCGGGGTGCAAGGTATAAGGCCGGAAGAGGGCCTGCAGAGAGGGCCTGGGCAGAAGCCCCGTGTGTCTGAGTTCCTGGGGCTGCGGCCTGTGCGGAGCCAGGGAGCCAGGGGGGAAGGGGAGGGGCAGGTGTGGGCCGCACACTTGGGGAAGAAGCCAAGAGGACTCCTCCCTTCTTAGACAAATATGAGCCCCTGTGTCTGTGCGGTGACTGAGGTCAGTCCCCGTCAGAACACTGTAACCAGCCTTCCCTGGGCAGCTGCCATGGGTGTGAGCCTGGGCACCTGGAGGGGAATTCGGCGGGACTCCCCTGGGGAGCCTGAGCAAACTGCTGCCACAGTCCGCACAGGTGTCAGGGGCCACAAGAGGACCACCAGGTGCCACACATGTTCAGAGGCAGGAGCGACTCTGGTCTGTCTGGTCATGGGTGGCTTCAGGGGGAGGGGGAGAAGGAGAGAGGAAGGTGGAGAGGAAGGAGAGGAAGGAGGCCTGTCACACTGAAAATGAAGGTGACTACTCAGCAGCAGTGCTGTCCCTTGGCGCCAATGTCCTGCAAGGCACTGGACCTCACAGCAGCAGCATCAAACGGAGCACGAGCATTTCACAGTTTGCAAAGCACGTCAGCACACGTAAGCATCTCATGAGCAGGCAGGGAAATGGAAACTGCTGTATCCCCTACTTTTTTGACAGGTCTTGGTAGATGAAAGGTTCACAGTTCACCTTTGCTGCAATAACAAAGGGCCCAAAGAGACATGGGGATGTGGCCTCTCCCGCCAGCCCTTGTGAGGCAGGGCTGGGCAGATGAAGACCTTTCTTTAAGGGCTTAAAGCCTGGAAAAGTGTTGTGGCAAGTGTACAGCTAGTGCTACAGCTCTTGACCCAGGAAAGAACCTAGCGGCACACGAAGAGTGGCACACGAAGAGTGGCCCACCAAGAGTTGGAGAACAGTTTTTATTCTTCTGGCAGGCTCAACCCAACAACTGCTACAGCTCTCTTCCCATCTTGCGCTCTTCTGCTTCCCTTCCTTGGTCTCCTTCTGCTTTTATACCCTTGGTAGGGCTCAAAAAGTGTCCAATCAACTACAAGTGTTAACATCCAATCAACAACAGTGTGATTCAAAAATTACCCAATCAGGATCACGCAAGAAACCCAGGCAGGGGCCGGAGGGCCTAGCTAGCGGGCTCCACCCCATGGCCCGCCAGCAGCTGCCCTCCCACGCCCAGCGCTGGCCCCGGAGATGCCAGCCATGGGGAGGCAGGAAGCCGCCGCGTCCTGGTGCCCAACGTTTTCCGTGTCAAAAGAATAAGGTATGCATCACTTACCTTATTAATCAAAATAAAGCTAGTCTTAAACCACAAAATAAAAGTAAGGGATTGCTACAGTGTCCCGAGTTTTCCATTATGACTCTGCCATGACTTTACGAAACGGATCATTTCTCCCAAACTTCTCATTTGGGGGGTGCCCGCTTTGCTACCAAAGCGCCTGCGTGGCCTGCCCCGTGACCCGTCCAGCCCTGGCCTGGCACCACCACCTCTTACCAACTCCAGGGTGGATTCTTGGGCGCAAGGTCTAGAAAGACCCCAGTGGCGGGCGGGGTTCAGGGTGCCTGGCTCTGAACAGGGCACCACCACCCGCCAGCCGAGTGCGTTCGGATCAGCCGCCAGCCTCCGGCCCGAATAAAGGCTCCCAGTAGCGACGGGGCGGCTGAGCGCGAGGGCCTGGCCGGGGTCTGGCGCGCAGGAAGCACCGCCGCCCCAGGACCCACGAAGAGGGCGGCCTGGCCTTCTGCGCAGGCGCAGCGGCCGCGGGACGGGCAGCGCTCATAGGCGGCGGGGCAGGGGCCGGGCCGCCCCACACCCCGCTTGGCTAGGCCCCAGCCGTCATTCTTGGCCTACCGCGGACCCTCGGAAGTGAGCACAGAGGCTCCTTGTTATCGGAGTGAAACAAAAACAGCTCGGCCTGGAGCCCGCAGGGGTGGTGCCGAGGGCTCTTACTTTTTTAGGAGGCTTTTTCCTGAGGTAAACTTAGCCTCAGAGGTGTGCGTGGGGTGGGCCACCAAAGGCAAGGCCGCCCCACCCTGTGCCTCCCTGGCTCTCCGACCAGAGCCCAGCATCGTCCCTTCCTTCCGCCCTCCCCGCGCCCGCGCCCGCTCTGTGGGAGGAGGGCCCGGATGCGACCACTCCGCCCGACACTCACGTCCCAGTGGCGGGGGTGGGGGACAGCCGCCCCAGCTCCAGGTGTCCCCTGCAGTATTAGACCGAAGACTCCTCTGGAGGCCACCCCCTTGCTTGGCTTCTTTCTCTTTGGGGCGGTGTCCCACTTCCCATCCCTCTACCGTCTCACTTAGGTCACTTCCTAATAATCACTTCCACCAAAACCCCACAGTCATTCGCTTAAGCCACGGCAGTCTCCAAGCCCGTGCCCGGGGGCGGGAGTGTCTGTGAGACACTGCCCTTGCCCGGCTCCTGGGGCGTGTGCGCGCCCGCCCGTGACCCAGGCGGCTTCAGTCTCTTCCAGAGCGGAGGGCCAGGAGGAGGAGGGAAGGGGCCTGCATTAGCCAGGCTCTCCCGGGAAACAGAACCAACAGGACCCACAGATACTTGTTATGAGAAACGCGCCCGCAGATACGGAGGCCGACCGCGGGAGTTCCCGTCTGCGTCCGGGGTAGGAGAAGGCTGCGGCCTCGCGCGAGGCGCTCAGCCTGGGAGAGTTCTCTTCCCGGCGTTTGCTCGGGCCTGGCCGGCAGCCGGCGCAGTGAGGCCACCGCACCGAGGAGGGCCCGTGGTGAGTCTCATCCACGAGCGGCGGGCGGACGCGCAGCGACGTGTCGGCAGGTGTCCGGGCACCGCGGCCGGCCGACTGGCGGGCGCCGGGCTTGAGGCCTCCTCTCCGTCAGGCCCGCGGGCGCGGAGCGGGCGCCAGACAAAGCCCGCGAGCCGGCCGGCTTCCAGAATACTTCCTTCTGCCGCGGGGCTCGCCCTGGGGCGGCGCAGGTGCGGGAGCCGGCGACGCTCAGGTCCTTGGCCTCCTGCCCGCGACGCCCACGCGGGCGGAGAGACAGTGAGCGGTGCCAGGAGCTCAGCAGCAGAGGGCGGCTGGGCCGCAGGGACCGCGCGAGAACCGCCGAGGGCGGCGCACCCCCGCCGGCGCGGCCGGAGACGCAGACGCCGTTGGTCGCAGAGGCTGGCGCGGCGGGAAGCAGTCATTAGCAGCTCCGCACTTAAGACACCCGGTCCCAGCACGAGGCCCTGTGACCTTCTTGAACCTTCTCCAGCTCTTCCCAGAGAGGGGTTGGCTAGGATGGGGGTGGGGTGGGGTGGGATTGCTAGATAAAACTCAGGGCCTAAAGTTGAATTTTATGTAAGCAATAAATAATTTCTTGGTATAAACATGTCCCAAATATTGTATAGGACATATTTAGAGTCAACAATTATTTGTTATATGAAATTCAAATTTAACTGGGTGTCCTTTTTAAATTATTTTTTGCTAGACCTACCTAGATGGGGAGCCACAAGG